>NC_086319.1:409746195-411082445 GCF_036172605.1 Pelobates fuscus | reverse complement strand
AGATTTAGCAAATCAGAACATTATCAAGTAGGGCAAACGTTGCAAATGAATAAAATAAATAGAAATATTATATAATTTTTCTTCTATCCGTATGTTCTTTATGCTGACTGCCAGGTGCAAAGGGCAGAGCTTATAACAACAATTGACAAGGAGTTGAAATGTAGGATTTTATTCCAAATTCAGCTGCACCATATGGACGGTCACTGAACACACAACCTGTGCTGTGTATGAGAGTCTGTGTCGTTAATCCTAGTGTGAGAGAAACAATAAGTTACTGCTTTGCCTGCAAGTGCCATGTACATTGTAACAGACCACCATGTCCAGATGGACCATCAGTCAACACCTGCCCACAAATGACTATAATCACTGTGATAACCCGTTCCCTGCTGTGCCGACAATAATGGAGTCGAAACAACCTCCAAGTCCATAAGGGATCAGTGAGAGAAACCTATAGGCACAGGGCATCTGACCAGGAGCTACCTAGGAATCGTGTTGAACTGTAAACTTCCCATCTGGGTAGCGCTCAGTCCCAGAACCACCAAAGAGGGAGCTCTTTTGAAGGGAGATAGGGGAGGTGAAGAACATCAGGGACAAGATCGCTATGGAATCTGATGGCACTATATAAATAATAAAATACAATAATAATAAGATGGAGATCCATGTACCAGAGCCCCGTACAGTCATTTGTAAGTGTGATGGGGACTTTCTACCTGGAATTCAGCACCAGATAAGAGAATGATCACAGCCAGGTCTCTTTTTTTTCTCCAGCTGGGCATCTCCAGGCACTTTTTGGACTGATTATCTCTCCAGCGGAGAGCTTTGAGAATGCATTAAGGGGAAACTTGTATATTGGGGATATAGCTGTTAGACGCCCTAGTTTCTAGCAGTTAATTACATAATCTTGCTTTGATCTGTTAGTGTCCCAGACACCCAGGTGCTAGGATGGGAAATGTGTTGTTTAACTGATGATCAGATATAGGGCTATAATCACTCTGGGTCTTTGGGAAAAAAGAAAGTGAATACTAGGGAATAGGGGGTATAGCGATACTACAGCTAAATAAGAGAGGTCCACCACATACATCAACTCTGAGTAGGAGATACATAGCATGGGTCATTGATTCTACTGTGAAACTGGTTAGGTTACTGCTGTGCCTAGCCACTGCTACTTACACAGCATTGAGAGGGAGGTAGATTTCGTATTTAATTGAGCCGAGCATGAGACTGGTTAGCTGTTAGCTTACTGCTGTGCCTAGCCACTGCCATTGGCAAAGTGCCACTTACACCATATTTGAGCGGGAAATATTAGATCTTAAACTTGTGCATAGTGAAAGAATTTGGTTTTAGTTTGGACATTTTTTTATTATGTCAAGCTTTAGTCTATGCCGCAGAATTTAAGTACAATTTAGATACAACTTTTGAAAACATTCGAAAAATAAATTATGGTAGCCAAAAAAAGAGAACATTTGCTCAAACAGCTGTTCTTCCTCATCAATATTAACATTAGGTGGTTTAGAACATTTCCCAAAAATTGTCACCGCAATCTTGTGAGTGCACGTATGTGTGGCGCATAATTGACTGTATTTACTGAATTACTCTATATTTTGTTTATGTTCCTTTTTAGATTTGTCCAGCCGTATCCCATATATTTGTTTTGGTTTTCTACATATGGCAAAAGGTCGTCCTTTGGGTAGCGATCTTGGGAGTCTGTTTTTTGATTCTGAGCTAAGTATCATTTATACTTTATATTCACTACACTTACTGACACTGTGGTGATATATTGTTTTTGGATCCCCAAATCCCCCAAAATGACTGATTAATCTTCTTTTGCCCCAAGCAGATATTTACACAAACAGCTTCCAGATTTTCCTCATCACATTTCATTTTCTTGAGATTTGGCTTTAACTCATGGTTGACATACAAACATAACCCACCAACTTTCCTGTTTTTTTTATCCTTCCTAAATAGTGTGTAACAATGTTTTTTTTTTTTTTTTAATTCTCTTTTTATTATTAATTTTAGATTTTTTTTTTTTACAGAAAAAAAGTATATAAAAACATTTTATACAAACATGTAGACAGAACAACAAAAACATTCACCCCCCCCCTCTCGAGAGCTCAACATATTTCCAATTTCTTTTACCTTTTTTTTTTTCAAATGGTAATCATATTGCCTTTACATTTGTAGTAATTTTTTTTCCCAAGTTGCCCATAGTCTCAAATTATCATCCAGGGCCCTGCAGTGGTCCTTCTCCATTTTGATTTGATAAATCAACTGAATTATTATCAATTTGATACTGAAGACAGTGTTTCCCTTCCAGTTTCTTGCAATTATTATTTTACATGCTATTAAACATTGAATAATTAAAAATTGGTTTATTTTATTTAATTTTGGCCATTTATAGTGTAATAGCATTGTTTCTGGTTTTAGAGATATTTCAACACCGCAAAGTGTATGGATGATAAATTGAGCCCACTGCCATACCACAATCACTAGTCTACAAGACCACCACATATGAATGTAGTCGCCTTTTTCCTCTCTACACCTCCAACAGTTTACGTCCTTATGTGTGTCAAATTTAGCTATTTTAGTTGGCGTCATATACCATTGATGTATTAACTTAAAGTGTGTTTCTGTCAGTATAAAGGAATGTACGTTTTTATTAATTTTCTGTATAGTTGATAACCATTCATTTACTTCTACATTTATTTTTAGTTCCATGTTCAGTTTTTTAATAGCATTAGGAAGGACTAAGTCCTCCATTGAATCCAACATTCTTACACATCTCGAGAACATCTGCTTTATTCTGTTCTGATGTATAATTGGTTTTAAAATATCATACAGCTTGCCGTCTTTTACTATCTCTACTTTCTCCAAAAAATGTTTAACTCTAAGATAGGTGTATACTTCTTTGGTGGAAAACTTAAACTCTTCTATCAGTATTTTATAGGGTTTGATTTTACCATCCTTAATCAGTTCTTTTATTGTATTTATTCCCTTTTCCTTCCACATTTTTAAGGAGATATTCTCTATATTTGCTTCTATTGTATCTATTCTTTGGAAATCAAATATTTTGTTGGTTATGTCCATTTTCTTCCTTATTTTTTGCCAAACTGGAATAATTTGGCCTAGGATATATGATCTAAAAAAATCACATTTTTTATTTTTCCAGATTAAATTTTGGGAATCACTTAAGTGGCTAGATTCTAGTTCTGACCACCACCATATTTCCTCTTTATTTTGGACTATCTGACTAGTCAAGACATGCATTATGATCCCTGCTTCATAATATTTTCTTATGTTTGGATATCCCATACCTCCCTTCTTTAGTCCTTTTGATAGTACTCCATTTTTAATTCTGGGTTTTTTCCCTTGCCATACAAAATTGGAGAAGGAAGTATTAATCATTGTCAGCCATTCATTTGGGATGCTCAAAGGGAGCATTCTAAAGATATAAATCCATTTTGGCAAGACATATGATTTCAGAATATTTATTCTCCCACCCCAAGATACCTCTATTTTTCTCCATTCTTTTAGATTTTTATTTGTTTCTTTTAGAAGGTCCATAAAGTTAATTTGCATAATATTTTTGAGATTTTTGCATATTTTAATACCTAAATATGGAAAGTTTTGGCTCTGGTAAAATTATAAGTTTTTTGATAAAAATCTATTTCTTGGCTTGACATATTGTTATATATAGCTATTGATTTTGTTTTGTTTAATTTGTAGTTTGATACTGAACTGTACATTTCAATTTCAGTCATTACATTTACTATTGATGTTGCAGGATTATTTAAAAAAAGAATAGTATCGTCTGCGTAAAGAGAAATTTTCAATTATTTCTGTCTTGCTGTAAATCCCTTAATGTTTTCATTATTTCTGATTCTATTGGCTAGAACCTCTAAAGTTATTATGAACAATAAGGGAGACAATGGGCAACCTTGTCTGGTTCCGTTGTTTAATTTGAACCAATCTGCACATATGCCGGGGCCTATTGTTCTAGCCATTGGATCTTTATATAGCGCGAGAATTGCATTAAGCAGCCATCCCTGAATGCCTATTTCTTCTAAAGAAAACTTCATAAAGTCCCAGCTGACCCTGTCAAAGGCTTTTTCAGCATCTAGAGACAGGATCAGCATGGGACTTTTTTTACACTTTGATATGTCTAATGCATCTATCAGACGTCTAATGTTGTTATTTGACATTCTGTCAGGGACAAACCCTGTTTGGTCAGGATGGATTATTTGGTTAATTACTTCTTTTAATCTTTTAGCTAAAATAGAAGAGAATATCTTAACGTCCACATTAATCAATGATATTGGTCGATAACTCTGAACTTTTGTTGGGTCCTTGCCTGGTTTCAGTATAGGTAAAATATTTGCTTTAAGCATTTCTCCTGGAAAACTACCCTTTTTAGCTGCAGTATTGAAAGTATTTTTTAAATGGCCTGTTAATTGAGTTTTCATTACTTTGTAGAATTTGTTTCCAAATCCATCTGGGCCTGGCGTTTTATAGGTTTCTAATCTATCTATTGTTGTGTTAATTTCTTCTTCCGTAATTTCTTTATTTAAATTTTTTACTTGTATTTCTGTTATTTTATTCAATTTTGCTGATTTAATGTATTTTTTTATTTTTTCTGAAGAGGTGAATGTTGATTGACTATATAGATTTGCATAGTACTGGTTAAATGCTTTCCCTATCTGATCTGGTAGAAGGGAGATAGTGTCATTTGTTATTATTTTATCAACCTTATTAGATATATTTTTTTTTCAGCATATTCGACATAATTTTATCGGCTCTGTTAGCTTTATGGTAGTATTTAATTTTAAGTTTATGCATATTTATTCTTATTTTTTCGTAAGTTTTTTCCTGGATCTCAGATTTGATCTTATTTATTTTTAGCTGATTCTCCTTACTTGGGTTTACATTGTTTATTTTATTTAAGTTATATAGATCAATATATAGATTTTGTGCACTTACTCCTTTTTTTTTTTGCTTTAGTTTATTAAGCATTATGCATTATGTCCCCTTATTACTGCTTTAAATGTACACCATAGAGTGTCATTCTCCACTTGTCCATTATTGTTTTCTTCAAAATAGCAGATGGTCATTTTGTTTATATGATCTTTATATTCCTTATCATCTAGTATTGATTCGTCTAACCTCCAAGTTATGTTCTTACTACCTTTAAGTCTATTACTCTTTAATTCTAGGCATACACTATTGTGGTCTGACCATATTACTGCTTTGTTTTCTATTTTATATGTTCTTTCTATCAGTTTTAAATCTCCGAAAACAAGATCTATTCGAGAATATGAATCATGTGGCCAGGAATAAAATGTAAACTCTTTCACTGTGGGGTTATTGAGCCTCCATATGTCGAATAGACCTTCTTTTTTCATCAGGTTGTTAAAATTCCTTGCATTTTTCAGTACTTGTTTCTCCCAAATATTATTTTTTTTTTCAGAAAACTTGTCTAATAAAGGGTCTTGTATACTATTAAAGTCTCCTGCGTATATCTTTAGTCCCACTGCTACTTTCTCAGCCTTGTGTAATACTTTTCTCAATAAGCTTATGGGGTTTTTATTGGGCAAATATACATTAATTAAGGTAAAAAGTTTGTCCTCTATTGTCGCTACTAAAATAATAAATCTCCCCTCTAAGTCTGTTTCCACATATTTTATGTTTATTTTTAAATCTTTTGCAAAGAATATTGCTACTCCTCCTTTTTTTCCCTCCTCTCTAGATGAACAGACTTTTAAGGGAAAAGATCTACTATTCCATCTTTTTTCATCCTGTTTACGCCAGTGTGTTTCTTGTATCATAGCAATGTGGACCTGTTCCTTTTTTAGGTATTCTTGAAAAGCTTGTCTTTTTTGGGGAATATTTAAACCTTGAATATTTAACGTAATTATTTTAACCATTTTCTAAAAAAGTTTTTTCTTTAATTATTCTAATGAGCTCTCGTAACCAATACAAAAAATTGACATTACGGTACATAACTGAAATACCTTCAAGTATCTTCATAACTTGGAGTGTATTTCCATTCATTCCGAAGACTCTAAAAAGAGTCAAAAAACACTTTACTGAGTGGATCTTAGTATCCACTATTAACCTTATCCAGGTTACAGCAGGGGAGGCTGTTTCCCGGGCTTGGAGGAACCAACTGTAGAGCTTTTCACTTTCTACCTTCCTCTATCTTCCCATCTCACACTCATTTCCCTCTGCTCTATGAAGTATTGTTTTTGCTCTGCTCTCCTCCCTCTCTTCAAAGCGAGAGATAGAGGTAGGAGGCCGAGAGAGGGGAAGAGACAAGCGAGAGAGAGAGAGAGAGAGGAGAAAAAAAAAATATATAAAATAAAATAAAAGGCTCTGGTGATTATCTTACTATTATCTTTCTAGATTGTTTCCTTTTTTCTATTCTTTTATTTACTATTGATCTATATGATCTTATCTCTTTATTTCTTTGATCATTTTGAGCCTTTAGTTTATCGCTACTATTCTTGTATCGTTTTATATATATCTGCTCTGAGGAAAAATTGAGGGTTCATTAATCAACACTTTGTATTGCTATTGTTCTTTTCGTTCCCTTCTTCCTCCCTCCCCTATATACACTTTAGTTCCCTTATCTCCCATTACTTTCTTTCATTTTACCACCCTATATAATGTTTCAAAATTTTTTTCCCTTTTTCTTCTCTTTTTTTTTTTTATTTATTTTAATCACTTATGAATTTTGAAGTGCCTCCTTAATTTTATTTCTTTCTAATTAATTAAGTGCATGTTATTATTCCTGAATATATAATTTTCTCCTCATGAACTGTGAAATTTCAAACATTATTTCGTGTGCCTTTTCTTACCTAAAACTTGATTTGGTGAGGAAAAAAAAAAAAAAAAAAAAGCAAACCTAATCATGATCTTGTGGTCACTCTTCCCTTTACTTTTCTTTTCCTTCTCTTATTTACCTTTTAAACTGTGAGTTCTTTAATCAACCTTTCTATATCACTTTTTTTCTTTTCTATTTCCCCCCACCCTCTCTTCTCCTATACATACTATCTTCATTTATTTCTTACACCTTGTGTTTTAACTTTATACTTTTTAAATTTGTATTGATCTATTGTGATTTTATAGTGGCTCATTAAGTTCGTATTTTTCAAAATTTTCAATGTGCAGATTCTGTTTCTAAGTGTATCATTTTTTCCTCATATAGTTGATATATCTTACTTAGTGTCATATACATATACATACTTATACATTTACTAACTTAAATCTTATAACTTAAATCTTATAGAAAAAAAAAAAAAAACTTTAGATTTAAAGATTTCTTCTCTGATTTGATTTCTCCTTCTTTGGGTACAAACTGTTCTTTGTATTTTTATCATAAGTATTTTAGCGTCCTTTAAAGTCTCTAGATTTCTCTAAAACAATTAATATTACTTCTTTTAATCTCCAGTAGCCTTCTTCTTTCTTCCCTCTCACCTCCTCCCCTCTCCCTCCCCCCCTCTTCATCTTTAATTTTTTCCTCTTCTCTCTCTTTTTTCCTCTCTTTTTTAAAGTCATCTCTCTTTCTTCTTTATCCACTCTTCAATCTGAGATGGAGTCGCAAATATCTCAGTTATTCCTTCTGTGATAATTTTTATTTTGCTGGGGTAGATCCACGAGTATTTGATGTTTGAATTTCTTAATGAGCTTGTAGCCGACATGAATTTCTTTCTTTGTTGTCTAGTATAAAAAGATAAATCCTGAAATATCTTTATATCACCAAACTGTTCTGTGTTGATCTGTTTTTTTCGAAATGCATATATTACTGCTTCCTTAAAGTGGAAGGACTGAAAGTTGATTATTATGTCTCTCGGTGATTGTTGAGGGGCTGTTCTAGGTTTGTTTATACGATGATATCTCTCCATTTTAGTATTTAGGGTCCCCAGATCTAAGTTGAGTGTTGCCCATAGGGTATTCAGGTACTCCGGTATTTTCTCTTGTGTAACAGCCTCTGAGACGTTTCTTAGTCTCAAATTATTTCTTCTTGAGCGGTCTTCTAAGTCACCTAGTTTTTCTTCTATTTGTCTCACTTGCTTGTTCAGCTGGACATTTTGTTCTTTAATTACTTTGCTTTCAAATTCTAAAGATGTGATTTTATCTTCACTTTGCTTTAGTTGTTCCAATATTTGCCCAAATTGTCTTTTTGTCTCGGCTGTATTTTTTATTGAATTCGGCTGTTATTGCTACCAATTGCTCTTCTAAGCACTGTTTTAAAAAATCTGCTGTAATGTAGATTTCTGTTTGACTAGATGGGCTTTGAATTGACTTTTCACTTTTTGATGTATACATAATTGAGGTATCGAGGTTTTTTTCTTCATTTGATTTTTGTCCTGGTGAAAAAAAGTTTGAAGGGTTTTTTTTTTTCTATTTGTAGATCTTGTTTTGCTGCTTTTTTTATGGCAGCTTTTCCTGAAGATTTAGTTGCCATTATCTCTCTTTACTTATTTCTTTTTCCTCCCCTTTATTTTTTTTTTTTCCTTCGCCTTTCAATGAGGATTTTCAATTGGGGGTTTTATTGGAGACTTATTGGAGACTTTCAGTTATATTTTCAGATTTTCAGATTAGGGATTTTCAAAATCTTTCTTTTCCCCCTCCTTCAAATTTCCAGCTTTTTCAGTAGTTTTTTCGGATTATAAAACTCTTTTCTTTTTTTTTATATTTCCTTCTTTCTTCCAATACTTCCAATACTCTCCCTTTAAATAAAGGTTGTTCTTTTCCTCGAATCTCTTAGTCTTAGACCTCTTAGTTTGGGCATATAATTCTGATTAATTAAATTACTCCTATGGTTTGATATTTTTTTTATTTTCCTCTACTCCCTCTACTTCCTTTTACTATATCCTCCTTTTCTCTCCCCTGTTCAGTCCTCTCACTGCTTCTTGCGTTTTTTTTTTTCTTGATTATCTCATAATATTTAAGTTAAATTGAACTTAAATTGTTCATATAAATCGTATAAAAAAAAAAAAAAAAAAATTCTTGTCAACTCCACCTTCTCTTTACTTTATCTTTCCTCTCTTGGTCTTCTCTCGTCTCTACCCCAGTGCAAAAAAAAAAAAAAAACAATGTAAGAGGAAAGTACTTAGCTTATCTTCATAAAAGCAGGTTGTTTACTCTTAAATTTTTTTTCCTTGGCGTCCTTTGATTCTAGTGGCGTCTCGGAGCTTCTTGGGCGTCTGTATATGCTAACTGATTGGATCCGTGTATGCTCCCGCGTCTCCCGCGTCTCCAACGATCACCAACAATCGCCTGTGATCACCCGGCTCAACGGTCAGATCTATCTGTACTGTGTCAGCACTCCCGCTCCTGCGCCAGACCCGACCTGACTTCGCGCAGCCCCTTCAACCGGTTCAGGAGATCGACTTGCTTCCTCTGTTACAGAGCGCTACAGAACGCCGCCGCTCAACCTCCATTACGGGTTCAGCCTCCCCGCCTTAGAGTGCGTGCGTATCTCCGCCCTACGTCATCACGCAATTCATCAGTGTGTAACAATGTAACCCCTTAAGGATGGAGGAAATTTGTACAAGTTCTGGTCAAAACAAAATTTAATCAAAAACTGGAATTTGTGCTCTATGTCTATTCAACAGTAATTCACCTCTTTCATATTAAGTGCACCCACACTTATTATATAGAATTTTGTTAAGGAGAGACAGGGCTTTCATTTACCAATAAATATTTATATATAACAATTTATTATGAATAAAATCTAAAAAAGTGTGAGACATTAGGATTTTTTTTGTTTTTTTTTGTTTTGCATGGCATTTTAACTGTCAATGTCATAATACTGTTTGCTTTTACTGTCATAAAATACACATATTTGTATTCAGCAATGTCTCACGTTATAGTGTTAAAGTTTGGGGCTCAGCTGAACTACTCACCCTTAGCTCTAAACTATTCCTCTTCGACTCCTACCTTGTCCACATCCTTACCTTGGATTTGCTGACGATATTTCTTTTTGTGGGGTTAGGCAGTCTTTATTTCAGAGGTTATGCTAGGGTTATGTTCAGACAGTGCATCTTGGTTATCGGTATTTTTGTTAACTCTTAGTTCAGTTTAGAATTAGGTCCCCTTGAAGGCACAGCTGTAGGGTTATAGCTAATACGGTTAGAATTGGCATTATTAGTATTAAGCAATCAACCGTTAGACAGATTGGGGCTTCATTGCATGACACCTACTGATCAGAACAAGTGATTTTCTCTTGCTAACCCTCATAACTCTAAACTTTAACACTACAAGTTTATACTACAGATTTTATGCTATAACTATATGCATTACTTTTCTTTATTTCATTTGCTATTAGAGGTTTGAGATAGGAATTCACTACAAGTTCAGTTTCACTGAACTAGACATTTAGGTGCTCTCCCCCTTCTCCCTCTGTGATCTAAATCGTTGCTGCTAAAGATATCTTGCCCTTTCCTATAACAGCTACTATCACATTACATACTTTCAGATAGTCATATAGTAATGACTCCAAAAAAGTAACTACCGTATAGACTCGAGTATAAAAAACATATTTTGTGCTGAAAAACCCCAACTCGGCTTATACTCGAGTCAGAGTCTGTATTATGGCAATTTGCATTGCCATAATACAGACTGGGGGCTGTGGGGGCTGCAGAGAGATGCTACTTACCTTTCCTGCAGCTCCTGTCAGCTCTCTCCTCCTCCGCCGGTCCGTTCAGCTTATCTGTCAGCTCACAGTGTAAATCTCGCGAGAGCCGCGGCTCTCGCGAGATTTACACTGGGAGCTGACCGAGGTGCTGAACGGACCGGCGGAGGAGGAGAGAGCTGACAGGAGCTGCAGGAAAGGTAAGTAGCATCTCTCTGCAGCCCCCACAGCCCCCTCCTACACAGTGCCCATCCACTGGACCACCAGGGAAGGAGAGCCTCCCTCCCTGGCCAGCTAGCAAGCAGGGAGGGGGGACAAAAAAATGCATATATATTAATAATAATAAAAAAAAATAATAATAAAATAAAAATAATAATAAAATAAAAAATAATAAAATAAAAAAATTATAATAATAAAAAAATGTAATGAAACAAAAAAAATATTAAAATAATAATTAAAAAATAAAAATGCCCACCCCCCACCAAGGCTCTGCATCACACTCTGCATTACACACACACACACACACACACACACACTGCATTCATACACACACACACTGCACTCATACACACACACACTGCACTCATACACACACACACACTGCACTCATACACACACACACTGCACTCATACACACACACACTGCACTCATACACACACACACTGCACTCATACACACACACACAGCATTCATACACACACACACTGCATTCATACACGCACACTGCATTCATACACGCACACTGCACTCATACACACACACACTGCATTCACACACACTGCATTCATACATGCACACTGCATTCATACACACACACTGCACTCATACACACACACTGCACTCATACACACACACACACACTGCACTCATACACACACACTGCATTCATGCACACACACACTGCATTCATGCACACACACTGCATTCATGCACACACACTGCATTCATGCACACACACTGCATTCATACACACACACTGCACTCATACACACACACTGCACTCATACACATAGCATTCATACACACACTGCATTCATACACGCACACTGCACTCATACACGCACACTGCATTCATACACACACACTGCATTCATACACACACACACACTGCACTCATACACACAGCATTCTCATACTCACACACTGCACTCATACACACACACAGCATTCATACACACACACACACTGCATTCATACACACACACTGCATTCATACACACACACTGCACTCATACACACACACTGCACTCATACACAGCATTCTCATACACACACACTGCACTCATACACACAGCATTCTCATACACACACACTGCATTCATATACACACACTGCATTCATATACACACACTGCATTCATACACACACACTGCATTCTCATACACACACACTGCATTCTCATACACACACACTGCATTCATTATATACACACACTGTAAATAAATATTCAATTAATATAATTTTTTTAGGATCTAATTTTATTTAGAAATTTACCAGCAGCTGCTGCATTTCCCACCCTAGTCTTATACTCGAGTCAATACGTTTTCCCAGTTTTTTGGGGTAAAATTAGGGGCCTCGGCTTATATTCGGGTCGGCTTATACTCGAGTATATACGGTAAGTATTTTTTTTGTTTAACTAGCTCTGTGAAAGGCATCCACTACTTTATATTATCTCTTGTTTGTATATATTATTATTCCTTGTATATATATTTCCCTATACCCTGTTTTTAAGGTTACTTTAGCTTTTTTTTAAATTTGTATTATATCTATTAAACGTTAGATTTTAAGTGTTTAATTTATTTAGGATCCCAGTTAATTAGGACAGATTATGTTCGCTCTCTTTTTATATTTAACTTTTGTGAAGGGTTACCCTCTCTAATCTGTTCTTTAGATAGTAATCAAACACTAACAGCTTTTTTACTTCTTTTTTGTAACTAATAAATAACACATAAAAATAAATAAAAATTAAACAAATAGACAAATAGCAAGGTTCATAAAAAGTTAAAAAAGATCAAAATCTGCATTAAGACTAGTGATGTCCCGGACGGTTCGCTGGCGAATAGTTCCTGGCGAATATAGAGTGTTTGTGTTCGCTGCGGTGGGCAAACATATGCGCGGTTCGATCCGCCCCCTATACTTTATTATTGAGTAAACTTTGACCCTGTACCTCACAGTCGGCAAACACATTCCAGCCAATCAGCAGCAGACCCTCCCTCCCAGACCCTGCCACCTCCTGTACAGCATCCATTTTAGATTCATTCGGAAGCTGCAATCATTTTTTTTTTTTAATTCTAAATGCAAAACATTGTTATATAGGGGAATATTCACTAAATGCCAAACATTGGTATACGGGAGAATATTCCCAGATACACACTGACACAGAGTAGAATAGGGACTGTTCCCACTACAGAGGGTCAATTGGCAGATATGGATTGACACCTATCCTAAGGATCCCTGATACACACTGACACAAAGCAGAATAGGGACTGTTCCCCCTACATAGGGTCAATTGGCAGATATGGATTGACACCTATCCCCAGGGACCCTGATACACACTGGGGGGGGGGGACTACTGTCCTCCCCCCGCCCCCACCCCTGCGCGGTGGGTGGGGGCCATAAAAATAATGAGGGGGGACCTACTGTCCTCCCTCCGGGCCCCCACCCCTGTGCGGTGGGTGGGGGCCATAAATCACAATGGGGGGACCTACTGTATTCCCCCCGCCCCCACCCCTGCGCGGTGGGTGGGGGCCATAAAAATAATGAGGGGGGACCTACTGTACCCCCCCTGCCCCCACACCTTCACGGTGGGTGGGGGCCATAAAAATAATGAGGGGGGGACCTACTCTCCTCCCCCCGGCCCCCACCCCTGCGCGGTGGATGGGGGCCCTAAAAAAAACAATAAGGGGGGACCTACTGTCCCCCACCCCTGCGCGGTGGGTGGAGGCCATAAAAATAATGAGGGGGGACCTACTGTCCTCCCCACCTGGCCCCTACCCCTGAGCGGTGGGTGGGGGCCCTAAATAAAAATCCCCCCCCAATCAAAGGTGACTAGTGGTCCCCAAGCCCCTAGTCACCCATCCCCCCACCCCAAAAAGTTACCCCCTACCTACCCCCCTCACCCTAAAAAATAGTGGGGGGGGGGGATAAAATAACTAACCTGTAAAGAAAAATTCAACTTACCATTTGACGTCTTCTTTTTTCTAAATTCTTCAGCCCCCAAAAAGGCCAAATAAAAATCCATAAGAACAGACGCAATTAAAAAAAAAAGCGCAAAAAAAAATTATCCTTCTTAACCCATGGAGGGCTCCGCGCAGACTGAGCTCTGCAGGGCGGGGGAAGGCTTATAAAGCCTTGCCACGCCCTGCAATTAGGCTAAGAACACTCTGATTGGCTGGTTTAAGCCAATCAGAGTGCTCTTTGTCATTTTACACAGCGTGGGAAAATTCCAAAGAACTTTCCCACGCTGTGTAAAATGACACAGAGCACTTAAACCAGCCAATCAGAGTGTTCTTAGCCTAATTTTAGGGCATGGCAAGGCTTTACAGCCCTCCACGGGTGAAGATGGATTATTTATTTTTTGTGCGCTCGTTTTTTTTTGTTTGTTTTTTAAATTGCATCAGTTCTTATGGCTTTTTATTTGGCCTTTTTTGGGGCTGAAAAAAGAAGATTTTAGAAAAAATAAGACGTCAAATGGTAAGTTGAATTTTTCTTTACAGGTTAGTTATTTTATTCCCCCTCACTATTTTTTAGGGTGAAGAGGGTAGGTAGGGGGTAACTTTTTGGGGGGTTGGGGGAGTGGGTGACTAGGGGCTTGGGGACCCCTAGTCACCTGTCACCTTTGATTGGGGGGGGATTTTTATTTAGGGCCCCCACCCACCGCTCAGGGGTGGGGGCCAGGAGGGGAGGACAGTAGGTCCCCCCTCATTAATTTTATGGCCCCCACACACCGAGCTGGGGTGGGGGCCGGGGGGGACAGTAGGTCCCCCTTTATTTTTTTTTTAGGGCCTCCACCCACCGCTCAGGGGTGGGGGCTGGTGGGGAGGACAGTAGGTTCCCCCTCATTATTTTATGGCCCCTGCCCACCGCGCAGGGGTAGGGACCGGGGGGAGGACAGTAGGACCCCCTCATTATTTTTATGGCCCCCACCCACCGCGCAGGGGTGGGGGCCGAGGGGAGGACAGTAGGTCCCCCCTCATTATTTTTATGGCCCCCACCCACCGCGCAGGGGTGGGGGCTGGGGGGGACAGTAGGTCCCCCCCTTATTGTTTTTTTTAGGGTCCCCACCCACCGCTCAGGGGTGAGGGCCAGGGGGGGAGGACAGTAGGTCCCCCCCTCATTATTTTTATGACCCCACCCAATGCTCAATATTGCTGTATTTTACTAGGAAGGATACAGGAGACATGAAATAGGGGATATATACAGTACAATGTTTTATAAACGGAATGACATACTGCTTAGAGTAATTGTGAAATTCTAAAAAAGAAATAAAAAATAAATTTAAAACAAAAAAGTGCAGCAAAAAAAAACCAATCCAGATGTGCCTGTGGCCCAAAAAATTATCATACATGCAAGCAGAAATGCTTGATATTCTTTTTGCACAGATGGGGAAAAAAGAACTCTTTATATTGTTTGCACTCACACTTTAGAAAGCAGGAACATTTTTTTCTTAGTATAGGAGATGACAAATTGGGAGAAGCACATTGAAGAGGTCCTTAAATTCCATGTGACATGTAGTGGGAAAAGAGAGGAAAAATATATGGTGCAGTATGTCAAGTTTTCAAATTAACAGAACAGAAGGAAAACAGTTACAGTGTAAGGAGCTATTGCTTAGCTCTAGATGTAGTGCCTGGGTGGTACAATTCCCACCTATGGATATAATGATGAAATTTTGGTCCGACCGAATCATGTATGCATATGTAACATAAACACAAGAGAACTAAATTGTGCAATACGTCAGGAAACCAAAAAATAATAAATATTATAAAAATGCACACTCACATTTGTTAGAGCCCTCTAATGGCTCCTTGAAGACCTAAAATAGGCCTAAAATAGAATAATCCCCACTCTTGAGATTTAGGATGAGACTTCTTTCTTTCTATGGATAGGTAAAATCCTTGCCGTACATATGAAAAACAAAAAATAAAATAAAATTACCTGTTCAGTAAGTAAAAGTACATAAAGTTGTGCTCAAATGTTTGCATTCCCTGATAAAAATTGTGAGATTTTGGCATTTTGTTTTGAAAATATGACTGATCATGCAAACAATGCGTCTGTGTTTAAATAGTCATTGAGTTTGTCAGCTCTCACGTGGATGCACTGAGCAGGCTAGATACTGAGCCATGGGGAGCAGAACAGAACTGTGAAAACCTGCATAACAAGGTAATGGGACTTTATAAAGATGAAAAAGGATATAAAAAGATATCCAAAGCATTGAAAAAGCCAGTCAGTACTGTTCAATCACTTATTAAGAAGTGGAAAATTCTGGGATCTCTTGATATCAAGCCAAGGTTAGGTAGACCAAGAATGATTTCAGCCACAATTGTTAGAAGAATTGTTTGGGATACAAAGTAAATCCACAGGAAACCTCATGAGAAATGGAGGCTCCCTGGAAAAAGACCGTGTTGTTTTAAGGAGCACAATATGACGATACAAAAATGAGCTGCATGGTCAAGTTTCCAGAAAGAAACCTTTACTGTGCCAATGCCACAAAAATAACCCAGTTACAATATGCCTAAAACACCTTGACACGCTTCACATCTTTTGGCACACTGTAATTTGGAATGACGAGACCAAAATAGAGCTTTATTGTCACAACCATAAACACTCTATTTGGAGAGTGGATAGAATACCATCTATACTGTGAAGCATGGCGGTAGCTCACTGATGTTTGTGAGCTCTGTGAGCTCTTAAGGCATGGGAATTCTTGTGAAAATGGATGTCAAGATGAATGCATGTTATCAGAAAATACTGGCAGACAATTTGCATTCTTCTGCACGAACGCTAGGCATGGGACACTCTTGGACTTTGCAGCATGCAATGGCCCTAAGTACAAGGCCAAGTTGCCGCATTACTTATGTGGGGCCTTTAAGCCCAGAGCCAGTTTTAGCGATCGGGTGATCTCCCCAGCTGGCCTATAACTTCCACTGCAACCAAAGCTCTGGCTACCACAGGCCTTCGGTCCATGACCAACGTGCCTGAGTAATCAGTTTCCTTTTACAATTCTTGTTTTACTCACAGACTTACGAGAAAAAAATATGTGTGTAAATATTTGTGTATGCAGTGTGTGTAATTAGCATAAACATGTATTGTGGAATACTTGCTTATGAACCTGATAGTGGATAAAATCCGCCACTTATTCTCAGTCACAGCATAAAATGAGATATTATTTGGATTATCAAAACCTACTAAACCGACTGACAAAAATAATTTTAGTTTTCTTACTGCTTTGCCATAATTTAAAGATCTGAAACATCACGGGGTACACATTAACAGATCGTCAGGGGAGATATCTGAAGATACATGGTAAATGATAACAGTATGTTATCAACAGGTCAATAAATTCACACAACATTACTATCTACTAGATAGGAATAAAAAGGTATTTAAAAAAAACATTCTAAAAAAAGAAAACTAATTCTAATGTTTACAATTTAAATACATACATATTTTTATTGATATTGTTAATCAGTTTTTAGGAAACATTTCTAAAGCAATGTAAACGATTTAAGATACTAGTATCTGAGGGAGTTATATAAGCAATTTCTAAAAATTAATTATCTGCTAGTGATTGATTTTAATACTTGGCATATTTAAGGTAACACGCATTTTATCATATTTTGCTTCATAATTGAATGTCATTGCAATGTAAATCACATATCAAGTATGTTTTTTTTTCTTTAAACTATTCTTAAAATAACATGACAGCAAACACGATTCTCTGTCTTTTCTCCCAGGCAATGAATTTCATAAACCAGACCATCGTCACTGAGATTCTTCTCCTTGGATTTCAGGATCTCACAAGTTTTAAGATATTTTTATTTTTCCTTCCTGTTTTCTTTATTATGACCGTATGTGGAAATATTCTGATTATTTGGCTGGTGGCATCTAACAGCAGTCTCCAGTCTCCCATGTACTTCTTCGTAACACAACTGTCCATTTCTGATTTACTTGTAACCACAGCCATTGTCCCCAAAACACTTTATATTATATGTAATAAAGGTGGCACTATGTCCTTTTCAGGTTGCATTATTCAGTATTATATTTTTGCTTGCTCAGAAGCCTCTGAATGTTTTATTTTATCAATAATGGCTTATGGCAGATATCTGGCCATCTGTAACCCTCTGAGATATAGCATGTTAATGAGCCCTATGTTATGTGTCACAATGGTTAGCATCTCTTGATTATTAAGCTTTTCTGCAGCATTGATTTTAATAACCTCAATAATTCAACTTCAGTTTTGTGGCCCAAATGTTATTGATAATTTCTTCTGTGATCTTTCTCCTCTATTACAACTTTCCTGGAAGATTGTGGAAGTGGAAGTTCTTGTATTGTGTGTACCTTGTACCTTTACTCCACTTTTAGGTATTGCAGTGTTATATGTATATATTATCCGTGCTGCCCTTAGGGTCTCCACCACAAGTGGAAGATCAAAAGTCTTCTCCACTTGTAGCTCCCATCTGACTGTGGTTTCTATATTCTATGGTACACTTACTGGAATTTACATGCTTCCAACAAAAAATAAATATTTGACTGTCAACAAAATTACTTCCCTGTTGTACACTTCTGTGACTCCTATGATTGACCCACTTATATATAGTCTAAGGAACAAATATATCAAGAAAGTTGTGAAAATAAGTTTTGGTAAAAGGGAATAAATACAAGTAAAATGCCTTCTGTGAGATACATTATTTATCATATGTGGTATCGGGATATGCTAGATGAAAATGCTTGTTCTTGGGTCGAACATTGGCTTAAAAATAGAGTACAAAAAGTTGTCGTTAATGGTAAATTTTCAAGCTGGACAGAGGTGGCAAGTGATGTCCCTCAGGGGTTTGTTCTGGGACCCCTTTTATTTAACATGTTTATAAATGATCTTGAAGAAAGCATTAAAAGTCATGTTTCAGTGTTTGCATATGACACAAATCTTTGTAAAATAATACAATGTGAGCAAGATATTACTTTGCTGCAGATGGATTTAGATAGACTGGGGGACTGGGCACTCAAATGGCAGATGCAATTTAATGTTAAAAAATGCAAAGTTATGCACTTTGGAGTAAAGAATACACAAGCAACGTATACCCTTAATGGAAGCGAATTAGGGATAACAACACACGAAAAGTACTTGGGAATTTTTTATAGACAACAAACTATGCAACAATGTGCAATGTCAATCAGCAGTGGCCAAGGTCAGTAAGTAATAGTAATGCATGAAAAAAGGAATTCATTCTCAAGACGAGAATATAATCGTGCCTCTTCATAAATCACTGGTAAGACCAAATATTGAATATGCTGTGCAATTTTGGGCACCTGTTCTAAAGAAGGACATTATGGAACTAGAAAAAGTGCAGAGGCGGGCTACAAAATTAATAAAAGGAATGGAACATATCAGCTATGAAGAAAGGTTAACAAATGTAAACCTATTTAGTTTAGAAAAACATCGCCTGAGAGGGGATATGATAACATTATACAAATATATCCGGGGCCAATACAAACCATTGTGTTGAAATCTATTCACAAACCGGACTTTACATAGAACACAAGGTCATGCGTTTAGACTGTAAGAAAGAAGATTTCGTATAAGGCAAAGGAAATGTTTTTTTTACTGCAAGAACAATCAGGATGTTGAATTCTCTGTCTGAAGAAGTGGTTTTATCAGAGTCCATACAGATGTTCAAACAGCTACTAGATGCATACTTGCAAAAACAGAATATTTAAGGAAATAATCTTT
This sequence comes from Pelobates fuscus, assembly GCF_036172605.1. Taxonomy (NCBI): domain Eukaryota; kingdom Metazoa; phylum Chordata; class Amphibia; order Anura; family Pelobatidae; genus Pelobates; species Pelobates fuscus. Next base: position 411,062,861 of record NC_086319.1, on the reverse strand, counting down.
CAATGTAGGGTAATAACTGCTTGATCCAAGGATAAATCTGACTGCCATTCTGGGGTCAAGTAGGAATTTTTTTTCTAGCTTGTTGCAAAAAAAAGTGCTTCAACTGGGTTTTTTGCCTTCTTTTGGATCAACAGCAAAAAACAAATGTGAGGAAGGCTGAACTTGATGAACACAAGTCTCTTTTCAGCTTTGTAACTATGTAACTATGCTAGATTCACAGATATAAATGATAACAAATAAAACACAGTTTATTATGAGCACCATATGAGATTTAAGCAAGAGTCATTGCCCAACAGCCAGTTATTTGTCTAACAGGACCCAGTTGCAAAGCATTTGGACATAGCGAGGAGTTATGCCATAAGACTATGGTAAGCTGTGGACAGCTGCATTGCTAAGACTTATCAGAAGAATTGTAAGCATGGCCGATTGTCATGTAAAACTGTATTGTCTTGGAAAACAAATAAACAAAGAGACGGGTTTGTGAACACTATGGAACTCAATTTTTCTTTTTAAAAAGTGAATCAGACAGGTGTACCATACTGAATGTCATAGTTATGAGGAAAAGGCATGAAAAAAAGAGAAAAGTAGCTAAACAGGAGACACATCTTCACTGTCAGCACCCTCTAGATTAATGCATAAAAAACAAAAATATATTACTAAAAAATGTATATATTAAGAAACTGTATGTCCCCTCTCCCCTCAGCTCTATCCTGCCTGCATCTCCTCTGGCTGCAGGCAGAGTTCAGTCCTCCCGCGAGATCCTCGGAGCGTTGCCGTGGTAACCCGCAGCAACGCTCTGAATTGCCTAACTCGCGGGAGGAACCTTCTGCCTCCCGGCTCCTCCCTCCCTCCCTCTCCAGGCTGCCTGTCAGTGACTGTTGGCCGGTGATGGAGATCCGGCCCATGAAGGCACACAGCAGGGCCGGCACTTGGATCCTGTGATCTCCCCTGACGGTTCCCAACCCGTGCGGCCGCCTTTACCTAACTCATTTCAAGTACTCCCTGGGGCACTGAGTTGTTCCCCTGGAGGTACGTGTACCACGGGTTGGGAACCACTGGAGTAATGCATAAAAAAAAAAGTATTACTAAAAAAATGTATATATCAATAAACTGTATGACCCTTCTCCCCAGGGGTGTATTTGCCGCGAGGCAAACAAGGCATTTGCCTTGGGCGGCATTTTTCAGGGGGCGGCAAAAAAAGCCGCCCCCAAATGCCCAGGGCAAATGCCTTGTTAGCCTTGCGGCTAACAAGGCATGCTGGGCGGCCGGCGGGCTGCTGGGAAGTGCGGGTAGGTGGGCGGCCGGCGAGGGAGCACTTCCTCTGAGCGGTCTGCTCAGCTCACTCGCGCGCCGCAGAGTGAGGCTGGGAGCCGGAATATGACGTCATATTCCGGCTCCGCCTCCCAGCATCACTCTGCGGCGCGCGAGGGAGCTGAGCAGAGAGCTCAGAGGAAGTGCTCCCTCGCCGGCCGCCCACCTACCCGCACTTCCCAGCAGCCACTGGACCACCAGGGAGACAGATATCCCCCCCCCCCCCAGCTTTCCCAAAGGTAAGGAGGCTGGGGGGGGTTAAATAAAAAAAAAAAAAATGTATTAAATATGTGAGTGATTGAGTGTGTTTGTATGTCTGTGTATGTCTGTTAGTGTGTGTGTGTATGTCTGTTAGTGTGTGTGTGTGTGTGTGTGTATGTCTGTAAGTGTGTGTATGTCTGTTAGTGGGTCTGTGTGTGTGTCTGTTAGTTTGTGTGTGTGTTTGTGTGTGTGTATGTCTGTTAGTGTGTCTGTGTGTGTGTGTCTGTTAGTGTGTGTGTGTGTGTATGTCTGTATGTGTGTGTGTGTGTGTGTATGTCTGTATGTGTGTGTGTGTGTGTGTGTATGTCTGTATGTGTGTGTGTGTGTGTGTGTGTATGTCTGTATGTGTGTGGGTCTGTGTGTGTGTGTGTGTTAGACTGTGTGTGTGTCTGTTAGACTGTGTGTGTGTCTGTTAGACTGTGTGTGTGTCTGCTAGTGAGTGTGTTTCTGTTACCTAGTGTATGCGTATTTGTCAGTGAATGTGTGTGTGTGTGTATTTAGAAGGCGGGACGGGGGAAGGGTTCGGTGGGGGTGGCGCGGGTGGGGGGGGGGAGGGTTGGGTGAGGGTGGCGTGGGTGGGAGGGGGGCGCCTGAGTTTTGTCCTGCCTAGGGCAGCACAAAACCAGGATACACCACTGCTTCTCCCCCCTTCTTACCTTTTTCCCAGGGAGAGGGGACATTGCCCTGGTGGTCCTGTGGAGGTGAGCAGCGCTATCCTGCTTGCTCTATCCTCCTGGCTCCTCCCTCCCTCTCCAGGCTGCCTGTCAGTGCCTGTTGGCTGGTGACGGAGATCCCACCAGCCCATGAAGGCACACAGTAGTGCTGGCACTCGGATAGCGCTAGCCCATCTCCCCTGTCGGCCCATGGCCATCGCGGCAAACTGGGCATTTGCCATGTTTACCTGATGGTTGGGTTCCCAACCCGTGCGGCCGCCATTACCTAACTCATTTCGAGTACTCCCTGGGGCACTGAGTTGTTCCTCTGGAGGTACGCGTACCACGGGTTGAGAACCCCTGGAGTAATGCATAATAAAAACTAGAAAAGCTACAATTTCTGGTGAAATTGTGTGAAGTGTTCTTGCCTCCACCAGTAGTCTACAACTGGAGTGGGCGGAGTAACTGGGTGGAGTGGCTGGAGTAACTGTGGAAAGGTTCTACAGCAAGGGCAAAGACAAGCTTTCAAATCTTTCAAATCCCTTGAACATTCCACCAACTGCCAACAGGAACTAATAGATTTCAAATAGGGCAGAGAAGAGCGGTTAAGAACAAACTGCTCCAAATTGCTCACTTCACTGGCGATTGACATCTTCAAACGGTCGTATTTTAAAAACTATAAATACTACAGCGAAGAGCTTTATATTGTGAGAATCACAAGACCCAGACCTACATTTTGATGCATAGTCTGAAATATTAAAAATGAAGGCACAGTCACAGTTTAGATATTGCACTTCAAATCTGAGGTGGCTAGAGTGGAGTTTCAATGAATGTCAATGGACGGCGTGAGTTGCAAACAAATGGTCATATTGTGAAAACTATCAGGACTTTGGCTTAGTGGCAGCAGGGATAGCTGAATGTTTTGATATAAGATTTGTGTAGGTGGGCTTGAAAATAAGGGAGTGGTGGCAGTTTAGAAATCATGTCCAGATTTTTCAGCTTTTGTCAGGTCCCACTCTAGTTTTGAACATTTCGCTATTCATTCCTATGGGGCCAATTTTGCCACAAAAACAACAATATTTTGTAAACCATTCGGCGAAATGTTCCACGAAGTAATAGCACACCAATCAGGAACAATCCGCACGTTTCGGTATATTACTGCCTGTGTAGTGTAAAAACTGTGGGAGGAGTTAGGGTTGGAAATTTGGCTATAATAAGAATAATATATACGTGAGATAACATTAAGTGGTCTTGCTATGCAAGAACACTTAAAAAGTATTACAAAACAAATGTATATATTAATAAACTGTATGTCCTCTCCCCTCTTCACACCTTTTTCCCCAGGGAGAGAGGACATTGCCCTGGTGGTCCTGTGGAGGTGAGCAGCTCTATCCTGCTTGCATTTCCTCTGGCACAGGCAGAGTTCAGATCCTCAGAATTGCTGAACTCGCGGGATTAACCTTCTGCCTCCTGGCTCCACCCTCCTTCTCCAGGCTGCCTGTCAGTGCCTGTGGGCCAGTGAGGGAGATCCTTTGATCTCCTTTGATCTCACCTGTCGGCCCATGGCCGTCATGGCAAACTGGGCATTTGCCCGGTTTGCCCGATGGCTGGGTTCCCAACCTGTGCGGCCGCCATTACCTAAAGCATTTTGCGTACACCCTTGTCAGACTACAAATAAGATATACTGTAACAATTAAGTGAAATTGAAAACACGAAGAAGCAAACAACAGAGCAGTGCTGTGAATCAGATTTCCACCAGTACTGGGAAAAAGGTAACCTTCTCCAACTGTAGCTCTCACCTGATTGTTGTATGTTTATATTATATAAAAGTACTTTTCTCTAAACATAGCTCCTTCTAGAGGATATACCATATAATTCAATTTTTTTTATAAATCTCCTAAACAGCACGAATAACCCAGAAATGACAGTATATATAGATAAATACAGCTAGCGTGTAAGTCAGTTATAATAAGCCCATTTCTGTCATTTGTAATAAGGAAATGCCTTTACTTTCTCTCATATTTCTAAAAATAATAAACTGTGCAAAGTAAAACAAATCTTTAATTGCAGAGTTTATTATATTTATATATAATAATATATACTATGTGAATATGTGAATATATTTGGGGTAATACAATATAAAAAATGTATTTTTATTAAAAAAAAATAGAACATTAATAATTCTTATTAATATCAAAAAAATTATATTATGGCACTATATCCCCTTATCAATCAACATTTAGATTTTTTTCTTTACTTATAGACCATTGATTATGTCTGTTTTAGAATTTAGATTTCACACAATAGTTCACAAGATTTAGAAAAATATAAATGTGCTGTGATAATTGTTTGAATAATAAAAATGCATGATAATCAGTGAATATGTGCAATAACAATACGAGATATAATTTGACAGTATTATGATAACAACAACCACAATTAGATAATTTCTAAATCAATATGTCTGATCACTATGGAGTGATGAGGTTAATAGTCAACTCAAGAAATGGTCTACCAGAAAAGGGTCAGCATACAAAGCAAGTAATACAAAGATGTTGCAATCAGCTTGCTATTAGTGATACAGTATCCAGGAATAGCTAGTTAATTTCTAAAGGAAATATGCCAATTTAAACACACATAATTTATTTAGAAATTAACATGAAGCATACTATTAACATACAATTATGCCAAAACTGATATGGCATACCTGATAATAAACAAGCCAAACCAATGTCAAATATTTTAAGATTAATTCCATAGAGATCTTAACTCTAATCTAATAGATTAGCTATTTAAATTTAAGCATTGGCCATTTAGGAGCTATGGAAGATGACACAGAATGCAGCAAAATGCAATTAAACAGATGCTGGAATGCAAATAGAATAAACAGTCCCTACATGTAATTATTAAAGCTATGTCTTATATCTTTGAATAATAGCTTGATATGCTAAACTTGTGCACTTGTTCACCTCTTCCTAGTAGTTAAAAATTCCAATAAGGCCAATAGATGGCTTAATTATTCCATGATTATTTTCATAATTTTCAATAACCACTATCCCTTTAGGAGTTAATTGATTTTGATTATGATAATAAGGTCAAGAGTGGTTAGTTGTGTGGCCACTCTATCATGGAGATAGTATCACATTAAAGGTTTAAATCCAACACTTTCCAGACTTTCGGTCGGGAGTTGGGTATATTTTTTAATTAACTGACATATGTGTCCTTAGCTTCTCCTCAAAGTATGAAAAGTTTCTTGTACAAATATCTACATTTACCCCCCTTTCACCTGAGGCTTACGTTTGTACCATGTAGTGTAAGTCGAGCTAATTTATGGCTTGGTAAACTTAAACAACAGACACGTCATCTTTTACTGAATGGAGTCAAGAAAAAAATGTCTATGTCAAGTTTATAATTATATATTTTAATTATGGGATTTTCTAACCCCCATTTCTTTAAAGTTTACTTCTGTACCCATATGAGAAATCCAGCAAGACTTCTAGTAAGCTGCTTTTATTTAGTGTTTCTTAAATACATTTACTTGATATTGCACCATTGAGTACCATCTGCTTTCGGTCTCTTACTGCTTAAGATTAAAAACTCAAGACACTGTGTGTTAGTCTATATTTGATGGTTTTTGATATTTCCCTCTCAAGTGGAGCCATTAACACCCAGAGCCAGTGAGTTGGACCCCCAGATATATATTTATTAGCACATACATTTTATATTTTATCATATGGTCTGCACTGTTATGTTTTTTGTATGTTTATTTTCAGATTCGGATTTTGGAAACGTATTATATTAAGTATTTCAAGTGTACCACTCTTTGCAGTATTTAAAATAATGTCTTCCCTAAAACCACAGTCTCCAAGAGAAGGACTTTCTTTATGACAAACAGTCAACAACAATAACTGTTTAAAACATTGGTGAAATAATCTCACACTAGGCTGAATGAAAAAAAGGCCTGCCAAAAAACCCACAAAAGGATGGAACACACATGATCAGTGCTGGCTTGTTTCCCTCAATAGCCGATGACAAAGTGTCTGGAGAAATCATTCTTGGAAGTATAGTTGGTTTATTGCTTCTCAATCCCCCTCCCCTCCTTGATCTGTGAATAAAATTAACATTTAGTGTCTGACCTTCAATCATCTTTTATTTCATCTTGCTTAGACAGGAGATACAGCCTATATGATTGGGCAGGCATCTTGTCCATCATCAGAACTAAGCTGCTTATTTTTACACACACAATAATAGAATCAGCCTCTTCTTCAATCTTTCTGCCTTTTTTCTGGTGCTAGAAATGGTACTCTAAATCACTAATGAAACCGAGCATGCTCGGGCTTACACAAGTCAGTTCCCTGAGATTCTGGCATGTGCCTATACTGAAATTCTTTTAATCACCTGACTGGCCTAAATTCAGCGAAATTGAAGTTCAGTCTGAAATTAATTTCCAAGTCTACATTAAGTATTAATTTGTACTGATGAGAAAGGTAACTTTCTTTACATTGGTTTCTAAATGTATTAATCCATTATTATTGTTGAACTCTGAAAAACTATAACTCGATGAAGTTAGGCAAAAAATTATTTTCAAAATTTAATGTATAGAAATAAAAGAAATAATAAATTAGGCCTATTTTCTCCATTGGTTAAACAATAAGTATTGTTACTCTCTGGATATTAGTACCCAGAAGACCTTCCTGTGTGCCCTTTGGGTTTCTAAACATGCATAAAACGTAATTCAAACATTTATTTCTGACTGTGTGATAGTGAACCTGTTAAATGGGTGATCCAGAACACGTTGTTTCCATAGTTGTTCAATATCACTGGATCAGGATCTTTAACCAATTCCTTGGAAAAAAAAAACAGAACCCGATCTTTCAAAAAAGATGCTGTCTCCAGGTCAAAAGATGAATTAACCAACCTCTACATACCGAGTTCTGCTGTGAATGGAACATTTGCAATTCGTCTTGCAAACTATTTCAGGTATAGCATGAGTCTTAACATGTTGTCTCTTTATAATTCTGATAGATAGTGCTTGATATACTGTCAAATAAATAATTATCAAAAGAAAGAACGATTACTGAAACAAAACGCAATTCATTCTAATTCTACTGTATTTGCTGTTCTTTTTGCTGCTATCACATTAAAACTCTCACAATTTATATGTTTTCTTCTTAATCAAGTAAAAATGTGGATGAATATACTTGCTGACAAACCAGTGGAATTGGGTTTTACTTATACAAAAAACAAATTTTATAGGCATCGTCATCAGTTTACATTTTTGGACCTGAAAAATTGCACTCTGTAAATAGTATCAATCTTTTGCAATGTACGATCATATAATATAACTAAATGTCCATTATATTTGCTAAAACCTCAGCTTTTTCTTAAAACTGATTGCTGTATTTTACCAGGAAGGATAGTTTGAGAATTCTCTTGTTTATAATATGCCCTGGAGTGCACATACATATATACACCTTAAACATTAAAATGTAGGCATGTAATAGTGGCAATATACAGTATAATTTCCTTTTTATATAAAGTAAAATACATACAGTCAGCAGGTGCTTTAATTTATTATACAGATTTTACATATAAAACTCAAAAATAAAAATAAAAAACAAACAGTGTTATGTAAAATCATGCAGCATAAAATAAATCCTATGTAATAGATGTGCCTGTGCAAAAAAATATTATACATGCAAGCAGAATTGCGTCCCCCAAAATACATTGTAGAGTAATGCTTGATATACCATATGCATAGAGGGAAATAAAGAAACCAAACACAATATAATGTGTATAATTTTAAACAATAGTTGTGGAGAAAGTAACCTCGCCACTGGTTTTTGGAGGGGCCTGTTTGCCAGCCTCTTACCCTGGGACCATGGGCCCTGTGATAACCAATGTTCAAAAGTACTGTTTCTGCCCCTTGCACTTTTAACTGGAACAGATTCAAACATGTGGCGGCGGCCATCTTAAATTGTCCAGCAGTGTTTTGTCGTCGAGTGTATGGAACTGTTTTGGGCATGGGACCATGCACGGTGGGGCAAAAAGAAGACTTTCAGGAAATTCCTGAACCCCTGAAATGATCTGGGTTATTTTTGGATATGTTGTTCACCCAGATCGGGGCTATCAGGGGATGTTGTGGGGATATGTAGTATTTTGGGGTACTTTTTGGGGTTTGTAAAAATTTATGTTTTTTATGCTTAGAGTTAACTGAGTTAGTCCATTGTCTTCGTTAGTTGTATCACAGGCAGAGGGGAAGGATTGTGCACACTGTATGGGAATGACTGAATGTAAAACTATGTTTTTATTGGCTTGTTGTTCCTGTGTCCCTGTGCCCCACAAGGTCCACCTGGGTGGTAACCTTGTGGGGAAAACTGTATAAAAGACCAAGCTGTTCAATAAACCCTCAGATCTGCTGAGTTCCTGTTTTACCCTCAACATAGAGCCTTGCCTCATGTGTGGGGGGAAAGGCTGCATCTACCCTGGGGATTGCTATATCACCATACTCCCCAGGAGCTTGTTCCTGCTACTTAATTTCACCCACTGGAACCTGGAGCCTTGTCGTAGGTCCAGGGTGGGTAGAGGATGGCGATTTACCAGCCAAGCTGTAATGCTGGATGTGGGGACTGCGGTGCTGATGGTGTCTGGTGGAGTGCTTGGAGTCTTCGGTGAGCACTAGGAGCATCCGTCGGCGGAGATACCAAACCGGGTTACAGGAAGCTCTGTTACAATAGTAATGGTATAATTATTTATATGTTTTAGATACACACTTTAGAAAGCAGGGTAACTTTATTTTCTGCATATTTGCAAACGTTTCAAAAGATACAGATTCCATCTAGATAATATCTTCACTATATTTCTCAAGTACTCAGGAAAACTGATTATTATTTATTTTTATTACTGGTATTGATATAGTGCCAGCATATGCCATGGCGCTTTACAATATTATAAAAGGGTGAGATTTAACAATATATGAGGCAATTACAAAAACTTACAGGAACAATAGGTTGAAGAGGACCCTGCTCAAATGAGGTTACAGTCTATAGAAGGTGGGAAGACCAAGTAGTGATTGGAAATTGATTACATTTAAAAAAGCTGATACAAGTACATTTAACGGGGAACCAGAGGTTGTCTGTTGGGAAGAGAGGGATTGTAGTAGGGTGGTTAGTCTGGTTAGTTTTAAAAAGATTGTAATGAGAGAATGTAACGGTCATTGTGTTTGACCAGGTTGGATTGTTTTAGACTTGCACTGCTTTGGGATTGTCGGACCACCGATATAAATAGCTGCTTTGATAACTGAGTTAGCGTGGATATTAAAGGGGTTAGTATCCAGAAGGTCTGATAGGTTCCTGAATATGGGTCCGTGTATAGGTAGTCTATTGGTTGTAGGAGGGCGGTCTGTTTTGTTGATACCTTTAAGGATAGTTTTGATTGGGTATGAAGAAAAAAAAGGGGGATGATTGGGAAAGGTGGTGATGATGTGGTGTTGTATGCCTGTAAGATATAGTTTGATGGGGTTACGTGCTAATTAAAGGTGTAAGAGGCAATGGTCACCATGGTCTCGATAGAATAATTATCCTGTATGTCAAATTCCCCAACAAATGTATGAAAAAAGTTCAATGCCCTATTGTATACCATCTTAGTGTTTGCTGACAAAGCTTTACGTGAATGTGTTCGTGCGTGGTTCATCAATTCCGTTAGTCCATAATTAGCTCTGGGAAAGTTTGGATTCTGGATGGGTGTTCATTAGCGAAGGGATGTACCTTGTAATATTCCTGAAAATTAGAAATGTATAAAGCGTCAACTGCTGTGTTATGTATTCCCAGAATATGTTCAAAAACGATTTTTTTTTTCATTTGGCGGTAAGCCATGTGAATTTTTGTATCAACCACATTATAGTCAAAAAGGTGGAGTGCCCTTTGATTACCTTGCAAGCCGCCAAATTATCTGAAAAATACTTAACTGCCTTGCTGGCACAAAGATGACTCCAAGTATGTGATGCTGCTACGATAGGATCATATTTGAATAGGGCCGAGGTTTCTTTAAAGGCTGGCAAGGTAAGTGTGTCTTGAAGCCAAACATCCCTAAACCAGTGGTGGGCTGCTGCATTAGTCCAAATAACAGGGGAATGCTCGGTCAGTGGGGGAATGAACATAGAGATGCTATTCCATTCTGAAAGGAAGTGCCTCCATGTTACAGTTGCCCCATGCTAGCTGAGGGTTGGACCGCTTGGATGTCCTTGTCCCCGATCCGGTAGAGGGTCAGTCTAGCCTCCAGAGTCTCAAAGTACTGAACGGCACGGTATTCGTTGATTTAGACACGAACGGACGGGGTCTGGCCATCCCAGCAGGGTTCATGAACAATAGCATCCGAGAATAGTACCAGGAGGTCGACGACCAAGTCCTGCTGTACAGTGTATGTATCTCTATCCCTGATATAATGCAGGGTAAAAATGATACTTACACTGGGTATCATACTTTGTGTGGGCAAAGATATAAAATATATAATTGTATAATTGTAATAAATCAGCAACACAGTATATAGAACTGTGTGCTAATGCAATACAATGTATCGCTATAGACTGAAGCGGATGCAGAAACTGGATATAAATTATGAAAAACAGTTTATTGAACAAATTTAAAAAATATGAGAATCGAATCAAAATATAAATCAGGAACAGTTCACAGTATTGTTACCAGTCTTATAAATGCCAGATGGTGCTATGAACTCTCGGATTCAGCTGGGATGTATGCAGATTGGATGTTTGTAAATATGCCTCCTGAATTCCGACTGCCGGTAAGGACGGTGTGCGTCTGAGTGTGCGTCCCGGCAGAAGCCTCACTCCGGACGGACAGATCTGACGGTTGCGGTTACCAGGTGAACCAAGGGTTCTGCATGTGAACGAACATCTGCTGGTGAACGGTGGACTGGATCTGTATCCTGCTATGTGGTCTGACGCGTTTCTTCTTCAGAGACGGGATGCATTCTTTTGCTTCAGTCTGTCTTTATATGTGTTTGATAATTGCAATAAAAACTTTAATTGTGTGACCAATATTTTATACATAATGGAATAGTGTAAAAACATAATAATAATAATACCGTATATACTCGAGTATAAGACGAGTTTTTCAGCACATTTTTTGTGCTGAAAAACACTAACTCGTCTTATACTCGAGTCAGTTGTCTGTATTATGGCAATTTACATTGCCATAATACAGACATGGACCAGGGGCTGTCAGGAAGCTGTTACTTACCTTCACAGCAGCTCCTGTCATCTCCCTTCTCTCTCCTCCGTCCGTGCAGCTCCCAGGTCAGCTCCCTCTGCAACTCTCGCGAGAGCCGCGGGGTCAGAGCGTTGCCACGGGTTACCGTGGCAACGCTCCGCGCGGCCGCGAGAGTTGCAGAGGGAGCTGACCTGGGAGCTGCACGGACGGAGGAGAGAGAAGGGAGATGACAGGAGCTGCTGTGAAGGTAAGTAACAGCTTCCTGACAGCCCCCTCCTACAGCCCATCCACTGGACCACCAGGGAGTGAGAGCCCCCCTCCCTGGCCAGCTAACAGGCAGGGAGGGGGGACGAAAAAATTAAAATATTAATAATAAAACAAAAAATAATTAAAATAATAACATAAAAATAATAATACAAATAATAATAAAATAAAAAAAATAGTTACCTAAAAAAAAATAACATTTAAAAAAAATATTAAAATAATAATTAAATAATAATTAATAAAATGCCCACCCCCCACCAATGCTCTGCACTCATACACACACACTGCACATACACACACTGCACATACACACACTGCACATACACACACTGCACTGCATTCATTATAAACACACTGCATTCATACACACTGCACTCACACACACTGCACTCATATACACACACTGCACTGCATTCATTATACACACACTGCATACACACTGCACTCATACACACACACTGCACTCATACACACACTGCACTGCATTCATTATATACACACTGCATTCATACACACACACACTGCACTCATATACACACTGCACTCATATACACACACTGCACTGCATTCATTATACACACACTGCATACACACTGCACTCATATACACACTGCACTGCATTCATTATACACACACTGCACTCATACACACACACTGCACTCATACACACACACACTGCACTCATACACACACACACTGCACTCATACACACACACACTGCACTCATACACATACACACTGCATTCATACACACACACACTGCATTCATACACACACACACTGCATTCATACACACACACACTGCATTCACACACACACACACTGCACTCATACACACACACACTGCACTCATACACACACACACTGCACTCATGCACACACACTGCACTCATGCACACACACTGCACTCATGCACACACACTGCACTCATACATACACACTGCACTGCATTCATTATACACACACTGCACTCATACACACACACACTGCACTCCATTCATTATATACACACTGCACTCATACACACTGCACTCATACACACACTGCATACACACACACTGCATACACACACACAGCACTCACACACACACACTGCATTAATTATATACACACACTGTAAATAAATATTCAGTTAATATAATTTTTTTAGGATCTAATTTTATTTAGAAATTTACCAGTAGCTGCTGCATTTCCCACCCTAGTCTTATACTCGAGTCAATAAGTTTTCCCAGTTTTTTGGGGTAAAATTAGGGGCCTCGGCTTATATTCGGGTCGGCTTATACTCGAGTATATACGGTATAATAACAATATTAATTCTGTACATAGCGATACAATATTAATATATAGATATATAAGGTACATATTAAACAGAAACAGTAGTGATGAAATAATTAAATACTCGATTACATAAAAGGACTAGTAGTAATTCAGAAATGGGACCTTAATTGTAGTATATGCCATTGCTATGATGGAATAAATGAATAAATAGATAAAATAAATGGGAGAAGAAAAATATGATGGACAAAACAGTCTCTCTTTGATAATTGATTGTGCATACTGAATTCATTAGAAACATATATTCCCGTTGGAAAAGATGAAATAGTTGTTAGAACGTTATTGATTACTTAAATATTTCAAGATAGGAAAGAAAATGAGTGGTGTATGAATAAAGAATACATAAACACATAGGTACAAAAATGAATAGACTAATTTCAGATACTGATTACTTAATACATTCACTCACTCATAATTTGCTGATTTGTGTTTATAAGACACATTGAATGGACCTGCTACAAGAATAAAATAAAATAGCTGATTTCACTTTCGGATATTAGTGTTTTAAATTACCATAAAGAATTTACATCCTTGGATATTATGTACAATCTGGAGAGAGTATATACAGAGGCTTGTAATCGAGCATAATCTGATTAATTTAGTAGAACACTCACAGAGATAAATAAATAAACCATTGCAATAAAGCATAGTGTGGTTATTTTTAGTTCCGAATTACGGAACGCGTACGTATTCATATGTTAAAAAACGCAATGTTAGTTGTATGGTCCTATTATCGGTCTGTTCTGAAATAAAACATATAAAGTAAGTTCATATTATGTAAAATTTCTGTAAAATTACAAGTAATGTTTAGTTTAAGACCTCATATATATATATATATATATATATATATATATATATATATATATATATGAGGTCTTAAACTAAACATTACTTGGTCTTAAACTAAACATTACTTAAGACCTCATATATATATATATATATATATATATATATATATATATATATATATATATATGAGGTCTTAAACTAAACATTACTTGTGTTCAGAATGATGGCTGACCATAAAAACGAAAGTCTTATAAATGTGTATGCATAAATAAAAGGATAAATACATAATATAATACTTCTATGAAGCATGCTATAGTTAATCATATTTGAAAAATATTGTAAAGTAATAGTAAAGTAATCTTAAAATATATAAATGAAAGTGGAATCATGTGTAAATGGGTAAACCGACAGTGCATAGATCAAATCTCACATCGAGCTTGTGAATATAATATAAAAAAAAATCACATGTGACCTAAAATGAGGTACGAGATAAAGGAGACATAAAAATAGTAAAAGCTGGAACTTAATACATTTAGGGGAAAAAAAAGAAAAAGAAAAAAAAAGAAAAAAAAAGGAAGTATTCATAAAAATGCATTAAGCTCAAAGTCTAAATTAAGTCCCTTGGGGACTAGGGTATCTAGTTGAAAAATCCATTTAGCCTTGATCTTGTTCAATAAACTTTATTTATAATTTATATCCAGTTTCTGCATCCGCTTCAATCTATAGCGATACATTTTATTCCATTAGCACACAGTTCTATATACTGTGTTGCTTATTTATTACAATTATACAATTATATATTTTAAATGTTTGCCCACACAAAGTATTATAGCCAGTGTAAGTATAATTTTTACCCTGCATTATATCAGGGATAGAGATAGATACACTGTACATTGATTTGCTGCATATTGATCCAGTTTTTATACATTTTTGTATTTTTTATCTTTTTATATTTATTTCTGCATCTCCATATCTTGTTTATTTTTCCAACTATACATCTAATTTATTTTTATATTGATAAATAGTTCGAACAATTTCTCTCATTTTTGTCTGCTGCACATATGGTTTTTCTTCATTTAAAGGCATAGTACTGATTTGCTCAATTTTATATTTTTTATATTTTTATATTTCTATCCTTTATCTGTCCATATATTCCACTAATTATTGTGCCATTACAACATACTAGTTATTATATCATCTTAGCCATACTCACTAGCTAGCTCCTGGGTTCCAACACCAACTATCAGGGTGTTCCCTTTACTTGGCCACAATAAAAGGCCACTCTAAAATGTGCAGTTTTACAACACAGCACAATGTCACAGATGTCACAGGTTTTATGGGAGCATGCAACTGGCATGCTGACTGCAGGAATGTCTACCAGAGCTGTTGCCCATGAATTGAATGTTCATTTCTTTACTATAAGCCGTCTTCAAAGGCATTTCAGAGAATTTTGCAGCACATCCAACCGGCCTCACAACTGCAGACCACGTGTAACCACACCAGCCCAGGACCTCCACATCCAGCATCTTCACCTCCAAGATCATCTGAGACCAGCCACCCGGACAGCTGCTACAACAATTGGTCTGCACAAACTGTCAGAAACTGTCTCAGGGAAGCTCAACTCCATGCTCGTCATACTCATCGTGGTCTCGACCTGACTGCAGTTCGTCATCGTAACTGACTTGAGTGGGCAAATGCTCACATTCGACGGCATCTGGCACTTTGGAGAGGTGTTCTCTTCATGGATGAATCCTGGTTTTCACTGTACATGGCAGATGGCAGACAGCATGTATGGCATTGTGTGGGTGAGCGCTTTGCTGATGTTCATGTTGTGGATCGAGTGGCATGTTATTGATGGCATTTTGAATGCACAGAGATACCGTGATGAGATCCTGAGCCCAATTTTTGTGCCATTCATCCACAACCATCACCTCATGTTGCAGCATGATAATGCATGATAATGCATGGCCCCATGTTGCAAGACTCTGTACACAATTCCTGGAAGCTGAAAACATCCCAGTACATGCATGGCCAGCATACTCACCAGACATGTCACACATTGAGCATGTTTGGGATGCTCTGGATCGGCGTATACAACAGCGTGTTCTGGGTCCTGCCAATATCCAGCAAGTTCACACAGCCATTGAAGAGGAGTGGACAGGCCACAATCAACAATCTGCTCAACTCTATGTGAAGGAGATGTGTTGCACTTTGTGAGGCAAATGTTGGTCACACCAGATACTGACTGGTTTCCAGACCCCCCTGGCAGGGCCAGATTAAGAGTCCAGTGGGCCTGGTGCTTCCAATTATGATGGGGCTAATTACAGAATCTAATCGACCAAAACACTAAGCATCATGTTTCCGATAGAGATGATGCTGAAGGGAAACTCATAGGATGAAGCTATAAGAACACACACCCTATGCTAATCTCTCTCTAATGTATGCTTTCATCTTTCAAGTAAATCCATACCCCTAACAGTAGTGTCCAGTAAAGTAGGAAGTCAATGGGTGGAGTAAAAGGGTGGGCCACTTACGCGAATCACGTAACCATAACTGCCTAAAGGGGCGAACATGCACAAAAAGGGAGCATGTCTGCCCAACAAATTGGAAGGCCAGTCTGGCAAAAAAAAAAAAAAATGCATTGTAGGCTTCCTGGCAATCATGCAGGTTCGCCAACTATGCAGACAACACCCTGCGCCTGGCATAAATGCATCTAATGATGCACTCTCTCCATGCTTTCTAAAGACTGTCCCCTAGCACTCACATGTCCACTTGACGTCTTACTTTCTTACTAGAAGGCAGAAGCTCCTGGTATACAGTCTGGGACAGAGAAAAGGTGTATGTAGTGAGTGTGAAAGAAAGGGGGCATGCCACAGTGTTAGAGAGACCAAAGTCTGCATTATGTAAACATAAAAATAGAAGGTATGCAGTAGCTTATCTCCTGAGTGGGGTTAACCCTTAGTGAAATTAATTTATTAATAATGCACAAAAGTGTGAGGGGAACAGAAGAAAAAGGATATTGGTAGAGTATCCAATGGAGTGGAATACCATACTAGTTGCAGGAAACAGTAAGGGTACAGTAGAGAACTTAACGTGCAACTTTAATTTAACTATTAAAACGTAACTTTTAATGATACATTTCTAATATGTAAAAACTGGTGAGAGTCAACACCACAAAACACTAGTGTGTAAAAAAAACAAAAAAAAAAAAATAGAATAAAATCAACACTGCATAAAGTACCCCACATACATGAGGGGACTATTGTCTAAACCAGGGATAGGCAACCTTTGGCACTCCAGATGTTATGGACTACATCCCCCATAATGCTCTTACACCCATAATACTGGCAAAGCATCATGGGAGGTGTAGTCCAAAACATCTGGAGTGCCAATGGTTGCCTATGCCTGGTCTAAACTGTGCATGGTAGCTGTAGTTTTAAGTTTTAAGTCGGGTACAGAGTCCAGTAGTATCTGGGAGTCCCAGTCAGGTATTTACCAACACTTGTCTGGGATATGTTGCAATTTGACACAAAAATTTGTAGTAAAAGTCGGGTAAAGAGTGCCCACTTGTATCTAGGAGTTGCAGCAGGGTGTTTCCAACACTCGGATTAGCAGCAAGTTGAAAAAAATGCATAGTGGGGATTATTGTCTAAACTGTGGTGATAGCTTGTAGCTGAAGACAACAAATGCCTACTCATAAATAAAACAAGAATGAAGTATCAGTTAAGTGAGCTAGAGTCAATGAGGAATCCCTATCTAAAATCCTTATCTTATAAGGAATCTCTGCAAGGAGAGGGAGAGAATATGTTTCTATTGTGGCTTAATAGGTGATGATATGGTAAAAATAGTCACCCATACTGTTGTATGAAGTAATACCTTATATCTCTGCAGGGGAAGGGAAAAACCCAAAGATAAGGTGCCATAACAATCTGTGCCTTCGGGGTCACCCCTTAAAAGTAATGCCTAATATTCCTACTGCAATAGGATGAAACCTCCCTCCAACATCCTGAGAAGTATTGCTAGAATAGAGACCCTGGCTCACTAGTTAATTAAACCGCTCATGATAGGTAGTTGTTAGTAGAAAGACTGCTGGTACAGTCGCTGTGGATACAAAATGATAAATAATAAGTGTGGGTGCACTTAATATGAAAGAGGTGAATTATGGTTGAACAGACATATAGCGCAAATTCCAGTTTTTGTTTACATTTTGATTTGATCAGAACTTGTACAATTGCCTCCATCCTTAAAGGGTTAAAGCCCATAAAGTCTTTGAAAACAACTGACTTAGATTAAAACAATGGAGATTCACTAGATCTTGTACCTACAGGCACATGCCTGTCACAAACATAAATGTATCATAATTTTGACAAGACTTACTCATTACCAACCTATTGGCTCATAAATCAACTTACTCACTTGAACATTCTTACTTTATAAGGTTGCTACCGGGGTAAATACATATAACATACACTATAAAGTCCCTTAAATTTTCACAAAAGGAATGATTTCAGAGTACATAATCCATCCATAACTTGAAAAAGTATACTTAAACCCAATACACTGATGTTATTCTTTTTATGTGTATTCTTTGAAAGGTAACACTTTGCAATCTTGACCAGTTACTGATGGCACATTTATTTTTTTGTTTATTTTCTTGGCTTATGTGACAGATCCATCTGTATAGACTTATATTGCTGGTTCGTCTGTTTGCTGTTATTTTCGCTGGATTTCCTGTCCGTATGCCCCTGTTTGTATGATGCCGGAATTCCGATTGAAACTACCGAACAAACGGCCACCCAGGAGAGGAGTGTGCTGCTGGTTAACCTCTTGGACCCAATTAGAATGTTGTGGTTAACCGCAGACACCTCTCCATTCCATTCGTATGGGTGGTCGTCGTTCGTATGCCGAGGCGGCGGCCATTTTTGGACACGAGGAGGATCAGCGGTGTTCAGTGCAAAACCTATGGAACTAAAAACTGACACTTTATCTACCGAACACCGCTGGAAGTCGCTTCCCGCCTTCTATTTCGTCGAGGCGTACAAACACCGGTCAGTTCGGGAGTTTCTAACATTCGTATGGACTTTACCCAGATAGCCGTCCCATGGAGTCATTCGTATACCGAAGGACTTGTGAAAGACTTTGACTCCATGGCGATTGAACTATGTACATCGGATCTGAGCGCTATTCGGTAGAAATATGCACTCAGATCCAGGCTATCTGGGGATACGTTACACGAACCATATTCATTTGGTATTTCTTCAGTTATGTATTTTAATGTATTTTTCTTATTGTATTTTAAAATGGCGATTGTCTCTATCCTGGGAGATAATTGGGTTTCTTCCTAATTATCTCCGGGATAGAGAAGAAGAATTTATGGGTAAGATGGGAAGGGCTTATGTTGAAGCCACTGCGATTGGCTACTGTCCAATATGTTTTACAGTCTTCCACAAGGTCCCCTAGGGGAGTGTCCACCTTGTGAAGACCTGCATAAATACCGGGCAGGTAGCCCCCATTAAACACATTCCTGTTTGACCTTCAAGACGGAGCTTGGTCTCGTTTGTGGAGGGATTTATTATTGGGACAGCGCTTTCGTTATTTCTAGCTGTGGAAGGAGTTCGACTGAATTGCTGATCGGGAGTTGCCGCGTTCGTATTCTCCGTTTGGGAGTTTTGACGATCGGCTGGATTAAATCTGCATTTCTGGAGAAGGGGATTATCTACTAAATGGCGGCTTCATCTACCTGGCGGTGAGTGTCGTAACAGCTTACTGCAATAAACCACTTTAGACCTTTTTTCATATTACTTCAAGGTCTATTTGTTGTCTTAATCAGAAAGTGATCTTTTATTCTGTGATTTTTGTGATGGAATGAAATGAAATAGATTGTTTTTATAAATTTACAGTGCTGCTTTGGTTTGATTACTAAAGTATAAATTATTATGAGTCACAGCTTAACCCCTTAAGGACTGAGCCAAATGTACACGTTGTGATAAAAACAAAACGTGAACAAAAAAACTTTAATTTGCGCTAAATGTCTTTTCAGGCATAATTCACCTCTTTCATTTTATGTGCACCCACACTTATTATATATCATTTTATTCAGGGGAAACAGGGCCTTCATTTAATATAAAATATTTAGGTATAAAACATAATTTAATATGAATAAAATATAAAAGAATGGGAGAAAATAAGAATTAAAAAAAAATGTTTAGTTCCACGTGACATTCTAACTGTGAATGTCATATTACTGTTTGATTTTACTGCAATAAAATACACATATTTGTATTCAGCGATGTCTCACGTGTAAAACAGTACACTCTATGTATAGGTTTAATGGTGTTTTTGGAAATTACAGGGTCAAATATAGCATGTTACATTTTTCAGTTTTTTTCACATTGAAATTCGCCAGATTGGTTATGTTGCCTTCGAGACCGTATGGTAGCCCAGGAATGAGAATTACCCCCATGATGGCATACCATTTGCAAAAGTAGACAACCCAAGGTATTGCAAATAGGGTATGTCCAGTCATTTTAGTAGCCACTTGGTCACAAACACTGGCCAAAATTAGTGTTAATATTTGAAAATGCAAAAAACTAAATTGAATGTCAATTTTGGCCAGTGTTTGTGACTAAGTGGCTACTAAAAAAGACTGGACATACCCCATTTGCAATACAATGGGGTGTCACACGATACTTTGGAGAAATTCTTGATGACAGTAGTTGTCCAAATCTTTGACTTCAGACGTCTGGACCAAGGACATCAAATACTTTTGAAAACTTTTTATAAAAGATATGATTTTATGTCTTTAAATGCACAAGGCTTAAATACAAATAGAAAGAGGAGAAGATTGTATGACTCCCTAGTTGAACACAATATACAACTGGCATTCATACAAGAAACCCATTGGCTAAAGGATCTTACCCAGAAATGGGGAGGGGATAAGTTTCCCACCATTGTTCATGCTTCACTAACGAATAACAAAAAAAGAGGGGTTGCAGTTATTTTCAATAGTAATATCAATGTGGAAATCAAGTATATCGAATTGGATACAGAAGCCAGATTTATAATTATTGTCTGTGCCATTGACAATATGGTTTATAATTTAGTCAATGTGTATTTGCCGAATGTAGATCCTATGGCTAAATTTTTGTCAATAATGAAGCAAGTTGATAAAGTACACAAAGGTCACCTAATTATAGCTGGGGACTTTAATTGTGTGATTGACCCTTAAATGGACAAGTTGTACACATTTGGTACTTTAATCGATAAAAGAACTACTAAGCAGGCTAAAAAACTCTATAATATTTGCAAACAATACAATCTGCACGATATATGGAGAATATTACATCCAACTGATAAAGATTACTCTCACCAATCCTGTGTACACGGTTCATATTCACGGATTGATTTTTGTTTACTAGATGCAAATTTGATTCCTTTATGTAATACAAGTGAAATTAAAGATAGTATCTGGTCAGATCACAGTTTTATACTAATGGAGCTTGGAAATAAATCTCCCCCAGTCCGAAATACTTGGAGATTGAACGATGCTCTTATTAATGACCCAAAGAGTAAGGAGGAACTAACCCAATTACTAAAATATTTTTGGCTAGAAAATAGCTCCTCTGATACATCTCCAGCAAATAACTGGTGTACACATAAATCAGTCATGCGAGGATATTTAATTAAATTAGCCCACATTATGAAGATTAAAACTGGAAAGACTTTAAGTGACCTGTATATCGAGTTTTATAATCTATCGAAATTAAATAAACAGAATCCCTCTGCAGAAATTAAAACTAAGTTAAATGGTTTACAAAAACAAATAAATTTAAAGGTCGAACAAAAAATTAAAATAAATATTCACAAATTAAAACTAAATAATTACCATACGGGGAATAGAGCAAATAAAAATCTGTCTAAACGATTGCAAAATCATAATGCAAAAAATAGAGTCGAACAATTGATCGACGGTCAAAAGGTCTACTCGACCCCTTCTTCAATAGGGGAAAGATTTAATCAATTCTATGAAGATTTGTATAATTTAAAACTGTCCCCTAAGGCTAACGATATCAAAAAATATTTACTCGATACGCAGATACCAAAAGTTACCTACCAGTATTTATTAAACTTAAATAAAACCATTTCGGAGGACGAAGTTCAGTTTCAAATAAACAGATTACCCATTAATAAAACCCCGGGTCCGGATGGTTTTTCAAATTTGTATTATAAACATACCGTATATACTCGAGTATAAGCCGAGTTTTTCAGCACATTTTTTGTGCTGAAAAACCCCAACTCGGCTTATACTCGAGTAAATTGTCTGTATTATGGCAATTTGCATTGCCATAATACAGACAGGGGCCGCGGCTCTCGCGAGATTTACACTGGGAGCTGACCGAGGTGCTGAACGGACCGGCGGAGGAGGAGAGAGCTGACAGGAGCTGCAGGAAAGGTAAGTAACATCTCTCTGCAGCCCCCACAGCCCCCTCCTACACAGTGCCCATCCACTGGACCACCAGGGAAGGAGAGCCCCCCTCCCTGGCCAGCTAGCAAGCAGGGAGGGGGGACGAAAAAATTTGAGGATTAGTGCGGATGCTGCTCAGTGTAACTCTCTCTCTAGTATCTGCCACTAAACAAAGACATTGTCTGCGATGTTCCCCCAGGAGAGACATGTTAATAGGGCTGGATGTTCACTTTGCTGTAGGTTTTTCAATGTTTAACTCCTTCTGCTAGGGCTACAGGATAGCTAGCATAAGCTATATATATAGTACTGAAGAACTGCATGTGCTCCAGGAGTTCTGGAGAAACAGGAGGCACAATTAATAAATGCCAATTATATAAACTTCACTGTGTGTATTATCGTCTTCAGTGTATATGCACAAAATACATTAATAATAATAAAAAAATGAAAAAAAAAAATAATAAAAAAAAAAAAAATAATAATAAAATAAAAAAATAATAATAATAAAAACATTTAATGAAACAATAAAAAATAAAAATGCCCACCCCCCACCAAGGCTCTGCATCACACTCTGCATCTCACACACACACACACACACACACATACACTGCATTCATACACACACACTGCACTCATACACACACACCACTCATACACTGCACTCATACACACACTGCACTCATACACACACACTGCATTCTCATACATACACACTGCATTCTCATACACACACTGCATTCTCATACACACACTGCATTCATTATATACACACACTGTAAATAAATATTCAATTAATATAATTTTTTAGGATCTAATTTTATTTAGAAATTTACCAGCAGCTGCTGCATTTCCCACCCTAGTCTTATACTCGAGTCAATACATTTTCCCACTTTTTTGGGGTAAAATTAAGGGCCTCGGCTTATATTCGGGTCGGCTTATACTCGAGTATATACGGTATGCAGTTTTTATTGACTAAACATTTAACGGAAATGTTTAATCAAATAGCCATAAATGAGTCCTTTCCAACTGAACTACTACAAGCAAATATTATTCCAATACTAAAACAAAATAAAATTAGCACCGATCCTAGTCATTATAGACCTATAGCGCTAATTAACGTAGACATGAAGATATATGCGGCTATAATCGCGGAGAGAATCAAGTCCATAATTACGACTCTGATCCATCCGGATCAGATTGGGTTTGTACCGTGTAGGTTAGCATCTAGCAATACTAGGAGAATAATAGACATCGTAGACTTGGCCAATAGAGATCAGTTTCCCCTCCTGGCCCTGTCTCTAGATGCCGAAAAAGCATTTGACAGGGTCGGGTGGGGTTACTTAGCTGAAGTTCTTACTGCTTTTGGGTTTACAGGCTGGATACACAAAGCCATAATGGCTTTGTATTCCGCCCCTTCTGCTCGCACTGTGGGCCCTAATATTACCGCAGGGTGGTTTGCACTCAAGAATGGTACGCGTCAAGGGTGTCCGCTCTCCCCCTTGTTGTATATTCTGTCCATTGAGCCTCTGGCTATTAATATCAGGAACAATCCACTGATTAGAGGTGTTCAAATGAACACTCTGGATGCTAAAATATCTCTTTATGCGGATGATGCGCTACTCACGCTCTCCTCTCCAGAGTCGTCTTTGAAATCTTTAATGTCTGAAATTGATAGATACTCCATTATTTCAAATTTCAAATGAAATATTAACAAATTCATGAATATGAATAGTGAACAAGTCACTATCTTAGCCGACACTTACAAATTCATATGGACAGATTTAGAAATAAACTACTTGGGACTAGTTATAACTGCTAAGCCGGCTGGAATAATGGAGAGGAATATATTGATTTGCATCCGTAACATGAATCTCAAACTTAAAAAATGGAGAAATTTAGAAACTTCATGGCAAGGCAAAATCAATATTATTAACTCATATATTCTACTTAAATGGCTATACTTGTTCTCCATGATTCCACTTAAAGTCCCTGTACCCTGGTTAGCAATGATTCAATCAAGTTTTAATAATTTTATTTGGAACTACAAAAAACCTAGAATTACTCAAAAGATTCTAACTAAAAAGTTGAGTAACGGTGGTCTAAATTTCCCTAGTATTGTATACAGTTATCAAGCGAATATTATTAGGCATATCTATCTTCTCCAGGACCTTAAACAGGTTTCTGAGCCCTGGTATATTATAGAATCCAAAGTGGCTCATTTGGACAAATTACAACATTCTATGTGGACAATTACAAGGACCACTCTTATGAATTCACCCCTAACCAGCTTGTTGATATTATCTCAGACTCTGGAAGAATGGCTTTATATCAAGAAAAAACTAGGCATAAATAATCTTATACCTAAAACATGTACACTTGATATATTGGAAATTCTGATAGAAGACTTCTCGCTAAAGTATTGGAATAATGTTGATAAACTCAGGATTGCAGATATTATGCAGGGAGATAAAATTTTACCTTTCCAAATCATTATAGATACTCTCCACATTCCACGTGGAGAAATCTTTACTTACCTTCGCTTAAAAAATTTCATCTATAAAAACGTTATTAAAACATCTAATATATTTGCAAAGAAATTGGAATTTATATTTCGTAGTCAATCTATCAGAAAGATCTCGTCTGTTGCAGCGTCCTTGTTGGAGGTGCTTAAAGAATCCCCTCATAGACTGATTAAAACGTGGGAATTAGAATTAGATTTGCAGATTTCTGTAGAAGAGTGGAATTCCTCTCTAAGTCTGGTAAACAAATATATACACTGCCTTAACTTGTCTGAGTGCCATTTTAAAGTTTTATATAGGTGGTACTACACTCCAGCCAGACTGGCTAGAATATATGATTCTACTGATCCAACGTGTTGGAGATGTGGAAGTCAGCCAGGTACTTATACACATATATGGTGGACCTGTCCTGTTGTTAAATATCTATGGTCATGGGCTTTTAATATTTTTACAGCTATGACGACAAATAGAATTGAGGAGAATGCCGCTTCGGCCCTTTTACATCTAAATCTGATTTTTAATTCTCAGAAGGATGTTTGTTTTGCCATTCACTGCTTAGTCGCTGTTAAAATTATCATTGCGAGACATTGGAAATCATCAAAGCCGTTTGATAAGCGGCTACTGATCGATCAGGTCATGTTTCAAATGTCAATGGAATATGAGCTGATCAACAATTCGACTTTTATGTCGAAGAGGAAACAATGGTAGAAAGATTGGTTAAAAAAATATAAGGGCTTATTTGGACATCCCTCTATCTAGATAGTTTTTTATACCTGTATTCTATTGTGATATATATGTTGATTTTACAAAGTGATAAATCAAATAAAATATAAAATAGACGTGGAGATATATAGACTAATGTCGAAGAAATTAATCGATCATGTGCTCTAAATCATGTGCTCTAAATTCTGGTGACGGTTCTTGTCTTTTATTTTGTTTTAAGTGTTACTTCATGCTGGTTCCTAGGTGATTATTGTGATAATATGTTTTTGTATAATGCCAAATAATGTGTAATAATTTATCTAAATATTTATTTGTCTGTAACATTATATACGAATTGAATCTCTTAGGCCCAGTATAATTGTCTTTCATTGTGAAAAAGAAAAATACTTTAATAAAAATCTATAAAAAAACAAAACAAAACAATGGGTTGTCTACTTTTGTAAATGGTATGCCATTATGGGGGTAATTCTCATTCCTGGGCTACCGTACGGTCTCAAAGGCAACGTAACCAATCTGGCAAATTTCAATGTGAAAAAACTGAAACACAAGCCTTATATTTGACTCTCTACCTTTTGAAAACACCATAAAACAGTACATGAGGGCTACTGTTATACCCGGGAGACTTCACTGAACACAAATATTAGTGTTTAAAAATGGTAAAATGTATCATAACAATTATATTGTCTGTGTAAGTGCCATTTGGGTGTGAAAAATGCCAAAAATTTCACTTTCACTGACAATATCGTTGTTGTAATACATGTTACTGTTTTGAAACAGTAATATTTGTGTTCAACGAAGTCTTCTGAGTAAAACAGTACCCCCCATGTTAAATATAGTGCTAGCAAATTAAATTCCCTGGACTTTTGGCCTGGGTTGTCAGGCTCGTCCTGCTAATTGTAATTAATAAAATTACCTAATTATGTAAAATTATTACATAAATATATACGTAGAATTATTATATATATGTGACCAATTATTTTTATTCATATATAGCTATAAATATATATATATAGTGATATGTACTTGTGTATATATCTATATATATACACATATATTATTTCATTCTACATGTATTTTGATATCAATATATATATATATATATATATATATATATATATATATATATATATATATATATTAATTTTAAAATACAGTTAGAACAAATTTACACACACACACACACACACACATATATATATATATATATATATATATATATATATATATACAGGGAGTGCAGAATTATTAGGCAAGTTGTATTTTTGAGGATTAATTTTATTATTGAACAACAACCATGTTCTCAATGAACCCAAAAAACTCATTAATATCAAAGCTGAATATTTTTGGAAGTAGTTTTTAGTTTGTTTTTAGTTATAGCTATTTTAGGGGGATATCTGTGTGTGCAGGTGACTATTACTGTGCATACTTTTTAGGCAACTTAACAAAAAACAAATATATACCCATTTCAATTATTTATTTTTACCAGTGAAACCAATATAACATCTCAACATTCACAAATATACATTTCTGACATTCAAAAACATAAAAAAACTAATCAGTGACCAATATAGCCACCGTTCTTTGCAAGGACACTCAAAAGCCTGCCATCCATGGATTATGTCAGTGTTTTGATCTGTTCACCATCAACATTGCGTGCAGCAGCAACCACAGCCTCCCAGACACTGTTCAGAGAGGTGTACTGTTTTCCCTCCTTGTAAATCTCACATTTGATGATGGACCACAGGTTCTCAATGGGGTTCAGATCAGGTGAACAAGGAGGCCATGTCATTAGATTTTCTTCTTTTATACCCTTTCTTGCCAGCCACGCTGTGGAGTTCTTGGACGCGTGTGATGGAGCATTGTCCTGCATGAAAATCATGTTTTTCTTGAAGGATGCAGACTTCTTCCTGTACCACTGCTTGAAGAAGGTGTCTTCCAGAAACTGGCAGTAGGACTGGGAGTTGAGCTTGACTCCATCCTCAACCCGAAAAGGCCCCACAAGCTCATCTTTGATGATACCAGCCCAAACCAGTACTCCACCTCCACCTTGCTGGCGTCTGAGTCGGACTGGAGCTCTCTGCCCTTTACCAATCCAGCCACGGGCCCATCCATCTGGCCCATCAAGACTCACTCTCACTTCATCAGTCCATAAAACCTTAGAAAAATCAGTCTTGAGATATTTCTTGACCCAGTCTTGACGTTTCAGCTTGTGTGTCTTGTTCAGTGGGGGTCGTCTTTCAGCCTTTCTTACCTTGGCCATGTCTCTGAGTATTGCACACCTTGTGCTTTTGGGCACTCCAGTGATGTTGCAGCTCTGAAATATGGCCAAACTGGTGGCAAGTGGCATCTTGGCAGCTGCACGCTTGACTTTTCTCAGTTCATGGGCAGTTATTTTGCGCCTTGGTTTCTCCACACGCTTCTTGCGACCCTGCTTTGAGTGAAACGCTTGATTGTTCGATGATCACGCTTCAGAAGCTTTGCAATTTTAAGAGTGCTGCATCCCTCTGCAAGATATCTCACTATTTTTGACTTTTCTGAGCCTGTCAAGTCCTTCTTTTGACCCATTTTGTCAAAGGAAAGGAAGTTGCCTAATAATTATGCACACCTGATATAGGGTGTTGATGTCATTAGACCACACCCCTTCTCATTACAGAGATGCACATCACCTAATATGCTTAATTGGTAGTAGGCTTTCGAGCCTATACAGCTTGGAGTAAGACAACATGCATAAAGAGGATGATGTGGTCAAAATACTCATTTGCCTAATAATTCTGCACTCCCTGTATATATATATATATATATATATATATATATATATATATATATATATATATATATACAGTCAGGTCCATAAATATTGGGACATCGATACAATTCTAATCTTTTTGGCTCTTTACACCACCACAATGGATTTGTAATGAAATGAACAATATGTGCATTAACTGCAGACTTTCAGCTTTAATTTGAGGCTATTTACATCCAAATCAGGTGAACGGTGTAGGAATTACAACAGTTTGTATATGTACCTCCCACTTTTCAAGGGACCAAAAGTAATGAGACAATTGGCTGCTCAGCTGTTCCATGGCCAGGTGTGTGTTATTTCCTCATTATCCCATTTAAGGAGCAGATAAAAGGTCCAGAGTTGTGTGATATTTGCATTCGGATTCTGTTGCTGTCAACTCTCAATATGAGATCCAAAGAGCTGTCACTATCAGTGAAGAAAGCCATCATTAGGCTAAAAAAACAAAACAAACCCATCAGAGAGATAGCAAAAACATTAGGTGTGGCCAAATCATCTGTTTGGAACATCCTTAAAAAGAAAGAACGCACCGGTGAGCTCAGCAACACCAAAAGACCCGGAAGACCACGGAAAACAACTGTGGTGGATGACCGAAGAATTCTTTCCCTGGTGAAGAAAACACCCTTCACAACAGTTGGCCAGATCAAGAACACTCTCCAGGCGGTAACTGTATGTGTGTCAAAGTCAACAATCAAGAGAAGACTTCACCAGAGTGAATACAGAGGGTTCACCACAAGATGTAAAGCATTGGTGAGCCTCAAAAACAGGAAGGCCAGATTAGAGTTTGCCAAACAACATCTAAAAAAGCCTTCACAGTTCTGGAACAACATTCTATGGACAGATGATAGCAAGATCAACCTGTACCAGAGTGATGGGAAGAGAAGAGTATGGAGAAGGAAAGGGACTGCTCATGATCCAAAGCATACCACCTCATCAGTGAAGCATGGTGGTGGTAGTGTCATGGCGTGGGCATGTATGGCTGCCAATGGAACTGGTTCTCTTATATTTATTGATGATGTGACTGCTGACTAAAGCAGCAGGATGAATTCTGAAGTGTTTCGGGCAATATTATCTGCTCATATTCAGCCAAATGCTTCAGAACTCATTGGACGGCGCTTCACAGTGCAGATGGACAAACTGTTGTAATTCCTACACCGTTCACCTGATTTGGATGTAAATACCCTTACATTAAAGCTGAAAGTCTGCAGTTAAAGCACATCTTGTCTGTTTCATTTCAAACCCATTGTGTTGGTGTATAGAGACAAAAAGATTAGAATTGTGTGGATATCCCAATATTTATGGACCTGACTGTATATATATATATATTTTTATTATTATTTTTTTAATTACATTTTTTTACGTATTTACAGGTTTTTTTATTTTATATTATATATAAATATATAAAATGAAAATTATATATATATATATATATTTTTTTAATCAATATTATTGCACATGTATTTTGATATTAATATATATTTATAATTATATATATATTAGTATTAAAATACACTTAGACAGTGTATGTGTATATATATACCTAGATCATATATATAATAGATATATATATGATCTAAGTATATATTATTTATTTTTACACTGATTACATTTTTATTTTATTTATTTTCAGACAGCAGGGGGAGTACCTGTCAATACAGGCAATCCCCCTGCTGGCAATGCCTTGGACAACTATGCCCTCCATGTTATCGCGAGGTCCTCGCAAGGACCTCGCGATCACATGGCCCAGGAGGCCGAAGAGGATGGAGGGGGACTCCCAGGTGAGTCCCCAATACTGCGATCGCCGGCGTGGGATCGCTGGCGACCGGGTAAGTACAAAGGACGGTTTGGGCGTTTTATGCCGCCCTGCGGCGCTTAGAGCCGCTTCCTTAAGGACGGCATAGAATGCCTGCCATCCTTAAGGGGTTAATATAAGATACAATTTATGTGATGAAAGTTCCTGTACAACTAACTTTTGGAAAGACTTGAAAGCCAGCCTCCTGCCAAAAGACTATGGGCCTGTTACCAGAAGCCTCTAAAGGTGGTTATTGTCACTGTGGGATGGTGTATGGGGGTCCTGGATGCTTAAGGAGCTTCCCAGAAAGACTTGAGGGCATCTCAAGTCTGGACTCATTTTATACATCGAGTGTTGGACCGGGATATACCATGAAACACTCTGGAACTCTTCCTTAAATCATGGACTGTGTAACGGATCGCCTGGCACCCCGACCTGGTACCTCCGTTAATGGATGCTCCTAGTGCTTCCTGAGGACTCCAAGCACTCTGGCAGACACCACAATCACCGAATCCGAGAAACCTTTTAAATTCTCCCAAGCATATGAATGCTGTAGACCATTGAATAGGAACCATACGAATAGGCTTGTACTCCTAGCAGTCAACTGGAACAGCATGCAATAAATCCTTCCCCCAATAATGAGACGACACATCACTTTGAGGGTGAAACAGGAACTCTGGACTGGCTCATCCAGCCTGGCTTTTATTTCCAACTCACACATACAGGCCACACCCAGGGGGAGGCATAAAAGAACCAATGACATAGATGTTACCTCCCACACATCTCCTCCCCTTAGTGTGACACATAATCCCATTATGCATACAGTGTAAAATATACTTTTACACAACTTTCATAACTTTAAAACCATACATCACATTCACATAAAAATACATATCCACAATCAATCCATTCAGGGGAACAACATATTAAAAAATGGCATGAATCCGACCAGGGGTTCAAAAGTTACTAAAAGTATCTTTTGTTCCTTTCTGGCTGGCAGAAAAACATCCCCACAATGCACCCTGGTTTCCTCCCTTCTGCCCTGGAGTTAATTGGAGAAGTAATCCAATTACCCAGGACTAAAGGCAGACTCCATTAACCACATGGTTGCAAAACGACATAAAACACTTTAAAATACATAAAGTCACATTTACACATAACACACAGACATTTCACCTATCCCCAGATAGCTGGGATCTGCACGCACAAAACTACCGAATAGCGCGCAGATCCTACTCACACAGTACAATTGCCATGGAGCTAAAGTCTTTCCCATAGTCTTTCATTATATGAATAGGCTCCATGGTATGGCTATCTGGGGTATCACATTCCCATAAAGTCTGGTCCATAGTCCAAAGACAAGAGGCGGGCAATCAGCCCCCTCCAAGGACACGTGGCGAGGTCGGTTTCGCCACAGACTGTGCTGTGCCAAGGTCTGCAATATCTTTAAATGGGCGTTGCTCGATCCCAAAACCTCCTAATAGAGTGATATGTGGAGGGGAGGTCGGGGTGGTAAAGAGGCACTGGAGGATAGCTAGGGCTGAAGAGCACTCCCTTCCAGATTGGAGAACAGCTGTGACCTGGGAAAATTGTAAAATGCTTTAACAGTCATTCTCAGGTCAGTGTGCTATTTGGAGAGTGAGGGCACATGATGATGAGCTTCCAGGGATATAAATTGTGTGAGAGTTAGGTCCATGGAAAGGGGGCTCGGGAGGACATTTTGTGTGATGCGCCTCTAGGACTGTGAGAGCACAGCAGAGAGACAATTGTGTTAGCTCGGTATACTGTATTTAAGTCCCCAGACTGATGGACAATTGTATTGTTGATTGCATTGTATAGATGAACTCCTGATGCAAATGTCAACATTGCTGTTGTGCAATAAAATCGTGTTCAGGCCCCTGCATTACTGATTCTCCTGAGCTATCACTGGGCCTGAAGTGCTTCAGTATACCCTGGTAGCAGTGAGAAAATTGGCCTGGAAAATGTATTCAGTTGGAGTTCCAGAGCTCTGTCACAATTTAGTTTACCAAAACCTACTGAATTAACCTTAAGATTATATCATTCCTCTAAAAACTATTTTTAGTTTTATTACTGCTTTGTTAGAATTCATTGATTTGATGCATCACAAATACATATTAACAGATTTTCAAGGGAACTAGATGAAGAGCAGTTATAGACAGAGATGGCGGTATTTCATCAGTAGATCAATAAATGCACATCATATTGTTTATCTACTAGAACGTTATGAAAGGGTATTTTAAAAGGGAAATAAAAAAGTTACTTCATTTCTCCTTTTTAAGCACATAATTTCTCCTTTTTAAGCAACAGGAGTAGTCCCAGAAGATTGGAAGTTAGCGAATGTTGTGCCCATTCACAAGAAAGGTAATAAGGAGGAGTCGGGCAACTATAGGCCAGTAAGCCTAACTTCAGTAGTGGGGAAAGTGATGGAAACCATGTTAAAGGATAGGATTGTTGAACATCTAAAAACACATGGATTTCAAGATCAGAGACAACATGGGTTTACTTCAGGGAGATCATGCCAAACTAATCTTATTGATTTTTTTGATTGGGTAACTAAAATTATAGATCAGGGTGGTGCAGTAGACATTGCTTACCTAGATTTCAGTAAGGCTTTTGACACTGTTGCACATAGAAGGCTTATCAATAAACTGCAATCTTTGAGTTTGGATTCCAATATTGTTGAATGGGTAAGGCAGTGGCTGAGTGACAGGCAACAGAGGGTTGTAGTCAATGGAGTATATTCGAAGCTTGGGCTTGTCACCAGTGGGGTACCTCAGGGATCTGTACTTGGACCCATTCTCTTTAATATTTTTATTAGTGATATTGCAGAAGGTCTTGATGGTAAGGTGTGTCTTTTTGCGGATGATACTAAGATATGTAACAGGGTTGATGTTCCAGGAGGGATAAGCCAAATGGCAAATGATTTAGGTAAACTAGAAAAAATGGTCAGAGTTGTGGCAACTGATATTTAATGTGGATAAGTGCAAGATAATGCATCTTGGACGTAAAAACCCAAGGGCAGAGTACAGAATATTTGATAGAGTCCTAACCTCACCATCTGAGGAAAGGGATTTAGGGGTGATTATTTCTGAGGACTTAAAGGTAGGCAGACAATGTAATAGAGCAGCAGGAAATGCTAGCAGAATGCTTGGTTGTATAGGGAGAGGTATTAGCAGTAGAAAGAGGGAAGTGCTCATGCCATTGTACAGAACACTGGTGAGACCTCACTTGGAGTACTGTACACAGTACTGGAGACCCTATCTTCAGGGATATTGATACCTTAGAGAGAGTTCAAAGAAGGGCTACTAAACTGGTTCATGGATTGCAGGATAAAACTTACCAGGAAAGGTTAAAGGATCTTAACATGTATAGCTTGGAGGAAAGACGAGACAGGGGGGATATGATAGAAACATTTAAATACATAAAGGGAATCAACACAGTAAAGGAGGAGACTATATTTAAAAGAAGAAAAACTACCACAACAAGAGGACATAGTCTTAAATTAGAGGGACAAAGGTTTAAAAATAATATCAGGAAGTATTACTTTACGGAGAGGGTAGTGGATGCATGGAATAGCCTTCCAGCTGAAGTGGTAGAGGTTAACACAGTAAAGGAGTTTAAGCATGCGTGGGATAGGCATAAGGCTATCCTAACTATAAGATAATGCCAGGGACTAATGAAAGTATTTAGAAAACTGGGCAGACTAGATGGGCCGAATGGTTCTTATCTGCCGTCACATTCTATGTTTCTATGTTTCTATGTTTCTATATATTTTTATAATGTGATTGATAATGTTAATTACTATGTGCACATTTTGGGCAAGGGATATGATATCTATAACTTTTCTAAAACTGTATAAACGATTTATAATACACTGAGGAGAAGGAGGTCAGATGTATATTAATAATCATCAGCCTCTTATAAAAAGTTATTATATGCCAGTGATTTTAATACTTGTTAGGGTAACGGATTAACTTTAACATATTTAATTTACTAATGAAATGTCATTACAATGAAAATCACATGTCACTGTCTATGTTTATTTAAAACGATACATTAAATATTTTTTTTTTGTTACAGTTTATTTTATGTATATCATTTTATACTTGTTATATAAAATATTGGTGTGACGGCTATCATCAGAAGAGGAGTCCTGCATCAGCCCCCCATTATTCTAAGGGGAAGCTTCCTAAGGCGATAATGTCAGTCTTCACTCTGTGAGTATAATATTGCCAGCACATATTACTGCACTTTATATTGTATCACGCTATTATACTTTCTGATTTTGTAGATCCACAGCCATATCCTCTGTATTTTTTTGGTTGTATAAAATCACATTGTAGCAAACATGGGTCCCTGTCTTTTCAGTCATGCTATGAATGTGATGAACCAGACTATCATCACTGAGATTATTCTGCTTGGATTTCAGGATCTACTACACTTCAAGATGTTATTTTTATTTTGTATTTCTCTCTTCCTTATTGTGACTGTATGTGGCAATATTCTGATTATTTGGCTGGTGGCATCTACCAGCAGTCTCCAGTCTCCCATGTATTTCTTCCTAACACAACTGTCCATTTCTGATTTACTTGTAACTATAGCCATTGTCCCCAATACACTTTATGTTATATATAATGAAGGGGGCACTATGACTTTTTCAGGTTGCATTATTCAGTTTTATTTTATTGCTTGCTCTGAAGCCTCTGAATTTTTTCTTCTCTCAATAATGGCTTATGACAGATATCTGGCCATCTGCAATCCTCTAAGATATAGCACTTTAATGAACCCTATAGTATGCATTATGATGGTTATGATCACTTGGCTGTTAAGCATTTCTGTTGAATTGGCTGTAATAATATCAACAATTCAACTTCGGTTTTGTGGCCCAAACGTAATTGATCATTTCTTCTGTGATCTTGTTCCACTACTAGAACTTTCTTGTTCAGACATCAGTTTTCTTGAATTGGAAAATCTCATACTTAGTATACCAGTTAGTATTACTCCACTTATAAGTATTGCAGTCTTTTATGTATATATTATTCGGGCTGCGATTAGGATCTCCACCACAAATGGAAGATCAAAAGTCTTCTCCACTTGTAGCTCCCACCTCACCGTGGTTTCTATATTTTATGGCACCATACTTGGAATTTATTTGCTTCCAAACAAAAATAAATCCATGTCTGTCAACAAAATTGCATCTTTGTTATACACCGTGGTGACTCCTATGATTAACCCGATCATATACAGTCTGAGGAATAAAGATATCAAGAAAGCTTTAAAAAAAAAAAAAAAAAAACTTTTGTAAAATGAATTCTATTAAAATATCTTTCATAAGATAAAACGTTTTTCTTATACTGGAACCAGGGATCTATGTTATAATACTACAATAGGAGAAAGGTTGTTCAGCCTTAACTCCCTGTAGAATAAACATTTAACAATGAGATTAAGAGCTACTTCAAAGAACAAAATAGAACCCAGGGCATGGAGAAGTAAAACACCTAGCCGTGGTGTAAATCATGACTGCATACAAATGTTCTAAATGTCATAATGCAATGATAATAAATAAATGCAATGAAAAGAGGTATTTTAATTAAACAATTACATTGGGATGAATATGTTGGAGAATAAATTCAAAGTTGGACTAGAAAACATTAATGTCACAGTTTCCTCACATCGTCTTTGAATTTCCCAGCTTACTACATTGATCTTTAGGGGAACTATCCCTTCTCTGGCATCTGCACCATTAAATACACCTGGAAATGATTTATAGCTCGTATTTTTTTCATGACATTCTCTGTTTTCTTTAAAATGTATTAAAGATTTAGCAAATTCCAGTAATGGTAAAATTGCAAATGAATAAAAGAAATAGAATTATTGTATTTTTTTCTTCTCTCTGTATACTCGTTATGCTCACAGACAGGGGCAATGTATACAGCTTATAACAATGATTAACAGGGGTTAAGATGTAGGCGTGATGCCCAAATTCCAATACGCCATATGGACTGTCACCAAACAAGACATTCTGTGATCCTAGAGTGAGAGAGAGCCACTTACATCAACTCTGAGTGGAAGAGAGATAGCCCGGGTCATTGAGTCCAGTGTGAAACTGCTTAGGGTACTGCTGTGCGTAGCCACTGACACATACACCAATATTGAGAGGGAGATGGAATGCGTGATTAATTGATCCTAGTGTGATACTGGTTAGTTTAGTGCTGTGCCTAACCTGTGGCAGTGCCATTGTGTCAATTACAACATATTTGAGTGGGAAATATTTAATACAGGGGTGGGATTATCATTCCTCCAAATAGTTAACAACAACTATCTCAAAGTTTTCTCTAGTGCTCCTGGCAGTGTTTGCGAGATACAACATAAAGCTAAAGCAAATCTCACACTAAAATCAATAAATCTCCCTTATAAATGTAGATATAAAAATACTATCTAAAATTTTAGCGAACAGACTAAGGGAAGCTATTCCTGATCTATTAAGTAACGATCAATCTGGGTTTGTAAGAGGAAGATTGGGAGGAGATAAGCTTCTGAAAATTGCTAACTTAAACTTGAATATCGACAAGGTAAAGGCATTCAACAGAGTGAGCTGGCAATTCTTAGATGAAACATTGACAGCATTTGGAATTGTAGGTGCTTTCAAGGATCTAGCCATGTCATTATATACGTATCCAAAGGCTAAAGTATATAGCAACGGAATAAATACACATTGGTTCAACTTTAGGAATGGTACACGTCAGGGTTGCCCTTTGGCCCCCCTGATGTACATTCTTCTGTTGAACCTCTTGCTGCATATATCATGAAATCTAAAAACATCTCATGCATACCAACAGGAGAAAGTGAGCAAAAAATAACTTTATTTGCAGATGATATAATATTAAAACTCACTCACCAGAGACATCTATCCCCTATAAGATCGAGAGAAAACATGGTGGTAGGATAGATCCCTTCCTTTTTTTCTGGCTCAACAATAAAATGATTACAAATTTGGAAATAGATTATTTGATAATATTACAAATGTTTAAATCAATTGATCTGCTAAAAATATTATTTCTTGCTCATAACCAAATTTTGTGCAATGCTCCACTTGAAATGATCAAGCTGTTCATAAAACTCCTTGACTTAACCAAGTGGCTAGAAAAAAGTATAGCAAAAAGTGGTCAATTAGGCTCTAGTATTTCTCCCAATACCTTTCTGGATCTCCAACAAAAATACGATTTGCCCAATAATAAAATTGTTTACATATTTAATAATCGTAATTTAAAAAAAAAAACACAATTAATAGATCAGTCCCCTTTAGACAGATCATTAACAAATCTATTCCAGAAACTAAAATAAATACTATTTTAAAGTGGGAAGAAGATTTTGATTATTCTTTTCCTTATCATCTATGGATAGAGTCTATAGACCAGTGATGGCGAACCTATAGCATGCGTGCCACAGGTGGCACGCCGTGCCCTCTCTGTGGGCACGTGGCCACAGGTCCGCCATCACTGCAGAGTAGGCGCCTGCCTGCCCGAAACGGCAGGCGCCTACACTGCTTCCGTGTCGGGAGGCAGGGGGAGGGATCTGTGAAGCAGCTCCCCTGTCCTCCCGCGCGATGCTGTGTGGAGCGTTGCCAAGCGTTACCATGGCAACGCTCCACACAGCATCGCGCGGGAGGACAGGGGAGCTGCTTCACAGATCCCTCCCCCTGCCTCCCGGCACGGAAGCACTGCCTGCCACCACCGGACCACCAGGGGTGACGGTACCACCACCGGACCACCAGGGATGGCTGTGTCTCCCCCCCACTTCATTAAAGGTAAGAAGGAGGGAGGGGGGGGATACTGACACACAGCACCCCTACTCCTCCCAGAAGTACCCTTACCCCCCCAGCACCACCCCTATCTCCCCAGCACCACCCCTACCCCCCCACAGCACCCTACCCCACACAGCACCACCCCACCCCCCAGCAGCACCCCTACCCCCCCAGAAGTACCCCTACCACCCCAGCAGTACTCCTATTCCCCACAACAATACCCCTACCCCCCCAGTACCCCTACCACCCCCAGCAATACCCCTACACCCCAGAAGTACCCCTACCACCCCTAGCAGTACCCCTAACCCCCAGAAGTACCCCAACTCCCCCACAACAGTACCCCTACCCCCGCAGTACCCCTACCACCCCCAGCAGTACCCCTACACCCCAGAAGTACCCCTACCACCCCCAGCAGTACCCCTAACCCCCAGAAGTACCCCAACTCCCCCACAACAGTACCCCTACTCCCCCACAGCAGTACCCCTACTCCCCCACAGCAGTACCCCTACCCCCACAGCACCCCTACCCCCCAGCACCCCTACCATCCCCCCAGCACCCCTACCATCCCCCCAGCAGTACCCCTACCACCATCAGCAGTACCCCTACCACATCAGCAGTACCCCTACCACCCCCAGCAGTACCCCTACCCCACACACAGTACCCCTACCCCCCCACAGCACCCCTACCCCCCACACACAGTATCCCTACCCCCCACAGCAGTACCCATACCCCGCCAGCAGTATCCCTACCCCCCACACAGTACCCCTACCCCCCAGCAGTACCCCTACCCCCCACAGCACCCCTCTCACACACACATACAGCACCCCTACCCCACGCACAGCACCCCCCTCTCACACACACACACAGCACCCCCCTCACACACACACACACAGCACCCCCCTCACACATACACAGCACCCCCTCACACACACACACAGCACCCCCTCACACACACACACACACACACCCACAGCACCCCCCTCATACACACACAGCACCCCCACAAACACACACACAGCACCCCCCAAACACACACACAGCACCCCCCAAACACACACACAGCACCCCGCAAACACACACAGCACCCCCCCAAACACACACACAGCACCCCCCAAACACACACACAGCACCCCCCCAAACACACACAGCACCCCCCCACGCACACATAGCACACACACACACACAGCACCCCCCACACACACACAGCACCCCCCCCCACACACACACAGCACCCCTCATACAGACACACACACAGCACCCCTCATACACACACACACAGCACCCCTCATACACACACACAGCACCCCTCATACACACACACACACAGTACCCCTCATACACACACACAGCACCCCTCATACACACACACACAGCACCCCTCATACACACACACACAGCACCCCCCCACACACACACGCACCCCCCCACACACACACGCACCCCCCCACACACACACATGCACCCCCCACCCCCCACACACGCACCCCCCCACACACACACACACACCCCCCCCACACACACACACACGCAATTCACGCACCCCCCCACACACACACGCAATTGCCGTGTTGGCACTTTAAGGAAAAAAAAGTTGGCATGTATTGCGATTTGGGCACTCGGGCTCAAAAAGGTTCGCCATCACTGCTATAGACCATCTCAGAAAATCAGTACATTGTACAAATATTTTAGAAATTTTAAAAAAATCTTAAATAGATGGTATCTAGTTCCCACTAGACTATGTAAATTTAAAGCTCAATACTCAAATCAATGCTGGAGATGTAATAAGGACATTGGGACATTTAAACACATTTGGTGGGATTGTTCAAATTTAAGTTCGATCAATAAATTTATATTACAACTTTTTAAAGATCTAGATCTAAAGCTATTAGAATTGACTCCTGAGAAGTTTCTATTTAATTTGAATATCACTGGTTTAACGAAATTTGAAAAATATCTGCTAACAAATATATTAATGGCAATAAAGGTCTGTATTCCCAGATATTGGACACATAGAAACATAGAAACATAGAATGTGACGGCAGATAAGAACCATTCGGCCCATCTAGTCTGCCCAATTTTCTAAATACTTTCATTAGTCTCTGGCCTTATCTTATAGTTAGGATAGCCTTATGCCTATCCCACGCATGCTTAAACTCCTTTACTGTGTTAACCTCTACCACTTCAGCTGGAAGGCTATTCCATGCATCCACTACCCTCTCAGTAAAGTAATACTTCCTGATATTATGTTTAAACCTTTGTCCCTCTAATTTAAGACTATGTCCTCTTGCTGTGGTAGTTTTTATTATTTTAAATATAGTCTCCTCTTTTACTATGTTGATTCCCTTTATGTATTTAAATGTTTCATATCCACCCTGTCTCGTCTTTCCTCCAAGCTATACATGGTAAGATCATTTAACCTTTCCTGGTAAGTTTTATTCTGCAACCCATGAACCAGTTTAGTAGCCCTTCTCTGAACTCTCTCTAAGGTGTCAATATCCTTCTGAAGATACGGTCTCCAGTACTGCATACAATACTCCAAGTGAGGTCTGACCAGTGTTCGTACAATGGCATGAGCACCTCCCTCTTTCTACTGCTAATGCCTCTCCCTATACAACCAAGCATTCTGCTAGCATTTCCTGCTGCTCTATTACAATGTCTGCCTACCTTTAAGTCATCAGAAATAATCACCCCTAAATCCCTTTCCACAGATGTTGAGGTTAGGACTCAAATATTCTATACTCTGCCCTTGGGTTTTCCGTCCAAGATGCATTATCTTGCACTTATCCACATTAAATGTCAGTTGCCGCAACTCCGACCATTTTTCTAGTTTACCTAAATCATTAGTAGTGTTGTCGCAAACCCGAAATTTTCGGTTCGCGAACGGCGAACGCGAACTTCCTCAAATGTTCGCGAACCGGCGAACCGCGCGAACCGCCATTGACTTCAATGGGCAGGCGAATTTTAAAACCAACAGGGACTCTTTCTGGCCACAAAAGTGATGGAAAAGTTGTTTCAAGGGGACTAACACCTGGACTGTGGCATGCCGGAGGGGGATCCATGGCAAAACTCCCATGGAAAATTACACAGTTGATGCAGAGTCTGCTTTTAATCCATAAAGGGCAGAAATCACCTAACATTGACACCTGTCCTCAAAGCCCCTGATACACACTGACACAGAGCAGAATAGAGACTGTTCCCCGTCCTCAGAGACCATGATACACACTGACACAGAGCAGAATAGAGACTGTTACCCCTACATAGGGTCACTTGGCAGATATGGCGGGGTCGTGGGAGGGGGAGGATGACTTTCACCTCTTCCCCTGTTAGATTCCCGTTGTGCTGTGACATCACCCTTATTCGCTGTGTAAAGCATACTATTTAATTTGATCAGCATGGCCACTTGAGTTTTTATAGTTTTCACGCTGCTTGTAGTTTATATATGGTTCACAAAAATCAAACAAACGATAAAGTAAACATGTAAGGATTCAGAATATTCTTTCAAACCCTTACACATTGTGTGTACATACTTTTTGTCTTAAGTTTGTGGCTTTAAAGAGGTTCACGTTGTTTCTATGATGTGCATAACATGTTCTTGTAAATGTTTGTTAACCCCTTAAGACCGCAGGACGTACTATGCCGTCTTTATTTGGGCGGCTCTAAACGCCGCAGGACGGCATAGTACGTCCTGGGCGGTCTTCAGCCCCACGTGGCCGGCGGAACATGGCCGCTGCAGATCGCGGTCGGGGTGCATGCCTGGCCCCCCAGGCAGCCCCCCTGTGCCTGGGGACCGCGGTCTGCAGCTTCCGATCGCAGTGACAGGCTGTCACTGCGATCGGTATTTACCATGTGTCAGCCGATTTCAAATCGGCTGACACATGGAGCCGGCCGCATTCTTCTGCAGCAGATCGCGGTCGGGGGACATGCCTGGCCCCCCAGGCAGCCCCCCTGGGGTCAGTGACCGTGATCTGAACTGTCAGGCTGCAGTCTGATCACACTGACAGGCTGCCATAGCCTGTCAGTGCGATCAGTGTTACTATGTGTCAGCCCATTGGCTATGTGTCAGCCATTAGCCCCCTACAGATCGCGGTGGGGGGCATGCCTGTACCTCCCAGGCATCCCCCTGTGGCCAATTACCGCGATCTGTAGGAGGTGATCACAGTGACAGCCAGTCACTGTGATCACTGTTAGTATGTGTCAGCCAATGATCTCAGATCACTGGCTGACACATTGTCTCTGCCCCTCTCCTCACCTCACTTCGATCTGAGAGAGAGAGGCAGAGAGATCGTGGTTTTTGCAGCTCCTGTGGAAAAAGAAAGTTTAATTTTTTTTTTAAAGTTTTAAAATTTATATTTTATTTAACCCTTTCAGTGCTGATCACAGCATATTACTGTGATCAACCTGATTAGGGTATTTATTTATTTTTTTTTTTTTTGGATCAAAAAAAAATTATTTCTAATTTTTTTTGATCCTTTGTGTCAGTCGCAGCAACCCAAATCTCCATTACCCTTTCCCCGCTGCCGTGATCACTATACTGTACAGTATATCTGCGATCACTGTGATCAGAGGGCTCTCTGATCAGACTGACCTTTTTTAGGGTTATTTTTACATATCAAAAAATAACCCTTTCAGTTTTAAAAACTTTTTTGGGTCAAAAAAATTATTTCTAATTTTTTTTGACCCTTTGTGTCAGTCGCAGCAACCCAAATCTCCATTACCCTTTCCCCGCTGCCGTGATCACTATACTGTACAGTATATCTGCTGTACAGTACTGTATCAGTGATCACTGTGATCAGAGGGCTCTCTGATCAGACTGACCCTTTTTAGGGTTATTTTTACAGATCAAAAAATAACCCTTTCAGTTTTAAAAACTTTTTTGGGTCAAAAAAATTATTTCTAATTTTTTTTGACCCTTTGTGTCAGTCGCAGCAACCCAAATCTCCATTACCCTTTCCCCGCTGCCGTGATCACTAAACTGTACAGTTTATCTGCTGTACAGTACTGTATCAGTGATCACTGTGATCAGAGGGCTCTCTGATCAGACTGACTTTTTTTTAGGGTTATTTTTATAGATCTGAAAATAACCCTTTCAGTGTACTGATTGCAGCTGCCTATACTGTGATCAGTACATTTATATTATTTTTTGAGGGCGGGTAGTAGGTGTTAGGCAGGTAGATAATTAATTACCCACTTTAGTATATAAATTAATTAATTTGTCCCCCTAGAATGGCACGTCGCTACTCAGCCGAGGAGGCGTATGCCATTCTGGCAGGCAGTGATAGTGACACTCTGCAAGACAGTGACACTATCACTGCCTCTGACATTGAGCCTCTGAGTGAGACCTCAAGTGATGGTGCCCCACCACCACTCACAAGAGGACGCTCAGCAAGCCCAATGCCAGGCAGAGACTGGGTGCCTCCAAATATGATGGCCCCAGAAATACCGCCGTTCACTGTTACACCTGGCATCACTGTAACAGTGGACGACTGCAAGCCAATTCGTTTTTTTGAGCTCTTTATGTCAGACGATATATTTGAGCTCATGGCTCAGCAAACGAATTTGTTTGCTATGCAGTATCTCTCTGCACATCCGGGGTCCCATCATGGTCGCAGGAATATGTGGAGACCCACGGATGTCGCAGAGATGAAGCGGTTTTGGGCTTTAACCCTAATGATGGGTATTGTAAAAAAGCCCAGTATC
This sequence comes from Pelobates fuscus, assembly GCF_036172605.1. Taxonomy (NCBI): domain Eukaryota; kingdom Metazoa; phylum Chordata; class Amphibia; order Anura; family Pelobatidae; genus Pelobates; species Pelobates fuscus. The sequence goes on along the minus strand of NC_086319.1, from coordinate 411,019,204 downwards.
AGGTCCTACTGGAGCAAGCAACGTATCCTGGCTACACCTCTTTTCCCTGAGGTTATGTTGAGGGATCGCTACCTGCAACTGCTGCGATTCCTTCATTTTAATGATAACTCGCTGTGTCCCCCTAGAAACGACCCACTGTTTGACAGGCTATATAAAATTCGTCCCTTTATTCAACTCCTGTCAGACAAATTTTCTGAAAATTATGTCCCCGATAAAGATATTTCAATTGACGAGTCCCTTATGAAATTTAAAGGTCGACTGCTATTTAAGCAATATATTCCATCGAAGCGGTCCCGATATGGCGTTAAATTTTATAAATTATGTGAATCCTGTACTGGTTACACATGGGCGTTTCGCATTTATCAGGGGAAGGATAGCCATCTTGACCCACCAGGATGCCCTGATTCTGTGGGTACAAGTGGCAAGATTGTTTGGGATCTAATCCTTCCCTTGTTGAATAAGGGATATAGGCTATGGGTTGACAATTATTATACCAGTATAGAATTATTTAAAAATTTATATTGTTTTGAAACCCTAGCCTGTGGCACAGTGAGGAAGAATCGCAGGGGTTTCCCCCAAGCCCTGGCAAGTGGCAGAAGCAGTAGAGGTTCCTCTTCAGCTCTCCGCCAGGATGAGTTGCTTGCTCTTCGCTTCAGAGATAGGAAAGATGTATACATGCTGTCTACGATGCATGACGAAAGTACAGTGCCAGTGTCTGTGAGAGGTAGCACTGAGCATCTGGAAAAGCCGAAGTGCATTGTAGACTACAACAAGTTTATGGGGGGAGTAGACTTGGCTGACCAATGCATACAGCCCTATCTGGTGAACCGAAAAACTAGGACCTGGTACAAGAAAATTGCAATCTACGTGAGCCAGATTGCAATTTTCAATGCCTATGTCCTCTATACAAAAGAGGTCATAGGTAGGCCCTGCCCTTTCCTCGAATTCCCATTAAGCATTTTGTCCCGTATGTTATTTACCCAGCCCCCCAATCCCACTTTGGAATCAGGAGATCTCCAAAGACTTTGTGGCAAACACTTCCCTTCCCGAATCCCATCCACCCCTAGTAAAAAAGCTCCCCAAAAAAAGTGCCGTGTTTGCTACAAGAAAGGAGTCCGAAAGGACTCCAGTTTTTATTGTCCAACCTGCCCATCTCTACCCGCCCTCTGCATAACAGACTGTTTCAAAGTCTACCATACAGAGCTGAATTTCTGAATCACTCTGTATGGGACTTTGGCAGTTTGTTTGCTTGATTTACCTGGATTTCTGACCTCGGCTTGTCCTGACTACGCTTTGTTAGCTGCCTGTACCGACCCATTGGCTTGTTTTACCGACTACTCTGAATTCTGGATTCCCCTGACCTTGGCCTGTCCCTGTTTACGCTAGCCATTCTAAAGTGGCTACACCAAACAACTCAAAATACTACATTTGTAGTACTTGAAATGTGACTTCCCAATAAAAAACTTATCACAGGGTTAATGCTGTGATTAGCACTGAAAGGGTTACAAAAAATAGTTTTTTTTTTTCGTTTTTTTTACTTCTCAAACTTTTCGCACAGTGACTCTCTATGTGATATCAAAGATCTATCTGCCTCTCTCTGCCTTCAGATCAAAGTGTATGTGGGGTACTGTTCTATTCATGTGATATAATAAAAACCTGGAAACATGGTACATGTAGGTACTGTTATATTCAAAAGACAGTGTTAAATCAAAATACTAAGTCTCTAGTGCACTAACTAATATCAGGATTATGACATTTCCAGTGAAAATGCTATTTATCTGATTAAAAAGACAAAAATCAAAGTAGAAATCGCTACATGGGCCCAGCATTTCTGTTAAAATGGCTAGACCTAACATTCAAATTATGCCATTTGTTATACTCTGGGGTGCCTACTTTTGAAAATGGTTTGCCATAACGGTGGGAATGTTATTACCCAGGCTGCCATACTCTCTGAAAAGCTACATAGGCCCAGAAAATAATATTGTCAAACTTACAAGCTGAAAGGGCATCTAATATATTTTGCCCTGTGACTTATCAGTAAAATCTGAAATAATAGTACGTGGGGGGTACCGTTATATTCAGAAGACAGTGTTAAATCAAAATACCAAGTCTCTAGTGCACTAACTAATATCTGTATTATGACATTTCCAGTGAAAATGCTATTTATCTGATTAAAAAGACAAAAATCAAAGTAGAAATCGCTACATGGGCCCAGCATTTCTGTTAAAATGGCTAGACCTAACATCTCAAATTATGCCATTTGTTATACTCTGGGTTGCCTTCTTTTGAAAATGGTATGCCATAATAGTGGAAATGTTATTACCCAGGCTGCCATGCTCTCTCAAAGGCGAGATAGACCCAGAAAATCACTTTGTTAAATTGCCAACTTTGAAAAGGACATCTAATATTTTTGTCCCCATGACTTCCCCCCCAAAACAGAGAATCTAGTACATGGGGGTACTGTTACATTCAGGAGACAATGTTAAATACAAATAGTGAGGCTTTGTTGCAATAACTCATATCAGGAATATGAAATGTCCTGTGAAAATGGAGTTCATGTGCGTGAAAAAGCACAAATAAAGCTATAACCCCTATGTGGGCCCTTCATTTCTGATAAAGTGGTTAGACCAAACATCTTGCAATGCACCATTTCTTATACTCTGGGTTGCCTACTTTTGAAAATGGTATGCCATAATAGTGGAAATGTTATTACCCAGGCTGCCATGCTCTCTCAAATGCGATATAGGCCCAGAAAATCACTTTGCCAAATTTCAATGTAATAAAGCCTAAATGGATAAGCCGTATATATGACCGTGTAACTTTCCAAAACACCATAAAACCTATACATGGGGGGTACCATGGCGCTCGTGAGACCTCACTGAGCAGAACTAGGAGTGTTTCAGGGCAGTAAACTATATACTAACAATAATATTATCAGTGAAAGTACAGATTTTATGTGAAAAATGCAAAAAAAACAAACAAACACTAAATTTGGCTAGGGTTTGTGCCCAAGTGGCTACTACAAAAGACTGGGCATACCCCATTTTGAATACCCTGGGATGTCTACTTTTTCAAATGGTATGCCATGATGGGGGTAATTTTCATTTCTTGGCTGCCATACGGTCTCAAAGGCAGCCTGGACACTGCAAACTAATCTGACAAATTTCAAGGTGAAAAAGCATAAATGGATAAGCCGTATATATGACCCTGAAACTTTCCAAAACCCCATAAAACCTATACATGGGGGGTACCATGGCGCTCGTGAGACCTCACTGAGCAGAACTAGGAGTGTTTCAGGGCAGTAAACTATATACTAACAATAATATTATCAGTGAAAGTACAGATTTTATGTGAAAAATGCAAAAAAAACAAACAAACACTAAATTTGGCTAGGGTTTGTGCCCAAGTGGCTACTACAAAAGACTGGGCATACCCCATTTTGAATACCCTGGGATGTCTACTTTTTCAAATGGTATGCCATGATGGGGGTAATTTTCATTTCTTGGCTGCCATACGGTCTCAAAGGCAGCCTGGACACTGCAAACTAATCTGACAAATTTCAAGGTGAAAAAGCATAAATGGATAAGCCGTATATATGACCCTGAAACTTTCCAAAACCCCATAAAACCTATACATGGGGGGTACCATGGCGCTCGTGAGACCTCACTGAGCAGAACTAGGAGTGTTTCAGGGCAGTAAACTATATACTAACAATAATATTATCAGTGAAAGTACAGATTTTATGTGAAAAATGCAAAAAAAACCAAACAAACACTAAATTTGGCTAGGGTTTGTGCCCAAGTGGCTACTACAAAAGACTGGGCATACCCCATTTTGAATACCCTGGGATGTCTACTTTTTCAAATGGTATGCCATGATGGGGGTAATTTTCATTTCTTGGCTGCCATACGGTCTCAAAGGCAGCCTGGACACTGCAAACTAATCTGACAAATTTCAAGGTGAAAAAGCATAAATGGATAAGCCGTATATATGACCCTGAAACTTTCCAAAACCCCATAAAACCTATACATGGGGGGTACCATGGCGCTCGTGAGACATCACTGAGCAGAACTAGGAGTGTTTCAGGGCAGTAAACTATATACTAACAATAATATTATCAGTGAAAGTACAGATTTTATGTAAAAAAAAGAAAACACAAAAAAAACCGCTAACTTTGGCTAGGGTTTGTGCCCAAGTGGCTACTACAAAAGACTGGCCATACCCCATTTTGAATACCCTGGGATGTCTACTTTTTCAAATGGTATGCCATGATGGGGGTAATTTTCATTTCTGGGCTGCCATACGGTCTAAAAGGCAACCTAGGTCACTCAAACCAACCTGTCAAATTTCTATGCAGAAAATAAAATAATGGACAAGCCGTATATTTGACCCTGTAACTTTCCAAAACCCCATAAAACCTATACATGGGGGGTACTGTTTTACTCGTGAGACATTTCTGAATACAAATATGTATGTTTTATTGCAGGAAAACCGAATAGTATTCTGACATTAACAGTTAAATTGCCATGCTGAAATTGAAAAATAACAAGATTTCATAATTTGTTCAAGTTTTTTAGATTTTATTCATATAAAATGGAGTTCCATACATGAATGTTTGATATTAAATGAAAGCCCTGTTTCCCCTGAACAAAATGATATATAATAAGTGTGGGTGCACTTAGTATGAAAGAGGTAAATTATTGTTCAACAGACATATAGTAAAATTCTGTGGTTTGTTTACATTTTTTTTGGATCACAACTTGTACATTTGGTTGCGGTCTTAAGGTGTTAAATTTTTCCTGGAATTGTAATTTTGTAATCTGAATAAAGATAGTAAAATCCCTGATACACACTGACACAGAGCGGAATAGAGACTGTTCCCCCTACATAGGGTCACTTGGCAGATATGGATTGACACCTGTCCTCAAAACCCCTGATACACACTGACACAGAGCAGAATAGAGACTGTTCCCTCTACATAGGGTCACTTGGCAGATATGGATTGACACCTGTCCTCAGAGACCATGATACACACTGACACAGAGCAGAATAGAGACTGTTCCCCGTCCACAGAGACCATGATACACACTGACACAGAGCAGAATAGAGACTGTCCCCCCTACATAGGGTCACTTGGCAGGTATGGATTGACACCTGTCCTCAAAGCCCCTGATACACACTGACACAGAGCAGAATAGAGACTGTTCCCTGTCCACAGAGACCATGATACACACTGACACAGAGCAGAATAGAGACTGTTCACCATCCACAGAGACCATGATACACACTGACACAGAGCAGAATAGAGACTGTTCCCCGTCCACAGAGACCATGATACACACTGACACATAGCAGAATAGAGACTGTCCCCCCTACATAGGGTCACTTGGCAGGTATGGATTGACACCTGTCCTCAAAGCCCCTGATACACACTGACACAGAGCAGAATAGAGACTGTTCCCTGTCCACAGAGACCATGATACACACTGACACAGAGCAGAATAGAGACTGTTCACCGTCCACAGAGACCATGATACACACTGACACAGAGCAGAATAGAGACTGTTCCCCGTCCACAGGGACCATGATACACACTGACACAGAGCAGAATAGGGACTGTTCTCCCTACATAGGGTCACTTGGCAGGTATGGATTGACACCTGTCCTCAAAGCCCATGATACACACTGACACAGAGCAGAATAGAGACTGTCCCCTGTCCACAGAGACCATGATACACACTGACACAGAGCAGAATAGAGACTGTTCACCGTCCACAGAGACCATGATACACACTGACACAGAGCAGAATAGAGACTGTTCCCCATCCACAGAGACCATGATACACACTGACACAGAGCAGAATAGAGACTGTCCCCCTACATAGGGTCACTTGGCAGGTATGGATTGACACCTGTCCTCAAAGCCCCTGATACACACTGACACAGAGCAGAATAGAGACTGTTCCCTGTCCACAGAGACCATGATACACACTGACACAGAGCAGAATAGAGACTGTTCACCGTCCACAGAGACCATGATACACACTGACACAGAGCAGAATAGAGACTGTTCCCCGTCCACAGAGACCATGATACACACTGACACAGAGCAGAATAGGGACTGTTCTCCCTACATAGGGTCACTTGGCAGGTATGGATTAACACCTGTCCTCAAAGCCCCTGATACACACTGACACAGAGCAGAATAGAGACTGTTCCCTGTTGTCAGGATCGTGACAGGGATCCAACACGCAGAGTACAAACAGTAGCCAGATACGTATACCGGACCTTAGAATGGCCGGACTAACGTAAGTAGTACAGTAGAGAATGGTCAAAGACAAGCCGAGGTCGAGGGTAACAGAAGACAAGTAAGCGGTAGACAAGCCGAATCAAGGGTAACAGAGATAAGCAGAGAAGAGCAAACAAGCCGGGTCAAAACCAAAAGGGATAACTAGAAAACACGAGCACTGAGTGACTAGAACAAGCTAGAACCACGACAGGGCAATGAGCTAATGAAAGAAGCACTGTTAAATGCCCTGTTCAGATAAGTAGACACACCTCCAACGAGTCCTGATTGGTCCTGAACCAATTGAGTGACAGGTCGTTCTGGGTTGACGTCCTGACGTCGACTTCCGGGCGTCATGCTATAAAAGGGAGTCACTCCCTCGCGGCCGGCTTTGCATGACCGGATGGACCGCGAGAAAGAGGGAAATCAAGCCGTCCGGAAGGATGAACGACTAAGTCTCTACCTCTCTCGGAGGTAGAGACCTCAGGTACCCTGACAGTACCCCCCCTCTCAGATACGCCCACCGGGCGGAAGGAACCAGGACGAGAAGGGAAGCGAGAGTGAAATGCCCTGCGGAGACGGGGAGCATGAACATCCTCCTGAGGTACCCAACTTCTCTCCTCAGGACCATATCCTTTCCAATCGACCAGATATTGTACTTTCCCCCGGGAGATTCGAGAATCGACGATGGAATTGACCTCATACTCCTCCTGACCCTCCACCTGAACAGAGCGAGGAGGGGAGATCGTGGAGGAGAATCTGTTACAAACTAGTGGTTTCAGCAACGAAACATGGAACGAGTTAGGAATGCGTAAGGTAGTAGGCAAAGCTAGACGATACGCAACTGGGTTAATTTGAGCCAACACCCTGTAAGGTCCAATATACCGAGGAGCGAACTTCATGGAAGGCACTTTTAACTGAATGTTTCTAGTACTTAACCATACTCTATCGCCTGGAACAAACACCGGTGCTGCCCTTCTACGTTTGTCAGCGTGTTTTTTCACCAGCATAGAATTGTGCAGAAGAATTTGTCGAGTCTGGTCCCACAACTTCCTTAAATTGGCAACATGGACATCAACCGACGGTACCCCTTGGGAAGAAGACTCCGAAGGAAGAATGGAAGGATGAAAGCCATAATTCATGAAGAAGGGGCTAGAATGCGTAGAATCACAAACGAGATTGTTGTGTGCAAACTCCGCCCAAGGAATCAAACCGACCCAATCGTCCTGGTGTTCAGAAACGAAACAATGTAGATATTGTTCAACCTTTTGGTTGGTGCGTTCAGCAGCTCCATTGGACTGAGGATGGTAGGCAGAAGAAAAATTCAATTTGATGCCTAGTTGAGAGCAGAAGGATTTCCAAAAACGGGAAACAAATTGGGAACCTCTGTCAGATACAATTTGGGAAGGTATCCCATGTAAACGAAAGATCTCCCTAGCGAATATCTCTGCTAATTCGGGCGAAGATGGGAGTTTAGGTAAGGGAATGAAGTGAGCCATCTTAGTAAATCTGTCCACCACAGTGAGGATAACAGTCTGCTTTTTAGAGATAGGCAAATCAACAATGAAGTCCATAGCCAAACAGGACCATGGCCTTTCAGGAACCTCTAAAGGGTGCAGAAATCCGCATGGGAGCGAATGAGGTTGCTTATTCTTGGTACAAACTTCACACGCCCCGATGAATTCTTTAATATCTTTACGTAAATCAGGCCACCAGAAATCTTTAGAGATCAAAGCATACGTCTTGCGAATGCCAGGATGCCCAACCACCTTGCTGTTATGGAAACAGCGTAACACTTCTAGTTGGAGAGTGGCGGGAACGAAGTGTCGATCCCCAGGAGTCTGTTTGGGCGCAAGATTCTGTAATTTCATGATCTCAGTAAGCAACGGAGAGTGAATCCTGAGATTCATGTTAGCGATGATGTTACCCTTAGGAACTATTGAGGAAAGGACTGGCTCAGTTATAGTGAACGGTTCATATTGACGAGACAAAGCATCGGCTTTAGAGTTCTTAGAACCAGGTCTATAAGTAAGTACATAATTAAAGTGAGTGAGGAACAAGGACCAACGAGCTTGCCTGGCGGACAGGGGCTTAGCCTCCCCAATATAAGACAAGTTCTTATGATCCGTTAAAATAGTAACAGGGTGTAATGTCCCTTCTAGTAAATGTCTCCACTCCTTTAAAGCCTTAATGACCGCTAACAGTTCCCTATCACCGATGTCATATCTGCTTTCAGGCCCAGATAATTTCTTAGAGAAGAACCCACAAGGGTGTAACGGTTTGTCCACCCCTAACCTTTGAGACAGAACAGCACCAACTCCCGTCTCAGAGGCATCAACCTCGAGTAAGAACGGCAGAGTCGTATCAGGGTGGACTAGAATGGGAGCAGAAGCAAAAAGTTCTTTGAGAGTCTTGAAAGCAACAAGAGCCTCAGTAGACCAAGTCTTAGTATCAGCCCCTTGTTTGGTCATATTGGTAATAGGCGAGATGATAGAAGAGTATCCCTTAATGAAGCGCCTATAATAGTTGGAAAAACCAATAAACCTCTGAATAGCCTTGAGTCCTTTAGGCAACGGCCAATCTAAAATAGATTGGAGTTTGTCAGGGTCCATTTTAAAGCCTTCCCCAGAAATCACGTAACCAAGAAAGTCTATCTGCGACTGGTCAAAGCTGCATTTCTTCAATTTACAGTATAGGCCATGTTGCAGAAGTTTGTGTAGTACCTTTCTGACTTGTCTATGGTGAGTCTCAATCTCCCTAGAGTGTATCAGTATGTCGTCCAGGTAGACAATAACACAATCATGTTGAAACTCCCTAAGTACCTCATTAATCAAATCCTGAAATACTGCAGGAGCATTGCAAAGTCCAAATGGCATAACTGTGTATTCATAATGGCCATACCGAGTATTGAACGCCGTCATCCACTCGTGTCCACTCTTGACCTCATACTCCTCCTGACCCTCCACCTGAACAGAGCGAGGAGGGGAGATCGTGGAGGAGAATCTGTTACAAACTAGTGGTTTCAGCAACGAAACATGGAACGAGTTAGGAATGCGTAAGGTAGTAGGCAAAGCTAGACGATACGCAACTGGGTTAATTTGAGCCAACACCCTGTATGGTCCAATATACCGAGGAGCGAACTTCATGGAAGGCACTTTTAACTGAATGTTTCTAGTACTTGACCATACTCTATCGCCTGGAACAAACACCGGTGCTGCCCTTCTACGTTTGTCAGCGTGTTTTTTCACCAGCATAGAATTGTGCAGAAGAATTTGTCGAGTCTGGTCCCACAACTTCCTTAAATTGGCAACATGGACATCAACCGACGGTACCCCTTGGGAAGAAGACTCCGAAGGAAGAATGGAAGGATGAAAGCCATAATTCATGAAGAAGGGGCTAGAATGCGTAGAATCACAAACGAGATTGTTGTGTGCAAACTCCGCCCAAGGAATCAAACCGACCCAATCGTCCTGGTGTTCAGAAACGAAACAATGTAGATATTGTTCAACCTTTTGGTTGGTGCGTTCAGCAGCTCCATTGGACTGAGGATGGTAGGCAGAAGAAAAATTCAATTTGATGCCTAGTTGAGAGCAGAAGGATTTCCAAAAACGGGAAACAAATTGGGAACCTCTGTCAGATACAATTTGGGAAGGTATCCCATGTAAACGAAAGATCTCCCTAGCGAATATCTCTGCTAATTCGGGCGAAGATGGGAGTTTAGGTAAGGGAATGAAGTGAGCCATCTTAGTAAATCTGTCCACCACAGTGAGGATAACAGTCTGCTTTTTAGAGATAGGCAAATCAACAATGAAGTCCATAGCCAAACAGGACCATGGCCTTTCAGGAACCTCTAAAGGGTGCAGAAATCCGCATGGGAGCGAATGAGGTTGCTTATTCTTGGTACAAACTTCACACGCCCCGATGAATTCTTTAATATCTTTACGTAAATCAGGCCACCAGAAATCTTTAGAGATCAAAGCATACGTCTTGCGAATGCCAGGATGCCCAACCACCTTGCTGTTATGGAAACAGCGTAACACTTCTAGTTGGAGAGTGGCGGGAACGAAGTGTCGATCCCCAGGAGTCTGTTTGGGCGCAAGATGCTGTAATTTCATGATCTCAGTAAGCAACGGAGAGTGAATCCTGAGATTCGTGTTAGCGATGATGTTACCCTTAGGAACTATTGAGGAAAGGACTGGCTCAGTTATAGTGAACGGTTCATATTGACGAGACAAAGCATCGGCTTTAGAGTTCTTAGAACCAGGTCTATAAGTAAGTACATAATTAAAGTGAGTGAGGAACAAGGACCAATGAGCTTGCCTGGCGGACAGGCGCTTAGCCTCCCCAATATAAGACAAGTTCTTATGATCCGTTAAAATAGTAACAGGGTGTAATGTCCCTTCTAGTAAATGTCTCCACTCCTTTAAAGCCTTAATGACTGCTAACAGTTCCCTATCACCGATGTCATATCTGCTTTCAGGCCCAGATAATTTCTTAGAGAAGAACCCACAAGGGTGTAACGGTTTGTCCACCCCTAACCTTTGAGACAGAACAGCACCAACTCCCGTCTCAGAGGCATCAACCTCGAGTAAGAACGGCAGAGTCGTATCAGGGTGGACTAGAATGGGAGCAGAAGCAAAAAGTTCTTTGAGAGTCTTGAAAGCAACAAGAGCCTCAGTAGACCAAGTCTTAGTATCAGCCCCTTGTTTGGTCATATTGGTAATAGGCGAGATGATAGAAGAGTATCCCTTAATGAAGCGCCTATAATAGTTGGAAAAACCAATAAACCTCTGAATAGCCTTGAGTCCTTTAGGCAACGGCCAATCTAAAATAGATTGGAGTTTGTCAGGGTCCATTTTAAAGCCTTCCCCAGAAATCACGTAACCAAGAAAGTCTATCTGCGACTGGTCAAAGCTGCATTTCTTCAATTTACAGTATAGGCCATGTTGCAGAAGTTTGTGTAGTACCTTTCTGACTTGTCTATGGTGAGTCTCAATCTCCCTAGAGTGTATCAGTATGTCGTCCAGGTAGACAATAACACAATCATGTTGAAACTCCCTAAGTACCTCATTAATCAAATCCTGAAATACTGCAGGAGCATTGCAAAGTCCAAATGGCCTAACTGTGTATTCATAATGGCCATACCGAGTATTGAACGCCGTCATCCACTCGTGTCCATGCTGGATTCTCACCAAATTATATGCCCCTCTGAGATCTAATTTGGTGAAGATTTTGGAGCCCTTAAGACGATCAAACAACTCGGTAATCAATGGGATAGGATAGGCATTTCTGATAGTTATTTTATTCAAACCTCGGTAATCAATACAAGGCCTCAGCGTGCCATCCTTCTTTTTAACGAAAAAAAAACCAGCCCCGGCAGGAGAAGAAGACCTCCTAATGAATCCTTTCTCTAAATTCTCACGAATATATTCCTCTAGAACAGAGTTCTCCTGAACAGATAAAGGATATACATTACCCCTCGGGGGCATAGTACCAGGTAGAAGCTTAATTTTACAATCAAATGACCTGTGTGGAGGTAATGAATCGGCATTCTTCTTGTCGAATACTGCCTTTAAGTCTTGGTACAGGGACGGTATCTGTTTCTCTGTGGACTGAGTAGAACTACCTGGTGTATTAATATTAGCCAATGGAGAAACCTTGCGTAAACACCTCTCCTGGCAGCTCTGACCTAATGAGAGTATTTCCCCTAACTCCCAATCGATAATAGGGTTATGTCTCTTCAACCATGGATACCCCAGAACTATGGGAACAGAAGGGGACGAAATGAGCATAAGAGATAAATTCTCCACGTGTAGGATACCAACATTTAAGTTAATGGGTATGGTCCAGTAATGGTCTACCATCTATGGCCTCAACGACCAAGGGTGTCTCCCTTAACTGGGATGGGATATTGTGTCTAGTGGCAAAGGCTTGGTCGATAAAATTCTCAGCAGCTCCGGAATCTATCAAGGCCATAGCCTTTACTACTTCCTTCTCCCAGGTTAAGGAAACTGGTAGCAGAAGCCTGTGATCTTTATAATTAGAAGTAGAGGACAAAATAGAAACACCCAAGGCCTGTCCTCTAGAGAAACTTAGGTGCGAGCGTTTCCCGGGCGGTTAGGACAGTTCGAGAGTAAATGACCTCTGGCTCCACAGTACATACATAACCCCTCCCTTCTCCTGTAATGTCTCTCCTCCTCAGAGAGGCGGGTATAGCCTATCTGCATAGGTTCAGGGAGCAATGAGACTGTGGAGTCAGGACTTAGAAATGCGGGAGCTAACCTAAAGGAAGGTCTCCGGTTCCTCTCTCGAGTGTTCTGTCTCTCTCTTAAACGTTCATCTATACGAGAAATGAACGAAATTAAATCCTCTAAATTCTCAGGAAGTTCTCTAGTAGCAACCTCGTCAAGGATTACATCTGATAGCCCATTCAAAAATACGTCCATATACGCCTGCTCATTCCACTTGACCTCTGACGCCAGAGACCTGAACTCTAGTGCATAATCCACAAGTGTTCGGTTCTCCTGTCTCAGGCGTAACAGTAATCTGGCTGCATTAACCTTTCTACCTGGAGGGTCAAAAGTTCTTCTAAAAGCAGCTACAAATGCGTTATAGTTATATACTAACGGGTTATCGTTCTCCCATAGTGGATTGGCCCATCTCAGAGCCTTCACAATGAGTAAGGTGATAATAAATCCCACCTTTGCCCTATCCATAGGATAGGAGCGAGGTTGCAATTCAAAGTGGATACTAATTTGGTTTAAAAACCCACGACACTTCTCAGGAGCACCACCATAACGTACTGGTGGGGTAATGCGAGAATAAGCACCTGTAACGGAGCTCCGTGTACCCCGACCGAGTACCCTCCGTTGATGGATGCTCCTAGCGCTCTCAGAGGACTCCAAGCACTGCAGACGACACCACAACCACCGCAGACTCCACAACCGCGTAGCTTAACTGGAGCCGCGCCGTCTTCCTTCCACCCTGGATCGGCTTCTGTCCTCCAGGACCGTGTGGGGAAGACCTCTCCTCCAGGAGAGCGTATCTGGAACAAGCTCTTAAAAGAGCTAAGTGATTAAGAGCTCAGGGGAATATGCAGAGCATAGCAATCCCCAGTGTGATATAGCAGTTCCCTCCAATAACGAGACACGGCTACGTATTGAGGGTCAGAAGAGGTCTGAGGTCTGGAACACCCAGCCTGGCTTTTATTGAGGTTATATGCAAATAGGACACTCTCAGGGGGAGGCATAAAATCACCATTCACACATCTGGTACAGCCCACACATTCCCTCCCCTCAGATAAACAGTTAAACCAATTATTACATACAGTAAAAATACAGTTTTTACACACACACTGTAACTTTAAAACCATACATCCAATTTCAATAAAAGTTGCATATTCCGACTCAGCATACATCAAACATAAACACTTCCAAAAATCAGCCAAATCCCTCCAGTGGATCAAAAGTTAGCTGGAAGTCCTTTATGACCGACCGCAAGCACATTTTCCTGCCCAAAACAGTTCCATAGATTTGGGCTGTGCGGTCGGTCAATTTCATGCGAAAAAACGAACGGGACTTAGTCTCTGGAGCTGCACGTTCCGTATGGGAGAAGGTAAGGGTCAGCGGTGTTCGGCAAAATGTGTAGCCGATTTCAGTTCCACAGAATCTTTAGCATACACCGCTGACCGCATTCGAGGAAACCAAGATGGCCGCCGCCACGTGCAATTGACCGGCAGTAACCTCACAGCCTGGGAGGTAAATTGCCTGCACACTTTAACTTCTGGGTGGTCTGCCTGTGTGGTACTTGGTTCAGTAAGCCCTATTTACTGAACCAAGTGGGAGAGAGACAGGGGCAAGTTATTTTACCGGTCTGGGGACATAGTCTTAAAGGGGCATTGTTCAGCAAAGTCACAATATGTCCCCAGACGGTTCTTAAAGGGCCATACACACCCAATTAAAGTTAATACATTTTCAGGGGCACAATCTTCCAGGGGCCATAGTCATGAGGCAGGAGGCTGGCAAACATGCTTCTCCACAATCCAGGGAAGCAGGGCACTTTCTCATTTAAAGGGCCAGTTACAAATAGCGATTTGTAACAGCACCTACAGTGGCTACCTCTAGGCCTGAGCCTAAAGGAGAGATAGGAGTAGTACGTAACTCCTCTGGTGGATTATTGGCACGAGATAATAACGCCTGTATCGCTAGCGCCATCTGATCCATTCTGTGATCTATGGCTTCAAACCTAGGATCAGGAGAACCAAGCTGACTGTTTGTACTTGCAGGATCCATTGGCCCTGTCGTAATGTCAGGATCGGGACAGGGATCCAACACGCAGAGTACAAACAGTAGCCAGATACGTATACCGGACCTTAGAATGGCCGGACTAACGTAAGTAGTACAGTAGAGAATGGTCAAAGACAAGCCGAGGTCGAGGGTAACAGAAGACAGGTAAGCGGTAGACAAGCCGAATCAAGGGTAACAGAGATAAGCAGAGAAGAGCAAACAAGCCGGGTCAAAACCAAAAGGGATAACTAGAAAACACGAGCACTGAGTGACTAGAACAAGCTAGAACCACGACAGGGCAATGAGCTAATGAAAGAAGCACTGTTAAATGCCCTGTTCAGATAAGTAGACACACCTCCAACGAGTCCTGATTGGTCCTAAACCAATTGAGTGACAGGTCGTTCCGGGTTGACGTCCTGACGTCGACTTCCGGGCGTCATGCTATAAAAGGGAGTCACTCCCTCGCGGCCGGCTTTGCATGACCGGATGGACCGCGAGAAAGAGGGAAATCAAGCCGTCCGGAAGGATGAACGACTAAGTCTCTACCTCTCTCGGAGGTAGAGACCTCAGGTACCCTGACACCTGTCCACAGAGTACATGATACACACTGACACAGAGCAGAATAGAGACTGTTCCCCGTCCACAGAGACCATGAAACACACTGACACAGAGCAGAATAGAGACTGTTCCCCGTCCACAGAGACCATGATACACACTGACACAGAGCAGAATAGGGACTGTTACCCCTACATAGGGTCACTTGGCAGGTATGGATTGACACCTGTCCTCAAAGCCCCTGATACACACTGACACAGAGCAGAATAGAGACTGTTCCCTGTCCACAGAGACCATGATACACACTGACACAGAGCAGAATAGAGACTGTTCACCGTCCACAGAGACCATGACACACACTGACACAGAGCAAAATAGAGACTGTTCCCCGTCCACAGAGACCATGATACACACTGACACAGAGCAGAATAGGGACTGTTCCCCCTACATAGGGTCACTTGGCAGGTATGGATTGACACCTGTCCTCAAAGCCCATGATACACACTGGGGGGAGCTACTGTCCTCCCCAACCACTGCGCGGTGGGTGGGGGCCATAAATCACAATGGGGGGACCTACTGTCCTCTCCCCCTCGGCCCCCACCCCTGCGCGGTGGGTGGGGGCCATAAATCACAATGGGGGGAGCCTACTTTCCTCCCCCTCGGCCCCCATCCCTGCGCTGTGGGTGGGGGGCATAAATCACAATGGGACGGACCTACAGATAGGAGTGGAGTATTGTTCATATCAGTTTAATACCTTCCGCGTCTCCTATCAGTGGACGTGTATATGGCAGCCATTTTAGGAACTGCACACCTGGGACCCGAGCAAGGTCACCTCGTTCAAGCTGCTCTGGTTCCTTGATGAGCCAGCTGCCCGTGAGTTAACATGTCCCGTGGAGAAGCACTCTGTCCTGTAAAGCCTCACCACAAAAAAATTAAATAAATAACAGCACTCGGAGTGGTGAGTTTAGTAAATGTTCATATCAGTTTAATACCTTCCGCGTCTCCTATCAGTGGACGTGTATATGGCAGCCATTTTAGGAACCGCGCACCTGGGACCCGAGCAAGGTCACCTCTTTCAACAGGCGACATGATTTGGCCCTGTAAAACTATCCTGGATATTCTCTACAAGTTCTATGAATATGGCATTGATTTATGTAACATGGAGATGGAAGAAGATGCTTGGTCGGTCCTCTTACTTGAAATTTGTGGCACTGCGCGGGCAAGCTAATGTGCCACCAGATAGGAGTGGTGAGTTTAGTATTGTTCATATCAGTTTAATACCTTCCGCGTCTCCTATCAGTGGACGTGTAAATGGCAGAGATTTTTAATTGTTGAATCACCTCCCCTTTTTAGGCCAAGGTGGGAAGATGCTTAGACCACTGGTATATTGGTGCCATCTTGGAGGATTTTTTTTTGGTTTGGTTTTTGAAGCCACAGTGCTGCACCAGTGGGCCTAAAAATTAGGCATGTACACATGCCTGAAAAATTTGGTATTGTTGCAGCCGCTGCTGTAGCAGCGGCCAGAAAAATTGATGTTTGTTTCACAGGCAGAAAGTGCCCTAAAACATGGCGGCTTGAACCCTAGTTGGTGGCGGATAAGTCACGCAAGTCAAACGTCATTCAGAGATAAAATACAGCAGCGTGTGGACCATTTTTAGCCCAAGGCAGCTCATCTCATCAGGCCTTTTTTAATCGAATGTATCGCCCAGTGTCAGTCCCTTCGGGATCCATCCCTCATTCATCTTAATAAAGGTGAGGTAATCTAGACTTTTTTGACCTAGGCGACTTCTCTTCTCAGTGACAATACCTCCTGCTGCACTGAAGGTCCTTTCTGACAGGACACTTGAAGCGGGGCAGGCCAGAAGTTCTATCGCAAATTGGGATAGCTCAGGCCACAGGTCAAGCCTGCACACCCAGTAGTCAAGGGGTTCATCGCTCCTCAGAGTGTCGATATCTGCAGTTAAGGCGAGTAGTCTGCTACCTGTCGGTCGAGTCGCTCTCTGAGGGTGGATCCCGAAGGGCTGTGGCGATGCATAGGACTTAAAAAGGTCCGCATGTCCTCCATCAACAACACGTCTTTAAAGCGTCCTGTCCTTGCCGGCGTGGTCGTGGGAGGAGGAGGAGGATGACTTCCACCTCTCCCCCTGTTAGATTCCCGTTGTGCTGTGACATCACCCTTATACGCTGTGTAAAGCATACTTTTTAATTTATTTTGCAAATGCTGCATCCTTTCCGACTTGTTGTAATTCGGTAACATTTCCGCCACTTTCTGCTTATACCGGGGGTCTAGTAGCGTGGACACCCAGTACAGGTCGTTCTCCTTCAGCCTTTTTATACGAGGGTCCCTCAACAGGCAGGACAGCATGAAAGACCCCATTTGCACAAGGTTGGATGCCGAGCTACTCATTTCCCGTTCCTCCTCCTCACGTATGTCATTGAAGGTATGTTCTTCCCCCCAGCCACGTACAACACAACGGGTACCAGATAGGTGACAACGAGCACCCTGGGATGCCTGTTGTGTTTGGTCTTGCTCCTCCTCCTCCTCAAAGCTACATTCCTCCTCTGACTCCTCTTCCTCACAATCCTCTTCCAGCGTTGCCGCAGGTCCAGCAAGCGATGCTGATAAGGCTGTTTCTGGTGGTGATGGTGACCACAACTCTTCCTCTTCCTCTTCACGCTCATCTACAGCCTGATCCAGCACTCTTCGCAGGGCACGCTCCAGGAAGAAAACAAATGGTATGATGTCGCTGATGGTGCCTTCGTTGCGACTGACTAGGTTTGTCACCTCCTCAAAAGGACGCATGAGCCTACAGGCATTGCGCATGAGCGTCCAGTAATGTGGCAAAAAAATTCCCAGCTCCCCAGAGGCTGTCCTAGCACCCCGGTCATACAAATATTCATTAACAGCTTTTTCTTGTTGGAGCAGGCGGTCGAACATTAGGAGTGTGGAATTCCAACGTGTAGGGCTGTCGCAAATCAAGCGCCTCACTGGCATATTGTTTCGCCGCTGGATATCGGCAAAGTGAGCCATGGCCGTGTAGGAACGCCTGAAATGGCCACACACCTTCCTGGCCTGCTTCAGGACGTCCTGTAAGCCTGTGTACTTATGCACAAAGCGTTGTACGATCAGATTACACACATGTGCCATGCACGGCACATGTGTCAACTTGCCCAACTTCAATGCCGCTATCAAATTCTTTCCGTTGTCACACACCACTTTGCCAATATCCAGTTGCTGCGGAGTCAGCCACTTTTCCACCTGTGCGTTCAGGGCGGACAGGAGTGCTTGTCCGGTGTGACTCTCTGCTTTCAAGCAAGTCAAACCCAAGACGGCGTGACACTGCCGTATCCGGGATGTGGAATAGTACCTGGGGAGCTGGGAGGGTGCCGTTGATGTGGAGCAAGACGCAGCAGCACAAGAGGACTCAGCCGAGGAGGTTATGGAAGAGGATGGAGTAGGAGGAGTAGAGGAGGTGGCAGCAGGACTGCCTGCAATTCGTGGCGGTGTCACCAACTCCTCTGCAATGCCACGCATTCCTTGCTTGTCAGCCGTCAGCAGGTTTACCTAATGCGCAGTGTAGGTGATATACCTGCCCTGACCATGCTTTGCAGACCAGGTATCAGTGGTCAGATGGACCCTTGCCCCAACACTGTGTGCCAGACATGCCATGACTTCCTTTTGCACAATCGAGTACAAGTTGGGGATTGCCTTTTGTGAAAAGAAATTCCGGCCGGGTACCTTCCACTGCGGTGTCCCAATAGCTACAAATTTTTTGAACGCCTCAGACTCAACCAGATTGTATGGTAAAAGCTGGCGGGCTAATAGTTCGGACAAGCCAGCTGTCAGACGCTGGGCAAGGGGGTGACTTGGTGACATTGGCTTCTTACGCTGAAACATGTCCTTGACAGACACATGACTGTGGGCAGATGAGCGGGAACTGCTAAAGGCGGGAGACGGAGTGGCGGATGGTTGAGAGGGGGCAAGCAGGACAGCAGTGGTTGACGTGGCTGAAGATGCTTGTACTCATGTGTTGATCCCATAGGCGTTTGTGATGTGAGATCATGTGCCTACGCAAAGCAGTTGTACCTAGGTGGGTGTTGGACCTCCCACGACTCAGTTTCCTTTGGCACAGGTTGCAAATGGCATCGCTGTTGTTCGAGGCAGACACACAAAAAAAATGCCACACTGCTGAGCTCTGCAATGACGGCATTCTGGTGGTGGACACAGCATGCGTTGATTGGCGTGCTGTCGGGCTGACCCAGGGTGCCAATGCATGCTGTCTGACTGTGCCACTAGCTACTTGCGACGACCCCCCCCTGCTTCCAACTCGTCTCCTCCTCCTCTCTGTCTCCCCATCTGAACTTTCGCCCTGTTCTTCTTCTTGCCGAGCGGGCACCCACGTGACATCCATGGACGCATCGTCATCATCAACCGCTTCGCTTGTATCTGACAACTCAGAAAAGGAAGCAGCAGCGGGTACAACATCATCATCATCATCACACCATACCTCCATGTGTTTAATGCTGCCTGCCTGATACATATCCCTGTTATCTACATCCTCTAGCAATAATGGTTGCTCATCACTCATTTCTTCAAACGGGTGTGTGAATAACTCCTCTGACATACCAAGTAAAGCGGCTGTGGTGCTAGTTTTGGTGGTGGCGGCAGGCGGGTGAGTGGTATCTTGAGAGGTGCCTGAAGCTAAGCTGGAGGAGGATGGTGCGTCAAGGTTCCGAGCGGAGGCTGTACAAGATTGGGTGTCCTGTGTTAGCCAGTCAACTATGTCCTCAGAACTTTTCAAGTTCAGGGTACGTGGCTTCTGAAAACTGGGCATTATTCTAGGGCAAAAGGGAATCACAACACCACGACCACGACAGCCCCTGCGGGGTGGCCTGCCTCTGCCTGTCATTTTTTGTGGGATTAGTGGTACTATAAGTGCAAGCTACTGTGAGACCAGATATGATTGGCAATGTGAACTGTAAGAGTTCTGCAGAGCACACACTGTAGGCCTGAGACACCCGCTTGAAGACAAGTAACTGCTATTCAATCTATAACAGTGAAAAACAAATTTTGGTTTTAAAAGCACGCTATAGAGACACCAGATATGATTGGCAATGTGCACTGGAACAGTTCTGCAAAGCACACACTGTAGGCCTGACACACCCGCTTGAAGACAAGTAACTGCTATTCAATCTATAACAGTGAAAAAAAAAATTTGGTTTTAAAAGCACGCTATAGAGACACCAGATATGATTGGCAATGTGCACTGGAACAGTTCTGCAGAGCACACACTGTAGGCCTGACACACCCGCTTGAAGACAAGTAACTGCTATTCAATCTATAACAGTGAAAAAAAAATTTTGGTTTTAAAAGCACGCTATAGAGACACCAGATATGATTGGCAATGTGCACTGGAACAGTTCTGCAGAGCACACACTGTAGGCCTGAGACACCCGCTTGAAGACAAGTAACTGCTATTCAATCTATAACAGTGAAAAAAAAATTTGGTTTTAAAAGCACGCTATAGAGACACCAGATATGATTGGCAATGTGCACTGGAACAGTTCTGGAGAGCACATGCTGAAGGAAGGACTGACAGAGCCGCTTGAAGGACACTGACTGGCTGCTATTAGCTTACACTGGAAACCTTTTTTCTTTGTAAAAGCACGCTTAAGAGAAACCAGATATGATTGGCAACTGTCAAAGCACGCTGGCACCGGTCTGCAGAGCACTCGCTGAAGTAGGCCTGACACCCAGACGCTTGCAGACAACTAACTGATCTTCTATTACAGTGAAAAAAAATTATTTCTTTTAAATCTAAAGCTTAAGCTATTGTTAAAACAGATATGAGTGGTGGCACTGACTGTGCAAATGGGCAAGGTATCCAACCTGACACAGAAGCTGGCAGGCAGGCAACTGCTCTTCTATTACAGTGAAAACTAATTATTTATTTTAAATCTAAAGCTTAACCAATTGTTAAAACAGATATGAGTGGTGGCACTGACTGTGCAAATGGGCAAGGCATCCAACCTGACACAGAAGCTGGCAGGCAGGCAACTGCTCTTCTATTACAGTGAAAAAAAATTATTTCTTTAAAATCTAAAGCTTAAGCTATTGTTAAAACAGATATGAGTGGTGGCACTGACTGTGCAAATGGGCAAGGCATCCAACCTGACACAGAAGCTGGCAGGCAGGCAACTGCTCTTCTATTACAGTGAAAACTAATTATTTATTTTAAATCTAAAGCTTAACCAATTGTTTAAACAGATATGAGTGGTGGTACTGACTGTGCAAATGGGCAAGGCATCCAACCTGACACAGAAGCTGGCAGGCAGGCAACTGCTCTTCTATTACAGTGAAAAAAAATTATTTCTTTAAAATCTAAAGCTTAAGCTATTGTTAAAACAGATATGAGTGGTGGCACTGACTGTGCAAATGGGCAAGGCATCCAACCTGACACAGAAGCTGGCAGACAGGCAACTGCTCTTCTATTACAGTGAAAAAAAATGATTTCTTTAAAATCTAAAGCTTAAGCTATTGTTAAAACAGATATGAGTGGTGGCACTGACTGTGGAAATGGGCAAGGCATCCAACCTGACACAGAAGCTGGCAGGCAGGCAACTGCTCTTCTATTACAGTGAAAAAAAAATGATTTCTTTAAAATCTAAAGCTTAAGCTATTGTTAAAACAGATATGAGTGGTGGCACTGACTGTGTAAATGGGCAAGGCATCCAACCTGACACAGAAGCTGGCAGGCAGGCAACTGCTCTTCTATTACAGTGAAAACAAATGATTTCTTTAAAATCTAAAGCTTAAGCTATTGTTAAAACAGATATGAGTGGTGGCACTGACTGTGCAAATGGGCAAGGCATCCAACCTGACACAGAAGCTGGCAGGCAGGCAACTGCTCTTCTATTACAGTGAAAAAAAAATGATTTCTTTAAAATCTAAAGCTTAAGCTATTGTTAAAACAGATATGAGTGGTGGCACTGACTGTGCAAATGGGCAAGGCATCCAACCTGACACAGAAGCTGGCAGGCAGGCAACTGCTCTTCTATTACAGTGAAAACAAATTATTTATTTTAAATCTAAAGCTTAACCAATTGTTAAAACAGATATGAGTGGTGGCACTGACTGTGCAAATGGGCAAGGCATCCAACCTGACACAGAAGCTGGCAGGCAGGCAACTGCTCTTCTATTACAGTGAAAACTAATTATTTATTTTAAATCTAAAGCTTAACCAATTGTTAAAACAGATATGAGTGGTGGTACTGACTGTGCAAATGGGCAAGGCATCCAACCTGACACAGAAGCTGGCAGGCAGGCAACTGCTCTTCTATTACAGTGAAAAAAAAATATTTCTTTAAAATCTAAAGCTTAAGCTATTGTTAAAACAGATATGAGTGGTGGCACTGACTGTGCAAATGGGCAAGGCATCCAACCTGACACAGAAGCTGGCAGACAGGCAACTGCTCTTCTATTACAGTGAAAAAAAATGATTTCTTTAAAATCTAAAGCTTAAGCTATTGTTAAAACAGATATGAGTGGTGGCACTGACTGTGCAAATGGGCAAGGCATCCAACCTGACACAGAAGCTGGCAGGCAGGCAACTGATCTTCTATTACAGTGAAAACTAATTATTTATTTTAAATCTAAAGCTTAACCAATTGTTAAAACAGATATGAGTGGTGGCACTGACTGTGCAAATGGGCAAGGCATCCAACCTGACACAGAAGCTGGCAGGCAGGCAACTGCTCTTCTATTACAGTGAAAAAAAATTATTTCTTTAAAATCTAAAGCTTAAGCTATTGTTTAAACAGATATGAGTGGTGGCACTGACTGTGCAAATGGGCAAGGCATCCAACCTGACACAGAAGCTGGCAGGCAGGCAACTGATCTTCTATTGCAGTGAAAAAAAATGATTTCTTTAAAATCTAAAGCTTAAGCTATTGTTAAAACAGATATGAGTGGTGGCACTGACTGTGCAAATGGGCAAGGCATCCAACCTGACACAGAAGCTGGCAGGCAGGCAACTGCTCTTCTATTACAGTGAAAACAAATTATTTATTTTAAATCTAAAGCTTAACCAATTGTTAAAACAGATATGAGTGGTGGCACTGGGCAAGTAGATACAGTATCCAATGTGAACCTCACACAGAAGCTGGCAGGCAGGCACCTGCAATTACATTACACAGGAAAAAAAAAAAAAGCAGCCTGATGTAATAGCCCTAAAAAGGGCTTTTTGGGGTGCTGTCCTTACAGCAGAGATCAGATGAGTCCTTCAGGATTGTAGTGGACACTGAATACCCTAGCCTAGCTATCAATTTCCCTATCTAATCAGCAGCAGCTAAACTTTCCCTCCTCTCACTAAGCATGCAGCTTCAGAATGAATCGAAAATGGATGCTGGGAGGGAGGTTGGAGGGTGTGGAAGGGAGGGAGTGCTGCTGATTGGCTGGAATGTGTCTGCTGACCGAGAGGCACAGGGTCAAAGTTTGCCCAATGATGACGAATAGGGGGCGGAACGAACCGCCCATGTGTTCGCCCGCGGCGGGGAACGCGAACACGCTAAGTTCGCCAGGAACTGTTCGTCGGCGGACAGTTCGGTACATCACTAATCATTAGCCATTTGGCTTATCCCTCCTGGAACATCAACCCTGTTACATATCTTAGTATCATCAGCAAAAAGACATACCTTACCATAAAGACCTTCTGCAATATCACTAATAAAAATATTAAAGAGAATGGGTCCAAGTACAGATCCCTGAGGTTCCCCACTGGTGACAAGCCCAAGCTTCGAATATACTCCATTGACTACAACCCTCTGTTGCCTGTCACTCAGCCACTGCCTTACCTATTCAACAATATTGGAATCCAAACTTAAATATTGCAGTTTATTGATAAGCCTTCTATGTGCAACAGTGTCAAAAGCCTTACTGAAATCTAGGTAAGCAATGTCTACTGCACCACCCTGATCTATAATTTTAGTTACCCAATCAAAAAAATCAATAAGATTAGTTTGGCATGATCTCCCTGAAATAAATTCATGTTGTCTCTGATCTTGAAATCCATGTGTTTTTAGATGTTCCTTTCCTTTCCTATCCTTTAACATGGTTTCCATTACTTTCCCCACTACTGAAGTAAGACTTACTGGCCTATAGTTGCCCGACTCCTCCCTATTACCTTTATTATGAATGGGCACAACATTCGCCAACTTCAAATCTTCTGGGACTACTCCTGTTATCAATGATTGGTTAAATAAATCTGTCAATGGTTTTGCTAGTACACCACTAAGCTCTTTTAATAGCTTTGGGTGTATTCCATCAGGTCCTATTGACTTATTTGTCTTTACTTTTGAGAGTTGAAATAGAACCTCTACCTCTGTAAACTCACGTGTAATAAATGACTAATTTATCCTTTTTCTTAACTGAGGTCCCTTTCCTTCATTTTCATCTGTAAATACCGAACAAAAATAGTCATTGAGGCAGTCAGCTAGACCTTTATCCTCTTCTACATACCTTCCTTCTTTTGTTTTTAATCTAACTAATCCTTGTTTTACTTTTCTTTTCTCATTTATGTATCTAAAAAAAGTGTTGTCCCCCTTTTTTACTTACTGTCCTATTTTCTCTTCTGTGTGTGATTTGGAAGCTCTTATAACTTGCTTAGCTTCTTTCTGCCTAATCTTATAGATCATTCTGTCTTCCTCACTCTGGGTTTTTTTATAATTACTAAATGCTAACTTTTAGTTTTTTACTATTTTGGCCACATCTGCGGAGTACCACAGTGGTTTCATGAATTTTTTGCTTTTACTGACAAGCCTAATGCAATTTTCTGTTGCCTTCAGCAGTGCAACTTTTAAATAATCCCATTTCTCTTGGACTCCATTTAAATTGCTCCAGTCTGATAATGACTCCTTTACACATATTCTAATTTTAGAAAAGTCATTTTTTCTAAAGTCTAAAACGTTTGTTTTTGTGTGGTGTGACTCAGCCACTGTTCTTATATTAAACCACACTGACTGATGATCACTGGATCCTAAACTTTCACCTACAGTAATATCGGATATCAAATCTCCATTTGTTAACACTAAATCTAGTATGGCCTCTTTATGAGTTGGCTCCTCAATGACTTGTTTTAGAGACAATCCCAGTAGGGAGTTTAAAATATGTGTGCTCCTGGCACAAGCAGCAATTTTTGTCTTCCAATTCACATCAGGAAGATTAAAGTCACCCATGATGATAACTTCCCCCTTCATTAGCTATTTCCTCAACTAGTAGATTATCTAACTCTTCAATTTTGTCCTGGGGCCTATAAATCACACCTACAAGAGTTACTGTGTGATTACCAAATTCTAACGTAACCCAAATGGACTCTATGTTCGCCTCACTAACTTTTATTAAGCTAGATTTTATGCTATCCTTCACATACATGGCCACCCCTCCCCCTTTCCTGCCTTCCCTGTCTTTTCTATATAAAGAGTACCCTGGTATTGCTATGTCCCAGTCATTTTTCTCATTATACCATGTCTCCGTAACAGCGACTAAATCTACACTATCAGTTGCCATTATTGCCACAAGTTCATGGATCTTATTCCCTAAACTTTGAGCATTTGTAGACATGACTCTAAGCTTATCATTTTTGAACACACTTGCTACAGGCACCTTCTGTCCTTGTTTTGGGGGACAATTGGATTGATGGTTTATCACCTAGTTTAAATACATCCTAGCAAAACCTCTGAACTGCTCACTGAGAACATTTGTTCCCTTTTGAGAAAGATGCAAGCCATCTTTTTGTACAGTTTATTTCCATTCCAAACAGAGCTACCGTGAGAAATAAAGCCAAATCCTTGCTCCCGACACCATTCACCAAGCCACAAGTTAAAGTCCCTAAAAAGAAAAGTGCAAATATTCCTTCCGTAACTGAAATTACAACTCAAATTAATCATCAAGAGTTGTGGAAAAAGCGATCTTTTTCAACAATGGAAATATTCTGAAATATAATAAAATCTGGTCCAGATGGTTTGAATATTATAATGGAAAAAACTGACCATATAGCAACTAACTGGGCATGAAAGAAAGTAATGTAAGATTGAATATGAGACAGATCCCAAAGCTATGTCTGGATTTTTAAAATCAATAATAATTATTAAACGACATCTCTAATGATTTCCGCCCCTGTCTCAGTAACACCACAGAGCACAGACAACCTTTATATGATCTAAAATTCTATTTGTCAGCACCCATATTGATTTTATGTATGTTTATTTGGCAATGCGAAGAGTATGGTATCTCTATCTATATAAGAGACTGTAACGGATCACCTGGCAGCCTGACTGGGTACCTCCGTTGATGGATGCTCCTAGTGCTTCTTGACTCTGAGACTGCAACATTTCATGTGCCCATTGTTTCATTTTTCCAGACAGCAGGTTAATAGCTGCTCGGACCTTTATGAAGTCATTAGCATAAGTCCGAGGCTTACCGGAAAAGACCAATTCACAATCCACTTTAAAGCATAGGAAGGAAGCACGGTTACCATCAAATCTCTCCGGCATAACTATAAACGGTTCAGGATAAACAGGTTCCAGGGCTGGGCGTACCGTGCCTTTAAGAAAACAAACATCTCGCTGCAGCTCCAAGACAGTCTGGGCCAGGCTGGATACTTCCTGGGTAAGCAATTTAGACATCTCTGCAGACTCCATAATGGTCAGTTCATCTGTCATGGCTTACCTTTGTTGGGAGTCCTTCAGGCAGAGATTTATGCTCACCCTTGCAAACAAACACAGACCAGGGTGACCAGATAAGAAGCCACCTGGCCTGTGAGTTTGTGCACGGGGACTGTTCACGATAACCAGGTCGAAGTATAGACAAGGACAAGAGCAGGAGAATCATCATGGGTAAGCCAGAGTTCAGAGGATGCCAGAATACAGGATCAAAAAGAACAAAGCCAAGGTCAGAAGCCGAAAACGAACAGGACAACAGGAACTCGAAATAACAGGAACCAAACAAGGAAACCAGAGTTAATGAACTGACACTGCCTTCTGGTGTGCTGAGAATATTGGAGCAGCCACAGATAACGGCCAGCCCCCAGTGCTGGATACAAGGCAAGAATGGACTATGGGCAATATTTGAACTGTAAGGTGGCTCTGAGGAGAAACAACAGGCCCAGGACCGCAAAGTACCCAGGTTCAAATCCCTTGTTGGGTAAAGAAATAATAAAATACATAAAACCTATTTTCTCAAATAGTAAAACACTAAGTATTGTTCATCTCTGAAGACCTTCCTGTGTTTTCTTTGAGTTTATAGCATAAGATACAAAGATGGTTCAGGCATTCCAAGATTCAGAAATGGCAAATTAATTGAAGCCAAAAGTATCACAACGTTTTGACCTCGCAGTCTTTGTGAATCTATCAAATACATATATCACAGCAAATTTATAGGCACATCAATTCAATCAATCAAACAATAATGAGTGTAATGAGTTCTTTGAGTTTCTAAATAGACAAAAACAAAGAAAAACAAGTTACCTGTGCTCTCTCCATTATCCCTATGTATTTTTAAACAAATGGAGGTTTTTTAGTTACCTCCAGAGGCCATGAGAGGATGAGTCCACCTGCCAACGTCAAGGCAGACCCCCCTAGGTGGGTCCTAACTCTAACCATTCACCTTGCTTCCTTGAGCCTCTGGCAAAATGTATTTATTTTTTTTAAATAGTTTATTTCGTTTTTATTTGACAGACATACAAAACATTTCCATCCACAATAGCATATATAAAAAATAAACAGGAACCATTTTCCCTAAATTGTATAATGTATGAAATAAAACTGAAACATTGCCATATTCCCATTAATGCATATTCCAAATCACTTATCTTGTGCTCAGAAATGTTATCACATAGAGTTAATCCATATAACATAATAACATGATCACCAAACATGCCAATATTTTAATCCTACTTTTTCTCTACAATTAAAGTGCATTATATATATCCATGGAAATCATCCTATTTTTTCTTATTTATATAGCACCACACCTTGACTAGTTGACTTCATGTGCCTTCATTACTGTAAAATACGTAACACACAATACAAAAACAAACACTATCATGCATTGCATACTCTACTTGGGGAGTTTCAGGGGACCATCTATTACATTACCTTATATTCAAAGAGAGAGGAAAAAAAAGCAAAGAAAAAAAAATACTCCAATTACTCTGTCCAGTTTGTATTTCCATACTCTCCATTTTTTTCTTCCAAAAATTACTAACATCTCTAATTTTAACTGACTGATATCCCAAGGCTTCCATGGTTAATTGGTATTGGACTTGTGAATATAATTGGACCTGTGTAAAATTCACACTACTCAATTCCTTGTGATTATTATTTTTATTGCTGCCACAAAGTGGACATATATATATTTTTCTTTGAATTGGAGTGATTGTAAATTTAAATGAAATAAACCATTATGATGGCCTCTGGGGATATTTACCTCTGTAATATACTCCAGTGTTTCAAAGGCCATGTACCACACATTTTTAACCTTACTGCATTCCCACCATATATGTCCAAAAGTCCCCTCTTTTTCATTACATCTCCAACACAATGGAGAATTAGAGGTATGCATTTTGGACATTCTGGTGGGAACTAGATACCATCGGTTCATTAATTTAAATAATACCTCAAGAAGACTCAAACAATGGATTATTTGACTTGTTTGCAATAATACTTGGTCCCATTCAGTCTTAAAAATCTGTGTATTTAATTCTTTGCTCCATTTCTGAATATTTACATTCATAATTGGTGCTTCAATTTGAAGAAGAGCACTCCTTGCTTTTTAAACTATTCGCGGTACATTCTCATTTTTTAAAAGAGCAGTCAAATTTTCTATTCCCTCTGTGGGTCGAGGTAACAAAAATTCTTTGATGAAACCTCAAATTCTTGAGTGATTATACCACTCCTGCCTGGGTAACGAAAATTCTTGTGTCAGATTTTCAAATGATTTAGTTTTATCTCCTAATATTATTTGATTTGTATAATTAATGCCTTTCCTTTTCCACTCACTTATATTTATATCTTTCATCCTTAACTGTATAATGCAAAGGTTAAAATGTCTCAATATTTGGTTACCTATTCCACTGTTGGTCCTCATCTTTTCCCACTCCATCAGAATTGATTTCAAGCAATTATTTAAAGAACAAACATTCTTGATTCTTTTATCCCGTTTAGTTAACCAAATCAATTGATACAATTTTTCCGTTTCTACCATCTCCATTTCTAATGGGTACCAGCCCACTTCCTCAGAGCTTAATAGTTGCATCTTATATATATATATATATATATATATATATATGAAACATCATATTAGCTAAATAAGTTATATTCACATTAGGAAAATGTATACCTCCTTTCCTACTCTTCTGAATCAAAAGTTTTTTATTCATTCTCGGCCTTTTTCCTTTCCATATAAAATTGTTTATATCTTGTTGTATCATAGATAACCATGGTTGAGGCATTCTCAAGGGGATCATACGAAAAAGATAGGACCATTTAGGGAGTAAATACGAGTTAACCAAATTAATTCTGCACCACCAAGATAGTTCAATTTGTCTCCATCTTTTTAATGACTCATGAGTTGATCTAAATGTTTTTAAAAAATGTGTTTGCATCGTATCTTTTAAGTCATCAGTAAGTGTTATTCCCAGATAAGATAATGTATTTTTAATACAATTAAATTTATATTTTTCTTTTATATATAGACTACATTCCCTGGAGATGTTAATAGCTAAAAAAAAGTAGATTTAGTTATGTTTATTTTATCATTTGAAACCAGACTGTATTTATCTACCTCTTCCATCAGGGCACCAAGGGATTTGACAGGGTCGGTTAGGGTCAAAATCAAATCATCTGCATATAAATTTAGTTTGAATTCTTTCTCTCTGTATCTAAAGCCTTTTATTCGAGAAGTATTTGTTATATTAATAGCTAGAATCTCCATTGTCATAATATATAAAATGGGCGATAAGGAACAGCCCTGTCTCGTTCCATTGTTTAATGTAAACCAGTCTGCACATATATTTGGGGCGACTGTTCTTGCTGTTGGACCTTTATATAATGCCAGAATTGCATTAAGCATCCATCCCTGTATGCCAAATTTTTCCATAGTTTTCTTTAAGAAGACCCAACCGACCCTGTCGAAAGCTTTCTCGGCATCTGCTGCCAATAGGAATAAAGATTTTTTTATTTCTTCGAGCTGCATCTATTAAATCCTGCATCTGCATCTGCATCTGCATCTATTAAATCTTCTAGAATTATCTACTGGATCTCTCCCCTGTACAAAACCAATTTGATCATTATCCATATAGGCCAGAACTGATGAAAAGATCTTAATGTCTGTATTAACGAAATAGGTCTATAGTTTTCCACCTTTGAAGGATCTTTATTTAGTTTAAGAATTAAGAATTGGGAGGATATTTGCTCTCAACATTTCAGTGGGAAATTTGCCTACTGACACTATTTCATTAAACATCAGTTAAATGCCGAACTATATGGTTTTTGAAAGATTTATAGAATAGATTTGCAAAACCATCTGGACCTGGTGTCTTATCTGGTTTTAAATTGTTTATTGCTTCCTCCACTTCTTGGACTGTAATAAAAGCGTTTAGCTTATTTCTTTGTTCTACCGTGAGTTTTGATGTATTAATTTTACTCAGATAGTCCTCCTCGTTTATTGTCGAAGGATTTAAATTATACAAAGCCTCATAATACTTATTAAATCTCTCTCCTATTTTTTGGGGGTCCTAGTAAACCCCTTCATCATCCGCTATCTTTACTATTTTACTGGATCCAGTTTTATCTCTTAGCTTTTTTGTCATAATTCTATCTGCTCGGTTCCCCTTATAATAATAATTCGCTTTAAGTTTACTCAAAACCTTTGCATTCTTTTCTAAAAGGAGATTATTGATTTTATTCTGAATATTTTTCAAAGCATCTGCATTTTCCTTAGAGGGAGACTGCTTATTCTTATTTGAGGCCTTGTTTAATTCTTCTTGGAACGTCAGAAAAAGTTTATTATTTTCTACCTTATACCTTTCTACCTTGTTTGTATACTTATTATGTTACCTCTCATGGTAGATTTAAATGCACACCAATTATTTATATATGAGGTATCATTCGGATCATTTTCAAGAAAAAAAATTTCAGTTTGTTTATCCAGTATATCGAGATTAATCTTAGATTTTAACAAATTATCATCCATACGCCAAGTATCGCGATTAATCCTGATCCATTGGTTTTTCATCTCCCACATATTAATACTATGATCTGACCAGGTATTATCAAGTATCTTGAAATATTTAATATTTGTTAATGCTATTGCATTACCCCAAACCATGCCTATATGAGAGTAAGACAGATGTACACGCGATAAAAACGTATATTCCAATGATTCAGGATTGATCGTTCTCCATAAATCAAATAGTCAAAATTAATCATATTTTTTTTAATAGATTTTGCTAGCTTGTCTGTTCGTTTTTGATGTAATAATATTGAAGTTGTCTTTTTATCTAATATCGGGTCCTAATACGCTATTAAAATCCCCAGCTACCAGACTGTCAGGGTACCTGAAGTCTCTACCTCCGAGAGAGGTAGAGACTTAGACGTCCATCCGTCCGGACGGGCTGTTTCCTCTGTTCCTCGCGGTCCATCCGGTCACGTAAACGTCGTCCGCGAGGGACTCACTTCCTTTTCTAGCATGACGTCCGGAAACCGACGTCATGACGCCAACCCGGAACGACCTGTCACTCAATCCTTCAGAGACTAATCAGGACTCGTCGGAGGCGTGTCTACCCTTCCGAGCCAGGGTATTTAAACTTGCTTCTCCCATTTGCTCATTGCCCTGTCGTGGTTCTAGTCTGCCTAGTCACACAGTGCTCTTGTATTTCTGTTATCCCTTTGGTTCTGACCCGGCTTGTTTGACTTACTCTGTTTCTCTCTGTTACCCTTGACCGGGCTTGTTCCTCGCTTACCTGTCTTCTCGTTCCCTCGACCTCGGCTTGTCTTTGACTATTCTCTATATTCTCCGTACGTTAGTCCGGCCATTCTAAGGTCCGGTATACGTATCCTGTACCTGTTTGTACTCTGCGTGTTGGATCCCTGTCCCGATCCTGACATTACGACAGGGCCAATGGATCCTGCAAGTACAAACAGTCAGCTTGGTCCTTCTGATCCTAGGTTCGAAGCCATGGAGCACAGAATGGATCAGATGGCGCTAGCACTACAGGCGTTATTGTCTCGTGCTAATAACCCGCCAGAGGAGTCGCGTACTGCTTCTATTTCGCCTGTGAGCTCAGGCCTAGAGGTAGCCACTGTAGGTGCCTCTTCCCGTATTACACCACCAGTACGTTATGGTGGCTCACCTGAGAAGTGTCGTGGTTTCCTTAACCAGATCAGTATCCACTTTGAATTACAACCTCGCTCCTATCCTACAGATAGGGCGAAGGTTGGATTTATTATCACCTTACTCATTGAGAAAGCTCTGAGATGGGCCAACCCATTATGGGAGAATTATAACCCTTTGGTATATAATTATAATGCCTTTGTAGCTGCCTTTAGAAGAACTTTTGACCCTCCTGGTAGAAAGGTCAATGCAGCTAGATTACTGTTGCGCCTGAGACAAGAAAACCGAACTCTTGTGGATTATGCACTAGAGTTCAGGTCTTTGGCGGCAGAAGTTAAGTGGAACGAGCAGGCATATATAGATGTATTTTTGAATGGGCTATCAGATGTAATCCTCGACGAGGTTGCTACTAGAGAGCTTCCTGAAAATTTGGAGGATTTAATTTCATTCATTTCTCGTATTGATGAGCGTTTAAGAGAGAGACAGAACACTCGAGAGAGGAACCTTAGACCTTCATTTAAATTAGCTCCCGCATTTCAAAGTCCTGATTCCACTACCTCACTATGTCCTGAACCTATGCAGATAGGCAATACTCGCCTCTCAGAGGAGGAGAGGCAGTACAGGAGAAGGGAGGGATTATGCATGTATTGTGGAGTCAGAGGTCACCTACGCCTGAATTGTCCTAATCGTTCGGGAAACGCTTGCACCTAAGTTTCTCTAGTGGACAGGCCTTGGGTGTTTCTATTTTGTCCTCTACGCATAATTATAAAGATCACAGGCTTCTGATACCAGTTTTTTTAACTTGGGAAAGGGGAGTACTAAGGACCATGGCTTTGATAGATTCCGGTGCTGCTGAGAATTTTATCGATCAAGCCTTTGCTACTAAACACACTATCCCATCCCAGTTAAGGGATACACCCTTGGCCGTTGAGGCCATAGATGGTAGACCTTTACTTGAGCCTGTTATCTCTCGTGAGACCATCCCAGTTAGCTTAACTGTTGGTATCTTACACGAGGAAAACTTATGCTTATTTCATCCCCTTCTGTTCCCATAGTCCTGGGTTACCCATGGTTAAAAAGACATAACCCTATTATTGATTGGGAGTTAGGGGAGATACTCTCATGGGGCCAGGGTTGCCAGGAGAATTGTTTACGGAGGGTTTCCCCATTGGGTGTAATTAACACACCAGGTAGTTCTACCCAGTCTACAGAGATACAGATACCGCCCCTGTACCTAGACTTAAAAGCAGTATTCGACAAAAAGAATGCTGATACTCTACCTCCACACAGGACCTTTGATTGTAAAATTAACTTACTACCTGGTACCATGCCTCCGAGGGGCAATGTATACCCCCTATCCACTAAGGAGAATTCAGTTCTAGAGGAGTATATTCGGGAGAATCTAGACAAGGGATTCATTAGGAGATCTTCTTCTCCTGCCGGGGCTGTTTTTTTTTTTGTTAAAAAGAAGGATGGTTCACTAAGACCTTGCATTGATTACCGAGGTTTGAATAAGATAACCATCAGAAATGCCTATCCGATTCCCTTGATTACCGAGCTGTTTGATCGTCTGAAAGGCTCTAAAATTTTCACCAAGTTGGACCTCAGAGGGGCATATAACTTGGTGAGAATCCAGCAAGGACACGAGTGGATGACAGCGTTCAATACCCGTTATGGGCATTATGAATACACGGTCATGCCTTTTGGTCTTTGTAACGCACCTGCAGTATTTCAGGATTTGATTAATGAGGTTCTTAGGGAATTTCAACATGATTGTGTTATTGTATACCTGGATGACATACTGATACACTCTAGAGAGGTTGAGACCCACCACAGACAGGTCAGAAAGGTATTACACAAACTCCTGCAACATGGCTTATACTGTAAATTGGAGAAATGTAGCTTTGACCAGTCTCAGATAGACTTTCTTGGATACGTGATTTCTGGGGAAGGCTTTAAGATGGACCCTGACAAACTCCAGTCCATTTTAGAGTGGCCTTTGCCTAAGGGACTCAAGGCTATTCAGAGGTTTATTGGTTTCTCCAATTATTATAGGCGCTTCATTAAGGGATACTCTTCTATTATTGCACCTATTACCAATATGACCAGACAGGGGGCTGACACTAAGACTTGGTCTAATGAAGCTCTCGCTGCTTTCAAGACTCTCAAGGATCTTTTTGCTTCTGCTCCAATTCTAGTCCATCCTGATACGACTCTGCCGTTCCTACTCGAGGTCGATGCCTCTGAGACAGGCGTAGGGGCTGTTCTGTCGCAAAGGTTAGGGGTGGATAAACCACTACACCCTTGTGGTTTTTTTTCTAAGAAACTGTCTGGTCCTGAAAGTAGATATGACATTGGCGACAGGGAACTCTTAGCGGTCATTATGGCCTTAAAGGAGTGGAGACATTTATTGGAGGGGACCTTGCATCCTGTTACTATTTTAACGGATCACAAGAACTTGTCTTATATTGGGGAAGCTAAGCGACTGTCCGCCAGACAAGCTCGTTGGTCCTTATTCCTGACCCACTTCAATTATGTGCTTACTTATAGACCTGGTTCTAAGAACTCCAAAGCCGATGCTTTGTCTCGCCAATATGAACCTTCTACTATATCTGAACCGGTTCTTTCCTCTATAGTTCCGAAATGCAATATTATCGCCAACACGAATCTCAGGATTCACTCTCCGTTACTTGCCGAGATCATTAAACTGCAACATCTAGCTCCTAAACAGACTCCTGAAGGTCGACGTTTCGTTCCTCCTGTTCTACAACTGGAACTGTTGCAATGTTTCCACAACAGCAAGGTGGCTGGACATCCTGGTATTCGCAAGACATGTGCTTTGATCTCTAAGGACTTCTGGTGGCCTGATTTACGGAAGGATATTAAAGATTTCATCAGTGCATGTGAGGTTTGTACTAAGACCAAGCAACCTCATACCCTTCCCTGTGGATTTCTGCACCCCTTAGAGGTTCCAGAGAAGCCATGGTCCTGTTTGGATATGGACTTTATTGTCGATTTACCTATCTCTAAAAAACAGACTGTTATCCTCACCGTGGTTGACAGATTCACCAAGATGGCTCACTTCGTTCCTCTGCCTAAACTCCCGTCTTCTTCCGAATTGGCGGAGATATTCGAAAGGGAGATTTTTCGATTACATGGGATACCCTCCCAAATTGTATCTGACAGAGGTTCCCAATTTGTTTCCCGTTTTTGGAGGTCCTTCTGCTCTCAACTGGGTATCAAATAGAATTTCTCTTCTGCCTATCATCCTCAGTCTAACGGAGCTGCTGAACGCACCAACCAAAAGATTGAACAATATTTACGTTGTTTTGTTTCCGAACACCAGGACGATTGGGTTGGTTTGATTCCTTGGGCGGAGTTTGCACACAACAATCTCGTTTGTGATTCTACTCGTTCAAGCCCCTTCTTCATGAATTATGGCTTTCATCCATCTATTCTCCCTTCGGCTTCTTCTTCCCAGGGGGTGCCGTCGGTTGATGTTCATATTGCCAATTTGAGGAAGTTGTGGGATCAGACTGGACAGATTCTTCTGCACAATTCTATGCTGGTTAAGAAACACGCTGATAAACGTAGAAGGGCGGCTCCGGTGTTTGTTCCAGGTGATAGAGTATGGTTGAGTACAAGAAACATCCGTTTAAAAGTGCCTTCCATGAAGTTCGCTCCTCGTTATATTGGACCTTACAGGGTGCTAACTCGCATTAACCCAGTTGAGTATCGTCTAGCTCTTCCAACTGCCTTACGCATCCCTAACTCATTTCATGTTTCATTGTTGAAACCACTAGTCTGTAACAGATTTTCCTCCACATCATCCTCTCCTCGCTCTGTTCAGGTGGAGGGTCAGGAGGAGTATGAGGTTAACTCTATTATCGATTCTCGAATCTCCCGGGGGAGAGTACAATATCTGGTCGATTGGAAGGGATATGGTCCTGAGGAGAGGAGTTGGGTACCTCAGGAGGATGTTCATGCTCCTCGTCTCCGCAGGGCGTTTCACTCCCGCTTCCCATCTCGTCCCGGTTCCTTCCGCCCGGTGGGCGTATCTGAGAGGGGGGGTACTGTCAGGGTACCTGAAGTCTCTACCTCCGAGAGAGGTAGAGACTTAGACGTCCATCCGTCCGGACGGGCTGTTTCCTCTGTTCCTCGCGGTCCATCCGGTCACGTAAACGCCGGCCGCGAGGGACTCACTTCCTTTTCTAGCATGAC
Organism: Pelobates fuscus; assembly: GCF_036172605.1. Taxonomy (NCBI): domain Eukaryota; kingdom Metazoa; phylum Chordata; class Amphibia; order Anura; family Pelobatidae; genus Pelobates; species Pelobates fuscus. The sequence goes on along the minus strand of NC_086319.1, from coordinate 410,982,468 downwards.
GTCCAGAAACCGACGTCATGACGCCAACCCGGAACGACCTGTCACTCAATCCTTCAGAGACTAATCAGGCCTCGTCGGAGGCGTGTCTACCCTTCCGAGCCAGGGTATTTAAACTTGCTTCTCCCATTTGCTCATTGCCCTGTCGTGGTTCTAGTCTGCCTAGTCACACAGTGCTCTTGTATTTCTGTTATCCCTTTGGTTCTGACCCGGCTTGTTTGACTTACTCTGTTTCTCTCTGTTACCCTTGACCCGGCTTGTTCCTCGCTTACCTGTCTTCTCGTTCCCTCGACCTCGGCTTGTCTTTGACTATTCTCTATATTCTCCGTACGTTAGTCCGGCCATTCTAAGGTCCGGTATACGTATCCTGTACCTGTTTGTACTCTGCGTGTTGGATCCCTGTCCCGATCCTGACACAGACATATGCCTATTTTGATGGATTCCACTAAGACTAAAACATTTTTTAGGGTTGGAGCAGGAAAATCATTAGGGAGATATATATTTGTCAACGTATAGGGTATCTCATTCAATTTACAACAAACTATAACGTATCTACCTTCCTTATCTTTAATTTGATGTAATATATCCACTTTTAATGTATGGGAAAAAACTATTGCTACTCCTCTTTTTTTTTTCCCACTTAATGAAGCATGTATCACTGTAGGGTATTTTGATCCACCCCAACCATGGTTATCCGTATCTATCCAATAGGTTTCTTGAAAGAAACCTACTTCCACTTTATTTATTAAGATATAATTATATATTAGAGATTTTTTGTTTGGAGAATTTAGACCCTGGACATTAACCAAAATAATCTTTACCATTTTAAATCATAAAACAATAGTGCCACTGACCCAAAGAGAGTTGCAATGCATTTACATAAAACACAAATAGTCCATTTCACATAGACCAAAAACAGCCTAATGGGTAATAATTCCAGTCTGGCCCAACACAGCCTGACTCCTGGGAGGTTGTCTCTCCACTCGCCCCTCAAGGGCCATCTATGTCCTCGTAATATGGTATCTTTAATTACCATATCTCGGTATTTGTGTCAACAAAAAAATGACACTTGGTGGGACAATATAGCATCTAGAGTAAGAGTGACCGAAAATCATACTCCTTATTTATGTAAACACCCTTCTCTTCCAGAAAGAAAAAAAAAAAACTTATATAAATTAAAAGTATTACATTTCATCCTAAATCCAGTGTATGTTTCTTTATATATGTTCGTTAATTACCTTTATAGGAAAGCAAATCCTCATACGTTATTTTAACACTTTATACATTTCCCCGCTGTGTATACATAACCCATCCCTTCATTGAATTAATTCATACCATACTTCTTATACGTATTACCAGTACATCTAACTTCCAATTTCACCAATGATTATTCTATAAATTTAAATTATTATTATTTTCTCCACCCCACACTCTTCCTATCTGTAATATCGTGATATAGTGAGAGAAAAATAAAAAAAGAGGAAAAAAATATATATATATTTATAATTGTCCACTTACATCCGGACACCTTCAGGGCTTCTTCAATTATCAATTAATAATTATTATGTTGCTCCTGAAATTAGTTTTTCTTCCATCCATTTTCTCAAGGCATCCAAAGTTGTACATTATTCAGTTTTTTCTTTCCAGAAAATCCTAAGGCATTTGGGAAATCCCCATATATATTTCACTTCTTTAGCTCTCAAAATAGATAATTTCTGGCTTAAACTTTTCCGCCATGTTCTTGTATAAAAAGATACATCTGGAAAAATTTTCAGATCCTTAAATCTCTCTTCCAAGACTGGGTTACTTTTTAATGAGCTCAATATTTTGTTTTTAATCTGGAAAGATTGAAATTTAACTATTACGTCTCTTGGTAATGATTCTGGTATATTTCTGCGTCTTTTTAATTCATAGTCTTTTAAACCAACTTGAGATAATAACGACTCAAAATATTCCATTAGAAATTTTTTCAGTGTTGTGTCGTCAACAATATAATTCTTATATTGGTTCTCCTGGAACGATCTTCCAAATCATTTAATTTACCCTCTAATTGTTCTACTTTAGATTGCAAATCTGTCGTTATTAACTCTATATGTGCATATTTTAACTCAGTTTGCATCATCTTGGACTCTATGGATTCCAGTTGAACTTTCATACTTCTTAATTCTTGTTTTAAATCCAATGATCTTTTTTGAATATCTTCTTTAATATTCTCCTGAAATTTAGCCAAGTAATTAATTAGAGTATCTTCAGTGAGGGGTTTTCCTGCTTGTGAAGCATGAGAGGGATTAGAGTTGCATTTGGGGGGGAGGGGAATTATCCTGGTTTTCAGAAATCGATTGAGATTTATTTTGGGAAGGGGAGAAATATCCTGATAACCTTTTCTCTGTAATGGTGTCTTTTTTTTTCTCTCTTTCTCTTTTCTTCCTGTGGTTTTCTGGCTGCCATTTTGTATAGTTTATATCTTATTCTCAATATTTCGGTATTCAACTTTATAGGATCTTATAGCTTTTCTCCCCTCCACTTTCTCCTTTTAGTTTATAATGATTCTCTGCTTTATATTTTCTTCCCTTCTCACCTCCCTTCTCTCTTTCACCCTCTCACTTCCGCTATTACAATCAAAATTTTAAGGAGTTCACTTAACTTTTCTGCTGTTTGCAGTCTCTTCACTCCTCTCCAATACCCCCATGCACTCCCGTCCAGGAGCTCCGAATGCCGGCTCAATTTCAGCGTTCGTTACCTCGCCAGATTTTTTCCGACTTGAAGCTAACGGTAACAAAACCCCACAGTTGCCGTGAATGACGTCCTCTCAAGCGTTCCCACAAGCCGCCAGAATCCCCGCCGGCCACCCTTCCACCATATCGCCCCTCCTCTCACGCAGACGCTCGCATGCGCCTACGTCATAACGCACCACCACTCCATTTTTTGTATTACTCAGCCTTGTTACAATGCAGCCGCCCATCCCATGTGTTCCCTATTAAGGGTTAATAATGTATAGGGGTGTATATAAAAAATACCCCTTTCTGTCTCATTAGAGATTTTTGCCAGAGGCTCAAGGAAGCAAGGTGAATGGTTAGAGTTAGGACCCACCTAGGGATGTCTGCCTTGACGTTGGCAGGTGGGCTCATCCTCTCATGGCCATTGGAGGTAACTAAAATACCTCCATTTGTTTAAAAATACATAGGGATAAAGGAGAGAGCGCAGGTAACTTGTTTTTCTTTGGTTTTTACTATATATTGGTGCTGATGTGTACTGTAGTCATTGCAGCCGCCCAGGAGTGACGGGAGTGAGCGCAGGACTTTTCTTTCTGCATGAGTTTCTAAATAGAGTTGAGCGGACACCTGGATGTTCGGGTTCGCCCGAACTTCGGATAAAAGTCCGGGTTCGGGATCGAACTTGACCCCAAACCCGAACTCCATTGAAGTCAATGGGGACCCGAACTTTTGGAAAGAACAGCAAGTTCAGTGTCTCTGTGTCCACCTGTGCACACTACCCCAAAACCACCAGGGAAGGGCAGTAGCAGGTGTCACACAAAGACAAATGTACCGATATGAGACTCCAGATATCTCAAAGGGGCTTAACCCCAGGTAGAAGAAAAGGGAACAACAAGCAATGAAATATGCAAACCGTCTCAGTATGAAATTGAGACTAGCTGCATAGTCTGGAAATATATACAGCGTGGTCAACTCTAAATACAAAAAAACCTGGCTAATAAAATTTAAATAATAATGTAATAAGAGACCCCTATCAAATAAGGTATATACAAGTGATACTAGAATCCCATGCCAACCAGATGAGATATAGATAATGAGAAAAATAACTACTAGTTTATATCCTCTCTCAACCCCAATTATCAGCTTTATTATAATCCGCTATGAGGGTATGAGTGACGGATAATTAAATCTCCAAGGTCTATATCACCCAGGAAATGTCCAAGTTAGGGTAATAAAGGTTAAAAAATTGAACTATATCAGATACAGAGAGAGATGGAAAATGATATATAGGTATAGAGTCAGTCAAAATCAGACTGATCATTAAAGTTAAAAAGCCTCTCTCCCTGTAAAACTAACTAGACAGGCATAGGAAAGGTGCTACTAACTAGACAGGCATAATCATGGTGCTACAAACACCAGTGCCCAGTGCAGGAAAAAAACGCCTGTTTTTTCCTGCACTGGGCACTGGTGTTTGTAGCACCATGATTATCACTTAATTCTATTGATTTCTTTTCTTTCCTATGCCTGTCTTTCCAACGTATCATGTATACCTAATCTAGGATGTCTTGTTCTTCGTATTCAGGTTTCCCAGTGAAAGCCACAGAAACAGAAGGAGGGATGACACTCTTTTGAACGCTTGAGGAGTGACACATGGAAGGATGGATAGAAGTGTAGTGAGAAGGCAGATCCTTTTGTTTTTTATTTACACGTATTTCATTTATTTATTTTCTGGTTATATCTACCTCAGGTGGGGGCCCACACCAAGGACAGATATATATTTTTCCTACTTATTATTATTATTATTGTGTTTATTGGTATATAATTTTTTTGCTTTTTTGTATCCACCCTACCTTCACTTAGTGATCGGACCCCTATATATATTCTTTATATTGAGGTCATTCCATCTTTTCGGCCATTCAGTGCAGTTAGTTTGTGGATACATTTGGTGTCATTTATTTTCTGTTCTGTTTTATGATACTTTTGTATTTAATTGTCCGGTTAAGATATAACAGTGGTGATCGGAATTAGTCCTCTGCTTATTTATTATTTATTTTTTATCTAATTAATAAATGGTTTTTGATAATTCTTATATCATTTATCCAGTTTTATATTCTTAAGCGCACACACCCTATTTTCCATATAACTCATCAAGTCGCTAGAGTGGGTGTGTAGCTGCTACTCTTTTTTTTAATTCATTTATTTATTATTTTGTGGTGTTATCACTGCATGTACCGTTCTTTATAAGTTTTTTTCCATCTGAACAACCACAAGAGAGAAGATTTTCTTGACATGAAATTGACCTATGTATTTAGGACCCAATTTCTTGGAAGGGCAAGGAAGTTTCAAATGTTTAGTGGATAGCCAAACCTGGTGGTCTATCTGGTAGAAAGGAGGAGGTCTTCTGTGGAGATCGGCATAGGATGTGTAGAGAGATTTGTTCTCCTGCAAGGTTTTCTGGGCATGGAGGAATCCTTGCAACAGGTGTGTAACAAGAGCAGAGGAACAGTGGTGAAGGTAGGTGGTAGAAGGTAACAGGTGATGGTCCGGAGACCGGGATCCTTGTATGCCTGATGATGGTAGGAATCACAATGTGGAAATAAACGATCAGGTTCTGGTGCAGGATAACCACACGCCCCCTGATGTTGAGCACCAGGGTTTGTGTGTCCACATACCAGGGCCGTGATGCAGCTTCTGCGGATCCTAGGAGCTTGATATTATGCAGGCATGTATACAGTACTAGAAACAAAGCAACACTAGAATAGGCACCAAAAAACAACAAGCTTAGAAGAACCCAGAACCGGAGCAGGACAGAAAGCAGAACCCAGAACATGTACACAATACATGAGGGAAACAAGAACAGGACATGGACAGGGCAGGACAGGACAGGACTGTAAATGAACTAGGAATACAAGACAAAATAAATCAAGACAATAGATACAAGGCAAAACAAGAGGAGAAATAACTAAGTACTATATATGTAAAACATTGGAGATTTAGACATACATAAATGGCCAAGATGTATGCAGCTCACCACTGCACCAAAGTGCTCCAATTACGGTGGGTCCTAACTGCCTAGATATGCATGACTAAAAGTACAACAATAAAATACACACAACACTTACCTGCAAGGAAAGAGGAATGAGACCACTGCTAGCAGGAACACTCTGAAACTAAAAGGATAAATTGAAAACTAACAGGTGTGGCAACAAAAGAACAAATATATAAAGGAATCCAGGAGACTGGGAATTCCAGGAATGGAATAAAGGAATGAACCAGGAAAGCCCAGCATAAAGAAAACTAGACATTGAACAGAGAGCCAGAAAAACTAAACAAGAATTTAGAAAGAGTACTGGATATCAGAAGTCAAGGCCAGAAATGATCTGCAGACAGGAACAGGATGTTACAGTTGAAATCTGTAATTCAGAAGGAAAGGTGAAGAGTGAGTAGAGTCATTGATTTCTGAGTTGTAGGCAAATTCAGCAGTGGTGAGCAGTTCTTTTCAGTTGGACTGTAAGTGGGTTGTGTAGCAACAAAGCTACAGTGAGGAAATAAAGTATTTTAACCCCTGCTGATTTTGAACGGTTGCCCACTGACAAAGAAATTATCAATTTGACCCAGTTCTCCTGTGAATCATTCAGATGTTCATTGTCAAACTTCAGACGGATGTACATATGCTTTCTTGAGCAGGGGGACCTTGCAGGTGCTGCGGGATTTTAGTTTTTCGCAGCGTAGTGTGTTACCAATTGTTTTCTTATTGACTACTTGGTCTAGTAGGAGAGGCCAGAACATAGATAATGTGCTTTTAACCATTGCATGTTCCAGTAGTGAAGAGCTCTGGGAGTATATTGCCTCAATGGCAATATGCCATTGCCTTAAACACAATAGAAGATCCACAACATGAGTGAGCAGGTGAAGAGGAATGTGGTCCATCAGAAATATCCTAAATATCTCTTTCCGGATGGCTGCAATATTCGCAAGAGGCAGCTGGAGTAGGCATATAGTCGAGTCTATTTCAAAACCAAGGAAGTTAACTGTAACGGACCGTTTCAGCTACAAGGGGTTTAAATCCGTTTAGGCGATATGCCCCTTTCTGAGACACAGGCACAGATACTGTAGAATCACCAAACTCCCGAACTGAATACAAAATAGCACTCCAAACTGGAACCTCACGAATAGCTGCTAGCAGACGAACAGGAAAAGCATACATCAGCTTACACTCCTGGCAATCAGTCTCCAACAGCATACAGTGAATCCCCCCAAGAACGAGACAAGGCTCCGTGTTGAGGGTCAAGCAGTGGTCTGAGGCTGCACTCCCAGCCTGGTTTTTATTACAGTTGTTGAGAATACAGGACCGCCCACAGGGAGGGACAAAACAACCAATCAATCTGTACAATACACACAGACACTCCCACACAAAATCCTCCCTTCTGCCTGTAATAGGATTACTGAACACAATGGGTAATCTCATTATCACAGGCAGAAGAATACCGTTTTTTATAAAACATATCACAGGGACCCCAAAACATGCAATAACCCAATATAAAGTATATCCTCAGAACCAGGGGATCTGGGTGAACCACATATCCAAAATTCACCCAGATCCATTCAGTAGTTTGGAAGATACAGTTTAATGCAGATTCCGCAGAACATATACAGATTATATAAAAAATAATTTCTGTATAATGTGTCCCCTGTTGTATAGTTTAAAACTACTGCACGATGTCGTTGTGTACCAAATACCGGCGAGATGGCACCGTGTAGAAAAGTCCCAACAATGTCTGTGAGTTAAAATGGCCGCCACCCATTGTTCTCACCATGTGCTTCATCCATTGTTCTTACCATGTGCCTCTGATACATGAAATGGTGACCACCCAGTAACTCCACAGTAGGTCCCCAGATGGTTCGTAAAGGGCCAGTAGCAGCATAATATAGTACAACATGCCCAAATCAGTTATTTCAAAGTACAAATTTACCAGGGGCCATAGTCAGCAGGTAGGAGGCAGGCAAGCAGGCTTCTCCAGTGGATAGTGGCGAGGTTGGTTTCACCACATTAACAAACTGATATTTCAGCAGTGCTGATTTAGCTTGATTACCCACAAAACCCAAAGACTCGATAAAGCTCACAACAAAGTTTGTCTGATAATGGTTTAATCGCAAAAGAGTAGCAAGTCATCCCAGTGACTGTAGACAAGCCAGAACATGGTTTAGTTGCTATGTGAAACACCACGCAGCTGAACTGAACCTGAAGGGGAGACAGGTTAACTGAAATGGAAGATCATACCAGAGAAAGTGCCGGAATCTCAACACAAGGGAGGGAGTGTCTGATGAGGAGGAGAGCTGAACTTGATGATGTAGCTCCAAACCATCTAGAATCCATATGTCTCAGGATAACATTTCCCAGTTGTGCAAGAAAAGGGATAGCCTGCCGGCAGTGAAAGTATTGGAGGAGCAATGAGAAAATAGACTCACCTGGGGGAAACGTAATCGGCCTCTGCTTCTGATGCCTCTGGACTTGTCTGCACCTCAGGATAAGGAGAAAATTCTAAAATTGTCTGGTGGCATGGCTACTTCACCCACCATAACACCCACCTCTGTTGGGTGGAGGGAGAAACATTTGCCATAGGAGCGATGCAAGCATTGTTGAGTGTTTTTAAACAATGAAACATCTTTCTTTAACTCAGTGATGGAATAATCACAAAGTAGGAGGTATTTGGCAGAGGGTCCCTGCTCTTTAGTAGCCAGATTCATAAGCTTTGTGTTGATCCATAACAAGACAGCTCTGCATCTTTCAGGGCATAATGTCACAGTAGTATTCCCAAGAATACAGATAGAGTATTGGGCCCATTCCCTACTGCAGTCAGATCGAGCTGGGTGCCCGGAGATAGTGCCAAATCCACAAATATAGGATATTTGCCAGCAGGCCCTAGGATATCAATCAATTTATCCTGGGTTGCCTTCGATCCTCTCTCGATATCTTTATGCGTATCCAGAACAGAAACATCTCCCCCATGTGGTCAAATTCTGCAGTGTTGACAGTTTTGTCCATGAGGGAAAGTCTGGGGCATTCGAGTCATAGGTGATTTCATAGGTGATAGTAAAATTAACAATTTTTTACAAGTGGTCTTGCAGGTTCCATTTTGAGGACATAGGGTGCATGATGGATCTTGGATCAAAAAACAGGCCTCCCTGGTCATCCAGAAACAAGCTGTCTGTATCCAGCATGAAGTCCCACTGCGTGCCATCCTGCAGAATGGAGTCTCCCACTGTAGACTATTTCACATACAGTGAGGGAAAAAAGTATTTGATCCCTTGCTGTAATAAAACATTTGCCCACTGACAAAGAAATGATCAATCTATAATTTTAACGGTAGGTGTATTTTAGCAGTGAGAGTGTGAATAACAAAAATAAAAATAAAAACAGAAAAAAACATTTTAAAAAAGTAATGAATTGATTTGCATGTCAATAAGTGGGAAAAAAAGTATTTTACCCCTTCAACTTAGTACTTGGTGGCAAAAGCCTTGTTTGCAATCACATAGGTCAGACGTTCCTTGTAGTTGGCCACAAGGTTTGCACACCTCTCAGGAGGGATTTTGACCCACTCCTCTTTGCAGATCATCTCCAAGTCATTAAGATTTTGAGGCTGATGTTTGGTAACTCTAACCTTCAGCTCCCTCCACAGATTTTCTATGAGATTAAGGTATTGAGACAGTCTAGGCCACTCCAGGTCCTTAATGTGCTTCTTCTTGAGCCACTCCTTTGTTGCCTTGGCTGTGTGTTTTGGTCATTGTCATGCTGGAATACCAATCCATGACCCATTTCCAATGCCCAGGCTGAGGGAAGGAGGTACTCACCCAAGATTTGACGGTAGATGGCCCCGTCCATCAACCCTTTGATGCTGTGCAGTTGTCCTGTCCCCTTAGCAGAAAAACATAAAGCATAATGTTTTAACCTGCATGTTTGACAGAGGGGATGATGTTCTTGGGGTCATAGGCACCATTCCTCCTCCTCCAAACACAGCGAGTTGAGTTGAAGAGCTCGATTTTGGTCTCATCTGACCACAACACTTTCACCCAGTTATCCTCTGAATCATTCAGATGTTAATTGGTAAACATCAGATGGGCTTCTTGAGCAGGAGGACCTTGCAGGTGCTGCAGATTTTCAGCCCTTCACGGCGTAGTGTGCTACCAATTGTTTTCTTGGTGACTATTGTCCCAGCTGCCTTAAATATTGCCAGTTGATTATTTCTTCTCTTCTGGGTTTGCCTTCATCTGTGGTGAATATTCTGGATAATGCACCAGCTTTTTCGTTCCTTGATTCAGGATGATATGTAACGTGAAACAGAAATCAGGAACCAGAATTCCCCCAATGCTACGCCTTCTGTGCAGCCGCGTTCGGGAAGCGACAGTGTCTGGAGGATCGCAAGCTGACGCCGTGGATAGTCAAACCGGCCCCGCTGTACGGTGAGTTGTGCTCAGGCACGGTCTCTCTGTGGAGAAGAGACACAGTGCGGGAGTGCGAGGCAGGTAACCCGGGAAGAGGTGTACTAACAGAAATATAATCTACAAATAAACATACTCAAGGCTCTAGAAGAGTTAAAAATAGTGAGTTAACACTTAGCTTAAATTAATAAGGGGATACGGTGTCATAAGGGAAGTAATGAGGATACTTCAAGGCTGTGGTTCTATAAAACAGTGCTTTTCAGGGAAGATCAAGGCTTTGATTTCTGTATAACTGTGCCTATTGCAGGAAGCTTCCCTACATTGTCAGCATGCTACATGTTTATGCAAGGAAATCATTGAGATGGGTTAAAAGTTAACTAAAACATGCAGATTAAACATGAGTATCTAGACACTTTTTGTCACTTGTGTTTAAGGCCTATATCAGAACTTTTGACCCCTTCAGATGAGGTTCAAATCTATTAATATCACTAAATCTATAACACTAATTTTAAATAGATAAGATCACACAATATTTAATTTGCAATATGAATATATGAGAATAAATAAATCAAAGCTAAGAATGAGTCTAACATTTTGTTTCTCTCTAGGTTTGGTTTGCGCCCAAGAGACCTTCTTGTATTCTCTCACGGTTTCTGAACGTATATAAAACTGAATCCAAAAATAATTTTCACCCTGCAGTATTCAATCTGTTACTGTGATCTAGAACAAGTCATGGACGTTTCTTTAGTTTCCTTCGTTGTTCAACCTTTCTTTAATACGATCTTTATTAATTTCCTTATTAGAACAACTTATCTTATATAGAAGAGATTGGCTCCACGTCAAAAGATGAATTAACCAACCTCACTACATAACTGAATGACAATCCCTGTTCTACACTGAACATTTCAGATTTTGGCGTACATCTCACCAGGTATTGGGAATAAAATGTGATTAACTTGCAAACCTCAGATGAAGTGTGACTTGAGTGGGATTTTACCTCTTTACATTTCTGATAAATAGTGCATTATATGTTGGCAAATAGAACTCACTCAAAAGGAAATGGCACAAACACAATTGCTTAGAATTGAGCTGTTTCTGGTTATTTTTGTTGCTGTCAGATACATCTAAACTCTAGTGACAGTCTTCCCATTAACTGTTCATTATATTTCATGACATATGAAATCAGGTTTTACTTATACAATGTAATCATTTTAGTCATGTTCATTAGATTAAGACTTCCCATTGACCATATTTTTACAGAAAACCTTATTTTAATTTTTTAGACCTTCTAGAAACAGAGTACTCTGTAAATGGATGTGGGCTAATGTAATGTATGATAATAGAATACAACTAAGACTCCTTTATTGGTTCCAAGGGGTTTTTGCACTGAATTCTTCATGTGTTCGGTCTATTTATTTAACTATATTTATATATTTATTTAAATTTTATATTAAATATTTTACCAGGAAATATCTCTTGCGTTCAATGATACCCTTGAGTACATTGTTACATACATAACAGTAAACATGTAATTGAGATAAATAGAGTGCATTAACACGGGTAAAGTAAAATATCCAAAATGGGTCGGTGCTTATAAACACCCCAATATATAAATTCCCTCCCAGTGTGGAGACACATGGCGCACCCTCTCCTCCTGCTTAACTGATCTGTTGCCAGACATTTCAAGGTAGAGGGACAAACTGGATAAAGGAAGAAGAATCCTGGCAGGGTGTAAGACCCTTTACTGTATTAATAATAGTGTATAACAGCATCCAGGCAGTACATGGAGTCATATCACAGCCTGACAGCAGTCTGTCTGTTTTCAGTTTAATCAGAAATGAGTTCTGCTTATCACAGGGAAGGGGGTGATTTTTTGAGCTAACCTTCTTGAGGAAACACAGCATTTACTGACAGGGTATAGAAGAGCTGTTATCGGGGGATCCAATCAATAAAGCTGTGACTTCCTCACCAGGGCTCAAATTACACTCATAAACTGCAAGCGGAGATTCAGTGCACTGGTCTAGAGGAATGTTCGACAGGGAAAAATAATGAAACAAATAATATATATGGTCTAAGATATAAAACAAAAATAATAATTACCTAATTTTTTGTGAACAGAAACACCATGCTCTCAGTATGTTGGAAAAATAGTAAATAACCGGTAAGGATTTTCCTAATTGCATGATATGACATCTGGATCCTATTCCTCCAAAGGAAGAACTTGGGAAGATGGAGATACATAAGACAATTAGTCATTGGGATTCCATTACAAAAGATAGCAGTATTAAGGATAAGCAGCCAAGGAGATAAATGTCTCTACCTGTGTCTCAGTTTACCTGATCTGCACTGATCTCCAAACTGACATGAGTACTTTTTTCTTGGTTAGATATAATTGGTGTCTTAAGGTATTCTCACATGGAGGTTCACTTTCTGTATATACTGAATAAGGAAATTGTGTTAGAATGACATATTCCACACTGAGATCATGAAGTATGAAGTGGTAAGTTAAAAGGTTACTTATTGCTGTGGTATCATGTGATTTTTACAATACACAATTATATACATGGATTTTCTTTAGAACAGAATTATACAACTGATTTTGTTGGTAAAAATAAATGCTGCACTTTTTTACATTCATATTGAGTTTGATTGTAAGATTCACGCAAAGTGTGGTAGCTGTTAAAATCGAATCAATGTATTGTACATATATTTAGAAAACCAATCATTTTCTTAATCATCATTCATGTTGTTATATTATTTTACATGTTATTATTGTATTGACAATATTGGAGGGACACAATAATCAATAAATATATATATATGTAAAAAAAACGTGTTCCCTTAACCTCTTTAAATTACGGTTCTTCCCCATTGCTGCAATGAAAGAGTTAGAATTAAACACACCCTTATCCCAGCTCTGGGAGAGGTTCCTCATTGCATCTCCAACCCAGATCCTGTGAACTCATCATGTCTGATCATTTGTGTCCAGTTACATGCTTCACAGAACCAATGACACCTGTTGGTCCCTATGAGAACGATTCATTTCTCATTTGAACTACAAACTGTAACTAACTTTTTTTTTTTTTTTAAAGCAAGCTAAAGTGCCTTACGGGATAGGGGTGTTCTTTTGATTAATATATACCTATTTTGGGACATGGGTGTGATATAGATAACATTTCAAAGACAAAGAAAAAAATAGATGAAAATGCATTAAACAAATGGAGGAAAGGAGGTAGTTGATTGCTGGGGTGTATGTAATATGTTCTTATGAGAAGAGCACCGTACAGAACCTCAGAGCTGTCACATAAAATATTTTACATTGTGTGCATGCTTTACTACCTCATGCATGAAGCTAGTAGATCATGCCCAAAAGTACAGTTTGCCTGTGAGATAGCTAACTTGTGTGCATGTTTCAAGTATTCAAAACCCTGGATGGAGCCCAAGGTAGGCACATATAGACACATGATAAAATTCTCATGCACTCAATTTAGTAGATCATAATTACATCTATCATGCAGAAAATACTTTAACTGATCACGTACGTTAACTTTCTCTTGAGCACAATCTACTACATCTACGAATTAATACACCAGGCGCACAATGTGATTTAAAATGCAAATGATCTTCGGAAAGATGTTGCACCACATTAATAACTGTCAGCAACTTATAATAAAATATATATCTGTCTGGGATTGGTTTACTGTAAATACTGGCTATGGTTACTTTGACATATTTTGCTCCATAAATTAAGGTCATTACAGGAAAAATTGTAGATTATACTAGCTTTAGTGTAACTATAATCTTAATTTTATTAATGACAGGAGGCGAATATTTGCTTAAGTCTCTCTTTACTAGAACTCCACAGCAGCACATTAACATAGAGAGATAAACACCAAAGACAAAAACATAAGGTATCTATATAAGGCTCCTCCTAAGCCACCATTTCCTCTTTCACGCTGCGACAACGTAACGTACACAACAATGACAATAACTAAATAAAGAAAAATTTTACAACATAACAATGAATGCCATCTAGAAAAACTTTGGATAATGGATGAACTTGATCTTCATCCTGCCAAACAGCCGATTCTATGAACTGAAGTCGAACCATTAAACTGAAACGAAATAAACAGAATCGAAAACACTGATTAGTGAACGAAATGTACTGATAAAACATAAATCCCACGATCCAGTACTGATAGAATAAAGACATGAAATCCATCACTAATGACCGTCAATACAATATAACATGCACTCCCCACAACATCACCCCAGACTACCAACCGAGCCCAGATAATCAGACAAATCAACAGAAATACAATCAATGCAATCCATCCAAAAACAAGGGGGGGAAAGAACCAAACTGGGTGGGAAATATTCGCCTCCTGTCATCAATAAAATTAAGATTATAGTTACACTAAAGCTAGTATAATCTACAATTTTATAGCATGACAGGAGGCTTCATATTTGCTGTTTTAACGCTCCGACAGCAAAGCAAAAGAAACATAGTCCGACGGTCCAAAATAAACTGGCGCAAAAACTCCTCATGGGACCGGACTGCCACCTACAAAAACGTCCCGAGGAGAAACGCCCCTCAAGGAAAACTCGGAAGCAGTAGCGCCGCTAACCGAATGCACTCCAAGAGTCACATTCACCCCTGCCAGTGTCAATAACCATCTCATCCATCGAAATTGGACGGGGCGAAGGATCGGACATCAGAAACACGTCTGAACGAAACCAGACACAACAAGAGGGCAAACACAGTAGAAAGCTGGCGAAGGGAAAAAAACAAGGAACTCCGGCCGAATCCCAAAGAAAAAACGCTAAAACCATACTTACCTCCCAGAGGGAAGGATATTTAGGCGCCGGAGGACGTGCCAGCTTCATCCCACATAGAAATCTGGAGACCAGTGGGTCCTGACCGATGGGAAAAAAAACTTCCAAACGGAACACGCGCCGCCTAAATAAATGACCAATCACAAGAACCAGACGGCACAACCGTCCCAAATCATCGAGGAGGGACGAGACACTCAGCAAGTTGGTCACGGGCCGGAAAAAAGGGTTCAGCATCCTGTCCTAAGCACCAACGACACTATGAAATCCATGCTGAGAGGTAAACATCTCCACGTCCCGGGAGCTCAGGGATCCCAGAGAAGGTCCCCGGCCGATAGTGACGACGCCTCGACATACCAGGCACTCCCGAAAGAGTCCAAGAGGAGTATTCAAGAGGACGGTAAGAGAAGAGGATCCCGACAGGAAAAATCCAGAAACTCCGTGAACCCGACCGATCTCGCCATAGCGGAGTCAACAACACTAAGGACACACCTCGACCACAAACTAGAAGTAACACCCGGGGGATAGAGGCGAAACGGAGGAAACATCTATGCTTCCTGAGAAAACAACCGCATCTGTCGAAGCGCGACCACCACCGCGCACGCTGGATCCGGGAGCCAACCAAAGCACGGCCGAATCCGATGGTCGTCCCGGAGGCGAATAGACCCACCATGAACAACCCCTAGCGACGCACGAGTGCGATGAAGATGGGTCGAAAGAGATTCCCAGTCGCTGGCATCCTTCCAAAGTCTGGAGAACGAATCCGCCGTCAGGTTCGACTCACACGGTAGATACTCTGCCTGCAATGCGAATTGCGCTGGAAGCATAAGCCGGAAATCTCCTTCGTCACCTCCAGTGTGCGAGACCGAGCGCCTCCCAATCGGTCGGTAAATTGTACCGCTGAGACCTCGTCCCTCTGAAGGAGGGCGCAACAGTCCGACAGGTGACTTGCCAGGCTCCGAACTGCCAACGAACTCGCAATCAATCCAGGCAATTGACGTGGAACTCCGATTCCTTGTCCGACCACGGGCCACCCGCGGACCCGGACGTGTACGTGGCACCCCAACCCCAAGACTTGCAGTCGATTCCAGAACGAAATACGGGGTCGGTCTGAATATTGCCTTGCCATTCCATGCGGCCATGTGCAGAAGTCACCAGCTCAGTCCGGCCTTCACATCCGGGAACAGGGAAACCCTCCGGTCTGAAGAGGGTCACATGTGTAGAACAGGGGTCATCAGCCGTTGCATGGTCCTGTGGTGTAGTGGGCCCGGGTACTTTGCCTGTATCGAGGATGAGAGAAGGCCCGCCATGCGAGCAAACATATGACGGGGAATCCGGACTTGCCGTAATATCCTTCTCATCACCTCCTGGGCGGATGCCATCAGCGTCAAAGGCAGATGGAGAACGTAATCCGTCACAATGACCACGACACCCAAGAACTCCACCATCTGGGAAGGTTCCAAAGCCGATTTCCTCAGATGAACTACGAATGCCAGGATCTCCAACAAGGGTATCGCCAAACGCGTGTAAGATCTGAGCCTGGAGGGATCTTCGCAGAGGACCGGCAAATCATCCAGAAATAACAGGAAACGGATGCCCTCTGGCCAGTCGGGCGACCACCGGCGTCAGCAGCTCGGTGAAGCACTAAGGGGCCGAGCTGAGGCCGAACGGGAGGCATGTGAATTGGCGAGGGATGCCCTTCCAGGTGAAGCGAAGCAAACCGCGACCCCTCTTGTCCATCCGGACGGAGGGGAAAGCATCCCTCAGGTCCAGTCACATGAACAAGACTCCCGGCCGGGGAAGGTCCCGAAGGAGATGAATGCCCTCCAACTTGAAGTGGGTGTAGACAACAAAGGTGTTCCAGTCCCGAAACTGACCACCAGGCGGAGCTCCCCCGACTTCATCTTTACCAGAAAAACGAGCTGGGAAAGCCCCCCAAATCCGGGGCTCGCTGGATAGTGCCAGTGGCGAGCAGAGTCCGGACCTCTGAAGCTATCAAAGAACGTTGAACTCTCACGATGAAGGAGACACTCGGAGGTCCAACCTGCGTCGGTGGGGAGGGGGAGTCCATGACCTAACCCCGTACCGTCTGACGGATCCATGTATTCAACAACACTTCCCGCCACCTGTCTCTGCAGGGAAACAATCTGTCTGTATGTAATAGGGGTGAACTGAAAGTGGCAGGAGACGTACTCACCTGCAGGAGATCTCGCTCGTCCTCTTGCATAGTCTCCTCGACCTCCACCCGCTCTTCGACCAGCCGGGATAACAGTGAGCGAAACACCTTCTTTATAGAGGACTGTGCTTTATCCAGAGAAGCAAATAACTTGATGCGATTCTGTAGCTCCCTAATGACAGGTGCCCTGAACAGTAGGTCCTATTGCCAGAGGGGCCCAGTTCTTTAGATCCTAGCTCCGATAGTTTGGCGTCCATAGGAACAGAGCCGTTTACCTGCGTACGGTGCAGAACCGCATTAGCATTGCCTAGAAGGCACCAGGGGCGTAGTGCCCAATCCCGCATGAGTGTCGGGTCCAGGTTCGTACCTACCATGTAGACCTCGTCCGCCAGGACCAACATCCTGCACAGGGGACCCAGCATATCCCATTGTCTATCCTGCGCTGAGCGGCGGCTTTCCTGGGGTCCCGACCCATAGGATTCAAGTACGAGGCCACCAGGGGTCAAAATCCGGGGCCGCTGCCACCTCGTCCGGCAGGACGGGCCTGGGGTAGTCCGCCCGCAGCTTCTCGCGGGCCTCCCCTTAAGGGATCTGCGGATCCAATAGTGCACGAATTGTGCCGAGTGGCCGAGCAGTGCCCATTCCGAGGGTCTGTGGCGTCTGATAGACGGAGGGATAAACAGAGGCTCTCCTGTAGCGTCCAAAAGGCATCGACCCCCAGCATTGCCGTGGGGGCCTCTGTCGCCGTCGCGTCTTCATCCTCTCAGTGCCAACCGGGACCCTCCCCACGGTCCTCATCCAATCATCTCCCTCATCCGAGGGAGACTGGTCCGCCCGCCACTCCTCCAGCAGGCCAAAGTAGGGGGGGTAAGGAGGCCACCTCCCCTGCGCCCGAAAGACGGCGGCGCCTGGCCGGTGAGGTTCGATAACCTCGAACCATGTCGCTTCGCCGGAGTCTTGTCCCTCCAGGAGCGTGGTTCAGGGCCTTCACCCTTCCAATAGCGCATTTGCGCACTTGCCTGCCCTCTTTCGTGAGAGTCTGACTCCGCCGAGTCGTCTGCCAAGCAGGGGGATCCTCTCGCACCCCTTTCCAGTCGTGATTGCGGGAGGGCCCTAGTCAGGGCTTTCTCCACAGTGGCGGGCACCGCCGCATTAATCAATGCCTTCAAAATCTGCTCCTGTGCAGAGGCCTCCATAATGTCCGAGATGATTGTAGGTGATACCTGAGGAGATAGATAACAGGTATCCCTAGCAGGCAGTAGGGGCCGCACCCCTATAATTGGCAGAGGCAAGTATAAACGCATGCAGGCTCAATAACAGGGGGACAGGAATGGGTCCGCCAGGCCAGTAGCATGCGTAATATGGCACAGACAACGCAGGCCAAATCATGGGGCACAGACAAAGCAGGCCAATCAAGGGGCACTGATAAAACAGGCCAATCATAAGGGCACAGACAAGGCTGGCCAGTATATGGGCACGGGTTGAACCGGCAGTGACAAATGGTGGCAGGGAAGCAAATCCCAATAGCTGACATGCAGGTAAACTTGAAATAGGGTGTGCAGGGTAGATGTACCAGGTCCCCAGGTCATGCCCAGGCCAGTGCGGGGATAATGCCCCCAAGCAGGGTCCCATGTAGGAAGCATGCAGATGCAGAGCAGAAATCAATCTTCACTTAGTCCAGGCAGCATGCATAGAAAAAGCAGAATAGGCACAGAATCCGTGACTGAGTGAGACCGCAGTTAATAGAGTTACAAACAATGTGCATTCTATTGCTACATGCATAGAGACAGGGAAAACCAAAAAAGAACATATTTAACCCAGTATAGCAGAGTATATGGGTAACACAGTATGGGTGCAGAAAGGGATAACTGATCGATACAGGGATACCTGGAAGGTAGAATAAACGTTTCTAATCCCCAGTAGAAAGAATAAACTACCAGGAAACTTTACACAAGCCTCTATGAAAAAAACTACTCATGGTCTCAATCTCTAAACACAAGGGAAAATAGACCCCAGGGATGTGAGGTGAGTAAAACGTAACTGAAAGAAAAAGAGGCCCTGCGCCTTTAAGTGCAGGGCGCACACGCGGCAGAGACATCAGAGAGCCGCGCACCCCCGGATCCGACCATGCGGTCACGGGGGAGAGGGCGCACAGAAAGCCGCATCCCGCGGCAACAGTGAGGCTCCCTGTACCCTCCCCACGCCGCCCGTGAATAGCCTTTGTTGCGAGCGAGGCGAGGGAGGGACAGGGAAGCAGATAGGGGATTCCCGCCCGGCGGACGAAGCCGGCGGGCGGGAATCGGTACATGGCGCACGAGGGACCGCCGGAGTCTTTCTCCGCGGTCCCGACGGTCGGCACGGGAGGCGGTCAGAAGACCGCTTTCTGGCGACCATAAAGCAAACAAGCACACAGGGAAAAACAGTGGGCAAACCCAAAGGCAGAAAAGAAAAAGCAGAAAATCGGAGGAGCAAAAATACATGTGAAGCACCCAAAGCATAAAACGGAATGCAGGAAAATAGAAACCAAGCAATAAAATAGGAAAATACAATTCAGTAGAAAGGAATAAATTATACACATGAATAAATTGCATTTCCAAAATGTCCCATATAAAAAAAAAAACCCACAGCCACCCAGAAAAACAGGAGGCAGTGGTACTCTGACCTGTACTGTCCGTGGAGCAGCAAAGAAAGAGGGAATGGTGGCTTAGGAGGAGCCTTATATAGATACCTTATGTTTTTGTCTTTGGTGTTTATCTCTCTATGTTAATGTGCTGCTGTGGAGTTCTAGTAAAGAGAGAATTAAGCAAATATGAAGCCTCCTGTCATGCTATAAAATTACAAATTGGTGTCTGTTTAAAAATATACATAATTTAACATCACAACATTTTCTTTTCCCGCAGACAATGAATGTCATAAACCAGACCACTGTCACTGAGATTATTCTACTCGGATTTCAGGATCTACTACACTTCAAGGTTTTATTTTTAATTGTCCTTCCTGTTTTCCTCATTATGACCGTATGCGGAAATATTCAGATTATTTGGCTGGTGGCATCTACCAGCAGTCTCCAGTCTCCCATGTATTTCTTCCTAACGCAACTGTCCATTTCTGATTTACTTGTTACAACAACTATTGTCCCCAAAACACTTTATATAATTTATAATGAAGGGGGCACTATATCCTTTTCAGGTTGCCTTATTCAGTATTATTTTTTTGCTTGCTCTGAAGCCTCTGAATGTTTTCTTCTGTCAATAATGGCTTATGACAGATATCTGGCCATCTGTAACCCTCTGAGATATCGCTCTTTAATGAATTCTGTGTTACGTGTTACATTGGTTATCATCACTTGGCTATTAAGCCTTTTTGCATCATTAATTATACTAATATCAGTAATTCAGTTTCAGTTTTGTGGCCCAAATGTTATTGATCATTTCTTCTGTGATCTTGTCCCACTATTAGAACTTTCTTGTTCAGACACCAAGTTACTTGAAATGGAAATTCTTATATTGTGTGTACCAATAACTATCACTCCACTCATAAGTATTGTAGTATTTTATGTGCATATTGCCCAGGCTGCCCTTAGGATTTCCACCACAATTGGAAGATCAAAAGTCTTCTCGACTTGTAGTTCCCACCTCACTGTGGTTTCCATTTTCTTTGGCACTATAACAGGAATTTATATGATTCCCACCAATAAGAAATATGTGACTGCCAACAAAATTGCTTCTTTGTTATACACTGTGGTGACCCCAATGATTAACCCGATCATATACAGTCTGAGGAACAAGGATATCAAGGAAGCCGCAAAGAAAAGCATTGTTAAAATGAATAAATACGGAGGGCGGAGCCTAACCACGCAAGTGAATGGGCGCCTAAACCGCGAGCTCTGCCGAGACCTTGCCTGATCGAGAGCCATCAAACGCATCTGAGCCCCCCCCATGACCCCAAAACCACACGCCCGAACCCCCTTACTCACCCTCCTCCATGGGTGGCGGCAGAAAACCCCGCGACTCGGCGGTAGCCCCGATCTTCAAACAATGCACAGAGAGGGCCCAGATGCCATCTTGGGAGCGCTCCCCAGCAGAATCGGACACAAAAATTAGCAGCCAGGCGGCCCCTGCACGGGCAGATGCCCCTCTAACCAGGCAAGACATGAAAGGCTTCCTGGCAGACTTTCAAAAGTCAGTGGCAGAAGAACTGGACAAAAGGCTGACTCCTACTCCTATCCTCACGGCCAGAACACAGGGCACAGAGTCCAAAATGGAGGTGCTACACGGAACGGTCACCACACATGAAGAAGAACTGCAGGATCTGAGAGAACAACTGTGGATCCTGGAGGACTCAAATGAGGACTTAAATAATAGAACACGCCGGAATAATATCCGCGTGAGAGGCCTGCCGGAAACGGTATCCACCGAACGGATCGCAGACACACTTACAGCAATCTTCCGTAACCTACTACCGGAGGCCACGGCAGCAGACCTACTAATGGATCGCGCACACCGCGCACTGCGGGCACGCAGCAGCAATACATCCATGCCGAGAGACATAATTGTACGGCTACACTTCTACCACATAAAAGAACAAATAATGCGCGCAGCCCGAGACTCGCCCATAGAAGTGGAGGGAGCACAGATACTGCTCTACCACGACCTAGCCCCAACCACCCTTAAGAGAAGAAAAGACCTTCGCCCGCTCACGCAACACCTACAGCAACACGGTCTCCGGTACGCCTGGGGCCACCCTTTCAAGATCATCATTCGGAAGGACAACAGGTTCTATACACTAACAAGACCAGCAGGAATACCAGCGCTCCTAGACCAGCTGGGCCTGCGCAGGGCCGGATTAACATAGGGTCTGATGGAGCTGCAGCTCCAGGCCCAGGCCCATGGAATAGGCCCATTGATTTAAAAAAAGTAGGTTTTTTTACACACTACTCTTAGGGATTTCACCTGGCTTTTATTTTATTGCCACAGCCAGTATTTGAGGCTGCCTGGCTGGTTCCAATATTACAGTGATACTGGCAATACAAATGCTGGTATTTTTCTCAGTATAAACAAGATATTACTATGCAACACCAGCACTGGCCAGTAGGGGTCGCTGTGTATGGAGAGAGGCAGGGATAGGAAGTTCCAGCATATCCCTCCCTGCCTATCATTAATCACTGATCCGCAGGGGAGCAGCTACAGGGAGTCCAGACAGCAGCTCCCACCCTGCAGAGACAGCCTACAGCTCAGGGAAGTAAGGGATGGGGGGAAAGGCTGAGACACTAAGGGACATTGGGAGACATTATGACACAGAGACACAGTCCCCATGTCTCTCAGTGTCCCCATGTCTCCCAGCCAGTGTCCCTGGAGTCTCAGTGACCCCTAGTCTCCCAGTGCCCCCAGTCTGCCAGTGTCTCACTGTCCCCATGTCTCCTAGTGCCTCCATGTCTCCCAGTGCCTCAAGTGTCTCAATGTCCCCATGTCTCCAAGCTAGTGTCCCTAGTGTCTGTGGCCCTGGTGTCTCAGTGTCCCCATGTCTCCCAGTGCCCCCAAGTCTCAATGTCCCCATGTCCCCCAGCCAGTGTCTCTAGTGTCTGTGTCCCTGGTGTCTGTGTCCCTATGTCTTCAAGTATCCCCTATTTTCCCAATGTCCCCATGTGTCCCAGCCAGAGTCCCCTAGTCTCCCAGTGTCACTGATGTCTCCGTGTCCCTAGGTCCCCCCAGGTCTCCCCGTCTTCCTAGTGTCCTAGTGACATGGGGACCCTGGGATACATGGGGACACAGGGAGACATGGGGCATTGAGACACTGTGATACATAGGATCACTGGGAGACCTGGGGACACGACACTAGGGACACGACACTAGGGACACTGGGAGACATGGGGCACTGAGACACTGATACATAGGAACACTGAGACCTGGAGTAATCGACACATGGGGGCACTGGGAGACATAGGGGCACTGGGATGTATCCATCTATACAGCAGAATCAAACTAAGTAGTTTTTTTGGTGATTTTACAGCATTTTCTCTTATGTCACTCCTTGTGATTTACATAATGTGATGTCACCCATACATATTTAATTATGCAAATTAGCAAGGCCGGTATGTTTTTCCAAGAAAGTTGGCAACCCTAACTACTTTTCACATACTCTTACTTAAGTATGGAAACTTAAGAGGGACGCATGGGAACAAAACTTGTGTGGACTAGCTGACAATGAATATAGTTAAAGGGACACTATAGTCACCAGAACAACTACAATTTATTGAATTTGTTCTGTTGAGTAGAATCATTACCGTCAGGCTTTTTGCTGTAAACACTGTCTTTTCAGAGAAAAGAAAATGTTTACATTACAGACTAGCGATAACTTCACTGGCCACTCCTTAGATGACTGTTAGAAATCCTTCCTGGGTCATGGCTGCCTAAAATGCATCCAAACATTCAGTATCTCCTCCCTCTGCATTCAGACACTGAACTTTCCTCATAGAGATTCATTGATTCAATTCATCTCTATGAGAAGATGCTGATTGGCCAGGGCTGTGTTTGAATCATGCTGGCTCTGCCCCTGATCTGCCTCTTTGTCAGTCTCAGCCAATCCTATGGTGAAGCACTGTGATTGGATCAGGCCACCACTTCTAATGATGTCAGCATTCTAATGATGACTGCTTGTTTTTCTGAGTCTAAAAGCATGCAGAGTTAAAGCTTCAGGCCTGAATACAGTAAGATTTTTCTATATTAATGGAGGCATGAGGGGCCCAGGGGGTTTAGATGGTGGTGTTAACACTATAGGGTCATGAATTCATGTTTGTGTTCCTGACCCTATAGTGATCCTTTAAGGTAATGCAGACATTGGTCTCTCTAACACTGTAGAATGTTCCCTTTCACTACATACAGCTTTTCTCTGTCCCAGACTATATACCAGGAGCTTCTACCTGCTAGTAAGAAGGTAAGGAGACAAGTAGACCAGCGAGTGCTAGGGGACAGTCCCTAGAAAGCGTTGAGCGAGCGCATCATTAGATGCATTTATGCCAAGCTCGGGTGCTGTCTGCATAGTATGCCCTTAGTTGGCCAGCTGCATGATTGGCAGGCAGCCTGACATGCATTCATGCCAGGCTGGCCTAATTCTTTGGGCAGACATGTCCTCTTTTTGGGCATGTTCGCCCCTTTTGGCAGGTTACGTGATTTGTGTCAGTGGTACACCCTTTTACCGTGCCCATTGACTTCCTGCTTGACTGGACACTGCTGTTAGGGGTTATGGATTTGCTTGAAAGATGAAAACATAAATTAGTGAGAGATTAGCCTAGGGTATGTGTTTTCTTATAGCTGCTGTTTTCTTTCTCTCCAGCACCATCTCCATCAGATACATGACGCTTGGGAGTGTTTTACTGTTTTTGGTCGATATGATCCTGTAATTAGGCACGTCATAATTGTCAGCACCAGGCCCACTGGGCTCTTAATCTGGCCCTGGCCTGCCGCAAATCCCTACACAGCCAGGAGAGCCTGCTGGGCCAACCTCACAGGCATCCACCAGCCAGAGGCAGGCGCCCAGAACAGATAACTAAAAGCCTGCAATCATCAGCACACAGACTGGACCCTCGACAAGACAGCACTGACGTACCCCAGACACAGACTCAGGAGCAACAACCAACGATATCCCAGAACGACCCGGCCAAGACTAACCACAAAGCGACCCTAACAGCATCCACCTTAACAAGCGCGAGTCGGGGACCGCGGGGGTGAAGATTTCCACAGCGACAACCCAGAAGGCCAGCAGGGGCTCATAGGGCAATGGCGGGCACAGGCATTGAAACATCAGCCCCGAAAGAGACAGCTAATCCCACAGCCCACCCCGCGGGAGCTCCACCAGAGACGCTAGCATCAACCTAACAAGTAGAGGGTCAATATATACATTTAAACCTAAACAATCGAGGTGTACTCATGTTTATGAATAGCATAGAAGAGGCTTATATTAAAGAGTGACACTGTAGGTGGCACCTGAGTACAGAGAGACAGGTATGCCCCCGAGGAGGGGGAGGGGGGAACTGCAGAGACTGGCCACTGCAAGAGACCAGAACTCCGACAGCACCATTTACCCCCGCCCTTCTCCTAGGCGCTGGGCCTGGGCGCGCGCAAAATAGAGCACCCACAGGACACACACCCAGGCTGGGGGAGACGGCCGGCTTAGGATGTGACGACGCCCACCAATGACAGACGTGACACACAAGGCACCCCCAGAGACGCCCCTCCCCCCATGACCTGACAGAAAACACTGTGCCATTTGGGACAGATGGGACCCCATGACATTGGGCTCACGGGGGGGCGTGGGCAGGGGGGGGGGCACGGAGGAAATACCAGAGGAGATGGGGAGGACGCGACAATAGAGCAGTGCAGACACGCTAGGGAGGCCCCTGACCAGGCGTAACCGAAAACAAAAACCAAGACAGAGGGCCAACGGTCACAGCCGCACTATCAGAGCCCACCCCCCTGCCCTCCCCTCTGCCCCTCCCCTCACAACACAACACCACCATCCCTAAGTGACGACAAAGGGGAGACGCATGACGGACGCCAGGGTACGGACAAACCTGACCACCAGGGTACGACCGTAGAAACAAGAACTAGGGACCAGTCAATTGTCGCAAAGTTTAAAGGTTTTACCATTCAAAATGTTTCAATATGTATATAATAACTGTTACACTATCGGTGTAAAAGCTCTGTTCCTACCACGGCTTGTAACAAGCAAACCCCAGCACGGCCTCAACACCTATCAATTCCCCACCCTTCCTTCCTTTCCTTGGCTCAGACAATACAGACCACCCTAAGGCAGGTCACAGACACACTCTGCCACGACTTGAACACTTGGACCACACCCACTCGCTCACCCAGGTCTCGCCACACCGATTCCCCAGCGGACAGGCGAGACACCTGCCACACACATACACCTCTCCCATCCCAACCCACATGGACACGACCAAGAATACCGCACCATGGCACCTCAGAACCTCTCACTACAAATCACCTCCCTCAACACGAAAGGCAAACGCCACAGCATACTGCGTTGGGCAAATTTGCACGGAGCAGATATAATTCTACTCCAAGAAACTCATTTTACAGATCAGAAACACTTCAAACGATATTATCTGGCTAACTCCCTGGACCCAAAGATGAAGGGGTGGCAATTTTACTGCGTAACTCATGTCCCCTGGAGGACATCACAGCACTAAAGGATCCCGCGGGCAGATTCCTCTTCCTGACGGGATACGTGGGAACAACGGTATTGTCAATCTGCTCGCTATATGCTCCATCAGCCCCAGATGCCACCTTCTGGGAGAACTTCCGAACCCACCTCGCAGGCCTCACCACCAAACATGTAATCATAGGTGGCGATTGCAATGCAACTCAATCTACCATCGCAGACCGAAGAGCGCACGAAGGTGGTACCCCGGCCACCACACGTAACGACAAACTATTAACCACATTCTTAAACGACACAACCTTCATAGACGTATGGCGGGCACAACACCCATCCGCCAGAGATTACACCTTCTACTCCCACACACACAAAGATTGGCAATATAGCGTGGTCAGACCACGCAGAGATCACCATGACCATACAAATACCCAAACTGCTACGACCATGGCGATGGCGCCTCAACCCGTGGATATTACGGGACCAAGGCACCATCCAAACACTGACGGACAACATCTGCGACTACTTTGACACCAACACCACAGAAGACGTTGCCCCAGCAATGGTCTGGACTGCCCACAAAGCAGTAATCAGAGGCAACCTAATAGCCATAGCCACAAACCACAAATGTCGCCGCCTACAAAACCTAACTTCAACGCTAGCAGAACTGGCCAGACTGGAGGCAAGAAACAAGCGGACACCAACAGACGACCTTCTAGCCCAATTAACGGCAACAAGAGACCTGATAAAATCACTCTCAGCGGCAGACGTGGCAAGAAACAAAGATTCTACGAGAAGGGAAATAAAGCAGACTCGCTACTGGCACATTGCCTCAGGAAGCGGCAGGAAGCCAACAAAAATATCCAAAATCCGCACGAGAACCAGTGATATCACCAACCAGCCGGAACAAATCGCGCAAGAATTTTTGCATTACTATACTGAACTGTATAACCACTCCTCATCAATGACGCCAGAGCCCAAAGAACCTCAACGCGAACTCAGACCTTCCTAGAACGCCTTAACCTACCTTCCCTCCCCCCCAAAGCCAAAGACATCCTAGCGGCACCCATGGAAACGGAGGAACTGGCTCAGGTCCTTAAAACACTTAAACCACTGAAGAGCCCCGGACCAGATGGCTTCAGGGCCCTCTATTATAAAACCTTCCAGGTACAACTCATCCCCCACCTTTGCAAAACCTTCAACTCGCTTCTCCAGGGGCAACCACTCCCCCCAGACATGCTCACGGCAGACATATGCCTACTGCCAAAACCAGGAAAGGAGCATCTAAACCCAAGCCACTACAGGCTGATCTCTCTTCTGAATACGGACCTGAAAATAATCACTAAAGCACTAGCCAACCGCCTTAATCCATTCCTCCATAGCCTAATCCACCCAGACCAGGTAGGCTTTATCCCACATAGGCAAGCAGCAGACAACACCAGACGAGCCTTCGATAAGATATGGTATGTCCAAAAACAACATATCCCATCGGTAGTTCTATCACTAGATGCAGAGAAGGCATTTGACCGCCTTCTCTGGCCCTACCTGTACTCAGTGCTCGAACACCTAGGGTTCCCATCCGAGTTCCTCTGTGTCCTAGCCGCAATCTACAACAGACCAACAGGGAGGCTTCTACCCAATATGGAAGCCCAAACATTCTCGATAATAAACGGAACCAGACAGGGCTGTCCCCTTTCACCCTTACTTTTTGCCATATTACTTGAACCGTTACTATGGGCTATACGCCTAAACCCAAATATCCAGGGAATTCAGATCCGGTGGGAAACCTATAAGGTAGCGGCATACGTGGATGACGTCCTACTGACCCTAGCGGACCCCATACAATCACTACACACTACGCTAACACTGATCAATGAATACGCCACTTTCTCAGGATATAAAATCAACCTGACAAAATCCATACTCATGCCCATGGCAACAGAACAGCAACAGATAACGCTACTCCGCAACCTATTCCCCTTCCAAATCACAACCACCTCACTCACATACCTGGGAATTAAACTATCCCCCCGACTCACGGACCTCTACGATCTTAACTACAAACCACTATTGGCAACAGCCCGTTCAGACCTCCAGCGCTGGGAAGCACTGGGAGTATCATGGCTAGGAAGGGTTACCACAATAAAGATGTACCTACTCCCTAGATTCCTGTATCTCTTTCAGACACTACCAATACCAATTTTAAAAACAGACTTCAAACACCTACAAGCCTCAATTGACAAATTTATATGGAAAGCTAAAAAGCCCAGGATACGCAGAGCTACGATGTACGTGCCCAGGCCATGGGGTGGACTGGGACTCCCCAACTTTCAACACTACTACCAAGCAGCACAACTGGCACACTTACAACAATGGCACGTACCGCCGGGGACGAAAAGATGGGTGGACCTGGAACATGACATCATGGCCTGGGACCTATCATCCTCCTACCTATGGGTACCCCCAGCACAGCGACCCCAACCACCGCCCACCTCACCGACAATCACACATACGTTGTCTCTTTGGGACAAACTCAACCCCAAATATGACCTGTCATCGTTCGTGTCACCAGTCACCCCAATTTACCGGAATAAACTGTTCCCACTGGGGTTAATAGCCAAACACTTCCATTCCTTCGACCAAAGAGACATTTCTAGATTGCTACATCTTTACCACCAAGGAGAAATAATAGCATAAGCTGACCTCCCAAATGCAGAGACCCTCACCATCTCGGACTACTTCCGATACCTGCAACTGAGAGACCTAGCACAACAACCCATAATCAAACAAGCAGGCACTTCGCCACCAACACCGTTTGAGAAACAGTGCTTCGACTCACCAACACACCCGGGACAAATCTCGACAAATCGGCATCTACACCACCCTAATGACCCATACCTCGCAAATCAACCTCACCTATATAGCAGCATGGGAACGCGACCTCGGGCCACCGGAGGACCCGGGGGACTGGGCAGACATCTGGGAGGCAACAAACACACTGACGGTATGCGTCACGCATAAGGAACAGGCATACAAGACCCTCTTCCGCTGGTACATGACACTGCGCAAACTACACAAAATGGGCAAACTACCCAATGACCAGTGCTGGAAACTATGCGGGGAGTCCGGGACCTATCTCCACTGTTGGTGGCAATGCCACAAACTCAAGCCACTCTGGTCGAGGGTCCTACGACTTATGGAACAAATCATAGACAAACCACTCGAAGCACAACCCTGGAACATGCTCCTGAACAAACCTGTTGAATCCCTCACAAGGAGCTAAAACAAACTAGCAGCCCGTATAACCCTGGCAGCAAGAGGAGCCCTCGCAGAACTATGGGCCGACAAACGCATCCCCAATATCTCCACCATCATACGAAAAATTCAAGAGACTCGAGACCTAGATGAACTGACAGCACAGATACACGACACATACAAATCCTTTCACAGGACCTGGGACCTCTGGGACAACAACTACCCAAGCCTGCACATAAACCCTCTATGAATGAGGGAAAAATCAAGACATGCAACAACGTGTGAAACTTAACTAAACAAACAACACACCTACCATGTACGCAATAAATAGCACAACCGACCCCCTGCTCTAACGCCACAGTAGCAAGACAGACAGCACAGGCAGGGGGAGAACACCGCCCAAATGCAACCTACACAGCAGACCAAACAGTCGTGCAAAAACACACAATTAACCGCAACACTTCCCCCTACCCACCAGTCCCTCCCCACCACCCTTGAAACCCGCAACCCCATACCAACACCCCCCCCTCCTCCCTGGCCCCCAACTAATCCAGAGGGTGGGCCCGGCAGGCCGGGATGCGGGGGCGCACGGGCACATCACGGGGTACCAAAGCACCCAGAAACACTTCCCACTCATAACTACAAAAAAAAACATAAAAAACAACAACAACAAAAAAAAACTCACCGCGACCCGAGGCGGAGAAGGGGAGAGAGAACATTAAGACCCCACACCAGGCACATAATCCAAGCACCCAGCAGTGACCCAGGGGGAAAGACAACCAAAAATGTGGCAGCTAGGCACGCAAAGGGAACACCAAAAAAAAGAACCAAAATACCACAAACAAACAAACAAACAAAACAAAAGGGGGAAAAAAAGACACAAAGGCTAGCAACAACGTAAAAGGCCCACACCCTTTGAACAAATACTGGAAAGCCCACAGCTACCCTACAACACACCCAAACACTCGCAACAACACGGGTCACAGGGGACTATGCCACACCACCCCATACAACCCAGAAAACCAAACACTGAAAAAGGCAAGATACCAGCGACAAGCCCCTAGCCCCACCCAGTGGACAGAATAAGTCACGCCTGACCCTTATATCCCCCCCTTTCCACCACAGGCCCAGAGGACACGTAACAGCCAGCGGACCACATTAAGCAAACGCAGAACTAACGCACACTCCCACCCCCGCACAATCGAAACACACCACGAGGGCCTACCCAAAAATAAAAAATAAAAAAGGAGCGGCAGGCGCAAAGCCACATATCACCCCCTTACTCTCTCTTCAATGAACAGCCACAAACAAAACATCCATATTGAGGAAATCCCCCCCTCCCTGCCAGGGCCCCCCCAACAAGTTCCCACCCACAAAAGTACAACCCTACAAATGCAGTGAGTACCCCAACACACTCGTACCAAGGATAAACCATGTCCAACGCAAACTTTATGAAATGTGATACCACGGTATAACACAATGCTACTTACTGATATTCTTGGCATGTATTCACCAAACAGGCTTTTGTATGATAGGCAGTGTACGAGATCTTGAATTATCCCCTACCCTTCTCTTTTCTGTACCCCACCCCAAACCCAAGACGAAAGCCTAACAGGTGTCGACACGAACGTAGAGGATGTTCACATGCAATTAACATATGTTGAAACTATCATTAAACAACTAGTATGTACTCCTGGACTGTTCGACCACCAGAACACGCACATGAATGTCTGGAGAAGCTTGTACCATAATCTCTAACTCCCTGTCTTCTCTTCTATACCCTCCCCCCCCATGAAGCAAAACATTCAAAATAAAGAATTTATAAAAAAAATAATAATAAATACAATTAAGATGTATCCACAACATAGATAAAGAATAGTTGCTCTGCTGATAAATATCCAAGGATCTGAGGGAACAGAAAAGGGGGTGACCTTAAAGAAATTGGTAACAAGAAAAAGAAGAAAGAAAACATCTGTCCCTAATTATAATGTAGATATTGAGAGGGGGATAATGGCTAAAATGCTTTTAAAATGCTTTAAAAATCACAAAGATACTTTATTTTAAATACCAAAAGACAAACAGTTGACAAAAAAAAACCCTTGCTGTAACTACCTGACTTAGCAAAAAAATTCTCTATCAGCATATAGTAAATTCCCCCAAAAATGAGACAAAGCTCCGTGTTGAGGGTCAAGCAGTGATCAGACAGAGCTGTGGGTTTATTGTTCTTATATACATTTTATTCACATTCTTACACATTAGTACCACCCACAGGGTTTTTTAAAACAACCAATAAACACAAACAATACACTCAGACACTCCCACACAAAATCCTCCCCTCTGCCTGTGATACAATTACCTTACACAATGGGTTAATGTAATTATCACAGGCAGAGAAATACAGTTTTTCCACATTATTCATAACTTTAAAAGTATACATCACATTCATCACTTGTGTAGAAGTATTGGCCAATTCCTCTTGAGAATCTTAGGCATAGGTCCCCAGCCTTGATCAAAAGTGGTGATACCTCATGGAGCCTTAGACTCATATTTTGGTTTAGTGATGTGAAGACTGGAGTTGTATCCACAACATATATTCTTCATCATTCTTCATCATATATGGTATTTTGCTTTAGTTAATTTATAAGGCTCCAGGGTACAGAGAAGGACGCCAAGTAGGTGAAACAATGAAAGTTTTTTTTTTTTTATTAAGGACAATGCAGTCTAATATTTATATTTACATTTACAAGAATTTAACAGGAACAAAGTAATATCACCAATTAATGCAGAAAATCAACATTGAGGTCTATCATGGCTTGAAAGGCTTGAGTTCAGCCTTGCCAAGAGTCTTAAATTCATCTGGAATGTTACTACACAGTGTATAATCTTATATGTGAGACTTCTGGCAAAACTTCAAAAAGTCCCATCTTTTATAATCACGCAAAAATGAGCTTACATAACTAGTTTATGCAAGGGACATGTGCATTTCATACATGCCAGAGTACAGTTTCTCAGGTAGACAAGAAATCAATTCACCCCAGAAAATTTGCCAGATGCTCTGAGTGTCTGAGTGATGTATCATAAGACAGTGTTTCCCAACCCAGTCCTCAAGGCACACCTACCAGTCCAGGATTTAAGGATTACCCAGTTTTGTCTAAGGTATTTTTAGAAAAAAAAGAAAAAACACCTTAGACAAAACTGGGTAATCCTTAAATCCAGGACTGGTAGGTGTACCTTGAGGACTGGGTTGGGAAACACTGTCATAAGATACCAGCACTTTGTTTAGACGATTTTGAAACTCTGGGCAGTGTGCCCAGAATATTGCAACATCATATGGTTTTTAATGGATCCTGTAATTCCAGTAAAAACAGCTGTTTTCCTGGCACTATAGATTTCTAAGGTCCCCCCTCCCTCGCACTCCCCGTCCCCAGCACTGAAGGGGTTAAAACACACGCATTAGAGCTCCCCATAGGGAAGCTTTATTCAATGCTCTCCTATTGGGAATATCTGATGCTGGAAGTCCTCATACAGAGCGTGAGGATGTCCAGCATCAGATAATGGACCAAAGGTCCGTTTGGATTCTGAAAGTGCCCCCAGTGGCTGTCTGGTAAACAGCCAATGACATTAGACTTTGAATTGCAATGTAAACATTGCAGTTCTCTGGAACTGCAATGTTTTACATTCAAGCACTAAGTACAATAGGAACACATCACCCTGACCACTTCAATGAGCTGAAGTTGTCTGGGTGCCTACAGTGTCCCTTTAACTAAATAGCTTTACAAAGCAATGATCAAAATATAGATCCATACAATTAGCAATACATGTGGATTCAGGGGTTCTTTGGGCCTTGTTAGAACCACAAATATAAAATGGTTACAACTGTTTGATTGGTTGACTAATATAATTACAAGGTTCTCCAGTTAGGAAAGCTACCCAACAGGTACATGTAAAGGCACAGGGAATCTTGTGAAACTTAATGGCAAGATGAATGCAGTTGTTATCATAAAATACTGACAGACAATTTGCATTCTGCTGTATGAAGGCTGTGCATGGGACACACTTGGACTTTTCAGCATGACAATTACCTTAAGCACAAGGCCAAGTTGAGCCTTCAGTGTTTTCTGGAGTGGTCATCATAGTCTCCTGATCATAATATCTTTGAGCACGTCTGGGGAGATCTCTAATGTGTGGTTCATGTAAGACGACCAAAGACTTTGCATGACCTGGAGGCATTTTACCAAGGCAAATGGGCATCTATACCACCTGCAAGAATTAGAGGCCTAACAGTCAACTATTACAAAAGACGAAAAGGAAGAGGATATTCAGTGCTTGCCCAGTACTGGTACAGTCCAATGGGCAGCTAGGTCGCTAATCCGGGGTCTCTCTTGTCCTGTAGAGAAGCAGAGAAAAACAGAGAGGGAGGTGCAGCACATGGAATGTCCTTAGAGTGTGTATATTTAACCATAAAAAGGAGGAGAAATAGGAAGCTGATAGTGAAGTAAGTAAAAAATACAGTAAGGTGAGGGTAAATAAAAGTCTATGCACTCACAATTTATAGGAGCTTAGGTACAGTTCCAACGTGGACGCTTGGGCGGAGTAATCCCCGCCTGATAATATGGTGGAGTACAGACTTTATAGGAGGTTCTTGTGGATGCAGCTTCTCTTGTAGATATGTAGGAGAAATCAGAGATATATTCTGCAATATGCCAGACTCAATATTTAGATATGCAGCTATAAAGGATGTGCAATCACATGTACTGGAGCCTATAGAGTGGTTCCACAGCTATGGCGTGAAGTGGTATGATCCCTACTCTAGGATATAGGTGCAGGTGGTCTCTCTCCGATTATATAAGTAAAAGAGAAAATAAAACCACAATAGTGTAGACTGTATAGAGTGATAAATAAAATGAAACAGATGAAAACTACTCACATTTGATAGAGCAAATAGGGATAGCTATGTCCAACAGGCTTAGGTGGTATTATCCCCACCATGTATATCGAGTACAGGAATCCAGCAGCAAACAGTTCCAATAAAAAAGTATTGATAAAAAAACAATAAGTTATAAAAATAGGGTAAAATAACTGTATAAAACAATATTTAAATACACTTAACACATTTCACCATACAATTGCTTTCTCGAAAGTGTTTAAAGAAGGAAGGACCGGAGCTACTTGAAATAAGGGAGGAAAATTCAAAAACAACTGCCATCATAGGTCACATGACCCAAATTAATTAACATGATAATTTTAGAAAAAGGTAAAAGAGCAAAGTATATACTTCCAAGGTCTAATATACATATTATCAACATCCACATTCAGTCCTGCTGGATGTACAGTTTTGAGGGAATAAATCCAGAACCTCTCTCTGCATCTGAGTTTCATCAGTAATTCCCCCCCTCTCCACCTTCCCCCCTTGGCCCAGTAATACCTGTGTATAAAAAGATCTTAAAATTAAAAGCAGGACAACCATTGAAGTGAATGGGTGCTATCACACTGAATAAAAGGGCACTACCAGAGCACTCATAGGTAAGTCTTTAAAGATAGAGTTGGTGGTGCTGGCACAAACTGAAGATACATTTGCAAAACAATGAGTACAAGATGTAACAAACTTGTTTAATAGGGACAATGTGTATATCGAGGCACTATTATGAAAACTGGTCAAAGAAATAATATGATCTGTGGTCACCACTCCTTCAAAAAGAAAGCAGAAAGCATGTCTCAGCATCAAACCTCCAAAAATGGAGAATGGTCGTATAAACCGTGCTCTCGAGAAGGGGGTAACCCTAGACGTGATTTGCAAAAGTCAAGATCGATATCAGTGTGGTCCTCTAAACAAAAAAGAAAGAAGGACACACTGAGAGAGAGCACAGATAAATTGGAAACAATATTTAAAATGGAAAACAAAAACCCTAACTTTAATGAATCTAAAATAAAACTGGGGAAAGCCAATTACTGAATATTACCATAATGAGAACTAGGGGAAAGGGCAAAACGGACAGAACATATACTTGAAATATTGCTCAAAATGACTCTCCTGTTGGAAAGAGGGTGATCCAGGTATGTAACCCACAAGGATCAGTGCCTATAAAGGCCTTTATTAACTCTATAGGAGTAAAATATACTGCTGTCCAGGGAACCAATCCAAAAATAACTTAAAGTATAGTGGAAAAAGACATATATGAGCTATATGATGTACCTCACATGAGAAAGGAACTGCACTCAGTCAAACAATTTTCTTCAGAGCCAGGGTGCATCTAGACCAGGACCCAGCACCCAGATTCCAATAATATAGGAAAAAAACGAAAAGTAAATTTTTTACTTCATTTACCTTTTTTTTCAGCTCCCTTTAACTCTGTGCCGGTCAGCTCCCCTGTCAGCTCCCACTGTAAGTCTTGCGAGAGCCACGGGGTCAGAGCGTTGCCACGCGTTGCCACGCGTGGCACTCAGACCGCGAGACTTACAGTGGGAGCTGACCGGCACGGAGGAGAAGGGAGCTGGCAGGAGCTGCAGGAAAGGTAAGTAAACACTTTCTGCCAGCCCCCCTCCTGCACAACCCATGCCACTGGACCACCAGGGAATGTTAAAGCCCCCCTCCCTGGCCATGTATCAAGCAGGGAGGGAGGACAAAAAAATATTAATAAAAATTTAAATAATAATATACTAAAATAAAAAAATTATAATATTAAAATAAAATAAAAATATTGATATAAAAAAAAAATCATATTAAAATAATAATAATTTAAAAAAATGCCCACCCCCCACCAAGGTTACACACTGCATCAAATACACAAACACACTGCACTCATTCATACACACAGCATTCATACACACACACTCACTGCATTCATACACACTGCACTCATACGCACACACTCACTGCATTCATACACACTGCATTCATACACACACAGCATTCATACACACACACTGCATTGACACACACACACACACTGCATTGATACACACACACAAACACACTGCATTGATACACACACACACACACACACACTCTCTGCATTGATACACACACACACTCTGCATTTTATACATACACACACACTGCATTTATTATATACACAAAATAAATATTCAATTAATGTAATTTTATTGGGATCTAATTTTATTTAGAAATTTACCAGTAGCTGCTGCATTTCGCACCCTAGTCTTATACTTGAGTCAATAAGTTTTCCCAGTTTTTTGAGGTAAAATTAGGGGTCTCAACTTATATTCGGGTCGACTTATACTCGAGTATATACGGTAATTTATAATGTGTGCTCTTTTTATGAATAGTGTTCACTGTGAAGAAAATGTGCAAAAATGTGTTTTTCACAGGGAAAATTATTTTCACAGATAGTGTTTGAAATAGGAGATCACTGAGGAGAATGAAGAAACTTGGGCTTTAAATGTACCTTTTGTCTCATCTTCTCCTCACCATACATATTAAATAGATGATGTCTTAAAGCATTCTCCATTATCAGTCGTCCTTTTATCACCAGAATCATTCATTTTTTTTTTTAAACATACCCAGCCCAGCATAGAACTCAGAGCTCCATCAGCTGTTCCATGGCCATTTGAAACAGGTAGTCTTCTGGAAGACTGACATTTCCCTCCCACCCTACCCCTCGCCCACCCACCCCATGGTTATTTCCTCATTTATAGATAGTTTCCCACACAACTTTCAATCTCCTGAAATGACAGGTGCAATCACTGATTAGCACTCCCTTCCAATCTCTTAACCCTATAGAACACATACCCTCTCTCTCTACAAATAGATATATCACACACCGATACTATATACTTTTATTTTATTTTAGTGTTTCACAATTTGTTTCATTTTCAACTACACACCTCATACTGCTAACATGAATCCAAATATAACCATACTGTTATTCTTACTAACCCTTTTCTCTATCCAATTTTGTTCACACCACTACCAGCATAAGCACACACCTCAAACTGGAACACAAATTATCATACACCATGGCATGCTCTGTTCCTGTAACCTATCTGCAGAGTGCTGGTGGAGAGTTATAAAAAAATAGCCCTCCTACCTCCACCTCACAAAATTATAAAGTATCCTATTCACTATATGGCCAAACAAAAATGATGTCCAAATTCCTATTCCTTATGTTACTTGCCCTTGCAAATGATGTGGAGTCTAACCCTGGTCCCCCAGCTAATTCTAGTCCTAATCTCCCCACTAAAAAAGGCCTCTCTTTTGTGCACTGCAACATCCGTAGTTTACTCCCTAAACTGGATGCACTGCAAGCCTGGTGTTCCCATTACAAACCAAAAATCATTGTGCACTCAGAATCATGGTAAACGACTAAAATACCAGACACCGCCATTGCAATACAGGGGTATTCATG
Organism: Pelobates fuscus; assembly: GCF_036172605.1. Classification (NCBI taxonomy): domain Eukaryota; kingdom Metazoa; phylum Chordata; class Amphibia; order Anura; family Pelobatidae; genus Pelobates; species Pelobates fuscus. The sequence goes on along the minus strand of NC_086319.1, from coordinate 410,944,513 downwards.
TTTTAGAAATGACAGAGCAAAGAGAGGAGGAGGCATTGTTATTTATGTTGACAATTCCATAAAGGTTACCCCTTTACAAAACCTTAGTCCTCCTGCCACCTTTGATTTCCTTTCTGGCACAATTGAGATCCTGTGCAGTAAATCAATCATTATTGCAGGAATCTACCGCCCACCTAGCTCCCCTGTGCATTCCCTTTCTGACATAGCCCATCTCCTTAGTGAAACCATAGCTCAAAACCCAAAAAGTGAACTCTTGGTCTTTGGAGATTTTAATATTGATTGGCTGAATCATAAAAATAATAGTTATTGCACACTGTTTAAGACTTTGCAGCTAACGCAATTAATTTCCTCCCCGACTCGCATAAACATTAAAAGCCATAACCATACCCTGCTAGATTGGATTCTCTCCACTTCTCCTGATAGAATCCAGGAGGCCGATGTTCTCCCAAACACTTTCAGTGACCACTGTTTAGTGTACTGCGTGCGCAAAATAAAGGCTATTAAATCCTCTCCCAAGGTTAAAATAACTAGGTCCTTCAAAAAATTTATTCTTGAATCATTTCAAAATGACATCAAGAACCTCCCATGGCACAGATTAAACATTATCCCAGATCTAGACTGTGCTGTTGAATTCTTTCAGTCTGAACTCCTACAAATTTGGAATTTGCATGCCCCGCTGCATAAGGTCAGGGTAAAAGGAGCACATATGAACTGGATCACAGCTGACCTCATCCAAATGTGCCAGTTTCAGGATTCTTTGTCGTCAAAGTTTAAGCATACTGGCTCTATGAATGATCACTGTGCATATAGACAATGGCGAAAAATATGCACAAAACAGACAAAATTGGCCAAGGCCCAATATTTCTATGAAAATCTGAACAATAACATCTCAAACCCTAGAAACTTCTGGAAAGTAATAAATAAACTACAAACTCCCCCAATCCACTCCCAACCCTCCACTGTCAAAGTGGATAACCAAACCCTGCAACTTCCCTTAGATGTGGCAAATGCCTTTAACAATTATTTTGTCGGATGCTCTACTTCCCTGATCGCCAAGCTAATAAATGACACGCATCCTGAAACTACAAATGAGTTTCAGGTCCCACTAAATTTGCAAAGGCCCAATATAGACAAGTTAATTTTTAGACCTGTACCTGTTAGTGTCATTAAAAAACATCTTAATAATCTAAAAATGAAAAACCAGTCCGGACCTGATCAAATCCCAGCAATGCTGTTGAAGCTCAGTGCGCCGGCAATTGCTAAACCCGTCGCAACTCTAATTAACGAACCCTTGGTTTCTGGGTACATACCCAAACTTTTGAAGACTGCAAGAGTAGTGCCTATCCATAAAAGTGGTGACACTACTTTAGTTTCTAACTATCGCCCAATATCATTGCTCCCGGTATTGTCAAAAATCTTAGAAAAATGTGTCCATACGCAACTATGTGAGTACTACCAACAATCAAACTATCTGACCCCTGATCAATTGGGCTTTCACCAGAATCACTCCACTACAACTGCCCTCTTAAAAGTTTGCAATGACATGGAACAAGGACACCTAACTGGAGCTATTTTCCTTGATTTTGCTAAGGCCTTTGACACAGTAGACCACGACATTCTGCTGCACAAACTCAAAAACTCAGGTATTGGTGATCAATCGCTAACCTGGTTTCGATCGTATGTATCGGATCGCTCGCAATATGTGTCCATTTCTGACAGCGACTCCCTCCCTCCCCAGTCACGTGTGGTGTTCCTCAAGGTTCCATTCTCGGCCCCCTACTATTTACATTATTTATAAATGATCTGCCTAATGTCTGCAAATCCTCAAATGTACACATGTAGGCAGATGACACAGTAATCTATGTGAGCAAATCCAATCTACCGCAGCTTGAGGCTGTGCTCCAAGACCAGTTTACAGAGGTAGAAAAGTGGATCGCTAAAAACAAACTCTTCCATTACTAGCCATTGTTAAGAAGTGAAAACTTGAGCTCCAGATATATTGTTGTAATATTGATTTTTAATCTGAAAAATGTGCCTGCTTATCGGGTACCACAACCTGTATTGCGAATGTTTGTTACTATACCTTGGGGTCGCCGTTGTGGCCCACCAAGGATTACTGTTACTATTGCGCACAACAAAAATAAAGAATTAAAAAAAAAAAAAAAAAAAAAAACTCTTCCTAAACACTGACAAAACTGTCGCAATGATCTTTGGAACAGTACCTAAATTACACAAATTACACAATTCCCACCTATCCATCAAAACAAATTCAAATGGCACACTGACCGCAGTCCACTCTTTCAAATACTTGGGTATGATGTTAGACCCCAATCTATCTTTTGGCCTCCACGTAGAAAAGCTTGCATCTAAACTTTATCCAAAACTAGGTGCCCTGTACAGAAACAAATCCTGCCTAAGCCCTACAGTAAAGGAAACGATTGTACAGCAAATGCTGATGCCAATCATTGATTATGGGGATGTAGTATATGCATCTGCATCGCAATCACACATTAATAAACTCAACACATTGTATAACTCGTTCTGCTGATTTGTGCTACAATGTAATTACAGGACTCACCATTGTGACATGCTAAAAAAACTAAACTGGCTGTCGCTGGAATCCAGACGCACCCTTCATCTTTCCAGCCTTGTGTTTAAGAGCTTTTCTGGGAAACTCCCACCCTACCTGAACGCAATGCTTTCCCCGGCTGCTCCCACTTCCTATAACCTCCGATCCAGTACCAACACTTTACTTAGTCTACCTCAATACAAAAAGAAAGCAGCCCGATCCTCCTTCTCCTACAGAGCACCGCAATTGTGGAACGACCTCCCGCACAATTTAAAATCTTCACTAAGCCTAAAGTCCTTTAAGAGATCTCTCTCTACATACCTCAAAACAGAATGCACCTGTTATGGTTGATTATATATTTTCTACCTGTTCTATGTTAAATTTTGTATTTATTGTGTATTAATATTGTTTTGTATTTTATTGTACCCTAATGTAACAATGCAATGATTCGTGGACCCAGGACATACTTGACAACGAGAGAAATCTCAATGTATCTTTCCTGGTAAAATATTTTAGAAATAATAAAAATTTGACATTTACCTCTTATTAAATTTCATGAATACATTTGCTTGGAAACAGGTAAAAGTTTTGTAGTCCTATCTTGGAAGCACTTCGGACTGATTTTTTTGCCTTTTGGATCAACAGCAAAAATAAATGTGAGAAAGGCTGAACATAATGAGCACATGTCTTTTTTCAGCTATGTAGCTGTAACTATGCATGTATCTGGTAAGGTTTTAAATAGAAAATTAGATACAAGGTGTATTACATAACAAATATTAAAACTGGCAGCTACATACGTTATCAAGCGTCTAGGAATGAGTGTAAGCTCATAAATCAAAAATAAGTATGTGCGCTCAAAATAGATACTCTAAAAAATATATAATTTATTTATTGAAGCAAAACTCATATAAAACTTATATACATGAAATAAATAAAACCGGAGATAAAAGCATAACCACACTGTTCTAATAACAAATAGACAAATGAAATCTATTATGGATACATAGTATGAAATAAAGTATCCAATAACTGCCTAAAAGGTTAACAAAAAATGTAGCAAAAAACAACACAAATTAAACTAAAAATAATAATGAAATAAATAAAAAATACCTTGCCTCAGTGTGGGCCCCCCACCGAGGTGTATATATATGGAGAACAGTGCTCAAAAAATAATCTGATAAGTAAAAAATATATATAGGTGAGTGAAAGTTCCAAATGCAAACCTCCAACCCACTCAAAAAAGGGGGATCCGTCAAATAGAGATGGAATGATGCACCGCGGTCGGGATCGGGAAAGACCGCGGTGTAATAAATGCACACCGCCCACAGGATCAGCTAATAGAGTATAGGTAAGCTGTAGATAATTATACCACGGTCGGCGTCTTCAAAAAAGGCCGCGGTGTGGATGGGTAAAACCGCAGTAGATATAAACAAAATCCACACTCTCCAGGGGTCGGAAGTGGAATGCTATAAGGATTTCTCACTCACAAAAAATAAAAATAAAAACAATTAAGGCAGCACAAAAAACAGCGGGTCAAGCAAATAACTGCAGCAGCGTCTACGCGTTTCGTCCCGCCCACGGGACTTTCTCATGACTGGATAGCTGACAAAAAAACTGGTTTAAATACCCCAGGATGAGGAAGTATTTAAAGCATGTAAAGGGAAAACACCCCAAACTAAGAGAACTCATCAAATACAATCAACAAAATAACAAGAGTATATATGTATATATGTATAAAAAACATACATACATATCTTGTGGATAGATAAAAGATAAAAGAAACCCCAAGGAAAAGGACCAGAAAATCAGAAGAGGAAAGAGAGGAGGGAGAGGAGGGAGAGATTATGCCGGGAAAAAGGAGGCAGAGGGATGTGAGATAAGAATTTTTAATCTATCCAATAGAGTCCTTTCCAAAGTAGAAGAAGGGATTCTATCGAAGAGTTTTAAGTTCGTACCCAGCTGTCCAGTTAATAAATTTGAAGTATTTCTTGACCTCAACCGTTATACCAGGAAATTGTGTTTAAATTTTTTTTTTAATAGACAAGATCCTATCATACCAGAATCAATGGTTAATTCAGCTTCAGTAAGTGGAAATTTGGGAATTATCCACACTGATTTAAAGAAAAAGTCAGATTTTTTTCCCACCTTTCTTAAAACGGACAATATTAAGGCTTTTGAAAACTCTTGTTTGGCAGACATACATAATATAAAGCCCCTTACTAAGTTTGAACAGAACATCTCTTTCCAAGAGAGAAAAGCTATAGATTCAATTAAAAAGGATATATCTATAGTTGTCAAACCAGCAGATAAGGGGGGAGGAGTAGTCGTCCTTGATAAAAGTTGGTATATACGGGAAATATATAGACAATTAAATGATATAACCACATATGTAAAACTTAAGAAAGATCCTTTAGAAGGAATTAGAAATAATCTAAAAATATTCTTGGAGAAAGGTTTGGAGGATAATATTTTAGATAAGAAAGAATTTTCCTTCCTACTCCCTGAATATCCGAGAGTTCCTGTTATATATATATTGCCCAAAATTCACAAGGACGTAACCAACCCCCCAGGGCGCCCCATTGTCTCTGGAATAGACTCAGTTTTATCTGCATTATCCCAATATATCGATTACCACCTACAACCTCTGGTTAAAAAGACTCCAGCATTTCTACAAGACTCTATGAGTCTACTGAATATCTTAAAAGATTTTAGTTGGCAGGATGATTATTTACTTGCAACGTGCGATGTATCTAGCCTCTATACAATCATCCAACACGATATAGGATGTAAAGCCGTCGAATTTTATCTTGAGGCTACTGAGGCATATGGAGACCCCCAAAAATTGTTTATTTTAGAGGGAATACGCATGATTTTGCAGAACAACTATTTTTGGTTTGAGGAGGAGTTCTTTATGCAAATTAAAGGTACGGAAATGGGGACCAAGTTTGCGCCAAGTTACGCGAATTTATTCATGTCCTTTTGGGAACGTACTTTCGTCTTTGGGGGACATAACTTTGGCGCAAACTTGGTCCTCTATAAGAGATATATTGACGATATTTTTATCATTTGGAAGGGGCCGGAAAAGACCCTTTTAGAGTTTTTCACTTACCTTAATGATAATGAGTGGGGAATCTCCCTCACACAGAATGTGAGTAATAATAGTGTTGACTTTTTGGATCTGAATGTTTTTATCCAGGACCAAGTTTTAATGACTAAAACTTTTTTTAAAAAGGTAGACGTTAACAGTTTTATCGAATTGGATAGTTGCCACCATCGTCCTTGGTTAAACAATATACCCAAAGGACAGTTCCTTCGGATACGAAGGAACTGTACCAAAAAAGAGGACTACACTAGTCAGGCTATGTCCCTTAAAAATCAACTAATACAAAAAGGGTATGAAAGTGATGACTTACAAGAAAAAATAGATCAAGTCGGGGATATGGACAGGTCTCCCCTGTTGCAATATAAAAGAAAAAATGATTTAGGTGAACAAAAACAGATCCCCTTTATTTTTAATTTTTCTAGCAATATAGGTGCCATTAAGAAAATTATTAATAAAAACTGGCACATTTTACAACACGAGGAGGATATTAAACAATATGTAGGCAATAAGCCTAAATTTATATTTAGGGGTGCAAGAAACCTTAAACAAATGGTAACTTCCAGTTTTATTAAAACTGAAGTACCGAGAAACTTTTTGAGTGACTGGACACAAGAACAAAAAGGTTTTTTCTACTGTGGGTCGTGCAGAGCCTGCTGCAACACCCTAAGATTGAATAACAAGAAAGTAGAAAAATTCCATTCTGCAGTGACTAAAAAAGAATATCATATTAAAACCTTAATTACTTGGCATTCTACCTATGTAATCTATCTCTTACAATGTAGTTGCGGATATCAATATGTGGGGAAAACGTCCCGCCAACTTAAAATAAGGCTTAGTGAACATCTGAGAAATATCCAAAAAGGGTTTCCGAACCACAGTGTATCGAGACACTTTTTACAACACCATGGCTCGGATCCTAAGTTTCTGAGTTTTTTTGCTATTGAAAAAGTAGTAGGGCACTGGAGAGGTGGGGACATATCTAAAGCCCTTAGTTTAAAAGAATCCAAGTGGATTTTTGAATTACGCTCCCTGGCCCCAAAAGGTCTCAATATTGATTTTGAGATCAATAAGCTGCTATAATTGATGTTACCGGAGATAGTTCATTCACAAGAATACTATTACTTTAATATATATTTTTTCTATTTTTATACATATTTATTTAAGGTCCTTTTTAGTATTTTTTATAGATTTTATCTATTTTTGGAAATTTTACTATTAATAACTATTTTATTCTATATTTTTTTCTGGTCTTGTCGGTTGGGATCAAGTTATTACTGGACAGCTGTTTTTTCATATTTTAGTTATCCTTGCATAGGAATTCTATATTGGGTTTATTTAACATTTTTAGATCTATGCACTCTAAAATAATGCAGTTCACTTATTATCTGTATTAATGAGCCACATAATGAGTTGCATTTATATTTATATTTATTTTTATATTGGATGATGTAATTAATACATATATATTCTTTCATTTTTGTGTTTTCTTTTATTTGTATGCAATATGTGCCCTGCGAATGAATGTATTCAAAAGAGGACTGTTTGCCCACTCTTAAGATGGCCACCTTGCCCTCAAATCGAAAATGGATATCCCTATACCCCTAGGAGAGTGAAGAGAGTGTTTCCGCCTCCTTATCATGAAACCGGAAGTGATACGGACGGTTTCGGCTGTTAGATGCGCCACCGGAAGTGACGCGACGGACGGACTCCATTTTCGGATACGTCACCGGAAGTGACGAAACGGAACACCGAGAGGATTTTAGATACACCTATTTTCGTAGTCACACATGATTTTACCATATCATGGAAGCTGACTATGATGGGGGGAGGATATATTTATTGTTTATTTTGTGTTTTTGCTGATGTATATTGAGTATTGGATTCACTAATGTGCCCTTCCGAACCGGATGTGGAGCCATATTGGAGGTGGCAGACCACATCCGGTCCGGACCATATAAGGGTAATTATCTATACAAGTGTTGTTAATTCAATAATTAAGTATGTAATGCTTCCCCCTATATAAACTGTGGTATATCCATTGTAATTTAGAAGAGCACCTGAGGAAGACCACAAACAGTTGGTTGAAACGCGTTGTGTGTGCAATATTGCTTTTTATTACTTATCTTTTAACTATTTGTTAAAATAAACTACTTATCCTGATAGTCCTGGCTCCTGGCTCCTGACTCCTGACTCCTGACTCTAAACTTGATGATCATTGAGACCTAAGGGGAACCGGCCTGAGGATTTAAGGAAATGTGCATGTCCCATTTAAGTGACATGAAAGCTGTATAAGTCCTGAGCCTACTTCTAAACTGCTCAAAAAAGTGTGAGTAATTCCATCTCAAAATTTCCCTTTACAGTATATATATTATACAGGTTGCACTATGTCCTTCTTTGTATTTATATTTTTTGTATAGGGATTTTCCATTTGTCAAATCTAATCATTGTGTACTAAGGAGGAGATACCTATTTGCTATACTTCAGGTAATCACTCCTGTTTGGTGTGCGTGTGCGCTTTAACTTTTTTTGGCAATAAATGCACACCGCCCACAGGATCAGCTAATAGAGTATAGGTAAGCTGTAGATAATTATACCACGGTCGGCGTCTTCAAAAAAGGCCGCGGTGTGGATGGGTAAAACCGCAGTAGATATAAACAAAATCCACACTCTCCAGGGGTCGGAAGTGGAATGCTATAAGGATTTCTCACTCACAAAAAATAAAAATAAAAACAATTAAGGCAGCACAAAAAACAGCGGGTCAAGCAAATAACTGCAGCAGCGTCTACGCGTTTCGTCCCGCCCACGGGACTTTCTCATGACTGGATAGCTGACAAAAAAACTGGTTTAAATACCCCAGGATGAGGAAGTATTTAAAGCATGTAAAGGGAAATCACCCCAAACTAAGAGAACTCATCAAATACAATCAACAAAATAACAAGAGTATATATGTATATATGTATAAAAAACATACATACATATCTTGTGGATAGAACATCTATAAAAAACAAATATATAATAGTTAGGCAACACAATATGAAATAATTAAGCAAAATAATAATCATAAATACAAAAATGTATACATATATACAAAATTCAATCGAATCCCCATTTAAAGGAACAGACTCTATTTTCCAAAAATGTAGTTAGAATCACTTAATGAGAATCAGAATGCCACTACCAATGACCAGAAACAATATATATGTATATATTCAATATATATACAATATATATTCGGCGTAAAGAATGCACACGCAACTTACACCCTTAATGGAATTGAATTAGAGATAACCACACATGAGAAGGACTTGGGAATTGTTATAGACAAACTAGGAAACAATGTGCAATGCCAATCAGCAGTGGCTAAGGCCAATAAGAATATAATTTTGCCTCATTATAAATGGATGGTAAGACCACATCTTGAATATGCTGTGCAATTTTGGGAAATTGATCTAAAGAAGGATATTATGGCACTAGGAAAAGTGCAGAGGCGGGCTACAAAATTAATAACACGAATGGAACATTTTAGCTATGTAGAAAGGTTAACAAATGTAAACCTCTTTAGTTTAGAAAAACGTCGCCTGAGAGGGGATATGATAACATTATGCAAATATATTCGGGGGCCAAGACTAACCATTGTGTGGAAATCTATTCACAAACCAGACTTCCCATAGGACACAAGGTCATGCGTTTAAACTGGAAGAAAGACGATTTTGTCTAAGGCAAAGAAAAGGTTTTTTTTCTGTAAGAATAATAAAGATATGAAATTCTCTGCCTGAAGAAGTGGTTTTATCAGAGTCCATACAGATGTTTAAACAGCAACTAGATGCATACTTGCAAAAACAGAATATTCACGGATATAATTTTTCAATGTAGAGTAAATGCTTCTTGATCCAAGGATTAATTTGTCTGCCATTCTGGGGTCAAGAGGGAATTTTTCTCCTAGTTTGTTGCAAAATTGGAAGTGCTTCAAACTGGGATTTTTTTTATCCTTTTTTTGGATCAACAGCAAAAAACAAATATGAGGAAGGCTGAACATGTCTCTTTTCAACCTATGTAATTATGTTACTTTGTAGCTAGTATTATTCTTCAATAGGAAACAAAGTTAGTCTTCTTAGACATTATGTATATGTCCCCCCAACAATAGGGTATGTATTAAAAATACAAAAAGAAAAAAGAAAACAAGTAAAAAAAAGACAAAAAAAATATCAAGTTTAATATGCAGAGATATGTGTATAATCCATTTGGATTCTTGTAAAAAGGAAGTCAAAACAATCCAGAAAAGAGAAGGTAATGGTTGGATCTCAGGGGGTAGCAGCCTCTCTCTTCAAATTTCATACTGATCTGCGAATGTTTCTGTCTGGAGAAAGAGGGAATTATTTCTAGCAAGGTGAATGGTTAGTGTAGGACCAACCTAGGAGGTTTCCCTTGACATGGCAGGTGGTCATTCCCTCTAATGGCCATTGGAGTAACTAAATAACCCCCATTTAAATATGCATAGGGATTTGGGAAGCGCGCAGGCAACTTTTTTCTTTGTTTTTTACTGTATGTATTGGGGCTGATGTGTACTATGGTCGTTGCTGCCGCCCAAAAGAGAAGTGGGAGTTTGAGAGCAGGACTTTTTTGTATTAATATGAAGTAGTGCTAAGTAATTATCTTCAGTTTTTTTTTTTTTATATAAAATGTGATTGAAGACCATACATTTTGAGATATGATTTGAGACAGTGTGTCGTGTATCAGTCATTTTCCTGAGCTTGTAGGTGGGTTTGTGCTGATTGGAGTTCTAAGGATGTTCTGCATTCATGAATAATCCCCGGGGAAGAATTTCTGCCCTTACAGTATTAGAACTTTTTTGTTCAGACACCAAGTTTTGTAGCATTTTAAAAATGTATTGTCCAGCCTGCTCTTAGAATCACAAAAGACACCAGCACTCTTACCTCTAAGGAGTGCACACATGCATTCACACACCTTTTTGAGGGATTGCACACCTTGGATGAAACTGTGCACTGATCCTAGGGGTGCCTGCCTGAAGGTGGGGACACCGTGGGGAGCAGATCAATGGCCTGTCAAAGGGTAACCATGAGATGAAAAACCAAATACACCCCCAATTGCCAATCATCACAGTAGTGGATGCCCCAGCAAGTTCACCACTGTCAGGGTACCTGTGGTCTCTACCTCCAAAAGAGGTAGAGACTTAGCTGTTCCACCATTCAGACGGTCTGATGACTCCCTTCCCTGCGGTATATCCGGTCATGCAAGGCCGGCCGCGAGGGAGTGACTGCCTTTTACACCATCTAGGCAGGAAGTCATCATCAGGACACTCCCCCGGATCGACCTGTCAGTCAATTGCTGCAGGACCAATCAGGACGTCTCGGAGGTGTGGTTACTGCTCTGAACAGGGTATTTAACAGAGCTTCCTTCATTAGCTCATTGCCCTGTCGTGGTTCTAGCTTGTTCTAGTCACTCAGTGCTTGTGTTTTCTATTATCCCTTTTGGTTTTGACCCGGCTTGTTTACCTTACTCTGCTTATCTCTGTTACCCTTGATTCGGCTTGTCTCTCGCTTACCTGTCTTCTGTTACCCTCGACCTCGGCTTGTCTTTGACCATTCTATACTGTACTACTTACGTTAGTCCGGCCATTCTAAGGTCCGGTATACGTATCTGGCTACTGTTTGTACTCTGCGTGTTGGATCCCTGTCCCGATCCTGACATTACGATAGGGCCAATGGATCCTGCAAGTACAAACAGTCAGCTGGCTGCTCCTGATCCTAGGTTTGAAGCCATGGATCACAGAATGGATCAGATGGCGCTTGCGCTACAGGCTCTATTAGCTGGTGCCAATAACCCACCAGAGGAGATACGTAATACCCCTGTTTCTCCTGTCGGTTCAGGTCTAGAGGTAGCCACAGTGGGTGCTTCTTCTCACATTACCCCCCCAGTACGCTATGGTGGGGCTCCTGAGAAGTGTCGTGGTTTTTTAAACCAAATTAGTATCCACTTTGAATTGCAACCTCGCTCTTATCCTACAGATAGGGCAAAAGTAGGATTTATTATCACCCTACTCATTGAGAAAGCTCTGAGATGGGCCAACCCACTATGGGAGAACGATAATCCATTAGTTTAGAACTATAACGCATTTGTAGCTGCTTTTAGAAGAACATTTGACCCTCCAGGTAGAAAGGTTAATGCAGCCAGATTACTGTTGCGCCTGAGACAGGAGAACCAAACACTGGTGGATTATGCACTAGAGTTCAGGTCTCTGGCGGCAGAAATCAAGTGGAATGAGCAGGCGTATATGGATGTATTTTTGAATGGCCTATCTGATGTAATCCTTGATGAGGTTGCTACCAGAGAACTCCCTGAGAATTTAGAGGATTTAATTTCATTTATCTCTCGTATAGATGAACGTCTAAGAGAGAGACAGAACACTCGAGAGAGGAACCAGAGACCTTCTTTTAGGTTAGCTCCCGCTGTTCCAAGTCCTGACTCCACGATATCTTTGCTTACTGAACCTATGCAGATAGGGTATACCCGCCTCTCTGAGGAGGAAAGACAGCACAGGAGAAGAGAGGGTTTGTGTATGTATTGTGGAGCCAAGGGTCATTTACTCTCGAACTGTTCTAACCGCCCGGGAAACGCTCGCACCTAAGTCTCTCTAGAGGACAGGCCTTGGGTGTTTCTATTTTGTCCTCTACTCCTGATTATAAAGATCACAGGCTTCTGCTACCAGTTTCCTTAACTTGGGGGAAGGAAGTAGTAAAGGCTATGGCATTGATAGATTCCGGTGCTGCTGAGAATTTTATCGACCAAGCCTTTGCTAGTAAGAACAATTTCCCATCCCAGCTAAGGGAGACACCTTTGGCCGTTGAGGCCATAGATGGTAGACCACTACTAGACCCTGTTATCTTTCGTGAGACCATACCCATTAATTTAAATGTTGGTATCCTACACGTGGAGAATTTATCTCTTCTGCTCATTTCGTCTCCTTCCGTTCCCATAGTTCTGGGGTACCCATGGTTGAAAAAACATAACCCTATTATCGATTGGGAGTTAGGAGAGATACTCTCGTGGGGCCAGGGCTGCCAGGATCGGTGTTTGTGCAAGGTTTCTCCATTAGCTAATATTAACATACCGGAGAATCCTACTCAGTCCACAGAAAGACAAATACCAGACCTTTACCTAGACTTAAGGGCAGTGTTTGACAAGAAGAATGCCGATTCTTTGCCTCCACACAGGTCATTTGACTGTAAGATTAAGCTTCTACCCGGCACTATGCCTCCGAGGGGCCATGTATATCCTTTGTCTGTTCAGGAAAACTCGGTTCTAGAGGAGTATATTCGGGAGAATTTAGAAAAGGGATTCATCAGGAGGTCTTCTTCTCCGGCCGGGGCTGGGTTCTTTTTCATTAAGAAGAAGGATGGCACGCTGAGACCTTGTATCGATTACCGAGGCTTGAATAAAATAACTGTCAGAAATGCCTATCCTATCCCACTGATTACCGAGTTATTTGATCGTCTTAAGGGCTCCAAAATCTTCACCAAGTTAGATCTCAGAGGGGCTTACAATTTGGTGAGAATCCAGCAAGGTCACGAGTGGATGACGGCATTCAATACCCGGTATGGCCATTACGAATACACTGTGATGCCATTTGGACTATGCAATGCTCCTGCAGTATTTCAAGATTTGATTAATGAGGTACTTAGGGAGTTTCAGCATGATTGTGTTATCGTTTACCTGGACGACATACTAATACACTCTAAGGAGATTGAGACTCACCATAGACAGGTCAGAAAGGTATTACACAAGCTGCTGCAACATGGTCTATATTGCAAATTGGAGAAGTGCCGTTTTGATCAGTCTCAGGTAGACTTTCTTGGATACGTGATTTCTGGGGAAGGTTTTAAAATGGATCCTGTAAAACTTCAATCTATTTTAGACTGGCCCTTGCCCAAAGGACTCAAGGCTATCCAAAGGTTTATTGGTTTTTCCAACTACTATAGGCGCTTCATTAAAGGATACTCCTCTATCATTGCGCCTATTACCAATATGACCAAACAAGGGGCTGATACTAAGTTCTGGTCTAAGGAGGCTCTGGGTGCTTTCAAGACTCTCAAGGAACTTTTTGCCTCGGCTCCCATTCTAGTCCATCCTGATACGACTCTGCCTTTCTTGCTCGAGGTCGATGCCTCTGAGACAGCAGTTGGGGCTGTTCTGTCTCAAAGGTTAGGGGTGGATAAACCGTTACACCCTTGTGGTTTCTTCTCTAAGAAATTTTCTGGGCCTGAGAGCAGATATGACATCGGGGAAAGGGAACTGTTAGCAGTCATTAAAGCCTTAAAGGAGTGGAGACATTTGTTGGAGGGGACCCTACACCCTATTACGATTTTGACGGACCACAAAAACTTGTCCTATATTGGGGAGGCTAAGCGCTTATCCTCTAGACAAGCTCGTTGGTCCTTATTCCTGACTCACTTCAATTATGTACTGACTTACAGACCTGGTTCTAAAAACTCTAAAGCCGATGCATTATCTCGCCAATATGAACCTTCTACTGTACCTGAACCAGTTCATTCTTCTATAGTTCCGAAATGCAATATCATTGCTAATACGAATCTCAGGATTCATTCTCCATTATTGGCCGAGATCATTAAGTTGCAACATCTAGCACCTAAACAGACTCCTGCGGGCCGTCATTTCGTTCCTCCTGCTCTTCAACTGGAACTTTTACAGTGTTTACATAATAGCAAGATGGCGGGACATCCTGGTATTCGCAAGACTTACGCGTTGATCTCTAAGGACTTCTGGTGGCCTGCTTTACGGAGGGATGTTGAGGAGTTCATCGCTGCATGTGAAGTTTGTACTAAAACCAAACAACCCCATACGCTTCCATGTGGACTCCTGCAACCCTTGGAGGTTCCAGAGAAACCATGGTCCTGTTTGGCCATGGACTTTATTGTCGATCTACCTATCTCTAAAAGACAGACTGTTATCCTCACCGTGGTTGACAGGTTTACTAGGATGGCACACTTCATTCCCCTGCCTAAACTTCCGTCTTCTCCCGAATTGGCAGAGATATTCGCCAAGGAGATTTTTCGCCTACATGGGATACCCTCTCAAATTGTATCGGACAGAGGCTCCCAATTTGTTTCCCGCTTTTGGAGGTCCTTCTGCTCTCAACTTGGTATTAAATTAAACTTTTCTTCTGCCTATCATCCTCAGTCTAACGGAGCTGCTGAACGTACCAACCAGAAAATTGAACAATATTTACGATGCTTTGTTTCTGAACACCAGGATGATTGGGTCGGTTTGATTCCTTGGGCGGAGTTTGCACACAACAATCTCGTTTGCGATTCTACTCATTCAAGCCCCTTCTTCATGAATTATGGTTTTCATCCGTCTATTCTTCCTTCGGATTCTCCTTCCCAGGGGGTGCCGTCGGTTGATGTTCATGTTGCCAATTTGAGGAAGTTGTGGGATCAAACTCGACAAATCCTTGTGCACAACTCTATGTTGGTCAAGAAACACGCTGATAAACGTAGAAGGGCGGCTCCGGTCTTTGTTCCAGGTGATAGGGTATGGCTGAGCACGAGGAACATCCGTTTAAAAGTGCCCTCCATGAAGTTCGCTCCTCGGTATATTGGACCCTACAGGGTGCTGACCCGTATCAATCCGGTTGCGTATCGTTTAGCTCTTCCTAATACCTTACGCATTCCGAACTCGTTTCACGTTTCATTGCTGAAACCACTCATATGTAACAGATTTTCCTCCACAATAGCCCCTCCTCGCTCCGTTCAGGTGGAGGGTCAGGAGGAGTATGAGGTCAACTCTATTATTGATTCTCGAATCTCCCGGGGGAGAGTACAATATCTGGTTGATTGGAAGGGATATGGTCCTGAGGAGAGGAGTTGGGTACCTCAGGAGGATGTTCATGCTCCCCGTCTCCGCAGGGCGTATCACTCTCGCTTCCCATCTCGTCCCGGTTCATTCCGCCCGGTGGGCGTATCTGAGAGGGGGGGTACTGTCAGGGTACCTGTGGTCTCTACCTCCAAAAGAGGTAGAGACTTAGCTGTTCCACCATTCAGACGGTCTGATGACTCCCTTCCCTGCGGTATATCCGGTCATGCAAGGCCGGCCGCGAGGGAGTGACTGCCTTTTACACCATCTAGGCAGGAAGTCATCATCAGGACACTCCCCCGGATCGACCTGTCAGTCAATTGCTGCAGGACCAATCAGGACGTCTCGGAGGTGTGGTTACTGCTCTGAACAGGGTATTTAACAGAGCTTCCTTCATTAGCTCATTGCCCTGTCGTGGTTCTAGCTTGTTCTAGTCACTCAGTGCTTGTGTTTTCTATTATCCCTTTTGGTTTTGACCCGGCTTGTTTACCTTACTCTGCTTATCTCTGTTACCCTTGATTCGGCTTGTCTCTCGCTTACCTGTCTTCTGTTACCCTCGACCTCGGCTTGTCTTTGACCATTCTATACTGTACTACTTACGTTAGTCCGGCCATTCTAAGGTCCGGTATACGTATCTGGCTACTGTTTGTACTCTGCGTGTTGGATCCCTGTCCCGATCCTGACAACCACACAGTCAAACCATGCAAAAGAGAAATTGCAACAACAAAAAAGAGTTACATCTCAGACTCTATAGGTCTCAGTTGGCATGTTAAATGTTAAAGTTCATGACAGTACAATTAGAATAAGACTGAACAAGCATAGTCTGTTTGGCATGGTTTCCAGGAGAAGGTTTCTTCTCTCTAAAAAGAACATAGCAGCATGGCTTAGGTATGCAAAGTTGTATCTGAACAAACCACAAGACTTCTTGAACAATGTTCATTCAACACACAAGACCAAAGTGGAGATGTTTGACCATAGTGTATAGTAGCATGTTTTGTGGCCACGGGACCTGATAATCTTTCAGTGTGTTGACCATGAACTCCTCTATATACCAAAGTATTCTAGAGTCAAATTTGAGGCCATTTGTCTGATATCTAAAGCTTGGCTGAAATTGAGTCATGCAACAGGACAATGATCACAAGCACACCAGAAAATTTACAATAGAACGGCTGTAAAATAAAAAAAAATCAAGGTGGTGCGGTGGGTGAGTCAAAGTTCAGACCTCAGCCCAACTGAAATGCTGTGGCGGGATCATAAGAGAGCTGTGCATAAACAAATGCCAGCAAACCTCAACAAACTGAAGCAATGTTGTAAAGAAGAGTGGGCCAGAATTCTTCCACAATGATGTGAGAGAATGATAACGTCATATAGAAAATTATTACTTCAGGTTATTGCTGCTAAACGTGATTCTACAAGCTATTAAATCATGAGGTGTACTTAGTTTTTCACACATGACTTCTCCATGTTGGCATTATTTTTGTTAAATAAATCTTGACATGGTATCATTTGTCATATGTTGTTGTTGATCTGATTTGGTACTTATCTAATTTTTACCTGCTTAGGAACTGTTAGACATGTTGCAGTTAAAATCAGTGCTGTATTGCAATTCACAATTTAGCAATTATGACTCCATCTTGTTTGCAGACAGAATGTAAAAGACA
Organism: Pelobates fuscus; assembly: GCF_036172605.1. NCBI lineage: Eukaryota > Metazoa > Chordata > Amphibia > Anura > Pelobatidae > Pelobates > Pelobates fuscus. The sequence goes on along the minus strand of NC_086319.1, from coordinate 410,927,289 downwards.
CAGACACATTTATTTTTTTGCCTTAACTCTATTCATTCCGTGAAAAGAGATACGGCTTGTGTCTATCTTATTCACAGACCAGTCGTAAAACTTGGAATGCCATTGAGAAAATCATTCAGACCCCTACTCTGCATGTTACAAACTAATGTTTTAGAAAGAAGGTGGGGGCTGAGAAAATCCCATACTTAAAACATATAATTATATGTTTGATTATATACATACAATATTACTATTTATATATTTATTTTATTTAATAGAATCTATTAAATATATATTTTTATTTATATCACTATACATTAATATGTTAAACACATATAATTACTAATACACATATTCTAAAACAATACATTGTCCTAGTGTGTCCAGAAATCCAGACACAGATAAACTAATGTTAGAATGCCTCATACGATATATACTTATCTTACAAGCACTTACTTATAAACTAAAGGTGTCTAATGTGTAAATAAGGATATTCCTATAATGTCATATTCATACACTTTGTGGTGAAATGAAGGACAGATGTGTCAGAGGCTAAGTTACTGAGAAGTTTGGTGCCTCTCTGTCTCACTAACCTACAAACCATTGATCCAATGCTATCTACATGATGGAGTAGCCATTGGATTGACTGCTCTTTGATGTCATTTCTGTCATGAGATCCAGTTAACTCCTTAAGAGATAGTTATTATAGAGTTAAGATAGTTATTGAAAATGATAATGAAAATATCCATGAAACAATTATGCCATCTATTTGGAATTTGGAAATTGTAGCTACTAGAATGAGGTCATCAGTCATTATCATAGCGCACACCCATCCAGATCCATTAGTCACATCAAAGGTTTGGGTGTGAAAGTAAGAAATAAGCACTTGTTTAAAAATTAGCAACACAGGGAGCAGAAAGAACTTAACACCACATTCTCAGGGGGCTCTCAAACTACTTTTTCATGGACACATTCTTTCTTGGAAACACACCTCTTTTCCTATGCAATTCTTTGACACACCCTGTTAAATTTATTTGTTTGCCAGACAAGTTTTGGACTTAGAATTTGTCCAAACTTCCATTCTAGTTAACTTTCCCAACTTAAACACAACCATACTCATACACTTACTGGATTACATCTTCAGAACAAGAGAAATCCTACTAGAGAAAACTGATAAATATCATTGGTTTCTTTTTATTTTTCCTAAAAAATATACCTGGATAATTGCGGATTCAGATTCCAAAATGCTGGAATCAAATCTAGTCTAAATGTAATAATATAACTCATTGAATATGTCAAAAAGGCATAAAAAATGCTTATTACCACTACACTTGGTATAAGCTAGCGGAAAAATTATTTCATGCTAAGGTTCAAAACACATCTTTTGAAATATCCTAGGGTGTCTTCTTTAAGAAATGGTATGCCTTTATGGGGTAGCTGGAATAATTAACCTACAAATAAACCTCCAAAGTGGGATATGGACACAGCGTAAAAATATAAAGTTTGAAAAAACTTAAATGGCTGTGTCTAAAATGTGCCCCTTCAATATCTGCATTTACCTGGCAAAGGTACATATAGGGGTATTGCTGTGCTCAGACAACAGAGCTGAGCAAGATAGAAAGTATTATATAGCCGTAGCTCTCATAAAGTTTGCAAAATATACAGTACAAACTCACTGTGTGTCCTAAAAGCAGAAAAATTGCTTTTTACCACTACAAGCTAGTGGAAAAATGATCCCCACAAAATTTGAAATAAATTTGTGAAAAAATGGGGGCAAGTTAAGGTATAATATATGCCTAATAACATACCCTGGAGTGTCTGCTTTCTCAAATGGAAGGCCTTTGTGGGGTTATTTGAACAGTCAAATGGCTGTAATGCCACAAAATCAGACATATGACCATCTATGAAAATTCCAACTATAGAACCTGAAATAGCATGGTCTCCTATATGGCATTGTAGCTTCACAGAATAGCGGCAAAGGTATACAATGGGGATATCGTTGTACTCAGCAGATGTAGGTGAACACAATATGGGGTTTTGTACAGGGATAGCACACACTAGGTTTACGAAATACACATTACAAAACCTTGTTATCTGTGAATATGCCAAAATAGAGAAAAAACACAATTTTACTCCAATATTTAGCAGAGATTGGCAGTGAAACGGCTATGCAAAAAGTGTCAAACTAACCTTAAGTAAATAGCCTGTGATGTCTACTTTATATAAATATATACTTTTGTGTGGCAATTTTGTTTCCTGTAATGGGTATTAAACTTCCTAGACAAACATACCAACTTCTAAAATAGTTTCACATTGAAACTTTATTTTAGACCTTTTATTTTGTGACCTGTAACTTTCAAAATAAACTGAAATCCTACACATAGTATGTACTTTGTAAATCAAGACACATAAATGAATTGATTTTGAATTACTTTTCCTAAGCTGGACATATTATACACACACTATTATTGCCAAAACTTGGGGGAAAAAAGCATTTTTTTGTTTTTTTCCACATTATTTTGCAATTTTTTTGGTAAAATATGAAAATTTGTATATGTATATGTCACATCAAATTAAAGCCCTTTTTATCATCTAAAAAACGGTATATAATATGTGTTGGTACAATAAATGAGAGAGATGCAAATTGCAGTTGAACACAAACAGAAAAAATGCAAAAATTGCTTATGTCCTTAAGGGTATGTCCAGCTTCTGTAGCTGTGTCCTTAAGGGGTTAAAGTGTTTGCTCAGTGAAAACTGTAGCCAGCATTTTTAAAGTGTCCAATGTTTAAAATAAAAAATAAAAAACATTGTTTATTATAAAAATAATATTTAAATTGGCTGGTTTGATAAATCTGTGATATTAAATATTCCGTTAACAGATTCGTATTAATTGTGTTCAGCTTAACTGGGTATTCCTGGAGACTGTTTTAGTAATGGCAAGCTGATTGCATTATCTGTGTACTAATACCGTTCTATTACTTGTTATGTACTAGTAGGGAAATTGTCAGGACACTGTTTAGAAGATGAAGCCCAAGATACAGAAAAGGCAGTAACTCATTCAGAAATGCATTACAAAAAAGTCAAATGAAGAATGGTCAGGAAAGCCAAAGGTAAGGACAAGCGGCTCAGGATCGTAGTCAGTAGTCAAGCAGGAATCAAATATCAAGGAATCACACAGGACAGGCACTGAAATTATAAACGCAACAGGAGCACAGTATAACTGAGCAAAGAGTCAAGGTTTAGTGGAGTTTAAATAGGAAGAAGAGGCATGTCCATTTACTGTAGATCCACCTTCATTTACACCCCCTTCTCGGGGTTCCACCCTCTGTCTCTTTAAGAGACCTTGCTTTGGCACTTGCATGCCATAGTATTCCCACGAATCTCCACATTCTGTGTTCGGGAAGCGGTAGTGACTGGAGGATCGCAAGTGGCCACCGTGGATGGTCGAGCCGGCCATCCTGCACGGTGAGTCATGAAGGGAGAAGAGATGTGTCACGGGAGCACAAAAAAGGTAAGCTGGGCATTGGGGACCTGACAGTCCCCTCATCTAAGCAATTGACACCAGTAAGACCAGAACGAGAAGAGTGTTGAAATGGAATCTTCTTAGAAGACGATGAGCATTGATGTCTTCTGGTCCATAACCTTTCCAATGTATCATATATATGAGGATACCTCATCTAGGATGTCTTGTTCTTTGTACTCAGGATTCCCAGTGACAGCCACAGGAGCAGAAGGAGGGATGATACAATCATGGAATGTGTTGTCTTTTGAACGCTTGAGGAGTGACACATGGAAGGATGGATAAAAGCAGTAGTGAGAAGGCAGATTCATCTGAACAACCACAAGAGAGAAGAAGATTTTCTTGACATCAAATGTACCTATGTATTTAGGACCCAATTTCTTGGAAGGGCAAGGGAGTTTCAAATGTTTAGTGGATAGCCAAACCTGGGTGTCTATCTGGTAGAAAGGAGGAGGTCTTCTGTGGCGATCAGCATAGGATTTGTAGAGAGATTGGCTCTCCTGCAAGGTTTTCTGGGCATGGAGAAATCATTGTGACAGGTGTGTAACAAGAGCAGAGGCATCAGGAACAGTGGTGAAGGTAGGTGTTAGAAGGTGACAGGTGGTGGTCCAGAGACCGGCACCCCTGTATGCCTGATGATGGTAGGAGTCACAATGTGGTCTGGTGCAGGGTAACCACACGCCCCCTGGTGTTGAGCACCAGGGTTTGTGCGTACACATACCAGGGCCGTGATGCAGCTTCTGCGGATCCTAGGAGCTTGATATTATGCAGATATGTATCCAGTACTAGAAACAAGGCAATACTAGAATAGGCACCAAACAAGATAACAAGACAAGATTAGAAGAACCCAGAACTGGAGCAGGAAAGAAAGCAGAACCCAGAACATGTACACAATACATGAGGGAAACAAGAACAGGACATGGACAGGGCAGGAATGTACATGAACTGGGAATACAAGACAAAGTAAAACAAGACAAGAGATGCAAGGCAAAACAAGAGGAGAAACAACTAATTACTATATATGTAACAAACATTGGATATTTAGACATACATAAATGGCCAAGATGTATGCAGCTCACCACTGCTTCAAAATGCTCCAATTACGATGGGTCCTAACTGCCCAGATATGCATGACTAAAAGTACAACAATAAAATACACACAGTACTTACCTGCAAGGAAAGAAGCAGAGCAATGAGACCACTGCTAGCAGGAACAATCTGAAACAAAAAGGATAAATGGCAAAGGAACAGGTGTGGCAACAAAAGAACAAACATATAAAGGAATCCAGGAGACTGGGAATTCCAGGAACTGAATAAAGGAATGAACCAGGAACAGGATGTGACAGTTAAAATCTGTAATTCAGAAGGAAAGGTGAAGAGTGAGTAGAGTCATTGATTCCTGAGTTGTAGGCGAATTCAGCAGTGGTGAGCAGTTCTTTTCAGTTGGACTGTAAGTGGGTGGTGTAGCAACAAAGCTACATTGAGGAAATCAAGTATTTGATCCCCTACTGATTTTGAACATTTGCCCACTGATAAAGAAATGATCAATTTGACCCAGTATTCCTGTGAATCATTCAGATGTTCATTGTCAAACTTCAGACGGATGTACATGTGCTTTCTTGAGCAGGGGGACCTTGCGGGTGCTGCAGGATTTTTGTTTTTCGCAGCGTAGTGTGCTACCAATTGTTTTCTTAATGACTACTTGGTCTAGTAGGAGAGGCCAGAACATAGATAATGTGCTTTCAACCATTGCATGTTCCAGTAGTGAAGAGCTCTGGGAGTATATTGCCTCAATGGCAATTTGCCATTGCCTTAAACACAATAGAAGATCCACAACACGAGTGAGCAGGTGAAGAGGAATGTGGTACATCAGAAATATCCTAAATATCTCTTTTCGGATGGCTGCAATATTCACAAGAGGCAGGTGGAGTAGGCATGTAGTCGAGTCTATTTCAACATCAAGGAAGTTAACAAACTGATATTTGAGCAGTGCTGATTTAGTTTGATTCACCACAAAAACCAAAGACTTGATAACAATAGCTCACAACAAAGTTCATCTGATAATGGTTGAATCGCAAAAGAGTAGCAAGTCATCCAGGTATACAAGGCATAGAATGCCCAGCGACTGTAGACAAGCCAGAACATATTTTAGTAGATGAGCTGAACCTGAAGGGGAGACAGGTTAACTGAAATGGAAGTGATTTGGATCAAACAAACTTTTTGATTATTGTCTGTCTACACCTTCCAAATTGATTGCGCGCTTGTTTCTGGAAGTAAATCACACCAGACACATTGCAGGTTTCTGAAAAACTTCAGAGATTGGCCTTTATTCCCTTTTAAAGGAGAAATACGTCATTTACAGAGTCACAGTTAACATAATGTATACATTCAGCAGTTGGTTAACAGTCTAAGGGGTCTTGTCTAAACCCACCCTACAGGATGTAATGTCACCATTACAGAGCTCTCCCACCAACATTCCAGCTCCATCTTGGTTACACGATGGGAGGGGGAGTGAGGAATTACTGAAAAGAGGGGCTGAAGAGGAAACAGTTACTTTAGCAGCGATTCTCCATTTTGTTACATGTGGCAGAAAGCTGTTAGTTGCATGTGGCGAAACCAACCTCGCAACTGTGAACTGGAGAAGCCTGGTTGTTAGTCTCCTGCCCTGTGACTGTGGTCCTGCAGGTTAAACCTTTTATTTTCCCTGCAGAAAGGCATATTCGTGCGTTTCTGAGGGTGTTCGGTAGATTTGATCTACCGAACAAACTGACGAATGCGCGACCACCTGGGAGCTGGATTGTGCCATAAATTTACCTCCCTGAAGCTGCGCTTAACCGCAGCTTAATTGACGAATCCAGGGTGGTGTTTGTTCGGTTGCCGACCACGAGGCGGCGGCCATTTTTAATCGTGCGAAAGACCAGCGGTGTTCGGCGAAGATTCTATGGAACTAAAAACTGACACTTATTTGCACGAACACCGCTGAGCCATCCGTCGCCTGGTTCATATTCGTATAAGTTTAACCGAACACCGGCTCATTCGGTATTTTGTGTATGTGAATATGTGAACCCAGATAGCAATGCCATGGAGCCTATTCGTGTGATTAGAGACTTTGACTCCATGGCAATTGAACTGTGTGAATAGGATCTGAGCGCTATTCGGTAGTTTTGTGCGCTCAGATCCCAGCTGTAACGAGACCAATCTCGCCACATTGCATTGGAGAAGCCTGGTTGCCCGCCTGCTGCCTTTGGACTATGGCCCTGGGAGATTGGGCCCTTTAAAAACAGTATTCGGCCATACCAGAGTGTATGTCACTCATTCTGGCCCTTTAAATACAGTGGGGTCATTCGGTACTTGCCCTGTGTGAGCGGTGATACCCCAGATAGCTATGCCATGGAGCCCATTCATATAATGAAAGACTATGGGAAAGACTTTAGCTCCATGGCAATTGAACTGTATGTGTGTGGTGTGAGCACCATTCGATAATGTGCGCTCAGACCTAAGCTATCTGGGGATATGTTGCATGTATATGTTTTATGTAGTAATTGCAACAATGTGTAATTTTATGTATTTTTACAACCATGTGCTCAATGGAGTCTGCCTCTATCCCTGGATATAATTGGATTATTTTCCCATTGTCTCCAGGACAGAGGCCTCTGTAAAACCAGTTTGAGCCAGATAGCCATGTGCCAGCCAGGGCCCAAAAGATACTTTACTAACTTTTGAACCCCTGGTCTGATTCATGCCATTTTTTTAATATGTTGTTCCCCTGAATGGATTGATTGTGAATATGTGATTTTTATGTGAATGTGATGTATGGTTTTAGAGTTATGAAAGTTGGGTAGAAAGTATGTTTTAATTGTATGTGTAATTGAGTTTCCTCTCAGGATAAGGGGAGGGAATATGTGGGATGTAACTGTGATATGATTGGTTGTTTTATACCTCCCTGTGGGCGGACCTGATTTTGTAACAATTGTAATAAAAACCAGGCTGGGTGTGCCAGCACCTCAGACCACTCCTTGACCCTCAACACGAGCCTTGTCTCGTTCTTGGGGGGATTCACTGTATGCTGTTGGAGACTGATTGCCAGGAGTGTAAGCTGATGTATGCTTTTCCTGTTCGTCTGCTAGCAGCTATTCGTGAGGTTCCAGTTTGGAGTGCTATTTTGTATCCAGTTCGGGAGTTTGGTGTTCTGCAGTAGCTGTGCCTGTCTCTCAGAAAGGGGTATATAATAAGGGGGATTTCAACCCCTTGTCAGCTGAAACAGTCTGGGGATATGTGATATGTCTATGTTTTATGTGAAAAAGGTGACTTTGTGTATTTTAAGGTGTTTTACTGTCTTTTGTGTCCCCATGTGTGTAATGGAGTTTTGCCTCTGTCCTGGGAGATAATTGAATTACTTCTCAATTATCTCCAGGATAGAGGGAGGAGATCAGGATGCATTGTGGGGATGTTTTACTGCTGTGTGTCTGTAATTGGTGTATGTCTGTCTTTTGTTACAGTCTTACATTTGGTCCCCTAGGGGAGTGTCCACCAGGTGGGAGACCTGCATAAATACTGGGCAATTTGACTGTATGCCGATTGCCAGGAGTGTAATCTGTTCGTATTGCTTTTCCTGTTCGGCTGCTTCCAGGGTTCGTGTGTTTCCTGTTCGGGAGTTTGGTGTTCTGCAGTAGCTGTGGCTGTCTCTGCAAAAGGGGATTATCGCCTAAACTGGGTTTTATCCTCTTGTGTGCGAAACGGTCCGTTACATTGCACAAAGGAAGCGGGGGAGGGGTTAGAAAGGGAGGCAGTTACTTTAACACAGGAATCTGTTACACGAAGCTTGCTCAATGAGAAGGGGGAGGATAGCAGGATGGGAGGAATTTACAGAGGAAATAGTTACTGAGCACACAGAACGGGGGGAGGGAAGCTTTTACTCTAGCAGCCAGTTTTACACAGTTGAACACAGAATAAATAGACATTAGTAAATAGACATTTTATCCATTCAAGTATTTTGTCCATAACAGAAGATCATACCAGAGAAAGTGCCGGAATCTAAACACAAGGGAGGGAGTGGCTGATGAGGAGGAGAGCTGAACTTGATGATGTAGCCCCAAACCATCTAGAATCCATACATCTCAGGATAACATTTCCCAGTTCTGCAAGAAAAGGGATAGCCTGCCTGGAGTGAAAGTATTGGAGGAGCAATGAGAAAGTAGACCCAAAGTGGAAACGTAATCGGTCTCTGCTTCTGATGCCTCTGGGCTTGTCTGCACCTCTGTAGAAAGAACAAGGATGAGGAGAGAATTCTAAAATTGGCAGGTGGCATGGCTACTCCACCCACCACACTACCCCAAAAGCACCTCTGTTGGGTGGAGGGAGAAACATTTGCCATAGGAACAATTCGAGCCTTGTTGAGTGTTTTAAACAATTAAACATGTTTCTTTAACTCAGTGATGGAATAATCACAAAGTAGGAGGTATTTGGCAGAGGTTTCCTGCTCTTTAGTAGCCAGACTCATAAGCTTTGTGTTGATCCATAACAAGGCAGCCCTGCATCTTTCAGGGCATAATGTCACAGTAGTATTCCCAAGAATACAGATAGAGTATTGGGCCCATTCCCTACTGCAGTCAGATCAAGCTGGATGCCTGGAGATAGTGCCAAATCAACAAATATAGGATATTTGCCAGCGGGCCCGAAGAGATCTATCAATTTATCCTGGGTTGCCTTCGATCCTCTCTCAATATCGTTATGTGCATCAAGTCTCTTCCAGAACAGAAACATCTCCCCCATATGTTCAAATTCTGCCATGTTGACAGTTTTGTCCATGAGGGAAGGTCTGGGCCATTCGGACCATAGGTGATTTCATAGGTGATTTCCAAAGCCTAAAATTAGCACATTTTTACAAGTGGTCTTGCAGGCTCCATTTTGAGGACATAGGGTGCTGGATGGATCTTGGATCAAAAAGCAGGTCACCCTGGGCATCCAGAAACAAGCAGTCTGTGTCCAGCACGAAGTCCCACTGCATGTCACCCTGCAGAAGGGAGTCTCCCACTGTTGACTATTTCACATACAGTGAGGGAAAAAAGTATTTGATCCCTTGCTGATATTAAACATTTCCCCACTAACAAAGAAATAATCAGTCTATAATTTTAATGGTAGGTGTATTTTAACAGTGAGAGTGTGAATAACAAAAATAAAAAACAGAAAAAAAGACATTTCAAAAAAGTAATAAATTGATTTGCATGTCAATGAGTGAAAAAAAGTATTTTACCCCTTCATCTTAGTACTTGGTGGCAAAAGCCTTGTTTGCAATCACAGAGGTCAGATGTTCCTTGTAGTTGGCAACCAGGTTTGCACACATCTCAGGAGGAATTTTGACCCACTCCTCTTTGCAGATCATCTCCAAGCCATTAAGTTTTTGAGGCTGATGTTTTGTAACTCTAACCTTCAGCTCCCTCCACATATTTTCTATGAGATTAAGGTATTGAGACAGGCTAGGCCACTCCAGTTCCTCAATGTGCTTCTTCTTGAGCCACTCCTTTGTTGCCTTGGCTGTATGTTTTTGGTCATTGTCATGCTGGAATACCAATCCATGACACATTGCAATGCCCTGGCTGAGGGAAGGAGGTTCTCATCCAATATTTGACAGTACATGGCCCTGTCCATCATCACTTTGATGCAGTGCAGTTCATCTGTCCCCTTAGCAGAAAAACACCCCCAAAGCATAATGTTTCCACCTCCATGTTTGGTGGTGGGGATGGTGTTCTTGGGGTCATAGGCAGCATTCCTCCTCCCCCAAACACAGTGAGTTGAGTTGAAGAGCTCGATTTTAGTCTCATCTGACCACAACACTTTCACAAAGTTCTCCTCTGAATCATTCAGATGTTCAATGGAAAATATCAGACGGGCCTGTACATGTGCTTTCTTAAGCAGGAGGACCTTGCAGGTGCTGCAGGATTTCAGTCCTTCACGGCGTAGTGTGCTACCAATTGTTTTCTTGGTGACTATGGTCCCAGCTGCCTTGAGATTATTAACAATATCCTCCCATGTAGCTCTGGGCTCATTCCTCACCATTCAAACTCTTGCATCGAGCACCAGGCTGAGGGTGTTTCTTCCATTTGCGAATATACACACCAACTGTTGTCACCTTCTCACCAAGCTCCTTGTCGATGGTCTTGTAGCCCCTTCCAGCCTTATGTAGGTCTACAATGTTGTCCCTGACATCCTTGGACAGCTCTTTGGTATTGGCCAGGGTGGAGAGTTTGGAATCTGGTTGATCGCTTCTGTGGACAGGTGTCTTTTATCCAGTTGACGAGCTGAGATTAGGTGCACTCCCTTTAAGAGAATGCTCCTAATCTTAGCTTGTTACCTGTATAAAAGACACCTGGGAGCCAGATATCTTGCGGATTGATCAAATACTTATTTCACTCATTGACATGCAAATCAATTTATAACTTTTTTGACATGTGTTTTTCAGGAATTTCTTTTGTTATTCTGTTTCTCACTGTTAAAATATACCTACCATTAAAATTATAGATGAATCATTTCTTTGTCAGTGGGCAAACATTCAACATCAGCAGGGGATAAAATACTTTTTTCCCTCACTGTAAGTCTCCAAATTCTGTTTTGTTCTCTCCGTTTGCCCATTGGTATGGGGATGAAAGGCGTTAGAGAGTTCCTGTGTCTGAGAGGATAGGTTCAGGGATACCATGTAACACATGATCTTGGAAAAGAGTGGCAGTCTTTTTTGCTGTAGGGAGTCTATTCACATAAAAAAAATGGGCCATCTTGGTTATTCGGTCTAAGACCACCATAATTCTATTGTATCCATGAGAATAGAATCGTGTAATTCCTCTATAAAAATCAACTGATAGATGGCTCCAGGAGGGTATAGGTAGCGGATGTAAAAAGCCTGCTGTTACAGTAGTCATGGGATTGATCTGGCACACGTAACACAGGAGCATACATAATTGGTTACGTCTTTCTTCAGAGTTGGCTTCCTGATGTGTTGTAGGAATTTCCTTTGCCCACCATGGTCTGATACTGGAGCATCATGAAAATGTTGCAGGACACTGAGATGGCGAGGTTCTGTTATGTAAATATTTCCATGGGACATAGCAAACCCTTCTGGTGAGAGAGTAATTATGGACATAGCAGCAGTTGCCTTAATATCCTTTAGTACATGTTCCATGACACCCAGGAAATATTGGCGGTTGATTATGGTTTCTTCTCTTTTGCGTTTGCTTTCATCTGTGGTGAATATTCTGGATAATGCACCAGCTTTTTGGTTCCTTGATCCAGGATGATATGTAACGTGAAACAGAAATCGGGGCTCAGGATTCCCACAATGCTACGCCTTCTGTGAAGCCATGTTTTGGAAGCAACAGTGTCTGGAGAATCGCAAGCTGACGGCGTGGATGGTCAGACCAGCCCCGCTGTACGGTGAGTTGTGCTCAGGCACGGTCTCTCTGTGGAGGGAGAGGAGATGCAATGCGGGAGTGCGAGGCAGGTAACCCGGGCAGCGGGGTACTAACAGAAATATAAATCTACAAATAAACATACTACCAAGTTAAAGCTTAGCTTAAATTAATAAGGGGATACAGTGCCATAAAATGATCATTTTTACAAAATATAATTTTTAATATTTTATTACCCGAAATATATTCTCACAGAGCAGATGATTGATATTATGTCCTGATATGCAAAACCGTAGAATTCAAAGATTGTGTACTTTCTTTTCCCCATGACATAATTAAGTTAGTTGGTTAGTTGATATGACTTCCAAAACAGTTTTTATTAATTTCTTATAAATTGGAAAATGAATTAACCAAAGAAATGTGCTTAAATAAAGAAGTCTGAAAAGTTAGAGTGTTTAGTGTGTGTATACACTGAGGAAAGGTTTAAGTCATTGACTGAGTGGAGAGGATGGAATGTGATATACTTGTTTATTATTGAAATTGTAAAGATTGGGACACTGTTATGCAAAGCTTTACAAGTGCCTCTGCGCAGAATGCATTTTTATCAACTGCTGTATTTAATAAATCAATACATATTTCTCAATTCTCTCTCAGACTAGTCAAACATAAGATGTTAAAGGATCCATGGTTTTGTATTGATCCATTGGATTGATAATTTTATAATTTTCCGTCTCAAACATACTTCTCACATGTCTTTGCACTAAACAAAACTCTTTTCAAATTATGTTAGCCCAACCTAGACAATATACATATTGGTTAAAGGACCACTCTAGGCACCCAGACCACTTCAGCTTAATGAAATGGTCTGGGTGCCAGGTCCCTCTAGGATTAACCCTTTTTTTTAATAAACATAGCAGTTTCAGAGAAACTGCTATGTTTATACTGAGGGTTAATCCAGCCTCCAAAACCTCTAGTGGCTGTCTCATTGACAGTCGCTAGAGGCGCTTGCGTGCTTCTCACTGTGAAAATCACAGTGAGAGCACGCAAGCGTCCATAGGAAAGCATTGTAAATGCTTTCCTATGCGACCGGCTGAATGCGAGCGCGGCTCCTGCCGCGCGTGAGCATTCAGCCGATGATGTCGCAAGGAAGAAGGAGAGGAGGAGTAGAGCTCCCCGCCTGGCGCTGGAGAACGAGGTAAGTTTAACCCCTTCCTCCCCCCAGAGCGCGGCGGGAGTGGGTCCCTGAGGGTGGGGGCACCCTCAGGGCACTCTAGTGCCAGGAAAATGAGTATGTTTTCCTGGCACTAGAGTGGTCCTTCAAACATTTGAACTGGTTTCACTTGCACTCTTCCACACCTCTTAGACATTCAACAATTTACACTAATGCAATGTGACAATGGTATGACTAACCTTTGAGCTAAATTTTCAAGTTTATTGTCCTTAATTAAATATTAGTGATAAAACTTTTCAACTCAGGAGGGCGTTTTTCCTTGGCCAAATTTGAAAATATTGAGAGTCGGGGGCCTTAAGGACCATCTTATCTCCTACCAACATATATAACATTTAATGCACGTAGGCACCAGAGGTGAAATGAGGAGTTAATATTGTGCAACTTCTTAATTTCATGCCCTTTGAGTTCATATGTTTTCTTATAGTCTGCATCCCCTGTTTCATCAGGGGTCTGTCTTCCTTCCATTGCTACATTGAGGGAAGGAGGGGTAACACATCAACAGTTGTATTATACATTATATTTTACGGAGGGTATGGGCAACTAATTTCAGGAATTCAAAAGCAACAACTTAACTTAATCTTGTAAATATTCCTAGAACTATTGTACCCCATAGTTCACATCAACTGACAATTATGATAATTATCAACTGAGGTAATAACACATATAAAGGGCAGACCGGTCTTAGATATTATGATGAGCAAAAGATTCAAATGAACCTGGAAGCGACCTTTTTGTGTGGAGCCGCTAAAAGTTAAAAAAGTGTTTTGTATGGTTGGTTAGCATCAATGTTAATGTCGGTGGCATTTTTTTATTTAGTTTCAGTCACAGTCTTTTGACTAAAACGCCATTTTAGTTTTAGTCATATTTTAGTCATTCAAATTGTTTTAGTCGACTAGTAGATTTTAGTTGACACAACTAAAATCGAATGGGTTTAGTTAAAGCCTCTATATGTCTCTTTTTTTTCTCTTCACCAGTCCCTCTGTGTCTCTTTGTGTCCCCCACAGCCCCTCTGGGTGTCTCTCCCCCAAGCCCTGTCTTTTTTGCCCCTTCCACAGTCACTCAGTGGCTCTCTGCCTCCCAGCCCCTCTGTGTGTCTCTTTCTCTCCGTTAGAAATGAGAGAACAATATCTGTCCTATTAAATTGAGATACTAAATAAACTAAACAATAAAATCTAACATTTAATAGATATAATTAAAAAAGGTTTAGTAACCTTAAAACTCAGGGATACAGGGGATAGGGAAAATATATACAGGGGGTGAGAGTATGTACTAAACAAGAGATAGTGCTAAGTGATAGATACCTTTCACAAAGATGATAAGGCAAATAGATACTTGTGGATAAGATCAGTATCCAAATGAGGTAACTATATGAAAGCATGTAATATAATTGTAACAGGTTAAGAATCTCTTGAGTTACAAAAATAGAACAGCGAGAGAGAAAGAGGATATCACCTAAATGTCTAGTTCAGTGAAGCTGAACTTGTGGTGAATTCCTTTCTCTAACCCTCTTGTTATATCTGGGAACTGTATCCCAGGTATGTGGAGGTTCAAATAATGATGTCATAGTTAACTCTATACAGAATGTGAAGGGATCGTGAGGTAAATAGATAGACTGATGAAAATACACTGATCTTACGTCATATAACTGACTAATAAGGATAAGAAGGAAAAATTTAAAAAATAAAGTGGAAATGGAAATAGAAAATTGATTGAACTGGTCTATATTGATATTAATATGAGCACTACTGAATGGCACTGTGTCGATTAATCCACAAAGTTAACCTTTTTAGGATAAAGAGGACATTTTTAACGAGGGGGAATGAATTGCAAGGAAATCATTGAAATGGGTTAAAAGTTAAATAAAACATGCAGATAAAACATGGGTATCTAGACACTTTTTGTCACTTGTGTTTAAGGCCTATATCAGAACTTTTGACCCCTTCAGATGAGGTTCAAATCTATTAATATCACTAAATCTATAATAATAATTTAAATGGATAAGATCACACAATAGTTAATTAGAAAAATGAATATATGAGAATAAATAAATCAAAGCTAAGAATGAGTCTCACATTTTGTTTCTCTCTGGGTTTGGTTTGCGCCCAAGAGACCTTCTTGTATTCTCTCACGGTTTCTGAACGTATATAAAACTGAATCCAAAAATAATTTTCACCCTGCAGTATTCAATCTGTTACTGTGATCTAGAACAAGTCATGGACGTTTCTTTAGTTTCCTTCGTTGTTCAACCTTTCTTTAATACGATTTTTATTCATTAAATTATTAGAACAACTTATCTTATGTAGAAGAGATTGGCTCCACGTCTAAAGATGAATTAACCAACCTCACTACATAACTGAATGACAATCCCTGTTCTGCACTGAACATTTCAGATTTTGGCGTACATCTCACCAGGTATTGGGGATAAAATGTGATTAACTTGCAAACCTCAGATGAAGTGTGACTTGAGTGGGATTTTACCTCTTTACATTTCTGATAAATAGTGCATTATGTGTTGGCAAATAAAACTCACTCAAAAGGAAAGCACGGTTAATGGCACAAACACAATTGCTTAGAATTGAGCTGTTTCTGGTTATTTTTGTTGCTGTCAGATACATCTAAACTCTAGTGACAGTCTTCCCATTAACTGTTCATTATATTTCATGACATATGAAATCAGGTTTTACTTATACGATGTAATCATTTTAGTCATGTTCATTAGATTAAGACTTTCCTTTGACCATATTTTACTCCTTTATTGGTTCCAAGGTGTTTTTGGACTGAATTCTTCATGTGTTCGGTCTATTTATTTCACTATATTTATATACTTATTTAAATTTTATATTAAATATTTTACCAGGAAATATCTCTTGCTTTCAATGATACCCTTGAGTACATTGTTACATACATAACAGTAAACATGTAATCGAGATAAATAGAGTGCATTAACACAGGTAAAGTAAAATATCCAAAATGGGTCGGTGCTTATAAACACCCCAATATATAAATTCCCTCCCAGTGTGGAGAAACATGGCGCACCCTCTCTTCCTGCTTAACTGATCTGTTGCCAGAAATTTCCAGACAGAGGGACAAACTGGATAAAGGAAGAAGAATCCTGGCAGGGTGTAAGACCCTTTACTGTATTAATAATAGTGTATAACAGCATCCAGGCAGTACATGGAGTCATCCCACAGCCTGACAGCAGTCTGTCTGTTTTCAGTTTAATCAGAAATGAGGAAACACAGCATTTACTGACAGGGTATAGAGGAGCTGTTATCGGGGGATCCAATCAATAAAGCTGTGCTTCATTTCCAGTTGTGACTTCCTCACCAGGGCTCAAATTACACTCATAAACTGCAAGCGGAGATTCAGTGCACTGGTCTAGAGGAATGTTCGACGGGGAAAAATAATGAAACAAATAATATATATGGTCTAGGATATAAAACAAAAATAATAATTACCTAATGTTTTGTGAACAGAAACACCATGCTCTCAGTATGTTTGAAAAATAGTAAATAACCAGTAAGGATTTTTCTAATTGCATGATATGACATCTGGATCCTATTCCTCCAAAGGAAGAACTTGGGAAGATGGAGATACATAAGACAATTAGTCATTGGGATTCCATTACAAAAGATAGCAGTATTAAGGATAAGCAGCCAAGGAGATAAATGTCTCTACCTGTGTCTCAGTTTACCTGATCTGCACTGATCTCCAAACTGACATGAGTACCTTTTTTCTTGGTTAGATATAATTGGTGTCTTAAGGTATTCTCACATGGAGGTTCACTTTTTGTATATACTGAATAAGGAAATTGAATTACCTATTCCACACTGAGATCATGAAGTATGAAGTGGTAAGTTAAAAGGTTAATTATTGCTGTGGTATCATGTGATTTTTACAATACACAATTATATACATGGATTTTCTTTACAACAGAATTATACAACTGATTTTGTTGGTAAAAAATAAATGCTGCACTTTTTTACATTCATATTGAGTTTGATTGTAAGATTCACGCAAAGTGTGGTAGCTGTTAAAATTGAATCAATGTATTGTACATATATTTAGAAAACAAATCATTTTCTTAATCATCATTCATGTTGTTATATTATTTTACATGTTATTATTGTATTGACAATATTGGAGGAACACAATAATCAATAAATATATATATGTAAAAAAAGTGCTCCCTTAACCTCTTTAAATTACTGTTCTTCCCCATTGCTGCAATGAAAGAGTTAGAATTAAACACACCCTTATCCCAGCTCTGGGAGAGGTTCCTCATTGCATCTCCAATCCAGATCCTGTGAACTCATCATGTCTGATCATTTGTGTCCAGTTACATGTTTCACAGAACCAATGACACCAGTTGGTCCCTATGAGAAGGATTCATTTCTGATTTGAACTACAAACTTTAACTAACTTTTTTTTAACCAAGCTAAAGTGCCTTACGGGATAGGGGTGTTCTTTTGATTAATATATCCCTATTTTTGGACATGGGTGTGATACAGATAAAATTTCAAAGACAAAGAAAAAAATAGATGAAAATGCATTAAAAGAATGGAGGAAAGGGAGGTAGTTGATATCTGGGGTGTAATATGTTCTTATGAGAAGAGCACCGTACAGAACCTCAGAGCTGTCGCATAAAATATTTTACATTGTGTGCATGCTTTACTACCTCATGCATGAAGCTAGTAGATCATGCCCACTTTGCCTGTGAGATAGCTAACGTGTGTGCATGTTTCAAGTATTCAAAACCCTGGATGGAGACCAAGGTAGGCACATATAGACACATAATACAATTCTCATGCACACAACTTAGTAGATCATGCACGCTAATTAAATCTATCATGCAGGAAATACTTTAACTGATCACGTACGTTAACTTTCTCTTGAGCACAATCTGCTACATCTACGAATTAATACATCAGACGCACAATGTGATTTAAAATGCAAATGATCTTCGGAAAGATGTTGCACCACATTAATAACTGTCAGCAACTTATAATATTATATATATCTGTCTGGGATTGGTTTACTGTAAATACTGGCTATGGTTACTTTGACATATTTTGCTCCATAAATGAAGGTCATTACAGGAAAAATTACAAATTGGTGTCTGTTTAAAAATATACATAATTTAACATCACAACATTTTCTTTTCCCGCAGATAATGAATGTCATAAACAAGACCACTGAGATTATTCTACTTGGATTTCAGGATCTACTACACTTCAAGGTTTTATTTTTAATTGTCCTTCCTGTTTTTCTCATTATGACCGTATGCGGAAATATTCTGATTATTTGGCTGGTGGCATCTACCAGCAGTCTCCAGTCTCCCATGTATTTCTTCCTAACCCAACTGTCCATTTCTGATTTACTTGTTACAACAACTATTGTCCCCAAAACACTTTATATTATTTATAATGAAGGGGGTACTATATCCTTTTCAGGTTGCCTTATTCAGTATTATTTTTTTGCTTGCTCTGAAGCCTCTGAATGTTTTCTTCTGTCAATAATGGCTTATGACAGATATCTGGCCATCTGTAACCCTCTGAGATATCGCTCTTTAATGAATTCTGTGTTACGTGTTACATTGGTTATCATCACTTGGCTATTAAGCCTTTTTGCATCATTAATTATACTAATATCAGTAATTCAGTTTCAGTTTTGTGGCCCAAATGTTATTGATCATTTCTTCTGTGATCTTGTCCCACTATTAGAACTTTCTTGTTCAGACACCAAGTTACTTGAAATGGAAATTCTTATATTGTGTGTACCATTAACTATTACTCCACTCATAAGTATTGTAGTATTTTATGTGCATATTGCCCAGGCTGCCCTTAGGATTTCCACCACAATTGGAAGATCAAAAGTCTTCTCGACTTGTAGTTCCCACCTCACTGTGGTTTCCATTTTCTTTGGCACTATAACAGGAATTTATGTAATTCCCACCAATAAGAAATACGTGACTGGCAACAAAATTGCTTCTTTGTTATACACTGTGGTGACCCCTATGATTAACCCGATCATATACAGTCTGAGGAACAAGGATATCAAGGAAGCCGCAAAGAAAAACATTGTTAAAATTAATAAATACAATTAAAATGTATCCACAACATACATTCTTCATCATATATGGTATTTTGCTTTAGTTCATTTATAAGGCTCCAAGATACAGAGTAGGACACCAAGCAGGTGAAACAATGAAAGTTTTTTTAATTAAGGACAATACAGTCTAATATTTATATTTACAAGAATTCTACAGGAACAAAGTAATATATCACCAATTAATGCAGAAAATCAACATCCAGGTCTATCATGGCTGGGAAGGCTTGAGTTCAGCCTTGCCAAGAGTCTTAAATTAATCTGGAAGGTTACTACACAGTGTATAATCTTATATGTGAGACTTTTGGCAAAACTTCAAAAAGTCCCATCTTTTATAAGCAAAAATTAGCTTACATAACTCGTTTATGCAAGGGACATGTGCATTTCATACATGCCAGAGTACAGTTTCTCAGGTAGACAAGAAATCAGTTCACCCCAGAACATTTGCCAGATGCTCTGAGTCTCTGAGTGATGTATCATAAGAAAACAGCACTTTGTTTAGAAGATTTTGAAACTCTGGGCAGTGTGCCCAGAATATTGCAAATATTGCTACATCATATGACACATTGGTTTTTAATGGATCCTATAATGCCAGTAAAAAAAGCTGTTTTCCTGGCACTATAGATTTCTAAGGTCCCCCCTCCCTTGCACTCCCCTCCCCCAGCGCTGAAGGGGTTAAAACACAGGCATTAGAGCTCCCCATAGGGAAGCTTTATTCAATGATTTCCTATTGGGAAAATCTGATGCTGGAAGTCCTAATGCAGAGCATGAGGATGTCCAGCGTCAGATAATGGACCACAGGGCCGTTTAGATTCCGGAAGTGCCCCCCGAATCTAAATGATTCCGTAAGTGCCACCAGTGGCTGTCTGGTAGACAGCCACTGAGGGTAGACTTTGAGCTGCAACGTAAAAATTGCAGTTCTTTTGAACTGCAATGTTTTACACTGAAGCACTAAGTGCTATAGGGACACATCACCCTGACTACTTCAATGAGCTGAAATTGTCTGGGTACCTACAGTGTCCCTTTAACTAAATAGCTTTACAAAGCAATTATCAAAATATAGATCCATACAATTAGCAATACATGTGGATTCAGGGGTTCTTTGGGCTTTGTTAGAACCACAAATATAAATGGTTACAACTATTTGATTGGTTGACTAATATAATTACAAGGTTCTCCAGTTAGGAAAGCTACCCAACAGGTACAGGTAAAGGCACAGGGAATCTTGTGAAACTTAATGGCAAGATGAATGCAATTGTTATCATAAAATACTGACAGACAATTTGCATTCTGCTGCATGAAGGCTGTACATGGGACACACTTGGACTTTTCAGCATGACAATGACCTTAAGCACAAGGCCCAGTTGAGCCTCCAGTGTTTTTATAGCAGAAAAAGGTGAAGGTTCTTGAGTGGTCATCATAGTCTCCTGATCATAATATCATTGAGCCCCTCTGGAGAGATCTCTAATGTGCGGTTCAAGACGACCAAAGAATTTGCATGATCTGGAGGCATTTTACCAAGGTGAATGGGCATCTGTACCACCTGCAAGAATTAGAGGCCTAACAGTCAACTATTACAAAAAACTAAAAGCAAGAGGATATTCAGTGCTTGTCCAGTACTCGTACAGTCCAAAGAGCAGCTAGGTCACCAAATCCGGGGTCTCTCCTGTCCTGTAGAGAAGCAGAGAAAAACAGAGAGGGAGGTGCAGCACCTGGAATGTCTTTAGAGTGTGTACATTTAACCATAAAAAGGAGGAGAAATAGGAAACTGATAGTGAAGTACGTAACAATACAGTAAGGTGAGGGTAAATATAATTATATGCACTCACAATTTATAGGAGCTTAGGTGCAGCTCCAACTTAAACGCTTGGGTGGAATAATCCCCGCCTGATAATATGGTGGAATACAGACTTTAAAGATGTTCTTGCGGATGCAGCTTCTCTTGTAGATATGTAGGCTAAATCAGATATATATATAGTGCAATATGCAAGACTCAATTTTTAGATATACAGCTATAAAAGATGTGCACTCACATGTACTGGAGCCTATAGAGTGGCTCCACAGGTATGGGGTGAAGTGGTATGATCCCCACTCTAGGATATAGGTGCAGGGTGTCTCTTTCCAGTTATATAAGTAAAAGAGAAAATAAAACCACAATAGTGTAGACTGTAAAGAGTGATAAATAAAATGAAACAGATGAAAACTACTCACATTTGATAGAGCAAATAGGGATAGCTCTGTCCAACAGGCTTAGGTAGTATTATCCCCACCATGGATATGGAGTACAAGAATCCAGCAGCAAACAGTTCCAATAAAAAAGTACTTTTATTGATAAAAAAACAATAAATTATAAAAATAGGGTAAAATAACTATATGAAACAATATTTAAATACACTTAACACATTTCACCATACAATTGCTTTCTCGAAAGTGTTTAAAGAAGGAAGGACCAGAGCTACTTGAAGTAAGGGAGGAAAATTCAAAAATAACTGCTGTGTGACATCATAGGTCACATGACCAAAATTAATTCACATGATATATTTAGAAAAAGGTAAAAGAGCAAAGTATATAATTCCAATAAGTATTATATATATATGAGCCTAAAATAAACTAAAAATGAGTGTTTATTAACGTTTATGTATGTGTCAGGATTGTATCCTGACAACTATGATTTTATCTTAATTTATTTATGTTCCTTTAAGAAGTTACAGCTCTCCACCACTAGTGGCCTCCCTAGCCACTAATCACCTCAGTCCTCACCTGCCTTGGACTAATTACTTGCTTCAGCTACATAAGGCTACACCCTGCTCACAACAGGGCCTTTACATTGAAATTGGTGATCTACCTGAAAGTCTTCAGTTCCTGGCTCCTGTGAGCCTGCTCCAGACTTACCTTCTACCCTGCTCCATACCAACCTGCTCAGACTTACCTTCTACCCTGCTCCATACCAACCTGCTCCAGACTTACCTTCTACCCTGCTCCATACCAACCTGCTCCAGACTTACCTTCTACCCTGCTCCACTCTCACGCATGATTTTGACCTCTGCCTCTATTACCAGCCTTCCTGTGTTACAAATCAGCCTTCTGCTGTTAACAGCCTGCTTCTGTAACCAGCATGCCGTTGATACCAACCTGCTTTGTTTCAACCCTACCCAGGGCCGTTGCCGCCCTAGGCAAACAAAAATTTGCCGCCCCCCATATGTCCTGCCCACCATGTGACATCACAATGCCCCACCCATATGCTCTGCCAAAAGGGGCAACGCCAGTCTGCACAAAGTGTCTTTTATCTGAAAAGACAGTGTGTTTACATTAAAAAGCCTACAGGCACAGGCTATAGCCACCAGAACCACTACATTAAGCTGTATAGTATCCATTTAATGTGAGGTAAATTAGAGATTAGTGCCACTAATAATATATTGGATTGCCTACTTACCACCAGATGAGGACAATAGGCTGATGATGGGCTCAGTCTGGCTCCAGAGGTCTGATGTAGAAGAGGCTCTCTGGAGACTATTTGTTTGTAACAGTGCTCACAACAATTAACGAACAGGAAGCAGCTCCATTTTTGGGGCCCCTTACACAGCTCAAGGTCTGGGCCCCCAGGGCTTGACCGTGAGTATGCCTACAATGCCCACCCATAAATCCACCTATATGGCCCACCCATGAGTTCTCTCACAGGGAGTGGAGTGTATATGTGTAGGGGATGTTTTATGTGTTATTGCAGAGGATGTAATGTGTGTGTGTTCTTATAGAATGTAGTGTATAGGGATACCAATTTGTGTAAGGGATGTAGTGTGTGTGTATAGGGGATGCAGTGTGTGTTTGTATGTAAGGAATGCATTGTATGTTTCTGTGTGTGTGTGTGTGTGTGTGTAAGGGATGCAAGGTGTGTTTCTGTGTATGTAATTGAATGCAGTATGTGTCTGTAAGGGGTGCATTGAGTGTGTAAGAGATGCATTTTGTTTCTGTGTGTAAGAGAATGAGTGTTTGTGTGAGCGTAAGGGATGCATTGTGTGTTTCGGGTGTGTCTGTGTGTGAGTAGGAATACATTGTATGTTTCTGTGTGTGTGTGGGGGGGATGCATTGTGTATGTGTGTAGTGTAAACGAAAGGGTTTGTGGGGTAGGATAGGGACTGAGAGGGAAGCAGCTCTTTATTAAAAAAAATGTCATAGTGCTCTCCCCTGAAGTCAATTAGTGATTTCCCCTTCCCTCCTGTCTCTCAGTATTCTCCCCTTCTGTGCCATAGTGCTCTCACCCCCTTAGTGGTAATCTCCCTCCCCTCAATGGTCATTATCCTCTCCCCCCCCCTTAGTGGTCCTTATCCTTCTCCCCTCTCCTTAGTGGTCCTCCCTCCTTACCTCCCTTTGGTGGTCCTTCCCCCTCCTTAGTGATCCTCCCTTTGCCATCCCCCTTAGTGGTCCTTACCCCTCTCCTTCAGTGGACCTTACCCCCCTCCTTCAGTGGTCCTTACTCCCCCTTCCCTATGTGGTCCTTACTCCCCCCCCTCCCTATGTGGTCCTTACTCCCCCCTCCCTATGTGGTCCTTACTCCCCCCTCCCTATGTGGTCCTTACTCCCCCCTTCCCTATGTGGTCCTTACTGCCCCCTATGTGGCCCTTACTCCCCCCTCCCTATGTGGTCCTTACTCCCCCCTCCCTATGTGTTCCTTACCCCCCTCCCTATGTGGTTCTTACTCCACCAACCCTCCCTCCTTCCCTCCCTCATTTGTCCTTACTCCCCCCCATGTGGTCCTTACCCCCCATGTGGTCCTTATTCCCCCCACTCAGTTGCCCTTACACCCCCACCCCTCCCTCCTTCCCTCCCTCAGTTGTCCTTACTCCCCCTCCCTATGTGGTCCTTACTCCCCCCATGTGATCCTTACTCCCCCCACTCAGTTGTCCTTACACCCCCACCTCTCCCTCCTTCCCTCCCTCAGTTGTCCTTACTCCCCCTCCCTCAGTTGTCCTTACTCCCCCTCCCTCAGTTCTCCTTACTCCCCCCTCCCTCAGTTCTCCTTACTCCCCCCTCCCTCAGTTCTCCTTACTCCCCCCTCCCTCAGTTCTCCTTACACCCCCCTCCCTTCTCCTTACTCCCCCCTCCCTTCTCCTTACTCCCCCCTCCCTTCTCCTTACTCCCCCCTCCCTTCTCCTTACTCCCCCCCTCCCTCAGTTCTCCTTACTCCCCCCTCACTCAGTTCTCCTTACTCCCCCCTCACTCAGTTCTCCTTACTCCCCCCTCCCTCAGTTCTCCTTACTCCCCCCCCCCCTCTCCCTCAGTTCTCAGTTGTCCCTACCCCACTCTTCATTCCTGCCTTTGTAGCGTGGCCGGGCGGCGCGGAACGCGGGACAGGAACCTCTGTTTCCTGTACCCGGCCGCCGGTGGTGCTCACTTCCTGTCATTCCGCCGGCGGCTGGGTACAGGAAACAGAGGTTCCTGTCCCGCGCCGCCCGGCCATGCTACATTGAGAGACCGTTCACTCAAACCCGGCCGCCCTCCATACAGCAGTGCTGCTCCGCCTGAGGCTTGCAGGAGCGCTCAGGCGGCGCAGCATGAGGAGGCGCAGTGGGGACTCCAGACACAGGGATCCGGCTCCCCCTGCTAAGGTGCACCATAGGCGTCTGCCTAGGTCGCCTTACAGGTGGCGCCGGCCCTGACCCTACCTGGAGATCACAGATTCTCTATCATTTTGCAAGTATCCTGTTTTGTGGCATATTGCCTTAATTCTGTTTTCCCTCAATTTATATAATATGTCTAAAAGCTCCAATAAAGTCTCAAATAACAACCCTGGCATAAATCTCCTATCTGATCTGCACAAGAGCATGACAATATGGCTGTTAATGTTTGTTTGTTTTTTTCTCCTAGCTTTATTTAAAAATGCTGGCTCCAACAAAATGGTGCATGGGAAGGAGCTAACAAAATGGTGGAGGTTCTTAGTAGAGGCCACTAAAAGGTCCAAACTACATATATATTAGAAGGAACACAAAGCAAATGTTATAAACAAATATACTGATATATATTCTTTTGTTTCAGGTATTGTACCGGAGGATTGGAGGAAGGCAGATGTTGTTCCTATATTTAAAAAGGGTTCAAAACCCTTGCCTGGAAATTATAGACCTGTGAGCTTAACTTCTGTGACTGGGAAATTATTTGAACGGCTATTAAGGGATAATATTCAGGAATTCATTGGGAAGAACTGTGTTATTAGCAATAATCAGCATGGTTTTATGAAACATAGGTCATGTCATTAGTGATGTACCGAACTGTCCGCCGGCGAACAGTTCCCGGCGAAATTAGCGTGTTCGCGTTCGCCACGGCGGGCGGACACATGCGCAGTTCGATCCGCCCCCTATTCGTCATCATTGGGCAAACTTTGACCCTGTGCCTCTCGGGCAGCAGACACATTCCAGCCAATCAGCAGCACTCCCTCCCTTCCACACCCTCCAACCTCCCTCCCAGCATCCATTTTCGATTTATTCGGAAGATGCATGCTTAGTGAGAGGAGGGAAAGTTTAGCTGCTGCTGATTACATAGGGAAATTGATAGCTAGGCTAGGGTATTCAGTGTCCACTACAATCCTGAAGGACTAATCTGATCTCTGCTGTAAGGACAGCACCCCAAAAAGCCCTTTTTAGGGCTATAACATCAGGCTGCTTTTTTTTTTTTTTTATCCTGTGTAATGTAATTGCAGGTGCCTGCCTGCCAGCTTCTGTGTGAGGTTCACATTGGATACTGTGCCTATTTGCCCAGTGCCACCACTCATATCTGTTTTAAAAATAGGTTAAGCTTTACATTTAAAATAAATATTTTTTTTTCACTGTAATAGAAGAGCAGTTGCCTGCCTGCCAGCTTCTGTGTGAGGTTCACATTGGATACTGTGCCTATTTGCCCAGTGCCACCACTCATATCTGTTTTAACAATTGGTTAAGCTTTAGATTTAAAAGAAATAATTTTTTTTCACTGTAATAGAAGAGCAGTTAGTTGTCAGCAAGCGTCTGTGTTTCAGGCCTACTTCAGCGTGTGCTCTGCAGACCTGTGCCAGCGTGCTTTGACAGTTGCCAATCATATCTGGTGTCTCTTTAGCGTGCTTTTACAACCAAAATTTTGTTTCCACTGTAATAGAAGAGCAGTTGCCTGCCGCCAGCTTCTGTGTGAGGTTCACATTGGATACTGTGCCTATTTGCCCAGTGCCACCACTCATATCTGTTTTAACAATAGGTTAAGCTTTACATTTAAAATAAATGTTTTTTTTCACTGTAATAGAAGAGCAGTTGCCTGCCTGCCAGCTTCTGTGTGAGGTTCACATTGGATACTGTGCCTATTTGCCCAGTGCCACCACTCATATCTGTTTTAACAATAGGTTAAGCTTTACATTTAAAATAATTTTTTTTTTTTTCACTGTAATAGAAGAGCAGTTGCCTGCCTGCCAGCTTCTGTGTGAGGTTCACATTGGATACTGTGCCTATTTGCCCAGTGCCACCACTCATATCTGTTTTAACAATTGGTTAAGCTTTAGATTTAAAAGAAATATTTTTTTTTCACTGTAATAGAAGAGCAGTTAGTTGTCTGCAAGCGTCTGTGTTTCAGGCCTACTTCAGCGTGTGCTCTGCAGACCTGTGCCAGCGTGCTTTGACAGTTGCCAATCATATCTGGTGTCTCTTTAGCGTGCTTTTACAACCAAAACTTTGTTTCCACTGTAATAGAAGAGCAGTTGCCTGCCTGCCAGCTTCTGTGTGAGGTTCACATTGGATACTGTGCCTATTTGCCCAGTGCCACCACTCATATCTGTTTTAACAATAGGTTAAGCTTTACATTTAAAATAAATATTTTTTTTCACTGTAATAGAAGAGCAGTTAGTTGTCTGCAAGCGTCTGTGTTTCAGGCCTACTTCAGCGTGTGCTCTGCAGACCTGTGCCAGCGTGCTTTGACAGTTGCCAATCATATCTGGTGTCTCTATAGCGTGCTTTTACAACCAAAATTTGTTTTTCACTGTTATAGATTGAATAGCAGTTACTTGCCTTCAAGCGGGTGTCTCAGGCCTACAGTGTGTGCTCTGCAGAACTGTTCCAGTGCACATTGCCAATTATATCTGGTCTCACAGTAGCTTGCACGCATAGTACCACTAATCCCCAAAAAAATGACAGGCAGAGGCAGGCCACCCCGCAGGGGCCGTCGTGGTCGTGGTGCTGTGATTCCCTTTTGCCCTAGAATAATGCCCAGTTTTCAGAAGCCACGTACCCTGAACTTGAAAAGTTCTGAGGACTTAGTTGACTGGCTAACACAGGACACCCGATCTTGTACAGCCTCCGCTCGGAACCTTGACGCACCATCCTCCTCCAGCTTAGCTTCAGGCACCTCTCAAGATAGCACTCACCCGCCTGCCGCCACCACCAAAACTAGCACCACAACCGCTTTACTTGGTATGTCAGAGGAGTTATTCACACACCCGTTTGAAGAAATGAGTGATGCGCAACCATTATTGCTAGAGGATGTAGATAACAGGGATATGTCTCAGGCAGGCAGCATTAAACACATGGAGGTACGGTGTGATGATGATGATGTTGTACCCGCTGCTGCTTCCTTTTCTGAGTTGTCAGATACAAGCGAAGCGGTTGATGATGACGATGCGTCCATGGATGTCACGTGGGTGCTCGCTAGAAGAGAAGAAGAACAGGGCGAAAGTTCAGATGGGGAGACAGAGAGGAGGAGGAGGAGACCAGTTGGAAGCAGGGGGGGTCGTCGCAAGGAGCTAGTGGCACAGTCAGACAGCATGCATCGGCACCCGGGGTCAGCCCGACAGCACGCCAATCAACGCATGCTGTGTCCACCACCAGAATGCCGTCATTGCAGAGCTCAGCAGTGTGGCATTTTTTTTGTGTGTCTGCCTCTGACAACAGCGATGCCATTTGCAACCTGTGCCAAAGGAAACTGAGTCGTGGGAGGTCCAACACCCACCTAGGTACAACTGCTTTGCGTAGGCACATGATCTCACATCACAAACGCCTATGGGATCAACACATGAGTACAAGCAGCACGCCTACTCTAAGCCGCCATCCTCCTCCTGGTCCAGCATCTTCAGCCACGTCAACCACTGCTGTCCTTCTTGCCCCCTCTCAACCATCCGCCACTCCGTCTCCCGCCTTGAGCAGTTCCCGCTCATCTGCCCACAGTCCTGTGTTTCTGTCAAGGACATGTTTGAGCGTAAGAAGCCAATGTCACCAAGTCACCCCCTTGCCCAGCGTCTGACAGCTGGCTTGTCCGAACTATTAGCCCGACAGCTTTTACCATACAATCTGGTTGAGTCTGAGGCGTTCAAAAAATTTGTAGCTATTGGGACACCGCAGTGGAAGGTACCTGGCCGGAATTTCTTTTCACAAAAGGCAATCCCCAACTTGTACTCGATTGTGCAAAAGGAAGTCATGGCATGTCTGGCACACAGTGTTGGGGCAAGGGTCCATCTGACCACTGATACCTGGTCTGCAACGCATGGTCAGGGCAGGTATATCACCTACACTGCGCATTGGGTAAACCTGCTGACGGCTGACAAGCAAGGAATGCATGGCATTGCAGAGGAGTTGGTGACACCGCCACGAATTGCAGGCAGTCCTGCTGCCACCTCCTCTACTCCTCCTACTCCATCCTCTTCCATAACCTCCTCGGCTGAGTCCTCTTGTGCCGCTGCTTCTTGCTCCACATCAACGGCACTCCCCCAGCTCCCCAGGTACTATTCCACATCCCGGATACGGCAGTGTCACGCCGTCTTGGGTTTGACTTGCTTGAAAGCAGAGAGTCACACCGGACAAGCACTCCTGTCCACCCTGAACGCACAGGTGGAAAAGTGGCTGACTCCGCAGCAACTGGATATCGGCAAAATGGTGTGTGACAACGGAAAAAATTTGATAGCGGCATTGAAGTTGGGCAAGTTGACACATGTGCCGTGCATGGCACATGTGTGTAATCTGATCGTACAACGCTTTGTGCATAAGTACACAGGCTTACAGGACGTCCTGAAGCAGGCCAGGAAGGTGTGTGGCCATTTCAGGCGTTCCTACACGGCCATGGCTCACTTTGCCGATAGCCAGCGGCGAAACAACATGCCAGTGAGGCGCTTGATTTGCGACAGCCCTACACGTTGGAATTCAACACTCCTAATGTTCGACCGCCTGCTCCAACAAGAAAAAGCTGTTAATGAATATTTGTATGACCGGGGTGCTAGGACAGCCTCTGGGGAGCTGGGAATTTTTTTTCCACATTACTGGACGCTCATGCGCAATGCCTGTAGGCTCATGCGTCCTTTTGAGGAGGTGACAAACCTAGTCAGTCGCAACGAAGGCACCATCAGCAACATCATACCATTTGTTTTCTTCATGGAGCGTGCCCTGCGAAGAGTGCTGGATCAGGCTGTAGATGAGCGTGAAGAGGAAGAGGAAGAGTTGTGGTCACCATCACCACCAGAAACAGCCTTATCAGCATCGCTTGCTGGACCTGCGGCAACGCTGGAAGAGGATTGTGAGGAAGAGGAGTCAGAGGAGGATTGTAGCTTTGAGGAGGAGGAGGAGGAGCAAGACCAAACACAACAGGCATCCCAGGGTGCTCGTTGTCACTTATCTGGTACCCGTGGTGTTGTACGTGGCTGGGGGGAAGAACATACCTTCAATGACATCAGTGAGGAGGAGGAACGGGAAATGAGTAGCTCGGCATCCAACCTTGTGCAAATGGGGTCTTTCATGCTGTCCTGCCTGTTGAGGGACCCTCGTATAAAAAGGCTGAAGGAGAACGACCTGTACTGGGTGTCCACGCTACTAGACCCCTGGTATAAGCAGAAAGTGGTGGAAATGTTACCCAATTACAACAAGTCGGAAAGGATGCAGCATTTGCAAAATAAATTAAAAAGTATGCTTTACACAGCGTATAAGGGTGATGTCACAGCACAACGGGAATCTAACAGGGGGAGAGGTGGAAGTCATCCTCCTCCTCCCACGACCACGCCGGCAAGGACAGGACGCTTTAAAGACGTGTTGTTGATGGAGGACATGCAGACCTTTTTAAGTCCTATGCATCGCCACAGCCCTTCGGGATCCACCCATAGAGAGCGACTCGACCGACAGGTAGCAGACTACCTCGCCTTAACTGCAGATATCGACACTCTGAGGAGCGATGAACCCCTTGACTACTGGGTGTGCAGGCTTGACCTGTGGCCTGAGCTATCCCAATTTGCGATAGAACTTCTGGCCTGCCCCGCTTCAAGTGTCCTGTCAGAAAGGACCTTCAGTGCAGCAGGAGGTATTGTCACTGAGAAGAGAAGTCGCCTAGGTCAAAAAAGTCTAGATTACCTCACCTTTATTAAGATGAATGAGGGATGGATCCCGAAGGGACTGACACTGGGCGATACATTCGATTAAAAAAGGCCTGATGAGATGAGCTGCCTTGGGCTAAAAATGGTCCACACGCTGCTGTATTTTAGCTCTGAATGACGTTTGACTTGCGTGACTTATCCGCCACCAACTAGGGTTCAAGCCGCCATGTTTTAGGGCACTTTCTGCCTGTGAAACAAACATCAATTTTTCTGGCCGCTGCTACAGCAGCGGCTGCAACAATACCAAATTTTTCAGGCATGTGTACATGCCTAATTTTTAGGCCCACTGGTGCAGCACTGTGGCTTCAAAAACCAAACCAAAAATTAAAATCCTCCAAGATGGCACCAATATACCAGTGGTATAAGCATCTTCCCACCTTGGCCTAAAAAGGGGAGGTGATTCAACAATTAAAAATCTCTGCCATTTACACGTCCACTGATAGGAGACGCGGAAGGTATTAAACTGATATGAACAATACTCCACTCCTATCAGTAGGTCCGTCCCATTGTGATTTATGCCCCCCACCCACCGCGCAGGGATGGGGCCGGGGGGAGGAAAGTAGGCCCCCCATTGTGATTTATGCCCCCCACCCACCGCGCAGGGGTGGGGGCCGAGGGGGGAGGACAGTAGGTCACCCCATTGTGATTTATGGCCCCCACCCACCGCGCAGGGGTTGGGGAGGACAGTAGCTCCCCCCAGTGTGTATCAGGGGCTTTGAGGACAGGTGTCAATCCATACCTGCCAAGTGACCCTATGTAGGGGGAACAGTCTCTATTCTGCTCTGTGTCAGTGTGTATCATGGTCTCTGTGGACGGTGAACAGTCTCTATTCTGCTCTGTGTCAGTGTGTATCATGGTCTCTGTGGACAGGGAACAGTCTCTATTCTGCTCTGTGTCAGTGTGTATCAGGGATCATTAGGACAGGTGTCAATCCATATCTGCCAAGTGACCCTATGTAGGGGGAACAGTCTCTATTCTGCTCTGTGTCAGTGTGTATCAGGGATCATTAGGACAGGTGTCAATCCATATCTGCCAAGTGACCCTATGTAGGGGGAACAGTCTCTATTCTGCTCTGTGTCAATGTGTATCAGGGGTTTTGAGGACAGGTGTCAATCCATATCTGCCAAGTCACCCTATGTAGGGGGAACAGTCCCTATTCTGCTCTGTGTCAGTGTGTATCAGGGGTTTTGAGGACAGGTGTCAATCCATATCTGCCAAGTGACCCTATGTAGGGGGAACAGTCCCTATTCTGCTCTGTGTCAGTGTGTATCAGGGGTTTTGAGGACAGGTGTCAATCCATATCTGCCAAGTGACCCTATGTAGGGGGAACAGTCCCTATTCTGCTCTGTGTCAGTGTGTATCATGGTATCTGTGGACAGGGAACAGTCTCTATTCAGCTCTGTGTCAGTGTGTATCAGGGGTTTTGAGGACAGGTGTCAATCCATATCTGCCAAGTGACCCTATGTAGGGGGAACAGTCTCTATTCTGCTCTGTGTCAGTGTGCATCAGGGCTGGGCTTTGAGGACAGGTGTCAATGTTAGGTGATTTCTGCCCTTTATGGATTAAAAGCAGACTCTGCATCAACTGTGCAATTTTCCATGGGAGTTTTGCCATGGATCCCCCTCTGGCATGCCACAGTCCAGGTGTTAGTCCCCTTGAAACAACTTTTCCATCACTATTGTGGCCAGAAAGAGTCCCTGTTGTTTTTAAAATTCGCCTGCCCATTGAAGTCAATGGCGGTTCGCGCGGTTCGCCGGTTCGCGAACATTTGCGGAAGTTCGCGTTCGCCGTTCGCGAACCGAAAATTCCGGGTTTGCGACAACACTACATGTCATACTAACCTAATTGCATTCTACAAAGAAGTAAGTAGAAATATAGATCAGGGTGTTGCAGTGGATGTGATCTACTTGGATTTTGCCAAGGCATTTGATACGGTTCCTCACAATAGGTTAGTCTTCAAACTAAAAGAAATTGGTCTAGATGAATATTCTTGTTCTTGGGTAGAACATTGGCTTAAGAATAGAGTACAGCGAGTTGTCATAAATGGTAAATTTTCAAGCTAGACAAAAGTGGTAAGTGGTGTCCCTCAGGGTTCTGTTTTGGGACCGCTTCTATTTAACATATTTATAAATGATCTTGAAACGGGCATTGAAAGCCATGTATCAGTGTTTGCAGATGACACAAAACTTTGTAAAGTAATAAAATGTGAGCAGGATATTGCCTTGCCGCAGAGGGATTTGGATAGATTGGGGGACTGGGCACTAAAATGGCAGATGAAATTTAACGTAGAAAAATGCAAAGTTATGCACTTCGGGGTTAAGAATGCACAAGAAATTTACACCCTAAATGGTAGTGAACTAGGGATAACCACACACGAGAAGGATTTGGGAATTGTTATAGACAACAAATTAGGTAGCAATATGCAATGTCAATCTGCCGTTGCTAAGGCCAGTAAGGTTTTGTCATGTATAAATAGGGGCATAAATTCTCGAGATGAAAATATAATTTTGCCTCTTTATAAATCGCTGGTAAGACCACACCTTGAATATGCTGTGCAATTTTGGGCACCTGTTCTAAAGAAGGATATCATGGCACTAGAAAAAGTGCAGAGACGAGCTACAAAATTGATAAAAGGAATGGAGCATTTTAGTTATGAAGAAAGGTTAAAAAATTTAAATCTCTTCAGTTTGGAAAAACGGTGCCTTAGAGGGGATATGATAACATTATACAAATATATTCTGGGCCAGTACAAACCATTATCTGGAAATCTATTCATAAACAGGGCTATACATAGGACACGAGGTCACACATTTAGGCTTAAAGAAAGGAGATTTCATCTAAGGCAAAGAAAAGGTTTTTTTACAGTAAGAGCAATAAGGATATGGAATTTATTGCCGGAAGAGGTGGTTTTGTCAGAGTCTATACAGATGTTTAAATTGCAATTGGATAAATACTTGCAAAAACATAACATACAGGGATACAATTTCTAATTAGTGGGGTAATAGCTGCTTGATCCAAGGAGACATCTGACTGTTATTTTGGGGTCAAGAAGGAATTTTTTTCCTAGTTTGTTGCAAAATTGGAAGCGCTTCAGACTGGGTTTTTTGCCTTCTTTTGGATCAACAGCAAAAGCATATGTGAGGAAGGCTGAACTTGATGGACGCAAGTCTCTTTTCAGCTATTTAACTATGTAACTATATATATATATATAGCCTGATAAATATAGAATCTTAACTTTCATAAAATAGCACATTGTAGAGATAGACATATGGTGCCAGTAAAAATACAATAACATTATTTATATAAATACAAATAAAAAAAATACCTAATGAAAATATGGTGAGGGATAATATATAAATATAATAAATATTAAAAATAATGAATCCTAATAGGGAGGGAGCTATAAAAATGTATATATGTCGAAGTCCGCATTAAGATATATAATTATACACACACTCACTCCCTGTCTCTACAGGGCCATTGAATGCTTAAATCTGATTAGTTGACAAATGTTCTAAGGTGTGCAATATTTTCAGGGAGACGTACGGCTACAGTAGTTCCAGACAGGTCTTGACCGTATTGCAGATAGAGGTTCTTAAGTAAAAAAAAAAAAAAAAAACGTAATTTCGAGTTGACCCAAAGTTTTAGTAATATTGCCACCACACTATGGTAGAGTGCAAGTATCTATTGAATAAACTTTTAAAAAATTAAGGTTTTTGTTGTGTATTAGGAAGTGTTTTGACACTGTGATTGATAAAACCAATTGAAATTTTTCTACAATGTTCTGCTATTCTTGTTTTGAGACACCTAGTGTCATACCTACCTATTGAAGGTCACATGGGCACCCCAATATGTAAATTTATGTTTTTACTATTGCATTTAATTAAGTGGTTAATCTCATACTCCTTATTAGTGACATTTGATCTAAATGTGGTTATCGTGTAACAAGATGTATATATATATATATATATTTTAATATTTCATCCTCTTTATAATTTTTTTTTTGTGTTTGCTTTTGTTATTATAGTCAAAGACTATAAAGGGGATCATATTTAATTTTTTTCCTCTTGTTTTTGTATTTTAACCCATTAACACCGTTACAGCGTGCTATGCCGTCCCGGCTTTAATGGGCTTAAACGCCATTAGGATGTCATAGCACGCCACGGCGTTAAGAGGAACACTATAGTCACCTAAATTACTTTAGCTAAATAAAGCAGTTTTAGTGTATAGATCATTCCCCTGCAATTTCACTGCTCAATTCACTGTCATTTAGGAGTTAAATCACTTTGTTTTATACAGCCCTAGCCACACCTCCCCTGGCTATGATTGACAGAGCCTGCATGAAAAAAACAACTGGTTTCACTTTCAAACAGATGTAATTTACCTTAAATAATTGTATCTCAATCTCTAAATTGAACTTTAATCACATACAGGAGGCTCTTGCAGAGTCTAGAAGGCTATTAACATAGCAGGGGATAAGAAAATCTTAATTAAACAGAACTTGCAATAAAGAGAGCCTAAATAGGGCTCTCTTTACAGGAAGTGTTTATGGAAGGCTGTGCAAGTCACATGCAGGGAGGTGTGACTAGGGTTCATAAACAAAGGGATTTAACTCCTAAATGGCAGAGGATTGCGCAGTGAGGCTGCAGTGGCATGTTCTATACACCAAAACGGCTTCATTAAGCTAAAGTTGTTCAGGTGACTATAGTGTCCCTTTAAGCCCACCCACGTTTCCCCGATCCCTCTCAAGTTGCAGTTCGTGGTGGGGGACCTGCCTGGCAAACCAGGCAGCCCCCCTGGGGCCAATCAGCGGTGATCTGAAGTTTGTGATCGCAGTGACAGCCAGTCACTGCGATCACTTTTACAATGTGTCAGCCAATGATTTTAAATGGTGTCTCTGCACCTCTCCTCACCTCACTTCAATCTGAGAGAGAGAGATCGTTGTTGGTGGTTCCTGTAAAAGAGAGAATTATTTATTTATATATATATATATAAATTATTTTAAAATTGTATATATATATATATAAATTATTTTAAAATTGTACTAACTTTTTTTTTTTTTTTTAACCCTTTCAGTGCTTATCACTGTGATCAGCCTGATTAGGGCTGTTAGTACATTTGTACTATTCTTTATACTATTCAAGTGATCACTGTGATCAGAGGGCTCTCTGATCAGACTGACTTTTTTTTTTGGGTGGGGAGGGGGGGTTATTTTATAAACAAAATATAAAAAAAATAATCCTTTCAGTGCTGATTGTAGCAGTCTAAACTGTGATCAGCACATTTATTTTACATTTTTGTGGGTTTTTGAGGGTGGGTAGTGGGTATTAGGCAGGCAGGAATTTTGTAATTTTCCCCACCCTAGTTTTTTTTATTTTATTAATTATTTATTAATCCTCCCCCTAGAATGGCACTATCTACTCGGCGGAGGCGTCGCCATTCTGGCAGGCAGTGATAATGACACTCTGCATGACATTGACACGATCACTGCCTCTGACATTGAGCCTGTGAGTGAGTCCTCAAGTGATGGTGCCCCACCACCACCTACAAGAGGATGCTCAGCAAGCCCAATGCCAGATGGAGACTGGGTGCTCCCAAACGTTGCCCATTCACGGCGACCCCTGGCATCACTGTTATGGTGGATGCTTGGGAGCCAAGTAAATATTTTAAACTGTTCATATCAGAATACATGTTTCAGCTAATGGTTGAGCAAACTAATTTATTTGCCAACCAATATCTGATTGCGAATCCGGGTTCACATTACAATCGGCAAAATATGTGGCACCCCACGGATCTCACAGAAATGCGCAAATTTTGGGCCCTAACTTTGGCTACTGTTTGTGACTAAGTGGCTATTACAAAAGACTGGACATACCCCATTTTGAATACCCTGGGTTGTCTACTTTTTCAAATGGTGTATGCCATGATGGGGATAATTTTTCATTTCTGGGCTGATATAAGGTCTCAAAGGCAACATAGGCCCAGCAAACCAATCTAAAAACATTCTATGTGTAAATAAAATTAATGGACAAGCCATATATTAGACCCTGTAACTTAAAAAAAAACCATAAAACCTGTACATGGGGGGGGGGGGGGGGGGGGAGGGGTACGGTTTTACTTGTGAGACATTGCTGAATACAAATACATGTGTTTTATTGCAGTAAACGTGAACAGTATTATGACATTCACAGTAAAAATGACATGCAGAACTTTAAAAATAACCAATTTTTTTCATTTTTCTTGATTTATTTCACACAGAAAGTTAGTTCCATGTATAAAGTTTAATATGAAATGAAAGCTCTGATTCTCCTGAACAAAATGATATATAATAAGTATGGGTGTACGTAAAATGAAAGAGGTAAATTATTGTTGAACAGACATATAGTCAAATTCTGTGGTTTGTTTACATTTATTTTTTTGGGATCACGACTTGTACATTTGGCTCCGTCCTTAAGGGGTTAAGAGTATCTCTATAAAGATTACCAACATTCCCAATTAGTATGTCTAGATTAGGAGCTACATTTTTTTTTTTCTTTTTTCAATTAGCGTATCTTTTAAAATGTTACCTCGGGCTTTAAAAACAGTGTGGTCAGTGCAGTTTTTTTTTTTTTTTTTTAATCTTAACTGACTTTTGGGTACACTATTTCCTCTGCAACAAAAATAACTTTTTTTTTTTTTTTTAAGTGAGGAAAAACTGGCATCAAATATTCACGTTTAATATTCAAGGATGAAACGCATAGGATTTTAAACTTGAATATTTTATGCCAGTTTTTCCTTACTCATGTGTAAGTAAATAACTTTTCTATTACACTTTTAATATTCAGTTATCTTATTTTGCCACATTCTATCTTCCACATGATTGAGACCCACAACATCATGATGCAGGAAGACATACATCTAGAGATTTCTAAAGGCTCAAAATCTGATGACAAATTGTGAGTGATCTATTGGCATCACAGTGTTGCACTATATTTTATTGTTCTTGTTTCCCCTAGCTGGATTTACCCTATATGTGTGTGTGTGTGTGTGTGTGTGTGTATATATATAATTAATATATATTGTCTAACTTCTTGAAATGTTTCCAACTTGTGGGGTTTCTATTTTATTTGATTATGCATGCAATGTAATGCACAGATGGCTAGCACTGACCATGCCCCAATCCATTCTCCAATCAAACACTTATCAATTAATAGGACCCTTCCCCAGAATGGTTCTCTCTCCCTATAGAGACCCGACCCCGTGAGATCTGCTGGTACAATGCTCAAAATAAACCAGAGCTGGGGTACACACAGAGGTTTACACCAGCCGGACGATCTCTTAGCCCAGTTACAATGCATATGGATTTTCATCCCACTTAAAGTACTACCCCTCACTTTAGATACTCTACAACAGTGATGGAGAACCATTTTGAGCCGAGTGCCCAAATCGCAATACATGCCAACTTTTTTCTCCTTAACCCCTTAAGGACCGGCCTGTTTTTGCGATGTTTGTACGTTAAGGACCAGAGCAGTTTTAACACTTTTGTGGTGTTTGTGTTTAGCTGTAATTTTCCGCTCTCTCATTTGTGGTTCCCATACAAGTTATATATTGTTTTTTTCAAGACAAGAAGGGCTTTCTGTACATACCATTATTTATATTATGTCATATATTGTATTTAAAAAAATAATAAAATATGGTGAAAAATTTAAAAAAAAACATGTTTTTGGACTTTTACTTGAAAAATCTTTTACTTATCTACAAAAGCTAATGAAAAAAATTGCTAAATAGATTCAAAATTTTGTCCCGAGTTTAAAAACACCCAGTGTTTACATGCTTTATTGCTTTTTCTTTTGCAAGGGAGGAGCGCTGATTGCTGCCGTGGGACCGACGGCGATCAGGTAAGTAGCCCCAGACCGTTATGACGGTTCAGGAACGTCAGCGGTCCAAACGCACGTTTTACTGCTGACGGTCCTGAACCGTCAGCGGTCCTGAAGGAGTTAACGTGCCAACACGGCAATTAAACCTGAATACTGAGGTTTAAGTTTAGAAAAAACAACTTGGACAGTTGTCCGAACTAATTAACAACTTTTGTTTTAAAAGAAGAACACAACAGAGTTCAATTATACAAATTTTAAATAATGATACTAATAAATATAAGCTTAATTTTATCTATTCATATCTCCAACAAATGCAATACATTCACACAGACTGCTGAACACACACACACACACACACAGACTGCTGAATACACACACACACACACACAGACTGCTGAATACACACAGACACACAGACTGCTGAATACACACACACACACAGACTGCTGAATACACACACACACTCAGACTGCTGAATACACACACACTCAGACTGCTGAATACACACACACACTCAGACTGCTGAATAAACACACACTCAGACTGCTGAATAAACACACACTCAGACTGCTGAATACACACACACACACACAGACTGCTGAATACACACACACACACACACAGACTGCTGAATACACACACACTCACTCAGACTGCTGAATATACACACACACACACACACAGACTGCTGAATACACACACACACACAGACTGCTGAATACACACACACTCACTCAGACTGCTGAATACACACACACACACAGACTGCTGAATACACACACACACACTCAGACTGCTGAATACATACATTGTACCGTACACCCCACAATGTATTGTATTGAAGGTGCGAGTAGCCAAATGTCAGCCTTGAAACCTTAATGACTTGGAGAGGATCTGCAAAGAGGAGTGGGACAAAATCCCTCCTGAGATGTATGCAAACTTGGTGGCCAACTGCAAAAAAAAGTCTGATCTCTGTGATTGCTAACAAGGGTATTGCCACAATGTACTAAGTCGAAGGGTTTAAATACATATTTCACTCATTATAACAAAAGAAACAACGTCTACAGGTAGGATTCTCTCCAAAACCGGACTAGTCCACTAAACCCGTAGAGGGTAACACCTTATAAGACACTCCAGAGGTGTCCAGGGGCATAACCCCTACAAGTTAGAACTACAGAAAGATCCTCAAAACACTGGATAGGAGATCCAGAATCAAGAGTCTCAGCTGGGAAAATAATTACATAAGAAATGATAAATGATGTGTAAATAAAGCGGTATTGGTACACAAAGTCCCAAAATACCGTATATACTCAAATATAAGCCGAGGCCCCTAATTTTACCCCAAAAAACTGGGAAAACGTATTGACTCGAGTATAAGACTAGGGTGAGAAATGCAGCAGCTACTGGTAAATTTCTAAATAAAATTAGATCCTAAAAAAATTATATTAATTGTATATTTATTTACAGTGTGTGTATATAATGAGTGCAGTGTGTGTGTATGAGTGCAGTGTGTGTGTGTTGCAGAGCCTTGGTGGGGGGTGGGCATTTCTATTATTTTTTAATTATTTTAATTTTTTTATTAGTATTTTTAAAATAATATTTTATTTTATTATTATTATTTTATTATTATTTATTTTTTCGCCCACCCTCCCTGCTTGATCCATGGCAGGGAGGGGGGCTCTCACTGCCTGGTGGTCCAGTGGCATTGGTAGTTCAGTGGGGGGGATGAGGAGGCCGGGCAGGGAGCATTTACCTCTCCTGCAGCTCCTGTCAGCTCCCTTCTCTGCGCCGGTCCGGTCAGCTCACACTGTAAGTCTCGCGAGAGCCACACTATGACCCCGTGGCTCTCGCGAGACTTACACTGGGAGCTGACAGAGGTGCTGAAAGGACCGGCGCGGAGGAGAAGGGAGCTGACAGGAGCTGCAGGAGAGGTAAGCGCTCGCTGCCAGCCCCCAGTCTGTATTATGGCAATGTAAATTGCCATAATACAGACACTGACTCGAGTATAAGCCGAGTTGAGGTTTTTCAGCACAAAAAAATTTGCTGAAAAACTCGGTTTATACTCGAGTATATACGGTAAATGGTCATAAGTGGATAAAAAAATCAATTAATAGTGTGGCCAGACTTTAGACTTTAATGCAATCCGATATGGTCTATGTCTGGGACATGTAGGAAATATATATATATATATATATATATATATCTCAAATAAATACCTAGAGAATTATATAGAACCCGTAGTGTCTGGGTAGTCAGAGAGAAATGGGCATAATAGTAATGTCATAGACAAATAACACGCTTATGATTCTCTGAAATACTGGTCATCATAGTGGGGTATATGAAATTAGAGCATAGTATAGTGCCAAACAAAGAACAAAATGGCTGGGACCTGGATAGTATATGATACAAATCTTGGTGAAGTTAGCAGAATGTGTCCAGATAGTGTTAAGTTACACAGAGGATTGTGAGCATTTCTCTATTACAGTGTATTTGGACTCAGTTACTAACCAGTTTATGTATATACATTTGATAAATTCACATATACACTGTGCACACAAATTTGTATCACATTGTTTATACACACCAGTGCGCTGTCCAAATTGTATTTCTCTTTAGTCTTCAGGGGACCCGTAGCATTAAGAGCCACATTTAAAGCCATAGGGGGTCCGGCTAGTATTGTCTGTGATAAAACAAATTAAAGGCTTTTATAAATTCAATAAATTTTAGCTTGTAAAAAAAGAGCTGTCAACAATGAGCGAATTATTATGGCAGAAAAGGTAATGAAGTATACAAGATTAAAGGCATGTTCATGTGCAAGAGCACCCATGTCATCTACATGTTGGAGTGTCCTTGTGGACTCAAATATATAGGTTTGACTCCAAGAAGAATATCCATA
This sequence comes from Pelobates fuscus, assembly GCF_036172605.1. Classification (NCBI taxonomy): domain Eukaryota; kingdom Metazoa; phylum Chordata; class Amphibia; order Anura; family Pelobatidae; genus Pelobates; species Pelobates fuscus. The sequence continues at coordinate 410,885,947 of NC_086319.1, read as the reverse complement.
AGAAAAAGAGAACATATGAGGAACATAAAGAAGAGGTTCCTACAACATAGTCAAAGTGTGTCAGCTCACTTTTCTACACATAATGCTGATGTCAGACGGCTTACATTTTTGGTTATCTGCAAGGTGAAAAAGCACTGGAGAGAGGATGATCATGTGAAGGAGTTAGGTAAAGCCGAGATGATATGGGTACACTAAATAGGTATGTTAAAAAAGCTCATGGTCTCAATGTACATTTTTAAGTATGCCACTTTTTATAAAACTTTCCCTATACTCATTGCTTATTGTATATTCACTTTTTTTAAATGTTTATTTTTTATTTTTTCCTTCTTTGATATTAACTTAGCCAGTTATTAATTTCATATAAGATACTATTTTTAATTTGTGATCTTTTTATTTTTTAATTAGGTATTTTTTACTCATTTGTTAGATTACTTAATACCCATAACTTTTTAAAATTAATTTAATTCACCATTTGAAATATATTGATGTGATAATTTTGATAATTGTTGGTTTCTCCTTGTAGAAGGAATTGTACATTGGTACTTTATTTAACTAGCATTTTATTACTCCTGTTACCTCCTATAGTGTTTTGCTATATTTAGAATATGGGCTGATAATACCTCATTCTATGTGAGTCATTATGGACTTTGAATTTGGAGATACATTTGAGCCAATTCAACCCCACTTATAAACAGAACCTATCTCCCACTCGGAACTTGAATGGCACTCTGAAGCCAAATGAGTTGGACATATGCAGAACAATACATATAGTGACTGAACTCTAGAAAGCCGGTGTAAAAATTGAATTCTCTAGATTGACAATGCAGCATCTTGGTATTCCGTGTCTGGTTTAAAATCAGGGCTTTTTGCATTTAAATTCTCTATAAAATATAGGATCTAGAAAATGTAATTAAAGCACCAACTTTAATCAAAATATGACCTAATAATTTGCAAATTATTGTTGCTTTTAGCAAGCGAGTGAGTATACTATAAGCAACCAGTGTTAAAATAGCTAACAAATCCTTGGGCCTGAATACAGCCACTAAATGTTGATATTATTCACAGATTAAGTGAAATGAGACAAATGGAAGGAAATGGAGGCAAAGTGAAAAATCTATATTTATATATTCTGTGATTTATTTATTTATAACATATTTTACCAAGAAGTATACATTGAGAAATCCCCTCCTTTTTAAGTATGTCCTTGTCATGGATAAATATAACCCAAATATATGTTCAAGGGAAACCAGATTGTACTCAAGATTTCAAGTGCTTGGATAAATAGTTATAAGGAACACAGAAACATGTGAATCAAAGATTACTGTTTATTTTTAATTGGAGTTTACGGTTTATGTAGCTTTGTGACATGCGCAACATAAAACAGGATGCTTGAAGGCAATTTGTACCATAAAAGGAATTTACATAACTAATCATATTTCAACGGTTATATATATGTAGAAAGGCCATTAGGCCTGAATTTGTGGGAGGAGTAAGTCCCCTACTTAAACTCCCAGCCCCTACTCACCTCTGACGTTCAAGTTCGAGTATTGCCGCTCAACTTCCGGGTTTCACTGACTTCCGGTCCGGGCGTCCTATCCATCTGCAGTCTCTGGCAGAATCCTCCGTCCGGTGCAGCGATCTGGCTTCCTAACAGCCAACCATGGGTAATTCTTACACTCTCATTACGGTCTCCTCCACGCCGCTCGGTGGTCTTACCAGGGGGCCGGAACGCACTTGGGACCACGTTAACTTTTAACGGAGACCACCCACGGTTTCCATGCTAAGGCACCTCGGTGATCGGTTGGTACAACCTTTCGTCAGTACCACCCCCCCCACACACAAATTAGTAGGATATGCTATATACCGGCTTTGGTTAACATTACACTTGTTGCCTAGGTAACTTATTGTTTATGTAAAACTGCATTAGGATAGTGTCTGTTGGTATATCAGAGTCCATGCTAAACTTATTAACAGTATGTGTAAAGGAGGCATTCTCAGTTTTCTACACATTTCTAATAGATATCACGGCATAATGCTTCTATCTGTAAAAACTTTCACACATGCTTTACATTGCGGCTTTGTTATGGTCGTGACTTAAAAAATGTAATAATTAATATATATATATAATAATTAAGCAACAAATAACAACATTAATATTTTTTAGAGTTCGGTATTATGGTCGAATATATAATAGGAAATACACAAAACATTGTATTATTAAATGTATATTTAATATAATTATAATAACAATTAAACAAATGCTAGCAGAATGTCAATTTACCACAATAATTACACAATACAAAACTACAACATTACTTACAAAAGGCTATAACAGTTGCTAGCTGTTATAATAGATTACTCACACAGCTCCAGCCTGTTTGGCTGGAGCTATACAGTCAGTTACATGTTCAATCAATGCAAGCAAAGGAAAAGAGACTGAATTCCTCCTACTATTTGGTTTTATCCAGTAAGTAGGCTGGCCTGTGATGTCACTGCCAGAAGCACATGAGTTAGCACACTGACCCCTAGTGGTGCCTCTAAAGCATTAAGCTCATTATGCTTTACTGACATCTAGTGGTGCGTCTAAAGCATTAAGCTCATTATGCTTTTTTATGACAAAAAGTCATTAATTAATAAATACCATTACTGGCTTGTGTCAGTTTTCATATGCCAGTTAGTGTGCTGTTATCGCCACCTTGTGGTTTTTACGTTATTGGTTGGTTCCTTTCTTCATGTTTAATAATGTTCCATGTTTTAAGGTTTCTGTAACTTGCCCAATCTAAATAAAATTAGCTGTTAGCCATGAGATACTTATTACACAATATTATACCATTTCTCTATGTGCAGATGTTAACTTAGCTCTGTTAAATTTCTTTGGTCTCCACAGATCGTCTATTTTGTCGTATATTACAGCTAAATTGCCAAATCCTGGTTCTTGTCTTACAAACCAGATCGTCCTTTTTGTCGTATATTACAGCCAAATTGCCAAGTCCTGGTTCTTGTCTTACAAACCAGTTATTGTATTTATTTACTTCAGTTTCTGTATTTTCAAGGCCTCAGGAAGCCTTCACTCTAAACTTGTCACTCTGTCAGGATCTCACGTTGCGCTCATATGTCACACTCACACACCTCAACATCTGTCTCAGCTGTTAACCAAGAGATACTAATTACACAATATTATACCATTTCTTTAGCTTTGTTAAATTTATTTGGTCTCCACAGATCGGCCATTTTGTCGTATATTACAGCTAAATTGCCAAGTCCTGGTTCTTGTCTTACAAACCAGGTATTGTATTTATTTACTTCAGTTTCTGTATTTTCAAGGAAACAAAGTATATACACTAAGAACATACACGTATACTGTGATAGCTCCAGGTGAACTTCACAACCACCTGTGGAAATATATAGCAAATAGACAAAAGTGGAAACCACCCAGAATACGTATAATAGATAGAATACAAAAGAACAACCTGATATAGGTCAAATTTCCTTAAATGGAATCTGTGTGAGAATTGAAAAAACTTTCATAGCGTAAAAAAGTAAATATAAGTAGTGTTTAGAGTGAAATTAGAAATGCACTCACAAACAAACGATCATTATTTATATATTTCTAGACATACTTCACTATATTGCATTTTTTTACACCCACATATATCGTGTCGGAGGATATCTTTACTCATCACACTACCCCTGAGAGGGTGAAAGGCCTGAATGATCGTTTGTTTGTGAGTGCATTTCTAATTTCACTCTAAACACTACTTATATTTACTTTTTTACGCTATGAAAGTTTTTTCAATTCTCACACAGATTCCATTTAAGGAAATTTGACCTATATCAGGTTGTTCTTTTGTATTCTATCTATTATACATATTCTGGGTGGTTTCCACTTTTGTCTATCTGTATTTTCAAGGCCTGAGGCAGCCTTCACTCTAAACTTGTCACTCTGTCAGGAGCTCATGTTGAGCTCATACGTCACGCTCACACAGATCAACATCTGTCTCAAACCCCTAGGTTTCTTCTACGATATCGCCAACTACTGTGCCTCTCTACTTAAATACTCAAAGGTTCAAGCTCCAGGGTATAATCACTATCAAGGTTAGTATCCACCCATTATATAATTTTCAAAGTATCCCATAGAAGGTGCATGAACTGGCTTAAAGGGTCTGGGCTCCGGACCTAGCTTAACAAGGTATTTTCATGTCCCACAAAGCCATCTCCCACGTCAACACAAAGGTACGGCCCCACATACAAATCATAGGTAAACATCTTATTCACCCTTCTACAGGGCCATAGTCAGGGCCTCACTTTCCAAGGCCACAAATTTTGAACCTCTTAAATGTCATTGAGAGGCCATCATCCCACCACCACATCTTTGGCCACATACTTACCTCGGCCAAATCATAGATAGAGCCTCTCACCGCCACTTGGCACTAGTAGGGCCTCATCTGTCACTAGTCAAAGTTAAATTTTCACTTCGGCAATAGCCTTACAGTCCAGTTCACCTTAGGAACCCCCCCCCCCCTTGCCTCCCCCCTCATTTCATTTTCTCATACGCCCCTACTAAATCCAATTCATTAATTGGTTTCTAGAATGTCTCAAGATCCGGCTCCCATTGACGATGTGCCTACCATTGAGATTCTGTTTACTCCTATCAGACCCGAGTTTCCAGGCGAATCTCTCGCCCCCTCCACCCCTACATCCTTGAGAGCATGGACTATTCCCAAAATTATGGCCGAATTTAGGCTTAGGGGCATCCCCTTTCCAGCTACGGCTCGTAAGGCGGAACTTTACAGACTTTTGACCTATCAGGCCCCTGAGCCTAGGCCAGGCACTAGCTCTCAAGGTCAACCATCTGGCGCTTGTGCAGCCACCCAGGACACCCTTTCGGCAATCCTGGCCAATCTGCAAACCCTGAATAGCAGATTAAGCAAGGTGGAAAATGCCATCGCCTCCCCAGGTAACCTCCCTGGCCTCTCAGCCCTCACCCCGGCAGTCTTTGCTGCACCAACACCTGCCCCTATACTTCCCCCTTCAGCTCCTGCCTCAGATACGTCACCTTTCGTGTCACCAGCTCACTCTGTCCCAGACTCCATTAGGAAAGAAATCCCGGATGGGAAGAATGTGTGTCTGGTGTCATTGCTTAAAGCCTCCCAAGACGTGCTGGAGAACCGGGCTTATAACTTATGGGATATTTCTGTGGTGCTTAAAACCAGAGACCCTAGGCTTAACAAAATTATCTATTCCCAATTTCATTTTGGCTTTCGGGAAATACCGCAATGACAATTGCTCGGTATATCCCCACAGGAGAGAGGAACTGGACCTCTATCTCCATAAAGTGGTGGATTTGGGCATCAAGTACGGGGGCTCATATTTTTATGATTATCAGCGAAAGCGGTGACACATCTGAAGCAGTTTAACATAAGAATTAACTGGTGTCAGATGGATACAGAATTATTCTGTCGCCACTTCGTTGGTCTGAGGCCCCCATCTTGTGCTATATGAAATTCTTCAACCCATTTGGCTGATTTGTGCTCTTCTGTGGCTGATCCATCCACCCGCACTCCCACCCCTCAATTAACTTCCACCCAACACAATAAACAAGAGGTGGTCAGCGGGATAAACTGGGTAGACCCATCTCCTTTTTAGCGAAAGTTCAGGTGTGCAACAATTTCAATGCATGTTCCTGCAGCTTCAGCGCCTGTAGATTGTTACTCATCAAAAAATAAATAAAATACAGCACTCAAAATTATTGTATCAAAAGTAAATCGATAAATCAGGTGTGATTTAGTATGCAAAAAATAATTTAATAGAATATATGCTTATAATCAAAATTCATATATATACACACAAAAAGCTCTGATGATCTCATTCATTATTTGAAAATTCATCCACTGCACTGAATAATCAAACACTTAATATTAGAAATATAGTCTAGAAAATCAATCCTTGAAATTCATTAGTCTGAAATCACTGTAATAATACAGAAAAAATGCATAAAGGTCAGTCCTAAATCAAATTCATTAATATGACACTCCTGTCCCCACATCTAAAGCTATGCATAGCGATCTATTTGTGCACAGTCCTGATGGATCCAATCTTTGCAAGAATAAATATATATACAAAAAACTGAAAAAAGGGCAGAAAAAAGAAAGAAAGAAAAAAATATATGTGAAAAACGTGAAAAAAATTATAAGAAAAATATGTAAACATGAAAAATTGAAGAAATAATGAAAAAGAGTCTTTCGCCAAGTCACTATATACGTGTATAGTGTGTCTATGGTTGGATCTCACCGCTTGTGGTATTGCAGTTCTAATTTTCAATCATGTGCTGCACGTTGTTAGCTGTCCGGTAAGTTCTGTGGAAGTAAGAATCAAAGAGTTCTTTGTTTAACATCTGGATAAAGATACGGATAGCTGAACGTGTGCGTCGGGCGAAATAGACCTCAGACGGCGGGATAGAGTACCAGATAGCTGAGTTGCTTTCCTCGGGCTGCGCGCTCGGGATATGTAGTCCCTTCAATGGCCAGATTGTTACACATCTGCTCTATCTGCTTCAGGGCACACACAAAGACCATGTGCCTGGCCAGGTTGTCCCCTAACAAATGACATTCCGACATTAATATCGACAACCTGTTTTTTTACTTGAAAACTCATCCAAGCAGACATCTAGTGGAATATTTGTCAACAAGGTTCACCCAGGGATTTCTCACGGGTCTCGTAGCCATTCCCCCAGGCATGCCGGAATGTCCCAATCTCCTATCAACCTGCCAAGACCCAGAAGCCACGGATGCTCTCCTTTCCACTGAAATAGCACAAGGTTTCATGATCGGCCCTTTTACCTCCTCACCTTTTTCCTCCTGGCGCACTAATACAATTGGTATAGCGGTACACAAATACTCAAATAAAGAGCACATGATTATCGATTTATTGGCACCGCACTCTTCTTTTGTTCCCAGCATTAACTCACTCATACCCGCAGACGAATTTTCATCACAGTACGTAAAAATTGACGACGCTATACAATCCATCATTTCAACTGGTAGCAATTCTTGGCTTAGTAAAACGAACATAACCAATGCATTCAAATTACTGCCCATGCACCCATCACTTTGGCACTTGCACGGTGTTAAATGGCGAGACAGGTACTATTTTTCCACACAACTCACTTTCGGGTCCAGAAGCAGCCCTAAACTGTTTGATATTTTCGCAGAAACTCTATGCTGGCTGCTTCTGAACATTCTCAGGTGTCACTCCATCATTCACTATTTGGATGACTTCCTCATAATAGAACTGGGCACACGCACACCCAACGATCTCCTCAGCACCTCAGCACTTTTCTTTACTCTCGGGGTACCCTTGTCTACCTCTAAAATAATTGGCCCCACTACTAAACTTACTTTTTGGGGGATAGAGCTGGACTCTGGTACCTTCCGCGCCAGCCTTCCCCCCTCCCCCCCAACAAACTGATCCGCTTGAGAGGGGAGATAGGCATGTTCCTGCGGAATGAAGTATGCACCAGGAAGGAACTTCAGTCCTTATTGGGGTCCCTTAATTTTTGCGATGAGCATCATTACACAGGGAAGGTCTTTCATATCCAGGCTTCTTTGTCTGCTTCCCAGAGTACCGGACGCCTTCCCAATTGCATTGGACCAGCACGCCAAAGCTGACCTACTCATGTGGGGGAAGTTTTTGGCTGAGTGGAACAGTATCTCCATGTTTATTCCCCCTCTCTCTCCGACTCCACCACCCTTCATTCACACCGACGCTGCAGCCAACACAGGTTTTGCAGCTATATTCGGTAATCACTGGTTTAGGGGTCACTGGCCCGCTGAGATGGATGCCTTGCCAGGTTTCAGAGAGACTTCAGCTCTATTTGAAATTTACCCCATCGTGGCGGCCGCACACACCTGGGGTCATCTCTGGTCCGTCAAGGCAGTAACATGCTATTCCGACAACTTGTCAGCTTGCGATATCATTAACAAGGGCGCTCTTCCTCCCTTACAATCATGCGGCTGATTCGCAAGCTGACCTGGCTGGCAGCAACCGTCCAGTTCCACTTAATTTGCTTTCACATCCTGGGTATCCACAACACGGCCACTGATGCTCTGTCTCGATCTTAATTCCAGGTGTTCTTCCAGGCACTCCCTTCGGCCCACAGTCAACCATCCAGGACACCGAGGTTTCACGAACTAATACTGGATTGAGCACACTAATGCACCATGCTAGGACTCTTACGCACCAAGCACTATCACCTAACACAACTATCACCTACCGTTGGGCACTTATCGTTTTTAATAAATTCACAGCCAAATTCGGATTACAAGGTGATTTTTCTACCCAAACCATGGTGGATTTTTCCTCCTTTTGCCACTTACATTTAAAACTTTCCCACAATACCATTAATCTATACCTCACGTGGGTGCAGCATCACAGCCTCACAAATTTCCCTAACAACACTCCCTTCTAGTCTAGTCTAGAAGGTTTCTGTTCCATTTATCACCTCCAGACTACCATTAGATGGGCCGATCTTTAAATTACTCAGAAATCTACTTGACGAATCCCCATTCGATCCCAACACGAACCTGGTGATCAAGTCTGCTATCTTTTTAGCGTTTTATGGGTTCCTAAGACCTAGGGAATTTACCATTGATTGTCAAGGAGATATCACACACAGCCTCAAAACCTTACAACTCAAGTAGAGGATTACTATGTTCTCATGATCCCATCTACCAAAACTAGCCATTCACTACATCCCACTATCATCCCCCTCTTTCCAACAGATAATGCTTGGTGTCCGGTTAAGGCACTAGACCACCTATGGACAACTTGTAACACGCACTTACCAGACTCTCCGCTCTTACAACTACAAGGGCACCCACTCACCACAGCTAAATTCACAGCGCATGTTAGAATCTTATTGGCAAAACTGGGTTACAACCCGGCTTCGTTCTCTGGGCGCTTCTTCAGCCTCTAGTACAAACACCCCACATCATCAAGAGACTGAGTCGATGGAAATCCTCCATATACCATACGTATATAGAGAGCTTTGCCAAGCCTTCAGGAACTTTGTTATGTAATAAATGCAATAAAGTGTGTTTCTTTGAACTTTTTTTTGCCCTCTTTTATTTACAGGCCCACTAGGACGTTGGTTTCGGCACACCACAACCAAACTTTCATCTCAGACACTATCCATTACATATTAAATTCCAAGCACATATATATATACTAGGGTAATGTTCAAAGCATATCATGATCTACGTTAGAGAATTTTAAAGATTGGTTATCCGATCATCTGTAGCTTGAGCCTTGGGTAAAGGTGCTTTCCTGCAAAATCCCCCTTTTTTTACCCCAAGGCTCACCCAGGTGTCTGAGGTATGTCCAGGTATGCTAGTCATAACTGTGGGCCTTTTATAATGCCTTCACCAAAGTTTCCTCAGACAGGGCAGGTCAGAGGTGGTCCTTGGAGGAATTTCCCTTCATCAGTTATACAGTACTGTAGGTGTCAGAGTTTGAGGAACTGGCATATAAGTTAAGGTATGACGAATATGAATTTTTGATTTACACAAGGATGATAGAAGACAGGAGAAGACCTTAAATGTCAGAAAAATCACCATTATGACAAATATTATGATAAGTAAGAAATACAACATTTTCTTAATTAGTATACTGGGCCATGTACCAAGACCAAAGGTCCAATCCCAATCCCCAAAGAACCCTGTATCTTGTTTTATTTAATTCACTAGATAGTGCAGATTCTGAATATGCCCATGGATCATGGTCCAATGATCCTAAAGATTAAAGCAACACATGTCCTTTACTGCCTCACACCCTAAATCATGTTTCAGTAACAAACAGTCAATAGCTGCCCTATTTTCAAGAATCACTTTCTTATTAACCTGGGTATCCATCAGAAGTTCCTCCAGGGCCTGGGATGTTGCAATTAAACCTTTGGTGAGGGAATAGGCTAGGGCATTAATTACTCAGGTATTATACAGTGCTAAGCCTGGGACTCCTACAATGTAGGAGTACGCAATGGCAGAGTATTCAAATTTAGATAAGAGGGATTTCAGGGTTACAATCCGAAGTATTTTTCCACCATGTGGGAAAAAACTGGGATTTAGTAGAAGGGTCTCTTACACAATTACATGAAAAAGACCAACATAGTTCAGCAGCTGTCATATTAATTGTTTTATGGCTAAAGGGAGCTTGCCTACCAGTGGGTTGAAAGCATAAGAATGTAGTTTTAGCGATTTATCAGGTCTATGGGTACGTAGGTACTTCTCCAAGAGTGAGATGGGGTAGGACAAAATTGTATACATTTTCAGTACTGAGGAGAGAGTTGCAGGGCCAGATTGGCCCACCGGGATACCGGGGAATTTCCCGGTGGGCCGTGGCACCTGGGGCTGGCCCTAATCATTGCTCAGGCTCCTGTGATCCTGGCAGGCTATGTGTGAGCTGTGCGGCCGTACAGAGCCCCATGGAAGCAAGGGGAGCCAAAAAAAAATATTTGCGGCAGGGGGCGGAGCTAGCGTGGGGCGGAGCTTAGCATGTGGCAGGGGCGGAGCTTACTGTGCAGCGGGGCCTGGCTAACTGCAGTATGGGAAGCAGGAAGGAGTCCCTGCTTCCCCAACAACCAGGAGCTCCAAGCAGGAGGTAAGAAGCAGGTCAGTGTGTGAGTGTGTGTGACTGCTTGTGTGTGTGACTGTGTGTGAGTGTGTGTGACTGTGTGTGTGTGTGTGACTGCCTGTGAGTGTGTGACTGTCTGTGTGTGTGTGTGTGTGTGTGACTGTCTACATGTGTGTGTAACTGTCTGTCTGTGTGTGTGTGTGACTGTGTGTGTGGCTGTCTGCCTGTGTGTGTGTGTGACTGTCTGCCTGTGTGTGTGTGTGTGTGAGTGTGTGGCTGTCTGCCTGTGTATGTGGCTGTCTGCCTGTGTGTTTGACTGTCTGCCTGTGTGTGTGACTGTCTGCCTGTGTGTGTGACTGTCTGCCTGTGCGTGTGACTGTCTGCCTGTCTTTGTATGTGTGTATGTTTGCCTCGGTGTCAGTGACTGTCAGCCTCTGTGTGTGTGTGTGTGTGTGCACGCATCTGCTAGTGAGAGAGCCTCCTGGTGAGTTTGTTTTATTACGTGTATATATGAGCTTGAATCATGTTGTCTGTGGTTTTTTACCATCCTGATGAAAGTCCAAATATGGGGCTGAAACGTTGATTTGATTTATTTTGAACATTAAAAGTTAAGTTTTAGTGACATCTACAAGTCCCTGAGTGCAGTCATTTTCGGTTTATATATATATATATATATATATATAATATACTGTTTATATATATATATATACTGTTGCATCATCAGGGCTCCAGTATCCAGGCAAGTCCACAAGAGGGACTGAAACGTTGATCTTCTCTTAAATATTTCAATAAAAGTTACATTTTAAGGAAATCTGAGAGTGCAGCCAACTATTTCAGTCGTGTATATATATATATATATATATATATATATATATAAAGAGTTGAAAACCCCTGCACTCCACAAAAATACATAAAATGTACCTGGTGCTCTGGTAGCTCAATTGTAGAAGATAAGAAAAGACCGGCACTCTAGGAATTCACTCAAAATTATTTAATGTGATAGAAAATCGACGTTTCAGCTCCTCTTGGGAGCTTTCTTCAGGACATACATAATCTCAACATGAAAAAACACACTTTTATAAGGTTTAAATTAAGCAATAAATTAGGTACTTACATACAGCTGGCCATCTCAAGCTGCTCGTTACCGTTTGCCGCCATGTGTTTCAGGACCGGACTCACTTCCGGGTCTGGTCATCTGATCGCTAATTGCCTTCTGATTGGATGATTCCGTAGGTGCTTAGAGACCAAGGACGCCAACGTCCCATTGGTTACAGCACTTCTCTACGGTGTCCCGAGATGGACAAATTTAATGAAGAAAATTGAAATCGCATTTCCAGCGGCAATTATGCATTTTAGGCGATCAGGCATAGTTAGACTTAACGGAAACGAGCAGTTTACAATAGGAAATTAGAAGATCATGCACAAAATACAAATATAGACATGCTAATAATTATACATGTATATCTACATATCCTGATGAGAAAAACAGTGCAGTGTTTTTATATACATGATTCAACCTCCATATTTATACAAAATATATATACAGTGCAATTAATTCATAAGGTCTCCAGTAAATCTTTTATGGGACCTAAAAAAAGGCAACAATGCTGGTATTCTAAATCTTAATCTAAAGGGACTGTGTTATATACACTCCAGATTCTAATATCTGACTCTTCATGTGAAACCATAAGTGTGAAACTTAAGTGTAAAAAAAAAAAAATGTGAAAGCTAGGTGTAAAAAAATGTATCAACTCTATTCAAAATCAGATGTCAATTCCGAATATTGGTAAGTCAGAGAAGGCTATCCAAGCCTTCAGTGTGATGTCTATAACTTGTGTTGAATATATGTAAAAAAGTGTTAATGAATGTGCATCCTATGTAGGTAAGTATAACTCAAACATAGTCTATCCACAACTGTATTGATATATTGTACATAACCTAGGTATTTATGATCTACAGATGTTCTGTCCCATCAGTTGTGGAAGCTGCATGTACCAAAATATAAAAAAGACTATATATTAAAATTATAATTTAAAATCAAAAAGGTGAAAAGACAACCCCATTTTATGAAAAAATTATAAAACCTGCTGTCTACAATGGATTGGACTTATGGGTATCACTTGGACCGCCGCCCAAAAACAATACTTAATATGTTTCCTCTATCTGTCTCATAGAAATGTTATAAAAGAGCATTTCTCATTGAGACCCTTTGGGGACAATGTGCCTAATTGGTGAATCCAATAGGCTTCCCTTTGTAATAGTAATTTCGCTCTATCACCACCTCGATTTGGCATCGCCACATGTTCAATTGCTATACATCTGAGAGAGGAGAGTTGATGTTGCAACTCTAAAAAATGTCTGGCCACAGGTTTGTCCGACTTGCCATCATGATAGGCTAGCCGGATACTTGATCTGTGGCCTCTGATTCTCTCACAGAGAGCTGTCTCTGTTTTACCCACATAATTCAAACCACAGGGACAAGTGAGTTTGTAAATTACATGGTCAGTAAGGCAGTGTATACGTTGTCGAATCTTATACACTTGGCCTGTGTATGGGTGTGTAAAGATTTTGGATGGGATGAGATAGCCACATGTTACACATCCCAAACATCTTACACACCCAGCATTTGTATACCCCGTTTTCGTCCTGTCATAACAATGTCGAGGATCAGTCTTAACCAACAAGTCCCTTAAGTTCTTGTTCCTTCGATAACAGAGCATCGGTGTCTGTTGAAAAATCTCAGGGAGTGTCGGATCCAGCTTCAATGTGTGCCAATTCCTCTTGATGATTGTACTGGTCTAAAGGAATGTTCGACAGGGAAAAATAATGAAACAAAAAATATATATGGTCTAGGATATAAAACAAAAATTATAATTACCTAATTTTTTGTGAACAGAAACACCATGCTCTCACTATGTTGGAAAAATAGTAAATAACCGGTAAGGATTTTTCTAATTGCATGATATGACATCTGGATCCTATTCCTCCAAAGGAAGAACTTGGGAAGATGGAGATACATAAGACAATTAGTCATTGGGATTCCATTACAAAAGATAGCAGTATTAAGGATGAGCAGCCAAGGAGATAAATGTCTCTACCTGTGTCTCAGTTTACCTGATCTGCACTGATCTCCAAACTGACATGAGTACTTTTTTCTTGGTTAGATATAATTGGTGTCTTAAGGTATTCTCACATGGAGGTTCACTTTCTGTATATACTGAATGAGGAAATTGTGTTAGAATGACCTATTCCACACTGAGATCATGAAGTATGAAGTGGTAAGTTAAAAGGTTACTTATTGCTGTGGTATCATGTGATTTTTACAATACACAATTATATACATGGATTTTCTTTAGAACAGAATTATACAACTGATTTTGTTGGTAAAAATAAATGCTGCACTTTTTTACATTCATATTGAGTTTGATTGTAAGATTCACGCAAAGTGTGGTAGCTGTTAAAATTGAATCAATGTATTGTACATATATTTAGAAAACAAATCATTTTCTTAATCATCATTCATGTTGTTATATTATTTTACATGTTATTATTGTATTGACAATATTGGAGGAACACAATAATCAATAAATATATATATGTAAAAAAAGTGTTCCCTTAACCTCTTTAAATTACGGTTCTTCCCCATTGCTGCAATGAAAGAGTTAGAATTAAACACACCCTTATCCCAGCTCTGGGAGAGGTTCCTCATTGCATCTCCAACCTAGATCCTGTGAACTCATCATGTCTGATCATTTGTGTCCAGTTACATGCTCACAGAACCAATGACACCAGTTGGTCCCTATGAGAAGGATTCATTTCTCATTTGAACTACAAACTGTAACTAACTTTTATTTAAACCAAGCTAAAGTGCCTTACGGGATAGGGGTGTTCTTTTGATTAATATATCCCTATTTTTGGACATGGGTGTGATATAGATAACATTTCAAAGACAAAGAAAAAAATAGATGAAAATGCATTAAAAGAATGGAGGAAAGGGAGGTAGTTGATATCTGGGGTGTAATATGTTCTTATGAGAAGAGCATCGTACAGAATCTCAGAGCTGTCGCATAAAATATTTTACATTGTGTGCATGCTTTACTACCTCATGCATGAAGCTAGTAGATCATGCCCAAAAGATAGTACACTTTGCCTGTGAGATAGCTAACGTGTGTGCATGTTTCAAGTATTCAAAACCCTGGATGGAGCCCAAGGTAGGCACATATAGACACATAATAAAATTCTCATGCACACAACTTAGTAGATCATGCACGCTAATTAAATCTATCATGCAGGAAATACATAAAATGATCACGTACGTTAACTTTCTCTTGAGCACAATCTACTACATCTATGAATTAATACACCAGGCGCACAATGTGATTTAAAATGCAAATGATCTTCGGAAAGATGTTGCACCACATTAATAACTGTCTGAAACTTATAATAAAATATATATCTGTCTGGGATTGGTTTACTGTAAATACTGGCTATGGTTATGTTGACATATTGTGCTCCATAAATGAAGGTCATTACAGGAAAAATGACAAATTGGTGTCTGTTTAAAAATATACATAATTTAACATCACAACATTTTTTTTTCCCACAGGCAATGAATGTCATAAACAAGACCACTGAGATTATTCTACTTGGATTTCAGGATCTACTACACTTCAAGGTTTTATTTTTAATTGTCCTTCCTGTTTTCCTCATTATGACCGTATGTGGAAATATTCTGATTATTTGGCTGGTGGCATCTACCAGCAGTCTCCAGTCTCCCATGTATTTCTTCCTAACCCAACTGTCCATTTCTGATTTACTGGTTACAACAACTATTGTCCCCAAAACACTTTATATTATTTATAATGAAGGGGGCACTATGTCTTTTTCAGGTTGCCTTATTCAGTATTATTTTTATTCTTTTGCTGAAGCCTCTGAATGTTTTCTTCTGTCAATAATGGCTTATGACAGATATCTGGCCATCTGTAACCCTCTGAGATATCGCTCTTTAATGAATTCTGTGTTACGTGTTACATTGGTTATCATCACTTGGCTATTAAGCCTTTTTGCATCATTAACTGAACTAATATCAGTAAGTCAGCTTCAGTTTTGTGGCCCAAATGTTATTGATCATTTCTTCTGTGATCTTGTCCCACTATTAGAACTTTCTTGTTCAGACACCAAGTTACTTGAAATTGAAATTCTTATATTGTGTGTACCATTAACTATTACTCCACTCATAAGTATTGTAGTATTTTATGTGCATATTGCCCAGGCTGCCCTTAGGATTTCCACCACAATTGGAAGATCAAAAGTCTTCTCAACTTGTAGTTCCCACCTCACTGTGGTTTCCATATTCTTTGGCACTATAACAGGAATTTATGTAATTCCCACCAATAAGAAATACGTGACTGGCAACAAAATTGCTTCTTTGTTATACACTGTGGTGACCCCTATGATTAACCCGATCATATATAGTCTGAGGAACAAGGATATCAAGGAAGCCGCAAAGAAAAACATTGTTAAAATTAATAAATACCATTAAAATGTATCCACAACATACATTCTTCATCATATATGGTATTTTGCTTTAGTTCATTTATAAGGCTCCAAGATACAGAGTAGGACACCAAGCAGGTGAAACAATGAAAGTTTTTTTTTATTAAGGACAATACAGTCTAATATTTATATTTACAAGAATTTTACAGGAACAAAGTAATATATCACCAATTAATGCAGAAAATCAACATCCAGGTCTATCATGGCTGGGAAGGCTTGAGTTCAGCCTTGCCAAGAGTCTTAAATTAATCTGGAAGGTTACTACACAGTGTATAATCTTATATGTGAGACTTTTGCCCAAACTTCAAAAAGTCCCATCTTTTATAATCACGCAAAAATTAGCTTGCATAACTAGTTTATGCAAGGGACATGTGCATTTCATACATGCCAGAGTACAGTTTCTCAGGTAGACAAGAAATCAGTTCACCCCAGAACATTTGCCAGATGCTCTGAGTCTCTGAGTGATGTATCATAAGAAAACAGCACTTTGTTTAGAAGATTTTGAAACTCTGGGCAGTGTGCCCAGAATATTGCAAATATTGCAACATCATATGACACATTGGTTTTTAATGGATCCTATAATGCCAGTAAAAAAAGCTGTTTTCCTGGCACTATAGATTTCTAAGGTCCCCCCTCCCTTGCACTCCCCTCCCCCAGCGCTGAAGGGGTTAAAACACAGGCATTAGAGCTCCCCATAGGGAAGCTTTATTCAATGCTTTCCTATTGGGAAAATCTGATGCTGGAAGTCCTAATGCAGAGCATGAGGATGTCCAGCGTCAGATAATGGACCACGGGGCCGTTTAGATTCCGGAAGTGCCAGACGAATCTAAATGATTCCGTAAGTGCCACCAGTGGCTGTCTGGTAGACAGCCACTGAGGGTAGACTTTGAGCTGCAACGTAAACATTGCAGTTCTTTTGAACTGCAATGTTTTACACTGAAGCACTAAGTGCTATAGGGACACATCACCCTGACTACTTCAATGAGCTGAAGTTGTCTGGGTACCTACAGTGTCCCTTTAACTAAATAGCTTTGCAAAACAATTATCAAAATATAGATCCATACAATTAGCAATACATGTGGATTCAGGGGTTCTTTGGGCTTTGTTAGAACCACAAATATAAAATGGTTACAACTATTTGATTGGTTGACTAATATAATTACAAGGTTCTCCAGTTAGGAAAGCTACCCAATAGGTACAGGTAAAGGCACAGGGAATCTTGTGAAACTTAATGGCAAGATGAATGCAGTTGTTATCATCAAATACTGACAGACAATTTGCATTCTGCTGCATGAAGGCTGTGCATGGGACACACTTGGACTTTTCAGCATGACAATGACCTTAAGCACAAGGCCCAGTTGAGCCTCCAGTGTTTTTATAGCAGAAAAAGGTGAAGGTTCTTGAGTGGTCATCATAGTCTCCTGATCATAATATCATTGAGCCCCTCTGGAGAGATATCTAATGTGCGGTTCAAGACGACCAAAGAATTTGCATTATCTGGAGGCATTTTACCAAGGTGAATGAGCATCTGTACCACCTGCAAGAATTAGAGGCCTAACAGTCAACTATTACAAAAAACTAAAAGCAAGAGGATATTCAGTGCTTGCCCAGTACTGGTACAGTCCAAAGGGCAGCTAGGTCGCCAAATCCGGGGTCTCTCTTGTCCTGTAGAGAAGCAGAGAGGGAGGTGCAGCACCTGGAATGTCTTTAGAGTGTGTACATTTAACCATAAAAAGGAGGAGAAATAGGAAACTGATATTGAAGTACGTAACAATACAGTAAGGTGAGGGTAAATATAATTATATGCACTCACAATTTATAGGAGCTTAGGTGCAGCTCCAACTTAAACGCTTGGGTGGAATAATCCCCGCCTGATAATATGCTGGAATACAGACTTTAAAGGATGTTCTTGCGGATGCAGCTTCTCTTGTAGATATGTAGGCTAAATCAGATATATATAGTGCAATATGCAAGACTCAATTTTTAGATATACAGCTATAAAAGATGTGCACTCACATGTACTGGAGCCTATAGAGTGGCTCCACAGGTATGGGGTGAAGAGGTATGATCCCCACTCTAGGATATAGGTGCAGGGTGTCTCTTTCCAGGTATATAAGTAAAAGAGAAAATAAAACCACAATAGTGTAGACTGTAAAGAGTGATAAATAAAATGAAACAGATGAAAACTACTCACATTTGATAGAGCAAATAGGGATAGCTCTGTCCAACAGGCTTAGGTAGTATTATCCCCACCATGGATATGGAGTACAAGAATCCAGCAGCAAACAGTTCCAATAAAAAAGTACTTTTATTGATAAAAAAACAATAAATTATAAAAATAGGGTAAAATAACTATATGAAACAATATTTAAATACACTTAACACATTTCACCATACAATTGCTTTCTCGAAAGTGTTTAAAGAAGGAAGGACCAGAGCTACTTGAAGTAAGGGAGGAAAATTAAAAAATAACTGCTGTGTGACATCATAGGTCACATGACCAAAATTAATTCACATGATATATTTAGAAAAAGGTAAAAGAGCAAAGTATATAATTCCAATAAGTATTATATATATATGAGCCTAAAATAAACTAAAAATGAGTGTTTATTAACGTTTATGTATGTGTCAGGATTGTATCCTGACAACTATGATTTTATCTTAATTTATTTATGTTCCTTTAAGAAGTTACAGCTCTCCACCACTAGTGGCCTCCCTAGCCACTAGTCACCTCAGTCCTCACCTGCCTTGGACTAATTACTTGCTTCAGCTACATAAGGCTACACCCTGCTCACAACAGGGCCTTTACATTGAAATTGGTGATCTACCTGAAAGTCTTCAGTTCCTGGCTCCTGTGAGCCTGCTCCAGACTTACCTTCTACCCTGCTCCATACCAACCTGCTCCAGACTTACCTTCTACCCTGCTCCACTCTCACGCATGATTTTGACCTCTGCCTCTATTACCAGCCTTCCTGTGTTACAAATCAGCTTTCTACTGTTAACAGCCTGCTTCTGTAACCAGCCTGCCGTTGATACCAACCTGTAGTGTTGTCGCGAACCCGAAATTTTCGGTTCGCGAACGGCGAACGCGAACTTCCGCAAATGTTCGCGAACGGGCGAACTGTGCGAACCGCCATAGACGTCAATGGACAGGCGAATTTTAAAACACACAGGGACTCTTTCTGGCCACAATAGTGATGGAAAAGTTGTTTCAAGGGGACTAACACCTGGACTGTGGCATGCCGGAGGGGGATCCATGGCAAAACTCCCATGGAAAATTACATAGTTGATGCAGAGTCTGGTTTTAATCCATAAAGGGCATAAATCACCTAACATTCCTAACTTGTTTGGAATAACGTGCTTTAAAACATCAGGTATGATGTTGTATCGATCAGGTAGTGTAAGGGTTACGCCCGCTTCACAGTGACAGACCAAACTCCCCGTTTAACGCACCGCAAACAGTCCTCTATATACAGAGTAAACATGGCTCCCTCTATATACAGAGTAACATGGCTCCCTCTGTATACTGTGTAAACATGGCTCCCCTCTATATACAGTGTAAACATGGCTCCCTCTATATACAGAGTAACATGGCTCCCTCTATATACAGTGTAACATGGCTCCCCTCTATATACAGAGTAACATGGCTCCCCTCTATATACAGTGTAAACATGGCTCCTCTCTATATACAGAGTAACGTGACTCCCCTCTATATACAGAGTAACATGGCTCCCCTCTATATACAGTGTAAACATGGCTCCTCTCTATATACAGAGTAACATGGCTCCCCTCTATATACAGAGTAACATGGCTCCCCTCTATATACAGTGTAAACATGGTTCCCTCTATATACAGTGTAAACATGGCTCCTCTCTATATACAGAGTAACATGGTTCCCCTCTATACAGGGGCGTACCTGGAGCATTTG
Organism: Pelobates fuscus; assembly: GCF_036172605.1. Classification (NCBI taxonomy): domain Eukaryota; kingdom Metazoa; phylum Chordata; class Amphibia; order Anura; family Pelobatidae; genus Pelobates; species Pelobates fuscus. Next base: position 410,865,837 of record NC_086319.1, on the reverse strand, counting down.
GCACCCGGGGCGGATCCTTTATTTGGCACCCCCCTCCCCAACTTTGAAATGTAAAAAACAGCTGCAATTTTTTTTAAATGTATGTTTATGCAGTGTGTGTATAGTGTGTAAAGTGTGTGTAAAGTGTGTGTATATTGTGTGTATAGTGAGTGTGTATAGTGTGTACAGTGTGTACAGTGTGTGTATATTGTGTGTATAGTGTGTGTGTATAGTGTGTATAGTGTGTGTATGTAGTGTGTGTGTAGTGTGTGCATAGTGTATGCAGTGTGTGCATAGTGTGTACAGTGTGTGTGTATATTGTGTGTATAGTGTGTGTAGTGTGTGTATAATGTGTGCATAGTGTATGCAGTGTGTGCATAGTGTGTACAGTGTGTGTGTGTGTAGTGTGTGTAGTGTGTGTATAGTGTGTATGCAGTGTGTGTATAGTGTGTATGCAGTGTGTGTATAGTGTGTATGCAGTGTGTGTATAGTGTGTATGCAGTGTGTGTATAGTGTGTATGCAGTGTGTGTATAGTGTATGCAGTGTGTGTATAGTGTGTATGCAGTGTGTGTATAGTGTGTATGCAGTGTGTGTATAGTGTATGCAGTGTGTGTAGAGTGTATGCAGTGTGTGTAGAGTGTATGCAGTGTGTGTAGAGTGTGTATAGTGTATGCAGTGTGTGTATAGTGTGTGCAGTGTGTGTATAGTGTGTGCAGTGTGTGTATAGTGTGTGCAGTGTGTGTATAGTGTGTGCAGTGTGTATAGTGTGTGCAGTGTGTATGCAGTGTGTGTAGTGTGTGTATGCAGTGTGTGTAGTGTGTGTATGCAGTGTGTGTACAGTGTGTATATAGTGTGTACAGTGTGTGTATAGTGTGTGCAGTGTGTGTATAGTGTGTATGCAGTGTGTGTCCCCAAGCCCCTGGTCACACAACCAAATAAAAAAGCCCCTACCTACCCCCCTCACCCTAAAAAATAGTGAAGGGGGAATAAAATTACTACCCTGTAAAGTAAAATTCAACTTACTATTCAACGTCTTCTTCTTCTAAAATCTTCATTTTTTTTAGCCCCAAAAAAGGCCAAATAAAAAGCCATCATACCCGTCGAACTTAAAAATAAAATAAAAAACCCGAGCACAAAAAAAAAATAATCCATCCGTGTCAGTGTTTATCAGGGATCCTTAGGATAGGTGTCAATCCATATCTGCCAAGTGACCCTATGTAGGGGGGACAGTCCCTATTCTGCTCTGTGTCAGTGTCTGGGGGGAGTATCTGCAGTAACACAGGGTGTCTGGAGGGAGTATCTGCAGTAACACAGAGTGTCTAGGGGTAGAATCTACTTGTAACATTTATATGCACTAAAAAAAAAAATAATAAATTGAAAAAAAAATAAAAAATGGTTGCAGCTTCCGAATTAATCTAAAATGGATGCTGTCCAGTAGGTGGGAGGGTCTGCTAGGGAGGGTGTGCTGCTGATTGGCTGTAATGTGTCTGCTGACTGTGAAGTACAGGGTCAAAGTTTACTCAATGATGACGAATAGGGGGCGGACCGAACACCGCATGTGTTCGCCCGCGTTGGCGGACGCGAACATGCTATGTTCACCGGGAACTATTCGCCGGCGAACAGTTCGGTACATCACTACCAACCTGCTTTGTTTCAACCCTACCCAGGGCCATTGCAATGATTTTTGCCGCCCTAGGCAAACAAAAATTTGCCGCCCCCCATATGTCCTCCCACCATGTGACATCACAATGCCCCACCCATATGCTCTGCCAAAAGGGGCAACGCCAGTCTGCACAAAGTGTATTTTATCTGAAAAGACAGTGTGTTTACATTAAAAAGCCTACAGGCACAGGCTATAGCCACCAGAACCACTACATTAAGCTGTATAGTATCCATTTAATGTGAGGTAAATTAGAGATTAGTGCCACTAATAATATATTGGATTGCCTACTTACCACCAGATGAGGACAATAGGCTGATGATGGGCTCAGTCTGGCTCCAGAGGTCTGGTGTAGAAGAGGCTCTCTGGAGACTGTTTGTTTGTAACAGTGCTCACAACAATTAACGAACAGGAAGCAGTTCCATTTTTGGGGCCCCTTACACAGCTCAAGGTCTGGGCCCCCAGGGCTTGACCGTGAGTATGCCTACAATGCCCACCCATAAATCCACCTTATGGCCCACCCATGAGTTCTCTCACAGGGAGTGGAGTGTATATGTGTAGGGGATGTTGTATGTGTTATTGCAGAGGATGTAATGTGTGTGTGTTCTTATAGAATGTAGTGTATAGGGATACCAATTTGTGTAAGGGATGTAGTGTGTGTGTATAGGGGATGCAGTGTGTGTTTGTATGTAAGGAATGCATTGTATGTTTCTGTGTGTGTGTGTGTGTGTGTGTGTAAGGGATGCAAGGTGTGTTTCTGTGTATGTAATTGAATGCAGTATGTGTCTGTAAGGGGTGCATTGAGTGTGTAAGAGATGCATTTTGTTTCTGTGTGTAAGAGAATGAGTGTTTGTGTGAGCGTAAGGGATGCATTGTGTGTTTCGGGTGTGTCTGTGTGTGAGTAGGAATACATTGTATGTTTCTGTGTGTGTGTGGGGGGATGCATTGTGTATGTGTGTAGTGTAAACAATTTAGAAGAAATAGAGGAGGAAGAAGAACAATGGATAAGCAAGAAAAAGAACAAGAGGCACAACCAGTAGGGATATTCAACCTTAATAACATTATCACACCATCATATTACAGCACTTAATAAAGGATTAAAATTTGCACCCACAGCGCATGTAAACAAATTTGAGGCAACTATTGACGTTAAGAGGTTCATTAGAAAATTAAGTATCAAAAAACATTTTGATTAACTGCCAGATCTCCCAGTAAGAGAAGAGCCTAACAATATGTTCCTACACAGCCGTTTAAGACCAACCTCTACATTTTATCCTATTAATCAAGTCTCTGCTGGAATGGAAATGTATGAAGAATTGGTAACCGATGACATAAGGAAAATGAAGAAGAATCACTACTCAAAGAATAATTTAACAAGTAAAGAGAGGGAAGCAATAAAAGACCTTATGAAAAATACTGAGATCTGCATAAAACCAGCAGATAAAGGGGGGGGGGGGGGGGTAGTGATTATGTCAAGTGAATACTACCTACAAGAAGCAATCAGACTTTTAGAAGAACCTGAAACATATGGGAAACTATCAAATGATCCACTGAATGAGATCAAGATCAGACTTAATACTATGTTGGTCAAAGCGAGAGACACTGGGATCTTAAGAGAGTCCGAATATAGATTTCTCTCTATTCCCTTCCCAAGAACCCCTACCTTTTATTTTTTACCAAAGATCCACAAGGATCTGAGAACACCACCGGGCCGGCCAATAATATCAGGGATCAAATCAATTACATCAAATTTGTCACAATATATAGACACATTTTTGCAACCGTTTCAACAGTCTTTCTAATTTCAAGAATAGGAAATTCCTATTATGTGTTGTGGAATATTCTTTGAGTATATCTATTCCAAAGCAACGGGTAGCATTAATGTCCACTTTCTGCCTCAATGTGTTAATATCCATCATAACACACAGAAATAAATTCACAAATAAAAAATAAAAAATATATAACCTGCTGCTCAACACTAGTTAGGTTCAGATAGTATAAATACAGAAAAATATATTTAGTGGAGCGCTGATTAAAGGAATGTGAGCGGGGTTAGACGAAATAGGATACCCAACTACCTATCAAAATACAATATAAATACATAACGAGACTACCCCTTCTCTAATAGTAGATCAAGAACTGACCTTACTAGCAAACTCAAATTTGAATGTAAAACAATTTATTGCAAAATGCAGACAAAATATAAAAGAAAGTAATTACTTAAACATAAAATATTCCTGATTCATAAAATTTAAAAGAAAGCCTTAATATCAGGGATCAAATCAATTACATCGAATTTGTCACAATATATAGACACATTTTTGCAACCGTATGTGTCTAAGGTAAAGTCACATCTCAAAGATACGACTCCGATGATTAAGGAAATCGATTCTATCTCCTGGCAAGAAGACTATATCTTGGTATCTACAGATGTGACTTTGTTATACACGATAATTGACCATCAACAAGGATGCGACTCTGTGAGCAAAGTATTAAAGAGATATGGAGAACTAGAAGACATGCAAATCTCATTCATAATAGAAGGAATTGCTTTCATTTTGAAAAATAATTATTTTCTGTTTGAAGACCAGTTCTATCTCCAGAAGAAGGGAACGGCGATGGGGACGAAATTTGCCCCGAGTTTCGCTAACTTGTTTATGGGAGACTGGGAGGATAATTACATCTGGAACGGACATCCCTGGAATAAGAACATTCTGAGTTACAAACGATACATCGATGATGTTTTCTTCATATGGGAAGGAGAAATGGAAGATCTACAAAAATTTCTGATGTATGTGAACAAGAATACCTGGGGAGTCAAACTGAATATCATCTGCAGCAAGACACAGGTAGAATTCCTTGACCTTACCATCTATGTAGATTCAGGTAGAGTGAAGACAAAAACACACTTCAAAGCAGTAGATGTGAACAGTTTTATTCTTAAAGAGAGCTGCCATCTACCAATGTGGCTTAAGAATGTGCCTTATAATGAATTCAGACGTCTGAGGCGGAATTGCACAGACTCTGATGTTTACAGAGAACAAGCTGAAATGGTGAAAGAAAAATTATTGTCGAAAAATTATAAATCGTATGAAATAGAGGAAGCAATACGCAGAGTCGACAACCTAGACCGTACCAAACTTTTAATAAATAAGGACAAATCACAAGTAATAAAACCAGTCGGAGACTTCCCAGCAATCATATTGAACTATAATAAAGATAATCTAAAACTAAAAAGGATACTGACAAGACATTGGCACTTACTGAAAAAAGATAAGATACTGGCAAGCAGCTTACCAGAAAAACCCAAGATTATTTTTAGGGGTGCGCCGAATTTGAGAAGGAAAATAACAAACAAACATCTGAAAAGAATAAACACCCCAAGTATATCTAAGAAGAATGGTTTCTTCTATTGCTTGGACTGCATTGCATGCAAAGAAAGCAAATACAAACAGGCAAAAGGAGTATCTGAAGTGACTAAAAGGAACTGTAAGAGGAAAACTGAATCTTTCAAAATAAAGGAACATATCACCTGTCAAAGTACAAATGTTATATATGTATTGGAGTGCCCATGTGGGCTCCAATATGTAGGAAGAACTAAAAGGCAATTGTATGTCAGAATTAGAGAGCATATGCTGAACATAAAGAAAGGATTTATGCAACATTCAGTTTCTGCCCATTTTAAAAGAAACACAATTCGGATATGAGCCTTTTGAACTTTATGGGAATATGCAAAGTTAATAAAAACTGGAGAGGGGGAGACCACACCAAACAACTGGGCATAGCCGAGATGAAATGGATGTACCAATTAGACACGCTGCAGCCCAAGGGCTTAAATGCTGAGTTTGAACTATGCCATTTCTTAGGATGAATCCCCCTTCGAAAACCATTAATAGGTTAAATGACCAGAATTCTGTAGATTACCTGTATATACTCAAGTTATAGTATAATAATGCTTCATTTAAAACAATACAGTAGTATAATTAATATTGGCCATTTATTTCTTTTTCTTTACCACAAAAAATTTTTTTAATAACAGGCATTTTGAGATCTGCTGAGGCAGACATTACCACAGCAATGAAAGTATGATGTTATAAACAAAACTAATGAAAATGAAAGTGAATTGATTTGAGTGCAGCCCTCCTGACCTTGTTTATAATTATAGGGGTCTAGGCCAACCCCTGGGTTTTGCACCCCTCCCTGCCACAGGTGTCTCATTCCAGGATCCTATTTAGCCTTGACTTGCAGAGAGTCCCAGTAAGGAAGCATTTCCCAAGTAAGTGGATTAATCTCATAAGAGCAAGCATTAGGCTGCTAGAGTAGGACCTGCCAAGAATGGGGTACTTTGATGCAGTTGGCAGGCTTATGCAATGTATGATCATATAATGTAACCAAACCCCCATTATTTGTTACCTAGGTGAGGTGTTTTTAAATAGTACTATGTAGGATTTGAAATCACTGTTTAGTTAATAAGCGAGTGCACTGGTTTGTGTATTTTGTATTTTGGTCCCAGTAGCACCCTGTAATAAATCCGTGAATAAATGCATGTTTAGGTGAGTGCAGCCCTCCTGACCTTGTTTATAATTATAGGGGTCTAGGCCAACCCCTGGGTTTTGCACCCCTCCCTGCCACAGGTGTCTCATTCCAGGATCCTATTTAGCCTTGACTTGCAGAGAGTCCCAGTAAGGAAGCATTTCCCAAGTAAGTGGATTAATCTCATAAGAGCAAGCATTAGGCTGCTAGAGTAGGACCTGCCAAGAATGGGGTACTTTGATGCAGTTGGCAGGCTTATGCAATGTATGATCATATAATGTAACCAAACCCCCATTATTTGTTACCTAGGTGAGGTGTTTTTAAATAGTACTATGTAGGATTTGAAATCACTGTTTAGTTAATAAGCGAGTGCACTGGTTTGTGTATATTATATATATATATATATATATATATATATATATATAGCCTGATAAATATAGAATCTTAACTTTCATAAAATAGCACATTGTAGAGATAGACATATGGTGCCAGTAAAAATACAATAACATTATTTATATAAATACAAATAAAAAAAATACCTAATGAAAATATGGTGAGGGATAATATATAAATATATTAAAAATAATGAATCCTAATAGGGAGGGAGCTATAAAAATGTATATATGTCGAAGTCTGCATTAAGATATATAATTATACACACACTCACTCCCTGTCTCTACAGGGCCATTGAATGCTTAAATCTGATTGGTTGACAAATGTTCTAAGGTGTGCAATATTTTCAGGGAGACGTACGGCTACAGTAGTTCCAGACAGGTCTTGACCGTATTGCAGATAGAGGTTCTTAAATAAAAAAAAAAAAAAAAGTAATTTCGAGTTGACCCAAAGTTTTAGTAATATTGCCACCACACTATGGTAGAGTGCAAGTATCTATTGAATAAACTTTTAAAAAATTAAGGTTTTTGTTGTGTATTAGGAAGTGTTTTGACACTGTGATTGAGAAAACCATTTGACATTTTTCTACAATGTTCTGCTATTCTTGTTTTGAGACACCTAGTGGTCATACCTACCTATTGAAGGTCACATGGGCACCCCAATATGTAAATTTATGTTTTTACTATTGCATTTAATTAAGTGGTTAATCTCATACTCCTTATTAGTGACATTTGATCTAAATGTGGTTATCGTGTAACAAGATGTATATATATATATATATATATATATATTTTAATATTTCGTCCTCTTTATAATTTTTTTTGTGTTTGCTTTTGTTATTATAGTCAAAGACTATAAAGGGGATCATATTTTATTTTTTTTTATTTTGTTTTTGTATTTTAACCCATTAACACCGTTACAGCGTGCTATGCCGTCCCGGCTTTAATGGGCTTAAACGCCATTAGGATGTCATAGCACGCCACGGCGTTAAGAGGAACACTATAGGACAAATATTAGTGTATCAGAACAGTAAATTGTATTACAGCAATAATATCCTCAGTGAAAGTGCTGTTTGTGTGTGAAAAATGCAAAAAACGTCACTTTCACTGACAACATCATCGCTGTGATATGTTTTACTGTTTTGAAACACTAATATTTGTGTTCAGCGAAGTCTCCCGAGTAAAACAGTACCCCCATGTACAGGTTTTAGGGTGTCATAGAAAGTTACAGGGTTAAACACAGTGCTAGCAAATTAAATTATCTGGACTTTCGGCCTGGGTTGGCAGGCAGGTCCCTCAAATTGCAATCATTAAAATTACTTAATTAGGTAAAAATATTACATAAATACGCATGTAGAATTTTAATATATATATACATATTTATATATTTGACGTCTACGTGTATATTTATGAAATTATTTATGTAATTATGTATATGGACATATGTATATTTCGTATTATTTTTATTTATTTATTTATACATAGAATGTAATGATATATATATATATATATATATATATATATCATTACATTCTAAGTGTATTTGATATAAATATATATATATCAATATCAAAATGCTGTTAGAATAAAATTGCATATATATATATATTTGTATTTAATTATTAAAAATTATTTTTATTTTTTGTTATTTATTTTTATTAACATATTATTTGTATTTTTTAATAATATATATATATATATATATATATATATATATATTATATAATATATATTAATTTTATATAATATATATATTATATTTAATAATATATATATATATATACAAGCGAAGAAAAATCAGCACTCCCAGGATTTATCCAAAGTGAAATGTTATTTCTTTATTCCAACAGTCAACGTTTCAGTTCCTCTAGGGAACTTTCATCAGGACAGAATACAAAATGCAAATAAAATCAATCGAATTAAATAAGGGAAGTAATCAGCTTTACTCACAGTTCAGGTTTGTATGGAATCAATCAACCTATCCTCCGAGCTTCTGGGCGGGTGCAGGGCGGTTCAATGGAGCTAAGCGCGCATTCAGTCTACTTTCTGATTGCCCGCGTCCTCCATCACTATGGAGACGTCGGGCGCATGCGCGATTGCTTAATCAAGTCTTCCTCTGCTATCTGATCGCTCGCGTCCTACATCCCCATGGAGACGTCGGACGCATGTGTCCTCCATCACCATGGAGACGTCGGGCGCATGCGTACTTACAGATGCAAACGTCCTCTGCACCCTATCACTCGCTCGGAGGCAGGAGAGCACTCAAAATTAAAATTTCGACATTCTTAGACTTACTCTTTCCGGGGAAACATGAATAAAACTTCCTCAATAGGAAAAAACCTCCATATATCAGGTGCATCAATAGCCTTAAAACGGCTGAAAACACAGTGACCATAATTAAAGTGACATACTGATATATTGGAAAATTACCAACCAAAATTACCAAAATTACCAGATTAAGCAATCGCGCATGCGCCCGACGTCTCCATAGTGATGGAGGACGCGGGCAATCAGAAAGTAGACTGAACGCGCGCTTAGCTCCATTGAACCGCCCTGCACCCGCCCAGAAGCTCGGAGGATAGGTTGATTGATTCCATACAAACCTGAACTGTGAGTAAAGCTGATTACTTCCCTTATTTAATTCGATTGATTTTATTTGCATTTTTTATTCTGTCCTGATGAAAGTTCCCTAGAGGAACTGAAACGTTGACTGTTGGAATAAAGAAATAACATTTCACTTTGGATAAATCCTGGGAGTGCTGATTTTTCTTCGCTTGTATCCATTCTGTGCAATCAAGCACCGGGTCCGTATTGATGTGAGTTGGAGTGCAAGGCTTTTTGTCTTTTTTTGTATATTAGGGGGATTTGGCACTACCCCTTTCCTATGCACCCACTACTTTTCCCTAAAGGGATTAAAAGTAACCTTAAAATTGTCTATCGATGGATAAGAAATTTGAAGTAATTTTTGATTTAATTTTTTGCTAAAGTATCAAGAGTTGCCTAAACACCTTGTGATTCTGGGGATTGCCCTGTGGAAACGGACTTAAAGCAATATACACCCCAAAAAGCATTATAGTGCATTTCAGCAAGTGATTCCATTAATGGGACTTTTTTTGTATGGAAATCATGTATACATATGCACCCTATGGAAAATAGGATCTTTTTCCCTAACATATTTGCACCAGACCAGACGGCACATTGATAAGTACTTTAGATAGATCTTATGCACTAGTAAGATTCTGGATTTTCTTAAAGGAGCCCAAGATGTCTTTAAAAAAACATTTTTTCTGAAACTACATTGTTATGTGGATGTTAATGAATTTCATATAGGCTGTTTTGGAGCCTCTACATCTTTCTTCCTCCTTTTTTTGGGTTTGCTGTTGATTGTTTTTGGATATTTTTAATTGAACATAATAAAGGTGAAGTTTTAAATAAAGATTAGTTTGCAAATTTTCGGAAAAATACTAGTCCTGATTGGTAATTCTCATCAAGAGAAAATGGAGGATTATTTGTTGTCAGGAGAAGAGACTCCACAATTGGAATTGCTACACTTCACGGAGGAACTGTCAGGGTACCTGTGGTCTCTACCTCCGAAAGAGGTAGAGACTTAGCTGTTCCTCCATCCAGACGGTCTGATGGCTCCCTTCCCCGCGGTCTATCCGGTCATGCTAGGCCGGCCGCGAGGGAGTGACTGCCTTTTACAGCATCTAGGCAGGAAGTAGTCATCAGGACACTCCCCCGGAACAACCTGTCAGTCAATGGCTGCAGGACCAATCAGGACGCCTTGGGGGCGTGGTTACTGCTCTGAACAGGGTATTTAACAGAGCTTCTTTCATTAGCTCATTGCCCTGTCGTGGTTCTAGCTTGTTCTAGTCACTCAGTGCTTGTGTATTCTATTATCCCTTTTGGTTTTGACCCGGCTTGTTTACCTTACTCTGCTTATCTCTGTTACCCTTGATTCGGCTTGTCTCTCGCTTACCTGTCTTCTGTTACCCTCGACCTCGGCTTGTCTTTGACCATTCTATACTGTACTACTTACGTTAGTCCGGCCATTCTAAGGTCCGGTATACGTATCTGGCTACTGTTTGTACTCTGCGTGTTGGATCCCTGTCCCGATCCTGACAGGAACAAGCTTTAAACATCCTATGGGACACCACTAGTCTGGAGCTTCCCACTACTGTCACCTCTAAAGATGTCTATTTCAAATGATTAAAGCTTAAGAAAAGAGAGGTGGATTTGGACCTACATGGTCTTTTCTTGTCGGATTACCATAAGGCTAGACAAATCCCAAGAGGTTTCAGAGTACAAAATGCGCCCACAATAGGGAGAATGAAACCCAAAGTAAGAAAGAACTGGGTTGCTGTTATGAACAAATGTTCAATGGACCTGATGCTCATCATAATTCAAGATGTAAAAGAAGACCTCCAGGATATCAGACTAAAAATACAACAAGTAGAGAGTGAGAATGCTGTTATTTTAAGTTCATCAGAAGGCATTAGTCAAAGTATCAAACTGAATGAGGAAGTCTTAAAATATAAAAATCAACTGGTGAGATTCAAACGCCAGAAAATGGAAAGAGTTAGGATGGATTATGGAGAGAACCGGGTGTATAAATGGCTAATGGGGGAGCAAAGACATAGACCTAAACGCTTCCGAAAGAAGATCAACAAACCAGATGTTACGACCATAGACATCACCTCAGGGGAATCTGCCTCCGAAAATGAAGGAGCCTCTTCACAGAAGTCGGTGACTTTTTTAGGGGACAACGATCAAATGGACACACTGTCCCCTCCTCGGAAAGTGACAAGAAGCAGTCGCAGAAACGTAAGAGACATATCACAAGAAGGGGCCAGAGGGGGCATCCCCATTGGACTCAAGGACAAACCACCTCTCAGGAGTTAATTCCGGTGTTTAACCTATCAAAAAGGCCCTTATCTGCTGAGGAAATACAAGTTTTGAACAAAGGTCTCTCTTTTATCCCAATGATATCACCTAATAAGTTCCAGTGGGATGTGGAACTCTTTAAGTTTGGGAGGAGTCTTAGACTAAAGGACTTTTTCCACAAATCACAAGATGGAAAAACAGAAAAAGAGGAGATCACAAAACAGAAATTTAAAGTTGCAAGCAAATTTGACCCCCCAATTTGTCATCCAACTATCAAGACCTTTTTAATGGCTGTAAAAACAGAGACAGAGGAGTTAATATCAACACATAAGATTCAGCATTCCAACATCTCCAAGAAGCAAAAACAGATCATTCAAAGCCTCTCAGAAGATCCCACCATTACGATACGCTCTGCGGACAAAGGTGGAGGCATAGTTATACAGAATTATGCAGACTATGCACTAGAAATCTATAAACAATTGGAAGATGAGAACACTTACTTAACTCTAACTGGAGACCCCACCAAAAAGATAGCACAAACAATTGATGAAACTTTGACATTTGGACTCACAGCGGGCTTTATTGACTTGCAACTATTTCAATTTCTGCACAAAGATAGCCCTCGAACCCCTATCATTTACACGCTCCCAAAAATTCATAAGAGCTTAGAGAGAGCTTAGAGAGAGCTTTACTCACAGTTCAGGTTTGTATGGAATCAATCAACCTATCCTCCGAGCTTCTGGGCGGGTGCAGGGCGGTTCAATGGAGCTAAGCGCGCGTTCAGTCTACTTTCTGATTGCCCGCGTCCTCCATCACTATGGAGACGTCGGGCGCATGCGCGATTGCTTAATCTGGTAATTTTGGTAATTTTGGTTGGTAATTTTCCAATATATCAGTATGTCACTTTAATTATGGTCACTGTGTTTTCAGCCGTTTTTAAGGCTATTGATGCACCTGATATATGGAGGTTTTTTCCTATTGAGGAAGTTTTATTCATGTTTCCCCGGAAAGAGTAAGTCTAAGAATGTCGAAATTTTAATTTTGAGTGCTCTCCTGCCTCCGAGCGAGTGATAGGGTGCAGAGGACGTTTGCATCTGTAAGTACGCATGCGCCCGACGTCTCCATGGTGATGGAGGACACATGCGTCCGACGTCTCCATGGGGATGTAGGACGCGAGCGATCAGATAGCAGAGGAAGACTTGATTAAGCAATCGCGCATGCGCCCGACGTCTCCATAGTGATGGAGGACGCGGGCAATCAGAAAGTAGACTGAACGCGCGCTTAGCTCCATTGAACCGCCCTGCACCCGCCCAGAAGCTCGGAGGATAGGTTGATTGATTCCATACAAACCTGAACTGTGAGTAAAGCTGATTACTTCCCTTATTTAATTCAATTGATTTCATTTGCATTTTGTATTCTGTCCTGATGAAAGTTCCCTAGAGGAACTGAAACGTTGACTGTTGGAATAAAGAAATAACATTTCACTTTGGATAAATCCTGGGAGTGCTGATTTTTCTTCGCTTGTATCCATTCAGTGCAATCAAGCACCGGGTCCGTATTGATGTGAGTTGGAGTGCAAGGCTTTTTGTCTTTTTTTGTGTGTATATATATATATATATATATATATATATATATATATATATATATACCATATATAGTAATTATATATATTGTATATATTCGTTAGTAATTTAAATATAAGTGTATTTTTATATTAATATACGTATATATAAATATAAAAATACACTTAGTATGACATTATATATATGATACATATACATATATTATATATAGATATAATACATGTATATATATATCATATATATATATATATATATATATATATATATACATATTATTATTTTTTTACACTGATTGCTATTTTTTTTTATTTTACAGATGCAGGGAGACTGCCTGTCAGCACAGACAGTCCCGCTGCAGGCAGACACATGGACACCTATTGCGGTCATGTGATCGAGTGATCACATGGCCGTGGGGTCTTGATCTGCCGAGGGCAGACAGGCAGTCCCCCTGGACCGGGAGGAGCGCTGATCGCTGCCGTGGGACCGACGGCGATCAGGTAAGTAGCCCCAGACCGTTATGACGGTTCAGGACCGTCAGCGGTCCAAACGCACGTTTTACCGCTGACGGTCCTGAACCGTCAGCGGTCCTGAAGGAGTTAACGTGCCAACACGGCAATTGAACCTGAATACTGAGGTTTAAGTTTAGAAAAAACAACTTGGACAGTTGTCCGAACTAATTAACAACTTTTGTTTTAAAAGAAGAACACAACAGAGTTCAATGATACAAATTTTAAATAATGATACTAATAAATATAAGCTTAATTTTATCTATTCATATCTCCAACAAATGCAATACATTCACACAGACTGCTGAACACACACACACACACACAGACTGCTGAATACACACACACACAGACTGCTGAATACACACAGACACACAGACTGCTGAATACACACAGACACACAGACTGCTGAATACACACAGACACACAGACTGCTGAATACACACAGACACACAGACTGCTGAATACACACAGACACACAGACTGCTGAATACACACAGACACACAGACTGCTGAATACACACAGACACACAGACTGCTGAATACACACAGACACACAGACTGCTGAATACACACACACACACACAGACTGCTAAATACACACACACACACACACAGACTGCTAAATACACACACACACACACTCAGACTGCTGAATACACACACACTCACTCAGACTGCTGAATACACACCCACTCACTCAGACTGCTGAATACACACCCACTCACTCAGACTGCTGAATACACACCCACTCACTCAGACTGCTGAATACACACACACTCACTCAGACTGCTGAATACACACACACTCACTCAGACTGCTGAATACACACACTCACTCAGACTGCTGAATACACACACTCACTCAGACTGCTGAATACACACACACACTCAGACTGCTGAATACATACATTGTACCGTACACCCCCCAATGTATTGTATTGAAGGTGCGAGTAGCCAAATGTCAGCCTTGAAACCTTCATGACTTGGAGAGGATCTGCAAAGAGGAGTGGGACAAAATCCCTCCTGAGATGTATGCAAACTTGGTGGCCAACTGCAAAAAAAAGTCTGATCTCTGTGATTGCTAACAAGGGTATTGCCACAATGTACTAAGTCGAAGGGTTTAAATACGTATTTCACTCATTATAACAAAAGAAACAACGTCTACAGGTAGGATTCTCTCCAAAACCGGACTAGTCCACTAAACCCGTAGAGGGTAACACCTTATAAGACACTCCAGAGGTGTCCAGGGGCATAACCCCTACAAGTTAGAACTACAGAAAGATCCTCAAAACACTGGATAGGAGATCCAGAATCAAGAGTCTCAGCTGGGAAAATAATTACATAAGAAATGATAAATGATGTGTAAATAAAGCGGTATTGGTACACAAAATCCCAAAATACAGTATATACTCGAATATAAGCCGAGGCCCCTAATTTTACCCCAAAAAACTGGGAAAACTTATTGACTCGAGTATAAGACTAGGGTGGGAAATGCAGCAGCTACTGGTAAATTTCTAAATAAAATTAGATCCTAAAAAAATTATATTAATTGAATATTTACTTACAGTGTGTGTATATAATGAGTGCAGTGTGTGTGTGTGTGAGTGCAGTGTGTGTGTGTTGCAGAGCCTTGGTGGGGGGTGGGCATTTCTATTATTTTTTAATTATTTTAATTTTTTTATTAGTATTTTTAAAATATTATTTTATTTTATTATTTTATTATTATTATTTATTTTTTCGCCCACCCTCCCTGCTTGATCCATGGCAGGGAGGGGGGCTCTCACTGCCTGGTGGACCAGTGGCATTGGTAGTTCAGTGGGGGGGATGAGGGGTCCGGGCATGGAGCATTTACCTCTCCTGCAGCTCCTGTCAGCTCCCTTCTCTGCGCCGGTCCGGTCAGCTCACACTGTAAGTCTCGCGAGAGCCACACTATGACCCCATGGCTCTCGCGAGACTTACACTGGGAGCTGACAGAGGTGCTGAAAGGACCGGCGCGGAGGAGAAGGGAGCTGACAGGAGCTGCAGGAGAGGTAACGCTCGCTGCCAGCCCCCAATCTGTATTATGGCAATGTAAATTGCCATAATACAGACACTGACTCGAGTATAAGCCGAGTTGAGGTTTTTCAGCACAAAAAAATTTGCTGAAAAACTCGGTTTATACTCGAGTATATACGGTAAATGGTCATAAGTGGATAAAAGAGAATTAGAGAATTATTTAGAACCCGTAGTGTCTGGGAAGTCAGAGAGAAATGGGCATAATAGTTATGTCATAGACAAATAACACGCTTATGATTCTCTGAAATACTGGTCATCATAGTGGGGTATATGAAATTAGAGCATAGTATAGTGCCAAACAAAGAACAAAATGGCTGGGACCTGGATAGTATATGATACAAATCTTGGTGAAGTTAGCAGAATGTGTCCAGATAGTGTTAAGTTACACAGAGGATTGTGAGCATTTCTCTATTACAGTGTATTTGGACTCAGTTACTAACCAGTTTATGTATATACATTTGATAAATTCACATATACACTGTGCACACAAATTTGTATCACATTGTTTTTACACACCAGTGCGCTGTCCAAATTGTATTTGTCTTTAGTCTTCAGGGGAGCCGTAGCATTAAGAGCCACATTTAAAGCCATAGGGGGTCCGGCTAGTATTGTCTGTGATAAAACAATTAAAGGCTTTTATAAATTCAATAAATTTTAGCTTGTAAAAAAAGAGCTGTCAACAATGAGCGAATTATTATGGCAGAAAAGGTAATGAAGTATACAAGATTAAAGGCATGTTCATGTGCAAGAGCACCCATGTCATCTACATGTTGGAGTGTCCTTGTGGACTCAAATATATAGGTTTGACTCCAAGAAGAATATCCATAAGAAAAAGAGAACATATGAGGAACATAAAGAAGAGGTTCCTACAACATAGTCAAAGTGTGTCAGCTCACTTTTCTACACATAATGCTGATGTCAGACGGCTTACATTTTTGGTTATCTGCAAGGTGAAAAAGCACTGGAGAGAGGATGATCATGTGAAGGAGTTAGGTAAAGCCGAGATGATATGGGTACACTAAATAGGTATGTTAAAAAAGCTCATGGTCTCAATGTACATTTTTAAGTATGCCACTTTTTATAAAACTTTCCCTATACTCATTGCTTATTGTATATTCACTTTTTTTAAATGTTTATATTTTATTTTTTCCTTCTTTGATATTAACTTAGCCAGTTATTAATTTAATATAAGATACTATTTTTAATTTGTGATCTTTTTATTTTTTAATTAGGTATTTTTTACTCATTTGTTAGATTACTTAATACCCATAACTTTTTAAAATTAATTTAATTCACCATTTGAAATATATTGATGTGATAATTGTGATAATTGTTGGTTTCTCCTTGTAGAAGGAATTGTGCATTGGTACTTTATTTAACTAGCATTTTATTACTCATTTTACCTCCTATAGTGTTTTGCTATATTTAGAATATGGGCTGATAATACCTCATTCTATGTGAGTCATTATGGACTTTGAATTTGGAGATACATTTGAGCCAATTCAACCCCACTTATAAACAGAACCTATCTCCCACTCGGAACTTGAATGGCACTCTGAAGCCAAATGAGTTGGACATATGCAGAACAATACATATAGTGACTGAACTCTAGAAAGCCGGTGTAAAAATTGAATTCTCTAGATTGACAATGCAGCATCTTGGTATTCCGTGTCTGGTTTAAAATCAGGGCTTTTTGCATTTAAATTCTCTATAAAATATAGGATCTAGAAAATGTAATTAAAGCACCAACTTTAATAAAAAAAAGACCTAATAATTTGCAAATTATTGTTGCTTTTAGCAAGCGAGTGAGTATACTATAAGCAACCAGTGTTAAAATAGCTAACAAATCCTTGGGCCTGAATACAGCCACTAAATGTTGATATTATTCACAGATTAAGTGAAATGAGACAAATGGAAGGAAATGGAGGCAAAGTGAAAAATCTATATTTATATATTCTGTGATTTATTTATTTATAACATATTTTACCAAGAAGTATACATTGAGAAATCCCCTCCTTTTTAAGTATGTCCTTGTCATGGATAAATATAACCCAAATATATGTTCAAGGGAAACCAGATTGTACTCAAGATTTCAGGTGCTTGGATAAATAGTTATAAGGAACACAGAAACATGTGAATCAAAGATTACTGTTTATTTTTAATTGGAGTTTACGGTTTATGTAGCTTTGTGACATGCGCAACATAAAACAGGATGCTTGAAGGCAATTTGTACCATAAAAGGAATTTACATAACTAATCATATTTCAACGGTTATATATATGTAGAAAGGCCATTAGGCCTGAATTTGTGGGAGGAGTAAGTCCCCTACTTAAACTCCCAGCCCCTACTCACCTCTGACGTTCAAGTTCGAGTATTGCCGCTCAACTTCCGGGTTTCACTGACTTCCGGTCCGGGCGTCCTATCCATCTGCAGTCTCTGGCTGAATCCTCCGTCCGGTGCAGCGATCTGGCTTCCTAACAGCCAACCGTGGGTAATTCTTACACTCTCATTACGGTCTCCTCCACGCCGCTCGGTGGTCTTACCAGGGGGCCGGAACGCACTTGGGACCACGTTAACTTTTAACGGAGACCACCCACGGTTTCCTCGGTGATCGGTTGGTACAACCTTTCGTCAGTAGCACCCCCCCCCCCCCACACAAATTAGTAGGATATGCTATATACCGGCTTTGGTTAACATTACACTTGTTGCCTAGGTAACTTATTGTTTATGTAAAACTGCATTAGGATAGTGTCTGTTGGTATATCAGAGTCCATGCTAAACTTATTAACACTATGTGTAAAGGAGGCATTCTCAGTTTTCTACACATTTCTAATAGATATCACGGCATAATGCTTCTATCTGTAAAAACTTTCACACATGCTTTACATTGCGGCTTTGTTATGGTCGTGACTTAAAAAATGTAATAATTAATATATATATATATATATATATATATATATATATATATATAATAATTAAGCAACAAATAACAACATTAATATTTTTTAGAGTTCGGTATTATGGTCGAATATATAATGGGAAATACACAAAACATTGTATTATTAAATGTATATTTAATATAATTATAATAACAATTAAACAAATGCTAGCAGAATGTCAATTTACCACAATAATTACACAATACAAAACTACAACATTACTTACAAAAGGCTATAACAGTTGCTAGCTGTTATAATAGATTACTTACACAGCTCCAGCCTGTTTGGCTGGAGCTATACAGTCAGCTACATGTTCAATCAATGCAAGCAAAGGAAAAGAGACTGAATTCCTCCTACTATTTGGTTTTATCCAGTAAGTAGGCTGGCCTGTGATGTCACTGCCAGAAGCACATGAGTTAGCACACTGACCCCTAGTGGTGCCTCTAAAGCATTAAGCTCATTATGCTTTTTTATGACAAAAAGTCATTAATTAATAAATACCATTACAGGCTTGTCAGTTTTCATATGCCAGTTAGTGTGCTGTTATCGCCACCTTGTGGTTTTTACGTTATTGGTTGGTTCCTTTCTTCATGTTTAATAATGTTCCATGTTTTAAGGTTTCTGTAACTTGCCCAATCTAAATAAAATTAGCTGTTAGCCATGAGATACTTATTACACAATATTATACCATTTCTCTATGTGCAGATGTTAACTTAGCTCTGTTAAATTTCTTTGGTCTCCACAGATCGTCTATTTTGTCGTATATTACAGCTAAATTGCCAAATCCTGGTTCTTGTCTTACAAACCAGATCGTCCTTTTTGTCGTTGTCAGGGTACCTGAGGTCTCTACCTCCGAAAGAGGTAGAGACTTTGTGGTTTGTCTTTCCGGCAGGGCTGCTTCTCCCATCCCTCGCGGCTCTCCTAGTCACTCACACGCCGGCCGCGAGGGATCCGTCCCCTTTTATAACGTCACGCACAGTGCTCGACGTCATGACGTGAGTCCGGACCGACCTGTCACTCAATTGACTGGAAGCCAGTCAGGACTCGTCGGAGGCGGGTCTACTCACTGATCCAGGGTATTTAACGTTGTTTCTCCCATTCACTCATTGCCCTGTCGTGGTTCTAGTCAGCCTAGTCACACAGTGCTCTTGTATTCTCTTGTCTTTTGGTATTGACCCGGCTTTGTTATTACTTACCTGTCTTTCTGTTATCCTTGACCCGGCTTGTCTCTCGCTCACCTGTCTTCTCGTTCCCTCGACCTCGGCTTGTCTCTGACCACTCTATACGTAGTATTACGTTAAGTCCGGCCATTCCAAGGTCCGGTATACGTATCTGCTACTCTTTGTACTCTGCGTGTTGGATCCCTGACCCGATCCTGACATTACGACAGGGCCATGGATCCTGCAGGTACAAATTGTCAGCTTGGTTCTCCTGATCCTAGGTTTGACGCCATGGAGCATAGGATGGATCAGATGGCACTAGCACTACAGGCGCTGCTATCACGTCCTATTAATCCACCTGAGGAGATGCGTAATACGTCTGTTCCTCCTGTGGGTACAGGGCTAGAGGTAGCTACTGTAGGTGCTTCTACCCGAGTTACCCCACCTGTACGTTATGCTGGTTCTCCTGAGAGGTGTCGTGGCTTTTTGAACCAGATCAGTCTCCATTTCGAGCTACAGCCCCGTTCCTACCCTACTGATAGGGCAAAAGTGGGATTTATTATCACCTTACTCATTGAGAAGGCTCTGAGATGGGCTAATCCGTTGTGGGAGAATGATAATCCATTAGTCTATAACTATAGTGCCTTTGTAGCTGCCTTTAAAAGAACTTTTGACCCCCCTGGCAGGAAGGTCAATGCAGCTAGATTACTGTTGCGCCTTAGACAAGACAACCGAACACTTGTGGATTACGCACTAGAGTTCAGGTCTTTGGCGGCAGAGGTGAAGTGGAATGAACAGGCCTATATAGACGTATTTTTAAATGGATTATCCAATGTAATACTTGACGAGGTAGCGACAAGAGAGCTCCCCGAGAACTTGGAGGACTTAATTTCCATTATCTCTCGCATTGACGAACGTCTAAGGGAGAGGCAGAATACTCGAGATAGAACCGGTAGATCTTCCTTTAGACTAGCGCCATCATTTCAAAATCCTGAAACCAAAACTCCACAGTTTTCAGAACCTATGCAGTTAGGCCTTACTCGCCTGTCAGAGGAAGAGAGACAGTACAGGAGAAGGGAGGGACTGTGTATGTATTGTGGAGTCAGAGGTCATTTACGTTTGAACTGTCCCAGTCGTCCGGGAAACGCTTGCACCTAAGTTTCTCTAGAGGACAGACCTTGGGTGTTTCGATTTTGTCCTCTACTCATAACTACAAAGAACATAGACTCCTATTACCTGTCTCTTTAACTTGGGAGAGGGGAACCTTAGAGACTATGGCATTGATAGACTCCGGAGCTGCTGAGAGCTTTATCGATCAAGTTTTTCTCACCAAACACGCTATTCCATCCCAGTTAAGGAAGACACCCTTGGCTGTTGAAGCCATTGATGGTAGACCTTTAGTTGAGCCTGTGATTTTCCGGGAAACCACACCTCTTAACTTAACTACTGGTATTCTACACAAGGAGGAGATATCTCTACTACTCATTTCATCTCCTTCTGTTCCCATAGTCCTGGGATACTCCTGGCTTAAGAGACATAACCCCGTTCTAGATTGGAAATCAGGGGAAATAGTTTCGTGGGGTCAGGATTGTCAAGAGAGATGTTTAAAGAGAGTGTCACCTCTCTGTAGTGTTAACACACTTAATAACTCTACCGACTCTACTAAAATACAGATACCGTCCTTGTATCTAGATTTAAAGGCGGTATTTGACAAAGGAAAGGCTGATACCTTACCACCACATAGGCCTTTTGATTGCAAAATTAATTTACTTTCTGGTACTATGCCTCCCAGGGGTCATGTATACCCTTTGTCTACAAATGAGAACTTAGTCTTAGAGGAGTATATTCGTGAAAACCTAGACAAAGGGTTCATTAGGAGATCCTCCTCTCCTGCTGGGGCTGGATTTTTTTTTGTTAAAAAGAAGGATGGTTCTTTAAGACCCTGCATTGACTACCGAGGCCTGAACAAGATAACTATTAGAAATGCCTATCCGATTCCCTTGATCACCGAGCTTTTTGATCGATTAAAGGGTTCTAAGATTTTCACTAAGTTAGACCTTAGAGGTGCTTATAACTTGGTGAGAATTCACCACGGACACGAGTGGAAGACTGCGTTCAATACTCGATATGGGCACTATGAGTATACTGTAATGCCTTTTGGTCTCTGTAATGCCCCGGCGGTATTTCAGGATCTAATTAATGAGGTTCTTAGGGAGTTTCAACATGACTGTGTTATTGTATACCTTGATGATATACTTATACATTCCAGGGATATTGAGACTCACCACGGACAGGTCAGAAGGGTTTTACACAAACTTCTTCAGCATGGCTTGTACTGCAAATTAGAGAAATGCAGCTTTGACCAATCCCAAACTACCTTTCTTGGTTACGTGATTTCTGGAGAGGGGTTTGAAATGGATCCGGAGAAGCTCCAATCCATATTAGATTGGCCTTTACCTAAGGGTCTCAAGGCTATTCAGAGATTTATTGGTTTCTCTAATTACTACAGACGTTTCATTAAGGGATACTCCTCTATCATTGCTCCCATCACCAATATGACCAGACAAGGGGCTGATACTAAGAATTGGTCTACTGAAGCACTTCTGGCTTTTAAGACACTCAAGGAGCTGTTTGCTTCCGCACCAATTTTAGTTCACCCTGATACTACACTGCCTTTCCTACTCGAAGTTGACGCTTCTGAGACAGGTATAGGTGCCGTTCTGTCTCAAAGGTTGGGTGTGGATAAACCATTACATCCATGTGGGTACTTTTCCAAAAAATTATCAGGTACTGAGAGCAGATATGACATTGGTGACAGGGAACTCCTAGCGGTTATCAAGGCCTTAAAGGAGTGGAGACATTTATTGGAGGGGACTTTGCATCCTGTTACTATTTTGACAGATCATAAAAACTTATCCTATATTGGGGAGGCTAAACGATTATCATCGAGACAGGCTCGTTGGTCTATATTCCTCACTCACTTCAACTACATACTCACATATAGGCCTGGTTCTAAGAATTCTAAAGCTGATGCCTTGTCTCGCCAATATGAACCTTCTGCCATATCTGAGCCGGTTTTGTCCTCTATAGTACCCAAGTGTAACATTATCGCTAACACTACTCTCAAAATCCACTCTCCGCTGCTTGATCAGATCAGGAGCTTGCAGCATCTGGCACCTAGACTGACTCCTGCGTCTAGACATTTCGTTCCTCCTGAACTCCAACTGGAGCTCTTACAATGCCTTCACGAGAGTAAGGTGGCTGGCCATCCGGGCGTTCGCAAGACATATTCCTTGATCTCTAAGGATTTCTGGTGGCCTTCGTTACGGAGGGATATTAAGGATTTTATCGGAGCCTGTGAGGTCTGTACTAAGACTAAACTACTGCATTCGCTTCCTTGTGGCCTTCTACAGCCTCTGGAAGTTCCAGAGAAACCTTGGTCCTGTGTGGCGATGGACTTTATTGTGGATTTGCCTGTTTCGAAAAGGCACACTGTTATCCTCACGGTGGTTGATAGGTTTACCAAGATGGCACATTTCGTACCTTTACCTAAACTTCCGACTTCTCCTGAATTGGCGGAGATATTTGCTAAAAAAAAATTTCGCCTGCATGGGATACCTTCTGAAATCACTTCTGATAGAGGCTCCCAATTTGTTTCACGTTTCTGGAGATCATTCTGTTCTCAATTAGGCATCAAATTGAATTTTTCTTCCGCCTATCATCCTCAGTCTAACGGAGCTGCCGAACGTACCAACCAAAAGATTGAGCAATATTTACGTTGTTTTGTTTCCGAACACCAGGACGATTGGGTCGGTTTGATTCCTTGGGCGGAGTTTGCGCACAACAATCTCGTTTGTGACTCTACTCATTCAAGCCCCTTCTTCATGAACTATGGCTTTCATCCATCTATTCTTCCCTCGGTTTCGCCTTCCCAAGGAGTACCGTCAGTTGATGTCCATGTTGCCAATTTGAGGAAGTTGTGGGATCAGACTCGACAAATTCTTCTACACAATTCTATGTTGGTTAAGAAACACGCTGATAAACGTAGAAGGGCAGCTCCGAATTTTGTTCCAGGTGATAGAGTTTGGTTAAGTACTAGGAATATTCGGCTTAAAGTTCCTTCCATGAAATTCGCCCCCCGTTATATTGGTCCCTACAGGATCTTGACTCGAATTAACCCAGTGGCGTATCGTCTAGCTCTCCCAGCTGCTTTACGCATCCCGAACTCCTTTCACGTTTCATTGCTGAAACCTCTAGTCTGTAACAGATTCTCCTCCACGATCGCCCCTCCTCGCTCTGTTCAGGTGGAGGGTCAGGAGGAGTATGAGGTTAACTCCATTATTGATTCTCGTATCTCCCGGGGGAGAGTACAATATTTGGTTGACTGGAAGGGTTATGGTCCTGAGGAGAGGAGTTGGGTACCACAAGAGGATGTTCATGCTCCTCGCCTTCGCAGGGCGTTTCATTCCCGCTTTCCGTCTCGCCCTGGTTCCTTCCGCCCGGTGGGCGTATCTGAGAGGGGGGGTACTGTCAGGGTACCTGAGGTCTCTACCTCCGAAAGAGGTAGAGACTTGGTGGTTTGTCCTTCCGGCAGGGCTGCTTCTCCCATCCCTCGCGGCTCTCCTAGTCACTCACACGCCGGTCGCGAGGGATCCGTCCCCTTTTATAACGTCACGCACAGTGCTCGACGTCATGACGTCAGTCCGGACCGACCTGTCACTCAATTGACTGGAAGCCAGTCAGGACTCGTCGGAGGCGGGCCTACTCACTGATCCAGGGTATTTAACGTTGTTTCTCCCATTCACTCATTGCCCTGTCGTGGTTCTAGTCAGCCTAGTCACACAGTGCTCTTGTATTCTCTTGTCTTTTGGTTCTGACCCGGCTTTGTTATTACTTACCTGTCTTTCTGTTATCCTTGACCCGGCTTGTCTCTCGCTCACCTGTCTTCTCGTTCCCTCGACCTCGGCTTGTCTCTGACCACTCTATACGTAGTATTACGTTAAGTCCGGCCATTCTAAGGTCCGGTATACGTATCTGCTACTCTTTGTACTCTGCGTGTTGGATCCCTGACCCGATCCTGACAGTCGTATATTACAGCCAAATTGCCAAGTCCTGGTTCTTGTCTTACAAACCAGTTATTGTATTTATTTACTTCAGTTTCTGTATTTTCAAGGCCTCAGGCAGCCTTCACTCTAAACTTGTCACTCTGTCAGGATCTCACGTTGCGCTCATATGTCACACTCACACACCTCAACATCTGTCTCAGCTGTTAACCAAGAGATACTAATTACACAATATTATACAATTTCTTTATGTGCAGATGTTAATCTTAGCTTTGTTAAATTTATTTGGTCTCCACAGATCGGCCATTTTGTCGTATATTACAGCTAAATTGCCAAATCCTGGTTCTTGTCTTACAAACCAGATCGTCCTTTTTGTCGTATATTACAGCCAAATTGCCAAGTCCTGGTTCTTGTCTTACAAACCAGTTATTGTATTTATTTACTTCAGTTTCTGTATTTTCAAGGCCTCAGGCAGCCTTCACTCTAAACTTGTCACTCTGTCAGGATCTCACGTTGCGCTCATATGTCACACTCACACACCTCAACATCTGTCTCAGCTGTTAACCAAGAGATACTAATTACACAATATTATACAATTTCTTTATGTGCAGATGTTAATCTTAGCTTTGTTAAATTTATTTGGTCTCCACAGATCGGCCATTTTGTCGTATATTACAGCTAAATTGCCAAGTCCTGGTTCTTGTCTTACAAACCAGGTATTGTATTTATTTACTTCAGTTTCTGTATTTTCAAGGCCTGAGGCAGCCTTCACTCTAAACTTGTCACTCTGTCAGGAGCTCATGTTGAGCTCATACACGCTCACACAGATCAACATCTGTCTCAAACCCCTAGGTTTCTTCTACGATATCGCCAACTACTGTGCCTCTCTACTTAAATACTCAAAGGTTCAAGCTCCAGGGTATAATCACTATCAAGGTTAGTATCCACCCATTATATAATTTTCAAAGTATCCCATAGAAGGTGCGTGAACTGGCTTAAAGGGTCTGGGCTCCGGACCTAGCTTAACAAGGTATTTTTATGTCCCACAAAGCCATCTCCCACGTCAACACAAAGGTACGGCCCCACATACAAATCATAGGTAAACATCTTATTCACCCTTCTACAGGGCCATAGTCAGGGCCTCACTTTCCAAGGCCACAAATTTTGAACCTCTTAAATGTCATTGAGAGGCCATCATCCCACCACCACATCTTTGGCCACATACTTACCTCGGCCAAATCATAGATAGAGCCTCTCACCGCCACTTGGCACTAGTAGGGCCTCATCTGTCACTAGTCAAAGTTAAGTTTTCACTTCGGCAATAGCCTTACAGTCCAGTTCACCTTAGGAACCCCCCCCCCCCCCCCCTTGCCTCCCCCCTCATTTCATTTTCTCATACGCCCCTACTAAATCCAATTCATTAATTGGTTTCTAGAATGTCTCAAGATCCGGCTCCCATTGACGATGTGCCTACCATTGAGATTCTGTTTACTCCTATCAGACCCGAGTTTCCAGGCGAATCTCTCGCCCCCTCTACCCCTACATCCTTGAGAGCATGGACTATTCCCAAAATTATGGCCGAATTTAGGCTTAGGGGCATCCCCTTTCCAGCTACGGCTCGTAAGGCGGAACTTTACAGACTTTTGACCTATCAGGCCCCTGAGCCTAGGCCAGGCACTAGCTCTCAAGGTCAACCATCTGGCGCTTGTGCAGCCACCCAGGACACCCTTTCGGCAATCCTGGCCAATCTGCAAACCCTGAATAGCAGATTAAGCAAGGTGGCAAATGCCATCGCCTCCCCAGGTAACCTCCCTGGCCTCTCAGCCCTTACCCCGGCAGTCTTTGCTGCACCAACACCTGCCCCCTATACTTCCCCCTTCAGCTCCTGCCTCAGATACGTCACCTTTCGTGTCACCAGCTCACTCTGTCCCAGACTCCATTAGGAAAGAAATTCCGGATGGGAAGAATGTGTGTCTGGTGTCATTGCTTAAAGCCTCCCAAGACGTGCTGGAGAACCGGGCTTATAACTTATGGGATATTTCTGTGGTGCTTAAAACCAGAGACCCTAGGCTTAACAAAATTATCTATTCCCAATTTCTTTTTGGCTTTCGGGAAATACCGCAATGACAATTGCTCGGTATATCCCCACAGGAGAGAGGAACTGGACCTCTATCTCCATAAAGTGGTGGATTTGGGCAACAAGTACGGGGGCTCATATTTTTATGATTATCAGCAAAAGCGGTGACACATCTGAAGCAGTTTAACATAAGAATTAACTGGTGTCAGATGGATACAGAATTATTCTGTCGCCACTTCGTTGGTCTGAGGCCCCCATCTTGTGCTATATGAAATTCTTCAACCCATTTGGCTGATTTGTGCTCTTCTGTGGCTGATCCATCCACCCGCACTCCCACCCCTCAATTAACTTCCACCCAACACAATAAACAAGAGGTGGTTAGCGGGATAAACTGGGTAGACCCATCTCCTTTTTAGGGAAAGTTCAGGTGTGCAACAATTTCAATGCATGTTCCTGCAGCTTCAGCGCCTGTAGATTGTTACTCATCAAAAAATAAATAAAATACAGCACTCAAAATTATTGTATCAAAAGTAAATCGATAAATCAGGTGTGATTTAGTATGCAAAAAATAATTTAATAGAATATATGCTTATAATCAAAATTCATATATATACACACAAAAAGCTCTGATGATCTCATTCATTATTTGAAAATTCATCCACTGCACTGAATAATCAAACACTTAATATTAGAAATATAGTCTAGAAAATCAATCCTTGAAATTCATTAGTCTGAAATCACTGTAATAATACAGAAAAAATGCATAAAGGTCAGTCCTAAATCAAATTCATTAATATGACACTCCTGTCCCCACATCTAAAGCTATGCATAGCGATCTATTTGTGCACAGTCCTGATGGATCCAATCTTTGCAAGAATAAATATATATACAAAAAACTGAAAAAAGAAAGAAAGAAAAAAATATATGTGAAAAACGTGAAAAAATTATGAGAAAAAAGTAAAAATATGAAAACATGAAAAATTGAAGAAATAAGGAAAAAGAGTCTTTCGCCAAGTCACTATATACGTGTATAGTGTGTCTATGGTTGGATCTCACCGCTTGTGGTATTGCAGTTCTAATTTTCACTCATGTGCTGCACGTTGTTAGCTGTCCGGTAAGTTCTGTGGAAGTAAGAATCAAAGAGTTCTTTGTTTAACATCTGGATAAAGTTACGGATAGCTGAACGTGTGCGTCGGGCGAAATAGACCTCAGACGGCGGGATAGAGTACCAGATAGCTGAGTTGCTTTCCTCGGGCTGCGCGCTCGGGATATGTAGTCCCTTCAATGGCCAGATTGTTACACATCTGCTCTATCTGCTTCAGGGCACACACAAAGACCATGTGCCTGGCCAGGTTGTCCCCTAACAAATGACATTCCGACATTAATATCGACAACCTGTTTTTTTACTTGAAAACTCATCCAAGCAGACATCTAGTGGAATATTTGTCAACAAGGTTCACCCAGGGATTTCTCATGGGTCTCGTAGCCATTCCCCCAGGCATGCTGGAATGTCCCAATCTCCTATCAACCTGCCAAGACCCAGAAGCCACGGATGCTCTCCTTTCCACTGAAATAGCACAAGGTTTCATGATCGGCCCTTTTACCTCCTCACCTTTTTCCTCCTGGCGCACTAATACAATTGGTATAGCGGTACACAAATACTCAAATAAAGAGCACATGATTATCGATTTATTGGCACCGCACTCTTCTTTTGTTCCCAGCATTAACTCACTCATACCCGCAGACGAATTTTCATCACAGTACGTAAAAATTGACGACGCTATACAATCCATCATTTCAACTGGTAGCAATTCTTGGCTTAGTAAAACGAACATAACCAATGCATTCAAATTACTGCCCATGCACCCATCACTTTGGCACTTGCACGGTGTTAAATGGCGAGACAGGTACTATTTTTCCACACAACTCACTTTCGGGTCCAGAAGCAGCCCTAAACTGTTTGATATTTTCGCAGAAACTCTATGCTGGCTGCTTCTGAACATTCTCAGGTGTCACTCCATCATTCACTATTTGGATGACTATCTCATAATAGAACTGGGCACACGCACACCCAACGATCTCCTCAGCACCTCAGCACTTTTCTTTACTCTCGGGGTACCCTTGTCTACCTCTAAAATAATTGGCCCCACTACTAAACTTACTTTATGGGGGATAG
The DNA here is from genome assembly GCF_036172605.1 of Pelobates fuscus. Lineage (NCBI taxonomy): Eukaryota > Metazoa > Chordata > Amphibia > Anura > Pelobatidae > Pelobates > Pelobates fuscus. The sequence goes on along the minus strand of NC_086319.1, from coordinate 410,836,827 downwards.
AGCTGGACTCTGGTACCTTCCGCGCCAGCCTTCCCCCCTCCCCCCCAACAAACTGATCCGCTTGAGAGGGGAGATAGGCATGTTCCTGCGGAATGAAGTATGCACCAGGAAGGAACTTCAGTCCTTATTGGGGTCCCTTAATTTTTGCGATGAGCATCATTCCACAGGGAAGGTCTTTCATATCCAGGCTTCTTTGTCTGCTTCCCAGAGTACCGGACGCCTTCCCAATTGCGTTGGACCAGCACGCCAAAGCTGACCTACTCATGTGGGGGAAGTTTTTGGCTGAGTGGAACAGTATCTCCATGTTTATTCCCCCTCTCTCCGACTCCACCACCCTTCATTCACACCGACGCTGCAGCCAACACAGGTTTTGCAGCTATATTCGGTAATCACTGGTTTAGGGGTCACTGGCCCGCTGAGACGGATGCCTTGCCAGGTTTCAGAGAGACTTCAGCTCTATTTGAAATTTACCCCATCGTGGCGGCCGCACACACCTGGGGTCATCTCTGGTCCGTCAAGGCAGTAACATGCTATTCCGACAACTTGTCAGCTTGCGATATCATTAACAAGGGCGCTCTTCCTCCCTTACAATCATGCGGCTGATTCGCAAGCTGACCTGGCTGGCAGCAACCGTTCAGTTCCACTTAATTTGCTTTCACATCCTGGGTATCCACAACACGGCCACTGATGCTCTGTCTCGATCTTAATTCCAGGTATTCTTCCAGGCACTCCCTTCGGCCCACAGTCAACCATCCAGGACACCGAGGTTTCACGAACTAATACTGGATTGAACACACTAATGCACCACGCTAGGACTCTTACGCACCAAGCACTATCACCTAACACAACTATCACCTACCGTTGGGCACTTATCGTTTTTAATAAATTCACAGCCAAATTCGGATTACAAGGTGATTTTTCTACCCAAACCATGGTGGATTTTTCCTCCTTTAGCCACTTACATTTAAAACTTTCCCACAATACCATTAATCTATACCTCACGGGGGTGCAGCATCACAGCCTCACAAATTTCCCTAACAACACTCCCTTCTAGTCATCATACCCCATCAAGAAAATCTTCAAGCATATCTAAGGTTTCTGTTCCATTTATCACCTCCAGACTACCATTAGATGGGCCGATCTTTAAATTACTCAGAAATCAACTTGACGAATCCCCATTCGATCCCAACACGAACCTGGTGATCAAGTCTGCTATCTTTTTAGCGTTTTATGGGTTCCTAAGACCTAGGGAATTTACCATTGATTGTCAAGGAGATATCACACACAGCCTCAAAACCTTACAACTCAAGTAGAGGATGACTATGTTCTCATGATCCCATCTACCAAAACTAGCCATTCACTACATCCCACTATCATCCCCCTCTTTCCAACAGATAATGCTTGGTGTCCGGTTAAGGCACTAGACCACCTATGGACAACTTGTAACACGCACTTACCAGACTCTCCGCTCTTACAACTTCAAGGGCACCCACTCACCACAGCTAAATTCACAGCGCATGTTAGAATCTTATTGGCAAAACTGGGTTACAACCCGGCTTCGTTCTCTGGGCGCTTCTTCAGCCTCTAGTACAAACACCCCACATCATCAAGAGACTGAGTCGATGGAAATCCTCCATATACCATACGTATATAGAGAGCTTTGCCAAGCCTTCAGGAACTTTGTTATGTAATAAATGCAATAAAGTGTGTTTCTTTGAACTTTTTTTGCCCTCTTTTATTTAAAGGCCCACTAGGACGTTGGTTTCGGCACACCACAACCAAACTTTCATCTCAGACACTATCCATTACATATTAAATTCCAAGCACATATATATATATATATATATATACTAGGGTAATGTTCAAAGCATATCATGATCTACGTTAGAGAATTTTAAAGATTGGTTATCCGATCATCTGTAGCTTGAGCCTTGGGTAAAGGTGCTTTCCTGCAAAATCCCCCTTTTTTACCCCAAGGCTCACCCAGGTGTCTGAGGTATGTCCAGGTATGCTAGTCATAACTGTGGGCCTTTTATAATGCCTTCACCAAAGTTTACTCAGACAGGGCAGGTCAGAGGTGGTCCTTGGAGGAATGTCCCTTCATCAGTTATACAGTACTGTAGGTGTCAGAGTTTGAGGAACTGGCATATAAGTTAAGGTATGACCAATATGAATTTTTGATTTACACAAGGATGATAGAAGACAGGAGAAGACCTTAAATGTCAGAAAAATCACCATTATGACAAATATTATGATAAGTAAGAAATACAACATTTTCTTAATTAGTATACTGGGCCATGTACCAAGACCAAAGGTCCAATCCCAATCCCCAAAGAACCCTGTATCTTGTTTTATTTCATTCACTAGATAGTGCAGATTCTGAATATGCCCATGGATCATGGTCCAATGATCCTAAAGATTAAAGCAACACATGTCCTTTACTGCCTCACACCCTAAATCATGTTTCAGTAACAAACAGTCAATAGCTGCCCTATTTTCAAGAATCACTTTCTTATTAACCTGGGTATCCATCAGAAGTTCCTCCAGGGCCTGGGATGTTGCAATTAAACCTTTGGTGAGGGAATAGGCTAGGGCATTAATTACTCAGGTATTATACAGTGCTAAGCCTGGGACGCCTACAATGGAGTACGCAATGGCAGAGTATTCAAATTTAGATAAGAGAGGGATTTCAGGTTTACAATCCGAAGTATTTTTCCACCATGTGGGAAAAAACTTGGATTTAGTAGAAGGGTCTCTTACACAATTACATGAAAAAGACCAACATAGTTCAGCAGCTGTCATATTAATTGTTTTTATGGCTAAAGGGAGCTTGCCTACCAGTGGGTTGAAAGCATAAGAATGTAGTTTTAGGGGCGTGGCCGACTGCCGAACCTAATGGACGCACATTAATCCTCCTGCTCCGGACTCATTTACAATCCACCACAATCGGAGAAATTAGAAGAAGATGGGTAACCAAAGAAAAAACCAGAATGGTCAAGGTCAATCAGGGAAGACACCGATAGCTAAATCGGGCTCCTTAACCAGATATTTTAAGGAAAACTCTGACCGTCCGTCGGAGGCCGCAACCGCAGCCTCGAGTACTCTAGAAACGGAACTTAGCTCAGACTCTATGCCACCACGCAGCCCCAGCTACTCTGAAAGCTCTCAACAAGCTGACAATCACGACGATCAAGACAACATAGATTTAAAACGAGTAGTTAAAAACTTACCATCGATAGCTGATATTCAACGCATGTTCAACAAAATGGAGGCGTCCTTCCAAACCAAAATGGAAGCGATGGGCACCGACGTTCAACAGCTAAACCTTAAAGTATCAGACCTGGAAGAAGAAAGAGACATGATGCAAACGCAAATTACAAACATTGCGACAACACTTGACTCACAAATAATGAATTGGACCTCTACTCAACGCCACATCGACGATCTCGATAATAGAAGTCGGAGAAATAACCTCCGGATCAGAGGTATGCCAGAAACGCAAGGGGAAAATATTATGGAACTCCTCACAGAACTCTTTAATCTAATATTGGGTGATCCCACGGGCAATCCGATCCTATTTGATAGAGCCCACAGATCTCTGCGACCTAGAAGCTTGTCACAAGACAGCCCGAGAGATATTATATGTAGGCTACACTACTTTAACGTCAAAGATAATATCATCAAAGCTCTAAGAGACACAAATCAACCTCTTCTATTTCACGGATGCACGATCCAAATATACCCAGACCTATCGTGGTATACACTCCAGGCGCGCAGGGCCATTAAACCTATCACAGAGCTATTACAGAAGATAAATATAAGATACCGTTGGGGATTCCCTTTTGCCCTGATAGTATCTAACAAGGGTACTATCCATTCTATTTCAACATTCTTCGATATACCTCCATTCCTCCAAGCATTAGATTTACCGAGTACACCAGTGGTAAATTGGAATAACCCACCTCCTAACCAAGACTCCACGATGCCGCTCTCCCAGAGACAAATATGGGCTACTCCAGCGAGGAAAAGACGCACAGACCGAAGATTCCAGTCTCCCAGCCAAAGGCAACAAAAATTCAACGAAGGCACACCACAGAGGCAAAACACCACAGACAGTCTCCCATGATGATCTGTTGATAATTACACACGAGACATTTATGATCTCTTAAGTTGGTGAAATCTGCTTTTACTCAGCCGTTTTCATAAATCTCCAATTCACTGGAATCAAGTATTCTTCCATCCTTTGCTTTATTAAATCCATGCTGAATTTTCGTTAAAGCTCTACTGTAACAGGTCGTATATCGATTTTATTAAGCTTGCTGTCTTTACATAATTAACTCTTGATTACAGTTTAATAGTAATGTTAGACATGTTTAAACCTGCATATCTTGTATTAATAGACTGTAACTAATATAATCTAATGCTCACAATCGTGACATGTATATATTTTAGACACCAAACCTCTTACAGCCACTACGTCCTTATTCAAATGTCATTATATAACCCATTTATACATCCCTGCAACTTCACCTATATAGATATATAATAACATCCTTAACTCCCTAGATAACTACTACTCAATCACGATCGAGGCAAACATATGTGTCAATAATTACAATTAATCTTCGATATATGTACTAACCTACCTGACTATATAGAGATTATTCCACTGGCTACTTACAAACCATAACATGACAACTCTCCCTATTTACTAATACTTCTAAACATCAGTAAAGACATATGATATCTCCTACTCACTTACTCATATATCCTTATTAACCAGAACACCGAGTCAATTTACCCCTATCACATCACCCAAGGCGAATATGACTACTATCACTATCCACACTCAAAACGCCAAGGGTTTAAACTCCCCCGAAAAAAGATCCCTCGCACTTACTGATTTCAAAAGATATAAGGCACAGATAGTTTTTATACAAGAAACTCACTTCAGAAAAGACTCTGCTCCCAAAATACGTAATAAAGACTTTCCTCTAGGATATTATAGTCATTTTTCAGAAGCGAAATCTAAAGGGGTGGCAATTCTCATAAGTCAACACGTACAATTCTCCTTTCAAGAACAACTAGTTGAAGATTCTGGTAGATATATATTCGTCAAAGGCAAAATAGGTAATACACAAATCACACTGGCCAACATCTACTTGCCAAATAAAAAACAAAATCACACTCTCCAAAAAATCCTACATAAACTTTAAATTTTTCGAGAAGGAATCCTCATTATGGGAGGAGACATGAATATAGTGCTAGATGAATCACTAGACACCACCTCAAGCTCTAGAGAATATCAATCACAATCACGTTCCCTCATCAAAAAATCCTTATACGAGGCACAACTATATGACAGTTGGAGATCCATCCACCCCACAGGAAAAGACTACTCCTTCTATTCCGCACCTGCAGGCACATACTCCCGAATCGACACTATCTTTTTACAACACAGATATCTCCCACTAATTAAAGAAGCCAAATATGGCCCAATTACATGGTCTGACCACGCTCCCATGACACTTACTCTTACCCTACCTACCAATTCAACTCCATTCTTCCAATGGAAACTTAATGATACACTCCTTAATGACAAAACAACTCTAAACAAGTTACGAGAAGCGGCATCAAATTATTTCTCAGAAAACAACACCACTGACACCACTCCTATCATGACTTGGGAAGCCCACAAGGCAGTTCTTCGTGGAGAACTCATTAAATCAGCAGCAGCTCTCAAGAAACATAAGGAAAAACAGATAGAAAATTTAACAAGAGACATCACTAGCCTAGAAAGCAAACATAAATCCAATCTTTCCCTAGATGAATACAAAAAGCTCTTAGGCAAAAGGACTGAATTAGCATCTATCCTACAGCTTCAAGCGAAAAGGAAACTATCCTTAACAAAAAGCACCTATTACTCCCAAAGTGGCAAAGCAGGCAAACTATTATCCAAATCTATCCAACTAGAAAGACAATCGACATTCATCTCTGAAATCAAGAAACGGGACGGAACCAAAACATGTCACATGCCGGATATACTTTCTGCTTTTCACGAATTCTACACTCAACTTTATAATCTCACTAATATTAAGCCATCTTCTGAAGAAATAATAGAATTTCTTAAACCTCGGATTACACGCACGATTCCCTTAAACGAAATTGCATTTCTAGATAGCCCAATAACTGAAGAAGAATTCAGAATGACAGTCAAATCCCTACCATTGGGCAAAAGCCCGGGCCCCGATGGATATACCGGGAAATACTACAAAGAACTATCGTCCATATTAGCACAACCATTTGTCAAAGCTTATAACATGTCTCAATTATCATCTTCCATCCCAAACTCGGCACTTGAAGCAACTATCGCTATTATCCCCAAACCTGGGAAAGATAAAACTCTTTGTGGGAACTACAGACCTATTTCACTTATCAATATAGACCTGAAGATACTGACCAAAATCATGGCCACAAGACTCAAACCAATTATGCCAACAATAATACACCCAGATCAAGCGGGCTTTATACTTGGAAGAGAGGCCAAAAATAATACCACGAAAATCATAAATATTATCCACTGGGCCCAAACTCATAACATCAAAAGCGCACTTTTAGCCATTGATGCAGAAAAGGCTTTTGACAGAGTCAACTGGTCGCTACTAAAACACACACTAACTGCTCTTAACTTTGGCCCTAGATGGTCAGAATGGATAGACACTATCTACTCAAAACCTACTGCGAAACTGAGAATCAATGGCCAGCTATCAAATTCAGTTGCGATCTCAAATGGCACAAGACAAGGATGCCCCCTATCACCACTCTTATTTATTTTAGTACTAGAACCCTTCCTCCAGGGCATCCGTGATAATAACCTAATAAAGGGGATACAGATCAAAAATCAAACTTATAAAGTTACAGCTTTCGCAGACGATCTTCTTTTCACAATGGCTGATCCACATAGAACTATTCCCATCATCATCAAAGAGATGCAACTCTATGGGAAGATTTCTTTTTTTCAAGCCAATCTCAATAAATGCGATCTGATGCCAATCTCTCTACCAGATACATTGAGTAAGGAGATCAAATCCAAATTTGCTTTTCAATGGTCTCCTATCTCCATTAAATACTTAGGCGTACACATACCCAAAAAATTAGATTCCACGTACTCCTTAAATTTCCCGCCTCTAATTGATTCTATCACTAAAGACTTATCTAGATGGCACAAGCCATGTTTTGGATTGCTAACCAGAGTCAACATTTTCAAAATGAATATCCTCCCCCGTATCCTATATCTGCTACAAACAATTCCACTACACATACCATATAATTTCTTTTCCACACTCAAATCATTACTCCTGAAATTTATTTGGGCCCATAATTCCCCCCGTCTGGCTTACCAAACTCTAATAAAGAAACGTGAACAAGGAGGCCTAAATCTTCCAGACCTTGAAAATTACTACAAAGCCACCCACTTACAAAGGATATACGAATGGACGAACAACTCCAACACTCTACAATGGGTGGAACTCGAAAATAGTTGCACAGATATTCCGCTCTATATACTTCCTTGGATCCTCATTGATAATCAAAGAATGGGAAAACTAAATAAACACCCAACAATCTCCCCAACTCTACATACATGGCTCAAACTAAGAACGCAAACAGAGATAGCACCGTATCCACCACCAATATACCCGTTATCTCACAACCCCTACTTACTAGAAGGTAAAGCAGAGGTACAACTCGGCCTCCACGTTAAAGGCCCATTTCTAAAACTCCGCGACGTAATTAAAGAGAACAAACTAAAGACCCTACAAGAACTTACAGGCTTAGATAAACACTCCGGAATCCAACTATTTTCTTATGACCAAATGAAACACTTCATTAACACTAAATCTCTCTTACCGATGGGAAATAGGCCTCTAACAGATTTCGAACTTCTGTGTTCTAAACACCCACCAAGAATTAAAACTCTATCAACTATCCACTCTATACTTAGGGAAGTTCTTCCACATCAACCTCTCAACTTCACCCTAAAATGGTCAAATGAATTTCAATTTACTCTAACTAGTATCCAATGGAAAAAAGCCTTCACCTCTATTCATAAGGCATCAATATCCACTCATGCACAAGAATGTAACTACAAGAGAATAACCCGCTGGCACAACACACCGGCTAAACTCCACAAATTCTACATTAATACACCAGACTTATGTTGGAGATGTCAAAACCCAAATGCACACCATGCTCACATCTGGTGGCAATGCCCAATTATTCATAAATTCTGGAAGAGAATTCACAAAATTGTCCAACTAATCTACCTAAACATCTTTACATGCTCACAGGAATATTACATCTTTCTTCTCAGACCACAAGAACTCTCAAAGATAGAACACACCCTGTTCTGCTACCTAGCTATGGCAGCCACCCAACTCATCCCTAAATACTGGAAACAACCTCAACCCCCCACGATACGGGAGTGGATTCAGAAGGTTGAAGAGATCAAACTAAAGGAAGAAATTACATCGGCCAAAGTAGGGAAACTTAACAAATTCAGAGCGATCTGGAACCCCTGGAATAATTACAATAACCGCACACCATAGGCTATTGCACATATAAACATATAGTCTATTCTGTAGCCTTAACGATCCACATCAGCAACCCCCTCAAGTAAAAACTTGGTCTTACAGCCCTTTACCTACCTTTATTTACTTTCATTTACTTTGTTCTACCTTCACTTACTTCTGCTACTTATGCTTACTTTAATTTATTTTAATTTACCTTTATTTAACAATACGTACTTTTATAAGTTTATTTTTAACTACCTTATCTTGCTCTACTTCATTTCATATTGCATTATATTGATATATAATGGGTTTGTAACTATGAAACCTCTACTTAACTACGAGTAATACTAAGATAAACGAAGAAACATCGAACCAAATCTCCAGAGACTTTACAAACCCTAACTGCACTAATCTATAAGAAGAATACAGTAATTGTTATTAGACCCACCTTTAATGTAACCTATTGTCAACTTGTTTAATCCTGACTCTGTACAAGTTATATCTTACTATGTTGTAAACTCGCTTTAACAATGTATGTTTATTTTCAAAACTATAAAACAATAAAAATTATTAAATAAAAAAAAAGAATGTAGTTTTAGCGATTTATCAGGTCTATGGGTACGTAGGTACTTCTCCAAGAGTGAGATGGGGTAGGACAAAATTGTATACATTTTCAGTACTGAGTTGCAGGGCCAGACTGGCCCACCGGGATACCGGGGAATTTCCCGGTGGGCCGTGGCACCTGGGGCTGGCCCTAATCATTGCTCAGGCTCCTGTGATCCTGGCAGGCTATGTGTGAGCTGTGCGGCCGTACAGAGCCCCATGGAAGCAAGGGGAGCCAAAAAAAAATATTTGCGGCAGGGGGCGGAGCTAGCGTGGGGCGGAGCTTAGCATGCGGCAGGGGCGGAGCTTACTGTGCAGCGGGGCCTGGCTAACTGCAGTATGGGAAGCAGGAAGGAGTCCCTGCTTCCCCCAACAACCAGGAGCTCCAAGCAGGAGGTAAGAAGCAGGTCAGTGTGTCTGTGTGTGACTGCTTGTGTGTGTGACTGCTTGTGTGTGTGACTGTGTGTGTGTGTGACTGTGTGTGAGTGTGTGTGACTGTGTGTGTGTGTGACTGCCTGTGAGTGTGTGACTGTCTGTGTGTGTATGTCTGTGTGTCTGTCTGTTCTGTGTGTGTGTGACTGTCTACCTGTGTGTGTAACTGTCTGTCTGTGTGTGTGTGTGACTGCCTGTGTGTGTGACTGTCTGCCTGTTTGTGACTTTGTGTGTGTGGCTGTCTGCCTGTGTGTGTGTGTGACTGTCTGCCTGTGTGTGTGTGTGAGTGTGTGGCTGTCTGCCTGTGTATGTGGCTGTCTGCCTGTGTGTTTGACTGTCTGCCTGTGTGTGTGACTGTCTGCCTGTCTTTGTATGTGTGGATGTTTGCCTCGGTGTCAGTGACTGTCAGCCTCTGTGTGTGTGTGTGTGTGTGTGTGTGCGCGCATCTGCTAGTGAGAGAGCCTCCTGGTGAGTTTGTTTTATTATGTGTATATATGAGCTTGAATCATGTTGTCTGTGTTTTTTTACCATCCTGATGAAAGTCCAAATATGGGGCTGAAACGTTGATTTGATTTATTTTGAACATTAAAAGTTAAGTTTTAGTGACATCTACAAGTCTCTGAGTGCATATATATATACTGTTGCATCATCAGGGCTCCAGTATCCAGGCAAGTCCACAAGAGGGACTGAAACGTTGATCTTCTCTTAAATATGTCAATAAAAGTTACATTTTAAGGAAATCTGAGAGTGCAGCCAACTATTTCAGTCGTGTATATATATATATATATATATATATATATATATATATATATATATATATATATATATATATATATATATATATAAAAAGTTGAAAACCCCTGCACTCCACAAAAATACATAAAATGTACCTGGTGCTCTGGTAGCTCAATTGTAGAAGATAAGAAAAGACCGGCACTCTAGGAATTCACTCAAAATTATTTACTGTGATAGAAAATCGACGTTTCAGCTCCTCTTGGGAGCTTTCTTCAGGAAATACATAATCTCAACATGAAAAAACACACTTTTATAAGGATTAAATTAAGCAATAAATTAGGTACTTACATACAGCTGGCCATCTCAAGCTGCTCGTTACCGTTTGCCGCCATGTGTTTCAGGACCGGACTCACTTCCGGGTCTGGTCATCTGATCGCTAATCGCCTTCTGATTGGATGATTCCGTAGGTGCTTAGAGACCAAGGACGCCAATGTCCCATTGGTTACAGCACTTCTCTACGGTGTCCCGAGATGGACAAATTTAATGAAGAAAATTGAAACTGCATTTCCAGCGGCAATTATGCATTTTAGTCGATCAGGCATAGTTAGACTTAACGGATCATGCACAAAATACAAATATAGACATGCTAATAATTATACATGTATATCTACATATCCTGATGAGAAAAACAGTGCAGTGTTTTTATATAAATGATTCAACCTCCATATTTATACAAAATATATATACAGTGCAATTAATTCATAAGGTCTCCAGTAAATCTTTTATGGGACCTAAAAAAAGGCAACAATGCTGGTATTCTAAACCTTAATCTAAAGGGACTGTGTTATATACACTCCAGATTCTAATATCTGACTCTTCATGTGAAACCATAAGTGTGAAACTTAAGTGTAAAAAAAAAAAAAAAAAATGTGAAAGCTAGGTGTAAAAAAATGTGTCAACTCTATTCAAAATCAGATGTCAATTCCGAATATTGGTAAGTCAGAGAAGGCTATCCAAGCCTTCAGTGTGATGTCTATAACTTGTGTTGAATATATGTAAAAAAGTGTTAATGAATGTGCATCCTATGTAGGTAAGTATAACTCAAACATAGTCTATCCACAACTGTATTGATATATTGTACATAACCTAGGTATTTATGATCTACAGATGTTCTGTCCCATCAGTTGTGGAAGCTGCATGTACCAAAATATAAAAAAGACTATATATTAAAATTATAATTTAAAATCAAAAAGGTGAAAAGACAACCCCACTTTATGAAAAAATGATAAAACCTGCTGTCTACAATGGATTGGACTTATGGGTATCACTTGGACCGCCGCCCAAAAACAATACTTAATATGTTTCCTCTATCTGTCTCATAGAAATGTTATAAAAGAGCATTTCTCATTGAGACCCTTTGGGGACAATGTGCCTAATTTGTGAATCCAATAGGCTTCCCTTTGTAATAGTAATTTCGCTCTATCACCACCTCAATTTGGCATCGGTACATGTTCAATTGCTATACATCTGAGAGAGGAGAGTTGATGTTGCAACTCTAAAAAATGTCTGGCCACAGGTTTGTCCAACTTGCCATCACGATAGGCTAGCCGGATACTTGATCTGTGGCCTCTGATTCTCTCACAGAGAGCTGTCTCTGTTTTACCCACATAATTCAAACCACAGGGACAAGTGAGTTTGTAAATTACATGGTCAGTACGGCAGTGTATACGTTGTCGAATCTTATACACTTGGCCTGTGTATGGGTGTGTAAAGATTTTGGATGGGATGAGATGGCCACATGTTACACATCCCAAACATCTTACACACCCAGCATTTGTATACCCCGTTTTCGTCCTGTCATAACAATGTCGAGGATCAGTCTTAACCAACAAGTCCCTTAAGTTCTTGTTCCTTCGATAACAGAGCATCGGTGTCTGTTGAAAAATCTCAGGGAGTGTCGGATCCAGCTTCAATGTGTGCCAATTCCTCTTGATGATTGTACTCAATTCAGAACTTGCGGAGTTAGAGAAGTGCTGTAACCAATGGGACGTTGGTGTCCTTGGTCTCTAAGCACCTACGGAATCATCCAATCAGAAGGCGATTAGCGATCAGATGACCAGACCCGGAAGTGAGTCCGGTCCTGAAACACATGGCGTCAAACGGTAACGAGCAGCTTGAGATGGCCAGCTGTATGTAAGTACCTAATTTACTGCTTAATTTAATCCTTATAAAAGTGTGTTTTTTCATGTTGAGATTATGTATGTCCTGAAGAAAGCTCGCAAGAGGAGCTGAAACGTTGATTTTCTATCACAGTAAATAATTTTGAGTGAATTCCTAGAGTGCCGGTCTTTTCTTATCTTCTACAATTGAGCTACCAGAGCACCAGGTACATTTTATGTATTTTTGTGGAGTGCAGGGGTTTTCAACTTTTTGTATTCATTTTGAGTGTGTGGCTGACACTCTCCTCATGCACCCATAACTTTCAAAGCATATATGTGCAAATTTCCCAGAGAATTAAGGGATAACACTTGAATTTAGGGCTGAATAACAGCATTAGCATTTCCCTTCCCTGAATTTTGGGGGGCTTTTTTGCATTGCTTGTTGTTTTTACTATATATTATTTTTTCTTAAAGTGGTAGCAACACCCACTTTTTAAAGTATACCAATAAAAGTTTTTTTTAATCAGTTTTTTTCACCCGCTGTCCATATCCATTGGACTATAAAACCTCCCTTTGCTACCAGCAGATTTGTATTAATCAATTATGCTAGAAGATTTCTTAGTACAAGCAGGGGCTAACGCATCACAAGCCAATACATTGCAATTTGATGATGCTCAAGCCGAGGAAATTCTGTGGAATACCACAAGTCGTAAATTCCCAGCCACCACAACCTTACGGGATGTTTACTTTAAATTCTTGAAATTAAAGAAGAAAGAGGTAGATTTGGACCTTCATGGTACATTCTTGTCCGACTACCACAGGGCTAAACAAATACCCCGGGGCTTTAGGATGAGGAGCATCCCTACCATAGGCAGGTCTAAAGCCAAAGTTTGTCGTGACTGGACTTCAGTACTTAATAAGTGCTCCTTGAATTTGATGCTTGTAACTATACAAGATGTGAAGGAGGATCTGGTTGAAGTCAGAAAGAAAATTCTGAATCTAGAATCAGAATTTGCCTTACAACTAAGCACACAGGAGGGAACAGAAACCATCTTGAAATTGAATGAGGAAGTCCTTAAATATAAGAACCAACTCATCAAATTCAAACGTCAAAAAATGGAGATGGTCCAGTTGGATTATCAGGAAGGCAATGTATATCGATGGCTAACAGGTGAACATAAAGGCAGACCAAGACGATTCCGTAGGAGGATTGTGAAACCCAACATTACAACTATCGATGTTACATCTGGGGAATCAGCCTCAGAGGGTGAAGCCAACCAAGCTGCAGCAGTAGATCAACTTTTTTAGATCCACTCAGGGACCAGGACAAGACGTCACCCTCACCCACGGTCACAAGGAGCAAAGGAAAACACGCCATAGGAACAACACAAGACGTGGACAGAAGGGAAAATGTCACTGGTCTCAGAGGGAAACCACCAGTCCGCAGGTAATCCCGGTATTCAATTTATCCAAACGCGAACTGACTGCCCCAGAAATCCAATTGCTGAGTAAGGGCCTCTCGTTCATACCTACGGCACATCTGTCAGGATCGGGACAGGGATCCAACACGCAGAGTACAAAGAGTAGCAGATACGTATACCGGACCTTAGAATGGCCGGACTTAACGTAATACTACGTATAAAATGGTCAGGGACAAGCCGAGGTCGAGGGAACGAGAAGACAGGTAAGCGAGAGACAAGCCGGGTCAAGGATAACAGAGAAGACAGGTAAGTAATAACAAAGCCGGGTCAGAACCAAAAGACAAGAGAAAACAAGAGCACTGTGTAACTAGGCTGGCTAGAACCACGGCAGGGCAATGAGCAAATGCTGAGAGCTTCCTTAAATACCCTAGTTCTAGGGACTAATCACGCCTCCGCTGAGACCTGATTCGTGTCCGGGATTTGACTGACAGGTCGGGCTAGAATAGCGTCATGACGTCGACTATTGAGCGTCACGTTACAAAAAGGCATAGCTCTCTCGCGACCGGCGTTTACATGCGCGAGGGGACCGTGAGGAACGGGAGAATCTTGCCGTCTGGATGGAAAAACGTCTAAGTCTCTACCCCTCTCAGGGGTAGAGACTACAGGTACCCTGACAGTACCCCCCCCTCTCAGAAACGCCCACCGGGCGGAAGGAACCGGGACGAGATGGAAAGCGGGAATGAAAAGCCCTGCGAAGACGAGGAGCATGGACATCCTCCTGTGGTACCCAGGTCCTCTCTTCTGGACCATATCCCTTCCAGTCAACCAGGTATTGGATTTTCCCCCGGGAGATTCGAGAATCGATGATGGAGTTGATTTCGTACTCCTCCTGACCCTCAACCTGAACAGAGTGAGGAGAGGAGACCTTGGAGGAGAATCTGTTACAGATCAGGGGTTTCAGCAAGGAAACATGAAATGAATTAGGAATACGTAAGGCAGAGGGGAGCGCTAGGTGATACGCAACAGGATTAATTCGATTCAGAATCCTATAGGGTCCAATGTAGCGAGGAGCGAATTTCATAGACGGTACTTTCAAACGAATGTTTCTAGTACTCAACCATACCCTATCACCAGGTACAAAACTAGGAGCCGGCCTTCTGCGTTTGTCAGCGTGTTTTTTATACAGTATAGAATTATGTAGGAGAATTTGTCGAGTCTGATCCCACAACTTCTTCAGATTGGCAACATGAGTATCAACCGACGGTACCCCCTCGGAAGAAGGAACCGAGGGAAGAATGGAAGGATGAAAACCATAATTCATGAAAAAGGAGCTATAGCGAGTTGAATCGCAAACAAGATTATTGTGTGCGAACTCTGCCCAAGGAATCAGACCGACCCAATCGTCCTGGTGTTCAGAAACAAAACAACGCAGATATTGTTCAATCTTTTGATTGGTACGTTCAGCGGCTCCGTTAGACTGAGGGTGATAAGCAGAAGAAAAATTCAATTTAATGCCTAGTTGAGAACAGAATGATCTCCAGAAACGTGAAACAAACTGGGAACCTCTATCAGAAGTAATCTCGGAAGGTATCCCATGTAAGCGAAAGATCTCTTTAGCAAAAATCTCCGCTAATTCAGGTGAAGTCGGAAGTTTAGGTAAAGGCACGAAATGGGCCATCTTGGTAAACCTATCCACCACTGTGAGAATAACAGTGTGCTTTTTCGAAACAGGCAAATCCACAATAAAATCCATCGCCAAACAGGACCAAGGTTTCTCTGGAACTTCCAGGGGATGTAAGAGGCCACAAGGAAGTGAATGAGGTAGTTTAGTCTTAGTACAGACTTCACAGGCTCCGATAAAATCCTTAATATCCTTCCGTAAAGAAGGCCACCAGAAATCCTTAGAGATCAAGGAATATGTCTTGCGAACGCCCGGATGGCCAGCCACCTTACTCTCGTGAAGACACTGTAAGAGCTCCAGTTGGAGTTCAGGAGGAAGTGTCTAGACGCAGGCGTCAGTCTAGGTGCCAGATGCTGCAACCTCCTGATCTGATCAAGAAGCGGAGAATGGATTTTGAGAGTTGTGTTAGCGATAATATTACACTTAGGTACTATAGAGGATAAAACCGGCTCAGATATGGCAGAAGGTTCATATTGGCGAGACAAGGCATCAGCTTTAGAATTCTTAGAACCAGGTCTATATGTGAGTATGTAATTGAAGTGAGTGAGGAATATAGACCAACGGGCCTGTCTCGATGATAATCGTTTAGCCTCCCCAATATAGGATAAGTTTTTATGATCCGTCAAAATGGTAACAGGATGCAAGGTCTCCTCCAATAGATGTCTCCACTCCTTTAAAGCCATGATAACCGCTAGGAGTTCCCTGTCACCAATGTCATATCTGCTCTCAGTACCCGATAATTTTTTTGAAAAATACCCACATGGATGTAATGGTTTATCCACACCCAACCTTTGGGACAGGATGGCACCTATACCCGTCTCAGAAGCGTCAACTTCGAGTAGGAAAGGCAGAGTAGTATCAGGGTGAACTAAAATTGGTGCGGAAGCAAACAGCTCCTTGAGAGTCTTAAAAGCCAGAAGTGCTTCAGTAGACCAATTCTTAGTGTCAGCCCCTTGTCTGGTCATATTGGTGATAGGAGCAATAATAGAGGAGTATCCCTTAATGAAACGTCTGTAATAATTAGAGAAACCAATAAACCTCTGAATGGCCTTGAGACCCTTAGGTAAAGGCCAATCTAAAATGGATTGGAGTTTCTCCGGATCCATTTCAAATCCCTCTCCAGAAATCACGTAACCAAGAAAGTTAGTCTGGGATTGGTCAAAGCTACATTTCTCTAATTTGCACTACAAGCCATGTTGAAGAAGTTTGTGCAAAACCCTTCTGACCTGTCCGTGGTGAGTCTCAATATCCCTGGAATGTATAAGTATATCATCGAGGTATACAATAACACAGTCATGTTGAAACTCCCTAAGAACCTCATTAATTAGATCCTGAAATACCGCCGGGGCATTACAGAGACCAAAAGGCATTACTGTATACTCATAGTGCCCATATCGAGTATTGAACGCAGTCATCCACTCGTGTCCCTGCTGAATTCTCACCAAGTTATAAGCACCTCTGAGGTCTAACTTAGTGAAAATCTTGGAACCCTTTAATCGATCAAAAAGCTCGGTGATCAAGGGGATCGGATAGGCATTTCTAATGGTTATCTTGTTCAAACCTCGGTAGTCAATGCAAGGTCTTAAAGAACCATCCTTCTTTTTAACAAAAAAAAATCCAGCCCCAGCAGGGGAGGAGGATCTCCTAATAAACCCTTTGTCTAGGTTTTCACGAATATACTCCTCTAAGACTAAGTTCTCATTCGTAGACAAAGGGTATACATGGTCCCTGGGAGGCATAGTACCAGGAAGTAAATTAATTTTGCAATCAAAAGGCCTGTGTGGTGGTAAGGTATCAGCCTTTCTTTTGTCAAATACCGCCTTTAAATCTAGATACAAGGACGGTATCTGTACTTTAGTAGAGTCGGTAGAGTTATTAAGTGTGTTAACAATACAAAGGGGTGACACTCTCTTTAAACATCTCTCTTGACAACCCTGGCCCCACGAGACTATTTCCCCTGATTTCCAATCTATAATGGGGTTATGTCTCTTCAGCCAGGAGTATCCCAGGACTATGGGAACAGAAGGAGATGAAATGAGTAGTAGAGATATCTCCTCCTTGTGTAGAATACCAGTAGTTAAGTCAAGAGGTGTGGTTTCCCGGAAAATCACAGGCTCAACTAAAGGTCTACCATATATGGCCTCAACAGCCAAGGGTGTCTTCCTTAACTGAGATGGGATAGCGTGTTTGGTAAGAAAAACTTGGTCGATAAAGCTCTCAGCAGCTCCAGAGTCTATTAATGCCATAGTCTCTAAAGTTCCCTTCTCCCAAGTTAAAGAAACGGGTAATAGAAGCCTGTGTTCTTTGTAGTTATGAGTAGAGGACAAAATAGAAACACCCAAGGCCTGTCCTCTAGAGAAACTTAGGTGCGAGCGTTTCCCGGGCGATTGGGACAATTCAAACGTAAGTGACCTCTGACTCCACAATACATACACAGTCCCTCCCTTCTCCTGTACTGTCTCTCCTCTTCTGAGAGGCGAGTAAGGCCTATCTGCATAGGTTCTGGAAACCGTGGAGTTTTGGTTTCAGGGCTTTGAAATGATGGAGCTAGTCTAAAGGAAGGTCTACTGGTTCTATCTCGAGTGTTCTGCCTCTCTCTTAGACGTTCGTCAATGCGAGAGATAAAGGAAATTAAGTCCTCCAAATTCTCGGGAAGCTCTCTCGTCGCTACCTCGTCAAGTATTACATCGGATAATCCGTTTAAAAATACGTCTATATAAGCCTGTTCATTCCACTTAACCTCTGCCGCCAAAGACCTGAACTCTAGTGCGTAATCCACAAGTGTTCGGTTCTCTTGTCTAAGGCGCAACAGTAATCTAGCTGCATTGACCTTTCTGCCAGGGGGGTCAAAAGTTCTTTTAAAAGCAGCTACAAAGGCATTATAGTTATAGACTAATGGATTATCATTCTCCCACAACGGATTAGCCCATCTCAGAGCCTTCTCAATGAGTAAGGTGATAATAAATCCCACCTTTGCCCTATCAGTAGGGTAGGAACGGGGTTGTAGCTCGAAATGGATACTGATCTGGTTCAAAAAGCCACGACACCTTTCAGGAGAACCAGCATAACGTACCGGTGGGGTAACTCGGGAAGAAGCACCTACAGTGGCTACCTCTAGCCCTGAACTCACAGGAGGAATAGAAGTATTACGCATCTCCTCAGGTGGATTATTAGGACGTGATAGTAACGCCTGTAGTGCTAGTGCCATCTGATCCATTCTATGCTCCATGGCGTCAAACCTAGGATCAGGAGAACCAAGCTGACAGTTTGTACCTGCAGGATCCATTGGCCCTGTCGTAATGTCAGGATCCAACACGCAGAGTACAAAGAGTAGCAGATACGTATACCGGACCTTAGAATGGCCGGACTTAACGTAATACTACATATAGAATGGTCAGGGACAAGCCGAGGTCGAGGGAACGAGAAGACAGGTAAGCGAGAGACAAGCCGGGTCAAGGATAACAGAGAAGACAGGTAAGTAATAACAAAGCCGGGTCAGAACCAAAAGACAAGAGAAAACAAGAGCACTGTGTGACTAGGCTGGCTAGAACCACGACAGGGCAATGAGCAAATGCTGAGAGCTCCCTTAAATACCCTGGTTCTAGGGACTAATCACGCCTCCGCCGAGACCTGATTCGTGTCCGGGATTTGACTGACAGGTCGGGCTAGAATAGCGTCATGACGTCGACTATTGAGCGTCACGTTACAAAAAGGCATAGCTCTCTCGCGACCGGCGTTTACATGCGCGAGGGGACCGCGAGGAACGGGAGAATCTTGCCGTCTGGATGGAAAAACGTCTAAGTCTCTACCCCTCTCAGCTAGCGGGCACATCAATGGGAGCAGCGATGGCTCCAATGTATGCCAACACTTTTATGTATGAGTATGAAACCCAGAATATTCTTCAGATATATACACATCAAATTGTCCGCTATTTCAGGTTCATCGATGATGTCCTAATCTTATGGAGCGGTACAAGACAGGAAGCTGTTCAATTTGTGCATAACCTGAATGAATTACCTTCTCCAGTGAGATTCACTTCTAATATGAGTGAGTCTAGAATCCAATTTCTAGACATCGAAATTATGATCATCAACCAACGACTGGAGCACACCTTATTTTCCAAATCAACAGACCGGAACACTCTATTGCATTTTAGCAGTTTTCACCCTACACACCTGAAAAATTTGTTACCTTATTCACAGTTCTTACGAGTCTTAAGAAATAATTCCCTCAATGAGAATAGTGAACAACAACTCGTACAAATGTTTGAGAAATTTCAAGACAGGGGGTATCCTCGAAAGGTGTTAGAAGAGGCTTTAACGAAAGCTAAATCAAAGTCTGGTCCAAGATCACAGATTGGAGACACAGGCGTGACAAAAAGATGTAGGTTCATAACACAATTGAACTCCGCAAGTTCTGAATTGAGTACAATCATCAAGAGGAATTGGCACACATTGAAGCTGGATCCGACACTCCCTGAGATTTTTCAACAGACACCGATGCTCTGTTATCGAAGGAACAAGAACTTAAGGGACTTGTTGGTTAAGACTGATCCTCGACATTGTTATGACAGGACGAAACGGGGTATACAAATGCTGGGTGTGTAAGATGTTTGGGATGTGTAACATGTGGCCATCTCATCCCATCCAAAATCTTTACACACCCATACACAGGCCAAGTGTATAAGATTCGACAACGTATACACTGCCGTACTGACCATGTAATTTACAAACTCACTTGTCCCTGTGGTTTGATTATGTGGGTAAAACAGAGACAGCTCTCTGTGAGAGAATCAGAGGCCACAGATCAAGTATCCGGCTAGCCTATCGTGATGGCAATTCGGACAAACCTGTGGCCAGACATTTTTTAGAGTTGCAACATCAACTCTCCTCTCTCAGATGTATAGCAATTGAACATGTACCGATGCCAAATCGAGGTGGTGATAGAGCGAAATTACTATTACAAAGGGAAGCCTATTGGATTCACCAATTAGGCACATTGTCCCCAAAGGGTCTCAATGAGAAATGCTCTTTTATAACATTTCTATGAGACAGATAGAGGAAACATATTAAGTATTGTTTTTGGGCGGCGGTCCAAATGATACCCATAAGTCCAATCCATTGTAGACAGCAGGTTTTATCATTTTTTCATAAAGTGGGGTTGTCTTTTCACCTTTTTGATTTTAAATTATAATTTTAATATATAGTCTTTTTTATATTTTGGTACATGCAGCTTCCACAACTGATGGGACAGAACATCTGTAGATCATAAATACCTAGGTTATGTACAATATATCAATACAGTTGTGGATAGACTATGTTTGAGTTATACTTACCTACATAGGATGCACATTCATTAACACTTTTTTACATATATTCAACACAAGTTATAGACATCACACTGAAGGCTTGGATAGCCTTCTCTGACTTACCAATATTCGGAATTGACATCTGATTTTGAATAGAGTTGACACATTTTTTTACACCTAGCTTTCACATTTTTTTTTTTTTTTTTTTACACTTAAGTTTCACACTTATGGTTTCACATGAAGAGTCAGATATTAGAATCTGGAGTGTATATAACACAGTCCCTTTAGATTAAGGTTTAGAATACCAGCATTGTTGCCTTTTTTTAGGTCCCATAAAAGATTTACTGGAGACCTTATGAATTAATTGCACTGTATATATATTTTGTATAAATATGGAGGTTGAATCATTTATATAAAAACACTGCACTGTTTTTCTCATCAGGATATGTAGATATACATGTATAATTATTAGCATGTCTATATTTGTATTTTGTGCATGATCTTCTAATTTCCTATTGTAAACTGCTCGTTTCCGTTAAGTCTAACTATGCCTGATCGCCTAAAATGCATAATTGCCGCTGGAAATGCGGTTTCAATTTTCTTCATTAAATTTGTCCATCTCGGGACACCGTAGAGAAGTGCTGTAACCAATGGGACTTTGGCGTCCTTGGTCTCTAAGCACATACGGAATCATCCAATCAGAAGGCGATTAGCGATCAGATGACCAGACCCGGAAGTGAGTCCGGTCCTGAAACACATGGCGTCAAACGGTAACGAGCAGCTTGAGATGGACAGCTGTATGTAAGTACCTAATTTATTGCTTAATTTAATCCTTATAAAAGTGTGTTTTTTCATGTTGAGATTATGTATGTCCTGAAGAAAGCTCCCAAGAGGAGCTGAAACGTTGATTTTCTATCACAGTAAATAATTTTGAGTGAATTCCTAGAGTGCCGGTCTTTTCTTATCTTCTATATATATATATATATATAACACCCTACATAGCACAATGACTTATGGGGCTGGCATAGATTTTTTTTCCAGGGCTGCTTCGTATCCCCAGTCCGGCCCTGGAGAGTTGAGGCAAAAGGAGGTCAGATTATAAGCCTTTGTTATTTGCATCCATATATTTCAGTGCCATGCATTATTATTTTCTGGTCTCAGGTCAAAGTAGCATATCTGAACAGAGCATACAATGGTAAAGGATAAGAACAGCTTCATGTCGGTTGATCAGTCAGAGTGACTTGTTTACAATAACTGGCGTGTATCCACATGGCTTTTCCTTCTAATTTCACCGAGGTGGCTGTGGTTAGCAACACTTGGAAGGGACCATCAAATCTTGTCTCAAGTCCCTTTCTCACATGTCTTTTTATCACTACCCAATCTCCAGGTTGTAGTTTATGAGTGGTAGAACTGGAGTCTGGATCTGGAATAGAATCAAACACTTGTTTATGCACCTGCCCTAACTTTTTATGGAGGGCCTGGACATAGGAGGTCATGTTACTATGTTGTACTTAAAGTGTCTGGGGGAAATGGAGTCCTGTCTTGGGGGCACATCCAAACATAATTTTGAAGGGAGACAAACAACTTCTAAGATGGGGGGTGAATCTCATAGAGAAGAGCGCTAGGGGAAGGCATTCAGTGCAAGGCTTCCCTGTCTCTTGCATGGCTTTGGCAATTTTATTTTTCAGAGTGCCATTTGCCCTTTCTACTTTCTCACTACTCTGGTGGTGGTAAGGGGTATGGAAGGCCTGAATAATCCCTAGTGCCTTCATTATTTCTTGCATTATTTCTCCAGTGAAATGGCTACCGCTGTCCCCTTCAATCACTTCAGGTACGCCGTTTCTACATACTATTTCCTTCAGAAGCTTACTTGCCGTGACCTTTGTTGTGGCTTTCGACACTGGGTAGGCCTCAGGCCAACCTGAAAAGAGATCAATGCACACCAACACATATTCATACACTCCTACCTTAGGCAGTTGAATATATTCTATCTGCAGTCTCTGAAACGGGTAAGGTGGCCTTGGTATATGTTTATCAGGTGTTTTGACAGCCTGTCCGGGGTTATTACTAGCACAAATCATGCAAGCACGGGTATGCTTAGCTGCTACAACAGTAAACCCAGGTGCCACCCGATGGGTATTCACTATACAGTTCATGTTCATCTTGGAAAAATGTGTGGGTCCATGGGCTACTTGAGCCATCATAGGGTACAATACTCATAGTAAACACAGTATTTTACCTTTTATCCACATCTTGTCATCATCAGGTTCTGCATCTTGTTTCCTACAGAGATCTTATTTGTCTTTGCTTGCTTGCTTCTGCAGTCTTAACAGTATATTGTAGTCGACAGTCTTTTCTGGAAGGGCAAAACTTCTCATCAGCATATCTGGAACCATCTACAAAAAACTCAAAATCTGCATTAGATAAATTACATGTGAAAAACCTGCTGCTTTCACGCCATTAATGCTGCACAGTCATGGGGAACCTGGGCTTTAGCTAACTCATCTGGTGACAGAAATTTTAAATAGATCAATATCACTACTCCCCTCTTTTAAATCTATGGGAAGCAATGTAGATTGATGTATCACCATACACTCTTTAGGGTAACATTTGGAAGCATAAGGAGAGCACACTGCATCCAGAGATGCCTTGCAGTATGTATGTGTTTCAGATGAACTTGTGATAGAATGCTGTTAATGTCATGTGGGGTGTAAATGGTGCTCTGATGCTAAAAGTCCTGCATGTATAGATGTCAATTTCTAACCGTTAGTTACAATAACCCTACAACTGTGCCTTCAAGGGCACCTAATGATAAACTAAGCTATGGATAGCCAAAAGTCAATAACTAAAATGCACTAAATGGAGTTTACCCTAGCATTGCTTGAATAATCTTGACTACCTAAAACCCTTGCATAAAGAGATCATAAAAGTAAATCAAAGAAATATAGAGTTTAAGCTAGGTGTGCCCAGTCCAGCTGAGCCCCGACGCACGTTTTGCCGGTAAGGCGGCTCTTCAAGGGGGAACTGTATTCCAGGTATGTGGAGGTTCAAATAATGATGTCATAGTTAACTCTATACAGAATTTGAAGGGATCGTGAGGTAAATAGATTGACTGATGGAAATACACTGATCTTACGTCATATAACTGACTAATAAGGATAAGAAGGAAATAAAATTAAAAAAATAAAGTGGAAATGGAAATAGAAAATTGATTGAACTGGTCTATATTGATATTAATATGAGCACTACTGAATGGCACTGTGTCGATTAATCCACAAAGTTAACCTTTTTAGGATAAAGAGGACATTTTTAACGAGGGGGAATGAATTGCAAGGAAATTATTGAGATGGGTTAAAAGTTAAATAAAACATGCAGATAAAACATGAGTATCTAGACACTTTTTGTCACTTGTGTTAAAGGCCTATATCAGAACTTTTGACCCCTTCAGATGAGGTTCAAATCTATTAATATCACAAAATCTATAATAATAATTTTAAATGGATAAGATCACACAATAGTTAATTAGCAAAATGAATATATGAGAATAAATAAATCAAAGCTAAGAATGAGTCTAACATTTTGTTTCTCTCTAGGTTTGGTTTGCGCCCAAGAGACCTTCTTGTATTCTCTCACGGTTTCTGAATGTATATAAAACTGAATCCAAAAATAATTTTCACCGTGCAGTATTCAATCTGTTACTGTGATCTAGAACAAGTCATGGACGTTTCTTTAGTTTCCTTCGTTGTTCAACCTTTCTTTAATACGATCTTTATTCATTTCCTTATTAGAACAACTTATCTTATATAGAAGAGATTGGCTCCACGTCTAAAGATGAATTAACCAACCTCACTACATAACTGAATGACAATCCCTGTTCTGCACTGAACATTTCAGATTTTGGCGTACATCTCACCAGGTATTGGGGATAAAATGTGAGATGCTTGCAAACCTCAGATGAAGTGTGACTTGAGTGGGATTTTACCTCTTTACATTTCTGATAAATAGTGCATTATGTGTTGGCAAATAAAACTCACTCAAAAGGAAAGCACGGTTAATGGCACAAACACAATTGCTTAGAATTGAGCTGTTTTTGGTTATTTTTGTTGCTGTCAGATACATCTAAACTCTAGTGACAGTCTTCCCATTAACTGTTTTACTTATACAATGTAATCATTTTAGTCATGTTCATTAGATTAAGACTTCCCATTGACCATATTTTTACAGAAAACCTTATTTGAATTTTTTTTAGACCTTCTAGAAACAGAGTACTCTGTAAATGAATGTGGGCTAATGTAATGTATGATAATAGAATACAACTAAGACTCCTTTATTGGTTCCAAGGTGTTTTTGAACTGAATTCTTCATGTGTTCGGTCTATTTATTTAACTATATTTATATATTTATTTAAATGTTATATTAAATATTTTACCAGGAAATATCTCTTGCTTTCAATGATACCCTTGAGTACATTGTTACATACATAACAGTAAACATGTAATCGAGATAAATAGAGTGCATTAACACAGGTAAAGTAAAATATCCAAAATGGGTCGGTGCTTATAAACACCCCAATATATAAATTCCCTCCCAGTGTGGAGAAACATGGTGCACCCTCTCTTCCTGCTTAACTGATCTGTTGCCAGAAATTTCCAGGTAGAGGGACAAACTGGATAAAGGAAGACGAATCCTGGCAGAGTGTAAGACCCTTTACTGTATTAACAATAGTGTATAACAGCATCCAGGCAGTACATGGAGTCATATCACAGCCTGACAGCAGTCTGTCTGTGTTCAGTTTAATCAGAAATGAGTTCTGCTTATCACGGGGAAGGGGGTGATTTTTTGAGCTAACCTTCTTGAGGAAACGCAGCATTTACTGACAGGGTATAGAGGAGCTGTTATCGGGGGATCCAATCAATAAAGCTGTGACTTCCTCACCAGGGCTCAAATTACACTCATAAACTGCAAGCGGAGATTCAGTGCACTGGTCTAGAGGAATGTTCGACAGGGAAAAATAATGAAACAAATAATATATATGGTCTAGGATATAAAACAAAAATAATAATTACCTAATGTTTTGTGAACAGAAACACCATGCTCTCAGTATGTTGGCAAAATAGTAAATAACCGGTAAGGATTTTTCTAATTGCATGATATGACATCTGGATCCTATTCCTCCAAAGGAAGAACTTGGGAAGATGGAGATACATAAGACAATTAGTCATTGGGATTCCATTACAAAAGATAGCAGTATTAAGGATGAGCAGCCAAGGAGATAAATGTCTCTACCTGTGTCTCAGTTTACCTGATCTGCACTGATCTCCAAACTGACATGAGTACTTTTTTCTTGATTAGATATAATTGGTGTCTTAAGGTATTCTCACATGGAGGTTCACTTTCTGTATATACTGAATGAGGAAATTGTGTTAGAATGACCTATTCCACACTGAGATAATGAAGTATGAAGTGGTAAGTTAAAAGGTTACTTATTGCTGTGGTATCATGTGATTTTTACAATACACAATTATATACATGGATTTTCTTTAGAACAGAATTATACAACTGATTTTGTTGGTAAAAATAAATGCTGCACTTTTTTACATTCATATTGAGTTTGATTGTAAGATTCACGCAAAGTGTGGTAGCTGTTAAAATTGAATCAATGTATTGTACATATATTTAGAAAACAAATCATTTTCTTCACCCCTTAAGGACCGAGGACGGTTCAGGACCGTCATCGGCATTTTTGCCTTGGCGACCGCTGACGGTCCTGAACGGTCCTACCGGTCCAATGTACTTACCCGATCGCCGTCGTTCCCCCGGCGGCGATCGGTGTTGGTCCCGGTGTGGGGAGACTGCCTGCAGCCCAGACAGTCTCCCCATGGCGGATATAGGTGTCCATGTGTCTGCCTGCAGGGGGACTGTCTGTGCTGACAGGCAGTCTCCCTGCTAGTGTAAAATCCTAAAAAAAAATTAAAGTTAAAGTTAATAAATAAAAATACTAATTATATATATGTATATATCTATATATGATATATAGATGTATATTTTATATATATAATATACATCTATATATCATATATATAATGTCATACTAAGTGTATTTTTATATTAATATGTACACATATTAATATAAAAATACACTTATAATTAAATTACACACGTGTATATATATAATATATATGATAACTATATATATTGTATATATATATATTATTATAAAATACAAATAATAAGTAATTTAAATTAAATAAAAAAATGTAAAAATAATAATAAAAATTAAAAAAAAAAATTTTTATATATGAAATTTTTATTCTAACTGTATTTTGATATTAATATATATATATATATATATTTATATCAAAATACACTTAGAATGAAATTGTATATATATCTATGTATATAGAAATAAATAAAAAGAATACGAAATATACATGTCCATATACAAAATTACATAAATAATTATATAAATATACACGTAGACTTCAAATATATAAATATGCATATATATTTGAATTCTACATGTGTATTTATGCAATATTTTTACATAATTAAGTAATTTTATTGATTGCAATCAATTTGTTAGCACTGTATTTTACCCTGTAACGTTCTACGACACCCTAAAACCTGTACATGGGGGGTACTGTTTTACTCGGGAGACTTCGCTGAACACAAATATTAGTGATTCAAAACAGTAAATCATATCACAGCGATGATATTGTCAGTGAAAGTGACTTTTTTAACTTTTCACACACAAACAGCACTTTTACTGATGATATAATTGTTGTGATACATTTTCCAGTTTTGAAACACTAACATTTGTGTTCAGCAAAGTCTCCTGAGTATAACAGTACCCCCCATGTACAGGTTTTATAGCATTTTTGAAAGTTACAGGGTCAAATATATGGGTCAAATATTTTTACATTGAAAATGGCCAGGTTGGTTACGTTGCCTTTGAGAGCTTATGGTAGCCGAGGAATGAGAATTAGCCCCATGATGGCATACCATTTGCAAAAGAAGACAACCCAATGTATTGCAAATGGTGTATGCCCAGTATTTTTTAGTAGCCACTTAGTCACAAACACTGGCCAAAATTAGCGTTCAATTTAGTTTTTTACTTTTTTCACACACAAACAAATATGAACGCTAACTTTGGCCAGTGTTTGCGACTAAGTGGCTACTAAAAAAGTCTGCACATACCACATATTGAATACCTTGGGTTGTCTACTTTAAAAAAAAATATGTACATGTGGGGTGGTATTCAGAGATTTATGACAGATAATAGTGTTACAATGTCACTATTGATACATTTTAAAAATGTATGTTTTGAAACCGCAATATCCTACTTGTACTTATAGCCCTATAACATGCAAAAAAATAGCAAAAAGCATGTAAACACTGGGTATTTTTAAACTCAGGACAACATTTTGAATCTATTTAGCAGTTTTTTTCATTCGCTTTTGTAGATGAGTAAAAGATTTTTCACATAAAAGTCAAAAAACATGTATTTTTTTAAATTTTTCATCATATTTTTTCATTTGTTTTTAAATTAAATTACATGAGATTATATAAATAATGGTATGTAAAGAAAGCCCATTTTGTCCTGAAAAAAACAATATATAATTTGTATGGGAACAGTAAATGAGAGAGCAGAAAACTACAGCTAAACACAAACACCACAAAAGTGTCAAAAAGATGCCTGGTCGCAAATGTACAACATCGCAAAAACAGTCCGGTCCTTAAGGGGTTAATCATCATTCATGTTGTTATATTATTTTACATTATATTATTGTATTGACAATATTGGAGGAACACAATAATCAATAAATATATATATGTAAAAAAAAAAGTGTTCCCTTAACCTCTTTAAATTACGGTTCTTCCCCATTGCTGCAATGAAAGAGTTAAAATTAAACACACCCTTATCCCAGCTCTGGGAGAGGTTCCTCATTGCATCTCCAATCCAGATCCTGTGAACTCATCATGTCTGATCATTTGTGTCCAGTTACATGTTTCACAGAACCAATGACACAAGTTGGTCCCTATGAGAAGGATTCATTTCTCATTTGAACTACAAACTATAACTAACCTTTTTTTTTTTTTTTTTTAAACCAAGCTAAAGTGCCTTACGGGATAGGGGTGTTCTTTTGATTAATATATACCTATTTTTGGACATGGGTGTGATATAGATAACATTTCAAAGACAAAGAAAAAATAGATGAAAATGCATAAAAAGAATGGAGGAAAGGGAGGTAGTTGATATCTGGGGTGTAATATGTTCTTATGAGAAG
This sequence comes from Pelobates fuscus, assembly GCF_036172605.1. Classification (NCBI taxonomy): domain Eukaryota; kingdom Metazoa; phylum Chordata; class Amphibia; order Anura; family Pelobatidae; genus Pelobates; species Pelobates fuscus. The sequence goes on along the minus strand of NC_086319.1, from coordinate 410,807,630 downwards.
AGCATCGTACAGAATCTCAGAGCTGTCGCATAAAATATTTTACATTGTGTGCATGCTTTACTACCTCATGCATGAAGCTAGTAGATCATGCCCAAAAGATAGTACACTTTGCCTGTGAGATAGCTAACTTGTGTGCATGTTTCAAGTATTCAAAACCCTGGATGGAGTCCAAGGTAGGCACATATAGACACATAATACAATTCTCATGCACACAACTTAGTAGATCATGCACGCTAATTAAATCTATCATGCAGGAAATACTTCACGCACGTTAACTTTCCCTTGAGCACAATCTACTACATCTACGAATTAACACGTCATGATTCCCTTTTATTCCAGAAGTTTGGTCCTTAAGGGGTTAAATGAAGGTCATTACATGAAAAATTACAAATTGGTGTCTGTTTAAAAATATACATAATTTAACATCACAACATTTTCTTTTCCCGCAGACAATGAATGTCATAAACCAGACCACTGTCACTGAGATTATTTTACTTGGATTTCAGGATCTACTACACTTCAAGGTTTTATTTTTAATTGCCCTTCCTGTTTTCCTCATTATGACCGTATGCGGAAATATTCTGATTATTTGGCTGGTGGCATCTACCAGCAGTCTCCAGTCTCCCATGTATTTCTTCCTAACACAACTGTCCATTTCTGATTTACTGGTTACAACAACTATTATCCCCAAAACACTTTATATTATATATAATGAAGGGGGCACTATGTCTTTTTCAGGTTGCCTTATTCAGTATTATTTTTATTCTTGTGCTGAAGCCTCTGAATGTTTTATTTTATCAATAATGGCTTTTGATAGATATCTGGCCATCTGTAACCCTCTGAGATATCGCTCTTTAATGAATTCTGTGTTACGTGTTACATTGGTTATCATCAGTTGGCTATTAAGCCTTTTTGCATCATTAATTATATTAATATCAATAATTCAGCTTCAGTTTTGTGGCCCAAATGTTATTGATCATTTCTTCTGTGATCTTGTCCCACTATTAGAACTTTCTTGTTCAGACATCAAGTTACTTGAAATGGAAATTCTTATATTGTGTGTACCAATAACTATCACTCCACTCATAAGTATTGTAGTATTTTATGTGCATATTGCGCAGGCTGCCCTTAGGATTTCCACCACAATTGGAAGATCAAAAGTCTTCTCGACTTGTAGTTCCCACCTCACTGTGGTTTCCGTTTTCTTTGGCACTATAACAGGAATTTATATGATTCCCACCAATAAGAAATATGTGACTGCCAACAAAATTGCTTCTTTGTTATACACTGTGGTGACCCCTATGATTAACCCGATCATATATAGTCTGAGGAACAAGGATATCAAGGAAGCCGCAAAGAAAAACATTGTTAAAATTAATATATACAATTAAAATGTATCCACAACGTAGATAAAGAATAGTTGCTCTGCCGATAAATATCCAAGGATCTGAGGGAACAGAAAAGGGGGTGACCCTGAAGAAATTGGTAACAAGAAAAAGAAGAAATAAAAAATCTGTCCCTAATTATAATGTAGATATTGAGAGGGGGATAATGGCTAAAAATGCTTTAAAAATCACAAAGATACTTTATTTTAAATACCAAAAGACAAACAGTTAACAAAAAACCTTTGCTGTAACTACCTGACTTAGCAAAAAATGTCTCTATCAGCATACAGTAAATTCCCCCAAAAATGAGACAAAGCTCCGTGTTGAGGGTCAAGCAGTGATCAGACAGAGCTGTGGGTTTATTGTTCTTATTTACATTTTATTCACATTCTTACACATTAGTACCACCCACAGGGTTTTTTAAAACAACCAATAATACACTCAGACACTCCCACACAAAATCCTCCCCTCTGCCTGTGAAACAATTACCTTACACAGTGGGTTAATGTAATTATCACAGGCAGAGAAATACAGTTTTTCCACATTATTCATAACTTTAAAAGTATACATCACATTCACCTAAAACTTACAGAATCAGCATTCTCCAAATACAAACATATGTCAAAATCATCCAAATTGGTTCAAAAGATAGATCGAAGTCCTTTGTGACCAAATGAAGCATGGCTTTTCTGCCCAAAACCAGTTCCACAGAGTCTTCCATCCTGGAGATAATTGGGAAGTAATCCAATTATCTCCAAGGACAGAGGCAAAACTCCATTGAACACATGATAGCAAAAGACAATAAAATACATAAAAATATATAACTGTGCAGCTATTGCATAAAACAGATACATTCCACATATCCCCAGATAGCTCAGATCTGAGCGCACATTATTACTGAATGGCGCTCAGATCACTACATACAGTTCAATTGCCATGGAGCAAAAGTCTTTCACATAGTCTTTTGTTATACAAATGGGCTCCATGGCATAGCTATCTGGGGTATCACTGTTCAAATAGGGCAAGTACCGAATGACCCGGCTTTCGTGTCTTTGCACGGGAAAATCAACTATTTCAACATGGGGCCATAGTCGAAAGGCAGCAGGCAGGCGACCAGGCTTCTCCAATGCAATGTGGCTAGATTGGTCTCGTCACAATGGAGTCATGAGAAAATTAAATCAATAGTAGCTAAATATATTAGCAGTTTAGCGATGTATGAATGGTATGTAATTAAATTCTTCATTAAGGCCCACAGGAGCCAAGGTCTTAAATGAGAAAATCCATTGTGATTCCTTTCTTAGCAGAATCTTATTGAAGTCACCCTTTCTTGGGTTAGGCAGCAATTTTTTAATGGCCTGAAATTTCAAGTTGTCAGGTTTGCCATCATGGAAATTGAGAATATGTCTTGCTACCGGGGTAGGTGTGACAGTATTATTGATAGAGGTAATACGTTGCAAGATTCTGCATCTAAACTGCTGAAAAGTTTTGCCTATATATTGAGCCCCGCAGCTACAGGTGATCAAGTAGACCAATCATGTAGTGCTGCAGTTAACCAGGGCATTTGTGACTATATTAATGTGGGTTTGAGTAGACGTAGTTGACTTTGAGGGTAAGATATACTGGAAGGCCTTACAATGCCCACATTTGTAAGTTCCCTTAGTGTTTGACAGCCAGTTAGTAGGTGGTGAGGGGGATGCTAGGTGACTATGGATAAGTTGGTCTTGTAAGTTAGTTGGTCTGCGTGCTGTTAGAGGGGGACAATCTGGTATTGGACAATTCCTCTTGAGAATCTTAGACATAGGTCCCCAGCCTTGATCAAAAGTCGCGATACCTCATGGAGCCTTAGACTCAAATTTTGGTTTAGTGATGTGAAGACTGGAGTTGTATCCACAACATATATTCTTCAACATATATGGTATTTGGCTTTAGTTAATTTATAAGGCTCCAGGATACAGAGAAGGACGCCAAGTAGGTGAAACAATGAAAGTTTTTTTATTAAGCACAATACAGTCTAATATTTATATTTACAAGAATGTAACAGGAACAAAGTAATATCACCAATTAATGCAGGAAATCAACATCGAGGTCTATCATGGCTTGAAAGGCTTGAGTTCAGTCTTGCCAAGAGTCTTAAAGTAATCTGGGAGGTTACTACACAGTGTATTATCTCATATGTGAGACTTCTGGCAAAACTTCAAAAAGTCCCATCTTTTATAATCATGCAAAAATGAGCTTACATAACTAGTTTATGCAAGGGACATGTGCATTTCATACATGCCAGAGTACAGTTTCTCAGGTAGACAAGAAATCAGTTCACCCCAGAACATGCCAGATGCTCTGAGTGTCTGAGTGTTGTATCATAAGATACCAGCACTTTGTTTAGATGATTTTGAAACTCTGGACAGTGTGCCCAGAATATTGCAACAGCATATGGTTTTTAATGGATCCTGTATTGCCAGTAAAAAGCTGTTTTCCTGGCACTATAGATTTCTAAGGTCCCCCTTCCCTTGCACTCCCCTCCCCCAGCGCTGAAGGGGTTAAAACACATGCATTAGAGCTCCCCATAGGGAAACTTTATTCAATGCTTTCCTATTGGGAATATCTGATGCTGGAAGTCCTCATACAGAGCGTGAGGATGTCCAGCGTCAGATAATGGACCAAAGGTCCGTTTGGATTCCGAAAGTGCCCCCAGTGGCTGACATTAGACTTTGAGCTGCAATGTAAACATTGCAGTTCTCTCGAACTGCAATGTTTTACATTCAAGCACTAAGTACAATAGGGACACATCACCCTGACCACTTCAATGAGTTGAAGTGGTCTGGGTGCCTACAGTGTCCCTTTAACTAAATAGCTTTACAAAGCAATGATCAAAATATAGATCCATACAATTAGCAACACATGTGGATTCAGGGGTTCTTTGGGCTTTGTTAGAGCCACAATTATAAAATGGTTACAACTGTTTGATTGGTTGACTAATATAATTACAATGTTCTCCAGTTAGGAAAGCTACCCAACAGGTACAGGTAAAGGCACAGGGAATCTTGTGAAAATTATTGGCAAGATGAATGCAGTTGTTATCATAAAATACTGACAGACAATTTGCATTCTGCTGCATGAAGGCTGTGCATGGGACACACTTGGACTTTTCAGAATGACAATTACCTTAAGCACAAGGCTAAGTTGAGCCTCCAGTGTTTTCTGGAGTGGTCATCATAGTCTCCTGATCATAATATCTTTGAACACCTCTGGGGAGATCTCTATTGTGTGGTTCATGCAAGACGACCAAAGACTTTGCATGACCTGGAGGCATTTTACCAAGGCAAATGGGCATCTATACCACCTGCAAGAATTAGAGGCCTAACAGTCAACTATTACAAAAGACTAAAAGGAAGAGGATATTCAGTGCTTGCCCAGTACTGGTACAGTCCAAAGGGCAGCTAGGTCGCCAAATCCGGGGTCTCTCTTGTCCTGTAGAGAAGCAGAGAGGGAGGTGCAGCACCTGGAATGTCCTTAGAGTGTGTATATTTAACCATAAAAAGGAGGAGAAATAGGAAGCTGATAGTGAAGTAAGTATAAAATACAGTAAGGTGAGGGTAAATAAAATTATATGCACTCACGCTTCATAGGAGCATAGGTGCAGTTTCAACTTAGACACTTGGGCGGAGTAATCCCCGGCTGATAATATGGTGGAGTACAGACTTTATAGGAGGTTCTTGTGGATGCAGCTTCTCTTGTAGATATGTAGGCTAAATCAGAGATATATTCTGCAATATGCCAGACTCAATATTTAGATATGCAGCTATAAAAGATGTGCACTCACATGTACTGGAGCCTATGGTGGGCAGTTGTATCATCAGTATGAAGATCATAAAGAATATAAAAGACACAGCAATAGTGCTCACAGTATAAAAGGTACCAGGAGTATAGAACAAAGTATAGGTATTCACATTTAATTGGGCAGACTAAATGCTCAATGTGTAGGCGTAAGTGGTATAATCCCCACAGTGGAATCTTTTGGAGTAGTCCTCACTGGAACTTAAAATCGGATGCCAGGTAGAAAATAAAAAAATGTGGCATACTCACAGTGGAAAGAGGCCAAAATACCTTTATTAACCCCTTCCCGCCGTTACGACGTACCATGCCGTCAAGCATTAAATGGGCTTTAAAGCCGTTGCGACGGCATGGTTGCAGCCCCAGGAGATAGCAATTACTTACCTCCGCCGCGATCCTCTTCTGGGGGGCTGCCTGACAGCCCAGGCAGCCCCCTTCCGGCAAATGAGGCCCCCGGGGGCCATGTGATCGCTCTCAAAGAGCGATCACATGGCCCCCTATAGCTGGCTATGGATCTGCCAGCAGGGGGACTGTTTGAAATATCAGACAGTCCCCCTGCTGGTAGGAAGAGTAAAAAAAAATAAATTAAACATGTTTAAAAATAAATGAAATATATTTTTATATATATATAATATGTATATATATTATATATACATATTATATATATGTAACGTCATACAAAGTGTATTTTAATATTAATATAAGTATATATATTAATATTAAAATACACTTAGAATGACGTTACATATATATAATATGTATATATATTATATATATAATAGATGTACATATATATATTATATATAAATACGTATAATTAAAATAATAAATAAATAAAATTATAAAATAAATAAATAAAATATTGAAACAAAATTTTATATAAATTATATATGCATATGTAATTTCATTCTAACTGTATTTTGTTATTAATATATATATATATCGGTAACAAAATACACTTAGAATGACATTCTATATATATCTATCTACCGTATTTATCGGCGTATAACACGCACTTTTTTCCCCTGAAAATAGGGGAAAAATCGTGGGTGCGTGTTATACGCCGATATCCCATAATTACTTACCTGTCCTGAAGCGTGGGCCGGCTTCACAGCTTGCACCGCGGTACAGGAACTTTAATTTCATGTTCCGGTTTCCGGCGGGACTGAAAGGAAGTGTGCACAATAGTGTGCACACTTCCTTTCAGTCCCGCCGGAAACCGGAACATGAAATTAAAGTTCCTGTACCGCGGTGCAAGCTGTGAAGCCGGCCCACGCTTCAGAACAGGTAAGTAATTATGGGAGGGGAAGTACACTATGGGAGGGGAGGGGGGGGAAGTACACTATGGGAGGGGGGGGGGGGAAGTACACTATGGGAGGGGGGGGGGAAGTACACTATGGGAGGGGAGGGGAGGGGAGGGGGAAGTACACTATGGGAGGGGAGAGGAGGGGAGAAGTACACTATGGGAGGGGAGGGGGGGAAGTACACTATGGGAGGGGAGGGGGGGAAGTACACTATGGGAGGGGAGGGGGGAGAATGGGAGGGGGGGAGAATGGGAGGGGAGGGGGAGAATGGGAGGGGAGGGGGAGAATACTATGGGAGGGGAGGGGGGGAGAATACTATGGGAGGGGAGGGGGGGAGAATACTATGGGAGGGGAGGGGGGGAGAATACTATGGGAGGGGAGGGGGGAGAGTACTTTGGGAGGGGAGGGGGGAGAGTACTATGGGAGGGGGGGGGAGAGTACTATGGGAGGGGAGGGGGGGGAATACTATGGGAGGGGAGGGGGAGAGTACTATGGGAGGGGAGGGGGAGAGTACTATGGGAGAGGAGGGGGGGAGAGTACTATGGGAGGGGAGGGGGAGAGTACTATGGGAGAGGAGGGGGGGAGAATACTATGGGAGAGGAGGGGGGGAGAATACTATGGGAGAGGAGGGGGGGGGAATACTATGGGAGAGGAGGGGGGGGGGATACTATGGGAGAGGAGGGGGGGGGATACTATGGGAGAGGAGGGGGGGGGATACTATGGGAGAGGAGGGGGGGGGAATACTATGGGAGAGGAGGGGGGGAGAATACTATGGGAGAGGAGGGGGGGAGAATACTATGGGAGGGGAGGGGGGGAGAATACTATGGGAGGGGGGGGGACACTATGGGATGAGGGGGGAATACTATGGGATGAGGGGGGGGGAATACTATGGGAGGCGGGGAAATTTCCTGGAATTTCTTTTTAAAAATGAGGAGCGTGTTATACGCCGGTGCGTGTTATACGCCGATAAATACGGTATATATAAAATACAAATAACCGCAAATATATATATATATAGATAAATACATTTAATTACATAAAAAATTACATTAGTATACACGTAGAATTTAAATACCTTTAAATGCATATATATTAAAATTCTACGTGTATATTTAAATAATCTTTTAACGTAATTATGTGATTTGATTAATTAAAATTTGATTGACATGCCTGACAACACAGGGAGAAAGTGCAGAGAATTTAATTCGCAAGCACTATATTTGACCCTGTAACTCTCCAAGACAACATAAAACCTGTACATAGGGGGTACTGTTTTACTCGGGAGACTTCGCTGAACTCAAATATTAGTGTTTCAAACTGGTAAATTGTATTACAACGATGATATTTTAAGTAAAAGTGACTTTTTCGCATTTTTTACAAGCGAACTGCACTTTTATGGTCTATATTATTGTTGTAATATGTTTTACTGTTTTAAAACACTAATATTTGTGTTTAGTGAAGTCTCCCGAGAATAACAGTACCCCCCATGTACAGGTTTTATGGTGTTTTGGAAAGTTAGAGAGTCACATATAAGGCTTGCATTTCATTTTTTTGACATTGAAATTTGCCAGATTGGTTATGTTGCCTTTGAGAGCGTATGGTAGCCCAGGAATGAGAATTACCCCCATGATGGCATACCATTTGCAAAAGTAGACAACCCGAGGTATTGCAAGTGGGGTATGTCCAGTCTTTCTTAGTAGCCACTTAGTCACAAACACTGGCCAAATATTCATTTTTTGCTTTTTTCACACAAAAACAAATATGAACGCTAACTTTGGCCAGTGTTTGTGACTAAGTGGCTACTAAAAAAGACTAAACATACCCCACTTTCAATACCTTGGCTTGTCTACTTTTTCAAATGCTATGCCATTATGGGGGTAATTCTCATTCCTGGGCTACCACACCGTCTTAAAGGTAACATTACTAATCTGGAAAATTTCAATTTAAAAATGGAATGTTCTATATTGACCCTGTAACTTTCCAAAACACCATAAAACCTGTTAATGGGGGATACTGTTGTACTCGTGAGACATCGCTGATTACAAATATGTGCATTTATTTGCAGTAAAACATGACAGTATTATGACATTCACAGTTAAAATGTCAGACGGAAATGCAAATTTTAAAAAAAATCTTATTTTCTCACATTTTTTTCAATTTTGTTCATAATGAATTATGTTCCATATATGAATAGTGAATGATAGATTAAAGCCCTGTTTCTCCTGAACAAAATGATATATAATAAGTGTGGGTGCATATAATTTGAAAGAGGGGGACTACGGTCGAACAGACATATAGCGCAAATTCTAGTTTTTGTTTACGTTTTGTTTTGATCAGAACGTGCACTATTGACTCCGTCCTGAAGGGGTTAAAATACAATGCAAAACAAACAGTTAAAATATCCACAACACGTTTCACCAAAGTGGCCTTCTCAAGTGGAGGTAGAAAAATCAAACCTGGCAGGCATAGGTATATATAGGAAGCGTGGGTGTGGTTTCTTTCAATTTGGCGCCTAAATGACATCACAATTAATTTTATTACATTTAAAAAAAAAAGATGAAAAAAAGGTCTCGAATGATAGTACACCAATGTAGGGACTAGTGTATAAAATTTGGAAGCAAAACTAAGCTTCTGAAGGGGAGAAAATTACAAAAATAGCCGACTCCGTGACTGCAGCCATTTTAGATGATTTTGGACCTGTCACGTGACCACGCGCAATGGAGTATGGGAAATGTAGTGCAGCCTGGGTCTGGTTGTATCCACAGACTACATGAAAGAGGGAAGCTCCTCCAAAAAGGGGCAGGGAACTAGTAATGTATATCCTCCTATGAGAAAATGGAGGATATGGAGCATTTAGACTCCACATGGTGGTGGTCATGTTTTTTGAGTCTTTACTAAGGAAACCCATGTAGGGAACTTGGTAATTAAAGGAGAAAGCATAATTTTAATAAAATCATATGTAAATAAAAAGGCTATATTGGCAAATAAATGGATGTGAATAATAAAAACAATAATATAAATCATAAAATAAGATAGAAATACATAATATAAACAGGTTACATACATCTTAATACAAATAATTAATACAATCTTATCACATAGATAATAAACAAAGTTAGGTAAAACACATTATTGAAGTTGGGAGAGTATATACATGCATAATAAATAAATAAATAATAAATAAAATAAAAAATTATTGAAAAAAAACAGTTATAAGAAATTAAAAAGATCAAAATCAACATAAAGACCATCTGACATACAAGTTATTAAAAAGGAAAACCCAATACATCTCTATTTTGCCTAGAATTTTCTAAAAAATCACCACCTCTCCAATTAATTTTACGTTTTTGTATACCTATACATTTTAAAAGTTTAGGGTTTTTGTTATGTTGTAAAAAGTGTTAGATACAGGGATTTCCGGAAGACTGCCGACAGAGATGGCAGCATAACTGAGGAGCTCCGTCCCACAGAGAAAACAACCGCGCACTTTCTCCACCACATCCTACCTAATGGGTCGCACCAAGAGGTCTGACTCCCACCAACCTCCGAAGGGACCGCAAGGAATGCTGCAGGCCGGACCGCTAGACGGCTACCTCTGCACTCCAGGAAGGCAGCCGCGTGAGACGTCCGGCCCCAAGATGGCCGACGGACAGCTCCCGCCGACACCACCCGACACCCGGGAACCCTCACTGGCGGACATTCGAGCCGATATCAGGGCCCTCACAGAAGCCATGGTCAAGAAAGCCGACCTGCGAGGGGGCGGGGCCTGACCAGCATGGACGGCAGACGTGCTACTGCAGAGCTCCTCAGACAATAGAGCAAATTCTGTAGTTTCTGGCCCTAAATAACTCAAACCTGGCAACCCAAATAGACTTACCTGACCCACAAAAGGGCACTAACCGGACACCGAGGTCTGCAACTAATCTGAGGCCGGCTGGCCGACTGACTTCTGACATGAGGCCTGGCGCTCGTAGAGCGGGAGAGACGGCTGATCTCCCGGTCCGGCGCCACATGATTCCGATGTTTAACAAACAGGAGCCCCGTTACTCCCCCCCCTGGACCGTCGGGGGTGATCGCGGTCCACATCAGGGAGGCAAACTGAGACCAGAGAGGGTGCGGTGGGGGACTGCACTGAAAAGCACACAACATGAAGCGGCAACAAGCATGGCGGATGCCACGCGTCCCCCTAAGCCTACAGACCCACAGCATGGGACCCTACAGAGGTTGGATGCAATCTTCGATGATTTCTGGCGCAAGCTGGAGGCCAGACTGCAACCGCTTACCTTATTACAGACAAGCGAGCGACACATGAGCAACCAGCACAGCGCTACCAACATGGCCGCCAAGCCGCAACTGAAGCGGAGCAGCTTGGGCCTACTAACACCAGAGCGGAGGAAAGCCTGCGAAACCAAGCCGAGAATTAAACCAGCAGCACCCACCAAGAGGGCGTTCGAAACTGCAGTCCTGACTGCCCGACTCCTTTCTGGGCTGGGAACCCACCAGGAGTTCACTCCAAGCCGTCCATACACCCGTGGGGACACCCGGGAAAGGGAGAACCCGCGGGCCCCCGAGCCAACCACCGTGATTGGGAGGCTCCATGGACACAAGGCGAGGGCTCTCATTAAGGCCCGGAGCCGGAGGGGCAGGAATCTGGGACCCAGAGGAAACACCCGGACGGAATGGCGAACCCGCCAAAACTTAATATACCGGCCTGTCTCCAGCAGCCACTGCACACAGACCCTGACTGAGAGACACAACCAAGCCAGTACAGCTTCTTTGGGGCGTCAGACGAACATGAGGCACTCGGGCAAGCAGAAGGCTCACCGGATGGGAACCACCTTGCCATCAAATCGGGAGCGGGGATGGCGAGGCACAGGGCCCAACATGGCAGCAACACCGGGTCAGCGCAACAACGTCCCACAACCACAACACGGTGTACCCCCTGAACGCACGCCGCGACCAAGACCAGGACTCGCAAAAGCAACAGAGTGGGACTGTGGTATACCTCTTGCTGGGGTAGGCTGACCGGGACTTTAGACATAACTGATGCCCCATACGGTTTTTTATCCGCAAATGTTATAGTTTTTTCTGTTTTTTTTTTTTCTCATTTGATGCTTCCTTTATATTTTTATGTTATGCTTTACAACTCACTGTTTAGGCCACTTTTTTATGCTAGCGAGGAGGATAGGATGATGACAGCATGGCCCAGTGGAATATTAGCTTGTCATAGTTACTTAGCATGTCAACCTACTGTGTTAATTACTTATACCCCCTTATCTAGCTAGTTCTCTGAGTTCCAAACTAGATGTATGTAATTTATAACCTGTCACACACACACTAAAGCGAGGAATAACCTGTCACACACACACTAAAGCGAGATATAACCAGTCACACACACACTAAAGCGAGAGATAACCTGTCACACACACACACTAAAGCGAAAGATAACCTGTCACACACACACTAAAGCGAAAGATAACCTGTCACACACACACTAAAGCGAAAGATAACCTGTCACACACACACTAAAGCGAAAGATAACCTGTCACACACACACTAAAGCGAGGGATAACCTGTCACACACACACTAAAGCGAGGGATAACCTGCCACACACACACTAAAGCGAGGGATAACCTGCCACACACACACACTAAAGCGAGGGATAACCTGTCACACACACACTAAAGCGAGGGATAACCTATCACACACACGCTAAAGCGAGAGATAACCTGTCACACACACCAATCACATATAACTTAACTTATACTTTGTATATACTCTCTCTGGTAGAGCTCTGCTTTGCTCTGTCTTGTTTAACACGTCTGCTTTTGTTTAGCTCTAACAGATCAGCCTTAGCTCATGACACTCAGCCTATACGTTCCTGTATAACGGCCTATGATGACAAGATCGCACCTGTCATGTAGCACTTACTGTTAACCTGTTTAAATTGCTTTCTCATTTACTGACTCACAAAAACATAAAAATGAGGCAATACCATTATGGAAATGTAATTCATACTGTTTTCGCTGTACTAATCCACTTTGATGATTACCCACGCATTTCCCTTTTTCTATTCTGTATCCCTCACAAATGCCTCAATAAAAGAAAGATTTACAAAAAAAAAAAAAAAGAAAGCCGACCTGCAGGCGCTGTCAGCCACACTACACGAGGCTATCAGGTCAGAAGTTGCCACACTACAAAGAGACATAACGGCATAAGATGGCCGAATACAGGCCTTCGAAGCCACGCACCTTACCTCGGTAAGCAGACTGAATGCAACAGATGCGGCAGTAGCCAGGCAGGGCAACATGCTCCTACAATTAAGGAGACAGACTGAGGACCTAGATAACCGAGGTCGCAGGGCAAATATCAGAATCCGCAACCTGCCAGAATCAACAGGGGGAAAAGATATTACAGACACCCTGACAGCCCTATTAAGAGACATAATGGGCCCGGACTCGCCACAGCGCATAGATTTTGACGGCGCACACAGAGCTCTACGACCACGCAACACAGACAACGCACCCAGAGATGTTATCTGCTGCCTTCACAAGTTCAAAGTTAAGGAGCTGATCATGAACAAGGCCAGATCGCAAGCGACATGGCGGTTCCGGGGAGCAGCGGTAGCTTTATTCCAAGACCTCTCCCCCCTTACTCTCGAGGCCCGCAGGGCGCTCCGGCCAGTGACGCAACTGCTGCGAACTCGCAACATACCATATAAATGGGGCTTCCCCTTCTGCCTGCTCGCCAGATATAACAATGAGTGGATACCACTAAAGTGGCCTGAGGAGGTCCCAGCTTTTCTCCAGCACATGGGCCTGCCACGCACGGAGGTCCCCGACTGGATCCTAGGACAGCAGGAACAGATGCCTAACCAACTGGCCCAGAGAGCACCAAGGAGACGCAAGGAAGACTCACCACACGGAAGACCGGTGCGCAGACTTCCGAATCCAGCACAACACCCAGCACAACCCGGAGAATAACACCCACCACGCCCTGTAGCGGTAACCCTGACAAGACGGCAAAAGAACCCGAGGGGACGACAAAAGACCTGCGGACGTACACCGATGGGTATCGAATTCTCGGGACATTCAAATAAGTACACACACACAGCACCTGAACTTTAACTTGACTGCGGAATATGACACATACCCCCCTTTACTCTACAATAACCAGGTCACTGGGACACCGCTCATATGGCCTTTCCGACAGGGGATTGAGGGGGAAAGAAACGTTGTCCTTGAGCGGCAATACGGGGACCAAAGCGGGCAGTAACGTACAGGGGTCCACAGCATCTGACACACACCGACGTGGACCCTCTTGTAGAGGCTGCAAATTGGGGTGGGTGAGAAAGGGCGGGAGGTGGGGAGCTTTGACTGTGATTCCCAGGGACCCCTCCCAGACTGAGAGAATGGGAGCAACGCCCTCTTTGACCCAAGTCATGAACACTGGTCACGGACTGATCTCATGGGACTGCCTGTATCAATCGGTGGGCGAAAACATGAATAAAACGAATACCGGACAGCTAGGCAGAGGGGGGAGGCGCACACTGCTGATACGGGGTACCAGGAGGAGAGAGGAGAGCAGGTCCACAGACCAGGGTACGGGGCGGAGGTATGGGTAGGGAAGGTAGGAATGGTCGGGCAGCTAGGTACACTTTGACACACAGCCAGAGACAGGTAGCCCGACACAATAGGACCTACCTCTTTGCACCACAGGAGGGGGACGGGAGCGGGGGCAGGAGGAGGGTGGGAGGGCATACACCTCTCAAGCAAACGGCAGAACACGAAAAAAAAAAAAACACCAACACTCATGTAGGACACAGGGTGCCGCACCCAGGGGGAGGTATAAAACAACCAATAACATAATAGTACAGCCCACAGTTTCCCTCCCCTCTGCTTGGGAGATAATTGAGTTTCCTACTATATTTACTCAATTATCTCAAAGCTAAAACATACACATTTTTATAACTTTAAAACCATACATCACATTCACATAAAAATACATATCCACAATCAATCCATTCAGGGGAACAACATATTAAAAATCATTGCATGAATCAGACCAGGGGTTCAAAAGTTAGTAAAAGTATATTTTGTTCCCCTGGCTGGCAGCATAGCAATCTGGCTCAAACAGGTTTTACAGGGACCTCTATCCTGGAGACAAAGGGGAAAGTAATCCAATTATCCAGGGCTAGAGGCAGACTCCATTGAGCACATGGTTGCAAAAAGACATAAAACACTTTAAAATACAGAAAGTCACCTTTTACACATAACACACAGACATTTCACATATCCCCAGATAGCTGGGATCTGAGCGCACAAAACTACCGAATAGCGCGCAGATCCTATTCACACAGTTCAATTGCCATGGAGCTAAAGTCTCTCCCATAGTCTTTCACTATACGAATAGGCTCCATGGCATAGCTATCTGGGGTATCACTGCTCACACAGGGCCATAGTCATAAGGAAGGAGGCTGGCAAATAGGCTTCTCCACAATCCAGGGAAGCAGGGCAATTTTCCATTTAAAGGGCCAGTTACAAATAGCAGTTTGTAGCACCTTCTATTTAATGTATGAATGCCCGTAGTACTATCTAAATCTCCATGGACCTTGCATGTGTGTAACTCCTCTTTGAGCACTATATAAAGCTGTTCCAACCATACATGGTTTTATTTCTGATCACGGGTATGTTTTCTTCAAACCTGATGTCTCGATTTGTGGCTATGCACCTGTGTGTACTTCCCTAACTAGTGTCTTTCCTACCTTGTGTGAATGACACCCAAGGTTGCCATATCAATCTAAATATATGATATTTGCCTAAGTTCGACAGTCTCAGTTCCTCCATCTTTAGACATTATCTATTTTGATGAACCATTCTCTCCTTGAAGGACGAATCTGGGATTTCCAATTCCCTGCCACCACAGCCTTTGCTGTTGTCAATAGAAAGTATAGGATGGAATGTTTCAATTTGTTTTGTGAGAGAGGGATGTGAAAGAAAAGTATCCTCTCGGGATCAAAAGCTAGGGGTTCCTTGCTGAGCTGTTCAGTTAATCGCGCTACTTCCCTCCAAAAACCCACTACTCTCCTGCAATGCCACCAGATATGTTGATATGTACCTGGTTCTTTCCCACACCTCCAGCATAAAGGTGAGTATTGGGTGCCATACTTGCTTGCATCTACTGGTGTGACATACCATTTCGTAAGGAATTTATAGTTAATTTCTTGTAGTGGGATGTTCGTGTGCGTTTTCAGCATTTTCCTGAACATGTGTGAGCAGTCGTTCTCATCTACTGTAGTGGAGAGCCACTTCTGTGATGATGTAGTGAGCCATGGGAGGTTTAAGTCCCCCGATTGTTGTAGCATTTGGTAGCATTTAGATATTATTTTCTTTGGGATGGGTTTTGTGCATAGTGATTCAAAGGTCGTTTCTCTCCTAGGTGACCAATTGAGTAGACCTTCTTTTCTTAAAAAGTGTTTGAGTTGAAAATATTGGAATGTTAGTAACAATGTCTGATTTTTGGGGTCTGAAAGATCTCGTAAGGGTTTTAACCCTCCTGAGGTCATTACCTCCTTTAGTTCTATATGTCTGTCCTTAGTCGGGTTGCCCACTGAGGGAGGCAGAAAGCCACTTAAATCTGTCTGGAATAATGGGTTGTTGGTAATTGGGTATTTAGGTGAGGTGGTTGGGGTAAATTCCGAGCCTTGATTTATTGATTTCCAAACTCTGAGAGTTGTAGTGATCGTAGGCAGATTGTTTGGAATCGTGCTATGTGGGGAGTGAATCTTCCAAGGGCAATGCTCTAAGTGGAGTTTCTATTTGAGCTTGTTCTAATTCGACCCACTTTTTTCTTCCCTCTGTCCTGGACCATACCATGATCCTTCCCAGTTGAGTTGCTCTGTGGTATTGGAGGATATTAGGGCATCCCCCCCCCCCTCTCCCTAGGTTTAGTCAAAATGTGATAGGCTACTCGTGGTCTTTTTTTGGCCCATATGTATGTAGTGATTATGGATTGGATTTTCCAGAAGTATTCTAAAGGTATATTGATTGCCAATGTATTGAGTAGATATAATATGCGTGGGAGAACATTCATCGTAATAATGTTTATACGTCCCATCCACCTAAAGTGTGGTTTGTCCCAGGATTCTAAATCATTCCTTATCGAGGAAATCAGTTTAGGGAAGTTGACTGTGTATAATGTTTGAGGTGAGTTAGTTATTTGCACTCCCAGGTACTTAATGGAGTTTTTAGCCCACAAGAAAGGATAGGAGCTTTGCAATCTTTTGACTTGGTTTGATGGGACATTTACATTTAGGATTTCGCATTTCTCCGTATTGATTTTAAAGTTAGAGAGATCACTGTATTTGTGTAGAACCTCCATTAAAGAAGGTAGACTTGTCAGGGGATTTTCAATAGTGAATAGTAAGTCATCGGCAAATCGCCTTGTAATCCTTATTTTGCACTCTAATGCCTCGTATTTTGGTTCGTCTTCGAACTTCCTGTAAAAGAGGCTCCAGAGTCAAAATGAATAATAGGGGTGATAAGGGGCACCCCTGGCGTGTGCCATTACTGATTTTGAAAGGTTTTGATAGTTGCCCATTTACCTTTAGTCTGGCTGTAGGAGATGAGTAGATTGCCTTGATCCACGTGATCCATCTCCTACCAAATCCCAGGGTTTCTAATGTATGTGTAAGGAATGACCAGTCCACCATGTCAAAGGCTTTTTCCGCGTCTATTGCCAACATTATAGTGGGGGTCTGGGATCTTGAAGCTAGATGTACCAGGTTGATAATTTTGGTGGTATTATCTTTTGCTTCTCTAGTAGGTACAAAGCCAGCCTGATCACGGTGGACTAGGTCTGTCAGGAAGGGCCTCAGCCTAGTTGCCAACATTTTAGTAAAGATCTTAATATCTACATTTATGAGCGAGATAGGTCTATAGCTCATGCATCTCTCAAGATCCTTCCCTGGTTTAGGTAAGAGGGTTATTGTTGCTTCTAGTGTTTGCTGGGGTATAGTGTTTCCTGATGGGATGGAATTTATTGCCTTGAGGAAGTGATCCATTAGTTCCTTTTGGAAGGTTTTATAGTAGACGGCTGAAAATCCGTCTGGACCTGGACTTTTGTTAAGAGGGGCTTGTTTAATGGCCAACTGAATTTCTGCTAAGGAGAATGGCTCTTCCAGAAATCTGGTGGCCGCTGCTGGGAGAATGGTGTCAAATTTGTATACCAGGTAAGATCTTATTTCTTCAGTTTTGGGGGCCCTGTTATGTAGGTTGTATAATGAGGTGTTAGTGCCAGCGTGTTATTGGAGCATTTTATTTTGGGAATGTAACTTTGGGTTTGCCTCTGCTTTAGGGCTTGGGCAAGTAGTTTCCCACACTTGTTACCCTGAGTGTAATATAGATGATTGGTCCATAGTAGGGCCTTTTTAGTGTTGTCTAATAGGAGGGAGTGTAGTTCCTTTCGTAGTGCAATAAGTTTACGGTATATCGGGTCAGTAAGGTTTAGTTTGTGTGTCTCCTCCATCTCCTGAATCTCCTTCAATAAATTTGAGATTCGCTTGTGTTTTTCTTTTTTGGTTTGGGCACCCCATTTTATTAGTTCTCCCATAATCACTGCTTTGTGAGCTTCCCATTGCGTAAATGCTGCTGTATCAGGGTGTGACGAAACCAACCTCGCCACTGAGAACTGGAGAAGCCTGGTTGCTAGCCTCCTGCCCAGTGATTATGGTCCCTGGGAGATATTGCCCTTTAAGGGACTGAATTGGGGCTTATGGACTGCTACCATAATGTACTGACCCTTTAAGAACTACTTTTGGGCATGTGGAGGGTATAATACTGTCCCTAGCACTACTTTGGGGACAGATTTGTACTTTTGTATATGGCACTTCGGACACAGTCGAAGCTGTCGAAGCTGTCGAAGCTGTCGAAGTTACCGAAGTTACCGAAGTTGTCGAAGTTGTCAAAGTCGTCGAAGTGGCCGGTATCGGACAAAGGACCACGTGGCGGCGGCCATTTTAACTTCGAACACCGCTGACCCTTAACATCAACTCCACTTCGACACTTCGACCAAAGTCGAAGTACAGGCACACTTCGAATGGGACTTAGCCATTTTTATGCCAGGAATTGACCGACCGCACAGCCCAAATCTATGGAACTGTTTTGAGCAAGAAAATGTGCTTGCGGTCGGTCATAAAAGGACTTCCGTGTAACTTTTGATCCACTGGAGGGATTTGCCTGAATTTTGGAAGTGTTTATGTTTAAAGTATGCTGAGTCTGAATATGTGAATGTGATGTATGGTTTTAAAGTTATGAAAGTTGTGTAAAAGTATATTTTAAACTGTATGTATAATGGGATTATGTGTCACACTAAGGGGAGGGGATGTGTGGGATGTAACATCTATGTCATTGGTTATTTTATGCCTCCCCCTGGGTGTGGCCTGTATGTGTACTCATGTAATAAAAACCAGGCTGGGTGCCCCAGCACCTCAGACCACTGCTTGACCCTCAACACGGAGCCTTGTCTCGTTCTTGGGGGCATTCACTGTATGCTGTTGGAGATCGATTGCTAGGAGTGTAAGCTGATGTCTGCTTTTCCTGTTCGTCTGCTAGCAGCTATTCGTGAGCTTCCAGTTTGAAGTGCTATTTTGTATCCAGTTCTGGAGTTTGGTGTTCTGCAGTAGCTGTGCCTGTCTCTCAGAAAGGGGCATATCGCCTAAACGGATTTTAACCCCTCATATGCTGAAACGGTCCGTTACACAGGTGTTTTATTTTCTTTGAAATAATATCTGATGGATGCTGCCACTGCTTGTTTTATGTGTTCCGAGTTGAGTAAGTTTGGGTTTAGCTTCCATTGCCCTTTTGTGCGGGGAAGAGAGGGAATGGTCAGGGAGAGAGAAAGATTGGTGCATGGTCCGACCATGTAGCATTTCCTATGGATGAGTCTGTTATTAATCCTAAATCTCTATGTGTTGTTAAAAAGAAATCTATGCGTGAGTACATATTGTTCGGGATGGAATAATGGGTGTAGTCATTTGTTGTCGGGTGTAAGGCCCTCCAACAGTCTATTAGTTGGTTAGTATGAAGAATATGTTGCATTTGGCGAGATCTAGATTACTATGGTCCTAGTAAACTGTGCCTTGGGGTGTTATCCATTAAGCTTAAGGTGTCTGGGATTATTAACTAGATCGGATGTAGTGTTCTTGGTGTAAAATGCCCTATGTTTCCAGTTTTCTACTATAGTCAGTGGATCAATTGCACTTAAACAATAAACAACCAATAAACAAAAACAACTATATACAATGAATTCACAGTAAAATGTGAGAAAGCAAGCTCTTATGTTTTGCACACAAGAGAGTGCAAAATGTTATATTATATTTTTCTTAATTTTTGTTTGTATCGTAGAGGCTAAGTGCACAGCGATTTGACTGGGTCAATATTATATATAAAAAAAAAATTTTATTTTATTTTTTTATTATTATTATATTCCTTCTTCCGTGCCCTATAGCCCCTATCAAGGAGTCGGTACTTAACCCTGATAGTTCCTAGGTAGAGTATCTCGGTCAGGGAGTTATGGTTTTCTCAAAGTGAAGTATAAATCAATCAAGTAATTCTTGTTGTTGTACCGCTCTGGGCCTTTACGGTCCCAAAAAGGTGAGGGGTCGTGACTTGTAAATTAGGTCATATAGTGTTGGAGTCACTATGTTGTAATGATCAGATAAACTGATTTGCACTGTATAGTGCGGGGTATGCTACTGCCTATAAACACAACTTTTTGACAGCGCTCCCCTTTAGTGGCTAGTAAACAATGATATATATGTAGCCTATCAAGATGTGGGCTAGTCAGGTCTTCAGCGTTAATGCCAAAGCTAGTGCGGGTGTAACTCTCATATCGATATGTAATTACATGTTTATGATGGTTGGACTAACAGGGTCTTATGCTCTCTCTTTCCTCCTTATCACTTTTTTACGGCCGTCATTGTACGGTTGATACCCCTACACATTTCTTTATGTTAGGACAAGTCCCCGCTCTGTAGGGTTATGAGGTACTGCTAATTTTTAATCTATGTTTGTTGGAGCATTCAACTTGGGCAGTACAGTCGCAGACCTGTGCTAACTATCTCGGTTACCATGAAGCAGGTGATAACATATGTGCCTGTCCTGATTTTTGGGTTGTATTACAGTGGTATATGATTATGTGGCGCCACTATCTTACTCATTTATCCCTGTCAATAGGTATATGTAACATAAACATCATATTAATATACTAACATGTGTTCATATTTACCATCCCGGGTTTCTGAACGTTTTCCTTGTTGTTTTTATTCCCATTTGTTTTTGTTTTGTTTTTGTTTGTTTTTTTTAGCCTTTTTTTTTGCTTTTCTTATTTTAAATAGTTTTTCATGTTTCGAACCGTGCAGCTATTACTCAGTGGTAAACAGAGTTTTTTTAAATCAGCGAAAAGTTCATCTGATCTGTCGCCGAGTCGCCGGTTGTCGTCTGGGTCGCATGACGGGAGATGTAGGTGGAGATCTCCATGGTTGTTTCCTCCTTATGTCGTGGAATTGGCTCTTTTGGCGTTGAGGTGGTCCTTGTACACTTTCTGGTTCTGCAATGTCATACCAATCGTTCACTGCCATCTCCGGTATACCAAGGCGTTTAGTAAATTCTGGTACCTCCGCTGCATTAGTGAGTGAGGCCTGGGTCCCCTGGTGAGACGCGGTGAGGGAGAATGGGAAGCCCCATCTATATTTTATTCCCGCTTGCTGTAGGCTTGTGTAACTGGGCGCAGAGCCCGCCGACCTCTTAGAGTCATCCATGACAGGTCTGGTAGTAGTTGTATTTTCACGTTGTGGTACGTGATTTCTGCTGTTTCCCTGCGCTCCTCATGATAGCCTCTTTCTCGGAGTATATGATGTCTCTGGGGGTTTCTTGAGCAAGGCCCCTGGGTTTGAGGGCTCTGTGAGCTCTGTCCAGGAGGATGAGAGTGTCCTCTGGCCTCTGTAATATACTATTAAACAGGGATTGTAGTACCTTTTGCAGATCTTCGGTTGTACTTTGTGCTTCCGGTATTCCACAAATTGTAATATTATTCCTCCGACTTCTGTTGTCTAGATCCTCTGTGCTTTTCATATTGTATAGGAGTTTGTTGTCTCTGATGTCTTGTCGTTGTTCCAGTTGTAGTAGTCCATCTAAAATTTGGTCTCTGTCTTCCTCTAGGTCTCCTACCCTGTTGTTAATCTGTTTGATCTCCGACGTCAGTGTGGAGAATTTATCTTGCACGGAGGATTCAAGTTTGGTAAGCATTGCTGCTATTTCTTCTTTTGATGGTAAGTTTTGCAGTATTTCTTTAATTTCAGCCATCCTGGGTTCCGTCCCCTGTTCAGATGGTGTCGGGCTGCTGGATAGAGAGCCTCGTATCCTAGATGGCATCGCCAGGCTGGCTCCTGATTCAGCGCCCAGTGTTTCTGAAGGTATCTCTAAAGTATTTGTCTAATCCTCCGTTTTGTTTACCCGAGCCCGGGTCCGGAGTATTCACCTGTTGGATAGGCTTCTTTTTGTTGCCCATTTGTTAGATTGTAGTATATGAATTCGGCTATGTAGATTCCGCTTTGGGGAGCTCTGTTCAAGTGCGTCCGTTCACATTGGTAGTCAAGCCACGCCCCTGTGCTGCAGATGTTTAGCCCTTCACGGTGTAGTGTGCTACCAATTGTTTTCTTGGTGACTATTGTCCCAGCTGCCTTGAGATCATTAACAAGATCTTCCCATGTAGTTCTGGGCTGATTCCTCACCGTTCTCATGATCATTGAAACTCCACAAGGTGAGATATTGCATCGAGCACCAGGCCGAGGGTGTTTCTTCCATTTGCGAATAAACGCACCAACTGTTGTCACCTTCTCACCAAGCTGCTTTTCAATGGTCTTGTAGCCCCTTCCAGACTTGTGTAGGTCCACAATATTGTCTCTGACATCCTTGGACAGCTCTTTGGTATTGACCATGGTGGAGAGTTTCGAATCTGGTTGATTGCTTCTGTGGACAGGTGTCTTTTATCCAGGTGACGAACTGAGATTAGGTGCACTGTATACCTGTATAAAAGACACCTGGGAGCCAGAAATCTTGCTGATTGATCAAATACTTATTTCACTCATTGACATGCAAATCAATATATAACTTTTTTGATATGCGTTTTTCTGGATTTATTTTTGTTATTCTGTCTCTCACTGTTAAAATATAACTACCATTAAAATTATAGATGAATCATTTCTTTGTCAGTGGGAAAACATTCAAAATCAGCAGGGAATCAAATACTTTTTTCCCTCACTGTAAGTCTCCAAAGTCTGGTTTGTTCTCTCTGTTTGCCCATTGGTATGGGGATGAATGGCATTAGAGAGACCTGCGGATATAGGCAAAATGCCTTCCAGAAATGGGAAGTAAACTGAGTTCCTGTGTCTGAGAGGATAGGTTCATGGATACCATGTAACACATGATCTTGGAAAAGAGTAGCAGTCTTTTTTGCTGTAGGGAATCTATTCATGTGGACAAAATGGGCCATCTTGGTTATTCAGTCTAAGACCACCATAACTCTATTGTGTCCATGAGAATCGGGTAAATCCTCTATAAAAATCAACTGATAGATGGCTCCAGGAGAGTATAGGTAGTGGATGTAAAAGGCCTGCTGTTATAGTAGTCATGTGTTTTGATATAGCACACATAACACAGGAGCATACATATTTGGTTACGTCTTTCTTCAGAGTTAAGTTCCTGATGTGTTGTAGGGATTTCCTTTGCCCACCATGGCCTGGTACCGAAGCATCATGAAAATGTTGCAGGATACTGAGATGGTGAGGTTCTGTTATGTAAATATTCCCATGGGACATAGCAAACCCTTCTGGTGAGAGAGTAATTTTGGACATAGCAGCAGTTGCCTGAATATCCTTTAGTACATGTTCCATGACACCCAGGAAATATTGTCAGTTGATTATTTCTTCTCTTTTGGGTTTGCCTTCATCTGTGGTGAATATTCTGGATAATGCACCAGCTTTTTCGTTCCTTGATCCAGGATGATATGTAACGTGAAACAGAAATCAGGAACCAGGATTCCCCCAATGCTACGCCTTCTGTGCAGCTGCCTTCGGGAAGCGACAGTGTCTGGAGGATCAGAAGCTGACGGTGTGGATAGTCAAACCGGCCCCGCTGTACGGTGAGTTGTGCTCAGGCACGGTCTCTCTGTGGAGTGAGAGGAGACGCAATGCGGGAGTGCGAGGCAGGTAACCCGGGAAGAGGTGTACTGACAGAAATATAATCTACAAATAAACAAACTCAAGGCTCTAGAAGAGTTAAAAATAGTGAGTTAACACTTAGCTTAAATTAATAAGGGGATACGGTGTCATAAGGGAAGTAATGAGGATACTTCAATGCTGTGGTTCTGTATGTCAGGGTACCTGAGGTCTCTACCTCTGAGAGAGGTAGAGACTTAGTCGTTTATCCGTCTAGACGAGCCGTTTCCTCCGTTCCTCGCGGTCCATCCAGTAACTTAAACGCTGGCCGCGAGGGATCCGCTTCCTTTTCTAACATGACGCTCAGTACGTGATGTCATGACGCCAATCCCGAGTGACCTGTCACTCAATTGTCCGATATCTAATCAGGACTTGTCGGAGGCGTGTCTACTCTCCGGAGTCAGGGTATTTAAGCTTGCTTCTCTCTTCAGCTCATTGCCCTGTCGTGGTTCTAGCTTGTCTAGTCACTCAGTGCTCTTGTATTCTAGTATTCTCTTTGGTTCTGACCCGGCTTGTTGTACTACTCTGCTTATCTCTGTTATCCCTCTGACCCGGCTTGTCTCTCGCTTACCTGTCTTCCCGTTCCCTCGACCTCGGCTTGTCTCTGACCATTCTCTGTTATTCTCTGTACGTTAGTCCGGCCATTCTAAGGCCCGGTACACGTACCTTTCTACTGTTTGGACTCTGCGTGTTGGATCCCTGTCCCGATCCTGACATTACGACAGGGCCAATGGATCCTGCAGGTACAAACAGTCAGCTTGGTTCTTCCGACCCCAGGTTTGATGCCATGGAACACAGGATGGATCAGATGGCCCTAGCACTACAGGCGCTATTGTCTCGTGCTAGTAATCCACCAGAGGAGACACGTACTCCTTCGATCTCTCCTGTAAGTTCAGGTCTAGAAGTAGCTACTGTAGGTGCTTCTTCTCGTATTACTCCACCAGTACGTTATGGCGGTTCTCCTGAGAAGTGTCGTGGCTTTTTGAACCAGATCAGCATCCATTTCGAATTACAACCCCGCTCCTATCCTACAGATAGAGCGAAGGTTGGATTTATTGTTACGTTACTCATTGAGAAGGCTCTGAGATGGGCTAATCCTTTATGGGAGAATGATAACCCGTTAGTGTATAACTATAATGCCTTTGTAGCTACTTTTAAAAGAACTTTTGACCCCCCTGGTAGGAAGGTCAATGCAGCTAGATTACTGTTGCGCCTTAGACAGGAAAATCGAACACTTGTGGATTATGCACTAGAGTTCAGATCCTTGGCGGCAGAAATTAAGTGGAACGAACAGGCTTATATAGATGTATTTTTAAATGGGTTATCAGATGTAATCCTTGACGAGGTCGCTACTAGAGAGCTCCCTGAGAATTTGGAGGATTTAATTTCTTTTATCTCTCGCATTGATGAACGCTTAAGAGAGAGGCAGAACACTCGAGATAGGACTCGTAGACCCTTCTTTAAACTAGCTCCTGCATTTCAAAATTCTGAGATCAAAACCTCACGTTTCCCAGAGCCTATGCAGATAGGTAATACTCACCTCACAGAGGAGGAGAGACAGTACAGGAGAAGGGAGGGTTTATGTATGTACTGTGGAGTCAGAGGTCATTTACGCCTAAATTGTCCCACGCTCGCACCTAAGTTTCTCTAGAGGACAGGCCTTGGGTGTATCTATTTTGTCCTCTGTTCACAATTATAAAGATCACAGGCTTCTGTTACCCGTTTCTTTGACTTGGGAGAAGGGAGTAGTAAAAACCATGGCTTTGATCGATTCTGGAGCCGCTGAGAGCTTTATCGATCAAGTTTTTGTTAACAAGCATACTATCCCATCCCAGTTAAGGGAGACACCCCTGGCCGTTGAGGCCATAGATGGTAGACCTTTACTTGAGCCTGTTATTTTCCGTGAGACCATACCTGTTAATTTAACTGTTGGTATCTTGCATGAGGAAGACCTATCCCTGTTGATCATTTCCTCTCCTTCTATTCCCATAGTCCTGGGGTACTCCTGGTTAAAGAGACATAACCCTATCATTAATTGGGAGTTAGGGGAGATAGTTTCATGGGGTCAGAATTGTCAAGAGAAATGTTTGCGGAAGGTCTCGCCCCTTTGCCTGGCTAACACGTCGGCTAACTCCTCTAATCCTACAGAGACACAAATACCGCCTCAGTACCTGGATTTAAAGGCAGTATTTGATAAGAAGAGAGCCGATACCTTACCTCCACACAGATCCTTTGACTGCAAGATTAACCTACTCCCTGGTACTATGCCTCCCAGGGGTCATGTATACCCGTTCTAAAGAGAGAATTCAGTTCTAGAGGAGTATATTCACGAGAATTTAGACAAGGGATTCATTAGGAGATCCTCCTCCCCTGCCGGGGCTGGATTCTTTTTTGTTAAAAAGAAGGATGGTACACTTAGGCCTTGTATTGATTATCGAGGTTTGAACAAGATAACCATTAGGAATGCTTATCCCATTCCTTTGATTACCGAACTCTTTGATCGTTTAAAGGGTTCTAACATTTTCACCAAGTTAGATCTCAGAGGGGCATATAACTTGGTGAGAGTCCAGCAGGGACACGAGTGGATGACGGCGTTCAATACTCGATACGGTCACTATGAATATACAGTTATGCCTTTTGGGTTATGTAATGCACCGGCTGTATTCCAGGATCTGATAAATGAGGTTCTTAGGGAATTTCAGCATGAGTGTGTTATTGTATACCTGGACGATATACTCATACATTCTAGAGAGATTGAGACTCACCACGAACAAGTCAGAAGGGTTTTGCACAAACTTCTTCAACATGGTCTGTACTGCAAATTGGAGAAATGTAGTTTCGATCAATCCCAAGTAAACTTCCTCGGTTATGTGATCTCTGGGGAGGGATTTAAGATGGACCCGGATAAACTCCAGTCCATTCTAGATTGGCCTCTACCCAAGGGTCTTAAGGCCGTTCAGAGATTTATTGGGTTCTCCAATTATTATAGGCGCTTTATTAAGGGTTATTCTTCTATTATTGCGCCCATTACCAATATGACCAAACAGGGGGCTGATACTAAGAATTGGTCTAAGGAAGCTCTCCTTGCTTTCAAAACTCTCAAGGAGCTTTTTGCTTCCGCCCCAATTTTAGTTCACCCTAATACCACTCTTCCTTTCCTACTTGAGGTTGACGCCTCGGAGACTGGCATAGGTGCTATCCTATCCCAAAAGCTAGGTGTGGATAAACCGTTACACCCATGTGGATTTTTTTCTAAAAAATTGTCTGGTGCTGAGAGCAGATATGACATTGGTGACAGAGAACTACTAGCTGTTATCAAGGCTTTAAAAGAATGGAGACATTTATTGGAAGGGACATTACATCCTGTTACTATTTTAACGGATCACAAGAACTTGTCCTATATTGGAGAGGCCAAGCGATTGTCTTCCAGGCAAGCTCGTTGGTCGTTATTCCTCACCCATTTCAATTACGTTCTCACTTATAGGCCTGGTTCGAAGAATTCTAAAGCCGATGCCCTATCTCGCCAATATGAACCTTCTGCTTCATCTGAACCGGTTCTGTCCTCTATTGTACCTAAATGCAATATTATTGCTAACACAAGTCTCAAAATCCATTCTCCGTTGCTTGCCCAGATCATGAAGTCACAACATCTGGCACCTGGACAGACTCCTGAGGGAAGAAACTTTGTTCCTCCTGAACTCCAATTGGAGCTCTTACAGTGTTTCCACGAAAGTAAGGTGGCTGGTCATCCTGGCATTCGCAAGACTTATTCCCTGATCTCCAAGGATTTCTGGTGGCCTTCCTTACGAAAGGATATTAAGGAGTTCATCGGAGCTTGTGAGATTTGTACCAAGACTAAACAGCCTCACACATCGCCATGTGGTCTATTACACCCTTTGGACATTCCAGAGAAACCATGGTCCTGCTTGGCCATGGACTTTATTGTGGATTTACCTGCTTCCAAGAGACAGACTGTTATTCTCACGGTGGTTGATAGATTTACTAAAATGGCTCATTTTGTGCCGTTACCTAAACTCCCGACTTCTCCTGAATTGGCGGAGATTTTCGCGAGAGAGGTTTTTCGCTTACATGGGATACCTTCTGAAATTGTTTCTGATAGAGGTTCTCAATTTGTCTCACGATTCTGGAGATCCTTCTGTTCTCAATTAGGCATCAAATTGAACTTTTCCTCTGCCTATCACCCCCAGTCTAACGGGGCTGCTGAACGTACCAATCAAAAGATTGAACAATATCTGCGCTGCTTTGTTTCCGAACACCAGGATGATTGGGTCGGTTTGATTCCTTGGGCGGAGTTCGCACACAATAATCTCGTTTGTGATTCTACTCGTTCTAGCCCCTTCTTCATGAACTATGGCTTTCATCCTTCCATTTTTCCTTCGGTCTCTTCTTCCCAAGGAGTACCGTCGGTTGATGATCATGTCGCCAATCTGAAGAAGTTGTGGGATCAGACTCGTCAAATTCTCCTGCATAATTCTATGTTGTTCAAAAAACACGCTGATAAGCACAGAAGGGCGGCTCCAGTTTTTGTTCCTGGGGATAGAGTATGGCTGAGTACTAAGAACATTCGTTTAAAGGTTCCCTCTATGAAGTTTGCTCCTCGTTACATAGGTCCTTACAGGGTTCTGACTCGTATCAACCCGGTTGCGTATCGCCTAGCTCTGCCATCTGCCTTACGCATCCCCAACTCCTTCCATGTGTCTTTGCTGAAACCGCTAATTTGCAACAGATTTTCCTCTACGGTTTCCTCACCTCGTTCAGTTCAGGTGGAGGGTCAGGAGGAGTACGAGGTCAACTCCATTATCGATTCCCGAGTCTCCCGGGGGAAGCTACAATATCTAGTCAACTGGAAGGGATATGGTCCTGAGGAGAGGAGTTGGGTACCTCAGGAGGATGTTCATGCCCCTCGCCTCCGCAGGGCGTTTCACTCCCGCTTTCCATCTCGTCCCGGTTCCTTCCGCCCGGTGGGCGTATCTGAGAGGGGGGGTACTGTCAGGGTACCTGAGGTCTCTACCTCTGAGAGAGGTAGAGACTTAGTCGTTTATCCGTCTAGACGAGCCGTTTCCTCCGTTCCTCGCGGTCCATCCAGTCACTTAAACGCTGGCCGCGAGGGATCCGCTTCCTTTTCTAACATGACGCTCAGTACGTGACGTCATGACGCCAATCCCGAGTGACCTGTCACTCAATTGTCCGATATCTAATCAGGACTTGTCGGAGGCGTGTCTACTCTCCGGAGTCAGGGTATTTAAGCTTGCTTCTCTCTTCAGCTCATTGCCCTGTCGTGGTTCTAGCTTGTCTAGTCACTCAGTGCTCTTGTATTCTAGTATTCTCTTTGGTTCTGACCCGGCTTGTTGTACTATTCTGCTTATCTCTGTTATCCCTCTGACCCGGCTTGTCTCTCGCTTACCTGTCTTCCCGTTCCCTCGACCTCGGCTTGTCTCTGACCATTCTCTGTTATTCTCTGTACGTTAGTCCGGCCATTCTAAGGCCCGGTACACGTACCTTTCTACTGTTTGAACTCTGCGTGTTGGATCCCTGTCCCGATCCTGACACTGTAAAACAGTGCTTTTCAGGGAAGATCAAGGCTTTGATTTCTGTATAACTGTGCCTACTGCAGGAAGCTTCCCCACTTTGTCAGCATGCTACATGTTTATGCAAGGAAATCATTGAGATGGGTTAAAAGTTAACTAAAACATGCAGATTAAACGTGAGTATCTAGACACTTTTTGTCACTTGTGTTAAAGGCCTATATCAGAACTTTTGACCCCTTCAGATGAGGTTCAAATCTATTAATATCACTAAATCTATAATAATAATTTTAAATGGATAAGATCACACAATAGTTAATTAGCAAAATGAATATATGAGAATAAATAAATCAAAGCTAAGAATGAGTCTAACATTTTGTTTCTCTCTAGGTTTGGTTTGCGCCCAAGAGACCTTCTTGTATTCTCTCACGGTTTCTGAACGTATATAAAACTGAATCCAAAAATAATTTTCACCGTGCAGTATTCAATCTGTTATTGTGATCTAAAACAAGTCATGGACGTTTCTTTAGTTTCCTTCGTTGTTCAACCTTTCTTTAATACGATCTTTATTCATTTCCTTATTAGAACAACTTATCTTACGTAGAAGAGATTGGCTCCACGTCAAAAGATGAATTAACCAACCTCACTACATAACTGAATGACAATCCCTGTTCTAACCTCACTACATAACTGAATGACAATCCCTGTTCTACACTGAACATTTCAGATTTTGGCGTACATCTCACCAGGTATTGGGAATAAAATGTGATTAACTTGCAAACCTCAGATGAAGTGTGACTTGAGTGGGATTTTACCTCTTTACATTTCTGATAAATAGTGCATTATGTGTTGGCAAATAGAACTCACTCAAAAGGAAAGCACGGTTAATGGCACAAACACAATTGCTTAGAATTGAGCTGTTTCTGGTTATTTTTGTTGCTGTCAGATACATCTAAACTCTAGTGACAGTCTTCCCATTAACTGTTCATTATATTTCATGACATATGAAATCAGGTTTTACTTATACGATGTAATCATTTTAGTCATGTTCATTAGATTAAGACTTCCCTTTGACCATATTTTTACTCCTTTATTGGTTCCAAGGTGTTTTTGCACTGAATTCTTCATGTGTTCGGTCTATTTATTTCACTATATTTATATATTTATTTAAATTTTATATTAAATATTTTACCAGGAAATATCTCTTGCTTTCAATGATACCCTTGAGTACATTGTTACATACATAACAGTAAACATGTAATCGAGATAAATAGAGTGCATTAACACGGGTAAAGTAAAATATCCAAAATGGGTCGGTGCTTATAAACACCCCAATATATACATTCCCTCCCAGTGTGGAGAAACATTGTACACCCTATATTACTGCTTAACTGATCTGTTGCCAGAGATTTCAAGGTAGAGGGACAAACTGGATAAAGGAAGAAGAATCCTGGCAGGGTGTAAGACCCTTTACTGTATTAATAATAGTGTATAACAGCATCCAGGCAGTACATGGAGTCATCCCACAGCCTGACAGCAGTCTGTCTGTGTTCAGTTTAATCAGAAATGAGTTCTGCTTATCACGGGGAAGGGGGTGATTTTTTGAGCTAACCTTCTTGAGGAAACACAGCATTTACTGACAGGGTATAGAAGAGCTGTTATCGGGGGATCCAATCAATAAAGCTGTGACTTCCTCACCAGGGCTCAAATTACACTCATAAACTGCAAGCGGAGATTCAGTGCACTGGTCTAGAGGAATGTTCGACAGGGAAAAATAATGAAACAAATAATATATATGGTCTAGGATTTAAAACAAAAATAATAATTACCATTAATTTTTTGTGAACAGAAACACCATGCTCTCAGTATGTTGGCAAAATAGTAAATAACCGGTAAGGATTTTTCTAATTGCATGATATGACATCTGGATCCTATTCCTCCAAAGGAAGAACTTGGGAAGATGGAGATACATAAGACAATTAGTCATTGGGATTCCATTACAAAAGATAGCAGTATTAAGGATTAGCAGCCAAGGAGATAAATGTCTCTACCTGTGTCTCAGTTTACCTGATCTGCACTGATCTCCAAACTGACATGAGTACTTTTTTCTTGATTAGATATAATTGGTGTCTTAAGGTATTCTCACATGGAGGTTCACTTTCTGTATATACTGAATAAGGAAATTGTGTTAGAATGACATATTCCACACTGAGATCATGAAGTATGAAGTGGTAAGTTAAAAGGTTACTTATTGCTGTGGTATCATGTGATTTTTACAATACACAATTATGTACATGGATTTTCTTTAGAACAGAATTATACAACTGATTTTGTTGGTAAAAATAAATGCTGCACTTTTTTACATTCATATTGAGTTTGATTGTAAGATTCACGCAAAGTGTGGTAGTGATGTGGGATTATTTAAAAAACCTTATTGTACTTGTATTCAATTACTGCACTAACTCCATTTTAACTTTATACTGTGACAATCCTCCATTTTGTCCTCCTAACCTGACTTGTTCAATCTTCCATTTTGTCCTCATAACCTAACTTGTTCATTTTAAAATCACCTTACATGACAGAATTTCCCAGCACATCTAATACAATAGAACAAAGACTGTATTTTCTGTAAAGACATGATTAACACAGGAATTGCTGACTTTCCCTTAGATTTGCAACATAGTATAATTTGAAGGCCATGCGAACACAGTAGTAATGAAATGTTCTATTCATAAGAGACCTTGCACCTGGCCACGAGGCCTGAGATCACCGACCGTGTAAAATGACGCTCAAGACCCCTTGTCCCCCACCCGTGTCCAGAACAATCCCACCTCTTGGTGGGTGGACACGGGATTAACCACTTAGTCTTTTGAGCCAATTAATAATATTGATAGGTGGACACTAATCCCGACACTTGACAATTAATCCAATTAATGATGTTTATTTACTGATATTCTAATAATCAATGATGACGTAAAATGTCTCTTAAAAGGACCTGCGCGTCCACTTTTTAATCACTTGCCAATAAATTTTCTCGAAGTTATTTTAACCTGAACCTTGTGTGTCAGACTTAATTACTTCAGCGTATATACGCAATTTATTTTATTGATTTGGACAGGAACAGATAGACATTTAAACATTTTGGTTTACTGCTAAAAAGTACCATAACAACTTGGCTGCCCAACGTGGGGCATCGGGCTATGTCCGGCCGGTGAGCCGTCCTAAGGAAGACAAGGGTGGACGGAGGAATCCAGGGGGAAGGAAGGGAGATTGATCACCTCCAGATACACGGTAGAGACTTCTGCAGAGCCACCGGTACGTTCCGGCCCCTTTGATTGACCCGTCCACGTGTCTGTGACTGCTTCCCGGGAGGACATCAAAGACAGGTAATATCTTGCCCGGTGTCTCGTTACTCATTTGTTTACCTGCATTTTAGTCTATCTGTTGCCTGGGTGTGTTTGAATTGTGTTTGAATTGTTTGCCTGTTTCCCCATTTTGAGATAAAGGGGGGGTGGACCTGCAGGGGATTTGCCTGGGGTTCTGTCTTGCTTGTTTTCCCCTTTTTGGGATAAAGGGGGGTGGACCTGAGGGGATTTGCCTGGGTCTTCTGTTTTGTCTGTTTATCTGTTTGTATTTTACCTCTTTTTGGGATAAAGGGGGGTGGACCTGAGGGGATTTGCCTGGGTCTTCTGTTTTGTCTGTTTATCTGTTTGTATTTTACCTCTTTTGGGATAAAGGGGGGTGGACCTGAGGGGATTTGCCTGGGTCTTCTGTTGCCTGTTTTACCCCTTTTAGGAACCACGGTGCTGTGGTTGTAGGGAAAAAGGGGGGTTGACCTGTGGATGTGTTCCTGGGGGTCATCTTTTCCTGTTTAACTCTTTTAGGAGCCTCGTGGCTGGGGCTGTAGGGAAAAAGAGGTGTGTTGGATCTGTGGAGATTGTGTAGACTCATAGTTTCCTGGGGATCCTTCTTGTGTCACTTTGATAGCCTTGCTAGCTTCTCTGTGCACGTTACTCTGCTTGCAGAGTGGTGGTACCCTCCAGCTTTGAGCGCTGAGCTGGAGCTATTCCAATTTTTATTTTGTGGTGTGTGAATTCGGGCAGGCATTGCTGTCTTCATCACCACGGAGTAGTGGGACTTATAAAGTGGGTTTTTATAGGGGCACTACAAGGGTGAGGGTAGCGCAGACACCATTAGTGGGCTGCTGTGACGAGGGAGGCATATGGATTTCGGACCGGTGTTAGCTGTTATCCTTGGCCGTTGGTAGTAAGATACTACGGGATTGAGGGAGGTGACTTTGGAGTAAGCACACGAGTAAAGGAAAGGAATTACTGTTGATTTTATTTGAACTGTGATGCATGCACTGTATTTCAACTGTATTGTTGTCTTGGTTGTTTAATGAGGAGTCTCATGTACTCCTGTGTCTGTCTCTAAGGATTTTTCCTTGCCTTTCATCTTTTTCTACACTTTCTATATTATTATACTATCCACTCCCATTCCTCTTAAAAGAGAAGTGATTGGTCACACACTCCTCACCTCGCTCCAATCCGTGTCTACCACTCCGGGTAGGCGGATTCAGTGACTAGTCTACGTTTTGGGAAGACGCACCTGAGAAAGTCCCACGATTCTCAGGTGGCAGTCGAGCATTGTAGACGTTCCTGTTCAATTTTCCTTCTCTCTCTCTATATCTAGGACGCTGGTATAGGGGTAAAGGGACTATGGGACAGGATTTAGATAAGCCCAGTAAGGGCTGGTTAGCATGTGATTTAGTAGAGAACAGAGAGGGTGAAGAGATGGTTAAAGGTGTTGAAAAGATTGCAAAAGTATGTAAAATTGCTGTACCGACATGTGGAAGATTGCAACCAGAAAGTTGGCGCAAGTTACTAGCAGAAATGAAAGGCAAGCTTACAGATAATGATTTATTAAAGACTGCTGAAGCATGGTACAGAGTAGCGAAGGCTATTCAGTTAGAAGGTTGGGTTGAGGAAGAGATAAATCACAAGGGTGTGAAATTGTTTGTGTATCATAAAAATTGTGTTGCTGGGGTCTTCCCTCAGCCAGCGCCCCAAAATGGCGCCCAGGGGATGTCTATCCTCAAGGTTCAGTCAGCCATAGGTGATAGCCAGCTGACTATGTTCCCCACTCCCAATCCTCCCGAATCCCATCTCACCACCTCCCCTGTCTGCCCGGTCCTGAATTCTGATGGATCTTTCTTTACCCCTTCCCCTTCTCTAACAGTCCCATCATCCCCAGCCATCCCCACGCTCCCTTCCATGCCTAATCCTAACATCTCATCTGCCACCTCCTCCCTGCAATCCCTCTCCATGGTTAATCCCCTTCCATCAGCACCCGCCCAACTAACTACCCCTCCCTCCCTTGCTGCTACTCCTCTTTCTGCATCCATCCCCACTAATCCCGTCCTGTCTCCTCCCATAACCAGCTCCGCCCCAGTCCAATATCCTACCTCCTTAACCGTACCTGCCCA
This sequence comes from Pelobates fuscus, assembly GCF_036172605.1. Classification (NCBI taxonomy): domain Eukaryota; kingdom Metazoa; phylum Chordata; class Amphibia; order Anura; family Pelobatidae; genus Pelobates; species Pelobates fuscus. The sequence continues at coordinate 410,772,803 of NC_086319.1, read as the reverse complement.
CCCTACTCTTTTGCCCTCCCCTGCCTGGCCCTACCCCTTCCCATATCCCATGGCCCTGCCCTACCCCGGTTACCCTCCCTTTCCCCAAGCCACTCCCCAGGTTCCGGTCATGCCCAGTCCGGCTCAGTCCGTCCCGGAAGTGCCCATATCAAACATGGCCGCCACTTCTTCCCTTAATCCTAATGCAACTCCTTTCCCCGCCTCCAATATGGCGGCCCCCAGTTCAGCCCTGATGCCGGTAATCCCCGGTGACTACCTGTCTCCAGGTTATGACTCGCTAGCCACCCCTGCATCTGGGGCTCATTCCCAACCACCGATCCTTTCACCTCATGCGGGCCCTGCACCGCGCAAAAGAGCCAATATCATAGAATTCGATGATGACGAGATGGACAGGGTGTCCCATGTCTCATCGGAGCTTGCCGCGGGAGCCCCAACTCATCGTTCTATCGATGACCCCTTTGGCCACAAGGGTCGGGGAGAACGGGCCCCTCCTAAATATGTTGCTTTCAATCCCACTCAAGCTAGTGCTCTAATGAAATCACTCCCTGACCCAGAAAAACAGCCTATGCCCTTCTACCGAGGGATAGTTCAAATTCAAAAGACTTATTCCGCCGCATGGCGTGATCTACTGAGCATTTGTGCTATTAAAGCAGGGGATGCATATTGGCCAAGCATGGCCCGACACCTAAGTACAGATTTGCTCAGCAGTGATGTTGATTACCCCTCCGGAGTAACTTTTTGCGCCCAATTAAGAGAATGGGCTAAGGACAAACTTGCAGATCAGGCTGCTGGCCTTACTGATGTTATTCAAGATAAAGGAGAATCAGTGGAAAGGTTTCATGCAAGACTGTATCAAATGTTTACAGATTTGGGGTTTGATCTTACTGACAAGATTCATTCACAAATGCTGTCAGGTGCGTTTGTCCAAGGTGTTAAAGACTCTATACGCAAGGGAATCATTGCTGCACGCCCTGAATATAAGGTTGTTCCCCTGGATACCCTACTTTTAGTTGCTAGGGGCTTAGAATCTGCCCAGACCCCCAGAAGGCCAAGCTCTGCCCCTCTTATGGTATCACGCAGTACCCCTGTCCCCAGGGGCACCAGACCAGAGGATGGTTTCTGCTTTAATTGTAAAGCCAAGGGACATTTTAAAAGTGACTGTCCAGAACCCAAGAGAGAGCCAAGAAAGCCATCCAGGCCTGCCCCGGCCCCTAAGGCCGAAAAAGAGGTTCCGATAATTGAGGAACCCGATGATTAGGAAATTGGCAAGCCTGTGTCTGTAACCCCTGTAATGGCAGTGTCTACAGGGGATAAAGGGGGGCCACTTGCCACAGTGACTTTGCCCATTGAAGGCCACCCTACCACCTTTCTAGTTGACACAGGTGCAGCCCGTAGTGTTCTCCGTGAACAAGACCTGCCAGATCCATCCTTTCTGTCAAATATTGATGTCTCTTGTGTCGGAGTGGATGGCCAGCCAAGACATAGCCCTTTAACAACTCCACTCCGAGTTGGCTCCAGCCTGCTAGCTCGCTTTGTGGTATCCTCCACATGCCCAATTAACCTGTTAGGTGCTGATGTTCTCTCACGCCTGCAAGCATCCATTACCTTCACCCCGGATGGGCAGGTAGAAATGTCCACACCTCTATCTGAATCAGACACCTCAGCCTTGTGCTCCTTGCCTCTAATGCTGCATTTAGAAAAGCCCCGTGAGAAAGCAGCAGAATTAAGGTCCAATTTCCCAGAGGCATTAAAAACACAGGTGCCCGCCAAGTTATGGTCCTCAGGCCCAGAGGACATAGGTCACCTAAATGTTCCCCCTGTGGTGGTAAAGCTTATTCCAGGGGCTAAATTACCAAGAAAACCACAATATCCATTAAAACCAGCACAGGCTGCTGCCATTTCTACCCACATCAAGGCACTCTTGGAGAAGGGTGCCCTAGTGAAATGCAAATCTGAATGCAACACCCCATTATTCCCTGTGAAAAAGAAAACTCCAAAAGGTGAGCCAGAGAAGTACAGGATGGTTCAGGATCTCCGTGCTGTTAATGAAGCTACCGTCCTGGACACCCCTCTTGTACCAAATCCCCATACTCTGCTCTCTGGAGTCCCACCATCTGCAAAATTTTTCACAGTCATTGACCTAGCAAATGCCTTTTTCAGTGTTCCACTGGACCCATCCTGCCAATACCTGTTTGCTTTCACCCATGAGATGCAACAGTATACCTGGACTGTCATGCCCCAAGGGGCACAAAATTCACCAAGTCAATTTGCAAAGGCCATGGCCACCATCCTTGACCCATGGCAAGCCGAGCACCCAGAAGTTGTTCTGCTTCAGTATGTGGATGATTTGCTGCTCTGTGGAGATGATATACCCACTACTGAAAAGTGCTCAATTAGCCTGCTTTGTTATTTGGCAGAACAAGGATGCAAAGCTTCACTCATCAAGCTACAGTTCTGCCAACCCTCAGTAATTTTCCTTGGACATTGCCTATCTCAAGGTACCAGACATCTTACCCGGGACCGGGTAAGAGCCGTACTGGATATTCCAACTCCAAGAACTTCAAAATCTCTCCATGCCTTCCTAGGCCTCATTTCCTACTGCAGAGCATGGATCCCAGAAGCCTCCCTGCTCATGCAACCCCTCTATGACGCACTTAAGTCTGACCCTTTCTGTTTAACTAATGAAGCTCTGGACAATTTCAATGCTCTCAAACGTGCCATTGCTTCTGCTCCTGCCTTGGGCCTACCTGATTACTCCAAACCTTTCAAATTATTTGTCTCTGAAAGACAAGGCCACGCAACAGGAGTTCTCACCCAAACTAATGACTTAAGAGGCCGCCAGAGGCCTATTGGATATTTCTCATGTCAACTGGACATTGTGGCCAGAGGGACTCCTTCCTGTCTCAGGGCTGTTTTTGCTGCAAGAGAGCTCATAGAAAGAACCTCAGACCTGGTCCTTGGCCACCCCCTGGTTGTTTTGGCCCCTCATGACATTTCTGCCATCATCAACCAAGTCCAGCTCAAGCACGTGTCTCCAGCCAGACACCTACGCCTCCAGTGCCATCTTCTTCTACCTGACAACATTTCCATCCAAAGATGTCAAGTTCTTAACCCATCCACTCTTCTTCCACTCCCTGAGGGGGGTATCTATTATGGATTTATCACAGATGAAACCTACATTTACCTGCTTTGTGGATGTATCAAGAAAGTCATGCATCCACATTTGACATTTTATGAAGGTGAAAAGCCTCTCTGTGAAGGCCCAGATCACGCCTTCTGTACCATGTGGTACAAACCAGACATTACTCCCGAGCCTTGCTATGAAGATGAGCTCTACCATTGGACTGATGTTAAGCTCACTGCTCAAGATTTCTATTGTGACTCTGAAGGCAATAGCATGGTCTTGGTCCAACTACCTCAACAACTTAACTACCTCTACCGCCATTGGGATACTGCTATCCCACATATTCCTGTTACCAAATTGAAGACAAAGTCATGGAATGATCTTGGGCCCATGGCAAAGTTATGGGCCACCATGGATGAAGAACAGCTACAGGAAAATGGTATTGTCAAATACCCAACAACTGACCTTCTGGAAGCATGGCCACGCCACTTCCTAGAAAAAGAATTTCAAGATCTGGTCATAGTGAATGATTATGACCCCGAAACACCTCATGACTGTTTTGAACAGATGAAAATGGAGACAGTGCACCTACCAACCGTGCACGAGAATCCATTACCAGATCCGGATTTTACCCTGTTTGTGGACGGTTCAAGATATGCTGATGAAGAAGGAAGATACCATACAGGATATGCCGTAACCACAACAGATGAAGTTATCAAATCATCATCCTTACCACCAGCAATGTCTGCGCAAGAAGCTGAATTACAGGCTCTGACTTCAGCATGCAAAATTTCCGAAGGAAAACGTGCCAATATCTATACAGATTCAAGATATGCTCTAGGCGTGGCACATGACTTCGGCCTAATCTGGAAGACAAGAGGATTTCTTACCACCGCCGGTACGCCAGTCAAGCATAGTACTGCAATCAAGGAGCTAATGGATGCCCTCCTACTCCCTAAAGAAGTGGCCGTCTTGAAGGTAAAGGCCCATGGGAAGTTGGATACAGATGAAGCAATGGGCAACCATTTGGCTGATCAGGCTGCTAAGCTAGCAGCCAGGGATTTGCAGGAAGTGGATGAAGACGTGTCCGGACAAGAAGAAGAAGAAGAAGTCCCTATTTTTGCTCTGCAAACTCTTCCTACTGATTTGCGAATTTTGCGAGAACAGCAAGCTGCAGTCACTCCTGAAGAAATCCAGAAATGGAAAAAGAAAGGAGCTGTCCAAAAGGACGGAGTATATTACAACAACTTCAAATTCTGTCTCCCCAAAAATTTATATCCAGCAGTTGTCCAATGGGCACATGGGCCTGCACACTTGTCAAAGGAATTAATGGCCGCCCTCATACAGAAGTATTATGAAGCACCCGGAATCACAACATTGATCAGCAGCTTCTGTAAGGCCTGTGTCATTTGTGCAAAATGCAATCCAGGAAGACCAATCAAGGTGCCTGCAAAACACCTGGCAAAGCCCATGTACCCCTTCCAGCGAATTCAAATTGACCACATCCAGATGCCCAAGAGTGGGCCCCATGAATATGCACTAGTCATAGTGGACATGTTCTCAGGATGGCCAGAGGCCTACCCAGTGGCCAATATCACTGCGAAAACAACTGCAAGACGCCTACTTACAGAGATAGTATGTAGGTTCGGACTCCCAGAAGTCATTGAAAGTGATCAAGGCCCAGCCTTTACAGCAACAGTGACTAAAGAAATTTGGACTGCTCTAGGGGTGACCTTAGCCTTCCACACCCCTTACCACCCACAAAGTAGTGGTAAAGTAGAGCGCATGAATGGCACTCTAAAGGCCAGAATGTTAAAAATGTCACAAGAAACAAAGATGCCCTGGCCAGAAAGCCTGTCAATAGCTTTATTTAGTGTTAGGCACACACCTAGAGGGAAGCATTCACTGTCCCCATATGAGATTCTATTTGGGACAGCACCCAGACTAGGTTGTTATTATCCGCAGCAGTTACAACTCCAATCAGATGTTTTAGTAGATTATGTAACTGAACTTGCAAGTGCCTTGAACAAAATACATGCCCAAGTTTTCTCTTCAATTCCAGATCCCGAATTGGATACAGGTACCCATAACCTGCTTCCCGGAGATTGGGTTCTGGTCAAGAAGTTTGTGCGGAAAAATACCCTGGAACCAAGATTTGACGGTCCATTCCAAGTTCTCCTGATTACCGCAACCTCCGTCAAACTGGCCGGTAGGCCAAATTGGATCCACGCTTCCCACTGCAAGAAATCTCCAGCCCCTGAGGAAGCAGTTACCGCACAAGCATGTACCTCTGGTACACCTTCTTCTTAATTAGCCTTATAAAGGCCCAACAAGTAGCCATCACCAAAGATATTAGTGGGTATACCTTCTGGTACAATTCATCATGCACCCATGTGGCTACTTACACCTTTGACTATTGTGATATTGTAGAATGCCCGTTCCCCACATCACAAATCCAGAGTATTTACAGAGATATCCCTCATTCAAAAGATCCATATGTTTGTGTAGTTGACAAACAATGGGGGCACAATTGTAATCACTGGGGGGCGGCGGGATGGAATGCCGGGCCTGCCTGGGGTTACAAACCAAAAAGTGCCCTATCTAAAGTAGATGATCAAGGTAGATCCCTTCTCCAGAGAATGACTTTGAGAAAGCCTGGGGGGGGTACACCAATGAAATTAATCCTTAACATTGAGCATCCAAGCCCAACGGATGCAGACCAGTATGTGATGGGAATGTATTGGAAAAAGGGTTCCTACCGTAAATTAGGGCATTTCTTCTTAAAAGATATGTGCAACTCTTCTGAGTGGCAAGGGGCCACCCATATGGTCCCTAACCCATTAAAACCTCACATCCAGACCTTTCAAGACATGATGGCCATTGCTAACCCCACCTTTGAAGATACCATGGCCGCTGAAACAGGTTTTAATGATGTAAATTTATGGTTAGAATGGATGAAATATAATGCTAATAAGCATAATAAGACTGCATGCTATGTGTGTGGTGGTGCCCGGCCTCACCTGGGTACTGTACCTCTAATCCTGCCAGTAGATATAGAGGAATGTGTTTTAAGCCTTTTTGCCTATCACTATGATTTTAACAGGTCCATATGTATTGCATGGACAAAGGAGTATCCTCTCCTAACCAAGGATGTCAAACCCCCAGATGGTATTACCGTGTATAAAGGTAATTACACTTGTTATGCTAATTATGATGGAATTGGTAAATTCTTGGGTAACTTCTCTAAGGGGTATTGTGCTACCTACAGGAGTGTCTCTATGAACTTGTTGCAGTTTCACACCAGGTCATTAGGGGATATCTACTGGTTGTGTGGGAATTTACAGCTAAGATCCAGAATGGACAAGGAATGGTGGGGGGAGTGTACTTTGGCTAAAGCTATTATGCCTATACATATCATCTCTGACACACACCTCGTCACCCATGAGTCCAGGCACACTAAGGTTAAGCGTGACGCCCCAGTGAAAGGAAGTTTTGATCCTCATGTTTATATTGATGCCATTGGGGTGCCTAGGGGGGTGCCCAATGAATTTAAAGCGAGAGATGAAGTTGCTGCGGGATTTGAATCACTTTTTGCCATAGTTACCACAAACAAGAATTTAAATTGGATAAATTACATTTATTATAATCAACAGCGTTTTGTTAATTATACCAGAGACGCCCTCCAGGGATTGGCCGAACAATTGCAGGCCACATCCCAAATGGCTTTCCAGAATAGAATGGCCCTAGATATGATCTTAGCCGAAAAAGGAGGGGTTTGTAAAATTTTGCCCGACACCTTGACATGTTGTACCTATATCCCAGAAAACACAGGCCCTAATGGTAAAGTTACATTAGCCATAGAAAAATTAAATGACCTGTCTATAGAGTTGAAAAGGAATTCTGGGATACAAGATCCCTGGGAAAGATGGTTTGGTTGGATGACAGGATGGCAAAAGGCTTTAATGCATATTGGTATGGCTATACTAATTTTTATTTTTCTCTTTGCTCTTCTCTTTTGTTGTATCCTCCCATGTCTGAGAAAATCCCTCCTGAAGACTGTTGACCAAGCGGCACCCACTTTCACCCATCTTGAAGTTGATGACCAAGATTTCCAAGACATCAACTCACCCTGTCTGCCGCTGCAAACAATCCCTTTTGTTGATAAAGTGCAGGAATTCTAGGAAGGGACTAGCCCAGGGACAGCATCTGTCAGTGAATGGTAAAGACCCCGTGTGGAGAAGTGGTGGGTTAGCTGCCATGGGATACCCGTGGGTGTGAAGTGTTCGAGAGCCATACTGACGGATGAGTTAGCCTATTAGGGTCAGATCTAGGGACAGCCTTGCACTTTGCATTAACACCTAGCTAGCGGCCACGGGGTTTCTGTGCCTTTGGGTTAACACGTCTTCCTGGTACTAACTTAATAAAGTTTTATCTCTTAGAATCTAACATTTCATAGGGGGGACTGATGTGGGATTATTTAAAAAACCTTATTGTACTTGTATTCAATTATTGCACTAACTCCATTTTAACTTTATACTGTGACAATCCTCCATTTTGTCCTCCTAACCTGACTTGTTCAATCTTCCATTTTGTCCTCATAACCTAACTTGTTCATTTTAAAATCACCTTACATGACAGAATTTCCCAGCACATCTAATACAATAGAACAAAGACTGTATTTTCTGTAAAGACATGATTAACACAGGAATTGCTGACTTTCCCTTAGATTTGCAACATAGTATAATTTGAAGGCCATGCGAACACAGTAGTAATGAAATGTTCTATTCATAAGAGACCTTGCACCTGGCCACGAGGCCTGAGATCACCGACCGTGTAAAATGACGCTCAAGACCCCTTGTCCCCCACCCGTGTCCAGAACAATCCCACCTCTTGGTGGGTGGACACGGGATTAACCACTTAGTCTTTTGAGCCAATTAATAATATTGATAGGTGGACACTAATCCCGACACTTGACAATTAATCCAATTAATGATGTTTATTTACTGATATTCTAATAATCAATGATGACGTAAAATGTCTCTTAAAAGGACCTGCGCGTCCACTTTTTAATCACTTGCCAATAAATTTTCTCGAAGTTATTTTAACCTGAACCTTGTGTGTCAGACTTAATTACTTCAGCGTATATACGCAATTTATTTTATTGATTTGGACATGAACAGATAGACATTTAAACATTTTGGTTTACTGCTAAAAAGTACCATAACAACTTGTTAAAATTGAATCAATGTATTGTACATATATTTAGAAAACAAATCATTTTCTTAATCATCATTCATGTTGTTATATTATTTTACATGTTATTATTGTATTGACAATATTGGAGGAACACAATAATCAATAAATATATATATGTAAAAAAAGTGTTCCCTTAACCTCTTCAAATTACTGTTCTTCCCCATTGCTGTAATGAAAGAGTTAGAATTAAACACACCCTTATCCCAGCTCTGGGAGAGGTTCCTCATTGCATCTCCAATCCAGATCCTGTGAACTCATCATGTCTGATCATTTGTGTCCAGTTACATGTTTCACAGAACCAATGACACCAGTTGGTCCCTATGAGAAGGATTCATTTCTGATTTGAACTACAAACTGTAACTAACTTTTTTTTTAACCAAGCTAAAGTGCCTTACGGGATAGGGGTGTTCTTTTGATTAATATATCCCTATTTTTGGACATGGATGTGATACAGATAAAATTTCAAAGACAAAGAAAAAATAGATGAAAATGCATTAAAAGAATGGAGGAAAGGGAGGTAGTTGATATCTGGGGTGTAATATGTTCTTATGAGAAGAGCATCGTACAGAACCTCAGAGCTGTCGCATAAAATATTTGACATTGTGTGCATGCTTTACTACCTCATGCATGAAGCTAGTAGATCATGCCCAAAAGATAGTACACTTTGCCTGTGAGATAGCTAACGTGTGTGCATGTTTCAAGTATTCAAAACCCTGGATGGAGACCAAGGTAGGCACATATAGACACATAATACAATTCTCATGCACACAACTTAGTAGATCATGCACGCTAATTAAATCTATCATGCAGGAAATACTTTAACTGATCACGTACGTTAACTTTCTCTTGAGCACAATCTGCTACATCTACGAATTAATACACCAGACGCACAATGTGATTTAAAATGCAAATGATCTTCGGAAAGATGTTGCACCACATTAATAACTGTCAGAAACTTAGAATAAAATATATATCTGTCTGGGATTGGTTTACTGTAAATACTGGCTATGGTTACTTTGACATATTTTGCTCCATAAATGAAGGTCATTACAGGAAAAATTACAAATTGGTGTCTGTTTAAAAATATACATAATTTAACATCACAACATTTTCTTTTCCCGCAGATAATGAATGTCATAAACAAGACCACTGAGATTATTCTACTTGGATTTCAGGATCTACTACACTTCAAGGTTTTATTTTTAATTGTCCTTCCTGTTTTTCTCATTATGACCGTATGCGGAAATATTCTGATTATTTGGCTGGTGGCATCTACCAGCAGTCTCCAGTCTCCCATGTATTTCTTCCTAACCCAACTGTCCATTTCTGATTTACTTGTTACAACAACTATTGTCCCCAAAACACTTTATATTATTTATAATGAAGGGGGTACTATATCCTTTTCAGGTTGCCTTATTCAGTATTATTTTTTTGCTTGCTCTGAAGCCTCTGAATGTTTTCTTCTGTCAATAATGGCTTATGACAGATATCTGGCCATCTGTAACCCTCTGAGATATCGCTCTTTAATGAATTCTGTGTTACGTGTTACATTGGTTATCATCAGTTGGCTATTAAGCCTTTTTGCATCATTAATTTTACTAATATCATTAATTCAGTTTCAGTTTTGTGGCCCAAATGTTATTGATCATTTCTTCTGTGATCTTGTCCCACTATTAGAACTTTCTTGTTCAGACACCAAGTTACTTGAAATGGAAATTCTTATATTGTGTGTACCAATAACTATCACTCCACTCATAAGTATTGTAGTATTTTATGTGCATATTGCCCAGGCTGCCCTTAGGATTTCCACCACAATTGGAAGATCAAAAGTCTTCTCGACTTGTAGTTCCCACCTCACTGTGGTTTCCATTTTCTTTGGCACTATAACAGGGATTTATGTAATTCCCACCAATAAGAAATACGTGACTGCCAACAAAATTGCTTCTTTGTTATACACTGTGGTGACCCCTATGATTAACCCGATCATATACAGTCTGAGGAACAAGGATATCAAGGAAGCCGCAAAGAAAAACATTGTTAAAATTAATAAATACAATTAAAATGTATCCACAACATACATTCTTCATCATATATGGTATTTTGATTTAGTTCATTTATAAGGCTCCAAGATACAGAGTAGGACACCAAGCAGGTGAAAGAATGAAAGTTTTTTTAATTAAGGACAATACAGTCTAATATTTATATTTACAAGAATTCTACAGGAACAAAGTAATATATCACCAATTAATGCAGAAAATCAACATCCAGGTCTATCATGGCTGGGAAGGCTTGAGTCCAGCCTTGCCAAGAGTCTTAAATTAATCTGGAAGGTTACTACACAGTGTATAATCTTATATGTGAGACTTTTGGCAAAACTTCAAAAAGTCCCATCTTTTATAATCACGCAAAAATTAGCTTACATAACTAGTTTATGCAAGGGACATGTGCATTTCATACATGCCAGAGTACAGTTTCTCAGGTAGACAAGAAATCAGTTCACCCCAGAACATTTGCCAGATGCTCTGAGTCTCTGAGTGATGTATCATAAGATACCAGCACTTTGTTTAGAAGATTTTGAAACTCTGGGCAGTGTGCCCAGAATATTGCAAATATTGCTACATCATATGACACATTGGTTTTTAATGGATCCTATAATGCCAGTAAAAAAAGCTGTTTTCCTGGCACTATAGATTTCTAAGGTCCCCCCTCCCTTGCACTCCCCTCCCCCAGCGCTGAAGGGGTTAAAACACAGGCATTAGAGCTCCCCATAGGGAAGCTTTATTCAATGCTTTCCTATTGGGAAAATCTGATGCTGGAAGTCCTAATGCAGAGCATGAGGATGTCCAGCGTCAGATAATGGACCACAGGGCCGTTTAGATTCCGGAAGTGCCCCCCGAATCTAAATGATTCCGTAAGTGCCACCAGTGGCTGTCTGGTAGACAGCCACTGAGGGTAGACTTTGAGCTGCAGCTTAAACATTGCAGTTCTTTTGAACTGCAATGTTTTACACTGAAGCACTAAGTGCTATAGGGACACATCACCCTGACTACTTCAATGAGCTGAAGTTGTCTGGGTACCTACAGTGTCCCTTTAACTAAATAGCTTTACAAAGCAATTATCAAAATATAGATCCATACAATTAGCAACACATGTGGATTCAGGGGTTCTTTGGGCTTTGTTAGAACCACAAATATAAATGGTTACAACTATTTGATTGGTTGACTAATATAATTACAAGGTTCTCCAGTTAGGAAAGCTACCCAACAGGTACAGGTAAAGGCACAGGGAATCTTGTGAAACTTAATGGCAAGATGAATGCAGTTGTTATCATAAAATACTGACAGACAATTTGCATTCTGCTGCATGAAGGCTGTACATGGGAAACACTTGGACTTTTCAGCATGACAATGACCTTAAGCACAAGGCCCAGTTGAGCCTCCAGTGTTTTTATAGCAGAAAAAGGTGAAGGTTCTTGAGTGGTCATCATAGTCTCCTGATCATAATATCATTGAGCCCCTCTGGAGAGATCTCTAATGTGCGGTTCAAGACGACCAAAGAATTTGCATGATCTGGAGGATATTCAGTGCTTGTCCAGTACTCGTACAGTCCAAAGGGCAGCTAGGTCACCAAATCCGGGGTCTCTCCTGTCCTGTAGAGAAGCAGAGAAAAACAGAGAGGGAGGTGCAGCACCTGGAATGTCTTTAGAGTGTGTACATTTAACCATAAAAAGGAGGAGCAATAGGAAACTGATAGTGAAGTACGTAACAATACAGTAAGGTGAGGGTAAATATAATTATATGCACTCACAATTTATAGGAGCTTAGGTGCAGCTCCAACTTAAACGCTTGGGTGGAATAATCCCCGCCTGATAATATGGTGGAATACAGACTTTAAAGGATGTTCTTGCGGATGCAGCTTCTCTTGTAGATATGTAGGCTAAATCAGATATATATAGTGCAATATGCAAGACTCAATTTTTAGATATACAGCTATAAAAGATGTGCACTCACATGTACTGGAGCCTATAGAGTGGCTCCACAGGTATGGGGTGAAGTGGTATGATCCCCACTCTAGGATATAGGTGCAGGGTGTCTCTTTCCAGTTATATAAGTAAAAGAGAAAATAAAACCACAATAGTGTAGACTGTAAAGAGTGATAAATAAAATGAAACAGATGAAAACTACTCACATTTGATAGAGCAAATAGGGATAGCTCTGTCCAACAGGCTTAGGTAGTATTATCCCCACCATGGATATGGAGTACAAGAATCCAGCAGCAAACAGTTCCAATAAAAAAGTACTTTTATTGATAAAAAAACAATAAATTATAAAAAATAGGGTAAAATAGGGTAAAATTGGAAAAAGGTAAAAGAGCAAAGTATATAATTCCAATAAGTATTATATATATATGAGCCTAAAATAAACTAAAAATGAGTGTTTATTAACGTTTATGTATATGTGTCAGGATTGTATCCTGACAACTATGATTTTATCTTAATTTATTTATGTTCCTTTAAGAAGTTACAGCTCTCCACCACTAGTGGCCTCCCTAGCCACTAATCACCTCAGTCCTCACCTGCCTTGGACTAATTACTTGCTTCAGCTACATAAGGCTACACCCTGCTCACAACAGGGCCTTTACATTGAAATTGGTGATCTACCTGAAAGTCTTCAGTTCCTGGCTCCTGTGAGCCTGCTCCAGACTTACCTTCTACCCTGCTCCATACCAACCTGCTCAGACTTACCTTCTACCCTGCTCCATACCAACCTGCTCCAGACTTACCTTCTACCCTGCTCCATACCAACCTGCTCCAGACTTACCTTCTACCCTGCTCAACTCTCACGCATGATTTTGACCTCTGCCTCTATTACCAGCCTTCCTGTGTTACAAATCAGCCTTCTGCTGTTAACAGCCTGCTTCTGTAACCAGCATGCCGTTGATACCAACCTGCTTTGTTTCAACCCTACCCAGGGCCGTTGCCGCCCTAGGCAAACAAAAATTTGCCGCCCCCCATATGTCCTGCCCACCATGTGACATCACAATGCCCCACCCATATGCTCTGCCAAAAGGGGCAACGCCAGTCTGCACAAAGTGTCTTTTATCTGAAAAGACAGTGTGTTTACATTAAAAAGCCTACAGGCACAGGCTATAGCCACCAGAACCACTACATTAAGCTGTATAGTATCCATTTAATGTGAGGTAAATTAGAGATTAGTGCCACTAATAATATATTGGATTGCCTACTTACCACCAGATGAGGACAATAGGCTGATGATGGGCTCAGTCTGGCTCCAGAGGTCTGATGTAGAAGAGGCTCTCTGGAGACTATTTGTTTGTAACAGTGCTCACAACAATTAACGAACAGGAAGCAGCTCCATTTTTGGGGCCCCTTACACAGCTCAAGGTCTGGGACCCCAGGGCTTGACCGTGAGTATGCCCACCCATAAATCCACCTATATGGCCCACCCATGAGTTCTCTCACAGGGAGTGGAGTGCATATGTGTAGGGGATGTTATATGTGTTATTGCAGAGGATGTAATGTGTGTGTGTTCTTATAGAATGTAGTGTATAGGGATACCAATTTGTGTAAGGGATGTAGTGTGTGTGTATAGGGGATGCAGTGTGTGTTTGTATGTAAGGAATGCATTGTATGTTTCTGTGTGTGTGTGTGTGTGTGTAAGGGATGCAAGGTGTGTTTCTGTGTATGTAATTGAATGCAGTATGTGTCTGTAAGGGGTGCATTGAGTGTGTAAGAGATGCATTTTGTTTCTGTGTGTAAGAGAATGAGTGTTTGTGTGAGCGTAAGGGATGCATTGTGTGTTTCGGGTGTGTCTGTGTGTGAGTAGGAATACATTGTATGTTTCTGTGTGTGTGTGGGGGGGATGCATTGTGTATGTGTGTAGTGTAAACGAAAGGGTTTGTGGGGTAGGATAGGGACTGAGAGGGAAGCAGCTCTTTATAAAAAAAAATGTCATAGTGCTCTCCCCTGAAGTCAATTAGTGATTTCCCCGTCCCTCCTGTCTCTCAGTATTCTCCCCTTCTGTGCCATAGTACTCTCACCCCCTTAGTGGTAATCTCCCTCCCCTCAATGGTCATTATCCTCTCCCCCCCCTTAGTGGTCCTTATCCTTCTCCCCTCTCCTTAGTGGTCCTCCCACCTTACCTCCCTTTGGTGGTCCTTCCCCCTCCTTAGTGATCCTCCCTTTGCCATCCCCCTTAGTGGTCCTTACCCCTCTCCTTCAGTGGACCTTACCCCCCTCCTTCAGTGGTCCATACTCCCCCCTTCCCTATGTGGTCCTTACTCCCCCCTCCCTATGTGGTCCTTACTCCCCCCCTCCCTATGTGGTCCTTACTCCCCCCTCCCTATGTGGTCCTTACTCCCCCCTTCCCTATGTGGTCCTTACTGCCCCCTATGTGGCCCTTACTCCCCCCTCCCTATGTGGTCCTTACTCCCCCCTCCCTATGTGTTCCTTACCCCCCCACCCTATGTGGTTCTTACTCCACCAACCCTCCCTCCTTCCCTCCCTCATTTGTCCTTACTCCCCCCCATGTGGTCCTTACCCCCCATGTGGTCCTTATTCCCCCCACTCAGTTGTCCTTACACCCCCACCTCTCCCTCCTTCCCTCCCTCAGTTGTCCTTACTCCCCCTCCCTCAGTTCTCCTTACTCCCCCTCCCTCAGTTCTCCTTACTCCCCCCTCCCTCAGTTCTCCTTACTCCCCCCTCCCTCAGTTCTCCTTACTCCCCCCTCCCTTCTCCTTACTCCCCCCTCCCTTCTCCTTACTCCCCCCTCCCTTCTCCTTACCCCCCCCTCCCTCAGTCCTCCTTACTCCCCCCTCACTCAGTTCTCCTTACTCCCCCCCTCCCTCAGTTCTCAGTTGTCCCTACCCCACTCTTCATTCCTGCCTTTGTAGCGTGGCCGGGCGGCGCGGAACGCGGGACAGGAACCTCTGTTTCCTGTACCCGGCCGCCGGCGGTGCTCACTTCCTGTCATTCCGCCGGCGGCTGGGTACAGGAAACAGAGGTTCCTGTCCCGCGCCGCCCGGCCATGCCCAGCCGCCCTCCATACAGCAGTGCTGCTCCGCCTGAGGCTTGCAGGAGCGCTCAGGCGGCGCAGCATGAGGAGGCGCAGTGGGGACTCCAGACACAGGGATCCGGCTCCCCCTGCTAAGGTGCGCCCTAGGCGTCTGCCTAGGTCGCCTTACAGGTGGCGCCGGCCCTGACCCTACCTGGAGATCACAGATTCTCTATCATTTTGCAAGTATCCTGTTTTGTGGCATATTGCCTTAATTCGGTTTTCCCTCAATTTATATAATATGTCTAAAAGCTCCAATAAAGTCTCAAATAACAACCCTGGCATAAATCTCCTATCTGATCTGCACAAGAGCATGACAATATGGCTGTTAATGTTTGTTTGTTTTTTTCTCCTAGCTTTATTTAAAAATTCTGGCTCCAACAAAATGGTGCATGGGAAGGAGCTAACAAAATGGTGGAGGTTCTTAGTAGAGGCCACTAAAAGGTCCAAACTACATATATATTAGAAGGAACACAAAGCAAATGTTATAAACAAATATACTGATATATATTCTTTTGTTTCAGGTATTGTACCGGAGGATTGGAGGAAGGCAGATGTTGTTCCTATATTTAAAAAGGGTTCAAAATCCTTGCCTGGAAATTATAGACCTGTGAGCTTAACTTCTGTGACTGGGAAATTATTTGAACGGCTATTAAGGGATAATATTCAGGAATTCATTGGGAAGAACGGTGTTATTAGCAATAATCAGCATGGTTTTATGAAACATAGGTCATGTCATTAGTGATGTACCGAACTGTCCGCCGGCGAACAGTTCCTGGCGAAATTAGCGTGTTCGCGTTCGCCACGGCGGGCGGACACATGCGCAGTTCGATCCGCCCCCTATTCGTCATCATTGGGCAAACTTTGACCCTGTGCCTCTCGGTCAGCAGACACATTCCAGCCAATCAGCAGCACTCCCTCCCTTCCACACCCTCCAACCTCCCTCCCAGCATCCATTTTCGATTCATTCTGAAGCTGCATGCTTAGTGAGAGGAGGGAAAGTTTAGCTGCTGCTGATTACATAGGGAAATTGATAGCTAGGCTAGGGTATTCAGTGTCCACTACAATCCTGAAGGACTAATCTGATCTCTGCTGTAAGGACAGCACCCCAAAAAGCCCTTTTTAGGGCTATAACATCAGGCTGCTTTTTTTTTTTTTTTCCTGTGTAATGTAATTGCAGGTGCCTGCCTGCCAGCTTCTGTGTGAGGTTCACATTGGATACTGTGCCTATTTGCCCAGTGCCACCATTCATATCTGTTTTAACAATAGGTTAAGCTTTACATTTAAAATAAATATTTTTTTTTTCACTGTAATAGAAGAGCAGTTGCCTGCCTGCCAGCTTCTGTGTGAGGTTCACATTGGATACTGTGCCTATTTGCCCAGTGCCACCACTCATATCTGTTTTAACAATTGGTTAAGCTTTAGATTTAAAAGAAATAATTTTTTTTCACTGTAATAGAAGAGCAGTTAGTTGTCTGCAAGCGTCTGTGTTTCAGGCCTACTTCAGCGTGTGCTTTGCAGACCTGTGCCAGCGTGCTTTGACAGTTGCCAATCATATCTGGTGTCTCTTTAGCGTGCTTTTACAACCAAAATTTTGTTTCCACTGTAATAGAAGAGCAGTTGCCTGCCTGACAGCTTCTGTGTGAGGTTCACATTGGATACTGTGCCTATTTGCCCAGTGCCACCACTCATATCTGTTTTAACAATAGGTTAAGCTTTACATTTAAAATAAATATTTTTTTTCACTGTAATAGAAGAGCAGTTAGTTTTCTGCAAGCATCTTTGTTTCATGCCTACTTCAGCGTGTGCTCTGCAGACCTGTGCCAGCGTGCTTTGACAGTTGCCAATCATATCTGGTGTCTCTATAGCGTGCTTTTACAACCAAAATTTGTTTTTCACTGTTATAGATTGAATAGCAGTTACTTGTCTTCAAGCGGGTGTCTCAGGCCTACAGTGTGTGCTCTGCAGAACTGTTTTCAGAAGCCACGTACCCTGAACTTGAAAAGTTCTGAGGACTTAGTTGACTGGCTAACACAGGACACCCGATCTTGTACAGCCTCCGCTCGGAACCTTGACGCACCATCCTCCTCCAGCTTAGCTTCAGGCACCTCTCAAGATAGCACTCACCCGCCTGCCGCCACCACCAAAACTAGCACCACAGCCGCTTTACTTGGTATGTCAGAGGAGTTATTCACACACCCGTTTGAAGAAATGAGTGATGCGCAACCATTATTGCTAGAGGATGTAGATAACAGGGATATGTCTCAGGCAGGCAGCATTAAACACATGGAGGTACGGTGTGATGATGATGATGTTGTACCCGCTGCTGCTTCCTTTTCTGAGTTGTCAGATACAAGCGAAGCGGTTGATGATGACGATGCGTCCATGGATGTCACGTGGGTGCCCGCTCGGCAAGAAGAAGAACAGGGCGAAAGTTCAGATGGGGAGACAGAGAGGAGGAGGAGACCAGTTGGAAGCAGGGGGGGGTCGTCGCAAGGAGCTAGTGGCACAGTCAGACAGCATGCATCGGCACCCGGGGTCAGCCCGACAGCACGCCAATCAACGCATGCTGTGTCCACCACCAGAATTCCGTCATTGCAGAGCTCAGCAGTGTGGCATTTTTTTTGTGTGTCTGCCTCTGACAACAGCGATGCCATTTGCAACCTGTGCCAAAGGAAACTGAGTCGTGGGAGGTCCAACACCCACCTAGGTACAACTGCTTTGCGTAGGCACATGATCTCACATCACAAACGCCTATGGGATCAACACATGAGTACAAGCAGCACGCCTACTCTAAGCTGCCATCCTCCTCCTGGTCCAGCATCTTCAGCCACGTCAACCACTGCTGTCCTTCTTGCCCCCTCTCAACCATCCGCCACTCCGTCTCCCGCCTTGAGCAGTTCCCGCTCATCTGCCCACAGTCCTGTGTTTCTGTCAAGGACATGTTTGAGCGTAAGAAGCCAATGTCACCAAGTCACCCCCTTGCCCAGCGTCTGACAGCTGGCTTGTCCGAACTATTAGCCCGCCAGCTTTTACCATACAATCTGGTTGAGTCTGAGGCGTTCAAAAAATTTGTAGCTATTGGGACTCCGCAGTGGTAGGTACCTGGCCGGAATTTCTTTTCACAAAAGGCAATCCCCAACTTGTACTCGATTGTGCAAAAGGAAGTCATGGCATGTCTGGCACACAGTGTTGGGGCAAGGGTCCATCTGCCCACTGATACCTGGTCTGCAAAGCATGGTCAGGGCAGGTATATCACCTACACTGCGCATTGGGTAAACCTGCTGACGGCTGACAAGCAAGGAATGCGTGGCATTGCAGAGGAGTTGGTGACACCGCCACGAATTGCAGGCAGTCCTGCTGCCACCTCCTCTACTCCTCCTACTCCATCCTCTTCCATAACCTCCTCGGCTGAGTCCTCTTGTGCCGCTGCTTCTTGCTCCACATCAACGGCACCCCCCCAGCTCCCCAGGTACTATTCCACATCCCGGATACGGCAGTGTCACGCCGTCTTGGGTTTGACTTGCTTGAAAGCAGAGAGTCACACCGGACAAGCACTCCTGTCCGCCCTGAACGCACAGGTGGAAAAGTGGCTGACTCCGCAGCAACTGGATATTGGCAAAGTGGTGTGTGACAACGGAAAAAATTTGATAGCGGCATTGAAGTTGGGCAAGTTGACACATGTGCCGTGCATGGCACATGTGTGTAATCTGATCGTACAACGCTTTGTGCATAAGTACACAGGCTTACAGGACGTCCTGAAGCAGGCCAGGAAGGTGTGTGGCCATTTCAGGTGTTCCTACACGGCCATGGCTCACTTTGCCGATAGCCAGCGGCGAAACAACATGCCAGTGAGGCGCTTGATTTGCGACAGCCCTACACGTTGGAATTCAACACTCCTAATGTTCGACCGCCTGCTCCAACAAGAAAAAGCTGGTAATGAATATTTGTATGACCGGGGTGCTAGGACAGCCTCTGGGGAGCTGGGAATTTTTTTGCCACGTTACTGGACGCTCATGCGCAATGCCTGTAGGCTCATGCGTCCTTTTGAGGAGGTGACAAACCTAGTCAGTCGCAACGAAGGCACCATCAGCGACATCATACCATTTGTTTTCTTCATGGAGCGTGCCCTGCGAAGAGTGCTGGATCAGGCTGTAGATGAGCGTGAAGAGGAAGAGGAAGAGTTGTGGTCACCATCACCACCAGAAACAGCCTTATCAGCATCGCTTGCTGGACCTGCGGCAACGCTGGAAGAGGATTGTGAGGAAGAGGAGTCAGAGGAGGATTGTAGCTTTGAGGAGGAGGAGGAGGAGCAAGACCAAACACAACAGGCATCCCAGGGTGCTCGTTGTCACCTATCTGGTACCTGTGGTGTTGTACGTGGCTGGGGGGAAGAACATACCTTCAATGACATCACTGAGGAGGAGGAACGGGAAATGAGTAGCTCGGCATCCAACCTTGTGCAAATGGGGTCTTTCGTGCTGTCCTGCCTGTTGAGGGACCCTCGTATAAAAAGGCTGAAGGAGAACGATCTGTACTGGGTGTCCACGCTACTAGACCCCTGGTATAAGCAGAAAGTGGCGGAAATGTTACCCAATTACAACAAGTCGGAAAGGATGCAGCATTTGCAAAATAAATTAAAAAGTATGCTTCACACAGCGTATAAGGGTGATGTCACAGCACAACGGGAATCTAACAGGGGGAGAGGTGGAAGTCATCCTCCTCCTCCTCCTCCCACGACCACGCCGGCAAGGACAGGACGCTTTAAAGACGTGTTGTTGATGAGGACATGCGGACCTTTTTAAGTCCTATGCATCGCCACAGCCCTTCGGGATCCACCCTCAGAGAGCGACTCGACCGACAGGTAGCAGACTACCTCGCCTTAACTGCAGATATCGACACTCTGAGGAGCGATGAACCCCTTGACTACTGGGTGTGCAGGCTTGACCTGTGGCCTGAGCTATCCCAATTTGCGATAGAACTTCTGGCCTGCCCCGCTTCAAGTGTCCTGTCAGAAAGGACCTTCAGTGCAGCAGGAGGTATTGTCACTGAGAAGAGAAGTCGCCTAGGTAAAAAAAAGGATTACTATGTTCTCACGATCCCATCTACCAAAACTAGCCATTCACTACATCCCACTATCATCGACCCCTCTTTCCAACAGATAATGCTTGGTGTCCGGTTAAGGCACTAGACCACCTATGGACAACTCGTAACACGCACTTACCAGACTCTCCGCTCTTACAACTACAAGGGCACCCACTCACCACAGCTAAATTCACAACGCATGTTAGAATCTTATTGGCAAAACTGGGTTACAACCCGGCTTCATTCTCTGGGCGCTTCTTCAGCCTCTAGTACAAACACCCCACATCATCAAGAGACTGGGTCGATGGAAATCCTCCATATACCATACGTATATAGAGAGCTTTGCCAAGCCTTCAGGAACTTAGTTATGTAATAAATGCAATAAAGTGTGTTTCTTTGAACTTTTTTTGCCCTCTTTTATTTACAGGCCCACTAGGACGTTGGTTTCGGCACACCACAACCAAACTTTCATCTCAGACACTATCCATTACATATTAAATTCCAAGCACTGTGACTGTGACTGTGTGTGTGTGTGACTGTCAGTGTGTGTGTGACTGCCTGTGAGTGTGTGACTGTCTATGTGTGTATGTCTGTGTGTCTGTCTGTGTGTGTGTGTGTGTGTGTGTGTGACTGTCTACCTGTGTGTGTAACTGTCTGTCTGTGTGTCTGTGTGTGTGGCTGTCTGCCTGTGTGTGACTTTGTGTGTGTGGCTGTCTGCCTGTGTGTGTGTGTGACTGTCTGCCTGTGTGTGTGTCTGAGTGTGTGGCTGTCTGCCTGTGTATGTGGCTGTCTGCCTGTGTGTTTGACTGTCTGCCTGTGTGTGTGACTGTCTGCCTGTGTGTGTGACTGTCTGCCTGTGTGTGTGACTGTCTGCCTGTCTTTGTATGTGTGGATGTTTGCCTCTGTGTCAGTGACTGTCTGCCTCTGTGTGTGGGTGTGTGTGTGTGTGCGTGCATCTGCTAGTGAGAGAGCCTCCTGGTGACACCCTACATAGCACAATGACTTATGGGGCTGGCATAGATTTTTTTCCAGGGCTGATTCGTATCCCCAGTCCGGCCCTGGAGAGTTTAGGCAAAAGGAGGTCAGATTATAAGCCTTTGCTATTTGCATCCATATATTTCAGTGCCATGCATTATTATTTTCTGGTCTCAGGTCAAAGTAGCATATCTGAACAGAGCATACAATGGTAAAGAATAAGAACAGCTTCATGTCGGTTGATCAGTCAGAGTGACTTGTTTACAATAACTGGGGTGTATCCACATGGCTTTTCCTTCTAATTTCACCGAGGTGGCTGTGGTTAGCAACACTTGGAAGGGACCATCAAATCTTGTCTCAAGTCCCTTTCTCAAATGTCTTTTTATCACTACCCAATTTCCAGGTTGTAGTTTATGAGTGGTAGAACTGGAGTCTGGATCTGGAATAGAATCAAACACTTGTTTATGCACCTGCCCTAACTTTTTATGGAGGGCCTGGACATAGGAGGTCATGTTACTATGTTGTACTTAAAGTGTCTGTGGGAAATGGAGTCCTGTCTTGGGGGCACATACAAACAGAATTTTGAAGGGAGACAAACAACTTCTAGGATGGGGGGTGAATCTCATAGAGAAGAGCGCTAGGGGAAGGCATTCAGTGCAAGGCTTCCCTGTCTCTTGCATGGCTTTGGCAATTTTATTTTTCAGAGTACCATTTGCCCTTTCTACTTTCTCACTACTCTGGTGGTGGTAAGGGGTATGGAAGGCCTGAATAATCCCTAGTGCCTTCATTATTTCTTGCATTATTTCTCCAGTGAAATGGCTACCGCTCTCCCCTTCAATCACTTCAGGTACGCCGTTTCTACATACTATTTCCTTCAGAAGCTTACTTGCCGTGACCTTTGTTGTGGCTTTCGACACTGGGTAGGCCTCAGGCCAACCTGAAAAGAGATCGATGCACACCAACACATATTCATACACTCCTACCTTAGGCAGTTGAATATATTCTATCTGCAGTCTCTGAAACGGGTAAGGTGGCCTTGGTATATGTTTATCAGGTGTTTTGACAGCCTGTCCGGGGTTATTACTAGCACAAATCATGCAAGCACGGGTATGCTTAGCTGCTACAACAGTAAACCCAGGTGCCACCCGATGGGTATTCACTATACAGTTCATGTTCATCTTGGAAAAATGTGTGGGTCCATGGGCTACTTGAGCCATCATAGGGTACAATACTCATAGTAAACACAGTATTTTACCTTTTATCCACATCTTGTCATCATCAGGTTCTGCATCTTGTTTCCTACAGAGATCTTATTTGTCTTTGCTTGCTTGCTTCTGCAGGCTTAACAGTATATTGTAGTCGACAGTCTTTTCTGGAAGGGCAAGCTTTAGGAAGGTGTTACCTGTAGAAGGATGAAGTTGGATTGCTGCTTGCTTGGCAGCTTTGTCTGCTTTGTGGTTTCATCTGTGATCTTCACATGAGCTGCCACCTTGATGATGCCTACTTGAGTGGGTTGCAGGATAGCGTCCAAAGTGCACTCACAACTTCAGAGTTTTTGATTGGAGTTCCTGCTGAAGTGAGAAAATCATGAGCCCACTGTAACGGATCGCCTGGCACCCCGACTGGGCACCTCCGTTAAAGGATGCTCCTAGCGTTTCCTGAGGACTCCAAGCACTCTGGCAGACACCAAAATCACCGAATCAGAGAAGCATATAAATCCTCTCAAGCCTCTGAATGCTGTAGACAGTTGAATAGGAACCATACGAATAGGTTTTCTATCCTAGCAGTCAAACTGGAACAGCATACAATAAATCCTCCCCCAATAATGAGACAACACTTCACTTTGAGGGTAAAACAGGAACTCTGGACTGGCTCATCCAGCCTGGCTTTTATTTCCATCTCACACATACAGGCCACACCCAGGGGGAGGCATAAAATGACCAATAGTATCACGGGTGCAACCCACACATCCCCTCCCCTTAGTGTGACACATAATCCCATTATGCATACAGTTTAAAATAGACTTTTTACACAACTTTCATAACTCTAAAACCATACATCACATTCACATAAAAATACATATCCACAATCAATCCATTAAACAACATATTAAAAAATGGCATGAATCCGAACAGGGGTTCAAAAGTTACTAAAAGTATCTTTTGTCCCTTACTAGCCGCATGGCAAACCGGTTTAGCCAGGTTTTACATAGGAGACAAAGAGGGAAGTAATCCAATTATCCAGCGCTAGAAGCAGACTCCATTAACCACATGGTTACAGAAAGACATAAAACACTTTAAAATACAGAAAGTTACTTTTTATCCATAACACACAGACATTTCCCATATCCCCAGATAGCTGGGATCTGAGCGCACAAAACTACCGAATAGCGCGCAGATCCTATTCACACAGTACAATTGTAGATTATACTAGCTTTAGTGTAACTATAATCTTAATTTTATTAATGACAGGAGGCGAATATTTGCTTAAGTCTCTCTTTACTAGAACTCCACAGCAGCACATTAACAGAGAGATAAACACCAAAGACAAAAACATAAAGGTATCTATATAAGGCTCCTCCTAAGCCACCATTTCCTCTTTCACGCTGCGACAACGTAACGTACACAACAATGACAATAACTAAATAAAGAAAAATTCACAACATAACGATGAATGTCATCTGGAAAAACTTCGGATAATGGATGAACTTGATCTTTATCCCGCCAAACGGCCGATCCTATGAACTGAAGTCGAACCATTAAACTGAAACGAAATAAACAGAATCGAAAACACTGATTAGTGAACGAAATGTACTGATAAAACATAAATCCCACGATCCAGTACTGATAGAATAAAGACACGAAATCCATACTAATGACCGTCAATACAGTATAACATGCACTTCCCACAACATCACCCCAGACTAACCAACCTAGCCCAGATAATCAGACAAATCAACAGAAATACAATCAATGCAATCCATCCAAAACAAGGGGGGGGAGAAATCAAATTGGGTGGGAAATATTCGCCTCCTGTCATTAATAAAATTAAGATTATAGTTACACTAAAGCTAGTATAATCTACAATTTTATAGCATGTCAGGAGGCTTCATATTTGCTGTTTTAACGCTCCGACAGCAAAGCAAAAGAAGCATGTTCCGACGGTCTAAAGTAAAATAGGCGAAAAAACTCTACACGGGACCCGTCCGCCGGACGCAAAATGTCCTGAAGGGAAGCGCTCGCCAAAAAAGCTCCGGAAGCTGCGGCGCTCCTAACCAAAAGCGCTCTGAAGGTCGCATCCACGCCCGCCAGAGCCAAAAGACATCTTATCCATCGCGCCAGTGCCTTCGCTACACGAAACTTAGGCGAGTCCTAGAAGTAAGGGCATGATACAACCATCGATTCAGACTTGGTACGTCTAAGCACCTTGACGGAGATCCCCTCTGGAGAAAAACGAGAAAGCGCCGACATCGAAGGCCCGGACATCCGAAACACGTCTGAGCGAGACCAGACACAACAAGAGGGCAAATTTCACTGAAAGCTGGCGAAGAGAAAGGTCCTGGTTATCAGGCCAATTCCGAAAGAACGCCAAAACCAAACGCACGTCCCAGAGGGAAGAATACTTGGGCGCCGGAGGGCGCACCAGTCTCATTCCATGCAGGAGCCTGCAGACTAGCGGATCCTGGCCGATGGGGAAAAACTCGAAGCAGGACATGTGCCGTCGAGATAGCTGATCCAACCACGATAACCGAGCGATATGACCGACCCAAGTCAAAGAGATGAGACAAGAAATTCAGCACGCTAGATACAGGACCGGTATAGGGATCGGTATCCCGTTCCAAGCACCAGCGACACCAGGAGCTCCATGTTGAGAGATAACACCTCCTCATCCCAGGGGCCCAGGGATCCCAGAGAAGGCCACTAGCCGACTGCGATAACGCCTCGACATTCCAGGCACCCCTGAAAGAGTCCAGGGTCATCCCGAATATTGCCTTGCTGTTCCAGGCGGATATATGCAGGAGGCACCAGCTCAATCCGGCCTGCACGTCCGAGGCCAGGGAGATCATCTGGTCCTAAGAGGCTCTCTTGCGTAGAGAGTGCGCCTTCAGCCGCTGCATGGCCCTGTAATGTAGTGGGCCCGGGTAGAACGCCTGTATCGAGGCCAAGAGGAGACCCACCACGCGAGCCAACCTCCGGAGGGGAGTCCGGTCTTGTCGAAAACACGTCTGATCTCCTTCCGAATGGCCGTTATCTTCGCCACAGGCAGGCGGAGAATGCTGTCTTGCGCAACGACTACGAAACCCAAGAATTCCACCGTCTGCGCAGGCTCCAAGGCCGATTTCTTCAGAATGACCACGAACCCCAGGCATTCCAACGAGGAAAACGCAGAGCGCGTCCGAAATCTGAGCCCGGCAGGGTCCTCGCAAAGATAAGCAAGTCGTCCAGATAGATGATGCAGCGTACGGCCTCTGATCTGAATTGGGTGACCACCGGTTTCAGGAGCTTGGTGAAGCACCAAGAGGCCAAGCTGAGGCCGAAGGGGAGGCATGGGAATTGGTACGGACTGCGACAGGCCCCGTCCACCGGGACGGAGAGGTAAGCGTCTTCTAAGTCTCATGACCCAGTCTACTGGCCAGAGAAGGCATCGAAGAAGGTGAATGCCCTCCATCTCGAAGTGGTTGTATACCACGAAGGCGTTCATTTCTCCTAAATTGATCACTGGACGGAATACTACAGACTTCTCCCTTACCAGGAGAAAATCGAGCTGACGAAACCCCCCAAATCCGGGGCCTGTAGAACCTTTGGCTAGCGGAGCTCGAACTTCCACCTCCAACAAGGGCTGTTGGCCTCTTGTGATGACGGGGATCCTCGGGCGTCCAACCTGTGTAGGGGAAGAGTGGAAGTCTGTGACATAACTCCTCACTGTCCCAAGGACCCATACGTCTGAAGGTAACCGTGGGCGGAAGACCTTCCCGATCGAAGACTTCGCTTTATCCCGGGAGGTAAACAGAATAACCTGTTTCTGCAGTTCCTCAACGAAAGGCTCCCTGAACAGCAGACCTTTAGCTAGGGGACCCACATCTTCGGCTCCCAAATCCAACAGCTTGTTGTCCATATGGAAGAGTGCCGTCTTCCTGGGTTCCGTGCAAAGGGCCACAGTGGCATTGCCCAGCAGGCAAATGGAACGAAGTGCCCAGTCCCTCATGGTGGCTGGGTCCAGAGCCCTACCTTCTGTGAAGGCCTCGTCTGTTAGGGCCAACATCCGGGGTAACCGCCACCCTGTCCGGCAGTACCGGTCTGGGGCATTCCGCCCACAGCTTCTTGCAGGCCTCACTTCCAAGGGGTCTACGGACCCAGCAGCGCACAAATTGTGCCAAGTGGTTGGGCAGTGACTAGTCCGAGGACCTTGGGCGTCTGATAGATTGAGGCTCTAACAGAGGTTCTCCAGTAGTGCCCAAAAGGGTATCGTCCCCCAACATTGTCGTGGGGGCCCTAGTCGGTGGCGCGTCTTCCTCTTCCCAGCGTCCACCGGGACCCTCGCCAAGGTCCGCAACCCAAACATCTTCTCCATCTGAGGGAGGCTGGTCTGCCCGCCACACATCCAGCACGGCCAAGGTGGGGGGGGGTAAGGAGGCCTCCTCCCCTGCGCCCGATAGGCGGTGGCGCCTGGCCGGCGCGGTTGTCAACCTCAAACCACGTCACTTCGCCGGAGTCTTGCCCGTCCGGGAGCGTGGTTCAGGGTCTTCACCCTTTCAATAGCGCGTTCGCGCACTTGCCTGCTCTCGCACCTGAGAGTCTGACTCATCCGAGTCTTCTGCCAACTGAGGGGTTCCACACACACCCCTGTCCGTATGTGGTTGAGGGAGGGCCCTAGCCAGGGCTTTTTCAACAGATGCGGTCACAGCCGCATTAAGTAAAGCCTGCAAATTCTGCTCCTGTGCAGAGGCGTCCATAAAGTCTGAGTCTATGATACTTGATACCTACGAAGTTAAAAAACAGGTATCATTAGCAGGCAAAAGGGGCAGCACCCCTAGTGCAGGCCAATCATGGGGCACAGACAAAGCAGGCCAATCAAGGGGCACAGACAAAGCAGGCCAATCAAGGGGCACAGACAAAGCAGGCCAATTATAAAGGCACAGACAAGGCAGGCCAGTATAAGGGTACGGGCGGTACCGACCCAGAGGTATAATGCAGGCGGAAACCTAGATCCTTTTAGACATGTAGTAGAATCTTGACTATTAGGGTGCAGGGTAGAGACGAAGCTGGGTCCTTATAGGCAAGGTTCTTCAAGATAGCGATACACTTTAGTTTTTATATGGTTGTGCCTAATCCATTAGGCCACAAAATAAGAGTGCCATGCTCAACCACCCAGATGGGGCCTGAACCCACAATCCCTGGCTTTTGACGCCAGTGCTACCTCCATCAGGCAACCGAGGCTTGATTAGAGCAGTCCTAGTTCAATAAGTGGGTAAGGACACCAGGCAGGGACACCTGCAGGAGGCACGCAGTGCCATGTGGAAGTCAGGAGAACCAGTAAACCGTAAAACCATGTCCATAGAAAAACATGCAGGGCAAGCACACATGCAAAGAATCGAAAACTAAAGTCTATTGCTTAGTTACTTGGGAAGGTGAGGGGGATTGAATCTGCGACCCTCATATATGGGGCATAATTTATGATGCAAGGGCTCACAGAGCTGCCTCACATGGACAGAAAAGAAAGCGGTCACCAAAAAATACGCACCCCCAAAAAGCCCAGGAGATGGGGAAACACACCGGACCAGCTAGTCACTGTACCTTTAATAAGGCAGTGACGCGCGCATCTAACACAGTGGAGAGCCGCGCACCCACTGCCCGACCACGCGGTCGCGGGGAAGGTGACCGGGAGCGGAGGCTCCCGCGGCAAATGAATAGATCCCTGCTCCGTCCCCACTCTGATAACAGTGTTAGCGAGTGAGCGGGGACGCGGGCAGGGTAAAGAACAAAACGGGGATTCCCGCTCGGCGGACGAAGCCGGCGGGCGGGAATCAAAGGCAACACACGAGGGACCGCAGGAGTCTTTCTCCGCGGTCCCGGCGGTCGGCACGGGGAATAGACGGAAGACCGCTTTTCGGCGACCACCACGGCCAATAAGCCAGAGGAAACAGAACAAACAATAAAGCCAACAGGGTAAAACAAAACTCCCAAGGAGAAAACAGGCACAAAGAAATAAACACATGGCAAACTACCAGTAATCTGTATAACTAAACACATGGCAAACTACCAGTAATCTGTATAAATAAACACATGGCAAACTGTCAGTAATCTGTATAACTAAACACATGGCAAACTGTCAGTAATCTGTATAACTAAACACATGGCAAACTGTCAGTAATCTGTATAACTAAACACATGGCAAACTGTCAGTAATCTGTATAATCAAACACATGGCAAACTTTCAGTAATCTGTATAACTAAACACATGGCAAACTGTCAGTAATCTGTATAACTAAACACATGGCAAACTGTCAGTAATCTGTATAACTAAACACATGGCAAACTACCAGTAATCTGTATAACTAAACACATGGCAAACTGTCAGTAATCTGTATAACTAAACACATGGCAAACTGTCAGTAATCTGTATAACTAAACACATGGCAAACTGTCAGTAATCTGTATAACTAAACACATGGCAAACTACCAGTAATCTGTATAAATAAACACATGGCAAACTGTCAGTAATCTGTATAAATAAACACATGGCAAACTGTCAGTAATCTGTATAAATAAACACATGAAAAAAAACGATCAGTATTGTAAAGGAAACATTCACCAAAGAAAATAAAAGAGCCAGAAAGGCACATAAATCTCACAACCAAGCATAGTTCATAACAATCATAAATAAATCACACTAAATCCCAAAGCCACCCACAAGAAGCAGGAGGCAGAGGTACTCTGACCTGTACTGATGCAGAGCAGCAAAGAAAGAGGAAATGGTGGCTTAGGAGGAGCCTTATATAGATACCTTTATGTTTTTGTCTTTGGTGTTTATCTCTCTGTTAATGTGCTGCTGTGGAGTTCTAGTAAAGAGAGACTTAAGCAAATATGAAGCCTCCTGTCATGCTATAAAATTCATACAGTACAATCGCTATATGTGGTGCTTGGGCAGTGTGGCTAACCAAAACGTATGTAGATAGTTTTAGGTAGTCCATCAAGGTACTGGCCAATAGATTAGTTGGGAATTGTAAATGTGCTAAAGATTGTTGTAGTAGCGTGTATATCTTGCTAGATAGCGTGAGCTCTGCCGTCTAGCGAGAGTGTGAATAGTGTGTAACTGTATTATAGCGCACGGTACCATAACCATGTATAATTACTGATACTGTAAATAAGTACTAATAATTGTCGTCTATGTTGCATGTTTTAACACCATAATCACTACTAATTGTACTGTGACTTTAACTTGTATTCTAACCTATGCTAACCGTACTATAACTACTGTTTGTAAAGACGATTTTACTGGGGTATGTTATAGACGGGTAATTTAGATATAAGGAATTATAGCGTGGGTGACCGTATAGTTTCGCCAAAGGGCACAGTATTAGTTACTTAGTGACTGGTGTAACAGCTGTGTGTGTACGGGAATTCCCTGAGTGTTTTGTTGTGTGCGTTTCGCTTAGTAACTGTACCACGTGGTGCTGTTGCCGAGGGAACGGGTGTGACCGTTGGTAGAGTGTTTGTATAGTTTCTGTTGGAAACGACGCTCCATTGTTAAGTATGGGCGCGTCGGATTTGACGATTTTGGATCCCTTAGGATGTATGATTAAAAACTTTAAAAAGGGATATGCAGTATGTGATTTTGGGGTAAAGATGTCTCCAGCACGCCTGATTACATTGTGTAGTAGGGAATGGCCTACTTTGGTTGCCGCATGGCCACCACGTGGCAGTTTGGATCCTAGTCTGGTACAGCGTGTACACGTGACTGTATCAGGTAGGCCTGAACTTTACGGCCAGTTTCCATATATTGATTGTTGGAGGCAGGCTGTATATGACTTGCCAAAATGGATCCAAGTATGCCACGAGGAGCAATGTCGCCTCATGGTGGCCAGGACTCGCTTGTCCACTAAGGCCGTAATTACGCCCATTTTGGACACGCCCACTGAGTCTGAGATCCCTATGCCGCCCCCTTACTCCTCCTCCACCGGAAGAGGAAGAGGAGGTGCTGTTGGAAACGCTCCTCCCCTTGCCCCGTTGTCCCCACCTACTCCCTCCTCTAGCTCAGAGTCCAGCCCCCTTTTTCAAACCCTCCCCTTCCGGTACCTACCTCCGTTAACTCCACATACCCAGATTTGGCGCCATATCTAGCTTCCGGTCAGGCTCTTCCTAGCCCGGCCCGGAATATTCTACTCACCAACCTTCCCCTTAGTAAAGCGTCCCCATCCCCATGCCTTACTACCCCTCGACCGGAACCCCTAACGGACTCATCTCTACGAAGCCCCATACTAACCCGACAACTGACCGGTACCCTCCAACCCCGACAATATCAAATGCCTCTTCGATTGGCTCCTGGCCCGACACACATTAACGATGATGGCCAGATACAATATGCTGATCCAGTCTACGTCTATGTCCCTTTCACAACCACCGATCTCTTTAATTGGAAGACCCATAACTCCTCTTACACTGAAAAGCCTCAAGCCATGACGGATTTGTTTACCTCAATAGTCCAGACACACAATCTCACTTGGGCTGATTGCCAGCAATTATTAATGACATTGTTTAATAACGAGGAAAGGACTAGGATAAATCAAGCGGCAATTAAAGCGCTGGAACAAGAGGCCCGTACACAGAATCAGGCCAACCCAGCAGCATGGGCTGCAGCCCATTATCCAAATACCGATCCAAATTGGAATGTCAATGGCGCAGACATGGTCCATTTAAAAGCTTACAGAGACGCTATTATTGCTGGCATGAAAGCCGGAGGAAAGAAGGCGATTAATATGTTTAAGGCGGCTGAGGTATTACAGAAATGTGATGAATCGCCCAGTGTCTTTTATGACCGATTATTGGAGGCATACCGTTTGTATACCCCCTTTAATCTGGAGGCTCCTGAGAATTCCCGGATGGTTAACTCTGCCTTTGTCAGCCAAGCCTACGGAGATATAAAGCGCAAGCTACAGAAGTTAGAAGGGTTTGTAGGGATGTCTATAACCCAACTAATGGAGGTAGCGAATAAAGTGTATATGAACAGGGAAACAGAGACAAAGAAAGAGGAAGAGCACAAGATGCGTAGAAAGGCAGATATGCTAGCGGTAGCGATCGCAGGCGTAGATAGAAGGGAAAAGGAGGTGTATAGGGGAGCAGATAAAGGCGAGAGTAAGTGGAATAGGGAACCCCTGAGTAGGAATCAATGCGCGTACTGTAGGGAAGAAGGGCATTGGAGAAGTGAGTGTCCACAAAGGGAACAGTGTGAGAAAGACAGACCTAGGGCAGGATATGGTAATTATAGAGGCAGAGCGAGAGGTAGAGGAGGTCCTGGAGGGAATAATGGTAGCAATAGAGGAAATGTTAGAGAAGATAGGTACTATCCAGCAGCGCAGAGATCCCGCGATAGAGAAGATAGGGACTTTGTAGGATTGGCTGACACGGTCATGGAGGACTATTGATACCAACCGGGCTCCATCCCTCTTGGCCGAGCGGAGCCTATGGTCAATGTATCAATAGGGGGAAAAAGGAGTGCGTTCATGATCGATACTGGTGCTGAACATTGGGTGGTGACTGACCAAGTTGCTCTCCATCTGGAAGAACCATCACTGTAATAGGAGCAACTGGAAGGAGTGCTGCTAAACTGGTTCTTAAAAGTCGACTCTGTACATTGGGAGGCCACGTAGTGAAACATCAATTCCTTTATATGCCTGAATGTCCAGTCCAACTGCTAGGACGTGATTTGTTGTCAAAATTACAAGCACAGATAATGTTTCTACCTAATGGATCAACTTCTTTAAAGTTCAATGGACCTTCAGGTATAATGACAATATCTGTACCAAAGGAAGAAGAGTGGCGACTTTATACAGCGTTGACTAACCAAAACCCTAAGAGTCATGAATCCTTGTTCAATATACCAGGAGTGTGGGCAGAGAACAACCCACCAGGACTTGCTCGCAATATCCCACCAATTCGAATCAAACTGAAACTTGGGGTCTATCCAGTGAGCTTAAGGCAATATCATATCCCACAAAAGGCCAAGAAGAACATACAATCATATTTGGATAAGTTCATACGGTATGGTATCCTAAAATTCTGTACTTCCCCCTGGAACACCCCATTGTTGCCTGTTCAAAAGCCCGGTACAGATGAGTATCGCCCTGTGCAGGACTTGAGGGCAGTCAATGATGCGGTCATAAGTATACACCCAGTCGTGCCCAACCCATATAACCTGCTTGCTTTAATTCCGGGCGGGGCTACCTATTTCACTGTCTTAGATCTCAAAGATGCCTTCTTTTGCCTTCGAATTGCTGCAGAAAGCCAGTGTATCTTCGCATTCCAATGGGAAAATGCTGTAACAGGCTCGAAACGCCAGATGACTTGGACAAGACTGCCCCAAGGGTTTAAAAATTCACCTACCCTATTTTGGATCAGCTTTAAGTCAAGACTTACTGGATTTCAAGTCCATCCCAGGAGAGTGTGTACTATTGCAATATGTAGATGATTTGTTGATAGCGGCAGTTACAAGAGAAATATGTCAGCAAGCAACACATGATCTACTACACATTCTCTGGAAGGCAGGATACAAGGTGTCCAGGAAGAAAGCTCAGTTGTGTCAGCCGACTGTCAAGAATCTGGGATTCCATATCTCTGAAGGTCAAAGAATAATGGGGCCAGAGAGAAAAGAAGCTGTATGCCAAATACCAATACCCAAGAATAGAAGACAAGTGTGAGAATTCTTGGGGGCAGCAGGCTTCTGTAGGATATGGATCCCCAGTTATGTGATATTGGCGAAACCTCTTTACGCAGCTATAAAAGGTACAGAACACGATCCCTTCCTATGGACCCCTGAACAGCAAAAGGCATTTTAAGATGTGAAGAAGGCTTTGATGAGTGCCCCAGCATTAGGTCTACCTGATCATACACGTCCATTCTACTTATATGTACACGAGCAAAGAAGAATGGCTGTGGGAGTATTGACACAGTACTTGGGATCATGGCAACGACATGTTGCATATATGTAAAAACAACTGGATGCAGTGGCCAGTGTCTTCCACCTTGTCTAAGAGCCGTAGCTGCCGCCGCCCTGCTGGTAGCCGAAGCTGATAAACTCACTCTGGGTCAAGAACTCTATGTGCGAGTCCCGCACGCAGTACAAACGTTGCTAGACTATAAAGGCAATCATTGGTTTAGTAACAGCCGCATGACTAAGTATCAAGCTATGTTGTGTGAAAACCCAAGAGTGCATTAAGAGACTGTTAACACCTTAAATCCAGCTACCCTTTTGCCACAACCTACTGAGAGCCAACATGATTGCCTGGAGGTAATGGATGAAGTGTTCTCAAGTAGACCAGATCTTCGTGACTTTCCCATCCAGAACCCTGATGTACAGTACTATACGGACGGCAGTAGTTATGTGAAAGAAGGGATTCGCTATGCAGGATATGCAGTGACTACCATAGACAAGGTGATAGAAGCACGGCCATTGTCAAAAGGAACACCGGCACAGAAGGCAGAATTAATTGCACTAACACGAGCGTTACAATTGGCTGAAGGTTTAAGAGTGAACATCTACACGGACTCCAAGTATGCGTTTCTAACCACTCATGCCCACAGAGCTCTGTTTAAAGAAAGAGGATTATTGAACTCAGAGGGTAAAGAAATCAAGTACGCAGCTGAAATATTGCAAATACTGGAAGCCGTATGGGAACCGAAAGAAGTTTGTATTATACATTGTCGGGCGCATCTGAAAGGAGATGGTGACGTAAGCAAAGGAAATCGGATGGCAGATAATGCAGTTAAGCGTGCCGCTGAATCAGGAAGACAGGAGTATGTGGAACATATAGCTGCTCTTATACCGACTTCACTGTCTCAATGGACTCCAGTTTATACAGCTCAAGAAAAAGAGTGGTTAAAGACTGAAACTGGGAAGTACCTGGAGAACAAATGGTATCAGTTAGAAGATGGAAGAATAGTTATTCCAGCATCACTAGCTGTAGAAATTGTCCAGAACTATCACAACGGGACACATTCTGGAAGAGATAGTATGGAAGAATCTCTCAGAAAACATTTCTACATACCAAGATTGTCCAATTGTGTATCATGGTGTCTGTGGACGAAGGTTTCTCATATACACCCTTCATTACAGACCACTAATACCAAAGGTGTGACCCATATCTACATACATAAGATGAGCCCTTTTGTCTCAATTCTTTGTATGCAATTTTTGCACAATCTTATCCGGATGGAGTGGAATGGCCTGATACACTTGTAAATTTGTAAATATAGCGTGGTTTGTTTCACAATGGGTATATTTCCATCAATATCATTATCACTTTATTGCTTGATTTACTATTATGTTCACTAATATAGATTTTATTATTATTATTATTTTTATTTTTATTTTTTTTATTTTTTGATTACCGGATGAGGACCATTAAATCGCGAATGCCAGCACTTTCCTAAGGCAATAGCTGCACAATGGCCATAATACCTAAGTTCTAACAAGACTGGGTCAATTGAGCGTTGAATGACAATTTCTCTAAAGACATCTTGATAAAAAACTGTGA
The DNA here is from genome assembly GCF_036172605.1 of Pelobates fuscus. Lineage (NCBI taxonomy): Eukaryota > Metazoa > Chordata > Amphibia > Anura > Pelobatidae > Pelobates > Pelobates fuscus. The sequence continues at coordinate 410,737,540 of NC_086319.1, read as the reverse complement.
ACCCTATCTTTACTGGGCTAACACAGTAATTTCTGGTCATTTAGAGGTCTTTATTGTCAATGTACTTACTATGGAAGACACATGGGCAGGATGTATCACTTTAATTTGGCATCCTAGCCTGTGTCCTCTTAACACTAAATATAATATATATATTAAACAATATTGCCTGGGGCCAGGGGGTGGGGAGTTAAAAAGCTTGCATCAGAGATATTTTTAATTTCTTCAAATTACTCGGATGCCTATCCCTACTCTGTATTACATCTATAGGAGTATAAGCATTAGAATACTCCCTAAATAGTCCTTTTAACGTTGAGATTGGATTTTTTCATTTAGCACACAGTGGTGCTCTTTAATGATAAAAGATTGAGAGGTCGAAGATTAGTTATAACTTGGGCAATTTTCGGCTTCTCCCGATGGGGAGAATATTCAGGTCCGCCCATCGGTCACATGGGGTCCGCCCACGTGAGGATGATGGGCAGGTTAGGATCTGTGGCAAAGTACCCGCCCACGTGAGGTTGATGGGCGGTACGCAGTGGCTATGATGGACAAGCCACGCCCATTTAGAGTAATGCCGGAAGCGTCACGTGACGTACGGCTCGGCAGGTCACGTGACCGGCTGGGGACTCCCCCTTACATATGGATTAACGAGCATTTGCGGTTATAGACGGTTAGCCAGGATATGACAGGCAGCTGGAGAGAAATACACCCCCACATCCTATTGGCCAGAAGGTAATCAAGTTTCCTGGTATTTGAGGTATTTAAGAGGCTTCATTTCAGTTATATGTTGGCCCCTAACGAAGGTGCATCTATAGCACCGAAACGTACGTTTGGCGTTTTTTCTGCACTGGGCACTGGTGTTGGAGCACCATGATCACTATTTATGGGTATACAGGGACTTAGAACGTTGTGTTCTTTGCTTTTTTTCTGTAAATAATTGGGTTTCAATACCACAGTACCAATTTGGTGTATCATGGCCAGTTTTCTATTCGATAAGTCAAAAAGAGACGCTTGGTGTAGAGACACGGATAAAGTCTTTTCAGAACAGGATCTTACAAGTCTCATAGATAGTGATAATATCATTTCATCGTTTAATCGTTTGACTAATTTATTTCAGCAGCAAATTAAAACAGGGTGGGAAATTGCATCCCTGGATAACTATCTTAAAAAAGATTTAATTCCGAGGGGATTAAGGGTACAAAATATACCAGCATCTCATATTGAGGAGGATGAATTTATAAAAGAGTGGGAGGAAGCTGCAGGCACATGCTCCAAGAGGTTTATGGAAATTCTCTGTAAATTTGAAACTAAAAGATTGGAAAGGGTTAACAAAGAAGTGGATGAGCAGATAGATAGAATTGCAGCTTTTAAAGAGGAACCAAATTTTGAAACATTAGAGATACAACTTAAAAACAACTTGGATAGATTCCAACAAAATATTAAGATTCGTAAACATTCCAAGTTCATTAGAGATAACAACGACTTTAAAAGTGGTAATGTTTATAGAAAGAACAAGAATCCTAGAAGGAGTTTCTCTGAACCAATATCAACGTCAGAATATGAGACGAGCGGCTCTGACTCAGACTCCTCTAAAGCGAGCACGTCTGCTACATCAGAACGCAACTCTAAAAGCATATTAAAAAGAGGGGTTTCTTTTTTAGGACAACCCAATATGGAAGAAAGTATAGCCCCCCGGACAAGGTACAGAGGCAGACCACCCCAACAATTCAGGGGAAGAAGAAGATACTAGATAATACCCCTATAAACAACCAGATCATCAATTTGTCCTCATACACCCCGACCAAAACAGAGCTACAGGTTTTACAGCGGGGTATGTCCTTTGTCCCAGTCTCAGATTTTGATAAGTTCAGCTGGACAAAGGACATACACCTGTTTGCTAGAAAACTGGCTCTGCACAAATTTCATTATATGAAAGACGAAAAAAGGGCAAAAGATCTAGGACTACAAGCCTCAGATATGGGTGCACTGGATATGTTGGTTGACCTCCTTATTGCTAATGACGAATCTGAAGTAAGACATCCCCCCTTTACACATCTAAAAAAGAAAAGCATGTTCACTCCACATATAGTGGACTTTAAATACATAGACCTATTTGTGGAGATGACATGCAATGAAATTGACAAAATCAATTCAAAAGATCTTCCAATCCAACCTAACAGTAATATCTCCCCCCAAGAAAACATCTCTCTTAAAAAACTTAAAGAATTGGATGAGGTTATCTTTAAACCCTCGGATAAAGGGGGCAATACAGTCATTTTAAACAAACCCGACTATGTCTCAATGGTACAGAGACTAATTGGGGACAGTAACACGTACGAAGTCTTAAAGGGTGACCCCACTAAAAAGTATTTGGCAGAATTGAAAATAATCCTTGATACAGCTTTATCTGAACTCCTAATATCCAGGGATGAATATAATTTTATGTTCGTTAAAAATCCTGTTACCGCCACCTTCTATGCACTCCCAAAAGTTCATAAACCGCAACCGGTACTGAATGGGAGACCCATAGTCTCTGGCAGAGGTAATCTGACTCAAAACATCAGTCTTTATGTGGATCAGATCTTGAGGAAACTGGTTATTCAACTTCCGTCATACTTAAAAGATACGAAGCATACACTTAACATCATTGAAGAAATTAAAATCAGTGGCCATGCTATTTTATGTAGCCTTGATGTGGAGAGCCTGTACAGCTCGATTCCACATGAAGTTGGATTAGAACATCTGAAAGCTATTCTAGATAGTAAACCAATAGTATCACTAAGACACAATAAATTTGTCCAAGATCTAATGCAGTTTATTTTAACACACAATCATTTTACCTTCCAGGGAAAATACTACCACCAGGTGAGAGGGAATGCGATGGGGACGGCTTGTGCCCCATCGTATGCCAACCTTCACCTGGGGTGGTGGGAGACTAAAATGGTATTCACGGACCATATGGTAAAATATACAAAACACATCAAAATTTGGAAAAGATACATCGATGATGTACTTATCATATGGACAGATACCTCGGAACTGTTTCTGGATTTTGTTCATACTCTCAATTCTAACAATATTAATCTAAAACTGACTAGTGAAATTGGCGGTAACAGAATTAATTTTCTGGACCTTACCATCTCGCTGACAGAAGAAGGGCGCCTCATTTCGACTTTGTTTCGCAAACCAACGGCAACTAACAACTTGCTGAATTGGACTAGTCACCACCCCCCAGCTTTAAAGAAAGGGATTCCAACTGGACAATATTTGCGTCTTAGACGCAACTGTTCTACCCTGGATGATTTCAAACTAAAGGCCAAGGTCTTACGACTCCAATTTAAACAAAATGGGTACCCGAATAAATGCTTAAAGAACGCATATCAACGGGCCCTACTGTCAGACCGTAAAGACCTTTTAATCGAACATAACCTAGTACCATCACAGACAGTCATAAGATGCATAGGGAACTTTGATGCCGGCTGGCATCAAATTATGCAAATCTTGGATAGATTCTGGCCCCTTCTACATCAGGACCCACACTTACGTAAGGTAATCACACCTAAGGCCTCAGTGACAGCAAGAAGGGGACGCAATATCAAGGATATTTTGGTCCCTAGCCATCTCAAGAGTACACCCCAGAAAACATCATGGCTGAAGTCTCCAGTCTTGGGGACATATCAATGTGGGAAATGTAAGGCATGCAGGTTTATCCGTAGACCCTCCAAAACTTTCTCAGACTCCTTTGGAACACAGGAATTCAAAGTGAAGAATTTATTTAACTGTCAGTCCAAAGGGCTTATCTATTTACTTTCCTGTTCGTGTAAAAAACTTTATGTGGGAAAAACTTTTAGGATGTTTAAACTCAGGATACGGGAACACGTTAATTCTGTGAACCCTACAAGACAAATCGACACTCCCGTCTCTAGACATTTGAAACTACACCATGGGGGCTCACCTGAAGGAATCAGATTTAGTGGCATTGAAAGGGTTACCTTGGGACCAAGAGGGGGGGACCTGGATAAGAAGTTACTCCAAAGGGAGAGCTTCTGGATTTATAAGCTCAAAACCCTGTCACCCTCGGGACTAAACGAAGGTTTCTCATATACACCCTTCATTACAGACCACTAATACCAAAGGTGTGACCCATATCTACATACATAAGATGAGGCCTTTTGTCTCAATTCTTTGTATGTAATTTTTGCACAATCTTATCCGGATGGAGTGGAATGGCCTGATAAACTTGTAAATTTGTAAATATAGCGTGGTTTGTTTCACAATGGGTATATTTCCATCAATATCATTATCACTTTAGTGCAGCTCCCTCTGTCAGCTCCCAGTGTAAGTCTCGCGAGAGCCGCGGCTCTCGCGAGACTTACACTGGGAGCTGACCGAGGTGCTGAACGGACGGCGCGGAGGAGGAGAGAGCTGACAGGAGCTGCAGGAAAGGTAAGTACAGCTCTGCCAGCACCCCTCTCCCCCCAGTCTGTATTATGGCAATGCAAATTGCCATAATACAGACTCTGACTCGAGTATAAGCCGAGTTGGGGTTTTTTAGCACAAAAAATGTGCTAAAAAACTCGGCTTATACTCGAGTATATACGGTAACTTGTCTAGGGCAAAAAGCTTATGATGATAATACAAAGAATACAACCTGGTGGTCGGCTTCAAATGTCTCGGAACTACCTAACCCGTTTGCAAGTTATGCCAATTTAAAGGACGTGTGGTTTGATCTATCTATCACATCTAGTTGGAAAGCCCCAGCAAATTTGTACTGGATCTGTGGTAAGAAAGCCTATTCGGAGTTACCACAGGACTGGGAAGGGGCATGTGTGTTAGGTATGCTCAAACCATCCTTCTTCTTGTTGCCTATTGAAACAGGAGAGACTTTGGGAGTTAAAGTATATGATGTGAATCATAGGAAGAAAAGGGGACCCCTAGAGATAGGTACATGGGAAGATAATGAATGGCCTCCCCAGCGTATTATAGATTATTATGGGCCAGCTACATGGGCAGAGGATGGTACTTTTGGATATAGAACCCCAATATATATGCTCAACAGGCGGTGGTTGAGATAATTACCAATGAGACATCGCAAGCGCTCAATCTACTAGCGAAGCATAATACTAGGATGAGGACGGCCGTTTACCAAAATAGATTTGGATTACCTATTGGCAGTAGAGGGAGGTGTATGTGGGAAGTTTAACCTAAGCAATTGCTGTCTTCAAATAGATGATGAAGGGCAAGCAATAGCTGAGCTTACTAGCCATATGGTTAAACTAGCGCATGTGCCTACTCAGGTATGGAAAGGGTATAATCCAAGTAGTTGGTTTGGTAATTGGTATGTGCAGTTTGGAGGACTTAAGGCATTGGTAGGTGGAGTCATGCTAATCTTTATGCTGTGTCTTCTCCTACCATGTCTTGTTCCTTTGGTAGTTAGGTCTGTGCAGAGCATCATAGAAAATATAGCAGAGAGAAAGGCTGCTGCACAGATAATGGCCATATATAGATATGAGGCTCTAAATCAGGGAGAACCAGTGCAGGAAGAAGAATGTTGAGGGATTCATGTCATTAGTCGCATAGTCTGGTCTGGTTCATGGCAACCTGAGGTATATGCAAACTATGGTTAAGTGATGCCTCCGTAATTGTGAAAATGTCAGAGGCATCAAAGGGGGGAATGTGGTGGAATCTCGATAAAAATAAATTTAGTAGGCCGAGATTACCACGTGGCATGTGTACGTGCATATACTAGTGTATCGGTCGGTTGGTTGCACGTGGAAAAGATACGATCAGTAGTGTACGGAGCATGTGCGAGAATGCCGGATGTAGTATTCCCCTCCTCCATTGTGCTGGGCAAGCCATGCGGTCAAACAGGAAGTTAGTTCTTGTTCGATTGATTGGGTAAGAGAATGTGTGGGTGGAGCTTATTATGGGAGGAGTTACATGCCTATATAAGGAGCCTACACTATTGTCCGGGGCTCAGATCTTGTAGTATTTTGGTGACATTAGTCCCTCTGAGTCCCGATCAGTGAACCGAATAAAGAATCTCTTCCTTCCTGAAGAAACCTGTGTCCATCTCTCTGTGCTTGGCTTCCGTCAGTTTCTCCGGTATCAATGGAGCTAAAGTCTTTCCCATAGTCTTTCATTATATGAATAGGCTCCATGGCATAGCTATCTGGGGTATCACCGCTCACACAGGGCCATAGTCATAAGGAAGGAGGCTGACAAATAGGCTCCTCTACAATCCAGGGAAGCAGGGCAATTTTCCATTTAAAGGGCCAGTTACAAATAGCGATTTGTAACAGGGCCCCTGTGCAAAAACTGATCCATGGGCCCCCCTCCACCTTACTCTGCGTGGGCCGGGCCCGCAACACATGGCGGCGGGCACCTGGTCGCAGCGGTAGCAGGGCCGCGACCCCCTGCAACCGTGGTATGTACGCCAGTGCATGCAGATACACATACACTTAAAGGACCACTACAGACACCCAGATCACATCACCTTAACCCTATGTTTCACTGAGGGTTAATGCAGCCTCTAGTGGCTGTCTCATTGAAGAGCTTCCGCGATTCTCACTGTGAAAATCACAGTGAGAAGACGCTGAACGTCCATAGGAAAGCATTGAGTAATGCTTTCCTATGGGCGGTTTGAATGCGCATGCTGCTCTTGCCACGCATGTGCATTTGGGGGTGAGAGGCAGATCGGGGCTGAGGGATCCCCAGCGCCAAGGGAGTCCGGCGCTGGAGAAAGGTAAGTGCTGAAGACACACACTCTCACGAACAGATGCATACACACTAGCTAACAGACACACACATTTACTGACAGACACACACTCAGTGACAGACATACATACACACTCACTAACAGACAGACACATACACACTCACTTACAAAACACACACTCACTAACTGACAGACACATACACACTCACTTACAAAACACACACTCACTAACAGACACCAAACAGACTCACTAACAGATGCACACAAACTAGCACACTCACTGGCACACACACACACACACTGACACAACAACTAACACTAGCACACACACACACTCTAACACACACACACTAAGACTAACACACACACTTTTTTTAAAAAAAATGTAGTCCCCCAGCCTTCCTACCTTTGGGAGTGCTGAGGGGATTCGCTGGGGTCCAGTGGTGTCACAGGGCGGACGGGCGAGGGAGCACTCTCCCCTGAGTGCTCCCTGTTCAGCTCCCTCACGTGCCACGTACTGATGCCGGAGCCGGAAGATGATATCATATTCCGGCTCCGGCATCCATGCAGTGCGCGAGGGAGCTGGGCAGAGAGCGCTCAGGGGAGAGTGCTCCCTTATGCACCCACAGGACTGGCCGCCCGGTGACACCAGGGCCAGCCTCAGGGGGCCCTGAGGTGGCTGGCTCCTGGGCCCCCCAGGAGAAGAGGCTGGCCACATAGGCGTACATACTGGGTCTCATGGCGGCCGGGCCCCCTGGTGGGCCGGGCCCGGTTGCAGCCGCGACCCCTGCGACCCTGGTATATATGCCACTGTGTTCCTTCCTTACCCGGGTAAGGGGGTGGATATTCAGGTTCTCTTTTGAGATCATTTTGGTTTCAGGACCCTAGGGGTTCAAAACATTGGTAATATGGTATTCCTTTTCTGGTAGTTTCTCTACAATCACATGCAATTTCTGAGCAACTTCTACTAAATCATTATCTTCTAACCATCCTCTATAATTTGCCATAAATTCCTTCCATATTTGTGGGTCAAGGGTGCCCTCTGAGAGCATGCCAGCTTTCTTAAGTAATTTCTATATTTTCCTAGTAGCTCCTTGTCCTTTATGATTTTTGACTATAGTCAGAGCTGTAAATTCCTCCTTGGTCCTTTTTGTTGAGTTAATCACCAAGATACAGAAAAAAGACTTCAGGCCCAATGGGTGTTGCCACCCCTTGGGTCTTCTATCTTTAAGAGTGCAGCGCTGTATTGAATGTGAGAACACAGTGGATTACCTGTGATTCAAAGACAATTATCCTTTATATTCTCCAATGTAGTGTACATACAAAAGAAAACAGAAATATATACAGATAATTATGTAGTATATTAAATACTGTAGTGAAGACTTAAGTGAGTAACAGATATATCTACACTCACATTTTATAGAGCCTTTTCAAGTAAATTAGGTAAATTAGGTAAATTAGGTCTTTAAAGGCAGACCACACAAACCCTCTCTCCAAGGTAAAGTGTTTATTTTCCTCTCCACAGCGTATATAAAAGACACAGAATTATCGAACTAAGTGTAGCATCCTTTGTAATATCTCCATATATTTAGATAATAGGTTAAAGTGCATTTTGTGAGTTACCCATCTCTAACACCTGTAAGGGGTAACAGTGTTTAAACTCTTAGTACCAGGGGCGGACTGACCGATCGGGCATATCGGTCATGGACCGAAGGCCCGAGGCAGTCAGGGGCCCGGCCGCACAGCCATGCTCCAGCTGGAGAGATCAGAGATCTCTCCAACTGGAACGGCAAAATTTAAAAAATGTTTAGTTCATTAATAGGTTGCTGGGGACCCTGATAGAGCTCGGGGCCCCAGCAAACTACCGCTCTGCTCATTACTCCCCTCCTCCCTCCCACTGAATGAGACCTGGCAGCATTACCAGCTCTCTGACAGGTCTCCTGCTTCCTGTCCCACGCGGCTCTGTGTGATGGGAGAGGCGGGGCCAGGAAGTGACATCACTTCCGGTTTACTCCTCACACAGAGCCCTCGCACAGTCACCAGGGGAAGGAGCCTGGGAGAGAGCAGACAGAGCAAAGAGAAAAGTACTCACCCCCTCTCACTAGTCACCCCCCCTCTCACTAGTCACCCCCCTCTCACTAGTCACCCCCCTCTGTCACTGGTCACCCCCTCCCTCTATCACCAGTCACCCCCTCCCTCTGTCACTAGTCAACCCCCTCTGTCACTAGTCAACCCCTCCCTCTATCACCAGTCACCCCCCTCCCTCTGTCACTAGTCACCCCCCTCTATCACTAGTCACCCCGACCCTCTATCACTAGTCACCCCGCCCCTCTGTCACTAGTACCCTCCCTCAGTCACTAGTCACCCCCTCCCTGTGTCACTAGTCACCCCCTCCCACTATCACTAGTCACCCCCCTCTGTCACTAGTCACCCCCCTCTGTCACTAGTCAACCCCCTCTGTCACTAGTCACCCCCCTCTTTGTCACTAGTCACCCCCCTCTATCACTAGTCACCCCCTCTATCACTAGTCAGCCCCCCTCTATCACTAGTCACCCCCCCTTTGTCACTAGTCACCCCCTGTCACCCCCTTTCCTGACACTATAGTGATCCTTTATCATTTATTTAATGCACATATATTTGGCCTTCAAAGGGCCTGGGATATAATTTTGCCCTGGGGCCCCAAAGGCTCTCAGTCCGCCCCTGCTTAGTACTACTGCAGTGGAATTTTCACAGCCTTTGTCTTTGTAATCTAAACACAGATCTGCCTTGGAGGATTCTGACTCTAACTATAAAACTATATAAAAAAAAAAAAAAAAGACAAGGCAGACAAACTTGAGCCCCACAGATATATTCTACTATCTCAAGATTCTTATCGCAAGACATTCCACTTGAACATAACTGCATTCGGGAGACAAAATGGTTATACGAATGGCGGCCACTCAGGGAAAGCACTCAAGCAAAGGTGTCAAGTTGTTAATTTGTAGTTATCAGCCAGGGGAGTTCGATGTTCACTGGGGTATAACAAGGGGACCACACAACAGTCATTTGGGAGACAAAGAAGGGGATATGGACAACCGAACACAAGGGAATAGAGTCTTCTACAAAGTTCTCCCATAACCATAAGCCAGCATACACAGTCTGATCATGCATGGGGGTGCTCATGGATCACTTTTCAAATTCTGTCTGTCTGGACAACCTGTCAGCATTTAATTTTGTTTTCAAAGGCAGTAATGTATTGTGAAGTCAAAAGGCTGCAGCGTCAAACTCCAGCGCAGCACCCTGGCCTTGTCCCCTACCACCCGGTTGTAACCCTCACCTTGTGGTATCTGCGCTCAGCGGCCATGCGTCAGTGTACCTGACTCATGCAACATGTTGGTGGATGTCAGCCACTGTGGATCCAGGCCAAATTATCGCACCACTTCTGCCCACGGTGATGACGTCGGCAGCCTTGTGTCGTCACGCGGGAGAGGTGCACGCACGTTCTGCGGTCAAAGGCCGATTTTGGCCAATCAGAAGTGTAAAAGGCTTATGTAAACACATTTTTACTTTACCCTCATTGCCCTGTCGTGGTTTCCCTAGTGGTTGTCAGAGAGTGTATTTCTGAGCGTTTATTTATGGCTATTGACTTTGGCTTTGTTTGACTTCCCTGTATTCTGGTATCCTCAACTTTTGGCTTTCCCTCATCGTTGTGTCCCCAACTTCGGCAAGTATTCTGACTATTCTTTGGTACATTAAGTACGGCCATTCTAAGGCCCGGGAAGACGTTGTCTGTCCTAGGTGTGATATAGTTCGACGTGCTGGATCAACTTGTAATCCTGACACCGGTTAAGCCATACCAACAGTTTGTGATCCATGAGCAAGGAGAATGGTTGTCCATACAAATAGGGCTGTAACCTTTTCAGGGCCCACACCATGGCCATGGCCAGGCATTCCTTCTCGATGGCGGTGTAGCTTAATTCTCGGGGTAACAGCTTGCGACTGATGTAAGACAAGTGATGTTCTCCGCCATCGGGGTTCAGTACTGCTCCCAATCCAAACATAGAAGCATCTGTATGAATGAGAAAATGTTTAGTTGGACTGGGAGCTGCCAAGACAGGAACATTCATAATGGCCTGTTTTAGCTGCTGGAATGCCTGCTTACACTCCGAGGCCCAGACTACTTGGCGGGGAAGGTTTTTATGGGTAAGATCCGTAAGAGGTTTGGCCAGAGCACAAACTTTCTATAGTACCCTGCAGTGGCGTACACATGACCCATGGGGCCCCGGTGCAAAAATTGATCCGTGGGCCCCCCCCCCCCCCCACTCTTTGCGGGCTGGGGCAGCAACACATGGCGGCGGGCACCTGGTCGCAGGGGTTGCGACCGCGGTATGTACGCCACTGCATGCAGATGCACACACACTTAAAGGACCACTACAGACACCCAGATCACATCAGCTCAATGAAGTGGTCTGGGTGTCAGGTCCCTCTAGTTTTAACCCTGCAGCTGAAAGCATAGCAGTTTCAGAGAAACTGTTATGTTTCACTGAGGGTTAATCCAGCCTCTAGTGGCTGTCTCACTGACAGCCACTAGAGGCGCTTGCGCCATTTTAAGACACTGAACGTCCATAGGAAAGCATTGAGTAATGCTTTCCTATGGGCGGTTTGAATGCGTGCGCGGCTCTTGCCGTGCATGCGCATTCGGAGCTGAGAGGCGGAGGGATCCCCAGCGCCATGGGAGTCCGGCGCTGGAGAAAGGTAAGTGCTGAAGACACACACACACTCTCACGAACAAATGCATACACACTAGCTAACAGACACACACATTTACTGACAAAGACACACTCAGCGGCAGACATACATACACACTCACTTACAAAATATACACTCTCACTGACAAACACACACTCACTAACAGACATCAAACAGACTCACTAACACACACACACAAACACACTCAGTAACAGACACACAGTAACACACTCACTGACACTCACTAGCAGACACACACTCTAACACAAACACCAACACTCACACTAACACACACACACACTAACGCTCACACACACTAACACACACACACTAACGCTCACACACACTAACACACACACACTAACGCTCACACACACACTAACACACACACACGCTCACACACACACTAACACACACACACACACACTAACACTCACACACACACACACTAACACTCACACACACACACACACACACTAACACTAACACACACACTAACACACACACACTAACACACACACACACACACTAACACTCACTCACACACACACTAACACACACACACTAACACACACACACTAACACACACACACTAACACACACACACTAACACTCACACACTAACACTCACACACACACTCACACTCACACTCTCACACACTTACACTTACACATGTTTTTTTTTTTAATTTAATCCCCCCAGCCTCCTTACCTTTTGGAGTGCTGAGGGGATTCCCTGGGGTCCAGTGGTGCTGCTGGGCTCCTGGGGGGGGGGGGCGGTCACCCGGCGGGCTGGCTGGTCCTGCGGGCGCGCGAGGGAGCACTCTCCCCTGAGTGCTTCCTCTTCAGCTCCCTCGCGCGCCGCGTACTGATACCGGCGCCGGAAGATGACATCATCTTCCGGCTCCGGTATCAGTGCGGTGCGCGAGGGAGCTGAAGAGGAAGCACTCAGGGGAGAGTGCTCCCTCGCGCACCAGCCGGCCGCCGGGTGTAAGCAGGGCCAGCCTCGGGGGGCCCGGAGGTGGCCGGCTCCTGGGCCCCCCAGGAGAAGAGGCTGGCCCAGAGCGTACATACCGGGTCGCAGGGGCGGCCGGGCCCCCTGGTGGGCCGGGCCCGGTCGCAGCCGCGACCCCTGCGACCCTGGTATGTACGCCACTGGTACCCTGCCATCCCAAGGAAGGTTAACACCTCAGTCTTCATCTGGGGTAGGCCACTAAGCCACTGCCTCAATCTGTCAGGGTTTCTTTGCTGTTTTAAACAGCAACCCTTTCTGTTTCAGTGATTGAGTTTTCAGCTGCAATTACTATGAGCTGCTTCTGCTTGTTGCCACGGTTACTCACCTGTGAGTAGTAATCAACGCTGCTGCTAATCAGTTCTGCCTATTTAAGCAGCTAAGCCCAGAACCTCCTTGCCCTTGCGTGGTTTCCTGTTCCCCAGAAGTCTCCTTGTTCCTGTGTTTCCTGTTTGATCCTGGTTCCTGACTCCGGCCTTGTTCCTGACTCCGCTGCTCTCCGTGCTCCTGATCCTGGCTTGTCTGACTACCCGCTCTGGTGACTGACCCCTGCTTGATTCCTGGACTTTGCTTTTGTTATTTATTTATTATTTATTAATAAAGGTGTGTTTGCATCTACTTCTGTCTCTGTCTGGTTCCTGGTCCCTGACATTACGCAAGGGCCATGAATACAGATGGTACAGGCAAGACACCTATACCTAACCTGCTTACCCAGTGGGACCAGCAGAACCACCATTTGGACCAGTATGCCCATCTGGATCCAGTACCCGGCCAGCCTGCGATTGCGGCCGCCTCTGCCTCACTTCCTGTTCTAGCACCGGTTGTAGCCTCCAAACCTGTAGCGGCTAGAGAAATGACTGGGTCTGTCCCGCTCCCTCAGCATTTTGGGGGCGACCCAGCACAGTGCAGAGAATTTATAAATCAGGTTAAAGGATACCTTGAAACCCTGCCCCAGGCATTTCCTACAGACAGTGACAAAGTTCACTTCATGATTTCTTTGCTGTCTGAAAAGGCCCTAGCTTGGGCAAAACCTCTCTGGGAGGCAGAGAAGCCTATTATTTACAATTACCCTGAATTTGTTGCATCCTTCAATAGGGTTTTTGATATTCCAGCTCGCTCCACCCCTACTGCCGAACTACTCATGTCTAATTCTCAGGGCACAAAAACTATTGTCGAGTATGCCAGTGAATTCCGTACCATGGCAGCAGAGGGTGGCTGGAACAACGAGACTCTCGTGGCTGCCTTTGCACAAGGTCTCTCCGATGTGTTTAAAAATGAGATAGCAGCCAGAGAATTACCTAAAGATCTCGAGGAACTGATATCATTTGTCACCCTCATTGACATCAGACTCCGAGAGAGATCCTCATCCAAGGAGCGCCTGCGGAGGCCTCTTGTAAATTTGGCACCGAGCTTTTCTTGCCCACCCGAACCTCCCTCACCTCCCTTGCCTCCTGGTCCTGAGTCCTCTGTCTGTGTGGAGCCAAGGCGGTTAGGCTTCTCACGCCTCTCGGCCGAGGAGAGAGCCTTTAGGAGGAGGGAGGGCCTGTGCCTATACTGCGGACACCACGGTCACATGTTAAAGTTTTGCCCGATCCGTCCGGCAAAGGGTCCGTACCCAAGATACTGTCAGGGGCAGATCTTGGGTGGTCTTTCTGCAGACCCAGAGATATGTGTGCACAAACCCTTGGTGCCTGTTATCCTCTCCTGGCCTGATTCATCCATTGAAACCCGGGCGTTACTTGATTCTGGGGCCGCAGGCTTGTTTATAGATTGTGCATTTGCAGCAAAGCACTCTATACCCTTACAGTCTCGCAACTCCCCACTAGCCTTCGAAGCCATCGATGGCAGACCAATACAGCCAACCCACGTGACCCAAGAAACCGTGCCCATATCTCTGGCTGTAGGGGCTCTACATCATGAGACGACCCAATTCCAGGTCATTTCCTCTCCATATTACCAGGTTGTTTTGGGATACCCTTGGTTACAGAAGCATAACCCCACAATTGATTGGCGCAAAGCTGAGATATTATCATGGTCCCAGCAATGCACATTGTCCTGTCTCCAGAAACCGGTCAAAGTTTTGGGCGCATGTTCTGCCTCTTCCTTACCCGTTGAGTACCAAGAATTCCAAGATGTATTTGACAAGGGTCAAGCCAGCGTTCTGCCACCACACCGTCCGTATGACTGTGGTATCGAACTCCAACCGGGTACAAATCCTCCCCGGGGCCGGATTTACCCACTGTCTGTAGCAGAGAATCGAGCCATGGAGGAGTATATTACCGATGCACTGTCTAAGGGTTTTATTCGGAAGTCATCTTCTCCTGCCGGGGCCGGCTTTTTCTTTGTAAAGAAAAAAGATGGCGAGTTGAGACCCTGTATCAACTATAGGGGTCTCAATCGCATTACTATTAAGAATGCCTACCCCATTCCATTAATCACGGAATTATTTGACCGCCTCAAGGGAGCAACGGTCTTCACCAAACTTGATCTGAGAGGGGCATATAATCTCGTCCGGATAAAAGAGGACCACAAATGGAAAACCGCATTTAACACCAGGAGCGGCCATTACGAATACCTAGTAATGCCCTTCGGTCTTTGCAATGCTCCGGCGGTTTTCCAAGAATTTATAAGTGACGTCCTGCGAGATATGCTGCAGCAATGTGCGGTGGTTTATCTTGATGATATTCTGATCCATTCCACATCTCTCGAGAACAATCACGCAGACGTTTCTCGTGTTCTACAGAGACTTAGAGAAAATAGTCTGTTTTGCAAATTGGAGAAATGTGAGTTTCACTGCAAACAGGTTACATTCTTGGGATATGTTATCTCAGATACTGGATTCTCTATGGATCCGGAGAAACTTTCGGCTGTACTAAAATGGCCTCGACCTACGGGTCTTCACTCTATACAACGGTTTCTGGGCTTCGCCAATTATTATCGGAAGTTCATACGCAACTTTTCTTCCTTGGTTAAACCTCTCACGGACATGACCAGGAGAGATGCTGATCCACAGCATTGGTCACAGGAAGCCATTACTGCCTTTGAGTCTCTCAAAGTTGCCTTTGCTGCTGCTCCTATACTAGCACACCCTAACCCTGCCTTACCATTCATTCTTGAGGTCGATGCGTCTGAGACAGGAGTGGGCGCCCTCCTGTCTCAACGTCCTAACCCAGAGAGCTCCAGGCATCCGTGCGGGTATTTCTCGAGAAAATTGAACCCGGCGGAATGCAACTACCAGATTGGTGATAGAGAACTTCTAGCCATAATTTTAGCTCTCAAAGAATGGAGGCACCTTCTTGAGGGTACTTCAGTACCAATCCTCATACTCACAGACCACAAGAATCTAACATATCTTTCTGAAGCTAAGCGACTTTCCCCCCGGCAAGCTAGATGGGCTCTCTTCCTATCAAGATTCAATTATGTGGTTTCTTACTTGCCCGGTACAAAAAACATTCGGGCTGATGCCTTGTCTCGACAGTTCTCCCCTCCATCTAGAGAGGAGATAACCCCTACTCCTGTGATTCCTCCGGACCATATACTGGCAACCATCCGTACTAACCTCACCTCACCCCTAGGCGAGGAGATTCTGGCTGCACAAAGTAATGCTCCTCCAGAGAAACCTAATGGCCATTGTTTTGTACCTATTAACCTCCGTACGAAACTATTGAGTACATACCACGACCCCAAAGCAGCTGGACATCCAGGCAAAAACCAGTTAATCTGGTCCGTATCCCGGCAATTTTGGTGGCCTAGTCTCCGTTCGGATGTCACCGCTTTTGTAGCTGCCTGTCCTGTGTGCGCTCAAAACAAAACCCCACGACGCCCTCCAGTGGGTCTCCTGCAAACCATACCTAATGGTGAACGACCCTGGACCCACTTGTCCATGGATTTTATCGTAGATCTTCCGGTCTCCCGTGGCAATACAGTCGTTCTCATGGTTGTTGACCGATTCTCGAAGATGTCGCATTGCATTCCCTTGAAAAAACTACCAACTTCCCAGGAACTTGCAACTATTTTTGGTCAGGAGATCTTTCGTTTGCATGGGTTACCCAAAGTGATAGTCTCAGATAGGGGTAGCCAGTTCGTGTCCAGATTTTGGAGAGCTTTTTGTACGCAAATGGGAATTCAGCTTTCCTTCTCCTCGGCCTACCACCTGCAATCCAATGGTGCAGCGGAACGAGCTAACCAAACACTGGAACAGTTTCTGCGTTGCTACATTTCTGACCACCAGAACAACTGGTCTGATCTGCTACCCTGGGCGGAGTTTGCCCACAATAGTGCGATTAATGCCTCCTCCCGGCTATCCCCGTTCCTGGCAAACTATGGGTTTCAACCGTCCATGTTGCCTGATACGTTCTTGCCACAGGAGATACCGGCATTGGAGGGACATCTCAGGGAACTCCGTTCCACTTGGGTGCAGGTTCAGAGTTCTTTGCAACGCGCAATGCAGAACTACAAACTCCAGGCCGACCGCAGACGCCTTCCTGCACCTACCTATCAGGTCGGAGAGAGGGTCTGGCTGTCTTCCCGCAACCTACGCCTCCGTGTTCCCTCACAAAAACTGGCACCCCGATACGTTGGGCCATTTCGTATACTTCGAAGGGTTAACCCTGTAGCTTACGCACTTGACCTTCCTGCTAACATGCGCATCTCAAATGTTTTCCATGTTTCCCTCTTGAAACCGTTGGTTTGTAATCGCTACACCAACTCAGTGCCACGTCCACGTCCTGTTCTGATTGACAATCATGAGGAATATGAAATACGCAGCATCATTGACTCACGGGTCTTCAGAGGACAGATCCAATACTTGGTGCACTGGAAAGGATACGGTCCAGAGGAACGCTCCTGGGTTCCAGCCTCTGATGTCCATGCACCATCCCTCCTTCGTTCCTATCACGCCCGCTTCCCCATGAAGCCCGGACCCACCAACAGAGATGGGGGGAGTCGTTGAAGGGGAGGTACTGTCAGGGTTTCTTTGCTGTTTCAAACAGCAACCCTTTCTGTTTCAGTGATTGAGTTTTCAGCTGCAATTACTATGAGCTGCTTCTGCTTGTTGCCACGGTTACTCACCTGTGAGTAGTAATCAACCCTGCTGCTAATCAGTTTTGCCTATTTAAGCAGCTAAGCCCAGAACCTCCTTGCCCTTGCGTGGTTTCCTGTTCCCCAGAAGTCTCCTTGTTCCTGTGTTTCCTGTTTGATCCTGGTTCCTGACTCCGGCCTTGTTCCTGACTCCGCTGCTCTCCGTGCTCCTGATCCTGGCTTGTCTGACTACCCACTCTGGTGACTGACCCCTGCTTGATTCCTGGACTTTGCTTTTGTTATTTATTTATTATTTATTAATAAAGGTGTGTTTGCATCTACTTCTGTCTCTGTCTGGTTCCTGGTCCCTGACACAATCTTAGCAAGCTCGGGCTTCCGCCTGCATCCCACTCTCAGACAGAGGTACTATACCTCGACCATGCCTATATTACATTTGCTGGGCTTAAGCATTAAGCCCTTCTTCCCTAATCCTATCTAGGAATGATCCTATATGAGCCAAGTACTCCTGGCAGGTATCGCCGAAGATGGTGATATCATCCAGATATGCACAGGTATAGTCTTGGAACCCATCTAGGAGCCGATCTACCATCCACTGGACTGTAGCTGGAGTGTTTTTCATCCTGAACGGCAGTACCACTTGCAAAGATCACTTGTAGTGAGGTACTAGCCCCCTAGCCATCCTGTCTAGCAACTCATCTACCTTAGATCTTATCATTTAACCTCCGGTAGTCTACACAAAAATGGGTTGTACTGTCCCATTTCGGCTGTCATGATCTTGAGCAGGTCACGTAGGAGACTTATGCCAGGGTTGACTTCAGGTACTTTATTAGTGATTTTAGACATATGAAACTTGAGGGAAAACAGAATTAATGCAATATGCCACAAAACAGGATACTTGCCCCAGAACAGATTACTTGCAAATAATAAAGAATGTCTGTAATTTCCAGGTAGGGTTGCATCAAAGGCAGGTTGATATCAAAGGCAGGCTGGTAACAGTGGAAGTCTGGTGACAGTGGAAGGCTGGTTACAGAGGCAGGCTGGTTTGAAGTATATGTAAGGGTGGAGCAGGTTATTGTTAGGAGCAGGTTTGAAGGTAAGTCTGGAGCAGGTTGGTATGGAGCAGATTTGAAGGTAAGTCTGAAGTAGGTTCACAGGATCCAGGATATGAAGTGTTTCTTGTAAATCACCAACTTCAAGTCCACTGGTATTCTCAGGTGTGGCCTTTTGTAGGATCTGTAATAAGTCCTAGTCAGGTGAGGACTGAGGTGACTAGTGGGTAGGAGAGCTGGAACATAAATAAATGAAGATAAAACATAGTTGTCAGGATATGATCCTGACATCGGCACTGGGACTACTGGGGAGGCCCAGGGACTGTTGGATGACTCAACAACCCCCAGTTAGAGCATCTCCTGGATCTCCTTCCGCATATTCTCCCATAACGATTCAGGGATTCAGTATGTGGGTTGGCATAGTGGGAGTTGACCTGGTGTCTCTACCCAGTGAGTGGCCAAAGGGTTGTACCCGGGCACGTTGGAGAAGGTGGATTTCTTCTCCAATAATAACTGCAGTACCTGGGTATGCTCCTGAGGGCTCAGCCGTTATCCCAACTTGACCTCCTCTAACTCGCCTGTCTGACTTCAGTCCCCTAGGAGGTCGGATAGGAGAAGGTTATCAAAGTCTTCAGAGGGAGGGGCACAGATCGCCACCACTTCCTCCACTCTATCATGGCCTACTTTAGCATGTTCATATGGAGCATGTGTCGCCCTCTTGGTCCACAGCAAGGGCTGATCACATTGGTGGTGTGTCATTTCTGCTGTACCACCTGGTATGGGCTCTGCCAGACAGCCTGTAGCTTGTCATTATGGACAGGTTTTAAAACTAAAACTTTCTGTCCTACCTGAACTACAGTCCCTGGCTCCCCAATCGTACCATGTGAGTTGGGGGCTCTGCGCCGCCTGGAGGTTTGTTTGTGTAGTTCTAGTGAATTCCTCCAGTTACGGAACTCCAGTACATATAGCACAATGGGGGTTCCATCCTGGCTGGTATACCCTTCCCAGTGTTCTCTAATAAGGTCAAAGGGCACCCTCACCCGCCTCACAAAGAGTAGCTTGAACAGGAAGAACCCTGTGGATTCCTGGGGCACCTCCCCGTACACAAACAAGAGGTGTGTCAAGAATCTCTCCCAGTCTCGGCTGGTGGCTGTGAACATTCGGAGCAGTGAACCATTCACATAGGCCATTAGTTTGGGGGTAGTAAGGCAAGCTCATAATCAGCTTAATGACGCAGAGTCTCCAGAGTTGGTGTGTGACCTCTGCCGTAAATGGGAACCCTGATCCAAAACTATCTCCTAGGGAAATTTCACGTGAGAGAAGATTCGCATCAGGGCTTCCGCAACCATTTCTGCATGAATGTTGGTCAGTGCCACCACTGGGTATCTGGTTGTGTAGTCTACCGCCGTCAAGATATATTTCTTGCCGGAGGTGCTAGGCTTAGTTAAGGGCCCAAAAAGCTCAATAGCTACCCTGCTAAATGGTTGCTCAATAATGGGGAGAAGGTGGAGTTTGGCCTTGCAACAATATATCCTCTTACCTACTTGTGGCAAACCTAGCCACTTCTGGACTATAATCGGAGAAGGTTGTCTATAGGCTGTACTGTGTGCTATGTATAACTTGTTATGTGTGTATTGTGCTATGGTAATTCGCATGCTGGCGGCCGTAAGCTACCAGCATACAAGTACTTCGTTCGGCGAACAGCGGCTATCTAGGCTGTTCGCCAAACGAATCCGGGCCCCCCTGATAGATCACACATTTAGGATCGTGTGGCGCTTGTTAACCGGTTGCAACAATGTTGCAATCGGTAATTATAGACCCTCCTGGGTGGCCGTCGTTCGGCTACCGACCATGCGGCGGTCGGCCATCTTGGTTCGTCTATTTTGCAGCGGTGTTTGGTCATCGAGCGCCTGGAACTAAAAACGGCTACTCGATGATGCGAACACTGCTGCACCTCCAGGCCGTTCGGGAGCCCGGTTTTCGGTAGAAACATTCCCCTAAATGTAATCGACAGATTGAGGGGAACTTCTATGCAGAACAGTATTTGTTGCGGCGTTCGGTCATTTCAGCTGGGATCTGAGCGGTATTCTCACAAAAGGTGCGCTCAGACCCCAGCTATCTACCGAACGTTCGGTTGTCTCAATGTACCGAATATTATACAAAATATGTATTTTAAAGTAAATTGTTGGTTCTGCTGCACGAGGAGATAATCCACTTAAGCGTCCATTTTGGTGGGAGTATCCCTCTCGTGCAGCCTGTTGGGAGAATTACAATGTCTGATGAGAGAAATCCCCTGAATTGTCTGTAAGGAAACCCCTTGCATGGGGAACTGCTTATATATGCCATCTTGTGAATAAAGCAAGTTAGTTGACTCCCAAACTGTGTTTCGTCCGGTTATTGGGAGGATTTGGGGACTTGCATTACTTTTCAGCGCTGACTGTGGATTTACCTGTGAAACCAGCGGAGATCGTGGACTCTAATACTGCCCTCCGCTACAATTGGTGGCAAGCGACGGGATCCGACTTACAGACGAAAAAGCGCAATTCGTGCAAGTTGCAACTGCCGAATGAGAAAAGGGAATGGCAAGCAGAATTCAACGAAAGAACCGACTACCGAAGTGAATGGAGACGGATTATTCTAAGCTAAAGAGACAGACGTTAAAAGAACTACTAGAAGCCAGGGGTAAAGTAGCCAGCAGCAAACCCAAGGCTGTACTAATTTCCGAGCTGATGGAGGGAGACCAAGCCCGCAGCGCTACACCCCTAGCAGTCATGGAAGAAACTCTCTACGAGAGAGAAATGAGGACCAGGCTGGCATTTCTACCACAGACTATATCAGTGGACATGTTGAACCTAGTGATGGCGAATGTGCAGGAGTACGTGATGGCACACAGCCCACAGTATACAGCACCTCGAGCAGAACCCACGACGGGGTCACCCTACGGCCAGGTAAAACCCAAAATTCCCTATCAAGCATTTAAAGTATTCTGCGAGGAGAAGGATGAAATCGATGGGTTTTTACAAGATTTTGAGAGGCTGTGTGATTTACAAGACTTAGCACGGGCAGTGTGGGTCCCCCTGCTGGCAAGTAGGCTGGCAGGGCGGGCAGCTGAAGCATATCGCGCTGTACCCAGCGAGGACAGCAAGGACTATGAGAACGTGAAACGAGCGATATTAGAAAGGTATGCCATCACCCCAGAGGCATACCGGCGGAAATTTAGAAACCTGAAAAAACCAGATAAAGACTCCCATGCTGAGTGGGCACACAAGCTGGACGAAGCATCCCAAGGGTGGATACAAGCGAGCCAAGCCACTACCATGGAAGGATTGCGGCAGTTAATGCTGCTGGAGCAATTCTTCGACGGGTTGGCTCCAGTGACACAAGAATGGGTGCGGGACAGGAAGCCTCTCACCCTAACCGAGGCGGCACACTTAGCCGACCAGCATTTTGATGCAAGAAGGCATCAGATAACCCTCTCCAAGAGTTACCCGCGACCCACAGGGTCACCCAGCGTTCCCATTTCCCATGCTCCCACGGCAACCCCTTTTCGCCCGGCCCCAGGAAATGTACCACCCGCCTCCCGGTACAATGGACGTGCCAATATCCAGTGCCACTCTTGCAAACAGTGGGGGCATATAGCCCGGGAATGCACCCAAAATCAGGGCAGACCCACCTGGAACCAAGCACGACCGAATCCCGCACCAAGAGCTGCAGCCCATTGTTATCAGCGGGAACCAGCGGCCCAGGAGATGTGGAGTGTTCAACCCGAGGAACCACTAGGGGTATTACACGAGGTGATGTCGGTCTGAGCCACTGACAACAGGCAGCATCATCGCCAGCTGGTGACGCTGGAGGGGAAAGAAGTACAAGGGCTCCGAGATTCCGGAGCCACGCTCACCTTGATCGCACCCCATCTAGTCTCCGGGTCCGCTCACACTGGTGGATCAGTGGCCGTGAGGGTGGCAGGGGGAGCAGTGTACCGTTTGCCCACTGCTAAAGTACATTTGGATTGGGGTGTGGGGGAGGGGGTTGTGGAAGTAGGTCTCATGCAAAACCTACCCACGGATGTGGTACTGGGGAATGACTTGGGCCAGATGACATCTGCTTTTGTCCCACAGGCTCCCTACCAAGAAGTCCATCCAGTCACCACCCGGCAACAGGCCCGCACCACGGCTCCACCTACACACTCTGAGGCTCAGGTAAGAGACCAAGACCCCCACCCGACATGTATGTCCTGGGATAACCCAGCTAAGTTTGAAGCCGAGGTGAAGGCAGATCCCACATTACAGGTGTACAGAGACAGGGTACGCACTGACCAGGGGTGGGGCAGAGGGGGAGCGGTATACTTGGGAGAAAGGGCTACTATACCGCATTGCGGAACGGGGAGTGGGGGGGTCCGTCACAGTGACCACCAAACAGTTAGTGGTTCCCCAGAAATACCGTCCGAGCTACTTAGGATTGCTCACGATATTCCCTTATCCGGGCATCTAGGAATGACCCGTACCCGATATAGGTTAACCCATGCATTTTTCTGGCCAGGGATTTCTAAAGATGTAAGACAATACTGCACCTCCTGTGATATATGTCAGCGAGTAGGCAAGCGAGGTGACCGTCACAAAGCTAAATTATGTCCCCTCCCGATTATTTCCGAAACTTTCAGTAGGGTGGCCGTTGACATAGTGGGACCATTACCAAAACCCAGTCCCTCCGGAAAACGGTTCATCTTAACAGTAGTGGACTATGCCACCCGATACCCCGAGGCCGTAGCTCTCTCGAATATCCATGCCGAGACGGTGGCCGAGGCGTTAATGAAAATATTCTCCCGGGTAGGGTTTCCCCAAGAAATAATATCCGATGGGGGCACCCAATTCACCGCCGAGGTCACCCAGCAACTGTGGAAAATATGTGTCATTAAGCCGATAGTAAATTCTGCGTACCACCCCCAGTCCAATGGCTTATGCAAGAGGTTTAACGGTACGCTGAAGCAGATGCTCCGTACGTTCGGAGAGGCCCACAGAGACTGGGAGCGTTTTCTGCCCCATTTACTCTTCGCCTATAGAGAGGTACCCCAAAAGTCTACAGGGTTTTCCCCTTTTGAATTGCTGTTTGGGAGAAGGGTACGGGGACCGTTAGACCTCATTAGAGAGCATTGGGAGGGAGAGAGTAGCCCAGATGGAACCCCTATTGTATCGTACGTACTGGAATTCCGGGACCGTCTGGAGGCGCTGACTCAGGAAGTGCGCACCAACCTCCAGGCGGCCCAACAACGCCAGCGCCGTTGGTACGATAGGGGAGCCAGAGACCGCAGCTTTCAGGTAGGGCAGAAGGTTTGATTTTAAAACCTGTCCGCACAGACAAGCTGCAGGCCGTCTGGCAGGGCCCATACCAAGTGGTGGAACAGAGGTGTGACACCACCTACGTGATTGTCCCCTGCTCAGGGGTAGGGAAGAGACGCATGCTCCATGTGAACATGCTCAAACCCTATCATGAGAGGACAGAGGACGTGGCGGCGATATGCGCCTCGGCCTCTGAGGATCAGGAGAACCTGCCCCTACCTGACCTGTTAGAACAGGAAGAGCAGACCGAGCCCTCCAAGGGGGTTCAGCTGGGGGAGCGGCTAAGCCCTCGAGAGCGTGCCCAGGTACAAGAGCTGATTGTAGCTAAAGGGGCTACTTTCTCCAATTTGCCTGGGTACACTCCGCTAGCCACCCACCGAGTAGAAACCCCGGGACAGCTCCCTATGCGGCAGACTCCGTACCGCGTCCCTGAAGCAGTCAGGACACACATGGAAAAGGAAATAGCTGAGATGTTGCAGCTAGGGGTTATCGAACCTTCCGATAGCCCCTGGGCATCGCCGGTAGTGCTGGTACCCAAGAAGGACGGCACGACACGTTTCTGTGTCGACTACCGGAGGCTAAATGACAAAACGGTGTCTGATGCCTATCCGATGCCCTGGATAGACGAGCTGCTGGATAAGATGGCACGGGGCCGGTATCTCACTACCATAGATTTATGTAAGGGATACTGGCAGATTCCACTAGCCGAGGATGCCATCCCCAAGTCGGCGTTTGTCACCCCGTTTGGCTTGTATCAATTTCGAGTCATGCCATTCGGAATGAAAAACGCCCCGGCGACGTTTCAGCGGATGGTAGATCGGTTACTGGACGGATTCCAGGAATACGCCTGTGCCTACTTAGACGATATAGCTATATTCAGTCAGACCTGGGCAGAGCACCTACAACACATAGGGGCCATACTAGATCGCATTGGAGAGGCAGGGTTGACGCTGAAACCCAGTAAGTGCCATATAGGGATGGCAGAGGTGCAGTACTTGGGCCACCGGGTGGGAAGCGGGCAACAGAAACCCGAACCAGCTAAAGTGGAAGCGGTAGCTAAATGGCCGACCCCTAGGACAAAAACCCAGGTGTTAGCATTTCTGGGTACCGCCGGGTACTATAGAAAGTTCGTGCCCAATTATAGCGCCCTGGCCAAACCCCTGACTGACTTGACACGTAAGAATCTTCCCCGACAGGTTGTCTGGGCCCCAGAGTGTGAGCAGGCATTCCAACAACTAAAGACCACCTTAACTAATGCTCCTGTACTTGCTGCTCCTGATCCAACTAAACGATTTCTTGTTCACACAGACGCTTCAATGTTTGGATTGGGGGCAGTGCTGAGCCAAGTTGGAACCGATGGCGGAGATCATCCCGTAGCTTACTTGAGCCGGAAGTTATTGCCACGAGAAGTAAGCTACGCCGCCATTGAAAAGGAGTGCCTGGCCGTGGTGTGGGCCCTTAAGAAATTACAGCCTTATTTATATGGACAACCCTTTTCCCTACTCACAGATCACAACCCGTTGGTGTGGCTGAACCGTGTAGCTGGGGACAACGCCAGGCTGCTGCGCTGGAGTTTGGCGCTACAGCCCTTTGATTTTACTATTCACTATCGCCCAGGGAAACAAAACGGTAACGCCGACGGGTTATCTAGACAGACTGACCTTGAAAAGTGATCTGTGAGTACTCTCCCGGACCTCCCCAAGCCGATCCGTTGGGATCAGACTGTGTATGCCGGCTTGGATCTGGGGGAGCATTGTGGCAAACCTAGCCACTTCTGGACTATAATCGGAGAAGGTTGTCTATAGGCTGTACTGTGTGCTATGTATAACTTGTTATGTGTGTATTGTGCTATGGTAATTCGCATGCTGGCGGCCGTAAGCTACCAGCATACAAGTACTTTGTTCGGCGAACAGCGGCTATCTAGGCTGTTCGCCAAACGAATCCGGGCCCCCCTGATAGATCACACATTTAGGGTCGTGTGGCGCTTGTTAACCGGTTGCAACAATGTTGCAATCGGTAATTATAGACCCTCCTGGGTGGCCGTCGTTCGGCTACCGACCATGCGGCGGTCGGCCATCTTGGTTGGTCTATTTTGCAGCGGTGTTTGGTCATCGAGCGCCTGGAACTAAAAACAGCTACTCGATGATGCGAACACCGCTGCACCTCCAGGCCGTTCGGGAGCCCGGTTTTCGGTAGACACATTCCCCTAAATGTAATCGACAGATTGAGGGGAACTTCTATGCAGAACAGTATTTGTTGCGGCGTTCGGTCATTTCAGCTGGGATCTGAGCGGTATTCTCACAAAAGGTGCACTCAGACCCCAGCTATCTACCGAACGTTCGGTTGTCTCAATGTACCAAATATTATACAAAATATGTATTTTAAAGTAAATTGTCGGTTCTGCTGCACGAGGAGATAATCCACTTAAGCGTCCATTTTGGTGGGAGTATCCCTCTCGTGCAGCAGTGCCTGTTGGGAGAATTACAATGTCTGATGGGAGAAATCCCCTGAATTGTCTATAAGGAAATCCCTTGCATGGGGAACTGCTTAAATATGCCATCTTGTGAATAAAGCGAGTTAGTTGACTCCCAAACTGTGTTTCGTCCGGTTATTGGGAGGATTTGGGGATTTGCATTACTTTTCAGCGCTGACTGTGGATTTACCTGTGAAACCAGCGGAGATCGTGGACTCTAATACTGCCCTCCGCTACACTACTCTCTGGCAAGTATTGCAAGTTTGGCAATACCGCCTAAGCATCTGTGAGATACTTGGCCAAAAAAAATTCTGGGTGAGCTGATATCTTGTTCAGGTAACCTATAAATGCCCAGATAGCTGTCTGGTGGGGATTGGTTCTGACCCAGCCACTACCCTCTCTGATGAGTAAAACAAGGGGGATAAAGGGTGCACCAAAAATGATAAAAAGAGATATGTTTTATAACATATAAACATGTAGACATGTAGTTGTAATCAGACAAGTTGGAACGCACAGGAACAAAGGGGTTGAGGGCCCTGCTCAATCAGCTGTCATGCTAGAGGGAGTGGGGTAAAGTGACACAAAAAGTAGTATTAGACTAATGACAGTTGCAAGAGAGGAATCAGTCGGAAGCTATTAACAGTTTAATTGATACGCTTTTATGAAGAAGTGGGTTTTTAACGATTTTTTGAAGGAGTGGAGACTGGGTGAGCATCTAACAGGGGAGGGAAGTGAGTTCCACAGGAACAGTGCAGCCTTGGAAAAGTTTTGAAGATGAGCATCAGAGGTGGGAGTACGGACAGAAGATAGACGCAAGTCTTCAGCAGAGCGTAAGGGCCTAGATGGGACATACTTGTTTATTTGTGAGGATAGATAGGTGGGAGCAGCATTATGTAGAGATTTGAAAGCAAGAACCAGAATTTTCAATTGAGCCCTATATCTTACAGGTAGCCAAGGTAGGGACTGAAAGAAAGGTTAGGCGTGGGAGGTGTGGGCGGTCAGGAAGATGAGCCTCGCCACTGCATTCATTATGGACTGTAACAACGCAAGTTTGGAGCACATAAGACCACTGAGAAGCGGATTACAGTAGTCAAGGCAAGAAAGGACAATGGAATGGACCGGCACCTTAGTCGCATCTGGTGTTAAGTAGGGTCCGATGCGCGCAATGTTTTTGAGATGGAAACAACAGGATTTTGCGATAGACTGAACATGAAGCATGAAGGAGAGGTCGGAGTCAAAGAGAACACCTAGGCAGCGAGCCTGTGTGGTGGAGCTGATAAAATGATAAAACCTGCTGAAAGATAAAACCTCAAAGAGTCAGGGTAGTTCCTCTGGAATGGGGTCAGATGAGAGGATTCTTGGCAGCCATATGTGCAACAGAAGAGAGAGAACTAATTGTGTCTATGGTCCTACTTACGATTGACAGAGCTTGACATAGCTCTAGTCTGAATGGCATAGAGTGGTGCAATCCCCACTTATAGGATGCATGAGACGGTGTAGGTGGGCAGATGTATCATCAGTATGAAGATCATAAAGAATATAAAAGACACAGCAATAGTGCTCACAGTATAAAAGGTACCAGGAGTATAGAACAAAGTATAGGTATTCACATTTAATTGGGCAGACTAAATGCTCAATGTGTAGGCGTAAGTGATACAATCCCCACAGTGGAATCTTTTGGAGTAGTCCTCACTGGAACTTAAAATTGGATGCCAGGTAGAAAATAATAAAAAAAAAAGTGGCATACTCACAGTGGAAAGAGGCCAAACTACCTTAATTAAAATACAATGCAAGGAGTTTTCAGGATCTGTTAGCATCATTATGACATCATCAGCATATAAAGCTTAATTTTGTCTCTCTATGATCATATTGTATTCCCTTTATATTACTATTCATTCTAATGTATTGAGAAAGTGGTTCCAGAGTAAGAATATATAGCATCGGAGAGAGAGGGCAGCCCTGCCTAGTTCCATTACGAACCTTAAACCAAGAAGAAGCGATACCTGATCCTATGATCCTGGCTGAAGGGTTAGTATAAAGAGCCCATATTGCCTGAAGGATCCATCCATTAAAGCCTCTATTAATTAATGTTTGAAACAGAAAGGACCAGCTTACGCGATTAAAGGCTTTATTCACATCAAGTGAAAGTAGGATAGTCTGTTCAGTCCTTCTGTTATTTAAATCAATCAAATCTACTACTCTATGGATATTATCAGAGGGATGTCTTCCTATTGCAAAGCCTGTTTGTTCCAGATTAATTAAAGATAGAATTATAGATTTTAATATATTAGCTATAATGGCAGGATATAACTTTATATCAGCATTAATAAGTGAAATAGGACGATGATTTTCAATCTTATTTTTTAATATGGGAATAATATTTGCTTGAAGTAGTTCCGCTCCAATGTCACTATTGTCTGGAAAGGAATTAAATAGTTTAACTAGATATTTACAGAGATCATCTTTCAGGATTTCATTGAAAGTTCCAGGAAATCTACCTGGGCCAGGGGCTATTCCCACTTCTTCTTCCGTTATTAATTGATTTAGATTTCTACTTTGCTCCTCAGTGAGGGTAGATAGCCCACCTTTCGCTAGATAATCTTGGATCTCTAAGTTCGTCTTAGCAGTTTTTAAATAATAAGATCCAAAAGCCTCTCCAATTTCTGAAGGAGAATACATGGTTTTCCCTTTGTTGACTATTTTATAAATTCTTTGAGTACGCTTTTTTAGTTTGGCCATCAGGGTTTTGTCTGCTTTATTTCCTTTAAGATAATAATTCTGATTAAGCTTTGTTAAAGCCACCTTAACATTATCTAATATATATTTTTTTTATTTCTTCACTGATGTTGCCAATTCGGGAGGCTAGTTCATCCGAAGGGTTTTCCTTATTTTTCTCCTTTTCCACAGAAAGAGCTATATACAACTCTGCCAGAGTTCAACCTTTTTCTCATTTTGCTCTGGTACCCATTTTTATCAGATGTCCCCTTTCCACACATTTATAAGCTCACCATATTTTTTTAAAACATAATGTCTGGGGTCATATTTTCATCGAAGAAAAATGTAGTTATTTCTTTCATATGTTTACAATTTTCATCTGATTCCAAAAGGGTCTGATTGAGTCTCCAAGATGTATTGGGTCTTGTTTCTCCGTGGATCTTTAGATCCCAAAAAATTGCATTATGATCTGACCAAGATATTTCGATAACTCCAATCTTATTTATCTTCTGAAGGGATATAGATTCACACAGGACCAAATCTATTTGAGAGTAAGAATTATGTAACCTCGACCAATGCGTAAAGTCTTGATTATCTGGATGGTGAGTGCGCCATACATCATGGAGACCATTCCTTCTAGCAAATCTATGAAGGCTTTGTGCCTATTTAACAACCTCATGTGATAATTCAGAGCCCTTTGGTAACAGTTTATCTAGGGTAGGTTCCATCACCATGTTAAAATCTCCTGCCAAAATAACTGGTCCTTTTCTCATTCTATCAAGTCTCTACATTATTTTGTTTAAAATGCTTATCTGTTGAATGGGTAAGGCAGTGGCTGAGTGACAGGAACCAAAGGGTTGTAGTTAATGGAGTATATTCAATGCTTGGGCTTGTCACCAGTGGGGTACCTCAGGGATCTGTAGTTGGACCCATTCCCTTTAATATTTTTATTAGTGATATTGCAGAAGGTCTTGATGGTATGGTAGGTCTTTTTGCTGATTATACTAAGATATGTAACAGGGTTGATGTTCCAGGAGGGATGAGCCAAATGGCAAATGATTTAGGTAAACTAGAAAAATGGTCAGAGTTGTGGCAACTGACATTTAATGTGGATAAGTGCAAGATAATGCCTCTTGGACGAAAAAAACCCAAGGGCAGAGTACAGAATATTTGATAGAGTCCTAACCTCAACATCTGAGGAAAGGGATTTAGGGGTGATTATTTCTGATGACTTAAAGGTAGGCAGACAATGTAATAGAGCAGCAGGAAATGCTAGCAAAATGCTTGGTTGTATAGGGAGAGGTATTAGCAGTAGAAAGAGGGAAGTGCTCATGCCATTGTACAGAACACTGGTGAGACCTCACTTGGAGTATTGTACGCAGTACTGGAGACCGTATCTTCAGAAGGATATTGATACTTTAGAGAGAGTTCAGAAAAGGGCTACTAAACTGGTTCATGGATTGCAGAATAAAACTTACCAGGAAAGGTTAAAGGAACTTAACATGTATAGCTTGGAGGAAAGATGAGACAGGGGGGATATGGGGGAAGAAACATTTAAATACATAAAGGGAATCAACACAGTAAAGGAGGAGACTGTATTTAAAAGAAGAAAAACTACCACAACAAGAGGGCATAGTCTTAAATTAGAGGGGCAAAGATTTAAAAATAATATCAGGAAGTATTACTTTACTGAGAGGGCAGGGGATGCATGGAATAGCCTTCCAGCTGAAGTGGTAGAGGTTAACACAGTAAAGGAGTTCAAACATGCGTGGGATAGGCACAAGGCCATCCTAACTATCAGGGACTGCCAGAGACTTATGAAAGTATTGTAGGATACGAATATCCATTTTGCTATCTATCCTAGTTGTTTATATAAGGGTTAATTTGAACCAACAATAAATTTGACATTGTATCTCCGATTCTCGGAAATAAAATTATCTAGTTACGGGAAAAAGTACTGATTTCGAAATGTTCTTGTTAATTGTCCAAGATATCGGTATTTGTAAATATCTGTTCTTAATCAAATATGTAATGTGTTATATAATGAAAGATTATAACTAGAATCAGCTGTTTATAACTTGTGAAAAACAATTTGTCATTATTGCTCATGGCCCCCACCGACATGAAAATGGGGTATAAATGCAACTGATGTATAATAAAATTTGATTATCTCTTGTCTTCTTGACTGATTCCCAGGATCCTGTCTATCAAAGAGGGTGTGGTTCAGACAAAATATCTTTCTAACAAAGAGTGTTTTATGTATTCAAAAGAAAAAAATAAATCTACGAATAGGACTAATCAAAACACTTCGTATACTATACACCTTTATTGACAATCCAGGGGTGTCATTGGGGGCTTAACCCCTATTGCTAAAGTAACAAAAAGTATCCACAACACTGTAGAACTAGTCCAGGTGTGTGAGTACTAACTGGAAATCTAACCAAATAATATAAAATATAGTAAGTGAAAAATATCAATATGGAGGGGGCGTGGCTAGATGAGCAGCAAACAAGACGTGTTGGTGTGGAGCTCCGGCTGAACACACTGTTTAAACCATCAAATTTACAGAAAACAGACCAGAAAACCAGCCTAATACTGATCCATATACCCCCGACGTCAAGGTGGGGCAAAAACATAAGAAAATAACCTGCCTAGAGGGCTCATACACGCCTGACATCAGACGGTCCTTCAATAGGCCGCAAAAGCAGACACAAACTAAGATGGCGCAGGGTGGCAACCAAAGCTCCAGTGACTTGGAGGCATCGGCCCAAGAAAGGGGCCCCCCGACCACACAGACCGCCAACGCAGTGTACCAGACCGAAGACTCAGACTCTGATGACTCGCCCTCTACAAAAGGCAATATTAAAAAGCTATTACTAGACCTACGGAGGGTATGGAAGTCAGACCTAGACGTGGTGCGGTCTGAGATAACCGGAGTCACAGCGCGTCTGGGAGCAGTGGAGACTAGAGAAGGGGACAGAGACACTCTCATTGCTGAGACCAAAAACCAAGTCACCTCCCTGACCCAGCAACTCCTACGACTTACCCGCACGGTGACCGCGATGGAAGCCAGGCACCGCAAGAGAAATGTTCGGATCCGCGGCGCACCGGAAACAATAGGCCCAGAAGCCTTGCTAGAGTTTACCAACAAAATGGCGACCGCGGTGGGAGCAAAGAAAAACGGCAAAACATGGCCAATTACAGCAGCATTCAGGATCCAGAAGGCCGTGGCCACCCCCGCAGACGCCCCCAGGGACATTATCGCACTTACCCGAGAGATAGCGGTAAAAGCTGCAATTATGGCCCAAGCGAGGAAGACGCCAACCACCACGGTGGATAACCTTCATATCAAGGTATTTGATGACTTACCTTTTGCAACGTTGCTAGAAAGAAGAAGATTCATGCCAATCACACGGCAGCTGAGAGACTGCGGCATTAGATACAGATGGGGGCGTCTGGCACGCTGGTGGTGCCACATGGGGACAGAGTTCTCTCGCTGTCAGCAGAGGAAGACCCCACAAACTTCCTTAAGGAGCTCCAACTCCCTCAGCCCGGACTCCCTGGACAGGAGAGAGGCAAGACCCCCAGCACCACCAGTAACAAAGCAGCACAGGAGAGAGGCTCAGAGGGAACAGGGGCACAGAGAAGGCCACATCCACAGAACCCTCCATAGGACTGTTAAAACGCTAGAGAACTGAACTTACGCCAGCCTACCGGGCAGGTTGGAGACACTTGGGTGTCTATCTTGACATTTACTCCAGTTGGTTATCATACTCCCCCCCCTTTTTTTTTCTTGTTTGTTTC
This sequence comes from Pelobates fuscus, assembly GCF_036172605.1. Taxonomy (NCBI): domain Eukaryota; kingdom Metazoa; phylum Chordata; class Amphibia; order Anura; family Pelobatidae; genus Pelobates; species Pelobates fuscus. Next base: position 410,704,668 of record NC_086319.1, on the reverse strand, counting down.
TTCCCTCTCAATTTAAAATGTTGTATTCAGAGGCGCATCAATTGATATTGCAAGGGTAGCCACACTGTACCGGACACCTCAGACCCAACACTTGTACCACACGGCCCCTGACGGAGACGTGGGGAAGGACGGGGACGGGCAAGTTCACCAGCGAGAGGGGGAATGAGAGGGACACGGCACGGGGGGGAGTGAGCAGACTCCATACCAATAGGGTACACGGCGCAGCAGACCCGGTCGCACGACAGCCCCTAAGCAGCTAAAGATGCACTCTAGATAGCCTATTCCACTGTGATCCGTGACCGCCCTTCTGAGAAACACTAGAGCAGGGAACGAAATATCCCCCTTAGACTACACTGGGCAGTGGGCTCACAGCACAGCAACTCACACATAGGTGACCAAATGAAGGGAAAGGAATAGGGCACATGAACATGAGTAGGCACAACACCACCTCAAAGACAGGGAGAGGGCTAGTGACAAATGGGGACAGGGCATAAAGGAGTGAGAGTGACCTCTGCACTGGGTGATGGGACATGAGCATGTGGATGAAGTAGAGTAGACAATAAGGGATACAAAGTGAGACAAACAACATGAACGGACATGATATAATTGCTGCCGGGCGTGCTGTGCCTGCTGTGTCTGTGCAGCAGCAGCGTAAAGCTAAGCGACAAGTCACATAATTATCCTGAGCTGTGACTGCTTGAAAGGCAATAACAGTTGCCATCCCTCGGCAGCCACACCAAGGCTAAAGAAAAGCATGACAGTATTCCCGCTCACCCCCCAGATATATGCCAACTCACATACCGACCTTAAGTCGCCCACACCCAAGGAATTTCCATAATTATATTCACCATCTTCACACTTTTAATATATTACTTAAATACTATGATTTATTAACTTAAAACATTGCAGCCTGAATAACGCAGACTACTGTTAACGATAACATGTGTAGCTGTTTCCCACTAATAACCATTATCTGTACTATAATATGTTTTGACATGACCAGTTAAACTATCAAAATGTGCATCTCAAGCTTATATTACAACATTGTATGCATTGAATAGCCGGCAGTTGCTGTTGTGGCACTCTCGGGCCCATGTGTTAATCTCGTTGCACAATCAAAATAAAGAATTTTAAAAAAATATATATATATCAATATGTGATCATATTCTCCAGTAAAAGGTCAGAAACAAGCAATTTATCTCCACAGCCAAATGGCTGTGCCTCCCTAGCTTGCTATAAATGTCTAAACTGATTCAGACTCCTGACTTTAATCATATATGTGCGGTCAATGTCTGAAAAGTAAAATTAAAAGTATCTTCGACTGCAAGCCTGGTCTGAGGAGAATATATCCAGCATTAGTAAATTAAGGACCTAGGCAGTCTGGAAGTCATCTGTAAGGAAAAACTACTGCCTAATGGGTCAAATGCTGCAAAATTGTCCATACAAAAAAGTGGGGTGGAAATAAGGACAGGTTAAAGCGTGCTAATGTGCAGGACCATACTTAGAATGTTGGTCCCTGCACATGGTGACAGAGTGCCCTGTGTAATAAGTGAGAAAGAAAAGAACCCAACGCGCGTTTCAGTGCCACTAACGTGCACCTTCGTCAAGGGCTGAAAGTATACTGACCTCAGGGTCTCTTTTATATATGTGTGTCTATTACTGCTAATTCGAAGTAGAGATAATACGAGAATAAGAGATGCATGGTATTCTGATGTAGATATGGTGTTCTCAGATGGGCATATGCAGGAACATATTACTCATACCAACATAAATACAGCCTTTAATCATTTGACTTTCCTCTTCAAACAACAAATAAAAGCTGGGTGGGAAATAGCCTCACTGGAAAAATACTTAAGTAAAGAACTCATTCCAAGGGGGCTACGAGTTCAAAACGTTCCTGCCCCTCATATAGAGGAATCTGAGTTTATCAAAGAGTGGGAGGAAGCAGCAGGAGCATGCTCCCAGAAGTTTATGGACATTTTATGTCGATATGAAAAAAAGAAGCTAGGAAGAGTCAATAAAGAGGTGGACGAGGAGATAGAAAAATTTCAAGTCTATAAAAAAGAAACAAACTTTGAACAATTAGAAGTGAAACTAAAAAATCTGATTCTAGACAACCATCAAAACACGCAAACACTCTAAATTTATGAGGGACTCTAAAGATTTTCAGACTGGGAATGTCTATCGTAAATTCAATAGAAATAAAAGAGTAGACTTTGATCAATACTCTACCTCAGAGTATGAGACCAGTGGATCAGAGTCAGAACTGGATGCAGAAAGCCCGTCCACATCAACTGATCCTAACCCTAAAAGCATCCTTAAGAAAGGGATTCATTTTTTAGCAAGAGCCAATCTAGAAGAGAGACCACAAAGAAATACAAGAAACAGATCCAATACTCAGGGCCAAAAGCGGAGGAAAGCCTACTAACTCAGGAGAGTCAGATTATAAATCTACCCACGAACTAACCACTTTGGAAATTCAAGTCCTTAGAAGACGTTTGTCCTTTGTCCCTACACCTAAATTTGACAAATTTTGATGGACAAAGGACATTCACCTCTTTGCACGTAAACTAGTCCTCCACAAATTTCATTGTATTCAAAAAACAAAACGAGCTACCAGGTTAGGCCTGGAAATTCAGGATATGGATCTCCTAGACAACCTTGTTGACCTATTGAATAGTAATGATTCCCCCACACAATTAGGGGCACCATTTACTACTTTGAGGTCAAAAAGCAGGTTTACCCCACATATTTCGGAATTTAAGTATATCGACCTTTTTGTGGAACTTACCTGCAAAGAGATCGAGAACATGGAGGCAGGTATACACCTCCAGCCCAGCTTAACAACTTGAGTCATCCCGAGAGAAAAGCACTAGATGCTCTAAAATGGAATGACTCTATTATTATTAAACCATCGGACAAAGGGGGTAACACTGTTATCATGAATAGATGTGACTATATTCAAATGGCATTCCGTATCCTTAATGATAAGAACACGTATGATACTCTGAAAGCTGACCCTACAACTAGGTACCTTAGGGAATTAAAGAACATTTTAGATGAAGGACTTCAATCAAATTTAATAACCAATGAGGAATTTAGGTTTCTGTTCAATAAAAAAACGACAATAGCAACCTTTTATGCATTACCCAAGATCCATAAACAGCAGGCCACACTATCAGGGAGACCTATCGTTTCAGGCAATAACAATCTTAAGCAGAACTGTAGTGTCTATGTGGAGTTTATCCCTCAACATCCCTCAACATTCTTAACGATATGATCATACCAACTAATGCAAAGCTATGTAGTTTGGATGTTGAGGGTCTGCATAGTTCCATCCCCCACATTGTTGGGATGAAACACGTGAAAAGGTTTCTCGAGACAAGAGACTCAACCTTAAAGGAACATAATGAATTTATCTTAAAACTTCTCCACTTTATTTTGACACTTAATTATTTTCTTTTTGAGGGCATATATTACCACCAGGTGAGGGGCACAGCGATGGGGACAACTTGTGCCCCCTCATATGCCAACCTTCACCTAGGGTGGTGGGAACAAAATGTTGTTTTTAACCCTCATCTTGCCAAATATACAGAACACGTTAGCCTTTGGAAACGTTACATAGATGACGTCCTGATACTGTGGACAGGCTCTGATGACTTGTTCAATAAATTTGTGGATGAATTGAACAGTAATGATTTTAACCTTAGGTACACCTATGAGATCGGTGGACAGAAACTTAATTTCCTCGATGTCACTTTAGGCATTACCCATGATGATCACCTCTCTACTACACTTTACCGGAATCCCACGGCAACGAATAACTTTTTGAATTGGGGAAGCCACCATCCCCCCGCTTTAAAAAGAGGGATACCAACCGGGAAATACTTAAGATTAAGAAGGAACTGTTCCTCTCTTGAGGATTTCAAACTAAAAGCTAAAACCCTCAGGTCCCATTTTAAGACAAAAGGGTACCCGAATAAATGCCTCAAAAAGGCATACCAAAGGGCTCTTCTGACAGAGAGAACAGACCTCTTGATGGACAGTTCCACACCGAACACCGACCAGAAGTTTATTAGATGCATTGGCACTTTTGATTCGGGTTGGGATATGGCCAAAAAGACATTGGAGAGGTTCTGGCCATTACTGTACCAAGATCCACACCTTAAAGAGGTCTTGACTCCCTTTGTATCTATTACAGCTAGAAGAGGTAGAAATCTGAAAGACCTCTTAGTACCAAGTCATCTGTCCCTACCCACCCTCAGCAAGACCTGGTTAAAATCCCCCGTAGTAGGTACATTCCAATGTGGCCGTTGCAAAGCCTGTAAATTCATTAGAAAACAATCTAAAGCTTTTTCAAACTCAGCAAATACAGAAACCTACGCCACTAAAACCTTCTTCAATTACCAAACAATAGGATTGGTTTACCTTATTATGTGCAGTTGCATTATGAAATATGTGGGTAAGACAATTAGACCTTTTAAGAACCGGATCCTAGAACATGTTAACTCTCTAAATCCATCTAGACAAATAGATACACTGATTTCACGACACCTGAAAATTCAACACGGTGGATCAGAACAGGGCTTACGGTTCAATGGAATAGAGAAAGCTACAATGGGTCCAAGAAAGGGTGACATTGATAAAAAACTCTTGCGTTATTGGATCTACAAACTTAAGACCTTATCTCCCTCAGGTTTGAATGAGGGGTTCTCTTTTCCTCCCTTTATTGCGGACTAGGGACCAACCCTCTAAATACAATGAGCACGCTATTAATTATTATTATTATTATTATTTTTTTTTTTTAAATATTGTAAATTTCAATAACTTTTCTTTGCTTTATCTATCCAGTAATCCAGGGTACTTTATCTCTAAGTGTCATCTGCTGACCCCTAGTGACGGCCCCTTATATCCTCATACATTTGACTCAGTTCCTGATTCTTTTGACATTATATATGTTCATAAATAATTAACATAGGATAAGCTTCTACCGGTTATTTAATATGTTCATTCTCTTCAATTAGCATACTGCCCTTATAAAGCGAGCTAAGTCCACACATTACCAAGCATGGATGTGTTTCTGTCTGAAGTGCACTAAAATACCAAGCTATAACCACTTGCTATCCATCTGGACTCTCTTTAATACTTTTTGTCCACACGGAATACAGTGTTGTCTCGTGGTAGATATCTATTTACACAGCAATGGAGATACGTATATCTCGAGATTGTAAGATCAGCCTATGTGTCTCCTGGATAGTAATTCCTTGCTCAGAAGGACTACATATAGTGAATGTCTGACGTACCTTCTCTCTCTCTCAGTGTGACAGCATATATCTGTATAAATAAAGTCTAAAGTTGATCCCCAATGGGTCACAACATATATATCTCCGTTGGAGACCAATTGGGACCAGCCCGCTCGACAGACAAATATAAAAGCTCTATCGATACATTTTCTATCTTTTTATTGATATGCTCAGCCTAATACTCATCTCTACTTTTAGTGAATTTAAATGATATTTTAGAGCCATGTCCTGAACAATCCGGTCACAGGTCAATACTTAACACACAGTCATTTGTATGACTGATTCAATGTAATGACAAATGACCGGACCATTTATTGAGACATGCGCCTAATCTATCTCACCCTAGTAAACCATAGCGATAGATTATATGGATTTACTGAGCAACCCAGTAACGATGAACATATAATAAGCAGATAAGAAATCTTTTCCTTGGTATGAGGGAGATCCAGGATGGGACAGGGAATACATGAGACAGGCGGGTGAGAATTGGCTTAAGATTACACCTCACTGGTACCCTGTTTCCCAAGAGGGGAAAAGGATAAAAAATAAATAAAAAGAAAATTAAAGAGACTGTTGTTGATACCTGCAAATCACTGTCCCCTCCTGATTACACCCCATACCCAGCCTGACCCCTAAAGATAATGATGATTTGGGTGCTATTCTTGCTGTGGTAGTTAGACCTCCCCAAACAGGGACAAGGAGTGCCTACTGCTCCATAAAGCTCCCTTTCACCCCCTCCCCAAGAAGAAAGGATTGGGCAGCTCACCTGAAGCCCTGATGGTGTCCAAACCAGGTATAAGAATTAAGGGAATAAAATAATTGAGGGAATGTCAAAAGTACATGTAAAGGTGATGATGAATAATTAAAAATAGGAGGTTATTTAAGGGGGGCTACGAATTCTAGAACTAACATGATTTTTCTGCATATATGTTTGTTTGCATAATGAGCCCTTTATTGTTATACTTGGACAAAAGTACTATAAGCCCACTACACTTTTTCATGAGAGTGAGATGTATGATTGTTTATATGATGAGCCCTTTATTTTCATATTGGGACAAAAAGTCACTTCATTCAAAACGTCAAACACCACATTCTTTCTGCCCTGTGTGTTTGTTGCAGAGCATTCATGTTGTAAATGTATATGTTTATAAATTAGAGAGCAAAATTTACAATTGTTGTATGGGGATGCTGATATTTTATTGATTGTGACCCAAACTGTGCAGAAGTGGGTTTGACATTTTGGTCATGGAATGTAGGATCAGAAAACCATGGACAAAGGTTTTACCTGTGTTGTTATGACTTTCGGGAACTCAAATTGACCGGTCAAAATTTTGCCATGCCTTTAACATGGAGTAGTATAAATATTTTGAGTCTTTGAGAGTTCTGACAAATGCAGGTGATACCATGTCTGTGTAATTTGGTCCAGATGTTCTTTAAGCATATAGGAGAGAAATTCTATTGACAGGGTACATATGTTGCAACTGGTTAAATAGCAAGTGTTATACGACTGTTTAAGTCAAATGCATTACATGGCCGTACGGGATCCCTTCTTTAAAAAGAAAACCTTTGGTACCAGAACTCTTAAATTAATTTGATAGTAACTAAAATTGGTATACCATACAATAATATGTTCTGAATACAGCTGTTAAAAGTGTATTCTGTGTAAATGGTGATTGTGATAAATGTGTGTACTGGTTACTCATTTTGAAGTATGCAGTTTAATTGTCATGTATCCTAATGGGTATTTTGCTGTGTTATTTTAAATTATATTTGCATAAGTTTGTCTCAGTATTGATACAGATGAAAATGGCAGTGTAATCATTTATTAAATAACTGATTTATTATTGAATACTAGTCCAAGAGCACTATGAGTTGTAGTCTTAAGAATAAAAAAGGGGAGGCTGCATTTGTAAGTTTTAGCTGTTTTCCAAAATTCTGTTGCAATAATGGACTTCTTGACAAAATTTGACTTTCCTGTCCAGTTGCCAGGTTCTCTAATCTAATCTTAAGGCAGTACTGCTTGCATAGTTTGCAGAAATGCATAATGCACAAACATGGGAACCTACATGTCTGTGTTTCTTTTGAGTGTGACATTGATTATTGATTTATTTTGGATTTAGTTAATTGCTTGTCCATGAATATGCTTTTTGTATTGGCATGTCTGCTGGATATCTGCTACATTCGCTGTGTTCTGTGTTATAAGATGACATGTGATATTACAATGAGTATGACGATTATTTAAAGAATATTTGCATGTCATTAACACAAGCCTTTAGTGTCTTTTTACAACAGATTAAAACGCTGATCAGCCGACAAGAAAGGTGCCCCTGGCAAGAAAAAAATAAATAAAGAAAAATAAAAATCATCTGCTTTTCAAAATCGTGGATCCACGTTTCAATTTTAAATGGCTCTCTCTTTCTCCGTATTATTAGGGGAGTATTTAGAGTTAACTCTACTTTTAAAGTGCATTGCATTATTTAAATCAAAGGAAAAGAAAAATTTTATCTTTAACATAAACAATTGTTATGTTATATGGTTATATAACAAGAAAAAATAATGGATGTATAGGATGTTTTTTCCAAGATTAAGATTCATCTAGTATCTAGTATGCCTCATTGATTATAGCAAAATGATGAAATGGTATTTTTAATAGAGATCAGAGAGTTTCTTTTGAGGAATTCTAAACTACTGTATTATATTTGTATTGATAAATTGAATGCATTTTGCAGACCCAGAAGAGAATAAATAATATAATAATTATAAAAGGAACCATATTATGGGAAGAGGTCACCCAATTAACTCGCTAAGAGGTTAAACTCATTTTTGATAAGCATATAAAATTTAGTTTTTGTGGTTAGACTTTTGATACTCAATTTGAACTCAATTGTAGTATTACAACCATATCCTTGCAGGTATAGGAAACAGCTGCAATATGATTTTAATATTTGCAATATTTTAGTGTTTTCAATGTATTCCGACAATGGAAAAGTACCTAATCATATGTCTGCATTACACCCATGACCCAGACTGTCAGTATTGCAAACCCTACATGAAGACTCTGCTCTCACTGTTTATGTATACACCCCTAAACAACAGTGCTATACATACACAATTTAAATATACAATAAATCTTCAAAAGCTTATTAATATTATATCTGTGTAGTACACAAAGAGGGGGTTTTGAGTTAGGTAATCTCAACCTGCATAGAGAATATGCTTTCTCCTTGTTCACTTTTGGTCAAACTGTTGGTCTGTGACCGGTCCTCTGTGACCCCAACTGAATTGCTTGGGAAGATTCATGAGAAAGATACAGCAAGTTGTTTTGATATAAAGAAAGAAGGAAACGAGTATGTTGTATCATACCACAGGGCTTACAGCATTGTGACCCTAAGCAAAGAAATTTGAGAGGTGATAGGAGAATGAATCAGAAAAGTTTTAGAGGCAGAGGTAGATAATTTGATCAAGGGGTCTAATTTTTGTAGAGGTGGCAACTTCAGCACTGTTTTAATTGTGGATAACAGGGGTTCACCCCAAGGTGCTCGTGATGAACCCGGTTCTCGCAGTCAAGCTGGCCCCACTGGTACTCATGGTATTGCTGGTGCCCCTGGCTTCCCTGGTGCCTGTTGTAGTCCTGGACCTAAGGGTAACAATGGTGAATTTAAGCCATGGTGCTCAAGGAAACATAGGAGAACCAGGTGCTAAGGGAGAACCTGACCCAGCTGGCGTTCAAGGACCCACCCTGGCAGGTTCCTTAATACCAACCACAGCTTCCAACCTATACCCACACCCAATAACCCCAGCCTAATACACAGATGGTTCATGTTTTAAATACTTTATATATAGTTTTGAGTGCTAAAACAGTATTAATGCTGGCTCTTAGAGGATATACAAGCTGAAGTTGGGACCTAGACATTGTTTGCATAGGCTGCGCAATGTGAAATAACTAAAATAAAGTGGGATAACTGTACAGTATTAAAACATGATCACACACATACAGAACTGGTGGCTTTTTGGACATCGGGATCTATAAAAGGTTTCGGTTTAAAAAACAAAAACAATTTTTATCACGGTCCACAAAATTTTTGACAGAATTCAGCATTCCAATTCTATTAAAGTAATTAATTGGGATTATCAAATTAAGGTTTAAGTTTAAGAACAGTATTTTATTGGGAATAATTCCCATATGTACATGTTACTAGCATTTATATAGTGTAAGTACTTCTCTTATCCATACAAAGGTATTCCAAAGGAAATTATGTAAAATTTTATAAAGGCCAAATTTAATGAAATATAAGCAACACTGAGAGAAGTACATGTTACACAAGTTAAGGGTTTAACGTTATTCTCTAATTTGAGTTTAGCCTAGATAATTAATTTATTGATGTCGTACTGATCCTTGTGTTTGTATGATTATAGAGACTGTACTGGAGTATTTGTGCCTCCTGATATTTGGGACTACACACCAATCTCTCTGGCTGACCTACCTGCCTACCTACCTTTTTTGCAATTAAATCTGTTTGGTCAAAATCCATGCTGTCCGAAGAAACTGAGATGCTTACTTATGAGGACATAAACTAACTTGGAAAGTCCTGAAGGTGCAGTGCTGTCTAATGCCGCTATTTCTACATTAACCCTTTCAACAATTGGGGTGTTGCACAGGGCCTTGTGGTGAACATCCAGCAAACAGAAGAATTAAGAACTATGTGGAAGCTGACATTGTCTTGTTGTCAGCCATATTGCTACCCTTAGCTATGTTATGGTGTCTAAGATTATGGAACAAAGTTTATGGTGTCTAAGATTCTTTATACTCCTTGAAAGACTTTTTCTATTTTTATGGACTATGCTGGACTATTGAACTATTTTTTTTTTTTTGTAGAGTAAGCCGGAGAGAGAGGAAGTGTTAGCTTACTCAGGCATAGATGTACTATGTGTGTCATTGATGTATGTTGAGTGTATCAAGGATGGATTCCCATGTATTAAGTGTGGATATGACTGGACCGTCGAAATAGTAATGTGATTAGGAGACATAGGATGCAAGGTCATGATTGGGATTATTGTTAGAATTACAAACTGATTATGAGTTATCTCATGATTTAATGTGTAAATGGGCCTTTTGAAACTAATCAAGAAGTATTTCCCAATACCGATACCCGAGCTATTTACTTACAAGTGCGGGTTTTATAAGTCACTAATGCTGTCAACTTAAGGGGATGACATGTCTACACAGTCATGGCCCTCACTCAGAAGTTTCCCCAGATGTGCTTTTTTCCTCAAATATAAGTTTTTGCCACTGGTTTTTTTTTACCAGGCCCCATATCACCGGGTGGACTGGTAATCCAAGACTCTGGTCCAAAGAGGGGGATAGATATTATTCCCGTTTTGACTATATGAGCTTACATTATGAATTATAATAATAATAATATTCCAGTTGTTGGGAATAATACACTTTGCCTGTATTGACCCAAGGCTCAAGCTACAGATAGCATGATGTTCAGTGTGTTTAAAAATGGTTAACAAGTCAGCTGTTTGAAATATTTAACTTGTACGCTTAAAAGATGTATTCAACAGATAATTGAAAAAGCTGGCATCAAGAGCTCGAACTCCTCTTAAAGGGAAAACCTACGGCACAGAGCAAATGGGGGAAATCAAGGTGAAGAAATAACAAAAGTCCCGCAGACGTGATTAGCACGTCTGAATATACCTCCTTTCGTTTCTCTGCCGCAGGCCTCCCATGGATATTTTCCGTAAGGTAGATCATGATAGGATCTAAGAGGGGAATTGTAGGATGCAAATATCCATTTTGCTATCTATCCTAGTTGTTCATATAAGGGTTAATTTGAACCAAGAATAAATTTGACATTGTATCTCCGATTCTCGGAAATAAAATTATCTAAAATCCTAGTTACGGGAAATGTATATATATATATATATATATATATATATATATATATTTGGGAGTCTAGCCAACTCCTTGGTTTTGCACCCCTCCCTGTTACAGGTGCCTCATCTCAAGTCCCTATTTAGCCTTGTACTGCAGAGAGCCTCAGATGGAATTTTTTCCCAAGTAAGTGGGTTAATCTCATAAGAGCAGACATTAGACTGTGAGAGTAGGACCTGCCAAAGATGGGGTACATTGACGTTGTGGCAGGCTTATGCAATGTATGATCATATAATGTAACTAAATCCCCATTATTTTATTTGCCTAGATTAGGTGTTTTTAAAAAACTTTTAAAAACTAATAAAATCTGTCAACATTGAAGTTGCTGTTTAGTAGATAGGAGAGTGCGCTGGATCTTGTGTATTGTTTATTGTATAATATGACCCCCAGCAGCACCCCATTTAAGCATGTTCAGGTGAGTGCAACCATCCCCCATGTTTTATATATTTATATTTGTGGTCGGTTAATATCGTATAGTGAAGTACCTTGTGATTGGAATTAAGTCGGTGTGGTGTGCCGGAACCGACGTAGAGGGTAGGCCTGAAAAAGAGGGCCCCCCTGAATGAATTGTATAAGAGGGAGAGGTGGGTGGGGTGAACAGCGTGCGTACGGCAGGTAGGAAGGGGGGGAGTAGCGTTTATATGGAACGCTTAACTCCTCCCACAAATACAGGCCTTACGGCCTTAAACTTGTGGTCGGTTAATATCGTATAGTGAAGTACCTTGTGATTGGAATTAAGTCGGTGTGGTGTGCCGGAACCAACGTAGAGGGTAGGCCTGAAAAAGAGGGCAAAAGGAAATGCCAGAAAAACACACTTATAGCACTATATAAAATCCATGTCTTGCTACTCCTGCGTTGGGAATGTTCCTGTATAATATATAGTCGATTCCTAGTGCCTCTAATGTTTGTTCCGGCGTACTGCTACTGGATGTCGTTCTTATAGAATGGATGTGAAAATAGAAGCCAGTGGTCCTACTTACTCTAATGACGGAATGTGAATGTAGAATCGTATTTAGAAGTAGATAGGGAGTGATTAGTAGGTCAAGTGTCTCGATTGTCTGGTTCGAACGTTGACGTGACGCGGTGTAGTGTTTGTACCTTCTTAAATTTTCCTTGGGGAGACATGACTTACCTGTCTGATTAGTTGTGATCGTGGAGTTGTAGGGTTCCCGAACCCTTGTATGGTTGCAGGCACATAGATTTAAGACCTGGTTGTGTGGCGCGAATGCTGTTTTTGGGAGTCTGATACTGCCCGGTATTCCCATCTGTGTACGTACGTTACTGTGACGCGATAAACCAATTATCTTTGATATCTTGTGTAAAAAATGGGGTATGGTTTGAAAGGCTTGTCAGAAACGTGTATGTCAGTTCGGAATAGTGCGACCGTGTGCGTATGAAGGTTTGAATAAAAGGTGGCAAAAATGTAGAAAAGACTACAGGGTGATCAGTATGCCTGTGGAAGTCCTGCTCCACTGATTCTTGGAAGAATGTCACGATTCTGTTATATGTATCTTAGAGCACACGAATAATGTTCTAGATGATAACTTGTGTCGAGCCCCAACAGCCGAGTGACCGGAAGGGGATGCCAAAATGCGGATTATGCCTGAGAGATGTGAGTTGGGTGAGGTACGAGACTGAGCGACTCATGGATAGTCGGCCCTAATAGACACGAAAATGCTGCAATCCCTCGTCTGACGTTGCGTTTGTAGGACATCCTGAAAAAGAACATGACAACAACAATGAACTCAAACAACAGCAATATGGTTAAGTAAAATAGAACTGGCTGGCTAACTAGTGCCGAAGCGAAAAGCTCACTACCCCGTGACAAGTGAGGCCCTGCTAATAGCCAAGCGGCTGGTGAGAGGCTCTACCTATGATTTGGGCGTGGGGCTCGAGCCACTAGCGTGGTGGCGGGGTGGTGGCCTCTCGGTGACAGTAAAGATCCAAAAACGTGTGGCCGTGTCAGGTGAGGCCCTAACTATAAACCCGATAGGTGGGTGAATGCGAGGCACTAACTATGATTTGGGCCGAGGGGCGAAAATCTCCGTGTTGAGATTGGGGAGTTGGCCTCGCGGGACCAGCTACGGTGTACAGCTAAGGCCAGCTCCTAACCCTAGATAGCCAGTTCTCTGACCCTAGACGGGGGCTTGATAAGGGGGTAACGTAACGTGCTTGGAAACCCAAGTTGTAGTAAATGATAGATACCCGGATATTCCCAGATAGAGACAGAGGAAAAGAAGGGAGAGAAAGGAGGAAGAAAGAAGAAGGAACTGAAGTCGAGGGAAGGAAAATAATGTGCAGTATAGTGAAGTACTATGGAGATATAGCTGATAGTGCAGTATCGATAGACCCTGAGGGTGCTGAAGATTCTCGTGATGGTTACTATATAAACCTGAAAGGAGATGAAATGAAGGCGTTGTGCCAAGAAAACGTCGTAGCAGCTGACGGAGAGAGGAGGGTGAAATTAGCAAGGTAGTGAGTAACAAAACGATTGTTACGGGTAGTGAGTACGAATGAAGAGTTGTGGAGTGGAGCCGTGGCCTGACGAGGCAAGGCAGGAATCAAGCCCCCGTACCCCAAACATGTGACAACGTGGCCTAGTAGAGGCAGTTGTTAGGAAACACAATGAAACCAAACCTGATAGAAACAGGTGATAATCGTTTAACAAAGGCCAATTGTGTAACAATTGTAGGAAATGTGAACGAAAACACATTTATACCAGATAGAAACAGGCGGCAATAGCGAACCAGTAATTGTCTACTGCTAGCAGATGACAAAATGAAACAAATAGTAACTGTGATTGTCGGTTCGATACCTCATCGTGTAACAACGTGGCCTTGTCGAGGCAGTTGTTTGAAGTGTGGACGAAACAAAATTGTACCTGATAGAAATAGGCGATAATAGCGACCTAGTGATTGTCTAATGGTAACAAATGACAGCGTGCAACATTAATAGAAATCAGCGGGGAATGTCAAATGGCGGTTACGCCTGAACCTGAGGTAATTCGATGCATGTATAACAGGAGTTGCATAAGTGTAAGCGTAATCTGGGAGATAAAACAAATCCAACATATACACAGTGTTTAGTTAGTTAGATTAACTTGACCCAATAAAACAGTACATGCATAGCGTCAGGCATTTAGTGGTATTACGTGGGATGCACCAATAGAAGAAACACCATTAACAACCTGAAAACAGGACGGCAGAGAAGCTACAAATTATACAGAATAAAACAGCAAATACCATCAAACCACTAGGTGGAGATACCAGCCAAATGACTAGGACTTTGCACTGATACATTAAAACATAATGGAAAGTATGCCCAAAACCTCCAATTTAGAAATATTGCGCTGATATACGAAAAACATTATGGAAAGTAGGAGTGAAAACTTACGTAGCCAATATGTCGTGCATGATATAATAAAATTACTGGCATCCCTTCCTTTACCCTCTCCGTAGAAAAGCATAGCCTCTATAACAACATGAGTCTGAACCCAAGTGGATTAATATATATATAACCATAGCAAGATTAACGATTGGACCGGAAATTAATGAGTCAGTGAAGGGGTGAGGGGGGGGGGGGTGTAGGACCCCGACCCCCCAGACGGGTGATTGAAAGTGACCGCCTAGGTGCTGGCGAGAGGGGAGCGTGGGTGGTCCCTGGTAAGACTTATGTGACTACCAAGTAGCAACGAAATTCATAAAATACAACCTAACCTTTAAGTTGACAAGACTGTTGTCCCAACCAAATGCTGCAATAGGTAACAGCTTGTTCACTAGAACCGCCATAATGGTAGATAGAGAAACAAGTGAAATACAGCAGTTAACTGTATTATTTAAGTTAAATACGTAGCTTAGTATCTCATCTGTAGCCAGAGATTGACTATTTTAGCCTGAATTTCTCACGTCTGATCAAGTCACTGTTTAGGCAGTAACCCCCATATTGAATTTGCATGAAAGGTGCTCTGCGAGCATCCTGTGCCCACACTCTCCTAAAATCCTGATGAGTTTGTAAACAGTCTGTTTATATAGTGTATTGATGCTGCACTGAGTGTATAGATGGAGCTGCATCAGTAGAAGGAACTTGCAACAGAATTATTCATTGAAGAACAGTGATGTAATGGTATTTCACATTTATACATTCCTCTAACAGCCTACAAAAGGCATAGATGTAAGTGTAGTACAGTACAGCAGAGTTTTAAGTCAGGGTTTGCACAATGGTAATTTTTTTAAAATGCGAACGGCGGGAATAGCCCGAAGGTGGCTATACCCGCCGGTACCTGGACTTCAGCTGGAAGCGTTTCGGCAGAGTTTCCCCGAACGGAGGGGGGAGCTCTGAACCGGCGGGACGTGTGGCCAGAAACCGGAAGTGCGGGGTCATCGAGGAGGACCAGTGAACCCGGAAGTTCGTCTGTCACGAAAGCGAGGAGAACAGCGTGCGTACGGCAGGTAGGAAGGGGGGGAGTAGCGTTTATATTGTACGCTTAACTCCTCCCACAAATACAGGCCTTACGGCCTTAAACATATATATATATATATATATATATATATATATATGTTATAAATTATCTCTGTTTTTATAATTTCTGGTGCTACTTTTATCCCCCCCTGTTTGACTCATCTTTGTTGTTTATAAGGCTTAGAGGCTTAGAGCCTTATGTTTTAAGGTGTATCGCCTACTTTCATTTTTTGTATTTTTAATATATATCTTTTTAACACTCCAGACTGAAGTACCTGCATCCATATACACCGCTGTTTGGGGTGATAAGCTGAAGAATCACCTGGCTATAGTGAGCTATCTATCTCTACCCTTAAGTCCCTTTTTATGTGGGATATTAGAATACAATGAAGAAACATCCACAGTGGCATAATATGAGTTTGCTTGCATTGTATTTGTTGCAAGTCACCTAAAATATGTTTTGTATCTTTAATATATGATGGAACAATTTATATCTCTTTTAGGCACTCCAGATTGACTTTACCATTGAAGGTTGTATTTTATTTCTTATTATTCACCAATCAGGTGTCACTCTGTACAAATCCTACACTTTGTATGTTTTATTTATATATTGGTGTCTAGGGGTACATCATCTAGTAGGTTTTTCTTGTTTGTTTTGGCAAATAGGGAAAATATATTTTTGTTTTCTACCCAAACGTGGGAATAGCCCGAACTCTGTCATTCCCACATGTACCTCTGTATTACGTGCTGTGTCTCGTGGCCGGAGGAAGTAACGAGTAGTGTGGTGGAGAATGAAGCCAGAGGACCTGAGCCGAGGAAGGCCACAGGAGGGGCCAGTAGTATCGAAATGAGCTGCAGCACTGTGGGAAGGACCGAAACCTGAAGTAACAGGCAACTATGGTAACCAATTACCTGAAATGGAATGGCCCAGGTAAGAGGGGGTGTAACGGACCGTTTCACTTACAAGAGGATAAAATCCAGTTTAGGCGATAATCCCCTTTTCCATAGACCAGCAGCTACTGCAAGCACCAATCTCCCAGGCTGCAAACTGTACAAATCTTCCAACTCCCGAACTGGAAACACACGAACCCTGGAATAGCTGAACAGGAAAAGCATATAATCCGCTTACACTCCTGGCAGTCAGCATACAATCCAATTCCCCCAAAAACGAGACGACACATAGGTTTGAGGGTCAAGCAGAATCTCAGGTCTGGAACACCCAGCCTGGTTTTTATTACGGTTGTGCACATACAGGACACACCCAGGGGGAGGCATAAAACAATCAATCAAGTAACAGTACAACCCACACATCCCCTCCCCTCAGATAAGCAATTAACATAATTATTACATACAGTAAAAATACAGTTTCCACACATACTCTGTAACTTTAAAACCATACATCACATTCACATAAAAATACATATCCACAATCAATCCATTCAGGGGAACAACATATTAAAAATTGGCATGAATCAGACCAGGGGTTCAAAAGTTAGTAAAATTATCTTTTGGGCCCTGGCTGGCAGCATGGCAAAATCTGGCTCAAACAGTAAAAGTAAAACAACCCCACAATGCATCATGGCTTCCTCCCTTCTGCCCTGGAGATAATTGGAGAAGTAATCCAATTATCTCCCAGGTCAAAGACAAAACTCCATTACACATGTGGGGACCTAAATACGGGATTATGTTTTAAAATATATAAAGTTACTTTTTATACATTAAACACAGACATGTAACATATCCCCAGATAGCTCAGGTCTGCGTGCACATTAGTAGGTGAATGGCACGCTGACCACACAAATACAGTTTAATTGCCATGGAGCCAAAGTCTTTCCCATAGTCTTTCATTATATGAATAGGCTCCACGGCATAGCTATCTGGGGGTATCACTGCTCACACAGGGCAAGTACCGAATGGCCCCACTGTGTTTAAAGGGCCAGAATGAGTAACATGCACTCTGTTAGGGCCGAATACATTTTGTAAAAGGGCCCAGTCTCCCAGGGCCATAGTCCAAAGGCAAGAGGCCTCCAAGGACACGTGGCGAGGTCGGTTTCGCCACAGGGGGGTATGGTTTTTATAGGACAAACTCCTCCCACAAATACAGTCCTTAATATATATGATTGTCATTCACTTGTATTTTGTTTGCCATCCTGATAAAAGGATGTGTGCTCTGAATACTGGACCATCTATTGGTATATATACTGACAAAAAATAGATACAGGTCAATATAAACCCCCTAAAAAAGCACTACAGGGGGGCCTGACAGCCAAGATGGCCAGTCGCACATCCTGAGAGCTCCTGCTTTCACGGGCACAAGTGAGCTGAAACCGAGCGATATAACCATGTTAGCGACACAGGGTGACCGGGAACAACCACGGAACACCAAGCTAAACAAAACGGTACCAGCCCGGCACCGGTGCAAAGCTGAAAAGCCTCTACCGGCCATGCGGCCTAAATCGGAGCGAAGCCTGAGGCCCGGGGAAGGCGGCCGACTCCCCGGCACGGGACAAGCTCGCAAAAGAGAACCCGCTACAGCCCTGCTGCCCCCCCATCTGGACCGGTGGGGGACATCCCGGTCCTCGCTGGGGACGATTACCCCCATACCACCGCCTAAACAAGCGACGAATCCTGCAACTAAACGAGACGGTCCGGGCCTAGCCAAGATGGCGGACCGGACGCAGCCTAGAACCAAGCGAATGCCTATTAAGCCTCCCAAGCACACACTAGAGTTCGTTGGCTGGCTAAGCACCTACCTCTGGGCAAAGTGTAAAGCCCGAAGACAATCACACAGACTAGCCATGAAAGCAGTGATGGCGTGGATCCGCCCGGCTGCCCGGCGCCACCTGCAGGGGGACCCTCCCCGTAAATCCAAAGCGGCCCCCAGACGGAAACTAAGCCGAAGCTCCTCAGGGCGAGAGACGGCGCCGGGTCCACGGCGTGCTGAACCTCACGAACCCACGCTATGGTACAAGACCCGACCTACCCCTTACCCTGCGGTCCCAACAACCGACATCCAGCAGAGCATAAACAAACAGGCAGATACCCACACAGCCTACTGCGACGAAGCTCAAGATGCAACACAGCCGGATTCCAGGGACCGAAACAAGACAGACCCACTTACCGGAGCCTCATCCCCCGGCACTCCTGGATCACCAAGAATGAAATATAGACCACCGCATCAGGGGGCCGAGACCCCGCAAGGCATCGGCTGACAACATCAATATCTGGCAGTCGCGAGGACACAGAGACTGCACCCTCCGCTGTGGGCGCCCGTACACCACAACTTCAGGGAAACCCGACGAACACGGCTTCTGCCTTAAACCCACGCAGGGTTATGGGTGATTACCTCTCTATAGGGACTGGCATACCCTCCTATAACACGAACTAGTTTCAGATTATTTTGCTATCTTTTTGCTATCTTTTCCTACATATTCTCCTGCAACTGTTCTATGTCCCTGCAATGTGCTCCAGACTAAGGTTTAGCCTACTTTGTATTATAGTTTATTGCATACATCAGTGTAACCGACAAGGCACAGGTCTTAGAGGAACAGCATTTAGAAACGTGCACTGGCTTAACCGCACACATACCAGCTTAAACTGCCTTAGCATATCACACACTCACATAATGACCCTGCATGTGTTATACTACACTATTGACACAGAAGAGTAGAAAAGCTAGAGTTTTACACTACAATCTGATTACAATATATGTTTGCAATGTTAATCTTGTCAACTCTTATACTACAAAATGTGCACAGTATTTTTCATGCTCTGTTAATGAATGGTTGGCTACAGCTGTTGTGGCGTAGCAAACCAGATTGTTATTTCATGCACAACCAAAATAAAGAATTAAAAAAAAAAAAAAAAAAGCACTACAGGATTTCGGAATTTTCAATGTTTATTAAGTTGTAACTGATAAATAAACATAAGTCAAGTAAAACAAGCAATGACTAAGATATGGATAAATGATACAGTGAATAGAAAAATAATATTCACTGTATCATTTATCTATATCTAAGTCATGGCTTGTTTTACATAACTTATGTTTATTTATCAACCACTACTTAACAAACATTGAAAATTGGGAAATCCTATAGTGCTTTTTAGGGGGTTTATAATGACCTGTATCTTTTTCTTTTGCAAATTATGTTATCTATCTTTCTTTATCTTGTCATTATATATTGCAAGGTTTGAAAATAAAGATTGTAAAAAATAAATTAACTCTACAAGGAATATGGCAATTACCCATGGAATAATTAAACCCTCTACTTCTCTACTTGCCAGCAGTATAAAGCTACCAACAATGCACAGTTATAGATATATAATTATATACCACCATGTGTTAACGAGATGATCATCTAAAAATACGGGACTGTTTAGCTGAAATACGTAATTCAGGTAAATACACTGTGACTTATTTCAAAAAACAAAATATATTTAGTGCACATAAAGTATCAGCATTAAGAAACTCTTATCATGTTTGGTGCGAAGCAAAGATACTCAGTCACATACATATGAATGAATAATGCACAAACCTACAATACATTTTTAGCTTCCTCATCAAATGCAGGTTGTATCATGTATGTGATTTTGGTTGTATGACTGTGACGTGAATGCTTAAAAAAAGGTCAATACAATAAATGTATGTTTGTGAGTATGCACATAAAGAATTTCTATGTTCCCAAATGTTTTATGCTAATATTTTATATAACCTGTAACCTGGGATAACCGTCTCATTCAGGGTTAGCTAAAACTGCTGCTGGAAGTGAAAGTACACCTCCGGCAGCAAGCTGCTATATCTAGGTATCCACAGTGCTTCAAACTGAAATGCTGCACATACAGACTCCAAGCACCATGACCACTTTAATTCCTTGAAGTGTTCGTGATGTTTGCAGTAAGCCACAATATGTTGTTTTTCTACAGTCAGTATAGGTAGCATTGTAAACTTTTTTTTATGTTTGGTCCAGCTGGGAATTTTTCTCTGGAGTTTTCATTAAAAAAAAAAAACTGAGCGACTTATTATCGGAGGTAAATATCATAAAATCATCTCTCATTAAAAGGTTTTTGCTATTACTTCTGAATCTGAGAGAATTTAGCGTTCTGCATTTCCATGTTACAGAATTCCTACATAAGATGTCTATTTGATTCAGAAAACAGAAGATAAACAGTCCTCCACTATTAGCATTAGAGCTGCTAGACTTTAAGGAAATAAAATGACTGAAGTAACTTGATCACGAAACAGAGTGAAATGTGCTAAAAGACAGAAAAAGAGAGTCTACTAAATGTACAATAGCAATGGTATCTTCAAATGTCTTTCAGTGGGTCCTGATGTCAGGTTAGATGAACACTGTTCCAGAATTGTAAAGTACATTATTTTTCAGTAAAAATGTACAAGTCTAAGCATTAATGCATGCTATAGTGCTTATGGAGAGAGAAGCAATGTAAGTAGTCAACTGTTTTAGAAAGGTTTGATCTTCAAGATGCCGCGCACCACCTCGTCTCTTCTACATTTGAGTCCTACAGAGCAGGGTAAACTGAACAAGCCAACAAGCTAAGCCCTGAACCACCAAGCTTAGCTCAGACAGAGCTTAGCTCTGGATCAGCAGTGAGAGGCACCCAGCAGACTATATGTAAGAAGGCAAACTTTTCTTAATTATGGAGCCATCAAAACACCCCTTGGAGTGCACCTTAAAAACTGTTTCAAGAACAGATAGAATAGATTAATCTGGTCCCACAAAAAAACTATTTGTAAATTCCATCTCACGTAAAATATTTATCCCCTCAAGTCCTGCTAGTTTTATGGGAATTGTATATCAAAAATTTAGTTTTGATAAGGACTGGTTTTTGTTTGTTGTTTTTTTTTTTTTTTTTTTACTTTAAGACCTATTTTGGCCATATAATAGAAAACTAGCAACAGATTGTCTGGAAAAAAATATCTCATAAAAGGAAAATGTTCTTATTCAGAATTAAAAATCCAGATTCCAGAATATAGTAATAAGACAAAAAGGTAACATTTTGTATTTACAGATCCTTTTAAATAATGATCAAGGGCAACCAGACAAGAGTAACGGAATTCATCCTTCTGGGCTTCCATGAACTTCACCACTTCCAGTTTCCAGTTTTTCTGCTTCTTCTGGTAATCTATTTAGCAGCAGTAGGAGGGAATCTTCTCATTATCATATTAGTAGCAGTAAGTCATCTATTCCAGTCTCCGATGTACATTTTCCTCTTGCACCTTTCTATTTGTGACATATTAATCACAACAAATGTTTCACCTATTTCTTTGAAAGTAATATTAAATCATATAGTGTCAATATCTGTCAGAGGCTGCATCACTCAAATATACTTCTTTGGGACTTCAGCAATTATGGAGTGCTGCCTTCTGACAGTAATGTCATATGATCGATACTTAGCCATCTGTCACCCATTGCACTATACTTCCGTAATGAATGGAAAACTTCCTTATTATTTGATTACTTGGTGCTGGACAGTTGGTTTTACGCTATCCCTTGCAACAAACGTTCTACTGCTGGAACTGCAGTTTTGTGGACCCCAGATTATTGACCATTTTTTCTGTGACTATGCACTTATTCTTGAGCTGTCTTGCTCAGATCCTTCAATAATACAAACTCTATCTTCAGTATTGACTTTTCCAATAGGAGTCTTCCAAAGTGCATTTATCCTGATAACTTACATTTGTATCTTTAATTCTATCCTGCAAATCAAAACAACATCTGGAAGACATAAAGCCTTCTTCACATGCAGTTCCCACCTCTCTGTTGTCTCTACATATTATGGAACACTAATTTCTCTTAACATCGCTCAATCAAAAGGATATTCACTGAATCTAAAGAAAGCATTTTCTTTACTAAACACTGTTTTGACACCACTATTTAATCCTATTGTATACAGCATAAGGAACAAAGACATTATAGCAATATTGTCTAAATTGTTGTAGGAAAACGTCTTAACACATTAACCCCTTAAAGACTGAGACAATTGTACAAGTTGAGATCAAATCAAAACATAAACAAAAACTGAAATTTGTGCTATATGTCTGTTCAGCCGTAATTCATCTCTTTCATATTAAGTGCACCCACACTTGTTGTATATAATTTTGTTCAAGAGAAACAGTGATTACATTTCAAATCAACTATTCATATATAAAACACAATTTATTATGAATAAAATCTAAAAAAGTGTGATAAATGTAAGATTTTTAACATATTTTTTTATTTCTGTGTGGTATTTTAACTGTGAATGTTAAAATACCATATTATTTTATGTGATTTTTTTATTTTTTATTTTATTATAATATAGCATTACATATATATACATATATATATATCATCATATCTATATGCTATATATCATCATATCTATTGCTATATGTTTACTTAGAATATTATATATATATGACATATATACATATATTATATAAAGATATAATACAAAAATAATAAATAAAATACCGCACTCAAAACTATTGTATAAAAAGTAGATAGATAAATCAGGTGTGATTTAGTATGCAAAAAAATAATTTAATAGAATTTATACTTGTAATCAAAATTCATATATGTACACAGAAAAGTCTGATGATCTCATTCATTATTTGAAAATTCATCCACTGCACTGAATAATCAAACACTTGATTATAGAAATATTGTCTAGAAATCAATCCTTGAAATTCATTTGTTTGAAATCACTGTGATAATACAGAAACTGCATAAAGGTCAGTCCTTAAACAAATTCATTAGTATGACACTTCTATCCCCACATCTAAGGCTATGCATAGCGATCTATTTGTGCACAGTCCTGATGGATCCAACCCTTGCAAAAATGAATGTATATACAAAAAACTAAAAAGAGCAACAAGAAAAAAATAAAAAAAAGCAGAAAAAGAAAAGAAAAAATTATTTGGAAAAAGTGAAAAATTATGAGAAAAAGGGAAAAATATGAAAAAAATGAAAAAAGTCCTTTGCAAAATCACTATATGCGTATATATTATGTATATGGTTGGATCTCACCAATTGTTGTGTTGCAGTCCAAATTTTCAATTGTATGCTACACATTTTTAACTGTCCAGGTAGGTTCTGTAGATGTAAGCGTTTCTTTATGAAGCAGCTGGATGAAGTTCCGGGTAGCTGAACGTTTTCGTCGGGCGAGATAGACCTCAGACGGCTAGATAAAGTTCCGGGTAGCTGAATGTTTTTCTCGGGCCCGATAATAATATATAATATACATAATATATACGCATATAGTGATTTTGCAAAGGACTTTTTTTCATTCTTTTCATATTTTTCCCTTTTTCTCATAATTTTTCACTTTTTCCAAATAATTTTTTCTTTTCTTTTTCTGCTTTTTTCATTTTTTTCTTGTTGCTCTTTTTAGTTTTTTTGTATCTACATTCATTTTTGCAAGGGTTGGATCCATCAGGACTGTGCACAAATAGATTGCTATGCATAGCCTTAGATGTGGGGATAGAAGTGTCATACTAATGAATTTGTTTAAGGACTGACCTTTATGCAGTTTCTGTATTATCACAGTGATTTCAAACAAATGAATTTCAAGGATTGATTTCTAGACAATATTTCTATAATCAAGTGTTTGATTATTCAGTGCAGTGGATACATTTTCAAATAATGAATGAGATCATCAGACTTGTGTGTACATATATGAATTTTGATTACAAGTATATATTCTATTAAATTATTTTTTTGCATACTAAATCACACCTGATTTATCTATCTACTTTTTATACAATAGTTTTGAGTGCGGTATTTTATTTATTATTTTTGTATTCTATATTGTTGAGGTTATAGAAGGGGGAATACCTCTAAATACCAGCACCACCTAGTAATTGAGTGCAAACACTACCCATATTTTTGTACAAAGATATAATATATGTATATATATATATATCATATATATACATATATCATCATATTTTGCTTTACTAATGTTTTTTATTTTTTTATTACAGAAGCAGGGAGACTGGCTGACAGCATCATCAGTCTTCCTGCAGGCAGATACACAGACACATATTGCAGCCATGTGACCTCTCTTTCATAGCGATCACATGGGCCACGGGGGCCTAAGTTGCCAAGGGGGAAGTATCTGAGCTCTAAGGCAGTCCCCCCAGACCGGGAGCAATGCCGATTGCCGGCACGGTAATGTCGGCAATCAGGTGAGTGCATAGGAAGGTGGGGACATTCTATGCGACCCGCCAGCGTTTAGATGTGGCTCCTTAAGTATGGCATAAAACACTGTCCTTAAGGGGTTGCACACATTATGTATATAAATGTATACTTGGAGCATGTTGCAACTCATTTTAAAAATATAATTTCTGGATATTCTATATATTTGCAATATTTTACAGATATAATTAAATAATGTTTTAAATAAACAGAATACTAATGTCTATCATAAATGCTATACCCAAGATGTGTAAACAGAAAAAAAGTTCCTTCTCAGATTCTATCCGCATGTCTCATGCCTATTCTATTTGGTCAATCTAGTTAAGCTTGAGTCACACAAGCACCCTGTAAACTGCTGACAGGATTCTTATCACAGCTAGAGATGAGCGAACTCGAACTGTAATGTTCGGGTTCGTACCAAACATAACGATTTTTTCACCCCGAACCCGAGCCCGGTAACAGTTTCAGTAACAGTTCGGGTTCGAATTCGTTGTTCGGTGACTTAATGGCGTGTTTTGAAAAGCTGCAGGGCAGCCAATCAACAAGCGTTTGACTCGTGTCCTCTTAGAAGTCAGGCATTTTACTTTAATCCTGTTCTGGTAGCTCAGTGGGCAACATCTAGGCATTTTTAAATACTGCTGTGACATTGCAGTTTGACCAATTCAAATCTTTTTGGGTGCTAAAAAGTAAATTTGGGGCGTGCACTTCATATCTGAGAGTCAAATAGAACCGTCAAATACTGTGGTTACATCGCAATTTGAAAAATTTGATTTTTTTGGGTGCTAAAAAGTACATTTGTGGCATGCACTTCATATCTGAGAGTCACATAGAACCGTCAAATACCGTGGTTACATCGCAGTTTGAAAAAAAAAATCAAATTTCTTTGGTGCTAAAAAGTAATTTTGGGGCATGCACTTCATATCTGAGAGTCAAATAGAACCGTTAAATACTGTGGTTACATCGCAATTTGAAAAATTCAAATTTTTTGGGTGCTAAAAAGTAAATTTGGGGCATGCACTTCATATCTGAGAGTCAAATAGAACCGTTAAATACTGTGGTTACATCGCAATTTGAAAAATTCAAATTTTTTGGGTGCTAAAAAGTACATTTGTGGCATGCACTTCATATCTGAGAGTCACATAGAACCGTCAAATACTGTGGTTACATCGCAGTTTGAAAAAAAAATCTAATTTCTTTGGTGCTAAAAAGTAATTTTGGGGCATGCACTTCATATCTGAGAGTCAAATAGAACCGTCAAATACTGTGGTTACATCGCACTTTGAAAAATTCCATTTTTTTTTGCGCTAAAAAGTAAATTTGGGGCATGCACTTCATATCTGAGAGTTACATGGAACCATCAAATACTATGATTACATCGCAGTTTGACCAATTAAAAATGTTGGGTTCTAAAAAGTAAATTTTGGGCGTGCACTTCATATCTGAGAGTCAAATAGCACCATCAAATACTGTGGTTATATTGCAGTTTGACCAATTCAAAATTTTTTGGGTGCTAAAAATTTAATTTGCATTGTCGCCTGACATAAACCATCTGTTAGTTTGGTGGGTAAATGCAAAGAATGAGGAGAGCGTCAAATGAGGGACGTGGCCTTGGTCGTGGTTCTGCTGGTGTTAGTGGAGCTCCTGTTGCAGGGAGAGGACGTGGTCGATCTGTGCCAGCTACACCCACAAGTGAAACACCTTCCTCAGGTGCGAGTAGGCGACAGAACCTTCAGCCTTATATGGTAGGCCCGAATGCCGCTCTATGAATGATGAGGCCAGAACAAGTACAGGCGATAGTAGATTGGATGGCTGACAGTGCCTTTAGTTCTTTCACATTGTCTCCCACCCGGTCCCCTGCTGAAAGCTCAGAGTTGGCACCTGCAGCCCATGGCCATCTGTCTTTCACCTCAGCCCCTTGCAAATCAGCCAAGTAGTCTGAGCCACACGTCATGCAGCAGTCTCTTATGCTTTTTTGATGACTCTGCTGGCGTGGTTTCCATGGGCCATCCACCTAGCCCTGCCCCAGATGTGGAAGAGATTGAGTGCACTGATGCACAATCACTTATGTTTCAGGATGTGGACATGCGAGGACCACCGCAGCACATCTCTGAAGATGACAAAACACAGGTGCCAACTGCTGTGGCTTTCTGCAGTGTGCAGACCGGCAAGGAGGGCAGGGTTGAGGAGTGGGTGGAAGATGATGTAGAGGATGATGAGGGCCTAGACCCCACATGTAATCAATATCATGCGAGTGAGGTGTCCAGTTTGGAGGAAGAGGCGGTGGTCGCACAGAGGCCCCAGCACAGCATAAGAGGGAGCAGGGTGCAAAAGCGGAGTGGCCATCCCCTAGACAGTAGCGGCTGCTACTGTCCACCGCACCCAGGGACCGAACACACCAAAGCCAGCTCCAAGGAGTTCCCTGGCGTGGCAGTTCTTCAGACAATGTGCTGACGACAAGACACGAGTGGTTTGCACGCTGTGCAATCAGAGCTTGAAGCAAGGCATAGTTACATAGTTACATAGTTACATTGCTGAAAAGAGACTTGCGTCCATCAAGTTCAGCCTACCTCACATTTGTTTTTTGCTGTTTATCCAAAAGAAGGCAAAAAAACCCAGTTTGAAGCACAATTTTGCAACAAGTTAGGAAACAAATTCCTTCTTGACCCCAGAATGGCAGTCAGATTTATCCTTGGATCAAGCAGTTATTACACTACATTGAAAGATTATTTCCTTGAATATTCTGTTTTTGCATGTATGCATCTAGTAGATGTTTGAACATCTATATGGACTCTGATAAAACCACTTCTTCAGGCAGAGAATTCCACATCCTGATTGTTCTTACAGTAAAAAAAAACCTTTCCTTTGCCTTAGACGAAATCTTCTTTCTTCCAGTCTAAAAGCATGACCTCGTGTCCTATGTAAAGACAAGTTTGTGAATAGATTTCCACCCAATGGTTTGTATTGGCCCTGAATGTATTTGTATAATGTTATCATATCCCCTCTCAGGCGACGTTTTTCTAAACAAAATAGGTTTAAATTTGTTAACCTTTCTTCATAGCTGATATGTTCCATTCCTTTTATTAATTTTGTAGCCCGCCTCTGCACTTTTTCTAGTGCCATAATATCCTTCTTTAGAACAGGTGCCCAAAATTGCACAGCATATTCAATATGTGGTCTTACCAGTGATTTATAAAGAGGCAAAATGATATTCTCGTCCTGAGAATGAATGCCCTTTTTCATGCATGACAATACCTTACTGGCCTTGGCCACTGCTGATTGAGATTGCACCTTGATGCATAGTTTGTTGTCTATAACAATTCCCAAGTCCTTTTCGTGTGTTGTTATCCCTAATTCGCTTCCATTAAGGGTATACGTTGCTTGTGTATTCTTTACGCCAAAGTGCATTTTTTGATCATACGATTCATAGGAAAGAGCAGGGCAGTCTTTAATGAGGGGCAAACGGGGCAGCTGCCCCGGGCCCAATTACTCCTTGGGGCCAAAGGCAGCTGTCCCGTGGGCCCCGCTGCCCTAAAAAAAAAAAGTTTCCCGGCCACTTTAGGCGGGCCCCACACTGTAAGAAGTCCCACCGGGTGGCCCATGCACTTAGGGCCACCCAGTGGGCTTGTACCAGCAGGGTCCCAGTCGGGCGCTGTGCCCCTTTAACACCGCGACCGGGCCCCTTGCTTTTCAGCAGCACTGGGAGGAAGTGAGTGCCGAGCGTCACTTCCTCCCATAAAGAGCTGCTGCGCGGAGGAAGAAGAACCTGCACGGGAGGGAGGAGGAGGCAGTGAGGATGGGGGCTCCTCACTCACATCATCCTCAGGCAGCACACTGGATCCCAGGGATGCCACCCTCCAGCAAAAGGTAGGAAACTGGAGGGTGGGCTTAAAATGTTAATTTTACATGTATGTCAGTTTGTCTGTCCGTGTATCTGTGTATGTATCTGTGTGTGTCAGTATGTCTGTGTGTGTATGTCAGTATGTCTGACAGTGTATGTGTCTGTGTATGTCAGTATGACTGTGTGTGTATGTCAGTATGTCTGACAGTGTATGTGTCTGTGTGTGTCAGTATGTCTGATAGTGTATGTGTCTGTGTGTGTCAGTATATCTGCCAGTGTATGTGCCTGTGTGTCAGTATGTCTTCCAGTGTGTCTGTGTGTGTGTGTGTGTGTGTGTACCTGTTGTGTGTGTTTGTGTTAATTTTACATGTATGTCAGTTTGTCTGTCCGTGTATCTGTGTATGTATCTGTGTGCGTCAGTATGTCTGTGTGTGTATGTCAGTATGTCTGACAGTGTATGTGTCTGTGTATGTCAGTATGACTGTGTGTGTATGTCAGTATGTCTGACAGTGTATGTGTCTGTGTGTGTCAGTATGTCTGATAGTATATGTGTCTGTGTGTGTCAGTATGACTGTGTGTGTATGTCAGTATGTCTGACAGTGTATGTGTCTGTGTGTGTCAGTATGTCTGATAGTGTATGTGTCTGTGTGTGTCAGTAGGTCTGTGTATGTGTCTGTGTGTGTCAGTATATCTGCCAGTGTATGTGCCTGTGTGTCAGTATGTCTGTGTGTGTGTGTGTGTGTGTACCTGTTGTGTGTGTGTGTGTGTGTCAGGCACATACACTGATATACATACTGACACAGGCACACTGATAGACATACTGACACACACAGGCACATACAATGACAAACATACTGACACACAGATACATACACTGACAGATATTCTGACACACACACATAGGCACATACACTGATAGACATACTGACACACACACACACATGTACAGACATACTGAAACACACAAACACACACACAGCCACATATGCTGATAGAGATAATGTGTGTGTGTGTGTTAGTATGTCTGTATATGTGCCTGTGTGTGTGTGTGTGTGTGTCAGTATGTCTATCAGTGTTTGTGCCTGTGTGTGTGTCAGTATATGTATCTGTGTGTCAGTATGTTTGTCATCGTATGTGCCTGTGTGACAGTTTGTGTCAGTGTGTGTGGCAGTATGTCTATCATTGTATGTTTTTATGTGTGTCAGTATGTCTCAGTTTGTCTGTGTATCTGTATGTGTCTGTGTGTTTATCTGTGTGCGTACCTGTATGTAGTCAGTGTGTGTATCTGCTTGTGTGTCAGCGTGTTTACCTGTGTGTCTGAGCACCAACAATAAATACAAATACACCCCTCCATTCAAACTTCAACATTACATACAAAACACACTCCTGCATTGAAAGTCAACACTTCATACAAACATACCTCTGTGTTAAACACCAAAATTATATATAAACAAACCCCTACATTCAAAAACCAGCACTACACTTAAATGAACACTTGCATTCAAACTGTAACACTACATACAAACACATTCACGCAAACATACTCCATACAAAAAATTGTTTACATTCAAACACACAAACACAGTGCTAAACACAACCCTGCAAGCATGGGAAATTGGTAGAGCCCTAGCTGTCAATGCATTGTTGGAGTTGCACGACAGATAGGGTTCTACCTTCTTTCCAACCTTGCAATTGGGGGTCCAAATGAAGTTCTTGCACCAGGGCTCTTTCTACTTTAGTTCACCCACTGCGTTGCGGTGGAGGCAAGATTGCATGCCAGGGAGTGGGTCCAGGGGGCCCAAGCAAATGCTTGCCCAGGGCCCAATCAATATTAAAGACGGCCCTGGGAAAGAGATGTATGATAATTTCTCGTTAAGTCCATTAGGAGCAAGTGTCCCCAATTTTTTGATCCACCACATCTCTTCCTGCAGTAGCTGTTCTTGCCTATTGCCACCTCTTCTCGAGACTGGAAGGTGATCTATCGCCACACATTTCAACGATGTCAGGGGGTGGCCTTTCTGTAAAAAATGACGTGCCACTGGTTTGTCTGACTTTTTGTCTCTATAGGCCAAAAATAGGCCAGGCCGAATGCTGGACCTATGCCCTCTTATTCTTTCACAGAGAGCAGTTTCTGTCTTGCCGACATAGTTAAGCCCACACGGACAGGACAATTTATAAATAACAAAGTCAGTCCGACAACTGATCCAGTGTTGAATTATAAATGACTGCCCCGTGTGTGGATGATTAACGCTCTTGAACAAAATAAGGTGTCCACAAGTAACGCAACCTAAACATCTCACACAGCCGTTGTTTGTTACATTCATATTCACTGGCATATAACTTTGAACCGGGTCCGTATGGACTAGAAGGTCTCTCAGACTCTTGCTATTTTTATAAGAAAACATCGGTTTGTTGTGGAGACTGTCTGGAAGGCTGTTATCATTTTCCACAATGTGCCAAATTTTGGTAACTATTTGACAGAGTCTAGTGGTAGATGTGTTGTATGTCATTGGAAAAGGAATTCTCAAATTTATGTTATGAGGCTGCTGCACTCCCCCATCCATATGATTTCTAGCTTTTCTGAGTGCTCTATCCAACACTTTACGTGTGTAGCCTCTTAGAGCAAATTTGTTGTACATTTCATGTACCTGTACTTCACACTGGACCTCCCTCGAGTTGTTTCTAATCACTCTCAAAAATTGTGAGTAAGGTAAGGAGTCCCTAACGTGTCTGGGGTGCGCAGGATACATAGATTTACAATTGTTTCATTTTCTTAATAAGAACAACCCTCACACCCCAGTCATCTACACACTCCCGAAAATCCACAAGCACTCCACTAAACCTCCCGGACGACCCATCGTCTCAGCTGTGGATGGGATTTTTGAGCCGATTGCAAAGTACTGTGATTTCCTGTTCAAATCACCAGTCAATGCAATTCCAACATGCATAAGAAATACGGCACACTTAATAGAGGAGTTGAAGAATTTAAAACTAGTTGATTAACAGATTACTCTAATCACTCTAGATGTATCCAGCCTTTACACGGTAATACCCCATGAAGGGGGAATTGATGCTATGAGAGATCTATTGTTGGAGATTGAACACTATCAAGGTACCCCGATCGAGTATACGTTGGAACTCTTATCCTTAGCCCTAAGGAACAACTACTTCAGATTCGAGACTAAGTGGTATCTACAAAGAGCAGGGACATCCATGGGGGCGGCAATGGCCCCCATGTATGCAAATTCCTATATGTACCAGTTTGAGAAGGAATACATCTTTAAGAGATACTCTGGATGCATCCTAAAGTATTTTTGGTACATAGATGATATTTTAATCCTATGGAAAGGCGGTCTTGAGGAAGCAACAAAATTAGTTGAAGACATTAATGGATTTGAAACACCTATCCGAGTGACATCTAAGTCACAAGATCAAATTTTTGGATCTGGAGATTATACTTGAGCAAGGAAAATTTGAATATCAACTATAGACAAAATCAACAGACCACAAAACCTTACTCCACTATGAGAGTGCGCACCCCAAACACGTGAGGGACTCCTTACCTTATTCACAATATTTGAGAGTGATTAGAAACAACTCAAGAGAGGTCCAGTGTGAAGTACAGTTACATGAAATGTACAACAAATTCGCTCTAAGAGGCTATACATGTAAAGTGTTGGATAGAGACCTCAGAAAAGCTAGAAATCATATGGATGGGGGAGTGCAGCAGCCTCGTAACATAAATTTGAGAATTCCTTTTCCAATGACACATCTACCACTAGACTCTGCCAAACAGTTACCAAAAATTGGCACACTGTGGAAAATGATAACAGCCTCCCAGACAGTCTCCACAACAAACCAATGTTTTCTTATAAAAATAGCAAGAGTCTGAGAGACATTCTAGTCCATACAGACCTGGTTCAAAGTTATATGCCGGTGAATAAGAATGTAACAAACAACGGCTGTGTGAGATGTTTAGGTTGCGTTACTTGTGGACACCTTATTTTGTGCAAGAGCTTTAATCATCCACACACAGGGCAGTCATTTAGAGTTCAACACAGGATCAGTTTTCGGACTGACTTTGTTATTTATAAATTTTCCTGTCCGTGTGGGCTGAACTATGTTGGCAAGACAGAAACTGCTCTCTGTGAAAGAATAAGGGGGCATATGGCCAGCATTCGGCCTGGCCTATTTTTGGCCCATAGAAACAAAAAGTCAGACAAACCAGTGGCACGTCATTTTTTACAAAAAGGCAACCCCCTGACATCATTGAAATGTGTGGCGATAGATCACCTTCCAGTCTTGAGAAGAGGTGGCAATAGTCAAGAACAGCTACTGCAGAAAGAGAAATAATCATACATCTCTTTCCTGTGATAGATAAGTGCTAAATTGTATGATCAAAAATATGGAGACTTTAGTGATCTTATTTTTATTATTTAGTTTATGTGCCAGGCCCATTTTAACTTTTTTTTAAATTAATTTAAATTATTTTTGGGTTTGGGTTTTCTTTACACTTTTTTCCATCATAGACTATAAATACAGATGCTTAGTAATACCCTTTATTGTTTGTATAGCAAAGGAGGGCATACTGGAGAGCAGACTTGGATCTCCACCCCCCCTCTTTTTACACTCTATCCATTGCTCTGGCTCACATGAACATATGTTATATACATATTTATATTTACATGATCCCTATATTAGTCTATTTTTGGGGTCTATGTTGCCCAGAATAGGCACACTAGGTCTTTAGGTTATAGACACCACATTGCACTTTCATGATAGATAAGCACTGACACTTTACCATAATCATTATGGATTTATTGATTTTTTTCACATTAAATATTATAGGCAGTTTAAGCACAGTTTGAGAAGTTAGAAAGTTTTAGCAATCACTGGAGATTGATCATTTTTTTAAATCAATATTATGGCTGTTTTAGCCTGCTTATTTAGGTCACACTTTATATGTTAACACAACACATATGAATTATTTGGAGAATTTTGCACCTTCACATTAGGCCCCACTTTGGTCCATAATTTTTTGAGCCATACCTTAATTCTGCACACAATGCAGAGCTCACCGTGGACTTGCAGTTCCAAAAGCCTCTTATAAATCAACAGTTTAATTGATACACATTTTAGGCTTTGAGGATTCATTATAAAAAGCGATGTGATTTGAGGGAGGAATTAAATAATATTGTGTTTACTTTGTTCCTATTATATATCTAGTATGGATAACTGGCAACATTTTGCTCCCGTTCAAAGAGCAGGCACTAGACCAGAGCAGCTTGTTAAATACGCATGTGCTGGAATCCCCTTGGTTACGAGGAACACTGGCGCTTGGGAAGCGAGCCGGAAAGTGAAGGTTTGGCATTTAGTGTCATAATCACTACGGCAACCAGCCCACGTACGGAGGTGGCAAGCATTGCTAATGAGACCCTGATTCCTGTTGGTGTCTGCTCGCATGTCAGGAAAGCAGGATGGCCGGCCCCCTGTATACAGCTGATCTGTAAGTCTTTTTTGATTGTTGTTCTTATTTAAGCACAGTCTTGTATCACTTGTTTTATGTTTGCTGTCCTGATTAAAGTTCCCAAGTGGACCTGAAACGTTGACTATTGGAGTCAAATATAAGTTTTCTTTCAACAAACCCTGGGAGTGCTGATTATTTTTGTATATATATATATATATATATATATATATATATATATATATATATATATATATATATATATAAACCTTTAGCACATATACATGGCACCACCACCAAATGCCAGAATATCATTCAAGATGCCCTACAGAGGAACATTCTTAGCAGTGTTGCAAGAGTTGGAAAAAAATGATGGGGAAATTAAACACAATGGAAAAGAGATCTGGTTAGTATATGAAGATATAGAAACAAACAACGAGGGCCAAACTTGCAACATAAAACAGCCTTGGAAAAAAAGAATATTTCAGCCCTATAATTCAGCGTGTCACAAAGTGTGTATGCACCTCACTCCAGATATTACAGGGGTATTACAGTGCTGTAACACCCACCCTCCAGGCTGTCCTGTGTCTGCTGTGATTGACCCTGCTTGGGAACACTTCTTTACACTGCAACCCTTCATGCTGATATTATCATATCAGCATTAATGCATCAATGACATCACTGTGGCACATATATATGCATTAAAAAGCATGTTCCACATTAATAAATCATACAAGCTCACTGACACACACAGCCAAGCTCAATGGCACACACACACGCCCACTAAGCTCACTACAGACAAGCTCACTGACCCATACACAAACTCACTACAGACAACTTTACTGATACACACGAGCTTACTATAGAAAAGCTCACTAACACACACACACAAACTCACTGAGACACATACAAGATCACTACAGACAAGCTCAATGACACAATCACACACAAGATCACTACAGACAAGCTCACTGACACAATCACACACAAGATCACTACAGTCAAGCTCACTGACACACACAAGCTCACTACAAAAATGCTCACTGACACACGAAGAAGCTATCTTACCCACACAAACTCACAATAGACTAGCTTACTGGCACAAATAAGCTCACTACAGACAGACTCAATGACACACACAAGCCCACTACAGACAAGCTCTCTGTCATAAATATAAACTTGCTAACTCACAAAAGCTCACTACAAACAAGCTCACTGACCTACACAAACTCACAATAGACTAGCTCACTGACACATATAAGCTTACTACAGACAGGCTCACTGACACACACAAGCTCAATACAGATAAGCTCACTGTCATAAATATAAACTCTTACCCACACAAGCTCACTACACACAAGATTGCTGACCCACACAGGATCTCTTTGACCCACACAATCTCACTATAGACCAGTGGTGTAGCTAGGGAGGGGCAGGGGGACATATGTCCCCGGGCGCCACGTTAGGGGGCGCCAAAATGAGTAGGGAGCACTTTCCCCTGAGCACTCTGCTCAGCTCCCTCGCGCGCCGCAGAGTGATGCCGGGAACCGGAATATGATGTCATATTCCGGTTCCCGGCATCACTCTGTGGCTCGGGAGGGAGCTGAGCAGAGTGCTCAGGGGAAAGTGCTCCCTCGCAAGCCGCCCGCCCGCGCCGCCTGCCCAGCAGCCACTGGACCCCCGGGGAGAAAGAGAACCCCCCTCCCCCACAGCATTCCCAAAGGTAAGGAGGCTGGGGGGGTTAAAAAAATGTGTTAATGTGAGTGAGTGAGTGTGTGTCTGTTAGTGTGTGTGTGTGTCTGTTAGTGTCTGTGTGTGTGTCTGTTAGTGAGTGTGTGTCTGTTAGTGTCAGGATCGGGACAGGGATCCAACACGCAGAGTACAAAGAGTAGATAGATACGTATACCGGACCTTAGAATGGCCGGACTAACGTAAGAACTACGATTAGAATGGTCAGAGACAAGCCGAGGTCGAGGGAACGAGAGGACAGGTAAGCGAGAGACAAGCCGGGTCAAAGGAACACAGAGAGACAGAGTAGTAACAACAAGCCGGGTCAGAACCAAAAGATAATCAGAATACAAAAGCACAGTGCGACTAGACTAGCTAGAACCACGACAGGGCAATGAGCAAATACTGAAAGCTCCATTAAATACCCTGTTTAGGTGAGTAATCACGCCTCCGCCGAGTGCTGATTCGTCTCCGGAGTTTGATTGACATGTCGGACTGGATTTGCGTCATGACGTCGACTATTGAACGTCACGTCACAAAACGGCGTCCTCCCGTCGCGGCCGGCGTGTAAACAAGCGGAGGGACCGCGAGGAACGAGGGGAACATGCTGTCTGCAGGGAAAAACGTCTAAGTCTCTGTCTCTCTCAGAGACAGAGACCGCAGGTACCCTGACAGTTAGTGAGTGTGAGTGTGTCTGTTAGTGTGTGTCTGTCGGTCCGAGAAGGGGCGCAGACTTTGTGTCATGTCCCCGGGCGCAGATGACCCTAGCTATGCCTCTGCTATAGACAAACTCACTGATACATGCAAGCTTACTACACACAAGTTCATTGGCACACACAAGCTCACTACAGACAGGCTCACTGAGACACACAGCCCTCTGACCCACACAATCTCACTACAGACACGCTCAAGGAAAAACACAAGTACACTACAGACAAGCTCTCTGACCCACACAGGTTCACTACAAACAAGTTCACTCCAGACAGATTCACTGACACACACACAAGATCACTGACTCACAAGCTGACTACAAACAAGATCACTGACACACACAGAAGCTCTCTGACTCATACACACGCTCACTCCAGACAGACTCACTCATTTCCACACAAACTAACTATAAACAAGCTCACTGACACAGACAAACTCTCTGACCCACGCAAATTCACAATAGAGAAGCTCACTGACACATATAAGCTCACTACAGACAAACTCACTGACACACACAAGCTCACTGCCATAAGTAGAAACTCTCTGACCCACATTAGCTCACTACAAATAAGTTCACAGACCCACACAGGGGCTGAATGACCCACACAAACACACAATAGACAAGTTCACTGACACACACAAGCTCACTATAGACAAGCTCACTGATACACATAAGCTCACTGGCACACCCAGTTCTCTGACCCACACCAGCTAACAACAAACAAGATAACTGACACCATACACAAGCTCACTATTGAAAGCTCACAAACACACACAAGCTCACTACAGGCATGTTCACTTTCACAAAGCTTTATGACCCACACAAACTCGTTATAAAAAAGCTCTCTGACCCACACAAACTCACAATACACTAGCTCACTAGTGATGTCGCGAAGAGAAAATTTTCGGTTCGCGAACGGCGAACGCGAACTTCCGCAAACGTTCGCGAACCGGCGAACCGCGCGAACCGCCATAGACTTCAATGGGCAGGTGAATTTTAAAACCCACAGGGACTCTTTATGGCCACAATAGTGATGGAAAAGTTGTTTCAAGGGGACTAACACCTGGACTGTGGCATGCCGGAGGGGGATCCATGGCAAAACTCCCATGGAAAATTACACAGTTGATGCAGAGTATGGTTTTAATCCATAAAGGGCATAAATCACCTAACATTCCTAAATAACAATGGATATGGATTGACACCTGATATATGACATATTGACACCTTGACATATGGATTGACACCTGTCCTCAGAGACCCTGATACACACTGACACAGAGCAGAATAGGGACTGTTCCCTCTACATAGGGTCACTTGGCAGATATGAATTGACACCTGTCCTCAGAGACCCTGATACACACTGACACAGAGCAGAATAGGGACTGTTCCCCCTACATAGGGTCACTTGGCAGATATGGATTGACACCTGTCCTCAGGGACCCTGATACACACTGACACAGAGCAGAATAGGGACTGTTCCCCCTACATATTACCATCTGGTAATATCATGGCTAAATGAGGATCTTGTTTTAAAATTGGCCAGTGTTTATTAAAACATTTTTAACCCTTTTAAGGACACGACGGAAATATTCCGTCATGATTCCCTTTTATTCCAGCAGTTGTGTCCTTAAGAGTTAAACAGTGCCCTATGGTTGTAACTGAAATTGCATACAATTGGTAAAAACTTTTTATCAATGTCTTTCTCTGTTTTATCTTTATCCTGTAATGAGGTTTGTCTCTGCTTATTTAAAACCTTTGTAAAATTTTCCTCCAACAAGTCTTCCTTGTATCCTTTCTCCAGGATTTTTTTTAAATAGATTAAATGACAATGAGTTAAGCATATTTTAACCACTAATTTTAGCAAAAGGACTGTGACATTCTTAGAACTCAACATATTTATTGAAAACAATAAAGTGAAAACCAAGACACATTTTAAAACAGTAGATGTTATTAGTTTTATTCAAAACTCTAGCTGAGATTTTCCACCTACGTTAAATAGCATACCCAAGTCCCAATTTTATCACATGACAGGAGGCTTCCTATTTTGCATTACTCTCTTTACTAAACTCCACAGCAGTAAAGAAAGTGAAAACATTTAAACCAATCAAAATGCAAAACAGTGAGCATATAGTCCCTGTGAACAGGCTCCTCCCCCTCTTTCTTTACTGCTCCATCGCAGACAGGTCAGAGTTTTGGCTCTTCCCTATTACCTCATAATATATATATGTTTTTCATTGTTATCGCTTATATTCTTTTACATATTTTCTTATTATATTATTATTATATTATTATATTATTATTATTATTACCTATTCCTATTATCTGTATTTATCTATTGCTAACTATCTTAATTCTTACGCTCCTTACTGGGACTGGTTGCTTTCCAGCAACTTCGCTCCCGGTTCTTTCCCCCTTTTCCGTCAATTCTATTCCGCCCTCGGGCGGCCCCAGAACTTTACCGGCTATCGGCCTTTTTTCTCACTCAGTTCCCGCGGCTCGGCTCCAGCCGCGGCTACACTCGCGGCGGCCATCTTTAATCCCGCATCTCGCGAGATTCCGGACGCCATTTTGTGAGTGCCGCGAGTGCCGCGAGGGACACACAGGAGCTCACTTCACGGATTTTTGTACGATACTTGTCGCTGAGGTCAGTTAAGCTTAAAGCTGTTTAAGCACTTAGGTATTTTAACCTGTGCATGCTTGGGGTGCTGCCCTTAAATTGTGCTGCTACAGAGGTCGCTTTGTGGCCACCTCTACAACCTGGGTGAGGCCCAGAACAAAAAATCCCAACCAGTGGTTTGCATCCTGCCTTACTAAGGCACTATCTATTACTACTATAATTTCTGGCATTATACTCTGCCTTTGGACAGAACGCTGAGGGTATAACCTTCCCTTGCATACCACTACATACCCTGCTGGGGTATTATATATATTTACAACCCTGCTGGGGTTATTTGGTTTTCTCAAACCATTACCTTTTATTGAACCCTGCTGGGGTAATTTGTACTCTGTACAACGAAAACAAATTATTACACCCTGCTGGGGCTCGCATAAAGATATCACAACAGCTTATTTCTGTCACTATACAACATACTGACCTCTATTATACGCCCTGTGCCAAACATATTCAGGCATTATGGAGACCTCTCAGACAACAGAGCTCCAAAATATGGTAAACGAGGCCGTATCCGCCTCCATGGAGAAAGTTCTCTCCAAAATGATGGCCTCTGGTCCCGACAAGAGGAAACCATCAAAAACCCACACAACCCGCAATGACTCAGATTCTGACGAACCAGAATCACGCAAAAGCCCAGAAACCTTCACGGGCAAACGCCACTGGAAAGGCGAAAAGGGTCTCCAAAACCCTATTAAAGGCAAAATTCCCGCCAAACGCGCTAAACCCGCTATAGCCACCACCCCGAACCCGCAACATGATTACTCTTCAGATGAAGAAGAATCGCAAGCTAAACCCATGGCCATCATAGATGAATGGCAAGCGGATGACTCAGATTCCAACGAAGACGCTTGGGATGCAGATTCAGGAACCCAATCCTTTTTCCCACAACACACGTTCACGGGAGAACCCCATGAACCAGACAATGCGGAGACCCCGCAAGAAGACGAAGACACTATATTAGACCCGTTGGGGCAAAAACTTTTTGACCCACGAAAAATACGACACCCACGCTCAAGCGACTGGACACCGCCCGACCACTTAGCGAGGTTCATGCACCTCTGGTTACGGAAGTCCATGGACAAGACAGTCCGCAACCGCTTAAGGTCGGAATGCCCACGACCGTTTTTACCTGACCGCGTTGCGGACACTCCAGAATTTGACCAGGTGATGACCACCTTTATGTCGCGAGGTGGCCGCGACCCACGCAAAGGTGTGGAGAAAGGGTTCAGAGGGGTACAGGATAAACTCCTGGATGCTGTGGGACCATTGTCCAGAATTATGTTTTTAGCTGACGACGCCCTAACCAAAGCCGATCAATTTGACGCTACTATGGTACGAGAATGGGCGCATGATGTGCGGGAATGGGCACAAAGGTGCTTCTGTTTTGTGGGTAATGCCAATGTCGCCTTATCATCTGAGCGACGCAAAGCAGCACTTCTCCGCATTGACGGGAAATTGGTGGAGTTGGGCACCAAGGAACTAGGTCCTATGGCACAGGGCAAGCTCTTTGGAGAAGCTTTCCTAAAAGAGCTAAGCAGACATGTAAACGTCTACGCATCCTTAAACAAGGCTCAGACTTCTATGCGTAGAGTCTTCAGACAAAACCCTACCAGGGGTGTTTTTGGACGGGCTGGCCGCCAAAGGGGCCGTGCTGCCAGCCGCTTTTGGCCTTCAGGCCCCCGCTCTACGAGACCCCAACCTTTTTACCCAGAGGCGGGATATCGCCCAGACTCCTACACTCGAGGCGCAGACAGGGGTCGAGGACCACGCACCCGAGGCAGAGCTCGTTTTTCCTCAGGTAAGCAACCATTTCACTCATTCTCCTCTCCCCATGCATACAGCAGGTCGTATATCCCTTTTCTTTCAGGAATGGACCTCCATCTCCACGGACGCATGGGTCCTTCAGACGGTACAAGGCTACGTCATAGACTTCGTAGACGAACCACGACAGACGGAACTACCACGTCCCATCCACAGCTCAAGGATGGACACCTCTCTCATCGACGACGAACTTCAAACCCTATACTCGAAGGGCGCGATCGAACCCGCCTCCGACCCTCTAGGCTTTTTCAGCAACATCTTCTTGGTAAAGAAGAAAACGGGAGATCTTCGGCCCGTCATAAACCTACGACTACTCAACGAATTTGTTTCTTACAACCACTTCAAGATGGAAGGCATACATCTTCTACGAGACCTGCTACAAGACAAGGATTGGTTCACGAGATTAGACCTCAAGGACGCTTACCTATCAGTTCCCGTCCACCAATCCTGCAGACAATACCTTCGTTTCCATTGGCAAGGCCTTCCCTGGCAATTCACGTGCCTCCCCTTCGGCCTCAGCTCGGCCCCATGGTGTTTCACCAAACTGATGAAGCCAGTGGTCGCACATATTCGAGCGCAAGGAATTCGCTGCATCATATACCTAGACGACCTCCTACTGTTCTGCTCAGACAGACTCAGACTGATACGTCACACACGGTATACCACGGATCTCCTGTCATCTCTGGGCTTCATAGTGAACTTTCAGAAGTCGGCTATCTCCCCGTCACAGACGGTACAATTTCTGGGATTCGAGATAGATTCCATCTCCAGCACCCTACGGCTGCCAACAGCAAAAATCTCAGCCATCCGCAAGGAATTACGCAAAGCCATCCGCTGCCACACCATTCCACTCCGCGCCCTCGCACGCATAGTGGGACTTCTCTCTGCTTCCATTCAAGCTATATTCCCGGGTCCACGTCACTACCGGGCGATGCAACGTCTCAAAGCTTCCTTCCTCAGGGAAAACCCCTCTTACGACCAGCTGGTCCCGATGACAGAGGAAGTCAGAGACGAACTCAGATGGTGGCTGGACAGCATGGAGGCGTGGAACGGCCGAGCCATCTTCGGAAAGGCTCCCGACATGATATTAGAATCAGACGCCAGCCTCTGGGGATGGGGCGCAACGAGCGGAAATATATCGACAGGAGGCGCCTGGACATCCAGGACCTCAACTTACATATAAACTGCCTAGAACTTCTGGCGGGGTCCTTCGCCATCCGAAGCCTAGCGAAGGACAAGTCGGACTGCTGCATCCTCCTCCGGATGGACAACATCTCCGCAGTCCGCTACATCAACCGCCTAGGCGGAGCCCGCTCCCGGCTCCTATCAGAAATAACGAAAGACATCTTCAACTTCTGCCTACCTCGCAACATCACCCTCACGGCGGAATACCTCCCAGGAGAGACAAACCTCACAGCGGATTGGTTCTCACGCCACTGGCGGGACACCAGCGACTGGAAATTGGATCCACAAATCTTCAACCACATCGCGGATCGCCTAGGACCACTCCACCTAGATCTATTTGCGTCCCGCAACAACAGACAAATGAAATCATACTTCAGCTGGCTCCCGGACCCGGAGTGCGCAGCAGTGGACGCATTTCTACAACCATGGCCAATCACGGGAGCCTACGCCTTCCCTCCTTTCGCCATGATAGCGAGGACCATACACTACCTGAAGAACCAGCAAACATCGCTGGTACTCATCACTCCACTATGGAGGGGACAACCATGGTTCCCAGATCTCCTAGCTCTATCATGCAACGATCCTCTCCTACTACCTCATCATCAGTACATTCTCACAGATCCCAAAGGCAACCCGCATCCTCTCATCCTAGACAATCGTCTCCATCTGGTGGCTTGGACGCTTTCAGGGGCTCCTGGCAAGTCGGCGAACTATCGCAGGCTGCTAAGGAACTACTATGGGACTCATGGGCCCCTGGAACCAGAAGATGCTACCTATCCGCCTGGAATTCCTGGTCCACTTGGTGTCTGGAACGAAACTTCGATCCATTTACGGCCGCTATTTCAACCATTTTGAACTTCCTATCTCACCTATTCTCATTGGGCCGATCCTACAGATCACTAAACGTAATCCGTTCAGCTATTTCAGCGGCCCATGTCCCCATTCAAGGGATCCCGGTGGGAAAGGACCCACTCGTATGTCGACTCATGAGAGGCATTCGATTACAACGCCCCCCAGGGCCGAAATATTCTCAATTCTGGGACGTCGACGTTATCCTCCGATTCCTGAGAGATTGGCCAACTAACGACAGACTCTCCCTCCGTCAGCTATCAGCAAAACTCACAGTCTTGCTTTGCCTGGTCTCCTTCCGCAGGGTCTCAGACATTCGAGCTCTGGACATAGACGCTTTCTCAATCTCCCCTGAAGGTGTTACATTCCGGATATCTCGTCGCACTAAGACGGACTCCACATCTGTGTTTTATCCTTTCTTCCCCACAGATCCACAACTCTGTGTCGTCTCCACTCTACAACAATACGTGGAAGCTACCCTACCACTCCGATCCTCACCATCAGGTCAACTCCTAGTGTCATATGTTAGACCACATGTCCCCATCACTACCACCACTCTAGCAAGATGGGTTCGCTGGCTACTAACGCTAGCCGGCGTTGACACTACGTTTGGAGCCCACTCGGTGCGCGGAGCAGCAGCGTCCTCAGCCTTTATGGCGGGCGCTTCCCTATCGGATATCCTACGCTCCGCAGACTGGTCTAGAGAATCTACATTCCGCACCTTC
Source organism: Pelobates fuscus (assembly GCF_036172605.1). Classification (NCBI taxonomy): domain Eukaryota; kingdom Metazoa; phylum Chordata; class Amphibia; order Anura; family Pelobatidae; genus Pelobates; species Pelobates fuscus. The sequence continues at coordinate 410,660,776 of NC_086319.1, read as the reverse complement.
TATTTCCGACCGAACTCCGGTGCGGCTATGTCTCTTATCCTACAGCGTTAAAAATGCAAAATAGGAAGCCTCCTGTCATGTGATAAAATTGAAGATTATGCTAGCGCTAGTGTACTTATAATCTTAATTTTAATAATGACAGGAGGCGAGTATTTTCCCACCCTTCCCACCCGCAGGAGGGGAACTACTCTAGTTATATTTTTTTTGTCTACATCTTTCCTTTCCTGTTGTCTAACTTTTCTTAATGTTAATGTGTTTGGCTTAACATATCCATTATTATCATCAGCCTATTAAACTACTGGTAGATTCCACACTGAACTCGCAATTATTATTATTAATGCAATATTATCCGATGGATCACTGTCATGACTACAAACAGTTTTAAGACCGGTGCCTAACCTTCTCATATTCTCCTTTCAGTTTAACTTCGCAAAGATTGGGAACATCTACCACATATCCATAGGATTACGGCTCATATTTCAAAGACCAAAGACCCTATTGGACACTTCACCTGTTGGTACCTGTTTTTCTACTCAAGCCAAGAAGTTCATCACTCCCGTTAAAGACTACTACTGATGTTCATTACAGACTTTATCATCAACCTTCTTCCCTGTTCCGATGTCGCTCCGAAAGAGGGGGAGGAGCCTGTTCACAGGGACTATATGCTCACTGTTTTGCATTTTGATTGGTTTAAATGTTTTCACTTTCTTTACTGCTGTGGAGTTTAGTAAAGAGAGTAATGCAAAATACTCGCCTCCTGTCATTATTAAAATTAAGATTATAAGTACACTAGCGCTAGCATAATCTTCAATTTCTACGTATCAGAAGGAATTGCACAGAAGAGGATACTTTTAAAAGGCAGGCCAAAACATTTTAAAATGATCTACTTGAGAAAGGATACAAGTAGGAGTTGTTGGAGGAAAATATTACAACCATAGGGCCCTTAGATTTTTTTTTTTAATCAACACAGGCCAATTTTAAAACAAGATCCTTATTTAGCCACGATACTACCATAGAAAGAAACATACCGCCACAGAGTGGTCTTATGTGAATGATCCGCAACGTCATTTCCGCCAGCCACAGCAGGTGGATGTCACACTTCCGCCAACCCTTGACCACCAATGATATTAAGATTTATTTATTTTAATTGGCGTTGATTTTGACACTCAATTTTAGTTACCACAGATGCATACAATAAAAGGACAAGCAGAGAGACTGAAAACTATCAGGATTGGACAATCATCTACATGTGTCTTAAGTGGAGGATCTAGAAGATATTTAAATATTTAAGATTCACAGGGCCACAACTACAGCTGATTGAAGAAGCGCTACAAGAGTGAAACACGTTTTAGCTAGGTCTTTATATTTTTATTTTTACATTGCTGTATGCATGTTTTTAAATCTTATTAATTTTTAAAGTCCATTGGAACCTTCTGAATCTTCACAGGGATAGTGTCATCCCCACCAAATTGTCAAAACACTATTATACCTCAGAGCCAGGACCTTAAGGCTCTGAAAAAAGTGAGCTGGCCTAATAGTTCTCTCAAAATGTGTATTTCATCTTACCACAGCCATATATGACTGTAAATAGTCTCTGTTTAGTAGCGATAGCGTTAAATTTAACATTCTTAATGGATGATCATTAGCTTATTGTGCATATTGGTGTGATAATAATATTCCATATTAATTAAGAATGATGAATCACTATTTGGAAAATCAAACTATTATAGATAGTCAAGATGGCACCGGTACACCATACTGAAAATGTTAATAACCACAAAACAGTCATGCATAGCTTCACGAGATAGTGAGAACAGAGCTAGCTTTTTAGATAGTTATGAGAACAGAGATAATTAACCGCACAGATCTGGCATGGCATTGTTGTGGGACTGCTCCCTTGAGAAAGGCATTTTTTGCCGAAACGTTGGGAGTGTTTTTGTAATTGACTCTGTCCCTGCTTCTCACTAGGTCTTCTGTGCTATGTTTTCATGTATATATTTGCATTTATGTTTGTGGGGTTGGATTAGATTGTTAGTTCATTTTTCTCTGCTTGCATATTGAGAATATGTTATTCATTTAAGACGCATTTAGGCGTTTATAATATATATTCAGAATTTTTCTGATTATTGCTATATAGCAAGATATGATCCTTTATTTTGGATCTTTATGTTATGTGACAGTCTCATCAAGTATACCTACTTAAAGATTTCTTTTTACTATTGATGGTTGTGCTCTTTACTTTACTGTTATTCATGTATATTTGGGCTTTATGGGAATAGAGCCATATGTGAGTGAGCACCCTATATTACATTTTTAGAGCTCCATTTGGGAGCTTGTGCATCTTTTCATATTGAGTGTGCCTACCTTATCTAATTTTCAACTATTGTTGTGGCACTGAACAGTCTGGCCAACTATAAGTTCCCATCCAATGCTTTTGCAAGGACTTTGCTGGGCTGCACTGATAAGAAGATTTGGTGGAAAAGTACAGGCTGTTCACCCCATTGATTTATTAACCCCTTCAGGACGGAGTCAATAGTTCTGATCAAAACAAAACGTAAACAAAAACTGGAATTTGCGCTATATGTCTGTTCAACCGTAATTCACCGCTGTCACATTAAGTGCACCCACACTTATTATATATAATTTTGTTCAGGTGAAGCAAGGCTTTAATTTATCATTAACTATTAATATATGGAACATAATTTATTATGAATACAATTTAAAAAATGTGAGAAAATAAGATTTTTTTTTAAAAATGTGTATTTCCGTCTGACATTTTAGCTGTGAATGTCATAATACTGTTTTACTGCAAAATACGGTTTTACTGCAAAAAAATGCACATATTTGTAATCAGCGATGTCTCACGAGTACAACAGGTTTTATGGTGTTTAGGAAAGTTACAGGGTAAAATATAGAACGTTCCATTTTCACATTTAAATTTGCCAGATTAGTAATGTTACCTTTGAGACGGTGTGGTAGCCCAGGAATGTGAATTACCCCCATAATGGCATACCATTTGAAAAAGTAGACAACCCAAGGTATTGAAAGTGGGGTATGTTGAGTCTTTTTTAGTAGCCTTGGGTTGTCTACTTTTTCAAATGGTATGCCATCATGGGGGTAATTCTCATTCCTGGGCTACCATACGCTCTCAAAGGCAACATAACCAATCTGGCAAATTTCAATGTCAAAAAAATGAAATGCAAGCCTTATATGTGACTCTCTAACTTTCCAAAACACCATAAAACCTGTACATGGGGGGTACTGTTATTCTCGGGAGACTTCACTAAACACAAATATTAGTGTTTTAAAACAGTAAAACTGTCAGGATCCTGCGGGCGGCTGCGAGGGAAGGCTGCAGTCCGCTCGCAGTACTCACCCTCCAGCTGTCCGCTGTACCTTCCCTGGCGCTCGCTCGGCGGGCGGCATCCTCCCACCCACGGATAACGCCCGCGTCTTCCTCTATGTCCCCCAGCGGCAGCATGCATGACGCTGCATGCTGTGAGACCGCCCATTTTGCTGAACGCCGGGGTCAGCCACCTGACCCGGCGTTAAAGGCACAGTGCCTCAATCACAGTGGGAGGTCTAGATATCTCCCACGTGTGATTGTTAATTCTGATTGGAAAATATCCAATCAGAATTAACCTAATGATTTATATACTTACCTTTCCTGTTCATCTCTGCCCTGTTGTGGTCTTTGCTTGCTAGTACTGCTACTGAACTTGTGTTTCTGGTTACGTACTCTCTGGCTTGTTTATCTGACTTTGTGACTTTCTCCTACCCTTTGACCTCGGCTTGTTTCTCGTTATTCTGTCTTCTGGTTTCCCTTACTCGGCTTGTCTCCTGACTATTCTTTGTGTGCTTAGCCCGGCCACTCTAAGGTCCGGTACTGCACCTTTTCTGTGTGTGTGTTAGCATGTTTGGTTCCCGGAATCGTGACAAAAACATATTACAACAATAATATAGTCCATAAAAGTGCCATTCATTTGTAAAAAATGCAAAAAAAGTCACTTTTACTATATTATAGTTGTAATACAATTTACCAGTTTGAAACACTAATATTTGAGTTCAGCGAAGGGCTGTCAGGCAGTCCTCCTGAAGAGGATCGCGGCGGAGGTGAGTACCGCTGAGCTCCTGGTGCTGAAAGCCGTTACGGCATTCTATGCGGCCCCAACGGCTTCAAAGCCCTTTAAATGTGGGACGGCATAGATCTTTAAAAACCTTATGGTAATTGATTATTGCTTTTTGATATTGGCGATTCATGAATTTAATGATTAGGCACAACAATTGGTTTAATAACACTTTTCTCAAATACATTGGAACTTCAAACTACTGAACAGACGGACCACACACAAGTGGAGTGTGCAGCCAATTTACCTCCCAGGCTGGTGGTTAACCACAGGCTAATAGACGAACGGCTGGGTGGTCGCCATTCATATAGTCGAACACGTGGCGGTGGACATCTTGTTTAGTCAAATGCGGTCAGCAGTGTTTTGTTGTTGAGTTCATGGAACTCAAATCGGATACGCAATGGAACGAACACCGCTGAACCTTATCTTCTCTAGAACTTCAACACTTCGATGGAAATGGTGTCCTTTGACACCATTGATCATGCTCTCCTTCTTCAAACTCTTCAATCACTTGGTCTATGTGACTTTGTCCTCTCGTGGTTTTCCCCTTATCTCTCCCAACGCTCATTCAGTGTCTCCTTTTCTAATGATACCTCCTCCCCTCGTCCTGTCTCGGTTGGAATCCCAAGGCTCTGTCCTTGGTCCCTTTCTATTTTCTCTTTATACTCTCTTGGCAAACTTATAACTTTTTTTGGATTCCACTACCACCTGTAAGCTGATGACACCCAGTTATATCTCTTCTCCCCAGACCTCTCCCCTGCCGTCCTGCAACGTGCCACTGATTGCCTTTCATCCATCTCTGACTGGATGTCCTCCCGCTTTCTGAAACTCAATCTCTCTAAAACTGAGCTCCTTGTCTTTCCTCCTCCTAATACTGATCCTCCTCTTTTGCTCTCCCTTCAAGTTTGTGGTACCCACATCAGTCCTTCCCTGCAAGCGCGCTGTCTTGGCGTCCTATTTGATTCTGGCCTCACCTTTGAGTCTCACATCCAGCATGTTGCCAAATCCTGTAGATTCCATCTTAAAAACATAGCCCACATCTGCCCCTTTCTTACACAAGATGCTACCAAGAAGCTTGTCCATGCTCTAGTAATTTCCCGCATGGATTATTGTAACCCTCTCCTGATTGGTCTTCCCAAAAGCCATAATGATCGCTGCTGCCAGACTGATTTTCCTCTCTAGTCGGTTCTCTCACACCTCACCCCTCTGCCAATCCTTACATTGGCTTCCTGGAGTCAATTCAAGGTACTAATTCACACCTATAAAGCACTGAACAACTCTAGCCCCTCTTATATCTCCTCACAAATCCATAGGTATGTCACTTCTCGGTTTCTCCGCTCTGCCGTGACCACCTCCTGTCCGTTGACCGCACCCATACGGCCAACTCACGCTTGCAGGACTTCTCGCGGGCAGCTCCCTTCCTATGGAATAGCCTGCCTATCCCCATCAGACTCTCCTCTAATCTTGCATCTTTTAAGAAGTGCCTTAAAACCCATCTCTTTAGGAAAGCTTATGGCCTCCAAGATTAACCTCTACCTCACATACCTGTCTCTTGCTCTCTCCTAAAGGGCAGCCCATCTTATTTGACTCCTCCTATAGAATGTAAGCTTGATTGAGCAGGGTCCTTTTCAACCTATTGTTCCCGTAAGTTTTTTGCAATCGTCCTGTTTATAGTTAAATCCCCCTCTCATAATATTGTAAAGCGCTACAGAATCTGTTGGCGCTATATAAATTGCAATAATACTAATAAGCTTATAGGAAAAGGGTCTTCTTCACCTACTATTTTTATTAATTTAACATGGTTTCCGAAAAATGTTTGCCTTGTTTCCCTATGGTACTGTGTTTACCGTATATACTCGAGTATAAGACAACCCGAATATAAGTCGAGACCCCTAATTTTACCCCAAAAAACTGGGAAAACTTATTGACTCGAGTATAAGACTAGGGTGAAAATGCAGCAGCTACTGGTAAATTTCTAAATAAAATTAGATCCCCCAAAAATTACATTAATTAAATATTTATTTTGTGTATCTAATGAATGCTGTGTGTGTGTGTGTGTGTGTGTATAAATGCAGTGTGTGTGTATAAATGCAGTGTGTGTGAATGCAATGTGTGTATGAGTGCAGTGTGTGTGTATGAGTGCAGTGTGTGTGTATGAGTGCAGTGTGTGTGTATGATTGCAGTGTGTGTAACCTTGGTGGGGGGGTGGGCATTTTTATTTTATTTTTTTAATTATTATTATAATATTAAATTTTGTTTTGTTTTGCGGTCTTACTTTCGTGGCGTCAGAGCGTTGCCACGGTAACCCGTGGCAACACTCTGATGCCGCGGCTCTCGCGAGACTTACAGTGGAGGAGAAGGGAGCTGACCGGCACAGAGCGGAGGAGAAGGGAGCTGACAGGAGCTGCAGAAAAAGGTAAGTGACAGCTCTCTGCCAGCCCCCAACAGGACCGCCGGGCTTGTAATGAGCCCGGCGGTCCTGGTCTGTATTATGGCAATGTAAGTTGCCATAATACAGACAGTGACTCGAGTATAAGACGAGTGGAGGATTTTCAGCACAAAAAATGTGCCGAAAAACTCGTCTTATACTGAAGTATATACGGTAAATAATTGTAATTAATTAACAATGCTCCACATTTTAAATAATGCTATTTATATATATATATATATATATATATATATATATTATTATTTTTTTTTTACATTAAAGGGACACTATAGTCACCTGAACAACTTTAGCTTAATGAAGCAGTTTTGGTGTATAGAACATGCCCCTGCAGCCTCACTGCTCAATCCTCTGCCATTTAGGAGTTAAATCCCTTTGTTTATGAACCCTAGTCACACCTCCCTGCATGTGACTTGCACAGCCTTCCATAAACACTTCCTGTAAAGAAAGCCCTATTTAGGCTCTCTTTATTGCAAGTTCTGTTTAATTAAGATTTTCTTATCCCCTGCTATGTTAATAGCTTGCTAGACCCTGCAAGAGCCCCCTGTATGTGATTAAAGTTCAATTTAGAGATTGAGATACAATTATTTAAGGTAAATTACATCTGATCTGTTTGAAAGTGAAACCAGTTTTTTTTTCCATGCAGGCTCTGTCAATCATAGCCAGGGGAGGTGTGGCTAGGGCTGCTTAAACTGAAACAAAGTGATTTAACTCCTAAATGGCAGTGAATTGAGCAGTGAAATTGCAGGGGAATGATCTATACACTAAAACTGCTTTATTTAGCTAAAGTAATTTAGGTGACTAGAGTGTTCCTTTAATGCAAGGTAATACAAGAGAAAGCAAACAAACTTCACAAACAGCCCCCACACCCCTGAGCCATCATTGTACAAAATTAAAATGAAAATCCATACCAAGGAATTATATTAAATTTCAATGAGCTATAATTATTTATGTATATATGAAATTCTCCTTTAACCCCTTAGTGACCAGGCCATTTTTCAATTTTATTACCGTTAAGGACCAGGGTTCTTTTTACATTTATGCAGTGGTTGTGTTTAGATGTTTGCCTCTTACACATTTACTGTACCCATACATATTATATACAATTTTTCTCGCTATTAAATGTTCATTCTAAAGATACCATTATTTTAATCATATCATATAATTTACTAGAATAAAAAAAGTAAAATATGATAAAAAAACAAACAAAAAAAAAACACAGCTGGCCATCATGCACCCATGTCCCAGTTGGAACATGTCTGAAGCCGGCCAATGTAATTCACCTCCGTCAAACTGTATGTTTTTGAAAAGTACACACCCTAGGGCATTTCACATGGTGGCATTTGAACACTTTACATGCACTAATTCTACCACCAGTCTCTGTCAAACGTTTTTGTGGTGTTATTTTTCACTCACACATTCTACTTTGTGCATAGATTCTAAGCTCCTGTTAGGTGTTACTGCCAAAGGACACCCCAATATGTACTTGGCATCATCTCCCGAGTACAGCGATAACACCCATGCATACGTTTGTCGGGTTCACTGGGGGGGTGCAAAGCAAAATGTCTGATATGCGTTTTTCAAATTTTACATATCTTGTTTGCCTATCTTGCTTTTGAGGGCCTTATCAGATATCCCAATGTATTTTCTTGCCATGAGCGTGCATATATTTGAAAAGTTTACACCCCACAGTAGTTGAAGAACGTGTGTGGAGGTAACTGTTCAATCCTCAATTTTACACACGCACACCGCTTTTTGACTGTGATTTAGGAGAGCCCGTTGTTGGTTATTGCAAGAAAACACCCCGGGTTGTTTTCTGCGAGGCCTCCTAAGGACACCCATGCCCCCCATGCATAGGTCTGCCAGGATTTTGGGAAGGTACGGTTACAATTGTATGACTTGCCATTTGAGTTGAAATTGAGAGTATGTCTTCTGATAGGCCTATCTTTAGCTTCGGGCTTATCACATACCCCAGTTTTATATATCGCCACAAAAGGGTACATACTTGAAACGTAGACACCCTGAGGTATTGCATGTATGTGGAGTGCTCCTAAGGACACACATGCCCCCCATGCACGGGGTAAATGTAACAACCCCCCCCCCAAAAGAAAAAGACACCCAAAAAAAAAAACTGAACGTCAAATGTTAAAAAATAAATTAAAAATGGGCCAGCGTGTGGTATCGTTTGAAACAGTCTCCAATGCAGAGTCCAGGCTGCCCAGGGCAATCAGGACAGTATATACACTGTCTTTTCTCTGCCCCCTCTTAGAACAGACCCTGCTTTGCCGCTGTAGGGGGAATTTGAAAAATAAAATGTGTAGCCCCAACTCTGCTCTCTCCCATCACCGCCCGGGGAGCAGGTGCATCACGGTACAAAATCCCCGAAATGATCTGGAGCTGAAACTGTAAAAATCTCAGTTGCGTCCCGGGGTTTGCTTTTTTGAACAACAAGAAAGCGTTGTGGGTTGCAATCTGCATTAGGTAGATTGCAACCTTTTTGTACCAGGCCCTTGTCTTTCGTATAACTAGGTAGGGCTGCAGCAGCTGATCTGCCAGATCAACCCCACCCATATGACGGTTATAGGCCTTGATGCACACTGGCTTCCTCGTTCTCTCAGCTCTGCCACGTACAGGGACCTCCACAGTCCCCTCAGTGTGGATGGTGGTAAGAAGGTACACATCCTTCTTGTCTCTGTACTTAACTGCCAACAGCTCCTCTTGGCGCAGAGCTGAGGTCTCCCCCCTCCGTAGCCGGGTGCGTGCAAGTTGTCCTGGGAAACCTGTGCTGTTCTTTTTAATTGTGCCGCAAGCTACTGTATCAAAACAGTACAGTAGCTTGAACAAAGGGACACTTGTATAAAAATTGTCAGTATACAAGTGGTACCCTTTTGTTCATCAGGGGGAATATCAGGTCCCAGACAATCTTGCCACTGGTTCCCATATGTTCTGGGCAACCTGGAGGGTCAAGGTGGCTATCCTTTCCCTCGTACACCCGGAAGGCCTGAGTATACCCAGTCTCGCTATCACAGAGCTTATACATCTTTACACCATACCTAGAGCGCTTGGAAGGAACATACTGCTTGAATCCCAGCCTTCCCTTATACTTCATCAGGGATTCATCCACGCATATATTCCTTCCAGGTGTATAAGCCTCTGCAAACCTGGCAGCAAAGTGGGTAATCAGGGGGCGGATGTTATACAGCCTGTCAAACTGGGGATGCTCCCTAAGGGGACACAGGCTCTTGTCGCTGAAGTGCATGAAATGCAGTATCATTTCATACCTCTTCCTTGACATACATTGGGAGTAAATGGGGGTAGAGCAGATGGGGCTACTGCTCCAGTAGGAGCGGATGGAGGGCTTCTTTATGATGCCCATCAGCATAGTCAATGCCCAGAATCTTTTAAATTCTGGCACATCGATGGGGGCCCATTGCTGCTTTGCCAAAAAAGAGTCCGGATTTGTAGCTCGGAATTGATGGGCATATAAATTAGTTTGGGTGACAATGTTCCCCAATACATCATTGCCCAGAAACACCTCCATAAACTGCTGAGGGCTAAATCCTGTGACATCCACATTAATGCCAGGATTTGCAGTAAAGGATGGGATGTCTGGCCTCTGGCGATGAGGCATTACCCACTCCTCAGCAGCACGTCTCCTTCTGGCAGGGGGACTAGCAGGCACAGATACAACATCACCAGATACATCACTAGCAGTAGACACTGTATCTAGTGATGATGTATCTGAGCACCTGGCAGGGTCAAAATCAGGGTCAGAGTCTGACATAGACGCGTCAGACTCTAGCGCAAGGGTGGCATATGACTGCTCAGCGCGGGTTGGCTTCCGTGACTCATGTGCCATGATCACAATTACTTTACTTAGTGACCTGTCACAAAAAAAAAAAAAAAATAACCCCTGAAAAAATGAACAGACAGCGAAATAAGTGATGCTGTGCAAGAGCCTGTGATCTGTATAGTGATCACTGGCAGGACAGGGGTTAATCGTTCTGAAAAGAGCTTCTGGGTCTCAAAAAAGATCACAAAAAAAATGAACCCTTAAAAAAAAAGGCACAAACAGCAGAAAAGTGCTGCTGTGCAAGAGCCAGTGATTATAGTGATCACTGGCAAGACAGGGGTTAATGGCTCTGAAAAGAGCCTTTGAGTCTCAAGATTTTACAAATCCCTACCTATAAATACCTAAATCTCTCTAGCTAAACCACAGATCTCTCTCCCTCTCTCACTAAAACACAAGTGACGAGAGGGAGGCAGATCCACACTAATCAGAGAAATGGGGAACACACTTGGGATGAAATTGCTAATGGGGCAAGCTGTGATTGGATGACCCCAGCCTGCCCCTTATGATGCAGCATGCTAGGGATGCCCCCAGAAGCCCCATGATTCACTGCCTTTAGAAAAAAAGGGGGGGGGGGGGAGTTAATATTGATCATTTTATATTTATTTTTTTATATATATTATTTTATATGCACGGAGTGCCAGGACCCCTCAAGGCACTCATCACATGCAGAACATCACTGCTATACTATCAGAGCTTCCCGAGCTCAAAATAGGTGCAGACGTACCAGGTACATCCAAGGTCATTATGGACTGTTTTCTGCCAGACGTACCTGATACGACCGCAGTCGGGAAGGGGTTAAGGGACAGCCCTGCCATGTACTGTTAGTCATCTCTATCTCATCAGACAAAATGCCATTAATTCCACTTTGGCCATGGGAGTGAAATACAAGGCCCCAATCCATTTTAGTAAAGTTTTACCAATACCAATCTCCAAAAATAACCAATTCACCCTATCAAATGCCTTTTTGACATCAATTGATAGCAAAATTAAGGGGATTTATTTTAGTTTGAGGCCAACTGAATGGCATTTCTTATTTTTATAGTAATATCACAAGCCTTTCATATATGCTCAAAGCCTGATTGTTCATCCATAATAAGATTAGTCACTATATATTTCAATCTAGTAGCTAATACTTTGCAAAAAAAATTTAAGAGGGAACATTTATTATTATCCTTACCTTACTTCTAAATACATGTTATATTGGCTAGACACATAGCATAATATTTATTTATTTACAAAGTACCCATAGACATAACCATTAGAATTTAAATAAATGCAAAATGAGGAGATAAATCAGAACAGAATAGTTTATAATAATAACTTGTCATGAATTGTATTGACCTCCAGCAACTCAGATCATGTCCAATACAAACTCACCTATCCCTACCTTATCGTATCTCTCTCTGGCTATTATAATAATAATAATAATAATAATAATAATAATAATAATAATAATAATACCTGCTTAAGCCTAACATTACTCAATAACCCTGCCCTAACCCTAAATCTAAACCTACCCCTAACATAACTAACCCTACCCCAAACCCTAAATCTGAAGCTAACCCTACCCCAACCTAACACTACCCATAACCCTTACCCTACCCCTACCCTAACCTATGTAAGTGGTTGTGGTGGCAAGAGAAGGAGGCTTACAAATGTCCGGATTGCTGAAGTCCCTTATTTCAGAAGTGCCAAACCGAAGTCCCGAATTGCCGAAGTCACAAATTGCAGAAGTCCCGAATTTTGGGAGTGCCGAACTGAAGTGCCGAAGTCCCAAATTCACGAAATTACAAAGTCCCGAATTTCGGAAGTGCCGAACCAAACCGAATTTGTTTCCGATGCACATGTTTAGTTGAGCAAATATACAAATTACAGATATTAAGTGCAAGCTTTGTGCAAATAGCAAGGTACTCTGATGCCTCGGTGGGGTCCCCTTAACCTTCACCAACAATAGAAATCGCAAAAAAAAAAAATTATAATAAGGTCGAGTATCTAACATAAACTATAATGGTGGATCTTTACGTAGGTACAGTCCTCTAATAAAACATTGGAAAAGAACAAATAACAGTGCAATATCGTTGGTACTGCTTAGTGTTTTTTCCCCAATATAATTCTAATGAATAAAAACTCACAAGTGAGGAGCCACTAAATATTGGGCTCAGGTACTTTGCCTTGTGGGAGATATGAGGTCCCACTCCCTCCTCTGTGTATCAGGGTCCTCTTGAGGTGTAATCACAGATATGCAGATGAAGTATGGTAAAGTGCTTTATTATCTAAAGTGCACAATGAAAGATAGAAAATAGTAATAATTAAAAAAGACCTTACAGTCAATGCTGATAAGTCCTTTAAATGCAGTCCTTGTAGCAATACACGTTTCACCTCTCCAGGGGGCTTCCTCAGTTGCTAATGTTCTTGCTGTATTCTTGGTGGTCCTTTTAAATGTATCCCGTTGCCGTTTTTTTTCCCGGGTTTTCCTCCCTCGTTACCGCATTTCCAGTTTTCAGTACTTCCGGGTTTCGGCATATGCGTTCCACCGTTGGAACGCATAGGTGTCATTCGCTGATTTCATGTGAATCTTTCATTGGAATGCATCCTGTGTTCCACATATGCATCATTTCCGGTCCATGTGCAGTCCCAGTATGTGGGAGGGCACTTGCAAGCGCTGATAATGTCTCTAGTGTGAATAATTAATCGTTCACACAAATGAAAGAGGGGAAAGGGTGGAAAAGGGAAAAAACATGTAAATACACATGTAGATACAAGTTAACATGCAAAGATTAGAAATTACTTGTATTTTCAAACCAATGTTATGGAAAGGTTGAGAGGGCTAATTCTTTACCTTAGTAGTGATACTGAGAGCATGGGCGAATTGTTGCCCTCAAAAACATAAAGAAGCAGAAATAGTGGTATCAGAGGGCTGTTGATTTAATATTGCTACAAATGGAACAGGCATTCCAGAGTGCACACTGAATGTTGGTAGAGGAGGATAAACTGCACGATATTTGAATGAGGTTTGCATGATTTCTGGATGTCTTACTGTGAGCAGACGATGTGAAGAGCCCTGTGATGGGAGAGACATCACCAGCTGCTAGAAGTAGGAGGAGAGAGAGAGAAAGAAGGTGTGAATGGGTTTTATATGGGTGTGGTCTAGCATGAGATTGGGTAGGAGCAGGAGTGAGAGAATAGAGAAAAGAGATTAAAGCTATTTTCTCTGATTACTATATGGAACTTTACAATATCCATGCTAAGGGAACCCAGGAAGAAAATTCTTTTGTGCTAGAAATAATGATATTTAAAAAATTACTTGTGCAAGAAACTTCCCCGGCTTATTATAAATGTAAATAAAAAGTTTATTTTAATCTGTACCTGTGCCTTTGCCCCTATCAGACTCAACAATCACCTTAACTGAGATTGTGATGGAAGTTATCATCACCGGGGACATGTTTTGTAGGTCCACAGGTTGTTCTACTGGTTTAGTCACCCTGTGCCCATTATAGGTGCAGGGTGTGTGTAATGTAGTTGTCTGTTTATGTGCTTTCCTATCCTGCTGATGCTTGCCACCATCTAAGTGGATTAGGCTGTGAGGCCTGTAGAGCACCATCTGTTGGTTGTAAGGATCTTGAAACCGCTACATGCACTACCTGAATAGCAAGGCTATTTTGCTAATTTGCTATATTCAAGTAGATTTGCATGAAAAAACACGGCCTTCAAAACAAATCCCACCTTTTTTGTTGTAGATTTGCATTTTATAATTTCTGCAGGCAAGGAAGATATTTATTAGAAGATATGTATTGTGTGTTATGGTTTTCCCCACCCCTTTTTAAATATGTCAATGCGTTATTATAAACACCTCTGTTTCCCCATTTAATGTGGTTATATATATTGTATTTTCTCACAGCAAGTTAAATGTAATGTGCATGTGGGATAGTCCCGAGTAATAATATAGCTGTGTGTGTTGGTTCCTTTTGGAATGGTGTGTCCTGCTTGATCCGTTCAGTGACACTAGTAACTTTGTAAAGGCAGTAGCTGATCAAGGTATTGGCAGATGTGTGGATACCTGCCTGGGAAAGGAGTTGAAGAGGAAAAGTAATAAGGAATCATATCTGCCCGGAAAGAGGCAGGGAGCTCCGTCACAGCAGCTTTAATCATGATAGTTATATTAGTATATCATCAGCTAGTGTCAGCTTATGGGCCATTTCTAAGTGTGAGATCTTGCATGTAAACTCTTCAATTTCACTCAATCTCTTTTTTCTGGATGGATCCCATGATGATTAAGTAACCCCTAACAACTGCTTTAGAAGCTTCTTAAAGTATGGTTTAATTGATACCCTAATGCTCATTTTGATGGAAATACTGTGTGGCGAAACCAACCTCGCCACTGGGCATTGGAGAAGCCTGTTTGCCCGAATCCTGACTATGGCCCCTGGAAGATTTGGCCCTTTAAATACAGTATTTGGGCATATTGTATTTTATTATGCTGCTGCTGGCCCTTTAAGAACCATTTTGGGGCATGGATAAAATATGGGACAATGCCCCTTTAAATCTGTGTCCCCAGACCTATTTGGGACAAGGCCCTTTTAAGACTGTGTCTCCAGTGTCCCCAGACTTGTTTGGGACACTGCTCCTTTAAGTTGGTGTCCCCAGACTTGTTTGGGACACTAATCCTTTAACCCCTTCAGAACGGTTGACGGACGAAGTCCGTCATCCAGGGAATACCCTTAACGACGGGTGACAGACCTCGTCCGTCACGTGGTAAAATTAACACCAGATCGCCGCAATCGCGGCGATCGTGGGGTTAATGGTGCTCCGGTCTGCCTCTGGATTAGAGGCAGACCGGGAGCACCGGATCGGGCTGCCCCAGTACATGTGCCCGCTCTGACAGCATGTCAGAGCGGGCACATGTGCTCTGTATACTCACCTCCGCCTCCCTGCACTTCCGGGTTCAGTGTGAAGTGCAGGGAGACGGATCAGTGCTGATCCTGCCCCCTGGTGTGTAAAAAAAAAAGTAAAATTAAAATCCCACCCCCCTTTACCCATTTTAATAAAAAAATTAACCCCTTCCCTGCCAATTGATCACTGACTACAGTGATCAATTGGCAGGGATTACATTTTAATATGATCTGATTTTTTTTAACCCCTGAGGGTTAATTCTTTTATTTTTTTAACCCTCAGGGGTTAAATTTATTTTATTAATTAATTTAAATATTTTAAAATGATAAATTTAGCTAGCTGGGGAGGGTGGAAGTTAGTGGGGGATTGGGGGATTTAGTGTTAGGCTAACTAGGGGTTAACGTTAAAAAAAGTTTTAAAATAAGCTTTAAAAAGTTAAAAAATTAAGTTAAAAAAAGTTTTAATAACGTTTAAGTAAAAAAATTAAAAAAAATAAACCCTTTACCCAGTCCAAATAAAAATTAACCCCTTCCCTGCCAATCTATCACTGCCTACAGTGATCAAAATACAGATCACAGTATTGTACTGTGATCTAATTTTTTTTAACCCCTGACGATTAACTTTTATTTATTTTTTACCCTCAGGGGTTAAATTTATTTAATTAACTAATTTAAATATTGCATAATTAAATATTTTGCTAGATGGGGTGGGTGGGAGTTATGGGAAAATGGGGAATTTACTGTTAGTGCTGCTTACTGCTAGTTAGGGGTTAACGGTAAAAGAAAAAGCTTAGAAAAATGTTAAATCTGTAAAAAACAAGTTTTACGAAAGTTTAGGAAACTTTAAAAAATGAATAAGCAAAACAAAAGTAAAAAAAATAGTTTTAAAAAGTAAAAAAATACATTTAATAACGCTCATTACCACTACACCTGGTACAAGCTAGCGGAAAAATTATCCCACGCTAAGGTTCAAAATATGCCTTTTGAAATACCCTGGGATGTCTTCTTTAAGAAATGGTATGGCTTTATGGGGTATTTGGATTATATAGCCTGGTAAAATACTCTAAAATGGGACATGAGCACAGCATAAAAATGTAAAGTTTGAAAAAAAATGGAATGGCTGTGTCCCAAATGTGCCCCTCCGATATCCACATATACCTGGCAAAGGTACATACGGGGGGATTTTTGTACTCAGCCGACATAGCTGAGCAACATATTGAAAAATATTATTATGTACTTTAAATGTATTTAATGTGTTGATATAAATATTATAAGTTTAATTCAGATTGCTTCCAGAACACTGAAATTGAGAAGCCATACCTTGGCCTATAGAGTATTACAGACTTTCATTGTATAAGGAATGGAGACCACACCTGGTTCACTTTAAGAGTGATGTTGAAGGGCTTGTTTATAGTAACCTTTGACCTAGCCTTGAAAGCCTGAATTCCTTTGAAGACTCACATTTCTACAGGCTATTATTCATTACATCATGTATATAGAAGTTCTTTGTCTCACATATCTTGCCGCCAAATATAACGTATGACTTTAATCATAGATTTCAAATGATGCTAAGTAACTCCCCTTTTTCTAAGATAGCCACTTATTTTAAAGTAAGGCAATCTTATGTATACTCCCCTCTGTAACTGAATTTTAAACCCATAAAACTGATTGTAGTTTAGAATTCGTGGCCAATACCTTTAACATCAAAAATGGATAACAACTGGAAAATTGCTCTCTGTATTGGACAAAGAATGTTAAAGACATTTGTTATTACCAGATGGATTGTTATGTTTGAATAAACATAAGTTAACTGCAAGATATTTGATTCGATTGTTATGAAAACTGATATGTGACAAACAAAGATTTCACGGAATGCCAATTTCCTACACATATAAAGTATTATAGAGTGGTGGTACACATAAGGTTTGCAAAATATACTGTGCAAACTCACATTTTGTGTTCAAAAGGCAGAAAAAACGCTTATTACCACTACACCTGGTACAAGCTAGCGGAAAAAAAATTATCCCACGCTAAGGTTCAAAATATGCCTTTTGAAATACCCTGTGATGTCTTCTTTAAGAAATGGTATGGCTTTATGGGGTATTTGGATTATATAGCCTGGTAAAATACTCTAAAATGGGACATGGGCACAGCGTAAAAATGTAAAGTTTGAAAAAAAATGGAATGGCTGTGTCCCAAATGTGCCCCTCCGATATCCACATATACCTGGCAAAGGTACATACGGGGGGATTTTTGTACTCAGCCGACATAGCTGAGCAACATATAAAGTATTATAGAGTGGTGGTACACATAAGGTTTGCAAAATATACTGTGCAAACTCACATTTTGTGTTCAAAAGGCAGAAAAAACGCTTATTACCACTACACCTGGTACAAGCTAGCGGAAAAATGATCCCACACTTAGGTTCAAAATATGCCTTTTGAAATACCCTGGGATGTCTTCTTTAAGAAATGGTATGGCTTTATGGGGTATTTGGATTATATACCCTGGTAAAATACTCTAAAATGGGACATGGGCACAGCGTAAAAATTTAAAGTTTGAAAAAAACTGGAATGTCCCAAATGTGCCCCTCTGATGTCCACATATACCTGGCAAAGGTACATACGGGGGTATTTTTGTACTCAGCTGACATAGCTGAGCAACATATGAAGTATTATAGAGTGGTGGTACACATAAGGTTTGCAAAATATACTGTGCAAACTCACTAAGAAATGGTAGGCCTTTGTGGGGTAGTTTGAATTTAAAACCTGCGAAGATGCTTGGAAATTGCACATAGGCCCAGCGTCAAAATTAAAAGTTCTGTAAAAACTGATATGGCTTGGTCTCCAATATGGCACTGTAGCTTCACAAAATAGTGCCAAAGACATTCATTGGGGATGTCTTTTTACTCAGAAGACTTAGCGGAGCATAATTTGGAGGTTTTGAACTTAGTGGCACATATGAAATATACAAAATGCCCAGCAAAAATGCAATTCGTATGTAAAAAAAATGCCCCAAATTATTTTTTACCACATACTTTGGCATATATTGGTGACAAAATGGGGGCATGCTAAGGCACAATATGCACCTTATGATATACCCTGGAGTGTCTACTTTTACAAATGGTAGGCCTTTGTGGGTTTTTTTTGAACAGTCAAACTGTTATAATACCCCAAATGGAAGCATAGGCTCATTAAATCCGTCTCTCAAAATTCTACTGTGAATACTGAAAAGGACAGGTCTCCTGTATGGCACTGTAGCTTCACGAAATAGTGCCATAGACATACAATGGGGGTGTCCTTTTACTCAGAAGACTTAGCTGAGCATAATTTGGGGGGTTTGAACTTAGTGGCACATATGAAATATACAAAATGCCCAGCAAAAATGCAATCCATATGTAAAAAAATGCACAAAATTATTTTTTACCACATACTTTGGCATGTAATGGTAAAAAAATGGGGGCATGTTAAGGCACAATATGCACCTTATGAGATACCCTGGAGTGTCTACTTTTACAAATGGTAGGCCTTTGTGGGTTTTATTTGAACAGTCAAACTGTTATAATACCCCAAATGGAAGCATAGGCTCATTAAATCCGTCTCTCAAAATTCTACTGTGAATACTGAAAAGGACAGGTCTCCTATATGGCACTGTAGCTTCACAAAATAGTGCCAAAGACATACAATGGGGGTACCGTTGTACTCAGCAGAAGTAACTGAACACATAATAAAACTTTGTACAGGAATAGCACACACCAACTTTACAAAATACACATGAGAAGTTCTTTGTTATAAGTTTGTGTGCGAAAACCCCCCAAAAACACAATTTTACTCCAATATTTAGCAGAGGTTGGCGGTAAAATGGCTACGTAGAAAGTGTCAAAACAGCCTTAGGTAAATAGCCTGTGGTGTCTACTTTATATAAATATATACTTTTGTGTGGCAATTTTGTTTTCTTTTATGGCTATTAAGCTTACAAGACAAACATACCAAATTCTAAAATCGCTCCACATTAAAAGTTTATTTTACTCCTTGTGCTTTGTGACCTGTAACTACCAAAAAAAACTTAAAATCCCAGACACATTATATATTCTGTAAATCAGAACAACTAAATTAATTTATTTTTAATTACTTTCCTTAACCTGCACTAATTGTGCACACATTATTATTTCAAAAACTGTAAAAAAATCAAGATTTTTCATTTTTTTTTGCATTTTTCTGTATTTTTTAATAATAAATAAGCATTTATGTAAATATATGTTACATCAAATTAAAGCCCTTTCTGTCCTTTAAAAAACGGTATATAATATGAGTCGGTGCAATAAATTAGTAAAATGCAAATTGCAGTTGAACGCAAACAGCAAAAAATGCTTGTGTCATTAAGTGAAAGACAAGCTTCTGAAGCTGTGTCCTTAAGGGGTTAAGACGGTGTTCCCAGACTGTGGAAATAACTTTTAAATGGCTTTTTCCCTTATGGTTCGGTAATTGGGGCTTACCAAGCCATTCACTGCACAGGCGGACAACCCAGAATTGGAAGTGTGCAGGCAATTTACCTCCCAGGCTGGCAGACTGCTGTAGGTAAATTGCCAAATGCTGGGTGGCCGCAGTTCGTGCAAACCAACACGTGGCAGCAGCCATCTTTTTTCATTCAATGTGGTCAGCGGTGTGTGGAGCCAAATTCATTGAACTGAAATCGGCTACACAGTTCCACGAACACCGCTGAGCCTTACCTTCTCCCACAATGATTTTGAAGCCACAGAGACTAAGTCCCTTTCGGCAGTTTGAACTCACTGTTATACTGAGCCAAATGCACGAACGCCCTCGTTCGTGCATTCGAATGGGACTTAGTCATTTTTCTGCATAAAATTGACCGGCCGCACAGCCCAAATCTATGGAACTGTTTTGGGCAGGAAAATGTGCTTGCGGTCGGTCATAAAGGACTTCCGTCTAACTTTTTATGTACTGCAGGGATTTGTATGATTTTTGGTTATGTTTATATTTAACCCCTTAAGGACCAAACCTCTGGAATAAAAGGGAATCATGACATGTCACACATGTCATGTGTCCTTAAGGGGTTAAAGTATGCTGATTCTGAATATGTATGTTTTATGTGTTTTATGTTTTAAAGTTACAGTGTATGTATGAAAAGTGTATTTTTCCTGCCTGTGATAGATTACATTAACCCATTGTGTTCAGTAATTATATCATAGGCAGAGGGGCGGGATTGTATGTTTGTGCTGGGTGTGTTTTACGGTTCTCCTGTAAATGATTGGTTGTACTGTGTCCCACCCTGTGGGATATCCCCTTGCATGGGGACTTGAATAAAAACCAATGTGTAGTCAGTTCTGCTTGACCCTCAAAACAAAGTGTTGTCTCGTTACTGGGGGAATTGGATTTCTATGCTGATTGCCAGGAGTGTAAGTGTAGCGGTACTTACCCTTTCCAGGGGCTGGCCAGGGTCCTCTGTTCGAGCCGTGCGCGGTCCTGCTGCTGCACGAGCCACGCGCGGCTCATCCGACGGCTGTATCAGGAAGGCGGGCAGTGACCGCGATAAGCGGTCACGTGTCCCGCCTGACTCTAAGAGCGCGCCGCGGGTCTCGGGCGTGCTCTTAAAGGGACAGTGGGAGCCTATATTGGCAAAGGTCTCCCATTGGCCCCTGTCATGCCACACTCCCCATACACTTACCTTTTGGGGGTGTGGATATGACAGGGGCCAATCAAAATAGATGCATAGGTATATATATACTCACCTTCTTCCCTTAGTTCCTTGCCCTATCGTGGTTTCTGTTACAGTTCCCTTTAGCGCTTGTTGTGTTCAGTTGTGTTCCTTCGTATTGACCTTGGCTTTGTTTCTGACTACGTTATCTCTTTATCCTTATCTGTTCTGTTTGCCGGCTTGCTGTTTACTGTGTACCAGACCCCGGCTAGTCCTAGTTTATGCTGTCTCTTTGTGCCCTTGACCTCGGATCGTTCCTGAGTCTGTCTCCTCTCATATACGTCGAGTCCGCCCATTCTAAGGTCCGGTAGACGTATCTCTCCTCTGTCTTGTCTTCTGTTGAATTGAATCCTGCGTATTGGGGTATATTACCGTTACAGTAAGCTGACTGTATGCTTTTCCTGTTCAGCTGATTACAGCATGCATATGCTTGAGAGCATTCATATGCTTCTCCAGTTCGGTGGTTGTGGTGTCTGATGGAGTGCTTGGAGCCCTTAGGAAGCACTAGGAGTATCCTTCAACAGAGGTACCTAGTCGAGGTGCCCGTCGATCTGTTACATACTGTTTAATAACCAGATCTTATTTATTCATTAACAGGGTTTCCCGCTAATGCTTTTCTGAGATATACACATAAATTCAATGGAACTCATAATGGGAGCACGATCACTCCAAGTTATCAGACCTATCTCACTATTCTTTAATATTTCCAAATTAAAAATGGGTTACAAAAATCACGTATATTCAAGTATGTTTCTTATGTATAGATACAACATAGGAATAGTCCTTTAACTATAGGAGTAATCCAATGAAAAATATGAATAATACTATTTTTTTTATCCCCTCTCCCTTATTGGATGCAGCATAAATGTATTGACGGAGTGCAACTGGTATTATTTGTGGTAAATGTATTTTGCACCTCCTAGAATTAAAATTGTAATTCTAGGAGTAAAATGGTGAAAGACACATTGAAGTCTGCCTGCTCTATTATTTTACGAGCACCATATAATTTATATATTTATTTTTTAGTAATTCTATTTTTATTATTATTATTATTATTAAGATATGCCTGTGAGAGTGCAGTTCCAATAATATGCAGTTCAAATATTTATTATTGGTTAAAGACACTTGGCACATGAAGTTTTTGCTGCTTAAATTATTAGCTAGATATTTTTATCATGACTATTAATGATCTCTACAAGGAATACAGCAATTACCCAAGTACCAATTAAAAACCAACCCTTGACTCCTGATACTGATATAAAGCCCAATAATAGATGCACATCTATATATTACCACAACTTAATGATAATCTCTGGACATGGGGTCGTTGTAGAAGAAATACCTAACTCGGGTAAATACAGTGTTTCCCACTTATTATTTTTAAAAGAAAATAGATTCTGTGCACATAAACAAATATTCATATCTGATGCTAACCTCTTACACCTTCATTAGGTAAGGATGTTTAATTGGGTCACATGTTATGCATAATTTATTTTAATGAAATTGGGTGGACAACACACTATTTATTCTGTTATTATCTCATGTAAATTTACCAAAAATCTTGAAAACACATTTTTGATGGTTGATGTTCATCTGCTTTTTTTTTCCAAATTCTAATTGCTCTAATATTCTAATTACATCTCATTCACTATGTCAACTTACAGTTTAAGCAATTTAAACAATTCCTATTCTTCTATTACTATGGTATCAATTCTACAGCCACACAATGATACGTCTGTCTGCAGTAATAGCCTTCCACACACTTGTTTAAACCAAACCCCATTTCCAACTGTTCACTTACTGTTTCGAGTGTAAACAGAGCTCTCACAACCTGTCTGGTGGGTTTACATGCCTAAAAAAAAAAGGCATAATTGTTACCATTAAAATTGGCCACCTACCCAACAGCTATTCGGGGCAAATTAACTTTCTTATTCAATTTTAGAAATGCTGAAAGAGGAATGCAATCACTCATTTCAATATTGTAACAATATAGCCATTTATTTTCACTCAGTATTAAAATTTAATTTTTAGCTTTGATTTAAAATAAAAAGGAAAGCATTTTGTGTTTTTTGCTGCCTTCTTGATAATAAGTTAACATTTACTTTATTATAAAGGTGCCTCTCGATATTATGTACATTTATAGTTATGTTTGCATGTGTGACTGTGTTTGCTTGTTTGTGTATATTAATTCTTTTTTTTGTCTACATCATAGTCATGAAAATACTCACAGATGTAAACTGATCCAAGTTACTAATAGTGTTATCCTAACACATGCAATCCACATTCACAACACATTGATTTGGCCATCAACCTCATGGACAAAGTAGCCAGCTTTAACCCCTTAAGGACACATGACATGTGTGACATGTCATGATTCCCTTTTATTCCAGAAGTTTGGTCCTTAAGGGGACCTTCTTCTTCCCAGTGCTCAGTTTTAGAGTAGAACATTGTAGTGGCATTCAATATGTGAGGCAGAATAATATGCTGTTGCACATGGTGAATGCATATTACAACATTACTACGTTGACTCTTTATCTTGGCACAAAAAGGTTTCTATTTGTTTTTTTTGGGGTTTCTCTCTTTTTTAAAGGCCAGGTTGTAGCTGATACATTATTTTACTGCATTGTAGAGCTAATGACGTGAAAAATGTGCAGGTGTACAAATTGCAAAACAGCAAATTGTAGGTCATCACGATGTATGCAATCTTTGATGTATATTTGCTCGTATTCATTTGCATGCTCTTAATTTTCTGTTGCCAACATATGGATGATAAAACCTACAACATTCTCTCTAATCATTTTATAATTTTAATATTATTTTTAATAAATACAATTAGAAATATACTCCTATGTGTTGTTCCTGCACTTGTTGCAAATCCCCAGGCTTTTTAAATGTTGTTCAATAAGCTCTGCCGAGACATAGAATTTGTAGTGCATTTGTTAGCTTTCAACGCTACTGCAACTCCCAGAAATGTGTTTAATAAAATGACCTGGTTAATGTTAACATTGATACAGCACTGTAATATTTCTGGAGTACTGTACAACTAACGTTGGGATATTAGGATTGAGTTTTACTGTGTAGACTAAAATTGATTTGGAAAAGTTTATTAGTTATTCAGTGTTTTTTTATTTACAAAAAAATATAAAGATTGTTTACTGGCTTGTTTTGTCATCTAGAAATATAACAGTATTGTGAAATATTTTTTTCAAGAACGATACTTCAAGATATCTTTCCAGAAATGGAATTCTGCATCAATTATATAAATACTACAAATGATTTCAACTTCCTCTAAAGGATAAGGACTAATGTTGCTCTGCTGGATATCAAACAGGTAAATAGTGCCAATTGTCCATACTGATATAAAATGTGATGTTGTTCAAACTCATAATAATGACACGTTCACCCCATAGAAATTCTCAATGCCCCACTTTTTTTTTTTTTTTAATTCTTTATTTTTGCAGTGCATTGAGATATAACAAATGAGCATGTGGTACCCTGACAGCATTCCTCATGCTTTTCAAATAATAGTTGTAACAATAGGGTATGTGTTAGTACTTGCACAGTTTTGTATGTTAAATTAGTAAGAGGTTTGACAGACAGGTTCAACAACTTGGTAGAATTTAAACAGGCTTAGACAATTCAAGAATATACTTAGATTTTAACAGGCTGAAACTTAAGTTGAGTATTTGGGTCATAGTGTTATCATACATGTCCTTATATGAAGTAGTGTAAACTATGTGGTCGGTATGTATTATTTGGACATGCGAGTAGCTACATGAGAGTAAAGTTTGAGACAAGCGTGCTAGGTGCTTGAGTGGGAGGAAAAGATATATGTGGACGTAGGCTCATATAATGCTAGGCAATCATGTATTGCGGCACAGAGTTCGTGGGTGACAAGGTGTCAGTACATTTGTGGGTGTGTGGTGTTTGTTGAGTTAAACCAAAAACGTACAACAGTTATTCTTTTAACTACTCCAGCAAGCTAGGTGCCTATTAGGGATGTCAAAAGTCACTTAGCCCACGCCTGCAGCTGGCATGTTGTTGTTCCCCATGGCGGTGTAGCCCTGTATGAGGCCCATAGGTTGATGCAAAAGTCCATGTGCGTCCTGTCCCTCTGCCTCTTGGTCATGAAATTTGGGTCTCACTGCGGTATATGTCAGCATAGGCCCCTGTGCAGCTGCTCCGGTGTTATGCTGTTGCAGTCTGCGCCGTCGGGAGCGTACCTTCCAGGTGGTTGGAGCTTCAGGTCGGGCCCGGAGATGCCGGTGATGCCTTGTCGAGGAGTGGCTTTTTTGCTTCCTCTGTCCGTTATGATGGCCCGTGGGAGAGTCGGCAGCAGACGATCTTGGACAGTTGCGGCTCAGTGTCAGGCCTTGTTTCTCCGAGGAGCGGCTCTTCTTGCTGGGCGCTGGATGCCTGTAAGGCTGCTGAGAGGGGTCATCGGATTGCTGTAGTGGATCGTGGATGGTGTGTGTTGATGGGCGCTCGGGTGCTGCGCATAGGGGTTTCTCCCTCTTCATCAGCAGCACGTGGCCTCTCTCACCAGCTTTCTTGGGGGTTTGCCATTTTGCCCGTGCCATCTGTGCACAGAGCCGCAGCTTCTCCCAGAATTTGGTGAACAGTTCGTTGAGGCGTTTCGTGAGGTTGGTGCTGCTGTCAGGGAGCTGCTTTAGGGTTGCGGGCTGGAGCTGTGGTCGTAGTGAGTACTCAGCAGCCATTTTGTAAGTGCCTCGTGTGTCGCCGGCCCTGGAGCTTGTCTATTGCGTGGCTATCGATGCAGATTTGTCGCTCCGGGCTCCCAGCGAGGACCGGGATGTCCCCCACCGATCCTGGGGGGGTGGGGGGAGGTGAGATTTGAGGTTCGAGGTGAGTCTGTAGCAGGTAAGGAGCGAGAAGAGTGGCCGTCTCTCCTCTGCACACTTTCCTGTAGGCCTCGGTAACCGCCGTTTGGGTTCTCGGGTGGTCAGGCTTATGATTCGGGTATCCTCAGTTGTGCACGGGTGTCCCCAGTACGGCTCTACCCCTCTAGAGTGGATTTATGCCAGTTGTTGGGGTATTTACCCCTGAAATCAAGTATTTTGCGCAGGAGTTTGGTCTTGTCACATCCACTCAGCCTGGATGCTAGGCTCTGCCCCCTCAATGCCCCACTTTTAGCACTAGTGAGTTACACAGAGTCTTAGGATTCCCATTGAGTTACAGACTGTAAAGTTGCACATACAATGTTAATTGTTATTCCTGTCATAACCTCCCTTTCTCCTTGACAGCCAGCAGATGCGATTGTTATACGTACTACTTTTTCTCCATTAGCATTGATAGTATAGGGATGTGATTTTTCATATGCTCAATGCGGCTGGGGTCTTTTCTCCTGACACTATCGTCACCAGTGTAGGTTTCTTAAAAAAAATAACTGAAGCACTGATTGCCAGACCTGTGCTAAAGCAGGGATATAATTCTATCAAATTCAAAGTAACTGCTATTACTTCAATCAGACAGAATTTGTTATTCTGCATTTCCACCTTACAGTGTCTTTAAGCTAGGCATGTATTAGACGTGTAACATTCCTATGCACATTTAAATAATTGGACTTTTTTAGTATAAATCCAGGGTTTATTTGTGTGTATATGTATGTATATATATATATATATATATATATATATATATATATATATATATATATATATATATAGGTGCGCAAAATAAATATATAGCTTGTACTGTATAATGTGCAGAATGTGCAAACGTGTCATGCAATTAAATACACAAATGCAGATATATATGCATATTAGGGAAACACCACGTGTCTATTAGCTGTGCAGATTAATATACACCAATACAAAGGAAAAATATACTTGCACAGGTCTGCTCAGGTTGTCCAATCTAAAATATAAAAAGACACAGACCTAGTGCAATATTGTTAAGATAGATAAACTTAAAATAATAAAAAGTATTTTCCACACTCACAATTGTGGAGTGGTTGAAGTACCACTCCAAACTATCAGGCTCTGGGAGGATCAGCCCCTTGTAAACGTAGGATCCAGTGGGTGGAGAGCTGAAAGCACTCACTTGATGACCGGTAAGTTCAAAAGTAAAATTCTGTTTATTCAAACATAAAAAGTATACCTAAAATTGAGGTTAAAAATATGTTCCTGTTTAGAGTCCAGTAAGTCCAGAGTTACGTTTCCTTGACGAAACGAAAGTAGTAGTTCTCTCTTTTTCTGACTTCTCCTTGGCTCTCCCGTCCAGCGCAGTTACTTCCGACTTCCGGTATCACGCAACTCGTTTCGCCCCGCCTCTCGGGGCTTTCTCAAGCATAAGTGTGAGTAGCTCCCAATGTCTCTTAAATAGCATCCACCCAATCAGCGGTCCTTAATTACTTGCAAACATTGCTAATCAAGCAAGTTATATGATATTAGTCAATCTATTAAACGCAAATCAATTTCAGAAGATCTACTTCCAATACATCCATTCATTTAGTTGTAAGTAATAAAGAAATATAAACAGTACCCATAGAAAAAAAAAAGAAAAGAAGAATAGCTTTTTAGAAAAGTAAATATTACAAGCATATGTGCAAAAAGTGAGAATAATTCTATTCCCTAAAAGGAACATATGTCTCAACACAGTCAAAATGACCCAACATAGTGCCTGAATTAATATTAAATACTAAATGTATCTGTAAAGAAACTGAAACAATAATAAATATTAAATACATTCACCAAAAAAATATATATTAAAAGTTTACCAAACCAAAAAGGGATATCTACTAAACATATACCAATACATAAAAATCATTATATCTCTATTAGAAAATAGTACTGGAACTTAGAATATAAAGTCTATTATAATAATGACCTTAATAACAGTATCTACTGAATCACAAAAAAATAATATAATCAAATAATAATAGAATAAATAAAAATAGAAATACTGCATAAAAGATATATATAAAAAGGAGGAATTAAGTGACGTTAATAGTTAGAAGTCATGCTTTAAAACAGCCATTAGAGAAAATTGAAAAGGTCGAAATCGATATTCAGTCCTGTGGGGGTTAATGTATCCATATAATAGGCCCATCTCATCTCTTCCTGCCCGATTTTCCTAATGAAGTCACCCCCTCTCCAGTCTTTGAATACTCTCTTAATTCCAATGAAAGAGAGGCCTGAAGGGTCTTGGTTATGTGTCTCCTTAAAGTGATTGGGGACACTATGACTCGTGACTCCCTTCTGAATATTTTACACATGTTCACGTATTCTCACATAGAGCGGACGTGTGGTTCTCCCGATGTACTGGAGCCCACAGGGGCATTCTAAAAGATATATTACATTAACGTTTCGACACGTAATGTGCTCCCTTTTATCATATTCCTTTTTAGTTTTAGTTGACTGGAATT
Source organism: Pelobates fuscus (assembly GCF_036172605.1). NCBI lineage: Eukaryota > Metazoa > Chordata > Amphibia > Anura > Pelobatidae > Pelobates > Pelobates fuscus. The sequence goes on along the minus strand of NC_086319.1, from coordinate 410,632,359 downwards.
TATGTGTTACTTTATCGGTGCAACGGGTATCTCTACATCCTAGGCATGTTCTACATTTATAAAAGCCTCTTAGATCCCCAAATGCATTACTAGTTATCGGTGGGATTTTTTCTTTTAGAAAGCTCCTTACCAATGAAGTTTTAAAACTAGGTGCTCCCCTGAAGGTAATGTTTGGTTTTTCAGGTAGTGTGTCCCCGAGATCTTTATCCATTTTTAGGATGTGCCAGGATTTATTAATCACACGTTTTATTGCTTTGTGCTTTGAATTGAAATTAAAGACCATTAAATCCTTTGGGGGGTCCCTTCTACTGTTTGTAGATTTTTCCAATACATCCTTCTGTGTTAACCTCTCTACCTCTTGCCATGTCCTACTTAGAATGTCCTCTGGGTATTCCTTCTCCCTAAATTTATTTAACAACTCTTGGGCTTGTATGTGGAAAGTACTATCCTCCGTACAATTCCGCCTCAATCTCAACAGTTGCCCTTTAGGGATACTGTTGAGCCAGGGTGAATAGTGGCCACTATTGTATGCCACATAACCATTAGCATCCACCTTCTTAAAGAAGGTTTTGGTCTTCAGTGTGTCGCCCGCTACATAGATGTTCAAGTCCAGAAAATCAATGGCTGAGGAACTGTTACTGTGAGTAAGTTCAATTCCCCAATCATTTTGGTTAAGAAACTTAAAGTAATCCAAAAAAGTGTCTTCAGTACCATTCCATATAAGGAACATATCATCTATGTAACGACGATAGGCAAGCACGTGTGCTCCCCAGCCATGGTCACCATAGATGAAACTTTCTTCCCAATTGAATCAAGTGAGTGCTTTCAGCTGTCCACCCACTGGATCCTACGTTTACAAGGGGCTGATCCTCCCAGAGCCTGATAGTTTGGAGTGGTACTTCAACCACTCCACAATTGTGAGTGTGGAAAATACTTTTTATTATTTTAAGTTTATCTATCTTAACAATATTGCACTAGGTCTGTGTCTTTTTATATTTTAGATTGGACAACCTGAGCAGACCTGTGCAAGTATATTTTTCCTTTGTATTGGTGTATATTAATCTGCACAGCTAATAGATACGGGGTGTTTCCCTAATATGCATATATACCTGTATTTGTGTATTTAATTGCATGACACGTTTGCACATTCTGCACATTATACAGTACAAGCTATATATTTATTTTGCGCACCTATTTTCTATTGTTTACTTCTTATTTGGTGAATTATATCAGGTTCCCCTGTAGGTTGCTGCATTTATTTGTTTAATTACTTTTTTCTCCATACTTTTGCGCCACCCTATTCTATTTAAATTTCATATATATATATATATATATAAACAAAATCCGGAGCCAGGCACTCCTCCTTGTAAGAAAACTCTCAAATATAAATAAGCCTAGGTGCAATCCCGCGTTATATATATGAAAAAGCAATAAAGGGAGCACACGAGATCTTAATTGTAGTGCAAAAATATTTACTGCATTCCCAATGAATACATAGCTGTGGTTTAAGCAAAAAAAATCAACGTTTCGACCCTGCTGGGTCTTTATCAAGATCCCTTTATTGCTTTTTCATATATATATATATTGCTGTTCCTACTTTTTCTCTCTGTTGCTCACTACTTACTTGATAATGTGAATAAAATCAACATTTAGTTGCTGTCCCCTAACCATCAAATCATCTCTTATTTTTTTGCTGCTATGGGTGGAGTTTATAGTCATGATACTAAACTAAACTGTTAGGCATTGTGCCATCCAGTGATTCAGGAACATTTTGGCTCAGAGTTTGGGAATTTGGCTTATAACCCAATTGCCCTAAACTTGGTCAAAATTTAGTTTTTACAAAAAAAAAAAAATTCTCCAAGTCTAGCATCTATTATATTCAGTAGCATTTATGCAAGTTGTCAAAATGTTTTAGAATGCTTGAACTGCTTACTTGTGTTCTTATGGACACCGCACCACACCCCATCTCTTCTCTTTCTCTCTTCAAAAACTGGAAGCTCCTTCTAAAACCTCTCCTGGTTTAAGTCTTACAGTACAGAGCCAGCTTGTTGCCCAAGTGTCATCTGATGGCTCTCAGACAATGAGCTAAGACCTGCACTACTTTGCTAAGCTCAGGCAAGGAGCTTCTATCTCTCAGCAGCAGTCCCAATGGGCCACAGGCAAGAAGCCAAACAATTCTAAAATAGTTTTAACTACCTTTATTGGAGATTGCCAGGGAACTAATTTCACCAAAACCTCTACAGCTCACTTCTATTGTATTGATAACTTTGTATGACGAATGATTCAGTAAAGTCACTCTGTTTTCGATCTCCAACTTGTAATTTTGATATTAATGCCAATAGATTAAACTGGTCCCACATGAAAGAAATGTGTAAATCTCACCTTGGGTAAAATGTGTAACCCTTTAGTTCTGCTACGTTTATGGACTTGGGGTTAGTGAACACTCAAAAATGTAGCTTTGTTTATGATAGTATTATTAAATTTTATTGACTAGTAATGCATGTAAAAAAAAAACATGTCATCTACTAATGTTCATGGGAAGACCCAGCTTGACCCACATTATAGAAAAACAGCAATAGATTGTCTGGAAAGTGTAACATAAAAAGCAGAAAATTTCTAATTTCTCAGGGACAGAAAAAACTTATAAAACAAAATGTTAAATTTTGGTGTTGTATTCTACAGATCCTTTTAAAAAATGATCAACAGTAATCAGACAAGAGTAACGGAATTCATCCTTCTGGGCTTCAATGACCTTAACTGCTTCCAGATCCCAGCCTTTCTGCTTCTTCTGGCTATCTATTTAGCAGCAGTAGCAGGGAATCTTCTAATTATCATATTAGTAGCAGCTAGTCATCGGTTTCAGTCACCAATGTACATTTTCCTCATGCACCTTTCTGTTTGTGATGTAGCGATTACTACAAATGTTTCACCTATTACTATGAAAGTGATATTACATAATACAATCTCCATATCTGCCACGGACTGCATCACACAGTTATATTTCTTTGGGGCTTCAGCAGTTGTTGAGTGCAGCCTCCTAACAGTAATGTCCTATGATCGATACGTAGCAATTTGTAATCCACTGCACTATAGTTCCATAATGAATGGAACACTTCCTTATTATTTGATTATTTGGTGCTGGACTCTTGGTATCACAATAGCTCTAATAACATATGTGCTATTGTTGGAACTGCAGTTTTGTGGACCTAACATCATTGATCATTTTTTTTGTGACCTTTCACCTCTTCTTGAGCTATCTTGCTCAGATCCTTCAACACTGCAAATTGCAGTTTCATTAGTTGCTATTCTAGTAGGACTCTTCCAAGGTGTATTTACCCTGATAACTTACATTTGTATCTTTAATTCTATCCTGCAAATCACAACAACCTCTGGAAGACGTAAAGCCTTCTACACATGCAGTTCCCACCTCTCTGTTGTCTGTACGTATTATGGAACACTGGTTTCTCTCAACATCGCTCCATCAAAAGGATATTCACTGAATCTTAAGAAAGCATTTTCTTTGCTAAACACTGTTTTGACTCCACTATTCAATCCTATTGTATACAGCACAAGGAACAAGGACATTAGAGCTGTATTGTCTAAGTTATTGGAGAAAACCTTCTTCACACATTAAACACATCTATATACATGTAAAATAGGACTACTAGGCCATACATGCTCTTAATCAACAGTGGACTAACATCAATTTCAAAGGTCCCTGATTTTCAGAAACAAATGACGCTCACTCACTTAACACTTTAGAATTTGTGTCTGGACAACTTCAGGATATAGGAAGAGGATGAGACTTATTTTTGACTAAAGGTAGCCTTGAACTGGCTGCAGAGTTTATAGACCATAAACAACAGTGGATGCTAATGGTATTAATACACATAAAATGACAGTTACTACAGTAGCTTGGCCATGTTTTATCATGGTGAGGCTTTGCAGTACTCTCTCACTTGGTTGGCCCATTCATTGGTGTTCTCATACCCTCCATATACATGGCACCACCACCACATTGTAGAATATGGTTTAGGATGTCCTACACAGGAACATTCATAATATTGAAATATAAAAATAAAGAGTTTTTAAATTCTACTGCTCCCCTTTTTTCCCTACGGTGCTCACTTCTTACTTGTTTTATGAATAACATCAAGATTTAATAACTGCCTTCTAGCTATCAATAGTTTTTCGCTATCAATAATTTTTCTCCATCAACCATCTCTTTGGTGACATGGGTGAAATTCAGAATCACAAGTCAAAATGAACATTCTTGGTCATAGGATTGTAATTCGGCCACATTTGGACTCAATGTTCAGGAATTTGAATGATCACCTAATCAGCCAAGTTCAGAGAAATTACAGTTTGTATATATATATATATATATATATATATATATATATATATATATATATATATATATATATATATATAAATAAAAAATTCCAAGTCTAGTATTCATAAACTGAACCTTCATTAAAAATATACACTTTTGCATTCACATACACTACTCATTCATATAAACACACAATTTGATTCACACACACAGCACTAAACATAATTTCACAGCTTGATCATGCTTCATATATTCATACTAGTACTATTCACATATACATTCTTGCATGTTCCAACTCAACATATAAGCCCTGCAATTACACAGAATTTTGCAATAAACACTTTGCCAAACACAATGGAGGCCAATTCATTTTTTCTATAATAATGTACCCATTGATAACTTGTTCAGTTTTATTTATTATTTGAGATGGCTTATAAGTTCTCAGAGAGGACCTCTCAAACAAATATCTTAATAGGAATGATATATCTATCCCATACTTACCTACTTACTATATACCTTTCCATAGCTTGTACACCATACTCAAGATATTCTGAGATCTTAGCTTTAATAGTACAGACAGCTCAAAACATTGGTACTATACCTCTTGAGTTAGTATGTTAATACAGTAATTACTCAACATTTTCAGAGGAGCAAATTAATCAATAAATAATTAAAAAACAGTTATAAAAACAAAATGATCCATGTGAAGATGTTTTTTTTATTATTAATAGTAAAATAATTGTATGTACTGTGTGGGATGGTGGGTCTTCATTCAATATTCCCATTAAAACATGTTTTTGTAAGAAGAATTGACTCCTATTAAACACACAATCCTGTGCTAACCCTACCAAAGTTCACACTCTTTTGTCCAGCAGGACATTCTACAGTGCTAATAGAAACATAGAATGTGACGGCAGATAAGAACCATTCAGCCCATCTAGTCTGCCCAATTTTCAAAATACTTTTATTGGCCTTATCTTATCTTATAGCTAAGATAGTCTTATGCCTATCCCACACATGTTTAAACTCCTTCACTGTGTTAACCTCTACCACTTCAGCTGGAAGGCTATCCCATGCTTGCACTACTCTCTCAGTAAAGAGGGGTTGAGGGCCCTGCTCAATGAGCTTACATGCTAGAGGGAGTGGGGTATAGTGACAAAGGGTATACGTTGGGGTAGTAAAGTAGGTTGCTAGAAAAGTATTCACTGAGAACTTGGGGGGGGCAGGGCCGGCGCGTCCATAAGGCGGCACAGGCGGCCGCCTTAGGGCGCACCGGCTCTGGGGGCGCAAAATTCAAGTGACCGGCAGGAGGGAAGTGCTCCCTCCTGCCTGGTCACCTCCTGGATCCCCGGAGCGGCGCGGCGTGCGGCTGAAGTGGATTAGGAGGCAGCGAGGGAGCTCTCTGATCTCTCTGACCGGCTCCCTCGCGCGCCTTTTGCTGATGCCGTGGGAGCCGGAATATGACGTCATATTCCGGCTCCCGCGGCATCAGAAAACAGCCTGCGAGGGAGCCGGGCAGAGAGATCAGAGAGCTCCCTCGCCGCCTCCTAATCCACTTCAGCTGCACGCCTCCCAGCAGCCTCACTGGACCACCAATGAGAGACCCACGCCAGCTCTCCAGGTAGGGAGGCTGGGTGGGAAATTTACATTTAATGTATTATTAATTACTTTATTAATTACTGTGTGTGAGTGTGTATGTCAGTGTGTATGTGTGTCTGTGAGTTTGTGTGTGTGTGTGCATGTGAGTATGTGTGTCTGTCAGTGTGTCTGTGAGTTTGTGTGTGATTGAGTGTGTCTGTCAGTGTGTGTGTGTGCGCATGTGAGTATGTGTGTCTGTCAGTGTGTGTGTAAGTGTCTATGAGTTTGTGTGTGAGTGAGTGTGTCTGTCAGTGTGTGTGTGTGCACATGTGAGTATGTGTGTCTGTCAGTGTGTGTGCGTTCGAGTATGTGTGTCTGTGAGTTTGTGTGTGTGTCTGTCAGTGTGTGTCAGTGTGTGTGTGTGCGTGCGCATGTGAGTATGTGTGCCTGTCAGTGTGTGTGTCTGTGAGTTTGTGTGTGAGTGAGTGTGTGTGTCAGTGTGTGTGTGTGTCTATCAGTGTGTTTGAGTGTGTATGTCATTGTGTGTGTGCGCATGTGAGTATGTGTGTCTGTCAGTGTGTGTGTGTTCGAGTATGTGTGTCTGTGAGTTTGTGTGTGTGTGTGTGTGTCAGTGTGCATGTGAGTGTCTGCCAATGAATGAGTGTGTCAGATAAGTGAGTCTGGCTGTCAGAGACGTCTGTGTGTTTGTCATTGAGTGTGTGTGACTGTCAGTGTTTATACACCCCTGACTGTACCGTGGCCAAGCGGAGTGTACCGTGGTACAGGAACTTCTGTTTCCTGTACCTGGCAGGACTGACATGAAAAGCTCACTGTACCAGGATTTGCTCCGCTCAGCCACACTACAAGAAAGGTAGGAGGCACACCAGGAAGGGGAGGGGACCACAATGGGGGTGGGTGAGGAGGGGATAAATACCCTGAGGTACAGGAAAAGGAGGGAGGGGGTAAAGGAACACTAAGCAACAGGGAACAGAGGGGGGAGGGGAGAGGAACACTAAGGGACAGGGAAAGGAGGAGAGAGGGGAGAGGACCATTAAGGGACGGGGAGAGGGGCTGGATGTGAAAGAAACACACAGCGGGGCTTGAGAAGGAAAGAGACACACACAAAGGAGCTGGGAAGAGTAAAAGACACAAAAGGGCTGGGATAAAAGGAGTCACACAAAGGGTCTGGGAGGAGAAAGACACACAAAATGTGGGAGGATGTAAGAGTCATACAAAGAGGAGACATAGGAGACACACAAAGGCAAAAATAGGAGATAAAATACACTAAATGGAGTCAGATATTTAAAGACGGGATAAGAAACACAAAAGGGAGGTTAAGAGGCACACGGGTGCAGATGTTTTTGGGGGGCGGAAAAATGCATCTTTGCCTATGTACCCAAAATTGCGCTTCCAGCTTACATGATTTGGTCAGCGTGAAACTCTATTTGGACTGCCTAATGTCAGTCCTGTGTGAAAAATATGTCTGTCGTCAGCACGTACTAGGTGCTGGAGATGGACATAATCATTCTCTTCCCTGACATGCAGTGAACATACGTTAAGGCAAACCACAGTGAAATCATGTGTATTTTTCCTTCTCTAATGCCAACACTCAGTCCCTCCCACACTAATGCTGCCTCCATCCCTCACTGATGTGACCTCCCTGAATATATGATTGTGAAGTGGATAGTTTTTAGCATCAAGATGAGCTGTCGCTTATGCCATCTCTCCACTTGACCGGACACCACGCAAATAATGGAGGAGCAATGAATTCAGGTCTTTTTTTATAATAAAAAGCTGATTGATGCATTCACAGCACTTGCCATGCATGTGCCTACAGTTCAACAATGCTTCTCTATAAGAAGCATTTAATTAGACCAGCATGACGATGGAGAAGATGTGGAAATGGTTTTGGAGACTTTGGTCCAGTGCTGTATTCCAGGTATGTTTTAAGTTATTTTTACACATTTTTGGGCAAAAAGTAGGAGGCACCTAATGGGACTAGCACAATAAGACAATTGAAATATAAATAAAGTTTCCAATCTGCCTGGGATATCCCTTTAAGTTTGGCTTTGTGTAATTTTACACTTTTTTATATACTGTAAATACTTACTCCTTTTACTGGCAGACTGTTTTGTAGTAAAAGATACTCTTACTTCATATTACATTTGAAAATAAAGAGATTTTTCAAAAAATTACAGAGTGGTACAAGTGAATGGGTCATCAATTGCCAACTGTCTTTTTCATCTGATATTTAAAAATCCTCTGTTTTGAAATTAAATTACTCATGCTCTCCCCCTTTAAAATAATAATAATTTAATTGTAGCGGTTTTTCCCTGCCTGGCTGAGTATTGCAGTGCCTGCTACCTCTGCAGACACAGCTGGGAGAAGCTGGTGATAGGGCACCAGCGGCGTACATACCGCGGTTGCAGGGGTCGCAGCTGGGACCGGGCCCACCACTCCCTGTGGACCCGGCCGCCCTGTGGACCCCTGTGACTGGGAATCCGTCGCCATCAAGGGGTCCGTCTGGTGGCCCATGCTGTCAGAGCCACCCGATGGATGTGGATTGTCAGGGGCCCGGTAAGCGCTGGGCACTTTAACAGCGCGAGCGGGCCCCCTGTGATGACATCATAAGCTGGGAGGAAGTGACCACACGTCACTCCTCCCAGCTAACACACAGACCGCGCAGGAGGAAGGAGGAGGGAGTCAGAGTGGGAACTCTGACTCCCATCAACCTGAGCCACCACTGGACCCCAAGGAAAGTCACCCTCCTGCACCTTAAAGGTAGGAAACAGGAGGGTGACTTAAACATTTTGTGTGTGTCTGCCTGTTTGTATGTATGTCTTTGTATATGTGTGTGTGTGCCTGTCTGTGTATGTATGTGTGTCTGCCTGTATGTGTGTGCTTGTCTGTATGTATCTACGTCTTGTGTGTGTCTGTATGTATGTGTCTGCCTGTGTGTATGTGTGCCTGTCTGTTTTTTTATGTATGTGTCTTTGTATGTATGTGTCTTGTGTCTGTCTGTGTCTGTATGTGTGCATGTATGTATCTGTATGTGTGCCTGTTTGTATGTATCTGTCTGTGTGCCTGTGTCTGTGTGTGTGTCTGTCTGTCTGTCTATATGTGTGCCTGTCTGTTTGTATGTATGTGTCTGTGTGTATGTGTGTGTGATTGTGTGTGTGTCGTGGGGGGGGGGGGGAATAGAGAGGGGGGCACGGTTCATTTTCGCACCGGGGCCCCATGGTTTGTGTGTACGCCACTGTAGGGCACGGTTTTCTTTTTCTACACTCAGGGAAATTAACTGATGCTACAGACTGGATGTGTGGGAAAGTTTTTTCAGGAGTATGAATTACAGTAGCTCTTCTGTTTGATTGGACCATATGGGCTAGCCTTCACTCTCCATTTGCAACAATAAGCTTTGGGCACCCATGATGCTGATGCCGGTTCATCGGTTGTCCTTCCTTGTTCCATTATTGGTAGTAACTGACCACTGCATTACATTAACATGTAAGGGAGTTCTAGTCCTGACCAGGACTCTCCTCCACTGTATTCATGAAGACAGGAACTCTGGAACAAGGCGCTGTGAAGTGAATAGCTCTATCCCTCCCCAGTAACTGGATGATACACAGTTCTGGGAGTACAACTGATTTATTCAGCACAAATTCAGCCTTTTATGCACAGACCCCCAGCATGGGGTCTCCATTCAAAATATACACAAGCCCCTCCAAGGCGTCCCTGTGTCTTGGAGATAATTGTGTCAAAACTGAGTAACTCAATTATCTCTCAGTTACAGGAAAATACATGAAAACATATTTTATGGCCGTCATTTACTGGAGCACGTGCATTTGGTTATATGAAGGGTGGCCACCCAGGGAAAGCACTCAAGTTAATGACTTAATTGCAGTTAACAGCCAGGGTTGGTCAGTGTTCAGGGAGGTATAAAGGGGGTGTCACAATCCCTAGGGAACCAAACACGCAGGCAGGACACAACAGACAGAATTGCAATACTGGTCCTTAGAATGACCGGGCTATGCAAAAGAGTAGTCAGAAAACAAGCCAAAGTCAAGGCATCCAGAGAGACAAGCCAAAAGATCGGTAACCGGAAATCCAAACACAGTACAACGCTTAATATGGTCAATCAAGGACCGCAACAGGGCACTGAGGAGAAGGGGAAGCAAGTTTAAATATGCTTAGGTTAACTCTGATTGGCCACTTTCCAATCAGAGTTAACCACAACACGTGGGGGGGGTACTTTTACCTTCCACTTAGAGTTCTCAGGTCACTGTTGTGTGCCGAGTCAGGTGATTGACTCCGGCGCCTATGTAAAGATGCGGCACGTGAGCATGCAGCATCTGAACTGCCGCAGGAGGGGCCGGCCACGTGCGGTACGCGGCACGGTAAGCAGCCGTTCGGGGCGAGCATGAAGCAGTCGCGGGTGGTGCGCAAGGATCGGGGGTGACCGCTCGCGGCAACTGTAACAGAGAGGCTGCTGCTAGCAGCGTGCGGTTGGCATGAGCCGCCGCTTACGGAGCCCTGGCAGGGGGACCACACACCATCCATTCGGAAAGCGAACAAGGGGGTAGGGACAACCAAACAGAAGGTGAATGTGTCTGCTACAGAACACCCCACTAGACTTGCTGTTTTGGAGATGCTCTGACCCAGTCATTTAGCCATCACTAATTGGTTCTTGTCAAAGTCACTCAGATCTTTTCACTTGTCCATTTTTTTCTGCTTCACATGGAATTCCAGAGCTAATTGCTCACTTGCTGTCTCATATATCCGACCCCTTCACAGGTGCCAATGTAATAATATAGTCAATGTTATTTATTTCACCTGTCATTGGTTTTAACATTGTTGTTGTTGACCAATGTATACATGTCATCTCACCTTAACAAATTCAGTACCAGAATCAAGTATAAAAAAATGTTCCCCTGTTTTTTGAATTATGAAATTTAGTCCTAAAGCATCACTCACCCTCATTTTTACTCTAGTAATGACCTCCAGCCTGTGGAGGAACACATTTCGCGGACAGAAGCCACTACTCACAATTATAATGAATGTAAAGTTGCTGAACATGTCAGCTTCCTGCATGTCACTGTCTGATGGGGGAGGAGTGAATGGACTCTACCATCTCACTGTCAGAATTACATTAGCAGTCCATACATTTATCAAATTTGCTGTAACATTTTTAAATATCTTTATATGATTTTACTGTATTTACTGTATGTGGGCATTATATTCAACTGCGGACATTATTTTTAAATTCTGTTATTAGTTTCAGTAATCTGCACTGCTAGTAATGCCTTCATAGTCCTTACAAATATCTATAAGCATGCTATTTGATAATTGTTATTTATATATTTTGTGACATACTGCATGTGAGAAAATAGCATTTTTGCTTTTATACTAATATTTCAAACCCAGTGTTAAATATTGCAAAACAAAAAAACACTGTATACCAATTGTGACGGACCACCTGGCACCACAACTGGGTGCCTCCACCAATTGCTGCTTCCTAGTAGTCTTGAGTACTATAACTCTCTTACTTTTACTCACTCTAAAACCTCAGTCGAATTCCTGGATTTGGAGATATATGTTAAAGAAGAGATGCTTTTTACCAAAACCTTCAGCAAACCCGTTGATTGCAACAGTTTTATCCCCTCAGACAGCCACCACAAAAGGACATGGCTTGACAACATCCCATATGGGCAATTTAGACGCATTAGGCGCAATTGTACGGAATTGGATGTCTGTAAAGTCCAAATGGAGAAGATGAAGATACAATTCCAAAAGAAAGGATATAAGGAAGAAAAACTGACCAGTGCTATGGAGAAGGCTCTCAAATTACCAAGACAAGAAACTTTAAGAAACAGGAAAGAATCACGGAAAATTGAGAGTGAAACTCCAGCATTTATAACCCAATTCAGCAATCAAGCAGGAAAAGTAAAAAATATTCTGAACAAGCATTGGAAAGTCCTGAAAGGGGATAACATACTAGGTACTATCTTGGACGAGAAACCCAGAGTCATCTACTCACGTGCACCAAACCTCAAAACCATGCTAGCACCAACACTTAAAGAAATAAGACAAAAAAGTGAAAACTTGGAAAATGCAGGTTTCCATAAATGTGGTAAATGTTTGGGCTGTAGAAACAATCTGACTCAAGCATCAATAACTACACAATTTCAAAATATGAAACAGGATGAGAACTTCAAGATCAGAACAGCTTTGAGCTGCAATTCGAGTGGTGTTATATACCTCCTGATATGTCCCTGTGGAAGACACTACGTAGGACGAACCAAGAGGAAGTTTAAAATAAGATTGGGGGAACATATATGAAACATTAAGAAAGGATTGAGTACCCACAACCTCTCAAGACATTTCTCGATTTTTCATGCTAATAATCCAGTAGGTCTCGAATTTTTAGTTATTGAAAAAGTTAATACTCATTGGAGAGGAGGTGATCCAGAAAAAGCCCTAGACAGAACTGAGACCAGATGGATTTTTAAACTCAATAGTCTTGAACCACTAGGTTTGAATATTGATTTTGAACTGAATGCGTTTCTGTAGTACAACTTTTTGCCTCCCATTAGAAGAATATACGTGCATATATATATATATATTTTATTGTAACAGTATTATTTATGATACTATAGAATGATAAGGAGAAAAACATTTTTTATCTTGCAGAAGACCATCTAAGAAAAAACAGCTGTTTTGAGAATAAGATAACCAAGTCCATTTTCTAGATAACATCCATTTTCAATGTATTCTATTTTTATAATTATTGAACAATATCTCTTTAAGTAATATCTAATTGTATAATTATTTTCTTCTAAAATATTTTTTAGATATAACTATCTGTATTTGTATTTTGTAAGTAATTAATGATTTTTATTTATAGATCCTTTTCTCATTCTTTGTTATGATACGATAGAATGATAATGAGAAATTTTTTTATCTTGCAGAAAACCATCTAAGAAAAAACAGCTGTTTTGAGAATAAGATAACCAAGTTCATTTTCTAGATAACATCTATTTTTAATGTATTCTAATTTTATAATTATTGAATAATATCTTTTTAAGTAATATCTTATTTTAGAATTATTTTCTTCTAAAATATTTTTTAGATATAACCATCTGTATTTGTATTTTTTGAGTAATTAATGATTTTTATTTATAGATTATTTTCTCATTCTTTGTTTTTATAGTTCATATTGACTTTTAATGTTTTAATTCTTAACCATTACTATTACTTATAATGGGATGTTTAACATAATGTTAATAGCTGACCAATTAACATTTCTCTAATAAGGAATTATGGGCTTATTTGCATTTGCCTCATTTAAAATGCAAAGTGATGTATTGTATATACCCATTTGAATATGTAAAGTGACTTATCATATGCATTCCGTTTTATATGCCAAAAATTATTTATGTAGTAGAAATCTGTTTAACAAATTATGCACCAGCAAACAAGGGGTTAATCTTTTAATAAAGCAATTAGACCAGAGTGTATTTAACAAAAGAGAGAACCGAGAATGCCATCCTCTGATGAACTGATACTACGATCACGAAACGCGTAAGGCGGCATTCTATTCCGATTCCCAAGAGAGTGAGCAGGAGAGTGAGCTGGAACACAAATCTGAGCTGCAGTGGAACACACACGGCTGTCAGCAAGTCTGTCTGCAACACGAAGAGGTCCAGATCTGATTTCCGGTGAGAGAGATTTTTAACATCTTTTGGACACTCAAAACTTTAATTTGACAGAAGCTGCTCTCCAAACTTGGGAACTTTTATTGTCTTTTATATTTTATGTGTTAGTTATTGACAGTGATTTATTGCTAATAAAAAATTTTTTTACTTGAAGCAATCTGTCGGCTGCACATATAATTGACACAGTTTTTCTACTACAGTGGGATAATACATATCTTTCCCAAAATTCATTTATTTTTTCAGTGTACTGGTTAAACATATGTGGTTAAACCTTTACTAGATTAATTTCATTCAGCTATTGTTTCATTTTTCTTGCCCACATATGGGAAGAAAAGATACAAAAAGCTGAGACATTTGTTACACAATATTGCTATTTTGTGATCTCATATCGCCTTAATAACTATCTCCACAGAGTCCTGCTATTACTATTGATTATTCAATAGACACACTTACTATTTACACTTTAACCTCAGGTGGCGGTTATTCTTACAGTGATTCAGTGGTTATGGTACACATATCCGGTCTCATCGTTTAAAATTTGAGAGTTATTCACCAGTGTAAGCTGGAGTTTATCTATTAAGTTACTTTTGAAAATTGAGTACTATAAGCACCACACCGGACACCATAAGCACCATAGCACTACAGTCCCTTAGCCACCACAGCTTGGTTGGGGTCTCGCTGTCCTCCACCCACCCTGGACCTCTGTCCTCCAGTGGGTGGACCTTTCCTCCTCCAGAAAGTATAGCAGGTATAGCTGTGTAGCTCTTACAAGAGCTAATGATTATAGCCAGTATAGTAATCAAAGAACAATCCCAAGAGCAGGGATTATAGAAGGTATAGCTGGTATGGCTGGTCCCTACAGTCACGAGACGACTCTGTGTTGAGGTTAAAGAGAACTGATTTTAATGGGGCCTTTTGGCCTTATTTGACAATCCCCATGCAAGGTGTACTCCCACATGGACCTGATGATAGACTTATTTACAAAGTCACCGGCCAATGACAACAGTGTTACAATGCATAACACTCCCATACATAAACAGATAATCCCTCCTCTTGGCCTGGGAGATAATTGGATCAGGAACTGTACTAATCTAATCCAATTATCTTCAAGTACAGAAAAAAAAAACTATTTCCCAAAAGTACCCCAAAATTATATTTAGCATTTGCCTATAACCAATATTTCAGTAAAACTATCTTGACATATTAAGAAAAGTTTGGTAATGGGACTGAACTGGTCAACGTATGCTGTTGCAGTGCTGTAAAAAAACAAGTGACATTATTATGTTGATTTTAAAATAGTGTGTTCTTCACTTTGGCTGAGATCATCAAATTTTATGATCTCAGTCAATCCAATGTTTTCCCATAGGAAAGCATTGGGAGGCTATTGTGCATGTGTGGCAAAAAGCTGCAGGCCAATCAGCATCTCCATGGGTAGCGTTCAGCGCCTCCATGCAGACCCAGTGTCTAATACACTGCCCCCTCCACCCAGTCTAATACACTGCCCCCTCCACCCAATCTAATACACTGCCCCTCAACCTAATCTAATACACTGCCCCTTAATCTAATACACTGCCGACTCCATCCAATCTAAAACACTGCCCCTCCTCTCTCCATTCTAATTGAATACATTGCCCCCACTCTTACCACTAATTTAATACACTGCCCTCCCTTCCTGCAATTTAATACACTGCCTGTCAAGTCCCCTGCCCCCGCGCCGCTCACGGCATCTTTGCTTACCCCATCACCGTGAGCAGCGGTGCAGCTGGTAATTTCATAGACCAATCTTTTGCCGAGTCACTGCCCCCTCCCCCAATTTCAGACAAAACCCCCACTCCCACCACTTTAATTTAATACATTGCCCCCAATTTAACACACTGCCCCCACTCCCACAACTCTAATTTATTACACTGCCCTCCCTCCCCAAATTTAATACACTGCCACCCACCCTTCCTAAATTAATATACTGCCCCCTCCCTCCCTCAAATTAATACACTGACACTCCTCCCCCAATTTAACACACTACACAAGAAGTTTTCCCAAAGCCCCTCTCTCCTACCTTAAGATTATATTGTTAAATAGTTACATAGATGAGCTGCCTACCCTCCAGATCTGCTCTTCTCTGCAGGTACCCCAGATCCTCCTCTGGCACTGAGAGCAGGAGGGAAGGGGGAGTGACTGGCACTGTGAACAGGAAAGAAGAGGGGAGAGGGTGGCTGACCTGCTCTGCAGACCAACAGACACTCTGCCCTCTTGCGACCGTGAGAGGGAAGGCAAGAATCAGACAGGAAATATCTTTCCTGTCTTGCGGCTGTTTGCAGCCACAGTACAAAGGGACCCCAGGGCAGGCGGGCCGCAAATATTTTCATATATGACAAGAAATCTTTACACAAAACTGCTCTGTTACGCTATGTTTATAGGCTGGCTATGTATCCCTTGTTTCAAATAAATGGTATGCTAACATGCTTTTCAATCAAAAAGTGCCCCTTAATGAAGGGGTTAAAACTTTGTAAACCTATATCCTGGCTTCCTATTTATCCCAAGATTAAAATGTAATGCTAGTGCTCCCTTATAAAGCTCTCTATAACTGTGCTCAAATCTAGATACCCTCACTAATCAGCATTTATTAACTGGACATTGCGGGCATAAACCTGTCAATAATAAAAATAACAGCAAAGTATTTAACCAGAAAAGGCACATTCAGATTACTCTGGTTTACAAGTACACCCTGTGAAACATAATGATTTTGACTAATGTATTAAAGATAGCAAAAGGTGAAGAACTGGTAAGGCCATTAAATTCAGCTTGGTTGCATTGCAGCAGCCCCTAATGTCTACTTTTAAATATTGAGCTTCATTGTAAATGGTTCCATTATTGTATCAAATTATTATACAACTATACATGTAGTAGCAGTATATATTAGCTTGTATCATTGTGGCATGGTGTATAGCAATCAACTCCATTCTGTAAGCATGTGTCCCTAGAGCTTGCTTACTGGTTGTGTTGCGTACTGCATCACCTATATTATTCTCTTATCTTTTTTTGGCTGATAGCAGAAGTTATGTTCTACCTTGCGTACAGATGACCTTCTCTAACCCTAAGTCCTGCATATTTGTATTATGCTAACTAGCCTCACTTAGTCATTATTTACCATAATACTAAGTTTCCCTAAATGCTGGGCCACACAAACTATTAATCACCCCAGACACTCACTTTATAGTACCTGTACGGTTCAACACACTATACAGGTGGTGATCAGTCATTACCTGCCAGAGTTTAAATGTCAGCGGAAAGTCAGGAGCAGAGTAGAATGTACTATGTGCTTCTCCAGTGGTCCATCCGCTGGCTGAGGCCTTACAGCTGCTTAACTAGCCTTGGGGTAGACTGACCTGACAGACCCTCAGTCAGAGGCAATGAGCACCTGGTGTTGCTGCAAACCAGATATCAAGGCCACCGGACAGCAGGTCTTCCGATGAAGGGTGCTCAGCTGCTGCTTGCCCTGTTAGTTTTGTGGGCAGTGAGAAGATGCAGTAGAAATGCTGGAGGTGATTGAGCACCAGACCCAAGAAGAGGGGTCCAGCAATGGTGAATGAGGCATCTGAACCAAGTAATGTTCAGATCAGATCTAAATTCCAGTAATTTATTTTTATTTTTGTGGTAAAAAATTGTATAATGACAAGAAACATGGGCAATAAAGAAACTAATGGAAAAGGGTTAGAATGAGAGACTAGTGCTGCTGGGAAAAGGCCATACACTCAGTTGTTCTGAAGTCTAGTGCAATGTTTTTAAATGCCCTGTAATAAGCACTGATGAGCGTCGTCCTCTGATTATTCCTTTCTTTAATTACTGGACCCTGACACTTACAAAAGTGAATCTGTATTTTGTGGACCATTTGCAAAGTTAGGATACCTCTTCGGCTAATAGTCGAGAGTTTGTCTGGGATGTGGCCATTCCTGAAATTATACATGTTGTTACGATTAGGAATGAAAAGGATATTTTATCAGATTGTTAGAGAAAGTAACAATATTTCATGTGCCATTTTGGCCAATAAGCCTGTATTTAGGTAAAATGTGAGTCTAGCGTTTGAGTGTTATTTATTGTATGCTAAAGGGCACTATCCTTTTAGACATGATGACTTTTTCCAAACTATCTGTTCTCGCTCTCGGAAGACATTTAGCAAATGTGTCTGTATCTTTTATTCTTTCTAGTTTCATTTATATCTAGATTCTACTTAAACCCTATATAAACGTTTTTTTTAATACTCAGGAGGGATATATATATATATACTACCCATTGCTCTAATTAGGAATTACCAGTATTGAATGGTTAGTAGGTATTATCTTTCATCAGATGGCCTTCACTTTAGGCTTGAGAAAGCAATGCAGCTAAATTAAGTTAAATTAATTGCTTGTTATTTTCAGCAACAATTTACTCGACTACAATGTTAAAAACAAACAATCCCTCAGTGATCAACTACAGCTAATTAATTTGTTATAAAATGAGGATGTACACCGAACAGCTCACGTCAGGAATTTAGACTTCACAGGAGCCCTACTTACTCTGCACTAATTAATTAAACTGTATGAGATGTGATGATAAATTATAAATACCATCTAATAATGTTTTCCATGAAATGATCTGAAAAAGGACAATATAAATCATTTAATCCAAAGAGTGCAATTTTCACTGAATCTACCCAACATGCGAACCAACAGCTTTGCATTTTGACTACTGTATCGGTGATCATGTAAAAGTGTATGACGTGTGACATGAACAAACTTAAATTGCAAAAAAAAACAAAATCTGAAGAAAGAATGAATCATAAAAACATCCAAGTTAAGGTATGTGGAATTACTTTTCTCTTAACAGACAGATAGGTCAATAAAATAAATATTTTCAAGTGGATTACGGATTACGTATTATGTACATTTGTAGATGAGGAGTTAATTGTTACCATTTTCTTGAAGGAGGTCAAAGTCAGATAGGTTGATTATTCTGTTTGTGGTTAGTGTTTCCTGAGTCGTGGAAAAGATTTGTATACCCATTTCCCCCCATCTCTTAGTTTTATGCTTTGCTGACGGGGAGATCCCTGCTCTAAAAAAAAAAAAGATTACAGAGTTAGATTACAAAAAAGACAAAGAGACCCAAAAAGGGCAAAGATGGAGATCTATCCAATAAATAAAATAATGATAGAACAACTTTATTAGAATATGCAATGATTAGAAAAATTAGAGTAAGAGACTGTATAAATGCACATTAAAAAGCCATGATGCTGTAGTGCAAGTTGGGGGTTAAACACTGTGGGTTTATATTTAAGAAGGTACATATATAAACCAACCATTTCACAGAAGGAGCCATTCACCGGGGTCTTAGACAGGGATATCCCCTGATACCACAAAGAGCCAGACAAAAGATCTCACAAAAATGGGTTTTAAACTTATTTGTAAAAACTACCACTAGAGACCGCTCTTCTGGTGATATACCAGGTGGAAATGGTGGATTAAAAAACGATATAAATATAAATATGTATACAAAAAAACAACCCACTTGTGTACAATGTATAACCACAATATTATTTAGAATAGAAGATTCTCCATTAGAGAGATAGAAACCAGGCACCAATAGACATATTTAGATAATATGACCCAAAGTTGTTTCAGATAAATCCTGCCTCATATAAGACTAGATGTCGAGAAATCACTTATTAGGTATAACACTAAAAATACTGCTTTGATAATCTGCTACAACAATATTTTATTAACGAATACTCCAGATATGAGGATAAGTAAGAGGGGCTAGATAGTTGTTTAGTTAGTCTGCCCCAGCAAGTTCCATTCACCCTTTTTCTCAGTAATAGGGTGATTATTAATAGGGGTGACCCTCCAACCTTCCTTAGTTCTTACCAAGGAGTTACCCCATCAGCAACCAATCTAGTTTATCAAAAAGTGCTCAAATCATGAAATAAATGTGAAGCAAAAGAGCCGAACGCACATTCGGTGCCAATATTGTGGCTTCATCTGGGGCATAGGAGTTAGCAATAGCAACTAGCATTACCCTGGTTGGTTCAAAATGGGTACAGTTTCAAAAACTGCCACCCGGCTATTACAGCATGTTCACAAAGTGCTGAGTTGTATCCATTCTTAAAACTGAGCAGGATTAATTAGTGTATGGAGTATAGGACATCAGCTTGCACATTCCTGATGTTATAGAAACTGAAACATTCATAACACTCCAAGTATGCCAACGGTCAAAGTCTATGTTCAAACCATGGGGGAAAGAGGGAAAGAGTATCTAAATTAAAACCCATTTTATTTCCCAGTGTTTGAACACAAACTTTAACTTTTTTTAAATACTTATATTTTTATATAAAATATACCTCCCCTTTTTTCTTCTTGTATTTTTTTTTATTTATAAAATATTTTACCAGGAAAGATACATTGAGATTTCTCTCGTTTTCAAGTATGTCCTGGGTCCACAAACCATTGCATTGCTACAGTTAGTGTACAATAAAATACAAAAACAATATTAATATACAATATATACAAAATTTAACATAGAACAGGTAGGAAATATATAATCAACCATGACAGGTGGTTTATAAATTTTTTTTAAAAAAAAATACATTTATTTCATTACTTCTCTCCCTTCTCCCATATTTTCTCTGAATACTTTTAAAAATATACTTTATCATATATTTCACTTTCACAGACTTTTTATATATTTAGTACTTTTTTCCAGCCTTTATATATGGCCACTCTGCGATACCTTTGTCCACTTTTTCTTATACAAAGCTCGAGTCCTGCAGGAACGTGTGGGAATGGTGTTCCTGCATTTTTTCAACAGCAGGAATGACTCCCGTAAGAAGTCCTGCAGGACTTGTTTGCCTGCGAGGCTAACAAGGAATTTGCCTTGTTAGCCTCGGGGTAGGCGGCCGGTTGAACTCTAGGCAGGTAGCAAGGGAGCGCTGATTTGTGAGCTCTCCCTGCTCAGCTCAGCTCCCACATGCGACGCAGAGTGATGCTGGGAGTCGGAATACGACGTCAACTGAGCAGGGAGAGCTCACAAATCAGTGCTCCCTCGCTGCCTGCCTGCACCTCAGCAGACCGCCTGCCTTCCTGCCCAAACAGCCCGATCAGCAGCCGCACTGGACCCCAGGTAAAAAATCCACCCAGCTCTCCCAAAGGTAGGGAGGTTGGGTGGATTTAAATTAAAATAAAAATATATATGTGTGTGTGTGTGTGTGTGGCTGTGGCAGTCAGTTTGTGTGTGTGCTTGGCTGTCAGTGTGTGTCTATGAGTGTGTGTGGCTGTCAGGGAATGTGGGAGTGAATGAGTGTGTGTGTGTCTGTCAGTGTGTCTGTCTGCCTGTCAGTGAGTCAGTGAGCCCCCCTACCCACTCACAGTACCCCTACCCACCATACAGCCCCCCTACCCACCTTACAGAACCCCTACTCACCTTACTAAAGCCCTAAAATCTAAGATATGAACACCAAAAAATATATTGAAACTAAATGTTTTAGCGATGGATATAGTTTAATAAAGTAACAGCACAATAAATGCTGTATAGAAAATACATCAATTGTATGTTAAAAAAAATAAAATAAAAAGGAGTATCAATACAAATACAAAGCTTGAAAATATAAAGATATAAGAACAGGGGTTAAGCCCTGGAGAAAAAAGTGTGGGAAATCAAGATCCAAGATCCACCTCGCCACCCCAAAGAAAATGATACGCTCGTATGCATATATATATAGCTGGGTGAAGGGGTGACAGTGTGTGGGGGCTGAAAGTGATTGGGGATGGTGATATTGTATGGAGTGGTTGTCAGTGTGTGTATGGGGATGATAGAATGTGTGTGGAGGTGACAGTGTGTGTGTGAGGGTGACCCTATACCCACTCAAATACCCCATTCACTGCCCCTACCCACCTTACAACCCCCCTACCCACCCACAGCCCTCCTACCCAACATACAGCCACCTTACCCACTCACACCCCTCCTAACCTCTTCCACTAACAGCCCCCCTACCCACCTTACAGAACCCCTACCTACTCACAGCCCCCCTACACACTTACAGTCCCCCTACCCACTCACAGCATCTCTACCCACCTTTCAATATCCCTAACCACTCACAGTCCCCCTACCTACTCACAACCCCCTACCCACCATACAGCGCCTACCCACTTACAGACCCCCTACTCACTTACAGACCCCCTACCCACCTCACAGCCTCCTACCAACCTCACAGCCCCCTACCCTCTCACAGCCCCTACCTTCTCACAGCGCATCTACCTTCTCACAGCCCCCCACCCTCTCACAGCCTCTCCCCACAAACCCTGTCACAGCCCCCTCACACACCATCACAGCCCCCCCACACACCCCGCTATCTCTCCACACAACCCTGTCACTCCCCCATACACGCACCATCACCTTCCATACACCCTGTCACCCTCACACACACACTGTCACCTCCACACACATTCTATCATCCCCATACACACACTGACATCCCCAATCACTTTCAGCCCCCACACACTGTCACCCCTTCACCCAGCTATATTTATATATGCATACGAGCGTATCATTTTTTTGGGGGTGGCGAGGTGGATCTTGGATCTTGAGTTCACACACTTTTTTCTCCAGGGCTTAACCCCTGTTCTTATATCTTTATATTTTCAAGCTTTGTATTTGCATTGATACTACTTTTTATTTTATTTTTTTAACATCCAATTGATGTATTTTCTATACAGTATTTATTGTGCTATTACTTTATTATACTATATCCATCTCTAAAACATTTAGTTCCAATATATTTTTTTGTGTTCATATCTTAGATTTTAGGGCTTTAGTTTAGCTAATTTTTATCCCTCTCCTGTTTCTCCCTTCTTGCTGCCGACTTTCTTTTGTCAGTAGCTATGTCTTTAATCCCCCATCACAGCCTGCTTGCGAGCCACAATAATCGTAAGTTAGGTGCAGGTGCCATTTTGTTGGTTTCATATGGATGTTGCCACATTGGCGGGCATCATCTTTTTTGGATTTGGGAAGGTGCCATTTTCCCTGATCCTGAAAAGAAAAAAGTATTAAAAAGTTTTCAAAGTAGTTAAAGGTTTTAGAGCCCTCGGTTTGCCTCTATTTTAAGACCCTTCACTACTCTTTAAATTGATTAAGAGGTTTTATTAGAACATATGAATTTGTGCTAACTGAGTGAGGATACTTAATTTTGTTTACATTGAAGGATGAAGGGTAGAGTTGCCTGTGACCCCTAGTTAAACAGATTTTGCTAAGATGTATAAGCCCACTGAGCAATCTCACCTTAAATGCGAATGTTGATATCCCCTGATATCCCTGATCTGGGTGACCAACATATCCAAAGATCACACATATCAGTTCACGGGTTCAGGAATTTCCTGGAAGTAAACATTTTTTAACACAGTAAAGGAGTTTAAGCATGCGTGGGGTAGGCATAAGGCTCTCCTAACTATAAGATAAGGCCGGGGACTAATGAAAGTATTTAGAAAATTGGGCAGACTATGTTTCTAAGAGTAAATTGTTTTGTAATGATTGTTTTAATAAGGAAAATTATATTTCTGCGCTCTTTGATAATATTTCCAATAAAGAATAAAGTAAAAAATATATATTGCTCCACCTATTGTGGATGACTTGGCGGACATAAGAGAATGCTACATATTAACCTATGGGCTAAAGGTTAAAAATGGCCTTTAACTAAACATTGCTTGTAAGATGATGACATTTTTCCTTAATGGGGAAATAACCCTCAAATCTTACCTGCAGAAAGCTGAAAAATGCAATTTGAGAACAAAAAAACACTTCCAAATCCATAATTCCTAATATTTAAATTTTGCACCTCCGCGCCTTTACATTGTTTGCATGCGTGATCGGCCCGAAATGTCCTGACCACCATCTTGAGAACTGGCAGCAGCGCCATTTCTGCATACGTACAAATTAATCATACGAACGGCCTCGTTCATGAGTGCCATTTGCGCATGCGTGCATGAAATACTACCGAAATCAGCAAACAGACTTACCAGACCTCCCAAAATTGAGTCTGCCAGTCCGGGAGCTCTGCTTAAACTCTATGGATATGCTGAGTCCAGATGATCCCATGTTGTACTGCAGAGATACTAATCCATGTAGTTGGTTCCCATCTACATACAGATGGGCTACATGTTACCTGGAGCTTCCTGGGCAAGGAAGCTGACCTGTCCAGGGTGAAGACTACAATAATATTTAGGTGAGAAAAAAATAAAAACTTTAACAGATCAAACTGTCTGATCAAACTGTCTGTTAAGAGGAAAGGAAAAAAGACTCAGGAACTAACTGACAGTGATCCTTATATACCTGCTGTCAGGAAATACTGGGAGCCTACATGCAGAGTGTAATAGAAAAGTAACATTTACCAGACCTTAGAAACGCCGGATTGGCAACACACGTACAGAGAAACAGGTAGAAGCCGAGGTCAGTTGAGCCAGAAATCAAGAACAACGAGGGTACACAACCCAAGTCAAAGGGTAATAGAAAGAAGGGTAGTCAAACAAGCCAAATTCAAAACCAAGAATACAATATTAGAGTACAATGCGCTATTGGGACTATAAGAACCACAATAGGGCAATGAGTCATGTCCTGAAGTTTCCTTTTATACTGTGTTCTTTTAATTGGAAGCCACCCCCAAAACATTCTGATTTGAACGTTTTGACAGGTCTTGACATCATCAGCATCATGACGTCAGCATGCACCCACCACATAATAGAAAGGGGCGGGGCTATCACGGTCGGCGTGATGATCGCTGGAAACCTTAAGAGGACTTCTGGATAATTCCCCAACCTCCTTTAAGATGACATCAGTGTGTGGCACAGCCTGTGCCCACACATAAGGTACCCTGACACCTGTCCAGGTTTTTTTCCTTTACTATTGGCTAGAGGGAGGAGCTAACCCATTGGTTAAATGCTGCCATGATTAACCAGGAAAGACAAAATCTTGTAATTGAATAATTGCTCACATGACCTGTGATGTCATGTGTCAGATTTAAATTTTTACCCTATAAATACTGTGAAGTCTTCAGTATGTAAGACTTTTGAAAAAGCCATTGGACAGTTGAAACATATTACTATTTTATATTGTTTTTATAGTTTTTTTAACTAGCAAATCTAATAAAGTAGTTAATATTTTAAACTTTATTGGACTTCACCGTGATTGTTTGTGGAGCCTGGGACCACATATACATTTGATGGGGAAAATACCACCTGAGGAATGTGTAGTGAGCAATACCCTAATTTGCTCTATACTTGTGAGTATTTCTCCTATTTTTAATAAAACAGATATTTGCATCAGTGAGCACTATATATTTTATTCTGTGTTTTGCATATATGACTTACCAAAAAGCCAGTAAACCCACAAGGAAGGGTTGACATCATCCTGACCTACTGTAGCCAGTTGAAGATTCTATGCATTATGGCACTTTAAGATAAGAAGATACCACTTACCCTTAGGCAGGGATTACACCGCCCAGGCACAACTAGATAGAGCTATCCGAGAAACTAAATATATCAAGGCGCTACCCCCCATTTCTTACCTGTTTGCACATTTTATTGGACCGGATTGAGAGACTCTGGTTTGGGTGTTGTGGCTGCCTACCTGTTCAAATACATGCACGCTAGAGACCAAGCTCACATATATCATATACTGATTATTGTCTTAATTTACTTTATTGTCCTCTTGCTTTAATTATTCTTTTCATAGAACGTGCAACTATCATGACATGTCAAATGTAACCATTGCATGCCTACTATAATCTTGTTGATATGTTCTACCAAGGCTGTATACCTTTGTACTAGTGATGTCCCGAACAGTTAGCCGGGAACCGTTCGCTGGCGAACATAGCGTAATCGCGGTCGTGAAAATGCGCGATGTTCGGTCCGCCCCCTAATCGTCATGGAGTTGGGAGGGTCTGGGAGGGAGGGTCTGCTGCTGATCGTCTGGAATGTGTCTGCTGACTGTGAGGTACAGGGTCAAAGTTTACTCAATAATGACGAATAGGGGGCGGACCGAACATCGCGCGTGTTCGCGACCACGAACACGCTATGTTCGCCACCGAACGGTTCCCGGCGAACTGTTCGGGATATCACTACTTTGTACTATAAAATAAAGAACGTAAAAGTAATAATGGGTAGGGATGCATACACAACTTCTATTCCTTCTCCTATTATGTGGCTTGTGGGATGAGGCCTTTGCAGGCAGAACTATACCATGTCACGTTTAAACATTTGTTATGAAGGAACACAACTGCAGATTTCATATAGTTTGGGTATTTATTATAAAAAGTAAAAGGTATTGACTTTAAGTCCAATTTACAGGTACTGTAGCTTTAATTAGTAAACGATAACTGAAGTTTCACAATTACAGGTACTGTAGCTTTAAGTAGTAAACGATAACTGAAGTCCACAATTACAGGCACTGTAGCTTTAAGTAGTAAACGATAACTGAAGTCCACAATTACAGGCACTGTAGCTTTAAGTAGTAAACGATAACTGAAGTCCACAATTACAGGCACTGTAGCTTTAAGTAGTAAACGATAACTGAAGTCCACAATTACAGGCACTGTAGCTTTAAGTAGTAAACGATAACTGAAGTCCACAATTATAGGCACTGTAGCTTTAAGTAGTAAACGATAACTGAAGTCCACAATCATAGGCACTGTAGCTTTAAGTAGTAAACGATAACTGAAGTCCACAATTACAGGCACTGTAGCTTTAAGTAGTAAACGATAACTGAAGTCCACAATTATAGGCACTGTAGCTTTAAGTAGTAAACGGTAGTAATTAGCAGACACTGAATCAGAAAGAGTCTCTTAGTAGTATTAATGAATTAGGTGATAAGAAGTTACAATAGCTGTTCCATAGACTTTAACTGAAGCAAGACAGATGCAGCTAACTGAGATAAAGTATGAGTTGAAGTTAGCTGTAACGGGTTTGTTTTATCGAAAGACTTTGGAGACAGGAAATAACAGCTTTGAGATGCAACGCTTATCACAGAGGTTTTACTTAGCTTCCGGCACATAGAACACTGGTTCCCGAGATCTCCTCAGAGGCGGTTATCCTGGAAGGAGAGAGTTCAGCTTTAGTCGTGGATGAGGAGAGGTGAAGGGAACTTGAAGTCTTCCAGTCCGGTCCGGTAACAGAGGGCTTTCACAACGATGTTGCAGCCGGTTCGTGAGTACGGAACGTAGTTCAATAATCCAGCGTCGCTCAGCTGGTGCGGTCGGATTAAATAGGGAGACCGTGTCATAAGGGGGTGTGGCTAAGCTCCGTGGAACCAGGAAGTAAGAGGATACCATAGTTAAGGCATGACATACCAACTTTTAATCATTATTAATAAGAAGCCCATCAGAACTGGTGTGAGATTTATCATTGGGACACCTTAAGGACATTTCCAATATATCCCAATATTACTGAGAGTAACAACATTCTAAGCAAATAAATTAATTTAAAAAACAAAAATCAAACAGCAGTAGTATTGGGAAACTGGAACTAAAAACTAATTGCCATATAGAGTCATGTTGAAAATATTTGGTATTGTTTCTATTAATTTCCATTGGAGGAATGATGACTTTTGTCATCCCACTTTCATTCATAACTTTTACGTTAATACAGCCAATTTGAAAAGCACAAATATGTCTTTATGTACATAGCATTTTTGTTACATCCAAAGAAGGTTCCATAGAAGTACATATTTACATAAGTTTCCAAGGATGAAATTTCCTGAATTTATATAATTAGTATACTGTAAGAAAATATGTTTGTTTTTCTATTGCACCTTATTTAATCATTTTATGTAAAATATGTAAATTACAAATAAGACAAAATAAAATACCGAAATCCATGACCCATTTTCTTACCATCATCAATATAATCTCTGATAAAATTGAATCTTATTGAATGAAAATATTTTCAGTTTAGAAGCTTCCTAGAAATCTAAATAATGAAGATAAGTTTGTAGATGAGGATGTATTCAGTAACATATGTTTTCTTTTTTATCTTCAGGAAATTAATAATAACCACACAAAGATCTACGAATTCTTACTTCTTGGTCTCCAAGACCTTCACAATTTTAGGATCCCAATTTTCATGTTTATCACTATACTTTATTTTGCAACAGTCATTGCAAATAGTCTTATTATTACACTTGTATCAGTCAGCCACAAGCTGCGTTCCCCGATGTACATATTTCTTTGTCACCTCTCTATATGTGACATACTTGTCAGTTTCATTGTCACCCCTAATGCTCTAAAAGTCATATTGCTCATTGTGAGCCCTATATCCTATAGTGAATGCCTCACTCAATTGTATTTCTTTATTGTTTCTGTAATTGTGGAATGCTGTCTGTTATCTGTGATGTCCTATGATCGATACTTGGCCATATGTAAGCCCTTACACTATATATCAATTATGAATCTTAGACTTACAAATTACCTGGTATTATTATCTTGGATAGTGGCTTTTCTGCAGTCAGCAGTTACGTACATGTATATCATTCAACTGAAGTTTTGTGGTCCTAACATTATTAATCATTTTTTCTGTGATCTTGCTCCAGTTCTTGAACTGTCCTGCTCTGATACATCAGTTGCGCAAATTGAAATTTCTATATTTGTCATTATTGGAGGTCTCTCTCAAATTTCCTTCATCATTTTTACCTATGTCTCTATTTTAATTTCCATTCTCGGGATCTCCTCCAGCACTGGGAGACAGAAAGCCTTTTCTACTTGCAGTTCCCATCTTGCTGTTGTATGTACATATTATGGGACAATGATTACTCTGTACGCAGCTCCATCTAGAGGATACTCATCTAATTTGAACAAGATCTTGTCTTTACTAAACACAATGATAACTCCTTTATTCAATCCAATGATATACAGTCTGAAGAACAATGAGATCAATACATTAGTTATCACTGTTTTCCTTAGGAAAAGGGCATGCTAGAAGATTGGTACTGGAAGTATTTATTTAGCTAGTTTTGTATGTGCCAATATACCTGGAGATTTATTTCATTACAAGCTGCAATTCCTCCAACTTTAGGCCTATCAGGTGATCATACAAACGCTTAAACTCCACACCAGAATGTAAGCCAAATCATGAACCAAATTAATCATGCAATGGAAAGGCATGTTCATCTTGATTTGTGATTCAGAATTCTACAATTTCAAGGAGGACAATAGCATGTTCATTGAATATTAGGTTCCCCATTTATCAATATCAGAGACTCCTGATAATAGCCAATATTGCAAAATTAGAAGAGCTAATGTAGCTCATATTGCCAAAAAGTCAAATTATGGCCATAATAGAAACATGTCAGAACATACAGTGCATTTGCTGTGTATGGTGAATTATAGCCACAGACCAGCCAGAGTGCCCCTGATGACCTATGCCCAATGCCGAAACAACCATCAATGGGGACCTGAGCATCAGAATTGGACCATGGAGCAATGGAAAAATGTTGCCTGGTCTGATAAATCAAGTTTTCTTTTAGATCAGGCATAGCAATGTAACTAATTAAAGTAAAGCTATTTCAACATCAATTGACTTACACAAGAATCGCATGTACATAAAACAAAAAAACATACTTTATTAATATTTAATATTTTTAATATTTAATTAAGTTAAATAGTGGGTTATAAAATTAGATTTTAAACTGAACAAGCAACACCCAGCATTTTTACTTCTATACTGCCCAGGATATATATACGTACACCAAATTATTAAACATCAAGAGATCTATAAATAAATTAATAAAGCTCTACTATTATCAGGCCCAGCAGATGATCTGATGAAGGACAATATAAACCAAATTACAATAATACAATACACCTTTTAATTATTTTCTTTTTAATTTATTTACTGTATTGATAATAGTGTAAAGAGCTTGTTTATTATACTTTATAGTGGATTGTACAGATGTGTGTACTCATACTTGAGCATGGCACAATTGTTTGGTTCTTCTGAACAAAATTTCCCTTAAAGAAAAGTTTGCTAAGGACGTCTGATGCTTGGAATGAGACAACTCGCTTTCTCAGAAATTTGGCCGTGGCGAGTTGAGGCCTGTTGGAGGTATAAAACCTCCCCAGTACTAGTGTAGGGTCACAGGGATCCCCAAAGGAAGTTTTTAACTATTTGCCAGCTGACAAATACTTAACCCAAAATCTGATAGCAAGCAAAACTGCTAAGCCATTGGCTGGTTCATTTGTTTTTGGATTAGGGAATGTCACAGCTCGGAATTTGCATTTATCATCCAGGTAGCCTATTGGTCAAAATTCAGCTAAATCCTGATTCTGCCAAAACCAGATCTCCAAGTCTAGTGGTAAGTATTAAAAACTTTTTTTTTTTTATACAATTTAGATATGCAACACTCCCTCCCCCTCATTCCTACTTATATAAGTAGTCAGCAGTTAAAACAATAGAGATCAAGTCAATCTCTATTTCTTCTACCATCATTGCGGGTTGGGTTGTCTCTCCCCATAGGGTACAAATAAGGTACTCAGACCTTGGATCACATTTAGTTATCCAAGAGAATGTGGATTGTTTATTGGGATATGAATGAGATTAATGTTTTTGTATGTCTAAAGTATGTCTTATGGATTGGGGATAAACTCTTAGAAGGTTTAAAATGTAAAAGGTTACATGACTAAATTAATTTCCATAAATGCGCAAGGCCTTAACTCCCATGCAAAAAGAGGTTTTTTTATATGATTTAATGACTACAGAGAAGGTTAAGGTGGGATTCATTCAAGAGACTCACTGGTTAGCAAATAATAAACGCTTATGGCATTATAAAAATGTTCAATTAATTTATACAGCATCACAACAAACGAAAAAAAAAAGTGGGGTATCTATTATTTTTTCTAAGGACATAATATTTGAATGTCAATATCATAAAGCAGATTCAGAAGGTATATTTTTGATACTAATTGGCCTACTGAATGGAGTAATGTATACATTTGTAAATGTATATTTACCAAACAAACACCCAATTAAATTATTAAATAAGATTTTGAGACTTACTGAACAGGTGGAAAAAGGGTTGGTAGTGATAGCAGGAGATTTTAACTGTAAACTTGACTCGATTATGGATAAACAAGTAGAAATTAACCAAAAAATGTATCAAAATTTGGTTAAACAAGCTAAAGAAATGAATAAAATTGTAAATACATTTGACTTGATTGACTGTTGGAGAATGAGACATCCTAATGAAAAAAAACTATACTTACAGATCGATCCCTCATGGCTCTGGGGCAAGAATCGATTTAATTCTTGGTAATTTAATTTTTTTTAATTGCCTCACATCAGTCAATATAAAAGAAAATACATGGTCGGACCATGATCTAATAATTGCTGAAGTAGCAGAAAGAATAAAAAAAATACCGCCAATATGGAGACTAGACGATCAGTTATTGGAAGCTACACCAAATATCGAACATATGATTAATTTGATGGATTTATTTATTAAAGAAAATAAAACAGATGAAATAACAAAATAATGTCTTTGGTGCACATTTAAAACAGTGATAATAGGCTACTGGATCAAATTGGCGAGTCAACAAAAAAGTAATAGAGAGATAAAACTGTCAGACTTATTCATAGAATACAATTTATCAGCACTAAATAAAGATAATTTCTCAAGAGAGAGGCAAGAAAAGATCAACATTTGCGAATTCAATATGAACAAATTAGTTTAAGCAAGAATCAAAAAAAATTTAAATAAATTGAAAATAAAATTTTACTACAAAAATAATAAAGTAGATTCCATGTTGACAAATAGACTAAAAAAACAAAATCTAGAAAGAAAAATGTATAAAATCTTAGTAGGTGATGAAAATATTATTAAGCCTGAAGATATAGCTGAAACATTTAGGAAGTTCTATGGTAAATTATATAATCTAAAACATAATCCCCCAATCACAGTCATGAAAAGTTATTTATCAAATATAAAAATGCCTAAAATCTCAAAGGACCAGTTAAAAAATGTAAATAAGCCTTTTACAACAGACAAATTAGGATGGGCAATTAAAAACCTTGCAAAATAAAAAGCTCCAGGCCCCGATGGATATACTAACCAATTTTATAAAACTTTCAAAAATCAAATTATCCCC
Source organism: Pelobates fuscus (assembly GCF_036172605.1). Lineage (NCBI taxonomy): Eukaryota > Metazoa > Chordata > Amphibia > Anura > Pelobatidae > Pelobates > Pelobates fuscus. The sequence continues at coordinate 410,600,582 of NC_086319.1, read as the reverse complement.
ATGCTAATTTAAACATTTAATGAAATATCAAAAGCAATATAGCAATATCAATATCAAAAGCAAAAACAAATTAGTCCGATATTAAAACCTGGCAAATCTCCAACAGAATTATCAAACTATCGCCCTATATCGTTAATAAATGTCGATGTTAAACTGTACTCAACTATATTGGCAAAAAGACTCCAAGTAATTATGCCGGATATTATACATAAAGATCAAAAAGGTTTTGTTGCAGGAAGGCAATCAAATAATAATACTCGAAGACTGATAGAAGTAATGGATTGGGCCCAAAAAACTAGGGTGCCCTTGTTGACCCTGTTGGTTGATGCCGAGAAGGCTTTCGACAGGGTCAACTGGGACTTTTTAAAACAAACCATGCTGAAAATGGGTTTCGATGGGTGGTTCATGAGCGCAGTGGAGGCTCTATACTCGGCGCCGTCAGCTAGAGTAGTTGGTAGGGACTTAAGATCTGAATGGTTCGAAATTCAGAATGGAACAAGACAGGGCTGCCCACTTTCACCACTCTTATATGTTATCTCAGTGGAACCTTTGGCTTGCTCAATAAGACAAAACATAGGAATTAAAGGGATCTCTATCCCCAATGAAGAACTTAAGATCTGTTTATATGCAGACAACGTTATATTAACTATTATAGATCCTGAACAATCACTGCCACTGCTAATGCAAGAGATAACAACATATGGGGAAGTTTCAAATTTTAAAATGAATATTAAAAAAACACTTGCATTAACAACAAACATAGATAAAAAAAAAAACTGCAAATGTTAAGAGAAAATTACTCATTCAGTTGGTCAATTACTCAGCTTCCGTACTTAGGCATTCTACTGACAACAGATGTTGCCCGTTTGACAACTAAAAGAAATGAATAGATGACTTAAAGATTGGAGATCCCATGCAATATCATGGTGGGGCAGAATTAATACGATTAAAGCCTATATTGTTCCCAAAATTAAGCTATCTGTTCCGTATGATTCCCCTTAAGGTTCCAATACATTGGCTAAATTTTATACAGAGCAGCTTTACAGATTTTATATGGAGGGGTAAGAAACCAAGAATTAACACAACAACGTTGGCGAATAAAGCCTATCGGGGTGGTTTAGGATACCCTTTGATTAAAAATATTTATCAAGCAATTATAATCTCCCATGCACTAAATATACAAGCTGCAGACTGCAAAGAACAAGCATGGTACAAATTAGAAGCATATAGAGAAGACATGCCAAATTTAGAAATATTACTCTGGGCTAATGTAAAGAAAAAGGGTAACATACTAGAATGTAAAACAATGATTATTTCGCAAACAATAAATTAATGGTATAGTATAAATAAAAAATTGGGTATTACTGATCTAATCCCAGACACAACATCTCTTAAAATGATAGAAAATATCATGGAAGATATAACTCTGAAAAACTGGTATACCGAATCGGATATTCGCATTAAGGACATATATGAGAAAGACCAACTAATGGATTATCCCACTGTAAAAGCTCAATTGGCCCTACCTCCGAGGGAAATCTTTAATTACTTGCGTATAAAGAGCTTTTTAAAAATACATCTTATGAACTATAACGGAGAAAAAGGACATTTAATTAGAAAGATTCTCTCCATAGAAACTATGTACAAGAAATACTCTATCATACTTGAATTGTTGAATCTTGTAAATCAAACTAATACTTCTACTGCATTTAAAAATTGGGAGAAAGATCTAGATATTAAGATAGATTTCAGCTCCTGGTGCCTTACATTTCTTAAAATTAAAAAACATTTTCATTGTTTAAATATACTGGAAAACTTTGTTAAAGTTAGCTATAGATGGTATATGGTTCTGAGGAGGCTAAACAAAATTTGCCAAAGCAATCCTCCAAACTGTTGGAGATGCTTTGACTTGGACGGTTCCATGATACATATATGGTGGAACTGCCCAAGTATCAAACCAGCATGGGATTTCACATTTAAAATAGTAACAGAAATAAGTAATGTCAGATTACATTTTACCCCAGAAATAGCTTTATTACATTTGTACAGCAATAAGCTAGAACAAAGAAATGAAACCCTGGTCACCCATTGTCTTACTGCTACTAAGCTTTTGATTGCTAGATCATGGAAAAAAACAGTCAATCTAAATATTTGTCAATTAAAGGCCCAAATTATAACTCAATTGGAGATTGAAAAAGGCACAATTCTGTATAATGCGCATAGAAATAATCCAATGAAACAGATATATAACACTCTAATTGAGGAAATTAACCATGTGATAAATTAAAACAAATATAATTAAATGATAAACTATATAAACTTTCTACTGCTTGATATATATAGATATAAACCCAATCCAGGTTTTATTATGTGTGGATGGATATATGAATGTAATTTAACCATAGAACGCCATAAATGCAAATAATACAATATCACCCATAGTTATCAAATAAGACAAGCTACCGACACGCTATAAAGCCAGTCTATGGTTTGCTATATGAGGACATACAAAATGTTTTTTTATGGTTATATTTGGAATTTTTCTTCTGTTTATATGTATGAGTTTTGTCACACTCATTATGTAAATGTATGTATATTTATAAAATTGTTATTTTTATTGATAAATAACTTAATAAAAAAAGATAACAAAAATAAATAAATAACTTAAAAAGGAGAAAAAAAAATAACTTTTAAGAACGCTTGAACCATAAACACTCCCAAAATCATGTTTTGGATTTTTTAAAATAGTTAGGTACCTACATACATACATTCATAAAACCGAGTGCATTCAGTTTCAGCTGTATTGGGATTCAACCAATATGCCAAATGCCAAGTAAAACTACCAAGTAAAATCACTAGCGCTGTACATGTTAAGTTACTTCAAGATTCATGTTTTTCTTCCTGACACTAAAACTGAGGGACGGAATAAAGAGGAAGTATTGTTTTTTTGTTTGTTTTTTGTAAGGGAGGGTATATAAACAGTTTAGTCTGCCATGATGGACAATATGTCTACCAATTAATCTGTGCTGCATCTCATGTCCAATAAAGAGGTGGGAAAAAAAGATGATGGATGACTTGGGTACTGACACTAAATGTTAATGTTTTCACAGATCAAGTGACAACTGAAAATTAAAGGGAAAAAAACAGCAGTATATACTTCTAAGCAGGATTTTTCTAGAATACACTTTCATTTCATCTAAAGAGAGAGACATACTAGCAGACAGGGATTACCTGCATTAACCCTTGCTGTGTCTGTGTGGGAGATGGGTAGCCTGGGTCCTTGATCCTAGTGTGAGACTGGTTATGATACTGCTGTGCATAGCCACTGCCAGTGAAACATTGCCACTTGCACTGACTTTAAATTGAAGATAAATATAGCATGTTTGATTTTAGTGTGAAAATGTCGGTTAGGTTATTATTATTATGTAATTATTTATATAGCACCAGTAAATTCCGTAGTGCTGTACAATGGATGGACTAACAGACACGTAATTGGAACCAGACAAATGGAAGCAGAGGAACAAAGGGGTTGAGGGCACTGCTCAATGAGCTTACATGCTAGAGGGAGTGGGGTATAGTGACACAAAGGGTATAAGTAGGGGTAATTAAATGGGTTGCTAGAAAAGTAATCACTGAGAACTTAGTAGGTTATTTTTGACAGTTGCAGGAGAGGAGACATGGGGGCAGGGGGGGATGAAGACCCGCTAACAGTTTAAATGATATGCTTTCCTGAAGAAGTGTGCTTTCAAAGATTTTTTGAAGGATTGGAGACTGGGTGAAAGTCTAATGGAGAAGGGAAGGGAGTTCCACAGAAAAGATGCAGCCCTGAAGAAGTCTTGAAAGCGGGCTTCAGATGTGGGAGGATAGGCGTATGTCTTCAGCAGAGTGCAGGGGCATCAACAGGACATATTTGTGTATTAGAGAGGATACGTAGAAAGGATAAGTAGGGACTTGCAAACAAGCATCAGATTCTTAAATTGAGCCCTATATCTAACTGGAGGCCAATGTAGAGCCTGACAGAGAGGGGAGGCATGGGAGGTGTGGGCCGACAGCAAAATGAGCCTTGCTGACGCATTCATTATAGAGTGCAGCATTGCAATCTGGAAACATGTAAGACCACTGAGAAGGGGATTGCAGTAGTCAAGGCGAGAAAGAACAACAGCATAGACCAGCACCATAGCCGCGTCTGCTGTTAAATAAGGGCAGAGGCAAGCTATGTTTTTGAGATGGAAGAGGGAGGATTTAGTGATCGACTGGACATGAGGGGTGAAGGAGAGGTAGGGGTCAAAGAGAGCACCTAGGCAGTGAGCCTGAGAGGTAGAGGTGATGGTGATGCCATTGACTTGGAGGGAGACAGACACGGGACTAGGAACACTTGAGGGAGGAAAGACCAGATGTTCTTTTTGGACAAACTGAGTTTAAAGAAGTAAGCAGCCATACAGTTGGAAATCATGGAATGGCAGTCAGAGACACGAGTCAAGATGGACGGAGACAGGAGAGGACAGGCAGATTTGCGTGTCATCTGCATATAAATGATAGTGGAACCCAAAGGAGCTGATGAGTTTACCAAGGGAGGCAGTATAGATTGAGAACAGTAGGGGACCAAGGACAGAACCGTGGGGAATGCCAACAGAGAGGGGTTGGGGAGAAGATGCAGAGCCAGAGAAGATACACTGAAAAAGCACTGGGAGAGGTAGGAGGAGCACCAGGAGAGAGCAGTATCCCGTGGACCAAGATTACGGAGAATGAGAAGACGCTGTTGATGATCAACAGTGTCCAAGGCAGCAGAAAGATCAAGGAGAATTAGGAGAGTAATTTAGCAGCAATTAAATTGTTGGATACTTTGGTCACAGCCGTTTCGACAGAGTGACGAGCACGGAATCCAGACTGAAGATGGTCAAGCAGAGAGTTGGATTTGAGGAAGTCTGTCAATCTCATACACACAACTCTCTCAAGGATCTTGGAGGCAAACGGCAGTAGCGATATAGGGCGGTAGTTGGCAATTGTACAGGTTCTGATCAAAATAAAATCTAAACAAATCCTAGAATTTGCGCTCTATGTCTGTTCAACCATAATTTACATATTTTCCATTAAAGGGACACTATAGGCACCAAGACCACTTCAGCTCATTGAAGTGGTCTGGATGCAATGTCTGTATTGAATTTAGTGTTACACTGTAAGACATTGCAGTGCCAGAAAAATTGCTTGCCCAAAAACCATAAGAGCCTTGTAAATCCACCTGCCTACTGTTTCTGAAGTTGGCAATCTAACCCAGAATGGAAATCTTGAGACCATTTGTGGCAAACGTGTCCTCATATATGCAAGATACCAAGCAGGCTCTGACCTTCCTCTCTGGCCTTAAGATACCTAAGACAGCAAATTTGTTGTAGCCTTGATGTTGAATCTCTGTACTCCTCCATCCTGCATGACAGAGATATTGAACATGTCAAGTACTTTTAGAATCAAAGGGGACCTGATCACCAGGCACATACAGCATTCACATTGAAGATCCTGGGTTTTTTCTTGTTGCACAAATATTTTCTATTCTACAATAAGTTCTATTACCAGGTGCCCCCTCGTACCCTAACCTTCACCGTGGTTGGTGGGAAGAACTGACCATGAAGTCAAATACTCTGACCCACTATGTTACTAAAATACATTTGTGGTGTTGGTATATAGACGATATCCTGGTTGTGTGGGAGGATACACCCTGATGAGTTTAATGACTTTGTGTCCATCCTGAATGTCAATGAGGAGAATCTAAGATTCATATCAGAGTTTGGCGGTCACTCTTTGAATTTTCTTGATTTAACAATCTCTATTATGGAGCATAATCTACTTCAAACTACCCTTTTAATGGGATTGCAGCCTCCCGTTTCCTCTTATGATGGGGCAGTTCCCATCCAAAACCCCTGAGGCGGATGCCTTTGAATGAATAATGTATCCATTATTTCTTATTTGATGTGATTGAAAAGTTTTACTACTGTACTTACACACACACAGTACCTTTATGTTACAACTATTAGTGTGACCCCTTGCCTGGATTAAGCAGTGCTGATCCACGTGCAGCCCTTTTCCAATTAGGGTCAGCTGCATCTAATTAGAAGGCTGTAAAAGCCAGCCCTGCCTGAAACTTAGTATCTGGTCATTTTGCCTGTTTGTTTTTTTCTCTGCCTCTGCCTGCTTTACCGACTATGTTACTCCGCTGCCGGCCCTGACTTCTGCTTCTCGTCTGACCCTGCCTTTGGATTTCCCCTTCATCTGTACTGCGCTTCTGGATCTTGCCTCCTCCCTGTGCCATCTCCTGCAACTGGGCTCCAACTCCCTGGTAAACTGTTACATAATGACCAGATCTCTACCATGGAGCCCGCTGAGATGTTGAATGTCCGGAGTACCCTCACTCAGCAAGTGACCCTCCTGTCTCAAACTGTAAGTGAATTGCAGCGTGGCTATGCTGATTTAAAGGGGAGCACACACCATGCTCCTGAACTTGATATTGCATTGCCTGAAAGATTCACTGGTCACAGGGCTCCCTTCTGCTCCTTTATCACGAACTGTGAAATCCTGTTTGTACTTAAAGAACACAAAAGAAAATGGGAGAACTACCCTCTAGAGGGAGCTCCCAAAGGCTAGTATAGGTATAACGAGCACGCTGTTATTACAAAAAATACCTAGTGAGCTTACTTGGAGAGAGAGGTAAGAGATACAAGGAAAAAGCACATTAACTTCTTTGGTGATGTTAAACTATGTATCCTTGAAACAAAAATAATACAACAAAACTTTATTTATAGTGATGTCCCGAACTGTTCGCTGGCGAATAGTTCCTGGCGAACATCGCTTGTTCGCGTTCACCACGGACGGCGAACACATGCACTGTTCGGACCGCCCCCTATTCATCATCATTTTGTAAACTTTGACCCTGGCCTGTACCTCACAGTCAGCAGACACATTCCAGCCATTCAGCAGCAGACCCTCCCTCCCAGACCCTCCCACCTCCTGGACAGCATCCATTTTAGATTCATTGTGAAGCTGCATTCTTAGTGAGAGTAGGGACAGTGTAGCTGCTGCTGATTTGATAGGGAAATTGATAGCTAGGCTAGTGTATTCAGTGTCCACTTCAGTCCTGAAGGACTCATCTGATCTCTGCTGTAAGGACAGCACCCCAAAAAGCCCTTTTTAGGGCTAGAACATCAGTCTGCTTTTTTTTTCTGTGTAATGTAATTGCAGTTGCCTGCCTGCCAGCCAGCCTGTGTGTCAGGCTCACAGCATATACTGTGCCCACTTGCCCAGTGCCACCACTCACTCACTGGTGTCACAATAGCTTGGATTTAAACAAAAAAAAACTTTTTTTAATGTAGTATAACAGCGATCAGTTTCCTTCACTAGTGTGCGTTTCAGGGCCTGCCCAGTGCCACCACTCACTCACTGGTGTCACAATAGCTTGCATTTAACAAAAAAAAACTGTTTGGACTGTAATATAATAGCAGTCAGTTTCCTTCACTAGTTTGCGTTTCAGGGCCTGCCCAGTGCCACCACTCACTCACTGGTGTCACAATAGCTTGCATTTAACAAAAAAAACTTTTTGGACTGTAATATAATAGCAGTCAGTTTCCTTCACTAGTGTGCGTTTCAGGGCCTGCCAGGGCACAGTGTCACACCAGTGCAACTCATATCTGGTATCTGGTGTAACAGTAGTGTACATTTAAAAAAAAATAAAAAAATTTTTTTGACTGTAATAGATTGAATAGCAGTTAGTTGTCTGCCAGCGCGTGTGTCAGGCTCACAGCGTATACTGTGCCCACTTGCCCAGTGCTACCACTCATATCTGGTGTCACAATAGCTTGCATTTAACATAAAAAAACTTTTTGGACTGTAATATAATAGCAGTCAGTTTCCTTCACTAGTGTGCATTTCAGGGCCTGCCAGGGCACAGTGTCACACCAGTGCAACTCATATCTGGTGTAACAGAGTGTACTTTAAAAAAAAAAAAAAAATACAATTTTGACTGTAATAGATTGAATAGCAGTTAGTTGTCTGCCAGCGTGTGTGTCAGGCTCACAGCGTATACTGTGCCCACTTGCCCAGTGCCACCACTCACTCACTGGTGTCCCAATAGCTTGCATTTAACAAAAACAAAACTTTTTTGACTGTAATATAATAGCAGTCAGTTTCCTTCACTAGTGTGCATTTCAGGGCCTGCCCAGTGCCACCACTCACTCATTGGTGTCCCAATAGCTTGCATTTAAAAAAATAATAATTTTTGGACTGTAATATAATAGCAGTCAGTTTCCTTCATGAGTGTGCGTTTCAGGGCCTGCCAGGGCACAGTGTCACACCAGTGCAACTCATATCTGGTGTAACAGTAGTGTACATTTAAAAAAAAATACAATTTTGACTGTAATAGATTGAATAGCAGTTAGTTGTCTGCCAGCATGTGTGTCAGGCTCGCAGCATATACTGTGCCCACTTGCCCAGTGCCACCACTCATATCTGATGTCACAATAGCTTGCATTTAACAAAAAAAACCTTTTTGGACTGTAAATATAATAGCAGTAAGTTTCCTTCACTAGTGTGCGTTTCAGGGCCTACCAGGGCACAGTGTCACACCAGTGCAACTCATATCTGGTGTAACAGTAGTGTACATTTAAAAAAAAAAAAAAAAAATACAGTTTTGACTGTAATAGATTGAATAGCAGTTAGTTGTCTGCCAGTGTGTGTGTCAGGCTCACAGCGTATACTGTGCCCACTTGCCCAGTGCCACCACTCACTCACTGGTGTCCCAATAGCTTGCATTTAACAAAAACAAAATGTTTTTGACTGTAATATAATAGCAGTCAGTTTCCTTCACTAGTGTGCATTTCAGGGCCTGCCCAGTGCCACCACTCACTCATTGGTGTCCCAATAGCTTGCATTTAAAAAAAAACTAAACTTTTTTGACTAATATAATAGCAGTCAGTTTCCTTCACTAGTGTGCGTTTCAGGGCCTGCCCAGTGCCACCACTCACTCACTGGTGTCACAATAGCTTGCATTTAAAAAAATAATAATTTTTGGACTGTAATATAATAGCAGTCAGTTTCCTTCATGAGTGTGCGTTTCAGGGCCTGCCAGGGCACAGTGTCAAACCAGTGCAACTCATATCTGGTGTAACAGTAGTGTACATTTAAAAAAAAAAATAATACATTTGACTGTAATAGATTGAATAGCAGTTAGTTGCCTGCCAGCATGTGTGTCAGGCTCGCAGCATATACTGTGCCCACTTGCCCAGTGCCACTACTCATATCTGATGTCACAATAGCTTGCATTTAACAAAAAATAACTTTTTGGACTGTAATATAATAGCAGTAAGTTTCCTTCATTAGTGTGCGTTTCAGGGCCTACCAGAGCAAAGTGTCACACCAGTGCAACGCATATCTGGTGTAACAGTAGTGTACATTTAAAAAAAAAAAAAAAATACAGTTTTGACTGTAATAGATTGAATTGCAGTTAGTTGTCTGCCAGCGTGTGTGTCAGGCTCACAGCGTATACTGTGCCCACTTGCCCAGTGCCACCACTCACTCACTGGTGTCTCAATAGCTTGCATTTAACAAAAACAAAACTTTTTTGACTGTAATATAATAGCAGTCAGTTTCCTTCACTAGTGTGCGTTTCAGGGCCTGCCCAGTGCCACCACTCACTCACTGGTGTCACAATAGCTTGCATTTTTTAAAAAAAACTTTTTGAACTGTAATATAATAGCAGTCAGTTTCCTTCACAAGTGTGCGTTTCAGGGTCTGCCAGGGCACAGTGTCACACCAGTGCAACTCATATCTGGTGTAACAGTAGTGTACAAGGTAAGCCGTTACACTTCCATGTGCAACCACACAGAAGGAAGAACTTCAGGTCGCACATGAAATGTAACAGCTTACCTTGGCTGGGAGTCTGTAGCGCAGATATATGCTCACCCTTGCAATTAAACACAGGCCAAGGTGGTCAGATCCAGTACTACAAAGAAATCCTTAGGTGGGGATTATTCCACTCACGCCTGGTTCATAGAGCAGTGTGGCTGCTCTATTTATTGTAAGTACGTTTCATTTTTTACCTTTTGCACTATTTTATTTACTGAGAACACTATGGGCCCTTTTTTGTGCTTTTGTCTTTCATAAATCCTGCACTCCATACATCACCAGAAGGATATCCTACATGTGGGGAGTTTAAATACCACTGTATGCTGTTTTACTCAGAGCTGGTTATAGCTCTTTTTATTGTAAGTTAGCACTCTCAGGACTTCAGTGTTAGTCTGTAGCTGCAGGTGTCATACGTTATTGTACAATTGGTCCGCTTTTTTCTTTTATGTTTTTTATATGCTGACACGCATTTGAGTCGTTGTACAACGTATTGAAGAATCACCTATTGTCCAGCTATATCCTACATGTGGGGAGTTTCAAATACCACTGTATGCTGTTTTACCTAGAGCTGGGCAAAACTCTACTGATTGTGAGTTGGCATTTTTCTCTTCTGTGTTGTCCGTGACACTATCCTTAACAGTTGTGCACTATTGGTCTTCCGTTTTGTGTAATTTTGTTTTTCATATCAACCACTGAGGACCTCATCAAGAACTAAAGAAGACCTACCCAAGACCCCCTTGTGTATTTTCAGAGACTTGTCTTTTTATTACGTCCCATTCCACCTAGCGCACCCTGTATTTTTGTTGTTTCTTGTTATAATTTAGTGTAGGAGGTCGTTATCATTATTTCCGGTCTAGTGCAGAAAAATAGTGAACTTTAACCCTTTCACCACCAGAACTAACTCACGCACACTCTTGGAGTAGGGTGCGTTTGTGACAAAAAAAAACACCTTTTCAAAGTGAGACAATTTGCTCCTTAATATGTATATCTCTTATGTTTCACTTTCAGTAGGGCGATAGTGCCACCACTTCACCATTCCTGTGTGCTACTAATGAATGAGCAGCTGGCTAAGGCTGTAGGTCATTGAATGGACCTTGCCATAGATTTGTAAAGTTATTTTAGTGTCCAGTATGCCCTTCTTTCCTTGATGGCACACTGCTAGCACCCCCTGGTGCATAGGTTGGGTGGTAGCAGTGGAAAAGATTTAGTCTTACTAGCATATTAGGCTGGGAAGGGATGGATGAAAAGCACATCTCAGAAAACATATTGCATGTGATCAGGTGAATGGTATAAAATTGGTTGGGAGAGCAGGCAGGCACCAATCTTCAAGTTGAGATTGTGGTCTATGACACAGCTGCTAACATTTAACCTTTACACAGTAGACCATGATATTCTACTGCAAAAACTCAAATATTGGTGATCGTCCACTAACCTGGTTTCGATTATATATATTAGATTGTTCACAATATGTGTCCATTTCTGACAGCGACTCCCTCCAGTCACATGTGGTTTTCCCCAAGGTTCCATTCTCAGCCCCCTACTATTTATATTATTCATAAATGATCTGCCACATGTCTGAAAGGCCTTAAATGTACACATGTATGCAGACGAAACAGTAATCCACAAATGCAAACCCAATCTACCAAGACCAGTTAACAGAGGTAGAAAAGTGGAACACAAAAAACAAACTCTTCCTAAACACTGACAAAACTGTCACAATGGTCTTTGGAACAGTACCTAAATTACAAAATACCCATCTATGCATCAAATCAAAATCAAATAACACACTGACCGCAGTCCATTCTTTCAAATAATTAGGTATGTTACTAGAACCCAATCTATCTTTTGGCCTCCACATAAAAAAGAACTCTCATCAAAATGTTATCCAAAACTAGGTGCCCTTTACAGAAACAAACCCTGCCTACACCACACAGTAAATGAAATGTTTGTACAGCAAATGCTAATGCCAATAATTGATTATGAGGATGTAGTGCACTGCAAACCCACCTTAATAAACTTACGACATTGTATAACTCGTTCTGCCACTTTGTGCTACAATGTAATTACATGACTCACCATTGTGACATGTTAAAATAGCTAAACTAACTATTGCTGGACTCCAGACGCATCCTTCATCTTTCCAGCCTTGTGTTTAGGAGCTTTTCTGGGAAGCTCCAGCCCTACCTGACCAGAATGCAATCCCCAGCTGTCCCCACTTCCTATAACCTCCGATCTAGTACCAGCACTTTATTTAGTCTACCTCAATACAAAAAGAAAGCATCTCAATCTTAATTTTCCTACAGAGCTCTGCAATTATAGAACAACCTCCCGCACACTTTCAAATTTTCCCCCAGCCTAAAATCCTTTAAGATATTCATCTCTGCATATGCCAAAACAGAATGCACCTGTGATGGATGATTATATATTTCTTAACTGTTCTATGTTAAATTGTGTATATGTGTTGTATTACATTTGAGGGCTCTAACAATTGTGAGAGTGCATTTTTATAATATTTATACATTTTTGGTTTATGTTACATATGCATACTTGATTCGGACGGATCAAGATTTTATCATTATATCCATAGGCGGGGATTGTATTGCCCAGGCGCTACATCTAGAGCTCTATTGTGTTTTAAATTTGGAAATTTGATATACTGCACCATATATTTCTCCTCTCTTTTCCCACTATATGTCACTTGGAATTTGAGGATTTCTTCAAGGCAGTTCTCCCAATTTTTCAGCTCCTCTACTCCATATCAACGACCAGACAAGAGAGACCCTGGTTTGGGTGTAATAGCTACCTTTTACATTTGGACATTGTAAGTGCTAGAAACCTCTTTTATCTTTTATTTATCAAAATCCTTGTGCTCGTCTATGGTGTACAAGGGAGGGAATGACTGAATTTAACCCCTTAAGGACAGAGCTTCAGAAGCTTGTCTTTCACTTAATGACAACGGCATTTTTTGCATTTTTTGCTATTTGCGTTCAACTGCAATTTGCTTTTTACTTATTCATTGCACCGACACATATTATATACCGTTTTTTAAAGGACAGAAAGGGCTTTAATTTGATGTAACACATATATATATATATAAATGCTTATTTATTATTAAAAAAATACAGAAATATGCAAAAAAAATAATTTTTGTGTGTTTTTTTTACAGTTTATGCAATAATAATGTGTACATAATTAGTGCAGGTTAAGGAAAGTAATTAAAAATAAATTCATTTAGTTGTTCTGAATTACAGAATATATAATGTGTCTAGGATTTTAGTTTTTTTTTGGTAGTTACAGGTCACAAAGCACAAGGAGTAAAATACACTTTTTATGTGGAGCGATTTTAGAATTTGGTATGTTTGTCTTGTAAGCCTAATAGCCATAAAAGAAAACAAAATTGCCACACAAAAGTATATATTTATATAAAGTAGACACCACAGGCTATTTACCTAAGGTTGTTTTGACACTTTCTACGTAGCCATTTTACCGCCAACCTCTGCTAAATATTGGAGTAAAATGGTGTTTTTTGGGGGTTTTCGCACACAAACTTATAACAAAGAACTTCTCATGTGTATTTTGTAAAGTTGGTGTGTGCTATTCCTGTACAAAGTTTTATTATGTGTTCAGTTACTTCTGCTGAGTACAACGGTACCCCCATTGTATGTCTTTGGCACTATTTCGTGAAGCTACAGTGCCATATAGGAGACCTGTCCTTTTCAGTATTCACAGTAGAATTTTGAGAGACGGATTTAATGAGCCTATGCTTCCATTTGGGGTATTATAACAGTTTGACTGTTCAAAAAAAACCCACAAAGGCCTACCATTTGTAAAAGTAGACACCCCAGGGTATGTCATAAGGTGCATATTGTGCCTTAACATGCCCCCATTTTTTTACCATTACATGCCAAAGTATGTGGTAAAAAATAATTTTGTGCATTTTTTAGATACGGATTGCATTTTTGCTGGGCATTTTGTATATTTCATATGTGCCACTAAGTTCAAACCCCCCAAATTATGCTCAGCTAAGTCTTCTGAGTAAAAGGACACCCCCATTGTATGTCTATGGCACTATTTCGTGAAGCTACAGTGCCATATAGGAGACCTGTCCTTTTCAGTATTCACAGTAGAATTTTGAGAGACGGATTTAATGAGCCTATGCTTCCATTTGGGGTATTATAACAGTTTGACTGTTCAAAAAAACCCCACAAAGGCCTACCATTTGTAAAAGTAGACACCCCAAGGTATGTCATAAGGTGCATATTGTACCTTAACATGCCCCCATTTTTTTACCATTACATGCCAAAGTATGTGGTAAAAAATAATTTTGTGCATTTTTTACATACGGATTGCATTTTTGCTGGGCATTTTGTATATTTCATATGTGCCACTAAGCTCAAACCCCCCAAATTATGCTCAGCTAAGTCTTCTGAGTAAAAGGACACCCCCATTGTATGTCTATGGCACTATTTCGTGAAGCTACAGTGCCATATAGGAGACCAAGCCATATCAGTTTTTACCGAACTTTGAATTTTGACGCCGGGCCTAAGTGCAATTTCCAAGCATCTTCGCAGGTTTTAAATTCAAACTACCCCACAAAGGCCTACCATTTCTTAAAGTAGACACCCCAGGGTATTTCAAAAGGCATATTTTGAACCTTAGCGTGGGATCATTTTTCCGCTAGCGTGTACCAGGTGTAGTGGTAATAAGCGTTTTTTTCTGCCTTTTTGACACACAAAGTGAGTTTGCACAGTATATTTTGCAAACCATATGTGTACTACCACTGTATAATACTTCATATGTTGCTCAGCTATGTCTGCTGAGTACAAAAACACCCCCGTATGTACCTTTGCCAGGTATATGTGGACATCAGAGGGGCACATTTGGGACACAGCCATTCCATTTTTTTTCCCAACTTTCAATTTTTACGCTGTGCCCATGTCCCATTTTAGAGTATTTTACCAGGCTATATAATCCAAATACCCCATAAAGCCATACCATTTCTTAAAGAAGACATCCCAGGGTATTTCAAAAGGCATATTTTGAACCTTAGCGTGGGATCATTTTTCCGCTAGCTTGTACCAGGTGTAGTGGTAATAAGCGTTTTTTCTGCCTTTTTGACACACAAAGTGAGTTTGCACAGTATATTTTGCAAACCTTATGTGTACTACCACTGTATAATACTTCATATGTTGCTCAGCTATGTCTGCTGAGTACAAAAATACCCCCGTATGTACCTTTGCCAGGTATATGTGGACATCGGAGGGGCACATTTGGGACACAGCCATTCCATTTTTTTTCAAACTTTACATTTTTACGCTGTGCCCATGTCCCATTTTAGAGTATTTTACCAGGCTATATAAACCAAATACCCCATAAAGCCATACCATTTCTTAAAGAAGACATCCCAGGGTATTTTAAAAGGCATATTTTGAACCTTAGCGTGGGATCATTTTTCCGCTAGCTTGTACCAGGTGTAGTGGTAATGAGCGTTATTAAATGTATTTTTTTACTTTTTAAAACTTTTTTTACTTTTTAAAACTATTTTTTAAACTTTTGTTTTGCTTATTAATTTTTTTAAAGTTTCCTAAACTTTCGTAAAACTTTTTTTTTACAGATTTAACATTTTTCTAAGCTTTTTTTTTACGTTAACCCCTAACTAGCAGTAAGCAGCACTAACAGTAAATTCCCCATTTTCCCATAACTCCCACCCACCCCAGCTAGCAAAATATTTAATCATACAGTATTTAAATTAGTTAATTAAATAAATGTAACCCCTGAGGGTTAAAAAATAAATAAAAGTTAATCGTCAGGGGTTAAAAAAAAATTAGATCACAGTATAATACTGTGATCTGTATTTTGATCACTGTAGGCAGTGATCGACTGGCAGGGAAGGGGTTAATTTTTATTTGGACTGGGTAAAGGGTTTATTTTTTTACATTTTTTACTTAAACGTTATTAAAACTTTTTTTTTAACTTAATTTTTTAACTTTTTAAAGCTTATTTTTAAACTTTTTTTTAACGTTAACCCCTAGTTAGCCTAATACTAAATCCCCCAATTCCCCACTAACTTCCACCCTCCCCAGCTAGCTAAATTTATAACTTTAAAATTTTTTAATTAATTAATAAAATAAATTTAACCCCTGAGGGTTAAAAAAAATAATAATTAACCCTCAGGGGTTAAAAAAAAAAATCAGATCATAGTAAAATGTAATCCCTGCCAATTGATCACTGTAGTCAGTGATCAATTGGCAGGGAAGGGGTTAATTTTATATTAAAATGGGTAAAGGGGGGGTAAAGGGGGGTGGGATTTTAATTTAACTTTATTGTTTTGTCACCAGGGGGCAGGATCACTGAAGATCCGGCTCCCTGCACTTCACACAGAACCAGGAAGTGCAGGGAGGCGGAGGTGAGTATAGAGAGCACATGTGCCCGCTCTGGCATGCTGTCAGAGCGGGCACATGTACTCTGACAGCCCGATCCGGTGCTCCCGGTCTGCCTCTAATGCAGAGGCAGACCGGAGCACCATTAACCCCACGATCGCCGCGATTGCGGCGATCTGGGGTTAATTTTAACGGGTGACGGACGAGGTCCGTCACTCGTCGTTAAGGCAATCCCCAGAGTGACGGACCTCGTCCGTCACTCGTCGTTAAGGGGTTAAATCAGCAGCCAGAGGATCCTTTGAAACAATATGCTCCACCAGTTCCGTCACAAAGTTCTCTTGTTGACCAATCCTTTATTTGGAGATAAGGTGTCCTGCAGAGTGTTCCAATAAGGAAAGGAGGAGAGTATATCTAAAAGACGAAAAAACTACCACAACAAGAGGAGATCATCTTAAATTAGAGGGGCAAAGGTTTAAAAATAATATCAGGATCAGGAAGTATTACTTTCCTGAGAAGGTAGTGGGTGCATAGGAAAGCCTTAGAGCAGTGGTAGAGGTTAACACAGTGAGGCAATTTAAACATGCGTAGGATAGGCATAATTCTATCCTAGATATAAGATAAGGTCAGGGACTAATTTAAAAAAAAATGGGCAGACTAGATGACCTGAATCGTTCTTATCATTCTATGTTTATTCAGAGTACAGATTATTCTACAATTGTTTCTGATGGTTCTGCCATTTAACACTTTCACTAATGAAGAATAGTTCATTGACAATGGCACCTCCTAGTTCAATGTTAATAATATTATTAATAATAATAATAATAATAATAATAATAATAATAATAATGATATTATGGCACAATAAGTTATAATTTTATGAAAGGGTGTAATATTTTTGTGAAATATAACAAGTTACTAAACACAAACTTAATGATCTAAGAAAATTGAATTTAGTTGGCGATTCTTTACGCTATACAATTTTTGAAATTAATAACATTATAAATGTTTTGATAATTTTTATAAAATATATTTCTTATTTTTTTATACCCTATAATTACTCCTGCAATCTGAATACTTTTTTCAACACATTGTATTTAATAACATAAATCATAATTTTTTAGTTATTATCAAATAGTCTTCCCTTTAGGTTTGACAAACAATGCTAAGGTAAGTAAAATGAATTGCTTATTAATTTCAGCAACAATCCCCCAGTGATCCTCTCCAGCTAAATAATTTGTTATAAAAGGAGGTTTTACGCTGAACAGCTCACATCAGGCATTTAGACTTCACAGGACCAATACTTACTCTGCACAAATGATTTAAACTGCATGAGATGTGATGATAAATTGAAAAATATAAATACCATCTGATAATGTTTTTCATGAAATTATGTGAGAAAGGACAACACAAATCATCTACTCCAAAGAGTTCAACGCTTCAGGAGACTTGTTCGTAGTCACTGAATCCACCCAACATGCGAACCGACCTCCTTGAATTTGGATTACTGTATTAGTGATCATGCAAAGTGTGTGCGTATGATGTGTGACATGAACGAACTTAAAATGGAGAAAACAAAATCTGGGCAAATAATGAATTCTAAAAACATCCAAATTCAGGTACGTAGGAGGATTTTTCACGTTTATTATGTATTATGTATTTTTGTAGATAAGGAGTTCATTTATGAGGATATAACTGACTTTTTATTTTCTTGCATACTTTTGGGGAAATAATTGCTGGACCAGCTGCTGATTAAATGTAAATCACCTCCAATGTTAGCTACTGCGACTTGCGTTACCTTGGTTGGTTTGAGATAGGTATGATTTGAAAAATTGCCAAGCTGCTATTACAGTATATTCACAATGTTATAGGAACACTTTAAGCACTCAAATATGCTGCAGCAGTTATGGTGCCTGCAGTGTCCCGTCCCCCATATACGTTATTAAACTGTTTGCTCAGTAAAGACAAAAAGGGGAATTGGGTGCACACCTGGAATATGCTTTTCTCATGAATGGTGCTGGTTCTCAGGAATGGATAACAAAATCTATGCACAATACAGAAAAAGGAACAGCACACACATACAAATACAGTTTTAAATGTTATAAGGTTACTTAAAATCACCTATCTCAGCAAACAAAAATGGGGATTCAGTTCCACCATATGGCCATATTGTGTTAAGCCGACCACTACTTCACAGTATCTCTTTTATAAGGTTACCTTTTAGATAGTTTTATAAAATGTAAAAGTGTATTGGTATGTGTGTGTGTTCCATTTTCTGGATTAATCTGTATGCTAAGAATTTGAAAACCTTCATGAGGTCCACCGTTTGTGTGTGAAAAATGTGCAAAACATCACTTTCACGAACTACATTATTGTTGCGATACATTTTACTTTTTTGAAACATTAATATTTGGGTTCAATGTACAGATTTTATGGAGTTTTTGAAAGTTACAGGGTCAAATATAGGGCATGCACATTTAATTCACTGGACTTTCTGCCTGGCTTGTCAGGCAGGTCTCTCAAATTGTAAGAAATCAGGTAAGTAAATAGGACAGCAGGGACGTTCTATGCTGCCCACCAGTGTTTAGGATTGGCCCCTTAAGGATGGCATAGTATGCCTGCCATCCTTAAGGGGTTAAAATTGATTACATTGAAAATTCCTCGTTAAATTTGCTTCAAAATCAGACAGAAAATATTGGCTTTTTCTCAGGGATAACCAGGCCTGTATAACAATACAGTGAGCTTTATTTCTTTAACTTGATGATAAGCTATAAATATTGATACAAATGTGTTGGTAGGGAGGGCAGGTAGGACAAATAAGCAATGCATAAGGTTGTTTCTGGGTACCATTTAAATACTTCTTGCACTTCCACAGGGATGAGTGAAAACACAAAATAAGAAGGGTTTGTTGAGATCTGTTTTTCATTGAAGGTACACAATAGTTCCCATAGCCACACTCTGCATATGCAGGATACTATAATGAACTATGAATAATGTTAAGTGAGGTTTGTATACAAAATCCCTATTACTTCTCTCATTATGTGGCTTGTGAATTGAGGCCTTTGCAGGGAGCCCCATGTCAACTTTTAATCATTATTAATAGGGAGTCTACAAGAGCTGGTGTGAGATTTGTCATTGGGAACCCTTAACCCCTAAGGACTGGCCTGTTTTTGCGACGTTGTACGTTAAGGACCAGAGCGGTTTTAACACTTTTGTGGTGTTTGTGTTTAGCTGTAATTTTATGCTCTCTCATTTATGGTTCCCATACAAATAACATATTGTTTTTTTTTCAGGACAAGAAGGGCTTTCTTTACATACCATTATTTGTATCATGTCATATATTTTACTTTAAAAAAAAATAATAAAATATTGTGAAAAATCTAAAAAAAAAACATGTTTTTGGACTTTTACTTGAAAAATCTTTTAATTATCTACAAAAGCTAATGAAAAAAACTGCTAAATAGATTAAAAATGTTGTCCTGACTTTAAAAACACCCAGTGTTTACGTGCTTTTCTTGCTTTTTTCTGCACTAATATCATCAGTGAAAGTGCCGTTTGTGTGTGAAAAAGGCAAAAAACGTCACTTTCACTGACCATATCATCGCTGTGATATGTTTTACTGTTTTGAAAGACTAATATTTGTGTTCAGCGAAGTCTCCAGAGTAAAACAGTACCCCCCATGTACAGGTTTTAGGGTGTCATAGAAAGTTACAGGGTTAAACACAGTGCTAGCAAATTAAATTCTCTGGACTTTCGGCCTGGGTTGGCAGGCAGGTCCCTCAAATTGCAATCAATAAAATTACTTAATTATGTAATAATATTACATAAATATGCACGTAGAATTTAAATATATATACATATTTATATATTTAAAGTCTACGTGTATATTTATGAAATTATTTATGTAATTATGTATATGGACATATGTATATTTCGTATTATTTTTATTTATTTATACAAAGATATATATATCATTTCATTCTAAGTGTATTTTGATATTAATATATATATATATATATATATCTACATATATATATATATATATATATATATATATATATATATTATCAAAATACCGTTAGAATAAAATTACACACACACATATATATTATTTTTTAATTTCTTTTTATATACTTATTATTTATATTTTATAATAATATATATACAATATATATAGTTATTAACTAGCGCCCCCCTGCATCAGAAACTGGGAGGAAGACCTAGACAAACCCATGACCGAGGCAGAATGGGACAAAACCATCACCCTGATACAGAAAACGCCGGGTTCAGCGCGCCTACAGGAAAACTCGTACAAAATATTCACCAGGTGGTACCTGACGCCGTTGGCGCTCCACGCAAGAAACCCAGAGATACGAGACACCTGCTGGAGATGCGAGGAGGAGGTGGGAACGTTCACACATATCTGGTGGTCATGCTCCAGGATCCGTCCTTACTGGGAGACGATCCGTAAAACGATACATGAAATAACAGATGAACTACTGCCGAGGACCCCGGCCGCCTTCCTCCTACACCGAACCACCATGATGACACAGGCATACGCCAGATCCATTATCCCCAGACTGCTTAACGTAGCCAAGGCGACCATCCCCATATACTGGAAGCAGACCACCACACCCCCGTTGAGACACTACACGGAAATTCGAGGATATGAAAGCAAATACCCCGACACAAAGGGACCACTACATAAAACATTGGTTCCACTGGATACTCCATACCACCTCAGACTCCTTTCAACACCACCACATAACACAGTAACCGCAGAAAGAGAGGGAGAGAGAACAACAGACCCAAGTGGGTGTTCGGGAGGACGCGGGGCGTGGCGGCCGAGGCGGCAACGGGAGACAAGTGATCCAACCTTCATCCCCTACCCCCCCCCCAGCCCTCTCCTACCCACAACACAGACGACTACAGACACCAGAAAGATCAAGCTACCATAAGGAGTGAAGACAATTAAATATCACACGAACACGGCTACTCGATACGGCGATCCCCACTAAGACATAGACAACCTAACACATCGAACAACCTACATAAATATGTCCGAAACACGCTAAAACAACGACCCAAACTACTCAAAACAGACGCACACACAAAAACACCCGTCTAACCCACAGGCCGAAAATAAGGCCAACGTAGTAGAAAGGGCCAACACGACGGGAAACACACCAGTGACCCAAGGACACAAAACTAATAGAAACATGAGACACCGCTCTCCCTGCCAGATCCCAGCAAACCCCGCAAAATCCACAGCGGTAAACAAGACGAGAAGCCAAGACGAGAAGGGTTACCGCTGGGGCGGACAGAAAAGGCACCATATAGGGGATACCACCCAGGACACCGACACGCCACACGCACCCACACTTCACTCCCACATAAAGACCTACTACACAAAGCCATAAGTAAAACCCAAATGCAACATCAACGATCCCAACAGATGCAACAAATGGTCGAAAACTCTAGCACACACGAGGTTCAAAAACATACCAGTATTTCTACCACAACATTAACCTAAAATAAACGCATACATCCAGACATGCACAAACCGCAATGTATGTCAGATAATTATCATGCATAAAGTATGCCAAACCCGCCTCTGCGCAGGCAACCAACGGCTTATAACAATGTACCGAGAACCATGCCTCTGCGCAGGCAAACACATGCTACATCAAAAAAAAAAAAAATGTGTTAACCAAGCTTATGACATGACTACAATAAGAATATTTAAAACAATATATATAGTTATTTTATATATATATATATATATATATATATATATATATATATATATATATATTATATATACACGTGTGTAATTTAATTATAAGTGTATTTTTATATTAATATATGTATATATAAATATAAAAATACACAGTATGACTATATATATATATATATATATGTATATATATATATATATATAATATATATATACATATTATATATAGATATAATACATGTATATATATCTTATATATATACACATATATTATATTTTTTTACACTGATTGAATGTTTTTTTAACTTTATTTGTGATTTTTCACTTGCAGGGAGCCTGCCTGTCAGCACAGACAGTCCCCCTGCAGGTAGATACACAGGCACCTATTGCGGTCATGTGATCGAGCGATCACATGGCCGCAGGGTCCTTATCTGCTGTGGGGAGACTGTCTGTGCAGACAGGCAGTCTCCCTGGACCGGGTGAAACGCTCTTGCCGCGCATGCGCATTCAGCCGATGACAACCGAAGGAGGAGGAGAGTCCCTAGCGCCGAAGGAGCCCGACCAGTGGCGTACATACCAGGGTCGCAGGGGTCGCGGCTGCGACCGGGCCCGGCCCACCAGGGGGCCCGGCCGCCCCTGCGACCCGGTATGTACCCACAGGGGGGCCCAGGAGCCGGCCACCTCCGGGCCCACCGAGGCTGGCCCTGCTGTCACCCGGCTGGCGGGCGCGCGAGGGAGCACTGTCCCCTGGGTGCTCCCTCTTCAGCTCCCTCGCGCACCGCACTGAAACCGGAGCCGGAAGATGACGTCATCTTCCGGCTCCGGTATCAGTACGCGGCGCGCGAGGGAGCTGAAGAGGGAGCACCCAGGGGACAGTGCTCCCTCGCGCGCCCGCCAGCCGGGTGACCAGCAACACCACTGGACCCCAGGGAATCCCCCCAGCTCTCACACAGGTAAGGAGGCTGGGGGGATTAAATTAAAAAAAAAAAGAAAAAACGTGTGTGTGTGTTTAGTGAGTGTGTTAGTGAGTGTGTGTGAGTGTGTGTTAGTGAGTGTGTTAGTGTTAGTGAGTGTGTTAGTGAGTGTGTTAGTGTTAGTGAGTGTGCTAGTGTTAGTGAGTGTGTTAGTGTTAGTGAGTGTGTTAGTGAGTGTGTTAGTGAGTGTGTGAGTGAGTGTGTTAGTGAGTGTGTTAGTGTTAGTGAGTGTGTTAGTGTTAGTGAGTGTGTTAATGTGAGTGTGTTAGTGAGTGTGTGAGTGTTAGTGAGTGAGTGAGTGTGTGTGTGTGTTAGTGAGTGTGTTAATGTGAGTGTGTTAGTGTTAGTGAGTGAGTGAGTGTGTGTGTTAGTGAGTGTGTTAATGTGAGTGTGTTAGTGTTAGTGAGTGTGTTAGTGTTAGTGAGTGTGTTAGTGAGTGTGTTAGTGTTAGTTTGTGTTAGTGTGTGTGTGTTAGTGAGATAGTGTGTTAGTGAGTGTGTTAGTGTTAATGTGAGTGTGTTAGTGTTAGTGTTAGTGAGTGTGTTAGTGAGTGTGTTAGTGAGTGTGTTAATGTTAGTGTGTTAGTGTTAGTGAGTGTGTTAGTGAGTGTGTTAGTGTTAGTGAGTGTGTTAGTGAGTGTGTTAATGTGAGTGTGTGAGTGTTAGTGAGTGTGTTAGTGAGTGTGTTAATGTGAGTGTGTTAGTGTTAGTGAGTGTGTTAGTGTTAGTGAGTGTGTTAGTGAGTGTGTTAGTGTTAGTTTGTGTTAGTGTGTGTTAGTGAGAGAGTGTGTTAGTGAGTGTGTTAGTGTGAGTGTGTTAGTGTGAGTGTGTTAGTGTGAGTGTGTTAGTGTTAGTGTGAGTGTGTGAGTGTGTTAGTGTGAGTGTGTTAGTGAGTGTGTTAGTGTGAGTGAGTGTGTTAGTGAGTGTGTTAGTGAGTGTGTTAGTGAGTGTGTTAGTGTGTGTTAGTGAGTGTGTTAGTGTGTGTTAGTGAGTGTGTTCGTGTTAGTTTGTGTGTGTGTGTTAGTGAGTGAGTGTGTTAGTGAGTGAGTGTGACTGAGTGAGTGAGTGAGTGTGTGTTAGTGAGTGTGTGTTAGTGAGTGTGTTAGTGAGTGTGTTAGTGAGTGTGTTAGTGTGAGTGATTGTGTTAGTGAGTGTGTTAGTTTTAGAGTGTGTTAGTGTTAGTGTGTGTGTCTGTTACTGAGTATGTTTGTGTGCGTCTGTCACTGAGTGTGTGTCTGTCAGTAAATGTGTGCGTCTGTTCATGAGAGTGTGTGTGTGTGTGTGTGTCTAAAGCACTTACCTTTCTCCAGCACCGGGCTCCCTTGGCGCTGGGGATCTCTCCGTCCCGATCCGCCTCTCAGCTCCGAATGCACATGCGTGGCAAGAGCCACGCGCGCATTCAAACCGCCCATATAGGAAAGCATTACTCAATGCTTTCCTATGGACGTTCAGCGTCTTCTCACTGTGATTTTCACAGTGAGAATCGCAGAAAATCCTCTAGCGGCTGTCAATGAGACAGCCACTAGAGATGGATTAACCCTCAGTGAAACATAGCAGTTTCTCTGAAACTGCTGTTTTCAGCTGCAGGGTTAAAACTAGAGAGACCTGGCACCCAGACCACTTCATTGAGCTGATTTGATCTGGGTGTCTGTAGTGGTCCTTTAAGTGTATGTGTTTATGCATGCACTGGCGTACATACCGCGGTCGCACGGGTCGCAGCCCTGCGACCAGGAGCCCGCCCGCCATGTGTTGCGGCCCCAGCCCGCGCAGAGTAAGCGCGGGGGGGCCCACAGATCAGTTTTCGCACCGGGGCCCCATGGGTTGTGAGCCCGACGCTGGAGAAAGGTGAGTGTTTAACCCCCTTCCTCCCCCTTCAGCCCGGCGGGAATGGGACCTTGAGGGTGGGGGCACACTCAGGGCACTATAATGCCAGAAAAACAAGTTTGTTGTTCTGGCACTATAGTGGTCCTTTAAGGACATTTGGATTATGTCCCAAATTAACTGTGAGCAACAACATTCTAAGTAAATTAATTAAAAATAATAAACGATAAACAGATGTAGTGTGAAGAGACCTGTATTCTACCAGTATTGTGAAACTGGAACCGAAAACTGATTGCCATATAGTGTATAATGTATTTTTTCTTTTCATTTCCAGTTGTCATCCCACTTGAAGTATATAATTACATAGGTTTCCGAGGATAAAATGGCATGAAAGTCAATAATTATTATACTGTAAGACATCATGTTTGTTTCAAATTGCGCCTTATTCAAGCATTGTGGTTAACACAGACATCTAAAATACGTGAAATGCAAAAAAAATTGAAAAAAATTGAATCTTACTGAATGAAAATATGTTCATTTTAGAAGCTTCCTAGAAACCTAAACTATGAAGTTAAGTTTGTAGATGATGAAGTATAAGGTAACATATGTTTTCTTTTTCATTTTCAGGAAATTGATAACAACCACACAAAGATCTACGAATTCCTACTTCTTGGCTTCCAAGACCTTCACAAGTTTAGGATCCCAATATTTATGTTGATTATTATAATTTATTTTGCAATAGTCATTGGAAATAGTCTTATTATTACACTTGTATCAATCAACCATAAGCTGCATTCCCCAATGTATATATTTCTTTGTCACCTTTCTATTTGTGATATACTTATCAGTTCCAACGTGGCTCCAAATTCTTTAAAAGTCATATTGCTTATTGTGAGCCCTATATCCTATAGTGAATGCCTCACTCAGTTGTATTTCTTTGGTGCTTCTGCAATTATGGAATGCTGTCTGTTATCTCAAATGTCCTATGATCGATACTTGGCCATTTGTAAACCTTTACACTATACATCAATTATGAACCTTAGATTGCCTCATTATCTAGTATTAGGTTCTTGGATTGTGGGTTTTGCGCAGTCTATGATAACTCACACATTTGTACTGCAACTGACGTTTTGTGGTCCTAACATTATTAATCATTTTTTCTGCGATCTTGCGCCAATTCTCGAACTTTCCTGCTCCGATACATCAGTTGCGCAAATTGAAGTTTCTATATTTGTCATTATTATAGTTCTCTCTCAATTGTCCTTCATCATTTTTACCTATGTCTCTATTTTAATTTCCATTCTTCAGATCTCCTCCAGCACTGGGAGACAGAAAGCTTTTTCTACTTGCAGTTCCCATCTTGCTGTTGTATGTACATATTATGGGACAATGATTACTCTGTATGCAGCTCCATCTAGAGGATACTCATCTAATTTGAACAAGGTCTTGTCTTTACTAAATACAATGGTAACTCCTTTATTCAATCCAATGATATACAGTCTGAAGAACAATGAGATCAAGACTTTAGTTATCACAGTTTTTCTTAGAAAAGGGGATGATAGAAGATAGGTACTTGACATATTATTTTAGCTATTTTCAAGATAGTTGGTTTTTGTATGTGCCAATATATTTGGGGATTCATTTCTTTACAACTGCAACTCCACCCACTTTCTCTGGTAAGGTGATCATACAAATTTTCAAACGCCATGCCAGAGTGTAAGATGAATCATGAACCAAATGTCATACAAAGGACAAGCAAGCTCATATTGATTTATGATTCAGAATTTCAGACATTGGGTAGACAATAGCATGTTTATTGATTACTATGTCCTCCATTTATTAATATTAGAGCCCCTCATATGGCAAATGGCCATTTTTTCAATATAAGAGTTCCCTCTCACTGCCCATTCATGGGAGGTGGGGGGGGGGGGGGGGGAGGATATTAGGTCCTCCCAGGTTTAATAATTGGAACTTTTGGTTGGAATTTGGATTACTTAATGATCAGGGTCTTGGTGGCTTGGAATTCATTGTTTTCACCTGAATCACTGAATTTGAATCTCCAAGTCTTTTTAACATCATAAATAATTAGAAAATACTATTCCAAGTTGCTGCCTATTTTATTTTTAGACACGGTAAGACCTCTTCATAATATTTAGAAGAACGAGACTCACTTACACTTTATGGAGCTATAGCATTGCTCCTACTGGTGCACTTGAGTGGTCTAATCCCACCTGGATTTGAAGCATACCTCCAAATTCAGTTTTCATGAGGTATGCAGCAGGAGGAAACAATAAAAAAGAGAAACCAATGAACCATTATAGTAGATTCAACAAGGGGCCACTAAGTAAATAGGTAAGTGAGTGAAATAGGTTCTGTAATGCAGAATGGTATCATCGCATTTGGAGATATGGAAGTGGCTGGAGTCATATCCATTTGAATGTTTAACAGAAAACAAAACTATTAGGCATGTGCATGGGGAAAATTTTCGGTTTGTTTCGGCAATTCGGCACTTCAACTCTTCGGAAACTTCGGTAACTTTGGAACTTTGGCACTTCGGAACTTCGACACTTCAGAATTTCGGAACTTTGGCATTTTGGAATTTCGGGACTTCGGCACTTCGGGACTTCTATTGCAGACGCTTAGTAGATAACTCCCTAATTGCCCCGGTATTAGGTCTTTCAGCCAAATTTACTAATACTAAGTAAAAATGACTTAGTATTAGTAAATTTTGCCCCTACGCGCTATACCGCAAGAAGGGGCATGTCTAGTAAACAGTGAGCAGCCTGTGGCTCACTGTTTAAAAAAATAAAAAAATAGGGTCCCCCCTCCCGAGCCCCCACTCGCAACACTCGAGTAGGGGCTTTTAAACTAACCCGGAGCGGTGGGTGGGGGCCCTAAAGTAAAATGATGGGGGGGACCTATTGTCCTCCCCCCAGCCCCAACCCCTGAGTGGTGGTGCCCTAAATACTAATAAGGGGGGACCTAATGTCCTCCCCCCTGACCCCCACCCCTGAGCGGCAGGTGGGGGCCCTACAGTAAAATAAGGGGGGGGACCTAATGTCCTCCCCCTGGCCCCCACCCCTGAGCGGTGGGTGGGGGCCCTAAATTGGAATAAGGGGGCCCTAATGTCCTCCCCCATGGCCCCCACCCCTGAGCGGTGAGTGGGGGCCCTAAATACTAATAAGGGGGCCCTAATGTCCTCCCCCTGGCCCCCACCCCTGAGCGGTGGGTGGGGGCCCTAAATACTAATAAGGAGGTTAAATACTGAGCGGCGGGTGGGAGCCCTACAGTAAAATAAGGGGGGGACCTAATGTCCTCCCCGTGACCCCCACCCCTGAGCGGTGGGTGGGGGCCCTAAATTGGAATAAGGGGGGAACCTAATGTCCTCCCCCTTGACCCCCACCCCTCAGCGGCGGATGGGGACCCTAAATTGGAATAAGGGGGGAACTAATGTCCTCCCCCCTGGTCCCCACCCCTGAGCGATGAGTGGGGGCCCTAAATACTAATAAGGGGTGGACTTAATGTCCTCCCCCCTGGCCCCCACCCCTGAGTGGCAGGTGGGGGCCCTAAAAAAAATGTTCCTGCCTAGTCACCCCCTCCCCCCCAAAAAACTAAATTACCCCCCTACCCACCCCCCTCACCCTAAAAATAATGAGGGGGGACCTTTAACTAAGTACCTGTAAAATAAAAATAAAACTTACCATTCGATGTTTTCTTTCTTCTAAAATCTTCTTTTTTCTGCCCCCAAAAAAGGCCAAATAAAAAACCATAATAACTGACGCAATTATTAAAAAAAAAAAAAAAAAAAACGAGCGCAAAAAAATTATCCATCTTCACCCGGCGAGGGCTCCGTGCAGACTGAGCTTTGCAGGACGGGGCAAGGCTTATAAAGCCTTGCCCCGCCCTGCAATTAGGCTCAGAGCACTCTGATTGGTGGGTTTAAGCCTGACAGGTAAATGAAGAGACTGACAGGTACCTGTCACAGCACTCTGATTGGTCTGATTGGTCATTTTACACAGCGTGGGAAAGTTCTTTGGAATTTCCCCACGCTGTGTAATTTGACTCATAACACTCTGATTGGTGGATTAAGTAACCAAGCCTAATTGCAGGGCGGGGCAAGGCTTTATAAGCCTTCTTCCGCCCTGCAGAGCTCAGTCTGCGTGGAGCCCTCGCCGGGTGATTTTTTTTTTGCGCTCGTTAAAAAAAAAAAAAAAAAAATTGAATTGCGTTGGTTATTATGGTTTTTTATTTGCCCTTTTTTGGGGCTGAAAAAAGAAGATTTTAGAAGAAAGAAAACATTGAATGGTAAGTTTTATTTTTTTTACAGGTACTTAGTAAATGGTCCCCCCTCATTATTTTAAGGGTGAGGGGGATAGGTAGGGGGATTTTTTTTTGGGGGGGAGGGGGTGACTAGGGGTTTGGGGACCCCTAGTCACCTGGGGGGGTTATCATTTTTTTAGGGCCCCCACCCGCCGCTCAGGGGTGGGGGCCAGGGAGGAGGACATTAGGTCCGCCCCCTTATTAGTATTTAGGGCCCCCACCCACCGCTCAGGGGTGGGGTCCAGGGGGAGGACATTAAGTCCCCCCTTATTAGTATTTAGGGCCCCCACCCACCGCTCAGGGGTGGTGGCCATTAGGGAGGAAATTAGGTCCCCCCCACCTTATTCAGATTTAGGTCCCCCCCCCATTATTTTACATTAGGGCCCACACCCGCTGCTCAGAGATGGGGGCCGGAGTGGGGCCGGGGGGCGCCCTAGACAACACAGCAGGAAATATCCACACAGATTCCAGACATAGATGCACAATACGAGCCCTACTTTACACATACCAGTTAATATACAAAATCCCAGCAGTAAACTTTTTACATAGAGGTGGACTTGGTTTTCCCAATGCTCAGAAGTTTTACATAGCCAATGCTCTAATGAGACTAAAATACTGGACATTCACAAATTTAAACAAGCCATAGAAAATGCTTGAAGCAAGCTTTCTTCCAATACCAGTCAAGACGCTACCATCGGAACTAGCCAACATAATCACACTCTACCCACTCCAACATTAAACACTCCACCCAACCACATCTCTCTGGCACAATCAAAGAACTAGGATGGGGTTGGTTAGCTCAGATTTGTTCCCCATTACTGTCACAGACATATAACCCCACTATATTGACAGACCTCATTGGCTTTTATCCTCCTCCTTCCCTGAAATGTATCCGTTACCATACACCAGTGGCAAAAAAAAAAAAATTCAAATCACCTACTCGCTAGCTAAGCGTTCCAAATAATTGAAGTAGACCTAAAACTCCTCATGAGATGGTATCACACTCCAGACAAAGTAAACAGATGGGACTCTTCAATACTAGACGTATATTGGAGGTGTGGTGCAGATAGAGGCTCAATCATTCACATCTGGGGGCAATGCCCTCCAATCAAAAGTTTTTGGGATGATATTATCCTCCTAATTCGTACTATTATTGGTTACAAAATATTGTGAGATGCTGTGGAGATACTTTTCCTACACACAAACATTCCCCTAGTCAGGCTGCAAAAATCCTGCCTCCTATTACTATTATTAGCAGCCAACTCTATAATTCTTCTACAACGGAGGCTCCATAAAAGAATGGAGACACAAGGTTGAGGAAATCAAAAAAGATGGAAGAATGAACTATTTTCTGTTTTTATTTTCATTTTATACACTGGTGAACTCTCACTGTGATAAAATGGCATTTTGAAAGAGACCGCTTCTATGAAACGCTGACCACCACACACTGCTGATCGGCCTATGGATACCTTTCCACATAAGATTAAGACCAAGACTAAGATCAGCATGGATTGTACCATCCAAGACAGAGATTGTACCATCCCAGCACAAATATCTGGAGCTGATTTCAAGCCCCAGAACATTGTAAGTGGATTTCCTTTCTTTTATTTATATCACCAGCATCATAAATACTACACCACTGTGTATCACTCTATCTTTATTTAAGTTGAGGACACTTGTGAAGGTGCTGCTTCCTTGCATTTCCTTTCTAGAGCTGTTATCATGATTTAAAGAGCTTGAGATGGTTATTTTGTAAACCTGGTAATTATCTATGCTGCCTTGTAGATAATCTGGCACTGACACTGTATTGTATAATCTGCAGACAAATACACGCAATCAGAAACCTAAACACATTATGTCAGCTACAGACACAACACTACAAACAGTCTTATAGCTATAGACACAGTGACACACACCAAACACTTGCAATAAGGATAAAGAATGAAGAAGCACAAAGATAAAGCAGCGCACTTACAGCAGCAGTAGCTTAGTATCCAACAGCTCAGAATACAAAGTAAAAACAAAAAGAATGCTACCTGCGCTCTGTCCTATATCCCTAGGTACATTTAAAGAAAATGGAGGTTCTTTATTTGTATTCCAATGGCCATTTGAATATAAGCTCCCCTGCCATGTCAAGGAAAGCCCCAAAAATCGAGTCCTACACTAGCCATTAGATTTGCTGATATCAGCCAAGAATGTCCAATGAGACAGGAAGGGGTATTTTAAACCCTTTCCCATTCAACCCTTTATAGGGCTTTTACACATACAATAAACAATACACTTTGCTGGTATCAGACAAAAAATGAAGAAGAACTAGTAAGACCCTAAAATTCAGCTTGCTGGCATTGCAGCAGACCCTAATCTCTACTTTAAAATATTGACCTTCATTGTACCTGCCAGAGTTTAAATGCCAGGGGAAAGTCAAGAGCAGAGTAGAATGTGCTGTATGCTTCTCCAGAGGTGGCTTTCTCTCCAGAGGCACTGACTGAGGCCTCGTGGCTGCCTATCTCTGCTTAAGGCAGACTGACCTGTTGGAGCCTTGGTACGTGACTGATTGCCTAAAACAGGGAGGGGTGGGGCCCTTCCACTTAGTCTGCCAATGTGGAGACAGCTCATTGTCTCTGCTATGCAGCTCCCTTGAGTGGAAAGCTGTAGACAAGTAGTGAGTGTCTCTGATCTCTGGCTAATCAGAGCATTGCCAAGGGTTACTATGGCAATGCTCTGACACTTCTGTCACTTTCAAGACACTAAACACATGGTCTAAAGCTCATCAACCTCCTTTGAGCAGACCAGAGGCGATGAGCTTTCTCCATATGGGCAGACCCAAATTGAGGAACCACACACCTGGCTGAACTGCAGACCGCATATTAAGGCCACTGGACCACCAGGGAGAGAGACCATTGGACCATCAGGGAATTAATCACTTTTAAAAAAAGGTATATCCGTGTGGGGAAGCTGGTCTCTGACACACAGACTCCAACCACAATGTAGTGTCACCCTCCTTCCACACACAGTTGTCCCCCAACACACTGTCATCCTCCTACACACTGCACACACACTGTCATCCTCCACATACTGTTACCCCTGTTACATAGAGTCATTTCCCCACACACTCATCCACCGCACACACTATTAGCCCCCTCGCGCATACTGTCACCCCATCTCTTAACCATTTCTGTCACTCCCCCACACACTGTCCCCCTGCAGACACACATACATTTTCACCCTACACTGTCAAAACTCACACACACATGCTGTCCTCCCCCCACACACTAGCCACCTTCTCACACACTGTCACCCCCCCAAACACACACTGTCACCCCCTCACACACTGTCATCCTCTCCACACCCAAATTGATACCCCCAAACACTGTCACTCCTACACATATTGTCACACCCCATACACTGTTACTTCCCTTTACCAATACAAACTCACATTAACCCCTCCTAATTCTCTCACTTTCACCATTCTCCAACCATAAAACTCACCTACTCTCACTCTGCCCCTCTCACCCTGTTACATGTACCCCCTAATATTGTTACAATGTGTTAATGCCGTGACTTAAATATGAATATTAATTAATATATAATAATTAAGCAACAAATAACAACTTTAATATTTTTTAGAGTTCGGTATTATGGTCGAATATATAATAGGAAATACACAAAACATTGTAGTATTAAATGTATATTTAATATAATTATAATAACAATTAAACAAATGCTAGCAGAATGTCAATTTACCACAATAATTACACAATACAAAACTACAAACAAAAGGCTATAACAGTTGCTAGCTGTTATAATAGATTACTTACACGGCTCCAGCCTGTTTGGCTGGAGCTATACAGTCAGCTACATTTTCAATCCATGCAAGCAAAAGACAAGAGAAAGAGTTCCTCCTACTATTTGGTTTTATCCAGTAAGTAGGCTGGCCTGTGATGTCACTTCCAGAAGCACATGAGTTAGCACACTGACCCCTAGTGGTGCCTCTAAAGCATTAAGCTCATTATGCTTTACTGACATCTAGTGGTGCGTCTAAAGCATTAAACTCATTATGCTTTTTTATGACAAAAAGTCATTAATTAATAAATACCATTACACAATGACCTTATCTTTCACTGTCACACTTGCCCCACAACCCTGTCGCACTCATCCTGCATCACTCTTTCCCATTTATAGTTGCACACATTTTGCAAAAAATGAAGAAAATGTCTCATTTATTAACTATAACAGATTTTGGTTGACTTAATTATTGGCACTCTGTTTAATCTTTACACTTTTTGTACTGTCACACGTGTGTTTTACTCATCTTTGATATTTTTTCTGTTTTCACTTTGTTATTGTGTTTTTTATCATCAACTGGCCACTTTATTATATTTTTGTCATATGTGGGGGTATCGAGTGGCAGCCGCAAAGATCCCAGTCCCATGCCACTCTCACTGGGGTGAACGCCGTGTTTCTGGATGCCTTCAGCTGCAGTTTTTTTCCATGGAACTGTAGACAGCTCTGCACTATCTGCAAGATTGCCAGATTTCCATTGCAACATCACGCCACCTACAGTCGTTCTTTGAAATTATAGGACCCGGTGGGTGTTACACTTTATACTCACCTTTAGTGATGTCATATTTGTTGGACGTCTTGCAAAGGTCACACCCCTTTGTGTGTCCTGGTGCAGAATGAATGATGGTGTCCAATCGTATTCTTTCTAGCCCTATATAAGTTCCTCCCTTGTTAGCCTGAGAGCGCGTTTATTATTATTCTGTTTTTCCTGTTGTTGACCTGGTTTCGTATTTTGACTATTCTGACTCTCTGTATCACTTTGACCTTGGCTTGTTTTCTTGTTCTTGTATAAAAAGGAAATTGTCCTTGCTTCAATTGTATATCTTGCAATTCGATGATTCAGGGATCTGTCTTCCATCACCCCCATACAGGGAAAGAAAGTTGGACGTCTTGCACAGGTCTTGACCTAGGCATTCTTTATTAGTACAATTTCTTAAGGACACAACTTAACAAATAAAAGGGAATCATGACAGAATATATTCATCATGAGGTTCTTGTGGTTAAGTACGGCCACTCTAAGGTCCGGTAGATGTATCCTATTCTTCCTTCTATTTTGGGTAACATCCTTCTCCCTGTGTGTAGGAGTTACCCCAATCCTGACAAATTATGAGTTTTTAGCACATTTTTATTGCA
This sequence comes from Pelobates fuscus, assembly GCF_036172605.1. Classification (NCBI taxonomy): domain Eukaryota; kingdom Metazoa; phylum Chordata; class Amphibia; order Anura; family Pelobatidae; genus Pelobates; species Pelobates fuscus. The sequence goes on along the minus strand of NC_086319.1, from coordinate 410,566,273 downwards.
CTCAGGATATATGATCCTAAGACCTATACACAATTTGTATCTAAATCTATTGATATACTGATTTATTAATTATCCTTTTTAATCTGCCTCACTAACATATTATATATATATATATATATATATATATATATATATATATATATATATGTGTGTGACGGAACGTCGTCACTGAGCACCATGCTCACATGTGCCCACTTGCTTGCCTGATTATTGTTTTCAATAAATCACCAAAGTTAAACTTTTATTCAGTTTCATGAATGAAATCTGTTGGATATGATATTGAAACACAAGGGTTACTATTTGTTCTTGGAAGCTAATGCTCATTAACATCAAATGACTTCCTATCTAAGAGGCAATCAAGACATATGGCAAATGAGGGAGTTAGTTTATGCTGAATTAAAACTTTCAGGCCACTTGTGTTTGACTTCAGAGTTGCTCTGTTGGGGGCCCCAGCTTTAAAGAGGAACTTGAATTGTAAGCTCTGACCTTCCATGCAATCAATTAAACCCTTTGAAATATTAAAATGTGTTTGTGGGGTGTTTGAAACTATTGTAGATGTTTCTGTACCCAAGGGATAATTAAAGTATTATATTAATTAAGAGGTTTCCTCACACAGTTATCTCACATACACAGAGGATCTTGGGATTGAAACCCCTGTTGTATTGTGTTGGAGACCCCCTGTGCATAAAAGCCACGTGTGACCAAATAAAGTTCAGTTGTACTCCCGGAACTATGTGTCATCTAGTTCCAGCTTGTGGAGGATTCAGCGGGGAAAGTCCTGGTAAGGACTGGAGCTCCTAGTCCTTGGGATGAAATAGAGCTCCTGTTTCAGCTAGGAAGTGGTCCTTGGCAGAGATACCCAGCCGGGGTACAGGGAGCTCCGTTACAATATATATATACACTGAACAAAATTATAAATGCAGCACTTTTGTTTTTGCCCCCATTTTTCATGAGGTATACTCAAAGATCTAGGTTTTTTTCTATGTACACAAAAAGCCTATTTTTCTCAAATATTGTTCACAAATCTGTCTAAATCTGTGTTAGTGAACACTTTTCCTTTGCCGAGATAACTCATCCACCTCACAGGTGTGGCATATTAAGATGCTGATTAGACAGCATGATTATTGCAAGGGTGTGCCCTATGCTGGGCACAATAAAAGGCCACTCTAAAATGTGCAGTTTTATCACACAGCACAATGTCACAGATGTTGCAAGTTTTGAGGAAGTGTGCAATTGGCATGCTGACTGCAGGAATATCCACCAGACATTCCTGTGAATTAAAATCCATTTCTCTACCATAAGCTGTCTCCAAAGGCATTTCAGAGAATTTGACAGTACATCCAACTGGCCACTATTTCTGAAGAGAAACCATTTATGAATCTCCTGTAATAGTTAGAGAAACCAATAAACCTCTGTATGGCTTTTAACCCACTGGGTAATGGCCATTGTAGAATGGCCTCTAGTTTGCGAGGATCCATTTGGAAACCAGATGCAGAAATTTTATACCCCAAAAATTGAGCCTCATGTTGATCAAATATACATTTTTCAAGTTTACAATAAAGACCATTTTTAAGCAAAGTCTGTAAAACTTGTTTGACATGATCATGATGAGTTTGGATGTCAGGGGAATAAATAAGGATATCATCCAGGTATACAAGCACAAAAGAGTAAATATAGTCTCTGAGTACATCATTAATGAAGTCTTGAAATACGTCCGGAGCATAACATAACCCGAAGGGCATAACAAGATATTCGTAGTGCTCACTCCTAGTGTTAAACGCCGTCTTCCATTCATGATCCTCCCTAATTCTCACCAAATTGTACGCACTCCTAAGGTCAAGCTTAGTGAAGATCTTAGCACCCTGGAGTCTATCAAACAATTCGGATATAAGGGGAATGGGATAGGCATTTTTGATAGTAATCTTGTTTAATGCCCTGTAGTATATGCAAGGTTATAATTCTCCATCTTTCTTAGCTACAAAAAAGAACCCTGCACCAGCAGGTGAGGATGATTTACGTATATGGCCTTTACTTAAAGATTCCTTGATGTACTCATCTATGATTTTACTTTCTTGTGGTGATAGGGCATATGCCGCTCCTTTAGGAGGCATAGCCCCGGGCAACAGATCAATGGAACAATCATAAGATATGTGTGGAGGAAGAGTATTAGTCTGGCTTTTACTAAACGCCTCTCTAACCTCCCAATACTGTATGGAAATTTCGGGAGTTGGAGACGTAGCAGTGGGTAAAGCAACAATGCCCACTTTTTTAGAAATGGGTAACATGCAGTTTTTCTGACAGTGTCTACCCCATTCCAGTATTTCCCCTCTAGTCCAGTCAATATGAGGATTATGCTTGATAAGCCATGGGAACCCTAATACGATGGGACAAGAAGGGGAAGCAATTATCTGGAAAGTAATGTATTCCTTATGCAAAGCTCCCATTGTAATGCAAATAGGCAAGGTCTCATGGGTAATAAGAGGTTGAGATAGGGGTCTCCCATCAATAGCCTCAACCACTAGAGGTGATGATCTCTCCCTGACTGGTATAGTGTGTTTATTAACAAAATACAAATCAATAAAGTTACCAGCTGCACCTGAATCAACCAGGGCTTTGCATGAAAAGTTATCCTTGTTGCAAAAGGCAGAAATGTCAAGGAAAAATCTGCTTTGGGAATTACTAGAGGACGTATCCATTACACCTAAGACTTGTCCCCTTAAAGTTCTTAGGTGCGGAGGTTTTCCGGACGTATAGGACAAACATCTCTTATATGCCCTTTCTTGCCACAATATAAGCACAGACCTTCTCTTCTCCTATACTGTTTCTCTGCCTCAGACGGTCCTGTAACTCCTAACTGCATAGGTCCGGGTTCAGACAGCGTTGAGAGGTCAGGGACAACAGGTTTGGAGAATCGAGGTGCTAGTGACATATGTCTAGTTCTGTTTCTAGTGATTTCCCTGGTCCTGAGTCTATTCTTGATCTGCATCACATAGGTAATAAATACATTTAACTCCTTATGTAGGTCTTTGGCAGCAATTTTGTCAAGTATAACTTCGGATAATCCTTTTTTAAAAGCAGCAATTCATCTGTTAGTCCAGTCTACCTGAGATGCCAAGGTATGAAATTCTATGGCATAATCCGAGATAGACCGGTTCCTTTGCTTGATATGCATTAGGGCAGTGGATGCATCTTCCTCTCTGCCTTATGGTTCAAACGTCAGTTTGAATTCCACAAGGAATTCCTGGTAACAATGAGCGATACTCCTATTACTTTCCCACAATGGATTAGCCCAGGTTAAGGCCTTACCTTTAAGTTGGTTCATCAGATACCCAATCTTAGCTCTATCTGAAGGAAATGAACCAGGTGAGGCCTCAAAGTGTTACTCAATCTGATTGAGAAATCCCCTAAATTCCTGGATATTACCATAAAAATGCGGCGGAGGAGATAAGGAGGCATAGGTGCCTTATATACTATAGGTGGAGGTACATTAGGCAGTGGTGACATAATTGGAGAAGACTCAGGTTGTAAAAGAGCTGTCCTAGTATGGAGCGTGCTAAAAGCCTGGGCAAATTGATCCAATGGTGATGATTCTTCTCTAGCTTTCTCTCACAAGCTGCTATGTGCTGACACAATTCTGCAGGATCTATGGCCATGTCATAATGTCAGGATTACAAGTTGATCCAGAACTCAGTACTGTGTCACACCTAGGACTAAGGATAATGTATAACCGGACCTTAGAATGACCGGACTTAACGTTTCCAAGAGTAGTCAAAATACTTGCCGAGGTCAGGGACACAGAATCAGACACAAAGATGAGGGAAAGCCAAAAGTCAAGGATACCAGATATCAGGGAAGTCAAAACAAAGCCAAAGTCAAATACCAGAAAATCAAGATCAGGAAAGCACTGATAACGCATCTGATAACCATAGGCATAAAACCACAACACAGCACTGAGCAAGAGGAGAACTGGGCCTAAATACCCCTCCTGTGGATCCGATTGGCTGTAACCGATCTTTGACCCCAAAGGCAATTACCAGGTTTCCATTTGCATGATTGCTGCTCAGCACAAACCCTCCTGTGGATTTGATTGCTGCTCGGCACAACTTTTCCTGTCAGGACAGTAATGTTGCTCGGCACAACTTTTCCTGTCAGGACAGTAATGTTGCTCAGCACAACTTTTCCTATCAGGACAGTAAATGCCATTAACCACATTTTTATGTGTGGATGAATACGCGACAGCCACCACTCCACCATTCCTGTGTGCTACTAATGAAAGAGCAGCTGGCTAAGGCTGTAGGTCAGTGAATGGACATCACCAAAGATTTGTAAAGTTATTTTAGTGTCCAGTATGCCCTTCTATGGTGCATAGGTTGGGTGGTAGCAGTGGAAAATATTTAGCCTTACTAGCATATTAGGCTGGGAAGTGATGGATGAAAAGCACATCTCTGAAAACATATTGCATGTGATCAGGTGAATGGTATAAAATTGGTTGGGAGAGCAGGCAGGCACCAATCTTCAAGTTGAGATTGTGGTCTATGACACAGCTGCTAACATAGTCAAATAGCTTTGAGATGGTTCCTTTGTAGACCTGGTAATTATCTATGCTGCTATTTGGGTTATCTGGATCCGACACTGTGTATTGTAGCTATTTAACATAAAAAGCAAACAGTAGTAGGTGCGCAAAACACTATTGAGGATAGCCATGGAAAAGAAGGGGTAATCAGATCATATAAGATGCACAAATCACCCACCAACAGGAGCAATGTGGTACATATGTAAATATGAACCGGATACAACCAAAGTGAAAAAACACACTATAAAAGAATTGGAGAGGTTATGTATCAAACAAAAATATGCTTGCACTCTTCCTTACTGGTAGGTTTCACTGATCTAGAATATATAAAAATAAAACACAGACCTAGTGCAATATTGTAAAGATACAGTATGTACTGTGGTAGTCTATAGGAATTGAAATCACAATTGTGGAGTGGTTGAAGTACTACTCCAAACTATCAGGCACCAGGAGAATCAGCCCCTTGTGTGCATTGAATTCAGGCATTCTTTTTATTAATACTCCCCACTTCTGGCACCATTTTCTGCACTGCTCGCTTGTTTTTTTTCTCTCTCTCTCCCCCATCACTCTCTTCGCATTAGATATTTTCTGCCCTCTGCAAGAATGGTGTCTATGTTCTATCAAACCTGTCTTATCTGCACTCATGTCGCTTTAACCCTTGTATCAGAACTTAACTTTGAATTCTATGTTGTCTTTGCTCAGAAATGCTTTAGACTTGAGAAAGGGAGGTTCTCCTCAAAGCTTGTCATTACAAAATTATGTTTGTTCAATAAAAAAAGGTATTACAAGTTACAAGATTGTATCCATTTTTTACATCTGCATCACTGGACTAATACTGCTACAATTTCTAATATATATACCAAAAGTGCTCTCACTACTGCAAGGGATTCTGGGTAGACATATGCAAATGAGCTCAACAAACAGCCACATTCTTGCCTCAGAATTCCACTTTATACATGCATTCCTTGGAGTATGTGTCTACTGTTTACAGCAGCTTTGAAACAAGTAACACCAAACCTCCATAGCAAGCCAGTAACCAACCTCATTCTGATGAGTTGCATTAACAATGAAACAACTGTCCATGAGTTGTTCACTGGCTTTGCTCCTCTTCCTGAGTTGTGTTTCAAAGCTGTTGTATACAGCAGACACATACTCCAAGGAATCTATGTATAAAGTGGAATTATGAGGCAAAATTTTTGGGTTCTTTGTTGAGCACATTTGCATACACCTATCCAGAATCCCCTGCAGTAATGAGTGCACTGTTAAAGTGAGATTAATGTGTGAAAAGTAAGGCTCGACTGGTGTGGGTATCCATAAATAAAGCTATTACCCTATGTCAATTCTCTGTATTGTCAAAAGTTTTGAAAAAAATGCATCCATTCACAACTATGTGAGTATTACCAATAATCAAACTACCTGACCTCTGACCAATAAGACTTCTGCCCGAACCACTCAACTTCAACTGCCCTCTTAAAAGTTTGCAATGACATCCAAACTTGCATGGAACAAGAAGACCTAATTACATGATTTTGCTATTTCATGACGAAAAGTCATGATTTTATGAAAGACACGGAGGCGAGTATTGCTTAATCCTTTCTTTACTGTCCACCAATAGCAGCAAAGAATACAACAGTAAGAAAAAAAATGGTAACCATAGTGATAGGCCACACCCATACCAAGTCCCAGTATAATAGTCAGCACATCCCCACACATTTCCTCTTTCTTTGGAGATGCGAGACAATAATAACCAAACAGGAACGTTGAAACAGTACAAACTAAATAGAACCGGCGATCCGAAATCCAGCCGGACTCCGATCAGGAACCATAACGAAACTGGGACCGATTCATCCGTAAACAAGATTCCAACAGTGAGGGACCCATTACAGCATTGTCCACAGACTTCCTGGCCACTTGGTAAAGCCGAGAGAGAAGTGCTGGAGACCTTTGATCAACAAGGAATCAACCTGTGAAAACACAAAAGATAGGAGCCGAATGGTTAAATCGGTACTTGAACCAAAGTGCGTATGCCAGGACATAATTTTATAAATAGACAGAAGCAACACAGTGGGCATAGTTCATCATAGGCATTTAGAATAATCACATAACATGCGCAGGTTAATAAACGGTTGAAACTATACAAAACCCATAGTGCATAATGAATACCTACCAACCCTGGAAAATCTGCAGGTGAGAATAAACAACCGGGTGGGGTAAATCAGTAAAATAACTATGCAGGGTGGGACAATACTCGCCTCCGTGTCTTTCGTAAAATCATGACTTTTCGTCATGAAATAGCAAAATCATGTAATTTTATGTCAAGACACGGAGGCTCATTTTGCAAGTTTAAAGCCGATCAATCACTGGAGAAAAGCGTGAGGCAAAGGTCGAAAGTAAAACCCGCGAAAAGTGGATTTGCTGGACCAGTCAGCCATTCTCATCAGGTCTTCCAGACGTGCACCTGAATTCACCATGGACGTGGCCGATGCCCCTCGGGCTGAGTGGGCACCAAAGATGGATGTATCCACGCCGGCCAGAGACATCACCCATTTCACCCAGTGAGCCATTGTAGTACTGGACACAGGGGAGAAGAGGTGACGAAGCAAGAGAAACAGCTGGGGAGATGACGTAGCTCGATGTTCGCTTGTTCGAAGTTCATATTCCCGTAGGCAGGCCACCGGACATAGGGCTGGAGTACCAGAGAAGCTTGGATAAGAAACCGATCGAATAGCGGTCTTGGTGCATCTGGAGATGTTAAACATCACCCCGTCCGGAGTGAAAGACCTAGCATCATAGTCCAGGGCACAAACATCCGATACCCGTTTGCATGAAATGAGACAGAACAGGGAGACCAACTTGGCTGACAGCTGTCGCAGGGAGAGCTCTGCATTAGGCGGCCAGGAGGAGAACAGCGACAAAACGCAGGAGACGTCCAATGTAGATGAGTAACGAGGTCTAGGGTGGTGCGACAGACGTGAGCCCCTAAGTAATCGGCACACTTACGGATGTTGGCCTGCTGACTCCCGAAATCCTCCACGCGAGCAGTATTAACGACCCGTCCACCAGGAGGGGATGCTGGAGGCCTGATGGGTTCAGGAGAAGGTTCAGTAGAGACGGCAGCAGTCTGGGCACGTCCACCGCCAGTTCCAGGAGTTGCGGGAACCAGAATTGGGTCCCCCAGAATGGGGTTAGTAGGATCAGGTCGGCCATTTGGCGGCGAACTTGGAGCAGGACCCAAGGTATCATGGCAAACGGGGGGAAGGCGTAGAGGAGTGAGCCAGACCAGTCTTGCAGGAAGGCGTCCACTGCCTCCGCGGTTGGGTCCGGGCGCCAGCTGTAGAACCGTGGTAGTTTGGTATTGAGTCTGGACGCAAAGAGGTCAATGGCAAAAGGACCCTTATGGACAATATAGCAGAGAATACTCCCAGCGTGAACTCCAGTCCGCGTTAGTGTTGTGGAGCCCAGGGAGGTATTCTGCCTGGACCACCAGGTTCCTGTCCAAGCAATAAGCCCAGAAGTCCTTCGCCAAGCGGGCCAGGATTGCAGACTGAGTGCCACCCATGTGGTTGACATAGCGGACCGCTGAGATGTTGTTCATGCGCAGGCAGATGCAAGAGCTGGCAGTCCCGTTTGCAAAACTCCGGATCGCGAATGAACCCGCTAGGAGTTCCAGAGCATTGATGTGGAGGTGGGATTCGTCTGCCGACCAGCGACCCCCGGTAGTCACCCAGTGGAAATGGGCACCCCAGCCATGGAGACTGGCGTCTGAGTCCACCGTGAACTCTGGTTGGGAGCCAAAGATGGCCTTGCCATTCCAAACCACGAGGTTGTGGATCCACCAGGTCAATTCGTCACGAGTCTCCAAGTCCAGGGAGATCATTTCCGCATAGGACGCCCCCCCCCCCGCGAAGGTGTGTGATCTTCAGGCAATGGAGGGCACGGTAATGGAGTGGGGCTGGGAACACCGCTTGGATTGATGCTGCCAGAAGGCCAATGATCCATGCCAGGTGGTGTAGAGATAGCTGGGTGCGCGTTAAAGCGTGGCGCAGCTCCTTGCGGATAGTCCGTATCTTGGAGGTAGGGAGGCTCAGGAACTCCATGCGATGTGAAGGAGACAGGCAGGATTTTTCCCAGTTGAGGAGAAACCCCAGGTGGGAGAGGAGGTCCATTGTCCATTGAAGGTGTTTCCGAAGGACTGAACGATCCTGTGCCATGATGAGGATGTCGTCCAAATAGACGATTAGCCGGAATTCCCGACTGTGCAGCCAAGCCATGGCAGGGTGCATCAGTTTCGTGAAGCACCAAGGTGCTGACGATAGTCCGAAGGGGAGGCACGTGAAGCGCCAGGCGTCTCCTTTCCAGAGGAAACGTAACAGGTCCCTGGAAGACTCAGCCACTGGGACCGTCAGGTAGGCATCATTCAAGTCCAACTTTGCCATCCAGTCTCAATGAAGGAGTAAGTCTCGCAGGAGGTGGATGCCCTTCCTTTTGAAGTGACGATAGCGCATCAGGGTGTTTAGGGCACGGAGGTTGATAACAGGGCGCATTTGTCTGCCTTTCTTTTCTACTAGGAAAATATTGCTGATCACCCCTGTGGAGGACACCGGGGCCAGCTCTATCACCACTTTTGCGTGGAGGGCTGTTAGTTCTGCGTCTATCAAGGCGCGGTCAGTTGTAGAAAGCAAAATAGGGTGAGGCGGGGGTACGTGACATGGATTGTCGACCAGTTCGATGTGAAACCCCCGAACTGTGGTCAGAACCCAGACATCTGAGGTGATGGTTGACCAGGTGTGGAAAAAATGACGGAGTCTGCCCCCTACACACATATTGGAAAAAACATGAGGTAGATGTAAGCTTACCGTAAGGGCGTCTGGAACCGGGGTTCCCTCTGAAGCCTCTGGAACACCACGGTCTTCCATGAGAGGGGAAGAAAGGAGTCTGCTGTCTCGTCTCCTGGTAGGGTGTTCTCTGAGTGTAGGAGCCTCGTCCCGATCCACGGGCATGGTAATTGGAGCGGCCGGACAGACGACCCCTGAATCAGCCGGCCCTGGTAGAGACCCGGCCCTGAAACACCCTCTTCATGGAGGATTGGACCTTATCTAGGGCTGTGAATGCACCCATGAAGCGCCCCAGGTCCTTAATAAAAGAGTCCCCAAATAAGAGGCCCTGGGCGTCCTTGCCTGCCTCTATGAGGGCGAGGTTGGCCAGTTTGGGTTCAATTTTGAACAGAATGGCTTTATGCCTTTCAATGGACAGGGAGGCGTTTACACTGCCCGCAATGCAGATAGCCCTCTGCACCCAACCACAGAGTTCCTCCGGGTCAACCTGCCGGTTCTCGGCTCTGGCGATTTCAGCCAGATCAAACAGTTTGGCCAAAGGGCCGAATATGTCAAGGTGTTTATCTTGGCACGATTTAAGTGCTAAATCTAGACCCTTGCGGGGATTCCAACCCATTTTAGAGAGGAATTGGGTCACCTTAGGGTTCACTACAGGGGTCTCACAGACTTTGCTAGGCACCAATGGTCTAGGGCATTCCGCCCTAAGTTTATTACGTGCCGCCTTACTGAGGGGGCGTCGTACCCAGTTTTCGAGGTACCGTGCCACATGGAGCCATTCCACCGACCTCGGATGATGGAGAGCATCCTTGTCAAACATGGGTTCCCCGGACAGATCCATGAGGGTGGAGCCGCAATAGCGGGGGAGTCGCTCCTAGGGCCACTCGCAACCATCGCGGAGTGAGCAGGGCCAAAAGGGTCAGATTTCTGCCCACAAAAGTCGTCATCAGAGTCATCCAGTGTAGCGGATGACCCTGGGCTGTCCTACAAATTTCATGTGAATAACTGTTTTCGTGTACATTGCCAGTTTCTATGTGTTTTAAAAGAAGTGTATTCCTCTGATTGTTCGGTAGAATCATTCGAATAAAGCAAGGAAATGAAACTACCGAACAACCAGACCTCCCTTGTGTGAAGTGTGCCCTCAATTACTCGTGGCAACAATGTTGCAAGCAGGTAATTAACGAGCTATGCGGTAGGTCCTTTGTCTCGGGGTGGCCGCCATTCGGGAAACAAACATGTGGTGGCGGCCATTTTACAATCTCACGAACAGCGGTGTTTTGCCGTCAAGTGTCTGGAACCCAAATCGGACACTCGACTAGGCGAACACCGCTGAGACCTCCACCAGCCCGGTCCGTACGGTTCCTGTGAACCCTACCTAATTGCTGTACCTTTAGCCATTCGTATAAAGTGTTCCTTATACAGTGACCGACCACAGGGCCCCATCGCATGGAACCCAATTTGTCTGTTACATCCAGCGCGGTCGGTCTTTTTATTACCTCCATAAAAGTCCCGACCCCTGGTCCGATCTGGGTGATTTTTAGATATGTTACTCACCCAGATCAGGGCTATCAGGGGATGTGCCATTTAAAGGGGTACCCCTAGGTTTAGGGGTACATCCAGGAACTGGGGGAATACGAGTACAGTGTAAAGGGGAGTATGATGTAAGCTGAGGGGAGGAGATGTGTGGGCGGTTACTAATCCCAGATTGGATACTGTACTAATTGTTGAAAACTCCTCCCTTGCATGGGAGCATGCTTTATAAGGCACTGTGGAATAAAGATTGTGAGTTCTGCTCCTGAAACTGTGTGTCGTCCAGTTATTGGGATTGCTGCTGGGATGCTGCTGTATTACTTTAACTGCTGGAAGCCTTGCTTGTGGATTTACAATTGCCTTGTTCCTGAGTCTCACTTGGATTATAAGCGGAGATAACCTGGAGAATATTGTACCTCCGCTACATCCATCCTGACCCAGCGTCAGCCTCCTCAGTAGACCCAATTTCTGAGTCAGAGTCGCTCTCTTTTTGTGCTCTAGCACATTTCCACTGCCGCACCCGTTCTGCCTGGCGCGGAAAGGCTCTCTTGTGTGACATAGGCACGCTGTCATGGGTGGCTATAGTCACACCAGTCATGTTGGTTCTGGAGGCAGGGAGATAGGACAGATAGAAATGGAGTGGGTTTTCAAGATGGATACTTTACATCCGAATGGTCTAAATATAGAATTCGATCTTTTCAATTTTTTATAATAAATAAATAAACTTTACTATTTTTTATATATATATATATATATATATATATATATATATATATATATATATATATATATTTACCTTCATTTTTAGCCCTCTGTATATGCCCTATTCCATTTTTATTTAGTTATTTTTTAAATATATATTCTTTTATTTATTTTCATTTTTAATATATACTTTTTTTATATATATATATCTTTTTAATTTATTCTTTACATGAAATGTACATCTTACTGTCCTATTTTTTGATTATATTCCCTACCCCATTTACAACAATTGGGTTCTGTATTTTATGTTATTTATTTTATGTGACTTCTATTTATGTACATATGTATTTTTCTTTGTTTATGGGTTTTTTCACATACTAGTCTAATATAGTCTATTACTTTTCATATATGTTATTATTTTATGTATAATTATATATGCCTTTAAATTATTTGGGTCATTATACTCTTTGGCTGTATACTTTTATCTACTAAGACTTTTTTCTATGTATTTTATTTATCCTCATAACCCATAATGCTAATTTTCAGCCCCCTATTATTTTTTCTTCTGTTTTATTTAGTATATATGTGTATTATTATAGTAGTCAATGTACGATTGTATTTGCGTTCCATAGATGGAACGCAGAGTTAGATTGACTCTAACAGCGCCGCGTCACTTCTGGCGCGTCCTATATTGCCGTTTTCTACATTGCCAAATAGTATTATACTTAGTTCGTTTTTGAATTTTTATATGCATAACTACACTTACTCCACCACCTAATCCTACTGGAACGCAGCGTTACTACTTTGGTAACGTTTGCGTTCCATCGGTGGAACGCACAGCAAATCTCTGTGCCTGACTCTAATAGGGCCGCGTCACTTCCGGCGCGTCATATATTGACGTTTTTCTACATTGCCAAATAATATTATACACAGCTCGTTTTTTAATTTTTATATGCATAACTACATTTACTCCACCACCTGATCCCACTGGAACGCAGCGTTACTATTTTGGTAACGTATGCGCTCCATTGGTGGAACGCACAGTAAACCACGGTGTCTTCATGCCGCGTCACTTCCGGTGTGACGTGTGCGGTTCACCAACGGACACAGGAAACAGGAAACTCCAATCAAGACTCACCAGGACGGAATTAATATCAAGGAATCCCATATATAGACTCTTTCAGGACATATCCACACTTCTGAAGAAGCCTTTGTGATAGGCGAAACGCGTTAAGTGGACTTTGAAAGACTTTCTATATAGTACTTTTATTTATTTTATTCAATTATTGCTAAATAAAAAATTTTTATTTATATATTTTTGAATTTTATTTTTTTCCATCCTGGTTATCATCCTGCTCCTTGGTGGGGATTATACCACCTACGCTATAGAAACTAGAGCAAGTTCTGCTCTAGTAAATGTGAGTACTGATTTTATATCGTTTTACTTACTCATTATTTTATCAATATATATTGCACTATCTGGATTCTCCTGTCTCTCCACATACTACTCCATCCGAGATGACTGGGACCACTACTACCTCATATATATCCTTAGACTGGGATTGTTCTGTCCAGGCGTACTAACGGCAGAGCTCTAGGTTAGCTCTAGGATATGTGAGTGGAATATTAGCTTTATTCAATCACATATTTACTGTATTTGACATACTGCACTATTATTTTTTGTATGCTCTTTTTATTTTTGAGGTCATACTGTACAAGAGAACTATTACTTCAATTATTGTGTACGCATACTTTATTGTATATTTATTTAGTTCTTTATACTTAAGGCGCGGTTTCCTCCCTTTCTTTTTCAGGGAGATTTGAGTGCCTGGATTTGGCAGTAGCCTTTTTGGGTGCCTCCCCTTTAGGGTCAGTAGCCGGTTGCGCTAACCTTCTGCGGCCAAAGGGCGTGCAAGTAAGGCCTGTGATATGGTCTGGGAGAGGACAGAGGACATGGAGCCCATAGCAGCCATAATATCGTCAAAGACTGAGCTCTGTAGCGCTAGGGACTGGGTCTCATCAGACAGGGGCATAGGGTCCCCAACAGAAGAAGGAGAGGCAGAATTGGAAAATGGGTTATCTAAAACCTGGGGCATGCCCATCTCCCTAGGGGAGGAGGGACTGGAAGGCACTTTAGATCTGGGCATGGTAGTGCTGTGAGATATCCCCCAACAAAAAACTGAAACAACAATATAACCTTAGTATGGGATAAAGCTAAATAGAGCAGAGGAGACTAGCAGGAGTTAATCACCCCAATCTAGTATGACCTTAGAGGGTATAGATAGGGAGCTCAACAGGGTCCAGACTGGCAGATAGGAGAGAGCACTCACAAAGTCAGAGAGACAGGAAGTCAGAAAATGGCCGCCGGCAATCTCGCGAGATTTGTGGCATAAATACAGTCAATTCGTCAAGTTAAACAGCCGAACATTCAGCAAAAAGAGACGAATTCAATGGGATAAATAGATGAAAGTAATGAATAGGAAAAAAGGCGAATGCACTGAACGTTCAAATGAAAATTAGCCGATCGCGGCAAAACAGACGAATTAAGCTAATTGTATAAAAAACAGGTGAATGACATGTGTTCATGAAGAATCTACCGAATTGGTTAGAATTCTTACACGAAAACAGTCGAACAGGATGGAAAACAGGCGCAAAATGGCGCCAAATAAACGGCGAGAAGGAAAAAATGGAGCCAAAGGGTAGTGAGGAAAGCTATAATGAGATAAGTTAGTAATCAAAAGAAGCAAGTGAGCATGGATAACACACAGAATAAAACATAGGGAAGGTCTGGAACCCTGGGCTCAAAGGTAACCAACATAATATATAATATAAAACAAGCATGTAATAAAGCACAGAAAAAAAGTCCTTAGTAACTGGATAATTGAAAGCAGACAGGAATTATCAAGTAATAGAAGTTCAAATAACAATAAATAACTCATATAAACAAACCAAAAATCAATAAGAGAATAGTAGTATGTATGAGAGAAAATTTGTCATGTACTTATCTTTGGTCGGAGCAGCAAAGAAAGAGGAAATGTGTTGGGATGTGCTGACTATTATACTGGGACTTGGTATGGGTGTGGCCTATCACTATGTTTACTATTTTGTTTCTTACTGTTGTATTCTTTGCTGCTATTGGTGGTGGTGGACAGTAAAGAAAGAGTTAAGCAATAAGAGCCTCCGTGTCTTGACATAAAATTGGAGCTATTGTCCTTTTGTCAAGGCCTTTACACAGTAGACCATAACATTCTACTGCAAAAACTCAAGTATTAATGATCGTCCACTAACCTGGTTTCCATCATATATCAGATCGATCACAATGTGTGTCCATTTCTGACAGCGACTCCCTCCAGTCATGTGTGGTTTTCCCCAAGGTTTAATTCTCAGCCCCCTACTATTCATATTATTCAAAAATAATCTGCCAAATGTCTGCAAAGCCTTAAATGTATGCAGACGACACAGTAATCCACGACACAGTAATACACGCAAACAAACCCGATCTACCAAGACCAGTTAACAGAGGTAGAAAAGTGCATTGCAAAAAAAACTCTTCCTAAACACTGACAAAACTGTCACAATGGTCTTTGGAACAGTACCTAAATTACACAAATTACACAATTCCCATCTATGCATCAAATCAAAATCAAATAACACACTGACCGCAGTCCATTCTTTCAAATAATTAGGTATGTTACTTGACACAATCTATCTTTTGGCCTCCACATAGAAAAACTCCCATCAAAACTTTATCCAAAACTAGGTGCCCTTTACAGAAAAAAATCCTGCCTAAGCCACACAGTAAATGAAATGTTTGTACAGCAAATGCTAATGCCAATCATTGATTATGAGGAACAAGAAGTATATAAAAATACACAAGGGTGCCGATATCACAAATCGATTGAGTGGTAATTATATATCCACAATTTGTGATAGTGGTGCCCTCACTTGTGTATTATTATATACTTCTTGTTTCCTATTACTTTGTGGGATTGGGGAGTGATCCCTTTATAGAGTGGCCTGCCTGCACTGTTTGCTGCACTTTACCCCACCTACCGTTCCCTTATTGGTTATGAGGATGTAGTATATGCACCTGCACTGCAAACCCAACTTAATAAACTTACAACATTGTATAACTTGTTCTGCCGCTTTGTGCTACAATGTACTTACATGACTCACTATTGTGACATGTTAAAAGAGCTAAACTGGCTATTGCTGGAATGCACACACACCCTTTATCTTTCCAGCCTTGTGTTTAGGAGCTTTTCTGGGAAGCTCCCATCCTACCTGACCAGAATGCTCTCCCCAGCTGTTCCCAATTCCTATAACCTTTGATCTAGTACCAGAACTTTATTTAGTCTACCTCAAAACAAAAAGAAAGCGTCTCAATCCTAATTTTCCTACAGAGCTCTGCAATTATAGAACAACCTCCCGCACACTTTCAATTTTTCCCCCAGCCTAAAATCCTTTAAGATATTCCTCTCTACATTTGCCAAAACAGAATACACCTGTTATCATCATTCCCATATCTGGTGGCAATGCCCCATGATAACCAAATTTTGGAGGAGGATTCACACCCTCATCCAAACGGTGCTAGGTTCCAAAATCCCACTACTCCCTCAACAATATGTTTTCCTTCTGCCCCCCCTGGGCTTAGGGAAAGAACAACAGAGCCTGTTCAACCTACTGGCTATGGCGGCTTCACAGCTGATACCAGTATACTGGAAGCAGTCACAGATACCTACGGTCAGAGAATGGATAGGTAGGGTAGAAAACGTCAGACAAATGGAAGAGATTACTTATGCGAAATCAAAAAACTTCCAAACATACTCAAAGATTTGGAAACCATGCTCTCTATTCCTCCGCTCCTCACACTCCACTGAAGACCAGTCTAATCTCCCCTCACCATTTACTAGTAGCTCTACACATACTATTTAAGTACTACAACAAGGAAACGGATGATAGCTAGCACACACCGACCTACAAAAAGCCTACACAGGAGAAATAGTAAATAGCGTGGAACATTAGACTGACGTACACCATGATAGTCAAGCTGGGCCTCTGTTAGTCTTCTCATAGATGTCTTCAAAGGTGCACTCACCCCATATTGATAACTAAAATCTTCACCTTTTCTGTTATTATGTTCTGTTTAAGCTGTAATCTTTTCAACACTGTATGAGCCAACCGTGGGTAGGCTCCCAAGCACTTGCCGTAGTAAGTCACTGAACACTTGTCCTAATCTGATGCTTTGTTACCCGATGTACTTTGCTGCTTTGTTATGTTATTTTATATTAACAACAGCAAAAAAAATAAAAAGAAAATAAATAAAAAAAAAAAAAAAAAAAAGAATACACCTGTTATGGTTGATTATATATTTCATAACAGTTCTGTGTTAAATTGTGCATATGTGTTGTATTACATTAAAGGGCTCTACATTTCTACATTTTTGGTTTCCTGACATATTGCACAATTTTTTGCTCTTGCGTTTATGGTACATATGCATACCTGATTCGGTCGGATCAAGATTTTATCATTATATCCATTGGCGGGGATTGTACTGCCCAGGCGCTACATCTAGAGCTAAGATATAGCTCCCTACACTATAAGTGTATTTTATTCTGTTTTTAATTTGATATACTGCACCATATATTTCTCCTCTCTTTTCCCACTATATGTCACTTGGAATTTGAGGACCCCTCCAAGCGGTTCTCCTAATTTTTCAGCTCATTTACTACATATCAACGACCAGACAAGCGAGACTCTGGTTTGGGTGTAATAGCTGCCTTTCACATTTGGACATTGTAAGTGCTAGAAACCTCTTTTATCTTTTATTTATCAAAATCCTTGTGCTCGTCTATGGTGTACAGGGGAGGGAATGGTCTGAGGTCAGATTCTCTTTCGTAACTCCTCAAAGCACAGGTAAAAAGACTGAATTTAAATCAGCAGGCAGAGGATCCCTTGAAACAATATGCTCCACCAGTCCTGTCACAAAGTTCTCTTGTTGACTAATCCTTTATTTGGAGATAAGGTGTCCTGCAGATTGTTCCAATAAGGAAAGGAGAAGAGTATATCTAAAAGAAGAAAAACTACCACAACAAGAGGAGATCATCTTAAATTAGAGGGACAAAGGTTTAAAAATAATATCAGGAAGTATGACTTTGCTGAGAGGATAGTGGGTGCATGGAATAGGCTTAGAGTGGTGGTAGAGGTTAACACAGTGAGGCAGTTTAAACATGCATAGGATAGGCATAATGCAATCATAGATATAAGATAAGGTCAGGGACTAATTTAAAAAAATTGGCCATACTAGATGACCTGAATGGTTCTTATTCTATGTTTCTATGTTTCTACAGAGTACAGATTATTCTACAATTGTTTCTGATGGTTCTGTCATTTAACACTTTCACTAACGATGTTTAATGAAGAATAGTTCTTTGACAATGGCACCTCCTAGTTCACTGTCATTAATAATAATAACAATAATAATAATAATAATAATAATATGTCACAATAAGTTATAATTTTATGAAAGGTTGTAATATTTTTGTGAAATATAAAAAGTTACTAAAAACAAACTTAATGATGTAAGAAAATTAAATTTAGTTGGCGATTCTATACAATTTTTGAAATTAATAACATTATACATTTTTTGATCATTTTTATAAAATATATTTCTTATTTTTTTATACCCTATAATTACTCCTGCAATCTGAATACTTTTTTTTAACACATTGTATTTAATAAAATAAATCATATTTTTTTAGTTATTATCAAATAGTCTTCCCTTTAGGTTTGACAAACAATGCTAAGGTAAGTAAAATGAATTGTTTATTAATTTCAGCAACAATCCCCCAGTGATCCTCTCCAGCTAAATAATTTGTTATAAAGGAGGTTTTATGCTGAACAGCTCACATCAGACATTTAGACTTCACAGGACCAATAATCTGCACAAATTAATTAAACTGCATAAGATCTGATAATGTTTTTCATGAAATTATCTGAGAAAGGACAACATAAATCATCTACTCCAAAGAGTGCAACGCTTCACGAGACTTGTTCATAGTCACTGAATCCACCCAACATGCGAAACAACCTCCTTGAATTTGGATTATTGTATTGGTGATCATGCAAAGTGTGTGTATGATGTGTGATATGAACAAACTTAAATTGGAGAAAACAAAATCTGGGCAAAGAATGAATTCTAAAAACATCCAAATTCAGGTAGGTGGGAGGATTTTTCACGTTTATTATGTATTATGTACTTTTGTAGATAAGGAGTTCATTGATGAGGATATAACTGACTTTTTATTTTCTTGCATACTGTTTGGGAAATAATTGCTGGATCAGCTACAGATTAAATGTAAATCACCTCCAATGTTAGCTACTGCAACTTGTGTTACCTTGGTTGGTTTGAGATAGGTATGATTTTAAAAATTTCCATGCTGCTATTACAGTAGACAATGTTATAGGAACACTTTAAGCACTCCACGTATGCTGCAGCAGTTATGGTGCCTGCAGTGTCCTGTCACCCATGTTAGTTATTCAACTGTTTGCTTAGTAAAGACAAAAAGGGGAACACCTGGAATATGCTTTTCTCATGAATGGTGCTAGTTCTCAGGAATTAATACCAAAATATATGCACAATACAAAAAAAGGAACAACACACACATACAAATACAGTTTTAAATGTTATAAGGTTACTTAAAATCACCTATCTGAGCAAACAAATATGGAGATTCAGTTCCACCATATGGCCATATTGTGTTGAGCCGACCACTACTTCACAGTATCTCTTTTATAAGGTTACCTTTTAGATAGTTTTATACAATGTAAAAGTGTATTTGTATCTGTGTGTGTTCCATTTTCTGGATTAATCTGTATGCTAAGAATTTGAAAACCTTTATGAGGTCCACCGTTTGTGTGTGAAAAATGTGAAAAAATCCACTTTTACGAACTACATTATTGTTGTGATACATTTTACTTTTTTGAAACATTAATATTTGGGTTCAGTGTTAAGTCTTCCAAATATAACAGAACCCCCCATATACAGGTTTTATGGAGTTTTCCAATGTTACAGGGTCAAATATAGAGCATGCACATTTAATTCACTGGACTTTCTGTCAGGTTTGTCAGGCAGGTCTCTCAAATTGTAAGGAATTGGGTAAGGACAGCAGGGATGTTCTATGCTGCCCACCAGCATTTAGGATCAGCCCCTTAAAGATGGCATAGTACGCCTGCCATCCTTAAGGAGTTAAAATAAATTAAATTTAAATTAAAATTAAATTTAAAATTCCTAGTTACATTTGCTTCAACATCAGACAGAAAATATTGGCTTTTGCTCAGGGATAACCAGGCCTGTATAACAATACAGTGAGCTTTATTTCTTTAACTTTATAATAAGCTATACATATTGACACAAATGTGTTGGTAGGGAGGGCAGGTAGGACTAATAAGCTTCATAAGGTTGTTTCTGGGTACCTCTTAAATACTTCTTGGTTTGTTGGGTTTGTTGAGATCTGTTTTTCATTGAAGGCACACAATAGTTCCCATAGCCACACTCTACATATGCGGGATAGTATGAATAATATTAAATGAGGTTTGTATACAAAATCCCTATTACTTCTCCCATTATGTGGCTTGTGAGTTGAAGCCTTTGCAGGGAGCCCCATGTCAACTTGTAATCATTATTAATAGGGAGTCTGCGAGAGCTGGTGTGAGATTTGTCATTGGGAACCCTTAAGGACATTTGGATTATGTCCCAAAATAACTGCGAGCAACAACATTCTAAGTAAATTAATACAAAATAATAAAAAATAAACAGATGTAGTGTGGAGAGACCTGTATTCTACCAGTATTGTGAAACTGGAAATGAAAACTGTTTGCCATATAGTGTATAATGTATTTTTTCTATTAATTTCCATTTGTCATCCCACCTAAAGTATATAATTACATAAGTTTCCAAGGATGAAATGTCATGAAATTCTATAATTATTATACTGTATGAAAACATGTTTGTTTCAAATCGCGCCTTATTCAAGCATTTTTGTTAAAACAGACATGTAAAATATGTGAAAAGCAAAAAAAAAAAAACTACACAGAATACAAAAGTCCCATTTTCTTACCATCAATATAATCTGTGATACAATTGAATCTTACTGAATGAAAATATTTTCATTTTAGAAGTTTCCTAGAAACCTAAACTATGAAGTTAAGTTTGTAGATGATGAAGTATAAGGTAACATATGTTTTTATTTTCATCTTCAGGAAATTGATAACAACCACACAAACATCTACGAATTCCTACTTCTTGGCTTCCAAGACCTTCACAAGTTTAGGATCCCAATATTTATGTTGATTACTATAATTTATTTTGCAACAATCATTGGAAATAGTTTTATTATTACACTTGTATCAATCAACCATAAGCTGCATTCCCCAATGTACATATTTCTTTGTCACCTCTCTATTTGTGATCTACTTATCAGTTCCAACGTGGCTCCAAATTCTTTAAAAGTCATATTGCTTATTGTGAGCCCTATATCCTATAGTGAATGTCTCACTCAGTTGTATTTCTTTGGTGTGTCAGCAGTAATGGAATGCTGTCTGTTATCTGTGATGTCCTATGATCGATATTTGGCTATTTGTAAACCCTTACACTATACATCAATTATGAACCTTAGATTGCCTCATTGTCTTGCATTAGTATCTTGGATTGTGGGTTTTGCGCAGTCTATGATAACTCAAACATTTGTACTGCAACTGAAGTTTTGTGGTCCTAACATTATTAATCATTTTTTCTGCGATCTTGCTCCAATTCTCGAACTTTCCTGCTCCGATACATCAGTTGCACAAATTGAAGTTTCTATATTTGTCATTATTATAATTCTCTCTCAATTGTCCTTCATAATTTTTACCTATGTCTCTATTTTAATTTCCATTCTCGGGATCTCCTCCAGCACTGGGAGACAGAAAGCTTTTTCTACTTGCAGTTCCCATCTTGCTGTTGTATGTACATACTATGGGACATTGATTACTCTGTATGCAGCTCCATCTAGAGGATACTCATCTAATTTGAACAAGGTCTTGTCTTTACTAAATACAATGGTAACTCCTTTATTCAATCCAATTATATACAGTCTGAAGAACAATGAGATCAAGACTTTAGTTATCACAGTTTTTCTTAGAAAAGGGGATGATAGAAGATAGGAACTGGGCATATTATTTTAGCTATTTTCAAGGTAGTCGTTTTTTGTATGTGCCAATATATTTGGGGATTAATTTCATTACAACTGCAACTCCACCCACTTACTCCAACTCTAACTTTATCTGGTAAGGTGATCATACAAATTACCAAACACCAAGCCAGAGTGTAAGATGAATCATAAACCAAATGTCATACAATGGACAAACAAGCTCATCTTAATTTTTGATTCAGAATTTCAGACATTGGGTGGACAATAGCATGTTTATTAATTACTATGCCCTCCATTTATTAATATCAGAGCCCCCACACATGGCAAATGGCCATTTTTCAATATAAGACTGCCGTCTCACTGCCCATTCATGTGAGGTGGGGGGAATATTAGGTCCTCCCAGGTTTAATAATTGGAACTTTTGGTTGGAATTCGGATTGCTTAATGATCAGGGTCTTGGTGGCTTGGAATTCATTGCTTTCACCTGAATCACTGAATTTGAATCTCCACGTCTTTTTAACATCATAAATAATTAGAAAATACTATTCCAAGTTGCCACCTATTTTATTTTTAGACACGGCGAGACCGTTCATAATATTTAGAAGAACAAGACTCATTTACACTTTATGGAGTTATAGCATTGCTCCTACTGGTACACTTGAGTGGTCTAATCCCACCTGGATTTGAAGCATACCTCCAAATTCAGTTTTCACGAGGTATGCAGCAAAAGGAAACAATAAAAAAGAGAAACCAATGAACCATTATAGTATATTCAACAACAGGCCACTAAGTAAATAGGTAAGTGAGTGAAATGGGTTCTGTAATGCAGCATAGAGTGGTATCATCGCATTCGGAGATATGGAAGTGGCTGGAGTCATTTCCATATGAATGTTTAACAGAAAACAAAACTATATAGTGCACACCATAGGACTACTAAGTGCTAATGGAGAATTACTTACAATATGCAGAGCAAATATTGGTTTGCTCACTCCACAGGGCTAGGATGGTATATTCCCCATCAAGGAAATCTTGCCCAGACAGCAATGAGCAGTGCAGGGTGGTCCAGGGATGATAACAATTCATAAATATATATCCTTTATTGATAGTATAAAAACAACAATAAAATAATAAAAATATTTTCAAACACACTAACAGATTTTGATACCAAATTGTCTTTATTAAAGTGTTATATTTACCTGGAAGCCTTCTCCTGAAATTTGTGGTCATATTACATCATTGTCATGTGACCACAAATTAATTAGCATAAATGCATTGCAATCATAAGAGCAAAGCACAAGAAGCATAATTGTATGGGGTGTAGGAACTATACATTCTGCAAAAAAGTGAATATGTGAATTCCAACATAAATAAGAGGATGACATCCCCAAAATGGCACCACAAAGTGTTTATGTGACTTGAGATATTACAGGTAGTATAATATATATTTAAACCACAGGAAAGAGGAGACTTATTACTGGAGAGCTTACTGATCAAACTGCATTTATAAATTAATTTTAGAAGCAAAGATACAATATAAAGAGGAGCTTCTCCAAAATTGCACCCAGAGTTTACTCACGTGACTCTTCACATCGGATAGCTATAATAAAAGATATGCCATACAAACTTCAGCACAAATGATCATAAAGAGACACACACAATCACAATCAGAACAGGTAAGTATTACTACTCCTTCTAATAAACACATCTATTATTATTATTATTATTATTATTATTATTATATTATTTATAGAGCGCCGTCAAATTCCGCAGCGCTTTACAATGGTTGGACGAACAGACATGTAGTTGTAACCAGACAAGTTGGACACATAGGAACAGAGGGGTTGAGGGCCCTGCTCAATGAGCTAACATGCTAGAGGGAGTGGGGTAAAATGACACAAAAGGTAAGGATAGTATTAGACTAGTGACAGTTGCAGAAGAGGAATCAGTTGGGAGCTATTAAGAGTTTAATTGATACGTTTTTATGAAGAAGTGGGTTTTTAATGATTTTTTGAAGGAGTGGAGACTGGGTGAGCATCTAACGGAGGAGGGAAGCGAGTTCCACAGGAATGGTGCAGCCCTCGAGAAGTCTTGAAGGTGAGCATCAGAGGTGGGAGTACGGACAGAAGATAGACGTAAGTCTATCGTAAGGGCCTAGACGGGACATACTTGTGTATAAGGGAGGATAGATAGGTGGGAGCAGCATTATGTAGAGATTTGAAAGCAAGAACCAGAATTTTAAATTGAGCTCTATATTTTATAGGAAGCCAATGTAGGGACTGACAGAAGGGTGAGGCATGGGAGGTGCGGGCGGACAGGAAGATGAGCCTCGCCGCCGCATTCATTATGGACTGTAACGGCGCAAGTTGGGAGCACGTAAGACCACTGAGAAGCGGATTACAGTAGTCAAGGCGAGAAAGGACAGTGGAATGGACCAACACCTTAGTCGCATCTGGCGTTAAGTAGGGGCGGATCCGCGCAATGTTTTTGAGATGGAAATGACAGGATTTGGCGATAGAGTGAACATGAGGCTTGAAGGAGAGGTCGGAGTCAAGGAAAACACCTAGGCAGCGAGCATGCGTGGTGGAGCTGATGGTAGCACCATTGACTTGGAGGGAGACAGACACAGGAGTAACAACACTTGAGGGAGGAAAGAGCAGAATTTCAGTTTTGGTCAAGTTTAGTTTAAGGAAGTGGGCAGCCATCCAGTTAGAAAAAGCAGAGAGGCAGTCAGAGACACTAGTCAAGAGGGACGGGGAGAGATCAGGAGAGGACAGGTAGATTTGCATGTCATCTGCATAGAAATTATATTGGAAGCCAAAGGAGCTAATGAGTTTACCAAGGGAGGCAGTATAAATGGAGAACAGTAGGGGACCAAGGACTGAACCTTGAGGGACACCAACAGAGAGGAGTTGGGGAGAAGAAGCAGAGCCAGAGAAAGAAACACTGAAAGAGCGCTGGGAGAGGTAGGAGGAGCACCAGGAGAGAGCAATATCTTGTAGACCGATATTGCTAAGGATGAGAAGAAGCTGTTGATGATCAACAGTGTCAAAAGCCGCAAACAGGTCAAGGAGAATTAGGATAGAGTAGTGACCACGAGATTTTGCAGCGAGTAGATCATTGGATACTTTGGTCAGTGCCGTTTCCACAGAGTGCTTAGCGCGGAAACCATACTGAAGCGGGTCGCGGGTAGTTGGATGGGGAGTTAGGGTCAAGATTGGGCTTCTTTAGAATTGGGGTTACAGTTGCATGTTTGAAGGGCGATGGAAATATACCAGAGGAGAGAGAGAGATTGAGAATTTTTGTGAGAGGTGGAGAAAGAGAAGAAGACAGAGTACGGATCTATTCCATGAAAGCAAAGACAATAGCCAGTAATTCTCTGTTACCGATTCCATAGTCAGGGGCGCAATAACCACTTGGGGAGAACAGTCCATGACCAAAGGCCCAAGGCAGTCAGACATCTCCCTAACAAGAAAAACATAATTAATCACATATTACAGGGATAGTTTGCAGGGGCCTGTATCCACTGCAGGCACCATGTCTCACTGCACCCACCTAAGACCCCCTCCACCCACCACATCCCATGACTACATGCACCCACCACAGCCCCCACGCTCCTACCCCAGCCTGCATGTCTTCTTGTACCCCCGTACACATAACCTCATCCCATGACTCCCTGCACTAACCTCAGCCCCCCTGCACCCACCACAGTCCCCATGTTTTCTTGCACCCACCACAGTCATAAATAAGAGGATGACTTCCCCAAAATGGCAACAATTCTCCCTGCACCCACCAATGCCCCCACCAAAGTCCCCATGCCTTCCTGCACCCACCTCAGGATCTATCCCTTTCTGTACCCACCTCATTGACTACAGCTGATACGGCCCCCTGCAGCCACCTCAGCCATTATGCCCTTTCTGCACCTACCACAATCCCAATGCCCTACCACATCCACAACAGCCCCCATCCCTCCCTGCAAACACCTCAGCTTATATGCAACTACCACACCCTATGAATACCTGCACCCACATCAGCCTCTGTCCCTCTCTGTGCCCAACCTCACCCACTACAGCCCCTATCACTACTGCCACTATCCTACTTACACATGTATGCCAGCATCTATATTCCACACACAGAAGAGAATATATTATCCATACAAACACACATGTACATACACTCCAGTCCAAGTAACCCCCAAATGCCCCCTGCACCCAACACAGTTGGGTTGCTCCCATTCTAAAGGACCATATATTTCCACTTAGTTTCTACAGTAATTTCACAGAAACTAAATCAAGAGGCACAGTGATTCTGCTCTCTGGCACAATGGCATTTCTACACTCAGCACATATGACAGACACAGATGGGAGGTTCACATTTGTCAAAGGACATGTCGCTGGCCAACTATATAGCTTTGCAAGGTGCATCTCCCAATTTTAAACAATATGCCTCCCTTTCAAAAATACTGTCCAGACTAGTGGATTTTGCTGAGGGCATTTTAATTACAGGCGGGGATCCAAGGAGAGACAACACAGCAGGAAATATCCACACAGATTCCAGACATAGATGTAAAATAACAACCCTACTTTACACATACCAGTTAATATACAAAATCCCAGCACTAAACATTTTACATATTTCTCTCATGTCAAACATATGATTAAATATGACCTTTCTTTCCGGGAAAGCAGGACTGCCCTTGCATACTTGGGTATGGAAATGATCCTTCTAACATCTGACCTTTTTGCTCCTAGTTTCCTTCCTTATTACAGGAAATCAAATCTGATTTAATAAAATGGTGTAAACCTATCATGTCATTGAAGGGTAGACAGTCCTAAAAAATTATATTTTACCCAGAGTTCTATATATGATTATCGATATACCAACCTCTTTCTTTCGCAACCTTAAAGCAGCCTGCTCAAACTGCATCTGGATGGGTAGGAAACCACATCTTAACCAGGCAGACATGGTGAGAGCATGAAAAAGAGGTGGACTTGGTTTTCCCAATGCTCAGAAGTTTTACATAGCCAATCCTCTAATGATAATAAAAGACTGGACATTCACAAATGTAAACAAACCATAGAAAATGCGTGAAGCAAGCTTTCTTTCAATACCAGTCGAGACGCTACCATCGGAACTAGCCAAAATAATCACACTCTACCCACTCCACCCAAGCACATCTCTCTGGCACAAGCAAAGAACTAGGAATGGGTTATCTCCGCTTTGTTCTCCATTACTGTCACTGACATATAACCCCGCTATATTGTCAGACCTCACTGGCTGTTATCCTCCGTGACCATACATTAGTTAAAAAAAAAACATTTCAAATCACCTACTCGCTAGCTAAGAGTTCCAAATAATTTGAAGTAGGCCTAAAACTCCTCATGAGATGGTATCACACTCCAGACAGTAAACAGATGGGACTCTTCAATACTAGACGTATATTGGATGTGTGGTGCAGATAGAGGCACAATCATTCACATCTGGTGGCAATGCCATTTAATCAAAAGTTTTTGGTATGATATTATCCTCTTTATTCGCACTATTATAGCTAAAAGATATGACTGAGTACTCATTATACCAGTAAAGTTCGTCTTCCACTCATCTCCTTCATGGATTCTGATCAGGTTAGAAGAACTCCTAAGGTCTAACTTGCTACACATCTTAAATCCCTTAAGTCTGTCAAACAATTCGGTGATTAAAGGGATACACATTATGAACTGTGATATGATTAAATACCCTGTAATCAATGCATGGCCTTAAATCACCCGTTTTCTTTGAAACAAAGAAGAACCTATCCCCTGCAGAGGACTCACTGAGAAATTTATATGCTAAGGGTTTTATAATATACTCCTTCATGACCATGTTTTCTTTCATGGATAGAGGATACACTCTATTCTTAGGTATCATAGTACATTGTCATTTAAATGGTTAACCAAAATGCTATTTTTGAGCGATCTGTGGAATATTGATAATGTATATTAACCTGGTTGATAGAACCAAGGCAGTTTAAGATATCCCCACTATAGCGTTGTGGTGGAGTCATATGAGCAGGGAGATCAGAGCGGTTAATCTCATAGCAGGTGACATAATCGAAGATACACTGGCAGCGGATTGTGTCTCCAGCTGCATATGAGCCATGCAAAATAGTATAGTTTGGAGGGTCTTGGAAAATTGATCCATACAATGATCTAACCCATTTATTCTCGATCCTTGAAAGGTGCATAAAGGCCCTGTTGTGCAATCTGAATATGTGTAAGGAAACCCACAGACCCACAGAACCCATCAAGGTTGTAGATGTCATAATAATAGTTAAAGAAAAAGACAAGGTCAAAGGAAGGATAAAAAAGACAAGCCAAATATCAGAAATGTTGTAGAGTACAATAAACTAAAAACAAGCCAAGATCAGTAACAACATTGCTTCAGAATACAATACGCAGTATTGGGCTATACAAGAACCAATACTGATTTGAACTAAAAAGGTTGGCAATTAAATAGCCCATGCTTAATAGTAATTGGTTGTCCTCATTTTAGAGTACCAAAAGACTCAAATTCAGTAATTTGCTGAATTCTTTTTTTGTGGATATGTTTGGTTCCGCCGAATGGTTGCTAGCTGTCTCACCATTCAAACATTGGCGCGAACAATCTTAAGGAGATGCACACAAGCAGCATGCAGCATCTATATCCCTATCAGAGCTGCACACAGGGTTCTTGGAACAGGTAACATTACAGGAATAGGAGTAAATCAGAAGATAAGATGACCTAAGAGGGGGTAATTCTAAAAATTGAAGCAGTATACTTTATTTTGAATATTTTAGAAAAGACAAGATAACTATTGTTTATGGCATTTATTTATTTGCCGAAAATGTTTTAATTTGGCTGATAGAGATGTCCCGAATAGTTCGCTGTCGAATAGTTCCAGGCGAAGATAGCTTGTTCGCGTTCGCCACGGCGGACGAACATATGCAATGTTCGGTCCGCCCCCTATTCGTCATCATTGAGTAAACTTTGACCCTGTACTTCACAGTCAGCAGACACATTCCAGCCAATCAGCAGCAGACCCTCCCTCCCACTTTTTTGACTGTGAAATAATAGCAGTCAGTTTACTTCACGCGTGTGCATTTCAGGGCCTGCCAGGGCACAGTGTCACAGCAGTAAAACTCATATCTGGTTTAACATTAGTGTACATTTAAAAAAAAAAAAACACTTTTTGACTGTGAAATAATAGCAGTCCATTTTCCTTCACGCGTGTGCGTTTCAGGGCCTGCCAGGGCACAGTGTCACACCAGTGCAACTCATATCTGGTGTAACAGTAGTGTACATTTAAAAAAAACAACACTTTTTTGACTGTGAAATAATAGCAGTCAGTTTCCTTCACACGTGTGCGTTTCAGGGCCTGCCAGGGCACAGTGTCACACCAGTGCAACTCATATCTGGTGTAACAGTAGTGTACATTTAAAAAAAAAACTAGAAATTTGACTGTGAAATAATAGCAGTCAGTTTCCTTCACACGTGTGCGTTTCAGGGCCTGCCAGGTCACAGTGTCACACCAGTGCAACTCATATCTGGTGTAACAGTAGTGTACATTTAAAAAAACAACACTTTTTTGACTGTGAAATAATAGCAGTCAGTTTCCTTCACGCGTGTGCGTTTCAGGGCCTGCCAGGGCACAGTGTCACACCAGCGCAACTCATATCTGGTGTAACAGTAGTGTACATTTAAAAAAAAAAAACACTTTTTTGACTGTGAAATAATAGCAGTCAGTTTCCTTCACACGTGTGCGTTTCAGGGCCTGCCAGGGCACAGTGTCACACCAGTAAAACTCATATCTGGTGTAACAGTAGTGTACATTTAAAAAAACAACACTTTTTTGACTGTGAAATAATAGCAGTCAGTTTCCTTCACACGTGTGCGTTTCAGGGCCTGCCAGGGCACAGTGTCACACCAGTAAAACTCATATCTGGTGTAACAGTAGTGTACTTTTAAAAAAACAACACTTTTTTGACTGAAATAATAGTAGTCAGTTTACTTCACGCGTGTGCATTTCAGGGCCTGCCAGGGCACAGTGTCACACCAGTGCAACTCATATCTGGTGTAACAGTAGTGTACATTTAAAAAAAAAAACTAGAAATTTGACTGTGAAATAATAGCAGTCAGTTTCCTTCACGCGTGTGCATTTCAGGGCCTGCCAGGGCACAGTGTCACACGAGTGCAACTCATATCTGGTGTAACAGTAGTTGACATTTAAAAAAAAACTAGAAATTTGACTGTGAAATAATAGCAGTCAGTTTCCTTCACATGTGTGCATTTCAGGACCTGCCAGGGCACAGTGTCACACCAGTGCAACTCATATCTGGTGTAACAGTAGTGTACATTTAAAAAAAAACAACACTTTTTTGACTGTGAAATAATAGCAGTCAGTTTCCTTCACACGTGTGCGTTTCAGGGCCTGCCAGGGCACAGTGTCACACCAGTGCAACTCATATCTGGTGTAACAGTAGTGTACATTTAAAAAAAACAACACTTTTTTGACTGTGAAATAATAGCAGTCAGTTTCCTTCACACGTGTGCGTTTCAGGGCCTGCCAGGGCACAGTGTCACACCAGTAAAACTCATATCTGGTGTAACAGTAGTGTACATTTAAAAAAACAACACTTTTTTGACTGAAATAATAGTAGTCAGTTTACTTCACGCGTGTGCATTTCAGGGCCTGCCAGGGCACAGTGTCACACCAGTGCAACTCATATCTGGTGTAACAGTAGTGTACATTTAAAAAAAAAAAAAATAGAAATTTGACTGTGAAATAATAGCAGTCAGTTTCCTTCACGCGTGTGCATTTCAGGGCCTGCCAGGGCACAGTGTCACACGAGTGCAACTCATATCTGGTGTAACAGTAGTTTACATTTAAAAAAAAACTAGAAATTTGACTGTGAAATAATAGCAGTCTGTAACGGAATGCAGTATGATAGTACACGATATCCGTTGGTATCCTCAGGAAATCCACAGTCAGAGTAGAAAGCACGGCAATATCCCCAATCCTCCCAATAACCGGACGAAACACAGTTTGGGAGTCAACTAAAGGGCTTTATTCACAGCTGGCATATTTATACAGTTCCCCATGCAAGGGGTTTCCATACAGTAATTCCAGGGGATTTCTCCCATCATGCAATATGACTTTCCCAGCAGGCATTGCTGCACGAGAAGGATACTCCCACTAAAATAGACGATTAAGTGGATTATCCCCTCGTGCAGCAAAACTGACAATTTGCTTTAAAATACATAATTCACACAATATTCGGTACTTTGGAATAACCGAACGTTCGGTAGGTAGCTTGGGTCGAAGCGCATACTTTGTGAGAATACCGCTCTGATCCCAGCTGAACTAACCGAACGCCGCACAGAATACATTTAAACATTGAAGTTAGTTTAAAAGTACCGAATAATTACGGGGAACATAATGTACCGAACGCGGAACTCCCGAACGCTCTGGAAGTCCAGCGGTGTTCGGATCATTGAGTAGCCGTTTTTAGTTCCAGGCTCTAGACGACCGAACACCGCTGCAGAGACAAAGGATCCAAGATGGCCGACCGCCGCATGGTCGGTAGTCGAACGACGGCCACCTAGGAGAGCCCTTAATTACCGATTGCAACAATGTTGCAATCGGTTAATTGGTGCCACACGACCTGTGAATGTGTGGTCGACCTGGGGAGCCCACATTCGTACGGTGAACGGCCAAGATAGCCGAGTTTCGTCGTACGAATGCTTGGTATGCTGGCAGCGGACGGCTGCCAGTATGCGAACGGCCATAATACAACACCTATACATTTAACGGTATACATTATGCAGTCAGCCTACGGACAACCTGTGATGAATATAGTTCAGAAGTGGCTAGGTTTGCCACACAGTCAGTTTCCTTCACATGTGTGCATTTCAGGACCTGCCAGGGCACAGTGTCACACCAGTGCAACTCATATCTGGTGTAACAGTAGTGTACATTTAAAAAAAACAACACTTTTTTGACTGTGAAATAATAGCAGTCAGTTTCCTTCACACGTGTGCGTTTCAGGGCCTGCCAGGGCACAGTGTCACACCAGTAAAACTCATATCTGGTGTAACAGTAGTGTACATTTAAAAAAAACAACACTTTTTTGACTGTGAAATAATAGCAGTCAGTTTCCTTCACACGTGTGCGTTTCAGGGCCTGCCAGGGCACAGTGTCACACCAGTGCAACTCATATCTGGTGTAACAGTAGTGTACATTTAAAAAAAAAAAAAACTAGAAATTTGACTGTGAAATAATAGCAGTCAGTTTCCTTCACACGTGTGCGTTTCAGGGCCTGCCAGGTCACAGTGTCACACCAGTGCAACTCATATCTGGTGTAACAGTACTGTACATAAAAAAAAAAAAAACTAGAAATTAGACAGTGAAATAATAGCAGTCAGTTTCCTTCACGCGTGTGCGTTTCAGGGCCTGCCAGGGCACAGTGTCACACCAGTGCAACTCATATCTGGTGTAACAGTAGTGTACATTTAAATTTTTTTTTGACTGTAATAGATTGAATAGCAGTTAGTTGTCTGCAAGCGTGTGTGTGAGGCCTACAGCGTCTACTCTGCCAACTTCTGCCAGTGCACAGTGCCCATATCTGTTGTCACAGTAGCTTGCACGCATAGTACCACTAATTGAAAAAAAAAATGACAGGCAGAGGCATGTCACCCCGCAGGGGCCGTCATGGTCGTGGTGCTGTGATTGCCTTTGGCCCTAGAATAATGCCCAGTGTTCAGAGGCCATGTACCCTGAACTCGAAAAGTTCTGAGGACATAGTTGATTGGCTAACACAGGACACCCAATCTTCTACAGCTTCCGCTCGGAACCTTGATGCACCATCCTCCTACAGCTTAGCTTCGGGCACCTCTCAAGTTACCACTCGCCCGCCTGCCGCCACCACCAACACTAGCACCACAGCCGCTTAACTTGATCTGTCAGAGGAGTTATTTACACATCAGTTGGAAGAAATGAGGGATGCACAACCATTATTGCCAGAGGATGTAGATAACAGGGATATGTCTTAGTCAGGCAGCATTACACACATGGACGTACGGTGTGATGATGATGATGTTGTACCCGCTGCTGCTTCCTTTGCTGAGTTGTCAGATACAAGTGAAGTGGTTGATGATGACGATGCGTCCGTGGATGTCACGTGTGTGCCCGCTAGAAGAGAAGAAGAACAGGGGGAAAGTTCAGATGGGGAGACAGAGAGGAGCAGGAGACAAGTTGGAAGCACGGGGAGGTTGTTGCAAGGAGCTAGTGGCACAGTCAGACAGCATGCATCGGCACCCGGGGTCAGCCAGACAGCACGCCATTCAACGCATGCTGTTGCCACCACCAGAATGCCGTCATTGCAGAGATCAGCAGTGTGGCATTTTTTTTGTGTGTCTGCCTCTGACAACAGCGATGCCATTTGCAACCTGTGCCAAAAGAAACTCAGTCGTGGGAAGTCCAACACCCACTTAGGTACAACTGCTTTGCGAAGGCACATGATCGCACATCACAAACGCCTATGGGATCAACACATGAGTACAAGCAGCACACAAACTCAAAGCTGCCATCCTCCTCCTGGTCCAGCATCTTCAGCCACGTCAACCACTGCTGTCCTCCTTGCCCCCTCTCAACCATCCGCCACTCCGTCTCTCGCCTTGAGCAGTTCCTGCTCATCTGCCCACAGTCAGGTGTCTGTCAAGGATATGTTTGAGAGTAAGAAGCCAATGTCACCAAGTCACCCCCTTGCCCAGCGTCTGACAGCTGGCTTGTCCGAACTATTAGCCCGCCAGCTTTTACCATACAATCTGGTTGAGATTTGTAGCTATTGGGACACCGCAGTGGAAGGTACCCGGCCTAAATTTATTTGCACAAAAGGCAATCCCCAACCTGTACTCGATTGTGCAAAAGGAATTAATGGCATGTCTGGCACACAGTGTTGGGGCAAGGGTCAATCTGACCACTGATACTTAGTCTGCAAAGCATGGTCAGGGCAGGTATATCACCTACACTGCGCATTGGGTAAACCTGCTGATGTCTGCCAAGCATGGAATGCGTGGCTCTGCAGAGGAGTTGGTGACACCGCCACGACTTGCAGACAGGCCTGCTGCCACCTCCTCTACTCCTCCTACTCCATCCTCTTCCATAACCTCCTCGGCTGAGTCCTCTTCTGCTGCTGCGTCTTGCTCCACATCAACGGCACCCCCTCCCCAGCTCCCCAGGTACTATTCCACATCCCGGATACGGCAGTGTCACGCCGTCTTGGGGTTGACTTTCCAGAAAGCATAGAGTTATTATATTTTTGTCATACGTGGGGGTATCATGTGGAAGCCGCAAAGATCCCAGACTCATGCCACTCTCACTGGAGTGAACGCCGCTTTCCTGGATGCCTCCAGCTGCAGTTTTTTCCATGGAACTGCAGACAGCTCTGTACTATCTGCAAGATTGCCAGATTTCCATTGCAACATCACACCAACTACAGTCGTTCTTTAAAATTAAAGGACCCTGTGGGTGTTACACTTTATACTGACCTATTAGTGATGTCATATGTGTTGGACTTCTTGCACAAGTCACACCCCTTTGTGTGTCCTGGTGCATTGTGATGATGGCGCCCAATCGTATTCTTTCTAGCCCTATATAAGTTCCCCACTTGCTGGGAACCATTGTCCTGTCATGGTTCTTGTTAGCCATTGCCCATGTCATGGTTCATGGTTCTTGAGTGCGGTTATATTATTTTGTTTTTCCTGTTGTTGACCTGGTTTCATATTTTGACTATTCTGACTCTCTGTATCCCTTTGACCTTGGCTTGTTTTCTTGCTCTTGTGTACCTTGTTCTTGTGTAAAAAGGAAATCATTCTTGCTTCAATTGTATATCTTGCAATTTGATGATTCTTCCATCACCCTCTTACAGGGAACACAAGTTGGACGTCTTGCACAGGTCTTCACCTAGGCATCCTTTATTAGTACAATTTCTTGCCTTTAGGACATAACTTATAAAAGGCAATCATGACAGAATATTTTCATCATGTGTTCTTAAGTGGTTAAGTAAGGCCTGGTAAATATATCCTATTCTTCCTTCTATTTTGGGTAACATCCTTCTTCCTGTGTGTAGAGGTTAACCAAATCCTGACAAATTTAGAGTTGTTAGCACTTTTTAATTGCGCTCAGGATCTATGATCCTAAGACCTATATACAATTTTTATCTAAATCTATTGATCTACTGATTTATTAATTATCCTTTTTAAAGTGCCTCACTAACATGTTATAATGTATATATATATATATATATATATATATATATATATATATATATATATATATATATATATATATATATAACACGAAAACGGGAAAAATTCTTGCACTCCAACAAAACAGTAAATTGGTACCTGGTGCTCTGGTAGCAAAAATAATATATCCAAGAAATACCGGCACTCCAGGAATTCTTTATTCAGTTCAGGACGTCAACGTTTCAGCTCCTCATGGAGCTTTCATCAGGACCAGGTCCTGATGAAAGCTCCATGAGGAGCTGAAACGTTGACGTCCTGAACTGAATAAAGAAAACTTATATTATTGAGAATTCCTGGAGTGCCGGTATTTCTTGGATATATATATATATATATATATATATATATATATAGTGAACGTAAAAGTGGCATTGTGGTTGATGGAAGATACATCAGGCCTGATTTGCTAAACTGCAACCTGAGAATTTTCAGTTAAATGCCCCAGGGAAGATGTTAGTGTTTGCAATCTACATTGCTGAGGTTCTGCAAAACATGGTATGGGTCCCTGGGGCGGAGTATTTGGAGAGTAGGGTGGGCCAATGCTCCAACAGCATTAGTTGCTGTGTAACAAACCACAATTTAGATCTGACTTAAGAGTTAACTAAATTGACACTCACCTGTAACTAGTCAATTAGTAGACAGACCTTTAAATGAAGAGGGCAGCCTGCTGCAGAGTGAGGGAGAAAAAGACAGCTAGGAGAGTGAATGACAACTGTGTTCATTGCAAAGGCATTTATTTTGTTTGGAAAATTGGTAAGTGGGAAAGCCACCCAATTGCAGATAGAAATTTCCTGTCTAGTAAGAGCTCAAGTAAGAGCAAGGGATTTTGTTTGTTTTTGTTATTATTTAAAGCACCTGTTTTCTTATTGAATAAAGAAAAAAAGGAAAATCGAGCTGACTGTGTCCTGGACTTTATATACCCTAGAAGGTGGTGGTTACTGCAAGGTCTGTGACAGCCCTACCTGTAAAAGAGGTGGTTTGTTACAATATATATAACGTAACATCGTCACTGAGTACCGTGCCCACTTGCTTGCATGCTTATTGTTTTCAACAAATCACCAAAGTTAAAGTTTTATTCAGTTTCAATGATATTGGAACACAAGGGTTACTATTTGTTCTTTGAAGCTAATGCCTATTAACATTTCAAAGGACTTCCTATCTAAGAGGCAATCAAGACATATGGCAAATAAAGGGGTAAGTTTGTGCTGAAGCCAGACTTTCAGACCACTTTTGTGTGACTTCTGAGTGACTCTGTTGGGGGCCCCAGCTTCGAAGATTGAAGGATTGTTAGCTCTGCCCTTCCATGTAAACAATTAACCCCTTTTGAAATATTAAAATATGTTTGTGAGGTGTTTGGAACTATATTAGATTTTTCTGTACCTGAGGGATAATTACATTAAAGAGGTTTTCTCACGCAATTATCTCTCAGTCACAGAGGATCTTGGGATTGAAACCCCTGTTGTATTGTGTTGGAGACCCCTTGTAGGGGTCTGTGCATAAAAGCCATGTGTGACCAAATAAAGTTCAGTTGTACTCCCAGAGCTATGTGTTGTCTAGTTACTGAGAGGGGAAAGAGCTATGATCAATGCTTAGCACCTTGTTCCAGCTCATGGAGGATTCAGCAGGAAAAGTCCTGATAAGGAAAAGAGCTCCCAGGGTTGTGTGCCATCCAGTCCCTGGGAGGAAATAGAGCTAGTCCTCTCTCCTGTTCCAGCTAAGAAGCGGTCCTTGGCAGAGGTACCCAGCTGGGGTACAGGGAGCTCCGTTACAATATATATATATTGTATATATACAAATGAAACTATGTAGCCTCTTGTTGTCAGTTTCTAAGATCTGTCAGATTGTACGCTGCTCTTGTTAAAACATTGAAACAATATATCTCGCAGTTATTGTACTAATTGTATATATAGGCTACATATTTTAATCTGCCAGTGCATTTGGACCTAGCACTGCAGACTGGCTTCACTGCAAGTGATACATAATTCCATTCTCTTCACCTGCTGGTGAGGGTTATAGTATATAGATTTCCACCTTATATTTCATTCACTATTTGCCATTGAGCCGCCTCCTATATTCTGCTATCCCTCCTCCTGTCTGGTTTGCGGAGCTCATTAGCTCTCCTTTGGGATTTAGATGTGGTGTGATTATTTTATTTTGAAATCTTATGTTATGTTAATAAAATGTGATTTTAACTGTATATGTTTGTTTGCAAACCTAAGGAACTTTATTGTGTCCTCTGGACTTAATGTCCTTGGATCCCTTCAGTGTTCAAGTGGGGAGAGTCACATAGCAATAGGAATATACATAACGGGAGAAAAAGGGGAGGATAAAACTAAGTGGTGAGTCAGAGTGAATCAGCAGAGTATCTATCTGACTCTGTGAGAGGAAGATGTCAAGTGTAACCAACGGCATATATACTAATATTCCTTGCCAATAGGTTGCTTCGGCAGGTATCAATTTGAATAGGTATTCAAATAATACTATGAGAATGCAAAGATGAGTACTGTGGTGAATACAATTACATTTTAAATGCTAGAGTAATCACTGTAAATTCCCTTCCATGCCAAAACAGGCACCTCTTTCTATTCCCACACTCAATGTCAGATACACTAAAATAATCCTCCCATGTCTTCAAGGGCACCTACTGTTGGTCTCACATTAGATCCCAGTAAAGAGGAAGGCATAGCTAATAGTAAACACTATGACTTCCCTCCCGTGCCTTCAAGGGCACCTATCGCTAGTCAAACTCTCTACTACTATTGGATGATCGCTTCGTAAAAAAGTGATTGGTTTAAAACATCAGCACGGTAGCAAGTCTGTGTGCTATCATAGGATGAAACAGTATAGCACTATCAGGACCCCTGATGCACGAGTTTCGCCCAACCTGGCTTGTCAGAGGGGAAATCTCTATCCCACTCCCTGTCACTAAACCTCGCTCCCTATAGCATGTAAGCTCATTGAGCAGGGCCCTCAACCCCTCTGTTTCTGTGCATCCATTTGTCTGGTTACAATTGCATGTCTGTTAGTCCACCTATTGTACAGTAGTGATGTCGCGAACACAAAATTTTCGGTTCACAAACGGCGAACGGGAACTTCCGCAAACGTTCGCGAACCGGCGACCCGGGCGAACCGCCATTGACTTCAATTTTAAAACCCACAGGGACTCTTTCTGGCCACAAAAGTGATGGAAAAGTTGTTTCAAGGGGACTAACATCTGGACTGTGGCATGCCGGTGGGGGATCCATGGCAAAACTCCCATGGAAAATTACACAGTTGATGCAGAGTCTGGTTTTAATCCATAAAGGGCATAAATCACCTAGCATTCCTAAATCACAATGGATATGGATTGACACCTGACATATGACATATTGACACCTTGACATATGGATTGACACCTGTCCTCAGAGACCCTGATACACACTGACACAGAGCAGAATAGGGACTGTTCCCCCTACATAGGGTCACTTGGCAGATATGGATTGACACCTATCCTAAGGATCCCTGATACACACTGACACAGAGCAGAATAGGGACTGTTCCTCCTACATAGGGTCACTTGGCAGATATGGATTGACACCTATCCTAAGGATCCCTGATATAGACTGATACTGATATAGATATATATAGAATGTCATTCTAAGTGTATTTTGTTACCAATATATATATATATATATATATATATATATATATTAATAACAAAATACAGTTAGAATGAAATTGCATGTGAATATATAATTTATATTACATTTTGTTTCAATATTTTATTTATTTATTTTATTTATTTATTATTGTAATTATACGTATACATATATAATATATATATGTACATCTATTATATATATATAATATATATACATTTTATATATGTAATATCATTCTAAGTGTATTTTAATATTAATATATATATATATATATATACTAATATTACATCTAAAATACACTTTGTATGACGTTACATATATATAATATGTATATATAATATGTATATATATAATATGTATATATATATATATATATATATATATATATATCCCCATGTTTCCTATATAATATGTATGTGTATATATATATATATATATATATATATATATATATATATATATATATATTACATATATATTATATATATACATATATTATATATATAAAATACTTTTAATTTAATTTTACATTTGTCTAATTCTTTTTTTTTTTACACCTCCTACCAGCAGGGGTACTGTCTAATATTTTAGACAGCCCCTCTGCTGGCAGATCCACAGCCAGCTATAGGGGGCCATGTGATCGCTCTTTGAGAGTGATCACATGGCCACCGGGGGCCTGATTTGCCGGGGGAGGGCAGCCTGGGCTGTGAGGCAGCCCTCCAGAAGAGGATCGCGGTGGAGGTGACTACATCTCACCTGCTGGGGGCTTAAGTCGTTAGGTGTTCTATGCCGCCGCAATAGAATGCCATAACGGCGTTAAGGGGTTAAACCAACTAAATAGAATCAGAGAGAGAAGGACTGGAAAATGGCACCTGATGAAACCATCAATTGTGATGTGAACCGTAAAATAGAAGGAGATTACAGTGACCAACAGAAGGTAAAATGTGTTTTTTATGAGCGGGACATAAAGAAGAGAGTCTGATTGTGGCCGTTATGTGTCGGTATGATAAATACCTTATCATTTACCTGATAGGCGTGGGATCGCAACTTGTATGTATACTTATATGCCTATTGATGTAAAACTTCTAGACAGAAAAACAGCATGACAGAATGTTAATATCCCGTTGGATATCATGAAACATAAAGGAACATAGTAAAATGCATTTAATACTGAATTGTGTAACGTATGATCGAATGTATATGGAGGACCTTGCATGGGTCTGGCGTGCAGAGGAAAACCCCTTGTAAATGTTAAGGGTTTTGTATTGTATTTGGTAGTTGTAATGAAGGCAGAGTGAGGCCTTGATATTTGATATGGACTTAAATACCTGAAATCTCTAAAACTCACAGAGAGTATCTTTTAGTAGACATGCTTATGGCTTTTACCTGAATCGTATTTGTAACGATTGACATAGACGTGTTTTATTGGTAGCCAATGTATCTGAACGTACCTAATTTTAATGTCCTGTGAAAATGCAATATTACTGTAACAGGAGGATGATCAGAACTACCAACTGAATTGGTACTGAATTAATGAAAGAGTTTACGTGAACGGATTATACCTAAAGGTTTGATTTTAAGACAGGGTAATCGCCGCATGGTATAATTAGAAACTGGATGTACAGTAAAACCCATGAATGGGTTGCCAAAGTAATGAACAGTAAACCCAATTAATTAATTACCAGCTGGATTTAGCAGCAACACTCACATTAACCAAACAGTACCTGCCACATAACTGTTTGTAAGCATAAATCTTTCTCTTTCTACGTTTAATTGTATGCATTTCTGATTAACATACATGCAATTTTAAACAGTTTTATAGATAACACAATAAGACGGATTACAAATTTCTAAACACAATACATTTTTATTTATTTTTTCTGAATTCTTGTTTTGAACAGAAAAATCAATGAGCGGTAAACCCCCTAAAATGTATTAACCAATAAATGAGAATTTGAGCGTTTGTTGATTTAATCTTTTGTCGGCTCTAATAGAACATGCGAATGGTTTTAGGATTACTAAGTGATCCAGCATGCAGAATAATATCACACCTAGGACAGGACTAAGGATAACATATAACCAGACCTTAGAATGGCCGGACTTAACATATGCAAGAATAGTCAGAATACTTGCAGAGGTCAGGGATACAGAACGAGACACAACGATGAGGGAAAGCCAAAAGTCAAGGATACCAGAAATCAGGGAAGTCAAATGAAGCCAAAGTCAAATACCAGAAATACTGCGATCAGGAACACTCTCTCGGATAACCAGCTAAGGGAAACCACGACAGGTCACTGATTAAAAGGTAATGTGGGTTTAAATAACCCTCATAAAAATGTAATTGGCTGTATGTGGCCTCAGACCCCAAAACGTGTGTGCACGTCTATGACGTGACATAGCACGCATGTAAGCGCCATATTTGATATGGGCAAAGGCTATTTCCCTATTAAAAATGAAACCGCAGTGGCTGGTGTCTCTAGTAATGTACACGCTGGGGACCCGGATGGAAGGATGTCGGACTTTGATCTGCTGTGGGTGAGAAGTATTTATTTCTGTTAGCGTGACCGCTGTTTTTCTGTGCGGCCACGCCGACAGAAACCCGTGGCACCGTGACAAATGGTACATGAAATATTAGCGTTCATGAGTTAGGGTAACTGATTTTTGTCTGTTCATGATTTTGTCCATCACATTCTATGTTTCTATGTTTCTATGTTTCAATCCCCATGTTTTTTAGGCCCAAACATGAGAACAAACTAAACGGTTATTCCCATGTGTACACACGTAAACTTGCCGGGTCTCGTGATGGGAAGCAGGAACTAACAGCAGTGGAGCCGGAGGTCTGGAGTCAGTGAAAACCGCAACAGGAGCATAGACCAGGTAGCAGCAGTGCGGGATGGACATGACTAGAAGTGTGGTTGACCAGAAGTGCCAATTGCCATGGACACCACATCCGGAAAAAACAGGTAAACAGAGGAGATTGAGTTTTATAGGACAAACTCCTCCCACAAATTCAGGCCTATGGCTATATATATATATATATATATATATATATATACACTATATACGATATACTATATGTGTGTATGTGTGTATATATATATATATATATATATATATATATATATATATATATATATATATGTGTGTGTGTGTGTGTGTGTTTAATAATACACACTATAAAAAACAAAAAACAAGCCAAAACAACACAATTGTAATCAAATTTCAAATCAACAAGTCAATTACTCTATTTGATAAGCTTCAGGATCAACAATACTTCCTTTTTGCACTTACATTCTTATCAGTGATGGACAATAAAATGGAGATACCAAGTTCCCAGCAGAGCCCAGCATACAGAACTAACAATACTAGCTGATTTATTGAAACACTTGTTAGTTTACCAATCATTTAGAACAGGGGTTCCCAACCCATGGTAATCATACCCCCAGGGGTACAATCACTAGCAGACCCAACACGCCAGACCCCCCACCCGACCTCAGCTCAACTTCCCAACCCGACAATTCGGCCTGGACAGCCATAGCCAGACGAATAAAAAGACCAAACCATGGTGACATGAATGTCTCCACAATGATTTCTGCAGACACATTTGCAATGGGGTTATTGCTGAAATGTATGCTTTGTATAACAGAATTCCCCCCCTTTGTTTTGTTTTTTATAACTCCCTCCCCCCTTTTTCTTTGTCTGTATTTTTTTTTTTTAATTCTTTATTTTTATTGTGCATAGATGTACAAATCATCCTGCATTGTCACAATAACAAATGCAGGGGCATGCAAAAATCACAACGAGATCTGGTACATAACATTTTGGTTCATGCAAGGTATTACGTTGTTTCATTTCTTTGTATCTGCACAGTTTTATGGTAAACTTAAAGTACGCTAACAGAACTTTGTAAAGATGTATGTGTTTGCGTTAGTGTAGGCTAATATAAGTTATGTCTGGCTATACGAAGGTAACAGGTGTTATCAAGGCTTACTAGGTAGACAGTCATTAACATCGTCAATCTGGCATATGAACTTGAGGAGTGGCAAGACTTCACATTTTAAATAAAAATAAACTAAATTAATAATGTGCAGTAAACGATTGTGTACATAGCTAGAGTAGCAAGATGAGAATAACAAAATAGTCGTACCAC
Organism: Pelobates fuscus; assembly: GCF_036172605.1. NCBI lineage: Eukaryota > Metazoa > Chordata > Amphibia > Anura > Pelobatidae > Pelobates > Pelobates fuscus. Next base: position 410,523,338 of record NC_086319.1, on the reverse strand, counting down.
TGGGCTATAATGAGTAGGCTGCAGCGTAGCATATCCCATAACTGCCTGAGCAAGGATATCTAACGTGTGTCTCATTTTGTGAAAGGACAAAAAATACAAGTTAGCTTTACGTTTACAGGCGTAACGTACGCGCCGTATGTCGCTCTTTAAGGCATGGGGGTGAGTGCATGAATTCCTATAGGTTGCTAACGTGACAGTTTGTCAAGTGTGCATGGTAATAAGTAGATATAAGTGGCGTTAGATTGTCAACCTGAGGGACCCTCCTGTGACAGCGTGTTGGGCTTTGGAAGGTACAAGGACTCGTCTCTGTAGGTTTGCCAGAGGGGGTCCCCCTGACGTTTTGCTTCAAGCCTGGGTTGGGCTTTTGTATCTGAGCGTGCGGTGACCTTTAAGCTAAGTAGGTTACATCTGGCTAAAGAGAGCTATATAGGTAGGTTCATAGAAAGGTCAGCTGTATTGACCGAAGCATGCATATCGAGCTGATTCGAGTGCATGGGGGGGGTTATTACGGGAGGGATAGAGATATGTCAGGGAGGGATTAATACGTGAACACCGACTCCTATCATTAGCCCAGAGAGTTGTGCTATACTGCTCTCTTTAAACTACAGGGCAACTGGATGTGTGAACGTGGCTACCGAAGCCGGGAAACACATTTAGCCGGCAAGGTTACACGCTGGTCTCGTTTGTCTGGCTAATTGGGGGGCCCGGCGGCAATAGCAGGGTGAGAGAGTATAGACATAAAAACAATACGTTCAGGTAGTACAAAATTAAACTGAGGGTGAAAATGAAAAAATAAAGATATAAATGAACTGGAAGCACATTGTCTATTGAGGCTCACTGTCAATGATTCCCTCCGGGTCTGGTTGCTTCCTGCGCCGCTTCTGCATCTTGTCGGCACGTCTCCTGAGTAAGGCCGGAGTAGTGCCAATGCCAGCCAAGGTGAATGGGCAGAACCAGTTGAGGACGGAGGCTAATATGCGAGTGTTCCGAACAATAAACGATATAGTCTCAACAAGAGTGCTGTGTCTTGCCGTGGCTCTCAGGTGTCCGCCAGTTGTCGGTTTACCCGTTGTGCTTTGTAAGCAGTGGAAGACGAAGCTGTGGTGTTTGCTGGTTGAAATGTTCTGATGTTTGTAACATCCCAGTTATGATAAGGTTTCGGCATCTGGTCAGAGGTGGCTTGTTCCCGTTGCGGTTGCAGGCCCAACGCTGTCAGCACTGATTCCGTTTCCGAGGGGTCGGTTACCCGTGTTGTTGCGCCCTTGTGTGTGAGGATCAGGCTCCTGGGGAATGCCCAGCGATATGGGATCGAGTTCTGGTGGAGAACGGTGGTTAAAGGTTTCAGGAGGTTTCTCCATATTAGCGTGGGCCTAGAAAGATCCTGAAAAAATGTTAGGTCGGCTGTCTCAAAGAGGTGGGATGCCCTCCCCCGCACCGCTGCCATGAAGGTTGCTTAGCCTGATCGTGTCAGGAATTGGAGGATGACATATCTCGGTGCCTCCGCTGGGGCTTTGGCGGCTCTCGGGATTCGGTAGACCCCTTCTGTCGGGACCGTTTTAGCCTGTTGCGGTGTGAGTATAACGGAGAGGAGTCGCCAGATATATCCAGGTAAGTCAGCCTGGGTTATTCTCTCTGGGACCCCCCTTATCTTTATGTTTCGGCTTCTGTGTCGGTCCTCTTCCGCATCCATGCGGGTGGTAAGCTGGATCTGTGCAGCTCTGCGTTTTGGGCCTCCAGTTGTAAGCACCGTGCATTGAGGTCTTTCGAGTCTGCCTCTGTCTTTTTTACTCGCCCTTCCACCGTGTGAATCTCTTCCCGCAGTGTCGCTATGTCCGCCGCGAAGAGGGAGCGGATGTTGTATAGGAGGGCTTTTATGTCCCCCTTGGTGGAGGGCAATTCATTATCCTCGTCCGAGGATGTGCTGTGTAAGCCCCCTGTGCCGGGGAATTCGTCCAGCTCATCTAGGATCTGGTCTCCGGAGGAGGCCGAGGCTGTGTCGCCATCTTGAATTGGCGCGGGAACCGTGGCGGCCTTCGCAGGGCGGAGGAGAAATGCTCCGATATCGTGAGCCCTCGCCAGTTTTGCAGCCCCCTGGTGCTTAGACTTCTTGCCCATCTTCAGGTGACCCAATTCGTCTCCCAGATTAATTAGTTTGGTCTATTAAATAGCGCTATACAAGCTTTTAGCTGCAGAGCTCTGTCGATGCACGTCTGCTACAGTCGGCTGTTGGCTCCTCTTTGTCTGTGAAAAAAGTGAGGAGTAGGTTATTCTTGCCAGGTTTTAATGTTATTCCATTTTGATAAAACCCTAGTGGTGAAACGCGTTAATGGATTTTATTATATACTTTTAATAATAAATTACGTTTGGCTTTATCTCTGTGCCATTCATACTTTTATTATATATTTTTATCACTCCAATTTTATATTATCTTTTCCTGGCATTTTATATATCCTAAGGTTGGGATTATACCGCCAACGCCATATCTCAAGTGCAGTGTCATCTGCACTTTATACTGTGAGTATATTTATTTTGTTTTGTATCTATACCACATCTTATCTTCGGAGAGCACTATCTGTTGTCTATATATTTTTCTCCCTTCTCCTGAGAATTGGACAGCACCAGACCCAAAGTGGATCAGAATTTCGTGATATCCTACTAGCAGGGATTATACTGCAGAACGCCTATTCCCCCTGAGCTGGTCATAGCTCATGCAAATGTGAGTTCATTACATTTTTATTCTTCATCTGCCACGTACCCCACAACCTGCACCATTGGTCCTTTTCCCTTTTATATTTTACATATCACGGGAGGATCTAAAGCATCATAAGAAGAGAGAACATCCTACCAGTGCAACAAACATTGACATTTATCCTTCTTTTATTTTTATATTTATTTTTATATTTTTATTGGGACTTATTTTATTGTATTTTTAGGTCTCTTTTGGCGCAGCCTTTTTCTCCCTTTACCTGTACATCCTCTTTGTCTGTATTTTATATTTTTATTCACCACCTCACTAATTCCTACTATGCTGTTATTGATGCATAGCAATGTGTACAGGGCAGGGCACTGTTGCACTGTAGATATGTCCGGTGTATTGGAATGCACCCAAAGTTTTGTTACCACAACACCCTACATGGATTCCCTTGGGTTGCTGTTGCCCCCCAAAAACTAATAGCTAAGTCTCCCAAGATCCCTAGGGGCACACTAACAGGATCGAGAGACAGCCTCCACTAAATGTTTCCCTATACTAATGCCTATTACCAGGGCTAAATAGGTACACAGGTCCAATGCCGGCATCCCCTGGAATCCATTCATAAACAATTCTGGGGTGGACCTAACGTGCACCCCCTGATGCATCTGCTCTGGAATCCACCAGCGGGAGGTAAACCCAGCCTTCACGTAGGACTCGGGCCCCACCACGGACATAATCACCTGCCCACACGAAAGAGCAATCATATCCCCCACCCATGCTAGCATCCAGTACGGAAGCTTCAGAGTGTCCCTAATTAAATAACCTGATTTGTTGCGGAAGCCTGTGCCCACTGCCCGCTAGTTCTTGTTGATACCAGGCTAAATGGGGGCCACTGGACAGTCAGCATGGGCAAACTCCATAGCCACTTACAACTCCCCGGCGGGATACTTAACCACCCTCACCCATCCCTCACTTATCCGTATCCCCTTACACAAAAACATTTCCCTTTTTACATTCTCCATTCATCAAAGGCGATAGGCTGGCTCCTTTTGTACACCTCTACACTGATATCTTGACTCCTCTCGCGCTCTCTGAAATATTCCTCCTCCACTCACTCTCCTCTTTACCTAGACGTGTTGGAACCGTACTTCGTCGGTAACCTTGGTCTACTGACTGGCCAGATTGATAAGCATGTCTCACCTCTCTCAATGGTTTCCAGCAAACAGGGCCGGTACACTTTGACCTCCATCCCACTGACTGGGATACCTATGCACTCACCATCCCACTCCCCCCTTTTTTCATTTTTTCTACTGCCTCCTCCCTCCCCCCTGTTAACTACACTATCCACCTCCCTTCCCCAACTCTATGCCGCTCTGCATAATCCAGAGCCACCATGCCACCTCCCACCCTCAAACTCCACTGTACCTTTATTAAAGTCAAAGACCTTAGCACAAACGTAAAATGCCATGGCCTGATGCACTGGTCCACTCACACAGGCTTCATGCTTCAAGAAACAAACTTCACTGACCAACGCCACTTTCCCCTTGTAAATACACATTTTAAACATTTTTATTTAGCAAACTCGCCAGAACCAAAGACTAAGGGAGTTGCCATTCTGCTTTGGAACAGCTGCCCACTTACAAACATTCGCACCTCCAAAGACCCCAAGGGGACAAATAGGCACCCATAAGATCACCTTCTGGGACCAATTTAAAACCCTCCTGCCTCATTATCAGAGGCGACATCAAGGCCAAACACACCAGCCACTGATCATAAAATGCAATCCAGACAGGCGGCCAAATCTACCTGGAATGACAAACTATTTTCCACATTTCTATGCACATCCAACCTTCTAGTCATATGGCGAGCACAACATCCCACCATGCTAGATTACAACTTTTACTCGCACACACACCACTCCCACTCCAGCATAGATGGCTTCTTAACCTCACCAAATGTGCAACCTTGGGTCTACCAGTCAGATATCGGCAACACCATACCCAACCTTACTCGTCCATGGTCATGTCACCTCCACCCCCCCCACTGATGCAAGATAAAACGGTGGTCCAACAGATCACTACCCACATCAAATATTTTTTTAAGATCAAAACTACGCCAGACATGACCCCAGTGGTCACATGGGCGACCCACAATGCAGTGATACGTGTGTACCTTGTCTCTTTGGCCGGCAAACTTAAGAAACATCACCTGCAACAATTAACCGATACAATAGCAGAACTGATGATCTACCACACACTGACCATGCACCCCTCACAAATGAACCTTACATACGTAGTGACATGGGAATGAGACTTGGGCCCCCTAGATGACCTATCAGATTGGCAGGACATATGGGAGGCTCTAAGTTCCCTAACTATATATGTCACACACAAGGAACAGACATATCAAATGTGATTTTTGGGATACCTCACGGCCACCAGACTCCACAAAATGGGTTGACTTCCAACAATCTCTGAAAGCTGTGTGGCAAACCAGGAACCTACTTACACTGCTGGTGGCAGTGCCCTAAGCTCAAACACTTCTGGAAACTGGTTCACTTACTCATTGAACAAGTCCTCACAAAACCTCTTCCAGCCAAACCCTGGACACTCCTATTTTCTTAAGCTACAAATTCCCTTACCAGAAGTGAGAATAAACTCAACTCCAGAATTAAGCTTAGACATTGGGAGAACTGTGGCATTACGAAGAATTTCAACGGGTATAAGAAGATTCTCCTTCACACGATCAACTACATATCCCTGAAGAATTCCCTTATATATTACTTTGGACGAAACGCGTTGGATATATGGACTCACATTGTTCTTAATTTTTTATTCTAAATTTTATTATGTTTTGATCTCTTCTGGTCTTGTTACTCCTATTTGGAATTGTACTGTTCGTTCCATGCTGCTTTGGAGTTCCACAAAGAGTGGAGATATGCTCAGAACTTCCTTCTGTTTGTAAGTGTACCCAATAAATCTCTTTTGTACTTTTTATAACATACTTCACCATGTATGGCTTTTTTATCCATTTCTTTAAAGACATATACCTACTCGAACTGTGCATTTGAAGCTACTATCAAAGTTCATACTACACATACCCCAAGGGGGTGAGAGGCCTGATTTTCACCTTTGTTTGTGAGTTAGATATCACTACCACTTATTCACTTGGTATATATCACTGTGTTGTGCTATGATCTATATATTTTGTTTTTTTAGATTCTACTACCATTGTATATAGAATATTTCTACTCTGGTCTTATTTTCAGGTTGTATACATACGTTGTATGCTTATTAGATGTGGGTTCCACTTTGTTGTCTTTTGTTTCACTATTTGGGTGATCAGTGAGGTTCACCTAGGACCCCTTCAATCTAAAGATTTATTATCTTTAATTAGCTAGTATACTACTTTGTTTTCACTTTGACGTTTATTCCTCACTTGTATACTACTAATACATTATATCACTTCAATTCAACTATGGCTTCTAAAAATATATATGATGAAATAAGAAATGAGAGAAAAAAGAGGATTGATTCCTTATTTAAAGGAGGCCCTCTTCCTACAGAAAATTCACTAAACCGTACATTTGTACAATTAGAGCATCTCTTGGAAAAAGAAACCCGCAAGTGGTGGGAAATAACCTCATTAGAGCAATATCTAGCTTCAAACATTATACCTCGGGGATTAAGAGTTTTAAAAGCCCCAGCTTTTGGTTTGGAAGATCATCTATTACTAAAAGACTGGCATCAAGCTAGCGATGAATGTTCTAAGAAATACATGGTTAGCTTGATCGAATATCAAAGGAGGTCTCTTACCTCACTAGAAGATGAAATTAAAATCTTAGAGAATGATATCTCCAATTTTAGAGAACCAAAAGCCGTAGAGAACAATTATAATATTCTTAAAGAAAAAATCAAGACTGTAGATGAGAAAATCTCAACAACAAAATCTACTAAATTCAAAAGAGACCAAGACGATTACCAAAAAGGTAACCAAAGAAATTGGTCCAAGTCTAATTCTCAATTAAAACAACGAGATTATCTTAATAAAAATAAATCACAATTTAGAGTCCATAACCCAGCTGGCCGTGATTTTAAGGCAAGACGTAATTCTTCTAATTCTAATCCTTTCAATCGTACACGTCCTGCCATTTCTAATTCTAATTCTAATTCAAATTCATATAATTATTCTTATTCTAATTCTAATTCGTATTCTAAATCAAACTCTAGGAAACGTAGCCCTCCTCGTTCCCCTACTCATTCACACTCCCAGAATGACAATCAAGATATTTTTTTAGACAAGGGGGCGAGACCAAAAATCAGACCGAATACACACATTCCCAACCCAAAACAGGTTTCAAGCACTAAGATCTCCAATAAAAAAAGACCCCATTCAGAGGTAGAGGAGGATCAGACTACATCAGTGCACATCCCATACAGACAAAATTAAATCAAACTGAAGGTATTTTCAATCTCTCACAGTTGAATTTTCATTGGATGAATTAACCCTCCTAAAGAGAGGACTTAAGTTTGCACCTACAACTAACATTAACAGTTTTAATCTATATTTGGACAACCAAAAATTCTTAAAAAAATTAACTATTAAACGATTTTTCCAGAATAAAGATAATGATAACTCACAACATAATACAGTAGTACAGGAAGAACCATGTCAGGTATTGAATAATGATTCAGAGTCTACACTAGACATTACACATACTCCTTTTAAACCTACTTCTCATTTCTACCCCTGGTCCGCCAAAAGCAAATATTTGGACATTTTTAATGAATTAGTTCAAGCAGACCTTGACAAATTAACCAACAATAAATATCATCTTAACCTCAATAAAAAGGAAAGATATGCTTTAAAAATGTTAACTGAGAATCCGAATATAATCATTAAGGAGGCAGACAAAGGAGAAGGTACAGTAATAATGGATAGATCATACTATATGGAAGAGGCATATAACATTCTAAAGGACACCAACACGTATGAAACTTTGTCACAGAACCCGACCCCTGGGTTTTTACAATCTCTAAAACAACTACTGGATTTGGGTATTGAAAGAGATATTCTAACAAAGAAAGAATATGATTTCATCTTTAACCCTAATTGTAAAATAGCTACTTTCTATTTCTTACCCAAGATTCATAAGAACCTCCAGAGACCTCCTGGCCGCCCTATAGTTAGTGGTATAAATTCCCTCTCCTGTAATTTGTCGGAGTACGTTGACTTTTTTCTTCAACCGTATGTTTCTCGCATTGACTCATATATCAGAGATACTAAGCATATTCTACAAGATATATCCTCAATACATTGGAAATCCACATATGTTTTGGCCACTACAGATATAACAGCCTTATACTCAAATATCCCACATGATAAGGGCATTCAGGCCATTAAAGATATACTCATTAAACATCAATGTCTTCCCCTTATTCAAATTGAATTTTTAATACAATGTATGTCGTTTGTATTAACAAAAAATTTCTTTTGGTTTAATGGTCAGTACTTTTTGCAGAAATGTGGCATCGCCATGGGTACCAAGTTTGCCCCCAGCTTTGCCAACATGTATGTTTCCCATTGGGAACAGCGCCATGTTCGGCTAGGCCCACAGCTGGGGGGCAATCTGGTCCTATGGCGGCGCTACATAGACGATGTGTTAATTACATGGGAGGGCTCCACGGAGAGTTTGGATCTTTTTTTCAATCATGTCAATTCGAATGATTATAATCTCAAATTCACTTACAACACCAGTTTAGTGTCCTTAGATTTTTTAGACCTTACTATCTATATAGATCAAAATCAGCTTCAAACCAAGAAATTTTTCAAACCAACTGATTGTAACAATGCTATAGATTTGTCTAGTGCCCACTACCCTCCTTGGCTCTCTAATGTTCCCAGGAGCCAGTTAGTTCGTCTCAGGAGGAACTGTTCAGATAATGTTACATTTGCACAACAAGCCCAAGTAATAAAGGCACGCTATTTAGAAAAGGGCTACAATTAGGATCAAATAAATACAGACATACAAAATATATTAGCTACAGATAGGACTGTATTCTTGAAAAATCATCACAAAAGACAACACATTAAAAGCAAAAATACGATTGACTCTAAGAATAATAAATTTCAATTTGCATTTGTTACCCAATACAATCCACATGCCAATAAAATAAAAAAGATTTTAAATAAATATTGGTACATTTTACGACGCGATAGTGTACTCAAAGAGATTATCCCTGATAGGCCCATGATTATCTACAAAAGAGCGACCAATCTTAAAAATAAATTGGCTCCTAGTCTTCTTCCTGCACTCCCTACATCTACTTCTGGTTCTTTTCTTCAACCTCTAAAAGGTTTTTATTGTTGTGGACATTGTTCCACGTGCAAACATCAAAAAATTAAAATTACTAGTTTTGTCAGTACTCAAACTAAAACAACATATGTTATTAAAAAACACATTCAGTGTTCTACCACTTTTGTGATTTATTTACTTCAGTGTGGATGTGGAGCCCAATATGTGGGTCGTACGACTAGAAAACTCCACATTAGAATTTTGGAGCATTTTAACAACATCAAAAAGGGTAAACTTGATCACAGTGTTCCCAAACATTGTAATTCATGTCCCCTTTTTTGTTGGGAAAATTTCCAGGCTTTTGGTATAGAACATATCACACTAGGCTGCAGAGGAGGTGACAAACTCCAAGAATTAATCCGGCAAGAAGCATTTTGGATTTATACACTAAAGACGTTGCATTATGGTCTGAATGCTGAAATAGATCTTCAAGGTCTGATATAAATATTTTTAATATTGGCTGTATTATTTAAATTGGTATGTACTATATTTTTTTCTGGAATTCTCTAATTTCTTATTTATTTACCGATATATTTATGTATATTGCATGTATACCATTTTCTGTCATGTTATTTTATCTGCAATGGGAGGTATACACCTGTCCACAGATGGTTGTTTAGTAATTTTACCATCCAACCTATTCCAGTCTGTTATCATTCATGTATATGGATGTGTGGATTTGGTATGACTTTTACCTTCCAATACATTCATGTGCACATTGGAATTTGTGCTTGACTTATTATTTATTCATTTATATATTATGTTGCTTATTTCTGTATTGGTTATATATCATACACTTTGTGGTTTTGTATGATCGATGTATAACGACATATTCATGTGCGATTTAGACCTCTAGTGTTTTGATCTCCTTTCTTGTATTTACATACGCTCGAGTCTCGAGCGTTTCTGCTCTTAGATTTTCAGCGCGCATGCGCTTGGCAAACGGATGTACGTCACAGGAAATACGTCTGTGCGTTCCAAGCTGAAACGCACGCCGCCGGTGATCGGCATTACGAAGAATTTCAACGGGTATAAGAAGATTCTCCTTCACACGATCAACTACATATCCCTGAAGAAGTCCCTTATATATTACTTTGGACGAAACGCGTTGGATATATGGACTCACATTGTTCTTAATTTTTTATTCTAAATTTTATTATGTTTTGATCTCTTCTGGTCTTGTTACTCCTATTTGGAATTGTACTGTTCGTTCCATGCTGCTTTGGAGTTCCACAATGAGTGGAGATATGCTCAGAACTTCCTTCTGTTTGTAAGTGTACCCAATAAATCTCTTTTGTACTTTTTATAACATACTTCACCATGTATGGCTTTTTTATCCATTTCTTTAAAGACATATACCTACTCGAACTGTGCATTTGAAGCTACTATCAAAGTTCATACTACACATACCCCAAGGGGGTGAGAGGCCTGATTTTCACCTTTGTTTGTGAGTTAGATATCACTACCACTTATTCACTTGGTATATATCACTGTGTTATGCTATGATCTATATATTTTGTTTTTTTAGATTCTACTACCATTGTATATAGAATATTTCTACTCTGGTCTTATTTTCAGGTTGTATACATACGTTGTATGCTTATTAGATGTGGGTTCCACTTTGTTGTCTTTTGTTTCACTATTTGGGTGATCAGTGAGGTTCACCTAGGACCCCTTCAATCTAAAGATTTATTATCTGTAATTAGCTAGTATACTACTTTGTTTTCACATTGGGAGAACTGTGGGCTGACACACAAATTCCTACCTTGCCCATGTTATGCGCAAAGTCAATGAAACATACGAGCTAGACAAGCTGACTGCAAAAATTCATTATATTTCCAAAGCATTTCATAAATGTCACCAATGGCCCATAAACGAACAGCTACACCTATGATCACATTGCTACACCACTGTTCTTCTCTCCATTCCCATATAGTCAAAATGTCCGCAGACTGCCTGCCAGATGGCACAACCCAATCTCCCATCCCTCTTTTTTTTCCTCTCTCTCTCACTCTTCTCTTTTTCCCTCTCTTGTCACTCCCTCACCATACCCACTCTCCCGGCAGGGGGAGCGAGAGAGGGACCCAGGTGGGCGGTGCTCCACTGGGACCGTGACTTATCTCCTCTTCATGTGTTTTCTCAGACTATCCCTATTCTCTCACATTCTTTCATATTACACATAGTTCCACTTACGTACCTCACCTGAAGTTACCATCCTGTCTAACCCCAAACAGTGTCACCACTCACCAGAAACTCTCCCTCCAAACTCACTAGATTAACTCGAATAACCACATAGCTTAGTGAGAGCTATGCTACTCACAGGCCAATGGGGCACCATTAATGCTACTCCCTTCCATGACAAGACTGTTACTGTACAGTCAGTACTTGTTTTTAGTCCATTACAGCCACTCCCTTTTTTATTTTATTTATTTATTTTTAATAAACAACTAACCTGCACCACAAACTCCACACCGCCTTGCACGCCCGTGACTTCCACTTAACAATGATGTACGACATTCAAGATAAATACCAAGGGCTAATGGTGTGTTCAAAGTGCATAGCTCAAATAGATCCAAACACTAGACATGTGCATTCGTTTTAGGATGAATACGATTTTGGCTTACTTTTTCGTATTTGTTTACTATAACATATATGACCCCCATATTAGCATAAGGGAGATTAAAATCTCGTGAATGCCCCTACTTAAACCTAATGTCCCCCCTGGGCCCCACCCATGAACGGCGGGTGCAGACCCTAATTAAATAAATAAAGGGGGTTCATAATGTCCCCCCCCAGGTCCCCAACCATAAGCGGCGGGTGGGGACCACAGATAATAAAGTGACTAGGGTTTCATACTTACCATTAGATGTCTTCTTTCTTCAGCCCCCAAAAATGCCAAATAAAAATCCATAATTGTCCCATCACAACTGTTAAAATAAAATGAAGAACTGGAGCGCCAAAAAAAAATGTGTGAAAAAAAAAGGCTGAAAAAAAATCCATATTGACCCAGGGTGGGCTCCGCCGCAGAATGAGCTTTGCTGGGCGAGGGAAGCCTTATATGGGCAACCCACGCCCTGCAATTTGACTCAGAGCACTTTGATTGGTTGATTCCAATCAATCAGAGTGCTCTGACAGATATATGGAGAGACTGACAGGTAAGTATCTACATTTACCCGTCACAGCACTCTGATTGGTTGGCTTGGAATCCAACCAATCAGAGTGCTCTAAGTCATTTTACACAGCATGGGAAAATTCCAAATAACTTTCCCACACTGTGTGAAATGACTCAGAGTACTCTGATTGTTTGGATTCCAACGCAACCAATCAGAGTGCTGTGACAGGTAAATGTAGAGACTTACCTGTCAGTCTCTTCATTTACCTGTCAGAGCACTCTGATTGTTTGGTTTAAGCCAACCAATCAGAACGCTTTAAATCGAGCTAAATAGAGCTGCATGGTCTGCATGGTGCGGGTGGAAAAATAGGTCCCCCCTTTTTGTCATTTAGGGCCCCCACCCGCCCCTCATGGGTTTGGACCTGGGGGGGGGCACTAGGTCCCCCCCATTATTTATTTAATTAAAGTCATGGGTGGAGGCCTGGGGGGGTCCCTCTGTTTATATGAAGAGGCCCCACCTATGGGTCAAGGGTGGGGGCACAGGGGGTGCTCTGTCCCCCATTTTAGTTATTTGTTTTTTCCCACATGGGGGAACAGGGAGACCTGTGTCAGGTCCCCCACATGTGGTAGGGGCATGTCGCCTAAACAGCGAGCAACCAGTGGCTGCTCACTGTCATTTAAAACTGGATATAAATCAGTATTTTATATAAAAGTGATAGAGAGCTACGGTAAATGTACATAAAACCAATAATTATGGCAAGAACAATAACAATGTTGCAATATGGAAAAGTAGCTATTTAGATCAGTATACAGCCTGATCTAGATAGCTACTTTTTCATATTGCAAAATTGTTATTGTTTTTGCTATAACTATTGGTTACACGTACTCTTACCATAGCTCTCTATCACTTCTATATAAGATACTGATGCATGCCGAGTAGGGGCATGCGAGAGGATTTAACCTCCATTTTATTAATGGGGGGTCATAGTGATCCCATAGGTTTTAATGCATGGGGGTAGGTATTGTTAATGTTTATTACAAGGAGGGAGCTGGTAGCGCTGCTTTTTTTTGCGCATGCGCCTTGTTATTTTTGTCCAAATGGACGGAAATAAATACATTTTTACCGAATTTCGTCTGGACGAATGACATTTTTATTTAGTACGAAAAGAAAATTTCACTGGTGCACATGTCTACCAAACACAACCAAAACTGATACTTGAACACGGCTGTGTACCCAACTCGATTGCGAGTAAGTCCACACCTTAAGCTAAATGAAGCCCACAACTTAAAGAACCAGCTGACACCTAGCCATCATAACGATGGAGCACCAATACCCATTCTTGATGCAAAGTGATTTATCAATTCTCTGTAACATATCATTTGTTGTGCAGTACCACCTGTATACTACTTTAACCCTGTTATTGCTGAAAAATCTCAAAAATATTTAAAAATAAATACACTATTAACCTTTGAACATTATTCTTGTAAACTTCAGCTGGCTTAAAATTAAGACCGGTACTGTCTTAACTGATTATTTAGCTGCATATGTAGAATGTCAATTCTGTTTCTGAGGACACATTAATGTTTTTAGGCATTTCAGCATCTTAATTTGAAATTATTTTTTATATAAGGATTCTGAAATTACTTTTGTATAACTACTATCATTCCTGGAAACATAAAGTTAGTCAGAGAAAACAATTGTTCTTGTCATTAATTAGCTGGACAGAGCAAGTTAATTAATGTTTGTTATCTGTTTTATCAATATCCTCAGGAGATAATCATGCTTTGAAATCATCCCTGTGCTGTGCTGAAAACTATAAAATGCAGATTGCAACTGGAAATTATTGAATCTGAATCAGATCGCATCTACAAATGGAATCAAATACTGTAAGTAGTTACAAATCTGTTTGTCTGTCTATCTATCTTCACTCAGTTACAAATTCTGGAACTGGTAAATATTATAGAACCCGTGAATGGATTGAGAAGTCGTAGTCCATTGAGGTAAATTATTCCAACACACAGGGTTTTTCACTGATCATCAAATTGTAGCAGGTTGAAAGAGCAAAGTTCAATGTGCATCATTGAAGTATCCCTCTTCCCTTCTTTCCTTCTGTACCCCAAAATGCATAAACAATAAAAATTGTCAAATTAAAAAAAGAAAAGAAAAACCAAAGTTCAGCATCAGGCAAATATATACATGCTATAGCTAATACTGAATTGGATATTTTTCCAAATTTGCAATCGTACTGTAAAATCACTACAAATCAGTATTCAGTGAATAAGCTTAACAGGTATCTACACTCACAAGTCATTTTAAGTTTTTAAGTTGAATTTCAATTTTTAGGGTACTATATAGAGGTGTTGCCCAGGGAGGTGGGGGACTAACAGGGGCTGGAGCCACAAATGGAATCCTGAAAAGGACCAGGCCTGATTTCTTTCAGCATTCCATTATTAGTCCCCTGTAAAAGTAGGAGATGAATAACCCCTCCAATTACACAATGTGTGACAATGACACCCAAGTGGAGCTGATTATACAGCACAGGGAGTATTGCCGTAGGTGCATGATTTTAATCTAGATGGGCAGGGTTACTGCAGCATGGGGTAAGGTTAATACAGCCAGCACAGGGTTCATACAGCATGACCCAGGGAGTGGAGTTTATAAATGTGGCTGCATATAATACTATGAATGAATTCAATGATTTGAAGAACATGTTAGTGTCAGTAAAAGGCTGGTGTAAGGAGGTGTTAGTCATTATAAGTTGGAGGGGCCATAAAATCTACTTTTAGGTTGCTGCTCCAGATTACAAAAATAAATACAAATATTTGTTTGTGTGTATTTGTGTGTTGTGTTTGAAAACAGGGATGCATCTGTGTGTAGTGACGGAATTTGAATGCAGGGTTATTTCTGTGTGTACAAACATACAGAATTAAGCCCTGTGCTCAAACTACTTCTAGGTGGCAACAATGACTATTGTACACATCAGCCACAATATATACAATTTGGCAGGTGAGCTTACACTTGAATGGCCATTGGAGTGATACTAAACAATCTCAGTTTAATTAAAAGTGCACAGGGATTTGGCATATAGTGCAATCAACTTTTTTCCTTTGTTTTTTTATGGTATGTATTGAGGCTGATATGTACTATAGTCATTACTGCCACCCAGGAGTAGTGGCAGTTTGAGCACAGGGTTTAATGTTGTATGTTTGCATTTGCTTTTGTATCACACAGCCATGTTACAGAGCTGGCACCTACACCATGTATTTTTATTAAAGGTTAAGTGTGTAGGAGTTTAGAAGAATACCCCTCTCTGTCTCATTAGAGAATAAAGGGAAACCACATCTAAGCTTGTCAAGTGAGTTAGGTGTACATGTTATTTGGATACATTTTTCAATGGCTGAACTAGTATCTTGAATGTATGAAGGTGTCTGTACTACAAGGGGACATAGAACTTTGACCACAAAAATACTACAATTCTCTGTTAGTGACCCTTTTCCGTAAATGATTGGGCGTCCGGGTGTTTTTTGTAGATTTTTGTGGACTTTGGGTAGACAATACATTGTGGCCATTGCGGGTCTCACCTTTAACATGAGGCGATATTCATTAGTGGAGATTAGAACATTCTCCAGAGATTCTGTCAAAAGCTGGCGTAGTTGATTGACAAAGTTGGACATTGGATCGCGTGTTAACAATTGATAACCATCTCTGTCATTGAGACATTCTATGTACTGGACTTCGGATCCACCGAAGGGCAGGCTAATTGAGCTGTTGTCCGTCCTCAGCACTCTCTTGCGACTTGTTTTTTTGCTCTCCTTAAGCTTAAAGGGTAATCCAGACGTGGACCCCTTGCTCACGGTGCCTAGAGAGATATCAGCTATGCCTCACTGATGATGCCTAACAAGGCTGAAACGATCGTCTGGGGTTGCTGTATCTCTCGTGCAGAGAGAGACGGCCTGTATTTTGGATCTGTTCTGCCCTTTTGGGTGGAATCAGTCTGAGATGCATGGTCTGGTTTTCTTTGTAATGGCACAAGATGAGCTAAAACCAGCTTGAGAACTGAGCGGGAATCCACCGAAGGGCAGGCTAATTGAGCTGTTGTCCGTCCTCAGCACTCTCTTGCGACTTGTTTTTTTGCTCTCCTTATGTACTGGACTTGATTCATCAGTACTATGTTACCCCCTTTATCCGAGGGTTTTATAATTAGGTTCTTGTCTGTTGATAATTCACATAGTGCTTTCCATTCGCACCTTAATAAATTATTGTGTTTCGTGACTTGATTTGTGGTGAGATTTTCTACTTCCTTGCACACTAGTTTAACAAACATATCAATGTGAGAGAATTCGCTGAGTGAGGGGGTGGATGTACTTTTGGGTTTTAGATTAGTTTTTGGATCAACACTGTCTTGTTCATCCAACAGGGATACTAAATCTAGAAGATGCTGATGATCAGATGGGTCTAAGCATAGGCTTCTGATTTCTTTTTCTGATCTTTTTTTTAAAAGGAGAATTGTTAGATTAAAATGAAGACCTCTTTAATTGATCACTTCTTTGCCATGGACTTCTATGTAATTTAGCATCTCTGATTTATCTTGCAATCTCTTTGCAGCTCTAGGAAGAGATTACCATGAAACAGACAGAGACTCATATTGCTCACAGTAACATCTCCAAAATGTTATTGCATATCACAGTTTATATTGTGTTCTTTAACAAGGCGTGCTTTTACTCTTTATCCAATCAGATAGTTACACCTGGTCCTAATGTATAGAGAGAGTAGTAAAAGTGGGGAGAGGATTTTGGACTTTCCTGCTGTTTTTAGCTAGATCAGAAGTATGGAGGGCATTTAATTAAGACTTTACTGCTGTTACCAGGCGTTATCAGATTTGGAACTGTCTGTATCATTTCTACTTTCTGATGTATGGGAATGTGATAGATGTTGGTTAGGGTGAGTGGAAGAGGAGGTTGTTCTACCATTGTTTCTGTTCCTACATTCATTTTTAATATCTTGATGATTTCTCTGGAAGTCCTTATGTTTTTTTTTTTCCTTAATATAATTTTAATTTTCTTCAATATTAATTTTTTGTTTGCTTTCCATAGAGGGGAATAGAGAATCTTCATTATACAGATGGACTTGGTCAATTTATTTTTCTAAAGTTGCATTGATTTCTAATAAGGTTCTCTTTCTCTATTTCTATCAAGAATGACATTAGGCTAAAAGAGCTTTGTCAGCTTTTGCCAATTTAGTATATGTGCCTCCTGTTGGGATCATTTTACACTGCTGGGCAAAGCCTTCCACGCACCTCACTTTTGGACCGAACGTTCGGGGTGATACGCAGACAACGTATTTCAAATTGGGCAACTACCAGTGTATTAAGGGTCAGGCAAACACATTTATAGACAGAAGTTACAGCAAAAGTGAAATGGCAAGATTACATCAGCTAAACACTATATTGTTTATTATTAGAGATGTCGCGAACATAACATTTTCCGTTCGCGAACGGCGAACGCGAATTTCCGCAAATGTTCGCGAACAGGCGAACCGGGCGAACCGCCATAGACTTCAATAGGCAGGCAAATTTTGAAACCCACAGGGACTCTTTCTGGCCACAATAGTGATGGAAAAGTTGTTTCAAGGGGACTAACACCTGGACTGTGGCATGCCGGAGGGGGATCCATGGCAAAACTCCCATGGAAAATTACATAGTTGATGCAGAGTCTGGTTTTAAACCATAAAGGGCATAAATCACCTAACATTCCTAAATTGTTTGGAATAACGTGCTTTAAAACATCAGGTATGATGTTGTATCGATCAGATAGTGTAAGGGTTACGCCCGCTTCACAGTGACAGACCAAACTCCCAGATTAACGCACCGCAAACAACCGCAAACAGTCCATTTGCACAACCGCAAACTCCCCATTTGCACAAGGTTAGATACCAAGCTAGCCATGTCCTGTTCCTTGTCCTCACTGATGTCATTGAAGGTCTCTTCCTCCACCCAGCCACGTACAACACCAAGGATCCCCAAAAGGTGACAACAAGCCCCCTGGTACGCCTGCTGTGTTTGGTCTTCCACCATTTGCACAAGGTTAGATACCAAGCTAGCCATGTCCTGTTCCTTGTCCTCACTGATGTCATTGAAGGTCTCTTCCTCCACCCAGCCACGTACAACACCAAGGATCCCCAAAAGGTGACAACAAGCCCCCTGGTACGCCTGCTGTGTTTGGTCTTCCACCTCCTCCTCTGACTCATCTTCTTCAGACTCCTCTCTCTGCGTTATTATAAGGTGTGTTAAGTAGTACTATTCTTATCAGTTTAATCCCTGTTACGTCCCCCTCATCAGGCCTTTTTTAGTCGAATGCATAGCCCACTGTCAGTCCCTTCGGGATCCATCCCTCATTCATCTTAATAAAGGTTAGGTAATCTAGAATTGTTTGACCTAGGCAACTCAGCAAAGGAAGCAGCAGCGGGTACAACATCATCATCATCACACCGTACGTCCATGTGTGTAATGCTGCGTGACTGAGACATATCCCTGTTATCTACATCCTCTGGCAATAATGGTTGCGCATCACTCATTTCTTCCAACTGATGTGTAAATAACTCCTCTGACAGATCAAGTGAAGCGACTGTGGTGCTAGTGTTGGTGGTGGCGGCAGGCGGGTGAGTGGTATCTTGAGAGGTGCCCAAAGCTAAGCTGGAGGAGGATGGTGCATCAAGTTTCTGAGCGGAAGCTGTATAAGATTAGGTGTCCTGTGTTAGCCAGTCAACTATGTCATCAGAACTTTTCGAGTTCAGGGTAGGTGGCCTCTGAACAGAAATGCAGAAAAACAATGTACTGCTATATACTCATACCCTCAGTGCAACTAGCCATGATATACGCACGTATATCAAAATAATGCAGCTTCCGAATGAATCTAAAATGGATGCTGTCCAGGAGGTGGGAGGGTCTGGGAGGGAGGGTCTGCTGCTGATTGGCTGGAATGTGTCTACTGACTGTGAGGTACAGGGTCAAAGTTTACTCAATGATGACGAATAGGGGCAGACCGAACATCGCATATGTTCGCCATCCGTGGCGAACGCAAACAAGCTATGTTTGCCAGGAACTATTCGCCAGCGAACTATTCGGGACATCTCTATTTATTAAGCAACCAACAACATTTATTTCTGTAACCAGAGGTTAAAAGGTTATTTCTTTGATGATCTGCAACTGGTTTTACTTTTAAGCTGAGATTTAACAATTGTTATTTCTAATAATATAGTCTTGTCCATTTACAGTAGTCACGTACTTAATTTTTTAACCCTTTCACCGCCTTATTGTTTTCAGTCTCATTGACATAACCCGTCTGACGTCCGGGTTTAGCCGATCCATTCATGCCCATGCATCTGACGGCACGGATCTCCCTTTAAAAAGGAACCCGTGACTACATCTGATTGCTCAATCAATGTGTGTTTGTTTGTTGTGTGTGGGTAGTGTCTCAAACACTCTCGTGTGTTTGAAGAGCCTTTGTTACATTCCTTTCACGGAACTCCAATGCGGATTCCTGTGTACCGAACTTTCTGCATGATCCTGGCTAAGCTTTCTCTACATTTCCTGAATTGGATACAGATGACATTGGAACCCTACCATCTCTCCCAACTTCGGTCGACCATAATCTCCGCTATCCTGAATGGACTTCCACACTCATCATTCTCAGGGTACAGATAAATTCACCAGCTTAAGGGATGACTAATTGATTTACCCCAAAGTTATATTGGTAGGAATAGGAGTCAGAAGTCTGCCCTCTGGGATTGTCTTTACAAAGCTGCAACAATTTCAAATGCTATCTGCATATATATTATTTCTGCAAGTCTAAGGACTATAATTCTTTCCATCCAGGATCTACCTCTATTTCATTTATCCTAAAAGTAAATGGACTGCATATTCTCTCTCTAGTTACAAGAATCACCTGTGCTGCTTAATTACTCCTTAAAAATCTCATGGACTATATTTGTTTTTTGACAATTATGCAACCTCTCATTTCATATCTAGTGATGTCGCGAACACGACATCTTCGGTTTCGCGAACGGAGAACGGGAACTTCCGCAAACGTTCGCGAACCGGCGAACCGGGCGAACTGCCATTGACTTCAATGGGCAGGCCAATTTTAAAACCCACAGGGACTCTTTCTGGCCACAAAAGTGATGGAAAAGTTGTTTCAAGGGGGACTAACACCTGGACTGTGGCATGCCGGAGGGGGAACCATGGCAAAACTCCCATGGAAAATTACACAGTTGGTGCAGAGTCTGGTTTTAATCCATAAAGGGCAGACATCACCTAACATTCCTAAATCGCAATGGATATGGATTGACACCTGACATATGACATATTGACACCTTGACATATGGATTGACACCCAACCTCAGAGACCCTGATACACACTGACACAGAGCAGAATAGAGACTGTTCCCCTTACATCTGGTCACTTGGTAGATATGGATTGACACCTATCCTAAGGATCCCTGATACACACTGACACAGAGCAGAATAGGGACTGTTCCCCCTACATAGGGTCACTTGGCAGATATGGTGTGGTCGTGGGAGGAGGAGGAGGACTTTCACCTTTTCCCCTGTTAGATTCCCGTTGTGCTGTGACATCACCCTTATACGCTGTGTAAAGCATACTTTTTAATTTATTTTGCAAATGCTGCATCCTTTCCGACTTGTAATTCGGTTACATTTCCGCCACTGTCTGCTTATACCGGGGGTCTAGTAGCGTGGACACCCAGCACAGGTCGCAGGTCGTTCTCCTTCAGCCTTTTTATATGAGGGTCCCTCAACAGGCACAACAGCATGAAAGACCCCATTTGCACAAGGTTGGATGCCGAGCTACTCATTTCCCTTTTCTCCTCCTCACACAGAGCAGAATAGGGACTGTTCCCCCCACATAGGGTCACTTGGCAGATATGGATTGACACCTGTCCTCAGAGACCATGATACACACTGACACAAAGCAGAATAGAGACTGTTCCCCCTACATAGGGTCACTTGACAGATATGGATTGACACCTGTCCTCAGAGCCCATGATATACACTGACACAGAGCAGAATAGAGACTGTTCATAGGGTCACTTGGCAGGTATGGATTGACACCTGTCCTCAGGGACCCTGATACACACTGACACAGAGCAGAATAGAAACTGTTCCCCGTCCTCAGAGACCATGATACCCACTGACACAGAGCAGAATAGAGACTGTTCCCCCTACATAGGGTCACTTGGCAGATATGGAATGACACCTATCCTAAGGATCCCTGATACACACTGACACAGAGAAGAATAGAGACTGTTCCCCCTACATAGGGTCACTTGGCAGATATGGATTGACACCTATCCTAAGGATCCCTGATACACACTGACACAGAGCAGAATAGAGACTGTTCCCCCTACATAGGGTCACTTGGCAGGTATGGATTGACATCTGTCCTCAAAGCCTCTGATACACACTGACGCAGAGCAGAATAGGGACTGTTCCCCGTCCTCAGAGACCATGATACACACTGACACAGAGCAGAATAGAGACTGGGGGTCTAGTAGCGTGGACACCCAGCACAGGTCGTTCTCCTTCAGCCTTTTATACGAGGGTCCCTCAACAGGCACAACAGCATGAAAGACCCCATTTGCACAAGGTTGGATGCCGAGCTACTCATTTCCCGTTCCTCCTCCTCACACAGAGCAGAATAGGGACTGTTCCCCCCACATAGGGTCACTTGGCAGATATGGATTGACACCTGTCCTCAGAGACCATGATACACACTGACATAAAGCAGAATAGAGACTGTTCCCCCTACATAGGGTCCCTTGACAGATATGGATTGACACCTGTCCTCAGAGCCCATGATATACACTGACACAGAGCAGAATAGAGACTGTTCCCCCTACATAGGGTCACTTGGCAGATATGGATTGACACCTGTCCTCAGAGCCCATGATACACACTGACACAGAGCAGAATAGAGACTGTTCCCCCTACATAGGGTCACTTGGCAGATATGGATTGACACCTATCCTCAAAGCACCTTATACACACTGACACAGAGCAGAATAGAGACTGTTCCCCCTACATAGGGTCACTTGGCAGATATGGATTTGTACCTTTCCTCAGAGACCATGATACACACTGACACAGAGCAGAATAGGGACTGTTCCCCCTACATAGGGTCACTTGGCAGATATGGATTGACACCTGTCCTCAAAGCCCCTGATACACAATGACACAGAGCAGAATAGAGACTATTTCCCCTACATAGGGTCACTTGGCAAGTATGGATTGACACCTGTCCTCAGAGACCATGATACACACTGACACAGAGCAGAATAGGGACTGTTTCCCCTACATAGGGTCACTTGGCAGATATGGATTGACACCTGTCCTCAGAGCCCATGATACACAATGACACAGAGCAGAGGTGGCACCCACTGTTCCCCCTACATAGGGTCACTTGGCAGATATGGATTGACACCTGTCCTCAGAGCCCATGATACACACTGACACAGAGCAGAATAGAGACTGTTCCCCCTACATAGGGTCACTTGGCAGATATGGATTGACACCTGTCCTCAATGCCCCTTATACACACTGATACAGAGCAGAATAGAGACTGTTCCCCCTACATAGGGTCACTTGGATGATATGGATTGACACCTATCCTAAGGATCCCTGATACACACTGACTCAGAGCAGAATAGGGACTGTTCCCCATACATAGGGTCACTATGTGCATTTGTTTTGTTTGGTTTTTGAAGCCACAGTGCAGCACCAGAGCGCCGAAAAATTAGGCATGTACACATGCCAGAAAAATTAGGTATTGTTGCAGCCGCTGCTGTAGCAGCGGCCATAAAAATTGATGTTTGTTTCCCAGGCAGAAAGTGCCCTAAAACATTGCGGCTTGGACCCTAGTCGTTGGCGGATAAGTCACGCAAGTCAACCGGCATTCAGAGCTAAAATACAGCAGCGTGTGGACCATTTTTAGCCCAAGGCAGCTCATCTCATCAGGCCTTTTTTAGTCGAATGTATCACCCAGTGTCAGTCCCTTCGGGATCCATCCCTCATTCATCTTAATAAAGGTGAGGTAATCTAGACTTTTTTGACCTAGGTGACTTCTCTTCTCAGTGACAATACCTCCTGCTGCACTGAAGGTCCTTTCTGACAGGACACTTGAAGCGGGGCAGGCCAGAAGTTCTATCACAAATTGGGATAGCTCAGGCCACAGGTCAAGCCTGCACACCCAGTAGTCAAGGGGTTCATCGCTCCTCAGAGTGTCGATATCTGCAGTTAAGGCGAGGTAGTCTGCTACCTGTCGGTCGAGTCGTTCTCTGAGGGTGGATCCTGAAGGGCTGTGGCGATGCGTAGGACTTTAAAAGCTCTGCATGTCCTCCATCAACAACACGTCTTTATAGCGTCCTGTCCTTGCCGGCGTATTCGTGGGAGGAGGAGGATGATGACTTCCACCTCTTCCCCTGTTAGATTCCCGTTGTGCTGTGACATCACCCTTATACGCTGTGTAAAGCATACTTTTTAATTTATTTTGCAAATGCTGCATCCTTTCCGACTTGTTGTAATTCGGTAACATTTCCGCCCCTTTCTGCTTATACCGGGGGTCTAGTAGCGTGGACACCCAGTACAGGTCGTTCTCCAGCCTTTTTATACGAGGGTCCCTCAACAGGCACGACAGCATGAAAGACCCCATTTGCACAATGTTGGATGCCGAGCTACTCATTTCCCGTTCCTCCTCCTCAGTGATGTCAATGAAGGCCACGTACAACACCACGGGTACCAGATAGGTGACAACGAGCACCCTGTGATGCCTGTTGTGGTTGGTCTTTCTCCTCCTCCTCAAAGCCACATTCCTCCTCTGACTCCTCTTCCTCACAATCCTCTTCCAGCATTGCCGCAGGTCCAGCAAGCGATGCTGATAGGACACTGAATGATAGGACACTGAATGCCCTAGCCTAGCTATCAATTTCCCTATCTAATGAGCAGCAGCTACACTTTCCCTCCTCTCACTAAGAATGCAGCTTCAGAATGAATCTAAAATGGATGCTGGGAGGGAGGTGGGAGGGTGTGGAAGGGAGGGTCTGCTGCTAATTTGGTGGAATGTGTCTGCTGACCGTGAGGCACAGGGTCAAAGTTTGCTCAATGATGCCGAATAGGGGGCGGATCGAACCGTCCATGTGTTCGCCCGCGGCGGTGAACACGAACACGCTATGTTCGCCGGCAACTATTCGCCAGCGAACAGTTCGGTACATCACTATTCATATCTATTTAATTGTCATATATTGTGAAGCAATACCAAACAAGATTGTTATTCATGCATTTTTATTTCAAGACCTTATTCTTATAAAAGTCTGCAAAGTTGAAATTATATTATTTAAATAAATTATTTTCATTTAACAGTATCGCGTTTCTTCATTAACCTGCGGTTAAGTTCCAAATAACTAATGAATTCAACCAGAGAAGAAAAAGATTCTGAAATGAAAAACTGAGTAAATCCGATCCGTAATCAGAGAGTGAGTCTCTGAGGTAATAATGGGCTTAACCCAGGTGAGATAAAAAAATATACTGAAAGGGAAAGTAACCTAACTAGAATAGGTAGGATACAACTCCACTAAGATTGCCTTAAGTATAAATCATTCAAGGTAATGGCTAACAAAAAATAATAAACAACTTTATATTATATTTTATATTAAAAATGATAGAACATGTGAAGAAAGAATGTGGGGAAATAAAGGGAAGGATAGGCACGCTAGAGTCGGGGCATAAAAATACTAAGCCCCATATAGGGAGCTAATACGTAATTGTGGTGGACTGTCTGTCACCCTGACTGGGTACCTACACCAATCACTGCTTCCTAGTATCACCGAGTACTATAAGCACCGAACCGGATACCATAAGCACCATAGTCCCCTTAGCCGCCGCAGCTTGGCTGGGGTCTCGCCGTCCCTTCCAACCCTGCACCAACACCTGGATCCAGCTCCCAGTGGGAAGACCTCTCCTATAAGAGAGTATAGCTGTATCAATCCAAAGAGCAGTGTGATTAATAGAATCTCGTCACGGGCTCCTGGAGGGGCCTGCTTCCCAGCCTCTTGCCTCAGGATTATGAGCCTTGCAGTATACCTTGCCCAATGCACTTTAAAAGGCTCTGTTCATGTGATTTATGTACTTTTTTTACTCCAGAAAGAGACGGACCGTTAGCCCTGATTGCATGGAACTGTTTTGGGCATAGGATCATGTGCAAGGTCGGTCAAATAATTGATTTTCATGAAAATCCCGAACCCCTGAAAAGGCCTCATTGTAAAATTCTCTGCCATTTAGGAGTTAAATCACTTTGCTTCTGCAGCCCTAGTCACATCTACCTGCATGTGACTTGCACAACCTTCACAAACACATCCTGTAAATGGTCATCTAATATTTACACTTCGTTTATTGTAAATGCTGTTTAACTTAAAATTTCTTATCTCCTGCTCTGTTAATAGACCCTGCATAAGCCTCATGTGTGTAATTATGTCAGGATCGGGACAGGGATCCAACACGCAGAGTACAAACAGTAGCCAGATACGTATACCGGACCTTAGAATGGCCGTACTAACGTAAGTAGTACAGTATAGAATGGTCAAAGACAAGCCAAGGTCGAGGGTAACAGAAGACAGGTAAGCGAGAGACAAGCCGAATCAAGGGTAACAGAGATAAGCAGAGTAAGGTAAACAAGCCGGGTCAAAACCAAAAGGAATAATAGAATACACAAGCACTGAGTGACTAGAACAAGCTAGAACCACGACAGGGCAATGAGCTAATGAAAGAAGCTCTGTTAAATACCCTGTTCAGAGCAGTAACCACGCCTCCGAGGCGTCCTGATTGGTCCTGCAGCAATAGAGTGACAGGTCGTTCCGGAGGAGTGTCCTGATGACAACTTCCTGCCTAGATGCTGTAAAAGGCAGTCACTCCCTCGCGGCCGGCCTTGCATGACCGGATAGACCGTGGGGAAGGGAGCCATCAGGCCGTCTGGATGGAGGAACAGCTAAGTCTCTACCTCTTTCGGAGGTAGAGACCACAGGTACCCTGACAGTACCCCCCCTCTCAGATACGCCCACCGGGCGGAATACACCAGGGCGAGAAGGGAATCGAGAGTGAAACGCCCTGCGGAGACGGGGAGCATGCACCTCCTCCTGAGGTACCCAACTTCTCTCCTCAGGACCATAACCCTTCCAATCGACCAGATATTGCAGTTTCCCCCGGGAGATTCGAGAATCAACGATGGAATTGACCTCATACTCCTCCTGACCCTCCACCTGAACTGAGCGGGGAGGGGCGATCGTGGAGGAGAACCTGTTACATATTAATGGTTTTAGCAAGGAAACATGAAATGAATTAGGAATGCGTAAGGCATTAGGCAACGCTAAACGATACGCAACTGGGTTAATTTGAGACAGTACCCTGTAAGGTCCAATATATCGAGGAGCAAACTTCATGGACGGCACTTTTAACCGAATGTTTCTAGTACTTAACTATACTCTATCGCCTGGAACAAACACCGGTGCTGCCCTTCTACGTTTGTCAGCGTGTTTTTTAACCAGCGTAGAATTGTGCAGAAGGATTTGTCGAGTTTGATCCCACAACTTTCTTAAATTGGCAACATGAACATCCACCGACGGTATCCCTTGAGAAGAAGACTCCGAAGGAAGGATGGAAGGATGAAAGCCATAATTCAAGAAAAAAGGGCTAGAATGCGTAGAATCACAAATGAGATTGTTATGTGCAAACTCCGCCCAAGGAATCAAACCGACCCAATCGTCCTGGTGTTCTGAAACGAAACAACGTAAATATTGTTCAACTTTTTGGTTAGTGCGTTCAGCAGCTCCATTGGACTGAGGATGATAGGCAGAGGAGAAATTCAATTTGATGCCTAGTTGGGAGCAGAATGATCTCCAAAAACGGGAAACAAATTGGGAGCCTCTGTCAAAGACAATCTGGGAAGGTATCCCATGCAAACGGAAAATCTCCCTGGCGAATATCTCCGCTAATTCGGGCGAAGATGGGAGTTTAGGTAAGGGAATGAAGTGAGCCATTTTAGTAAATCTGTCTACCACAGTGAGGATGACAGTCTGCTTTTTAGAGATAGGCAAATCAACAATGAAGTCCATTGCCAGGCAGGACCAAGGCTTTTCAGGAACCTCTAAAGGGTGCAGAAATCCGCATGGAAGCGAATGGGGTAGCTTGGTCTTGGTACAAACTTCACATGCCCCAATGAATTCCTTAATATCCTTGCGTAAGTCAGGCCACCAAAAATCTTTAGAGACCAGCGCATAAGTCTTGCAGATGCCAGGATGCCCAGCCACCTTGCTGTTATGGAGACAGCGTAGCACCTCCAGTTGGAGAGCGGCAGGAACGAAGTGTCGATCCCCAGGGGTCTGTCTGGGTGCCAAATGCTGAAACTTCATGATCTCAGCGAGCAATGGAGAGTGAATCCTGAGATTCGTGTTCGCGATGATATTCCCCTTAGGAACTATGGAGGACAGAAGTGGTTCAGTTATAGTGGATGGTTCATATTGACGAGACAATGCATCGGCTTTAGAGTTCTTAGAACCAGGTCTATACGTAAGTACATAATTAAAGTGAGTGAGGAACAAGGCCCAGCGAGCCTGCCTGGCGGACAAGCGCTTCGCCTCCCCAATATAAGACAAGTTCTTATGATCCGTAGAATAGTAACAGGGTGTAGTGTCCCTTCCAGTAAATGTCTCCACTCCTTTAAAGCCTTAATGACCGCTAACAGTTCCCTCTCCCCGATGTCATATCTGCTCTCAGGCCCAGAAATTTTTTTAGAGAAGAAACCACAAGGGTGTAACCGTTTATCCACCCCTAACCTTTGAGACAGAACAGCCCCAACTCCTGTCTCAGAAGCATCGACCTCGAGCAAGAAAGGCAGAGTCGTATCAGGATGAACTAGAATGGGAGCTGAGGCAAAAAGTTCCTTGAGAGTCTTAAAAGCACCAAGAGCTTCCTCAGACCAGAACTTAGTATCAGCCCCTTGTTTGGTCATATTGGTAATAGGCGCAATGATAGAGGAGTAACCCTTAATGAAGCGCCTATAGTAGTTGGAAAAACCAATAAACCTTTGGATAGCCTTGAGTCCTTTGGGCAAAGGCCAGTCTAAAATAGATTGGAGTTTACCAGGATCCATTTTAAAACCTTCCCCAGAAATCACGTACCCAAGAAAGTCTACCTGAGACTGATCAAAACCGCACTTCTCCAATTTGCAGTATAGACCATGTTGCAGAAGTTTGTGTAACACCTTTCTGACCTGTCTATGGTGAGTCTCAATCTCCTTAGAGTGTATTAGTATGTCGTCCAGGTAAACAATAACACAATCGTGCTGAAACTCCCTAAGTACCTCATTAATCAACTCTTGAAATACTGCAGGAGCATTGCATAGTCCAAATGGCATAACAGTGTATTCGTAATGGCCATACCGGGTATTGAATGCCGTCATCCACTCGTGACCTTGCTGGATTCTCACCAAATTGTAAGCCCCTCTGAGATCTAACTTGGTGAAGATCTTGGAGCCCTTAAGACGATCAAATAACTCGGTAATCAGTGGGATAGGATTGGCATTTCTGACAGTTATTTTATTCAAGCCTCGGTAATCGATACAAGGTCTCAGCGTGCCATCCTTCTTCTTAATGAAAAAGAACCCCGCCCCGGCCAGAGAAGAAGACCTCCTGATAAATCCCTTTTCTAAATTCTCCTGAATATACTCCTCTAGAACCGAGTTTTCCTGAACAGACAAAGGATATACATGGCCCCTCGGAGGCATAGTCCCGGGTAGAAGCTTAATTTTACAGTCAAATGACCTGTGTGGCGGCAAAGAATCGGCATTCTTCTTGTCAAACACTGCCCTTAAGTCTAGGTAAAGGTCTGGTATTTGTCTCTCTGTGGACTGAGTAGGATTCTCCTGTATGTTAATATTAGCTAATGGAGAAACCTTGCACAAACACCGATCCTGGCAGCCCTGGCCCCACGAGAGTATCTCCCCTAACTCCCAATCGATAATAGGGTTGTTCTTTCAACCATGGGTACCCCAGAACTATGGGAACGGAAGGAGACAAAATGAGCAGAAGAGATAAATTCTCCACGTGTAGGATACCAACATTTAACTCAATGGGTATGGTCTCACGAAAGATAACAGGGTCTAGTAGTGGTCTACCATCTATGGCCTCAACGGCCAAGGGTGTCTCCCTTAGCTGGGATGGGAAATTGTTTTTACTAGCAAAGGCTTGGTCGATAAAATTCTCAGCAGCACCGGAATCTATCAAAGCCTTAGTCCTTACTACTTCCCTCCCGCAAGTTAAGGAAACTGGTAGCAGAAGCCTGTGATCTTTATAATTAGGAGTAGAGGACAAAATAGAAACACCCAAGGCCTGTCCTCTAGAGAGACTTAGGTGCGAGCGTTTCCCGGGCGGTTAGAACAGTTCGAGAGTAAATTACCCTTAGCTCCACAATACATACACAAACCCTCTCTTCTCCTGTACTGTCTTTCCTCCTCAGAGAGGCGGGTATACCCTATCTGCATAGGTTCAGGAAGCAAAGATACCGTGGAGTCAGGACTTGGAAAAGCGGGGGCTAACCTAAAAGAAGGTCTCCGGTTCCTCTCTCGAGTGTTCTGTCTCTCTCTTAAACGTTCATCTATACGAGAGATGAACGAAATTAAATCCTCTAAATTCTCAGGGAGTTCTCTGGTAGCAACCTCATCAAGGATTACATCAGATAAGCCATTCAAAAATACATCCATATACGCCTGCTCATTCCACTTGACTTCTGACGCCAGAGACCTGAACTCTAGTGCATAATCCACCAGTGTTTGGTTCTCCTGTTTCAGACGCAACAGTAATCTGGCTGCATTAACCTTTCTACCTGGAGGGTCAAATGTTCTTCTAAAAGCAGTTACAAAGGCGTTATAGTTATAAACTAATGGGTTATCATTCTCCCATAATGGGTTGGCCCATCTCAGAGCTTTCTCAATAAGTAGGGTGATAATAAATCCTACCTTTGCCCTATCTGTAGGATAAGAGCGAGGTTGCAATTCAAAGTGGATACTAATTTGGTTTAAGAAACCACGACACCTCTCAGGAGCCCCACCATAGCGTACTGGGGGGGTAATGCAAGAAGAAGCACCCACTGTGGCTACCTCTAGACCTGAACCGACAGGAGAAACAGGGGTATTACGTATCTCCTCTGGTGGGTTATTGGCACGAGATAATAGAGCCTGTAGCGCAAGCGCCATCTGATCCATTCTGTGATCCATGGCTTCAAACCTAGGATCAGGAGAAGCCAGCTGACTGTTTGTACTTGCAGGATCCATCGGCCCTGTCATAATGTCAGGATCGGGACAGGGATCCAACACGCAGAGTACAAACAGTAGCCAGATACGTATACCGGACCTTAGAATGGCCGGACTAACGTAAGTAGTACAGTATAGAATGGTCAAAGACAAGCCGAGGTCGAGGGTAACAGAAGACAGGTAAGCGAGAGACAAGCCGAATCAAGGGTAACAGAGATAAGCAGAGTAAGGGAAACAAGCCGGGTCAAAACCAAAAGGGATAATAGAATACACAAGCACTGAGTGACTAGAACAAGCTAGAACCACGACAGGGCAATGAGCTAATGAAAGAAGCTCTGTTAAATACCCTGTTCAGAGCAGTAACCACGCCTCCGAGGCGTCCTGATTGGTCCTGCAGCAATAGAGTGACAGGTCGTTCCGGAGGAGTGTCCTGATGACAACTTCCTGCCTAGATGCTGTAAAAGGCAGTCACTCCCTCGCGGCCGGCCTTGCATGACCGGATAGACCGTGGGGAAGGGAGCCATCAGGCCGTCTGGATGGAGGAACAGCTAAGTCTCTACCTCTTTTGGAGGTAGAGACCACAGGTACCCTGACAAATTAAAGTTAAATTTTCAGAGCAGGAGATACAAACTTTTACAGTAAGTTACACCTGGGTGAAATGTAACCATTTTGTTTTCATGCAGGCTGTCAGTCACAGCCAGGGGAGGTGTGGCTAGGGCTACATAAACATAAACAAAACTGATTGAACTCCTAAATGGCAGAGAATTGAGCATTTAAACTTCAGATGCATGTTCTATACACCAAAACTGCTTCACTAAGCTAAAGCTGTTTTGATGACTGTACTGTCCCTTTAAAATTTCAGACACTGTGTAACGGACACTGCATACTATGTTATGATATGTGCATAGGCTAGCTATGCATCCCTTGCCTTAAATAAATGATATGTTTATATGTTTTCATTCAAAAGTGAAGTGGTTAATAGGAAAAAATTGTGATCCTTCATTTATTGTTCTTGTCCACCCTCACAGTAAATATTTAGGAAAGTAAATCATATCTCTTATCCTGGTTACACAGTCATCCATATAGAATAGGATGTGAGGCTCAAATGTGAGGCCAGAATCAAGTATAATGCCAAGACCGCGTGTTTGCAAGGATGGACTGATGTGGGTACCACTAACTTGAAGGGAGAGTGAAGGAGGAGGATCAGTATTAGGAGGAGAAAAGACAAGGATTTCAGTTTTAGAGAGATTGAGTTTCAAAAAGTGGGAGGACATCCAGTCAGAGATGGAAACAAGGCAAGCAGTGACACGTTGCAGGATGGCAGGGAAGAGGTCTGGGGAGGAGTGTTATATCTAAGTGTCGTCAGCATACAGGTGGTATTGGAATCTAAATAAGGAAAGACGTTTGCCAGTATAAAGAGAAAAGAATAACTGGTCCAAGTACAGAGCCTAGGGGGACTTCACAGAGACAGGACAAAAAATGGTCAACAGTGTCAAAGGCAGCAGAGAGGTCAAGAAGAATTAGTATGGAGTAGTGCCCTTTTGATTTAGCTGCGATTAGATCGTTAGTGCCTTTAAGAAGAGTAGTCTCAGTAAAGTGGAAGGGGTGGAAGCCAGACGGAAGAGGGTCAAGGAGAGAGTTGGAATTGAGGAAACAAGTCAGATGGGTAAAGACCAGTCTCTCCAAAAGCTTTGAGGAAAATGGGAGCAGGGATATGGGGCAATAGTTAGAAGTGGAGGACAGGTCAAGAGATTTTTTTTTTTTAAAGATGAGTACTACAGTAGCAAGTTTAAGGGCAGCAGGGACAACGCCAGAAGAGAGAGAGAGCAGTTGAAGATTTGTGTTAAGAAAGGCACAAGACAAGAGGAAAGAGATATGATTGAGATGGGACAGGATCAAGCAGGCAAGTAGTGGGGCGAGAGGAAAGCGCAGCCACCTCTTGTTCAGTAACCGGGGAGAAAGTATGAAGGGTAGGGAAGGTATGATCTAGGTGTGGTTCAGAAATAGAGGAGCAAGGTGGTGAGAATTTTTTCCTTAGCTGTTCAATCTTGTAGAAGATTTAGGTATGGAGTAACAAAACAGTCAACTTCCTATTTTAAGTATATATATATATATATATACTTAATTTCTACAACTGAGCAGCATTAGTTGCTGAGTTAAGCAAAGAATTGTAGGCTGCACATAGCTGGTGTTAAATACGAGTAACCTAATCGTGAAAGATTTTACTTGGAGCATTGAAGCTGCTCTGTCATTTTTCCATTTGTTTTTCTTTCCTTCTGCCCCCTGTATCTTAATGGTTATACTCCCTTTGAAACTTTTTTCTATATCTATTTATCATCTTTTAATTATTGTGCTGGATCTCATGTTTAGGTGAGTGCAGCCCTCTTGGTTTCATATATTTATATTTGGGAGTCCATGCCAACTCCCCAATTTTGCACCCCTCCCTGTCAGAGGTGCCTCATTCAAGGGCCCAATTTAACCTTGACCTACAGAGAGCTCCAGGAGGAAGGATTTTCCAGGATTCCAGGATTTTCATAAGAGCAGGCATTAGGCTGCTAGAGTAAGACCTACGAAAAATGGAGTACATTGGCTCTGTGGCAGGCTTTTGCAGTGTATGATCATACTCTGTAATATAGCCACCATTGTTTTTGCCTAGATTATGTATTTTTTTATAGAAACTATTGAAATCTATGAGCTTTGAAGCTGCTGTTTAGGGAATGAGTGAGTGCTCTGGATCTTGTATACTGTATGAATTGGCCCCCAACCGCCCGTACGCATTAGTTCAGTTGAATGCAGCCCTCTTGGTTTCTCATGTAAGAATTGTAGCTGATTTTATTTGATTTTATGTTTGAACAAGGCTACTGGTTCCCATTCCGTGTATATGTGGCTATAGAGGGGGACTGTTATAAACCATGCTACATACTGATAAAGAATAGGGGGCAGACCGAACATCGCATGTGTTCGCCAGGAACTATTCGCCAGCGAACCGTTCGGGACATCACTAGTGGCAGGTGTACTTCCCCCAATAATGTGAGAGATCTGAGAACCTTGTTACTGAACAATTGGGGTCTCTCTCCTATTGCCCTGCAAATTAATGAATAGCCAAGTACAAGAACAAGAGCTTCTTAATAAGAGTGCGTGTATTCCTGAGGCAGTATTGTGTGTCCCCAAACCAGGTGACAATTTCCCCTACCAAGGTGAGGTAGTGACTTCATGAGATATACTACGTGATTTAAACTGTTTACGGTGAGATGCCTAACTGTAAGAAATTGGAAATGGACTAAAAGGGTATTGTCATCTATAATCTTCTTTATATTTGCGTTAACTCATGTGGTGTAACAAATGAAAGTTTTTTGTGCTTAGGAAATATTAGCACCTTTATTAAACTTCGTTTTTTTGCAATCATTTATTATCTACATTAAACATGTTTTATTTATTTTTTTCACAGAGTTTCCAGTTAACTGAAAATATTCTCATTTTAAAACTTCATGAAAACCTACATAATGGAGCAAAGGTTGTAAATATGGAAAAATATAACATATCTTGTCTTTTTTTTTTTTTTTTAACTTCAGGCTCTTGATAGCAACCATACA
Source organism: Pelobates fuscus (assembly GCF_036172605.1). NCBI lineage: Eukaryota > Metazoa > Chordata > Amphibia > Anura > Pelobatidae > Pelobates > Pelobates fuscus. The sequence continues at coordinate 410,489,217 of NC_086319.1, read as the reverse complement.
ATCTATGAATTCCTGCTTCTTGGTTTCCAAGACCTTCGCAAGTTTAAGATCCCAATGTTCCTACTTAGTACAGTAATTTATTTTGCAACAATCATTGGAAATAGTCTTATTATTACACTTGTATCAATCAGCCACAAGCTGCGTTCCCCAATGTACATATTCCTTTGTCACCTCTCCATCTGTGACATACTTATCAGTTCCAATGTCACGCCTAATGCGCTAAAAGTCATATTGCTCATTGTGAGCCCTATATCCTATAGCGAATGCCTCACTCAGTTGTTTTTCTTTAGCACTTCTGCTGTTATGGAATGCTGTCTCCTATCTGTGATGTCCTACGACCGATACTTAGCCATTTGTAAACCCTTACACTATACATCAATCATGAATCTTAGACTTACTAATTACCTGGTATTATTATCTTGGATAGTGGCTTTTCTGCAGTCATATATTTATCCTTCAGCTGAAGTTTTGTGGTCCTAACATTATTAATCATTTTTTCTGTGATCTTGCTCCAATTCTTGAACTGTCCTGCTCCGATACATCAGTTGCACAAATTGAAATTTTTATATTTGTCATTATTATAATTCTCTCTCAAATTTCCTTCATCATTTTTACCTATGTCTCTATTTTAATTTCCATTCTTCGGATCTCCTCCAGCACTGGGAAACAGAAAGCCTTTTCTACTTGCAGTTCCCATCTTGCTGTTGTATGTACATATTACGGGACATTGATTACTTTGTATGCTACACCATCTAGAGGATACTCATCTAATCCAAATAAGGTCTTGTCTTTGCTAAATACAATGGCAACTCCTTTATTCAATCCAATTATATACAGTCTGAAGAACAATAATATCAAGACAGCAATTATTACTGGTTTTATTAGGAAAATAGCATTTGCCCACAATAAAACATAGAGAGATAATTGGTGTTGCGAGTATTCCTTAAACTATTTTAATAATAATTGGTTTTGTATATATCTATACATAGTATTTCAGGATATTTGTTTTTATTTATTATAAATATTCCTGATACCAAAGGAATTGTGATTCTTCCAAATTTTGATTCAGCTATTTAGCTGAAATATTGAACTCCAAAATGATATATAGAATTATCACGAAACAAAGGAAATGGATAACGGACAAAACTGTTTTGTGATTCAAAGTTCCATTTGTGGCTTAAAATAAAAGATGATTGATGAAAAAAAACTCTATCAAAGGGATACTATAATCACCAAAACAACTTTAGCTTAAATATTCAATTTTTGTGTATAGATCATGCCTCTGAAGTTTCACTTCTCAACTCATTGAAATTTAGGAGTTAAATCACTTTTATTTCTGTTTTTGCAGCTCTAGCCACACCTCCCCTAGTTGTGACTGACACAGTTGCATGAAAACAAATTATGTTAACTTACTTTAAAAGTGTTTATCTCCTGCTCTGTAAATTGAACTTTAATAATTAACACAGTAGGTTCCTGCAGGGTCTAGCAAGCTATTAACAGAGCAGGAAATATGAAATTCTAAATTAAACACAATTTGCAATAAAGGAAGTGTAAAGATTAGATGACTCTTTACAGGAAGTGTTTAGCAAGGATGTATCTGTCACATCCAGAGAGGTATGACTAGGGCTGTATAAACAAAGTTTTTTAACTCTTGAATGGCAGAGAATTAAGTAGTGAGCTGCAGGGGTATGGTCTATACACCAAAACTTCTTAATTAAACTGCTTTCGTGACTATAGTGGTGTCCCTTTAATAGGGCAGCTATTAAATGTTGATTTTAATCAATATTTAATGAAAATAATATAAATATATATAAATGCTTTTACTCTTTTCATTCTATCAGTTACACTTGATCTGTGAATGAAGTGGCACACACATGTCAGTTACATGCCAGTTTATATATAATATTTACATTTGTCAGTACACTGATTGGCTAATTTTCAGTTCTTAGGACACTCACCGCTGAAATAAATGAAGCCGCCGCTTAGGCGATAATCCCCTTTCGCAAGGAAGCAGGTTTTGCACGGCCGACCGCCAAACTCCCGAACGGAGTTACAGAGACGCGGTAACTCCCGAACATCCAAACAGCCGAACTCCTTCCACGGCTGAAATACGCTTTCCCAGTAATAATCCCCCCCACAAACGAGACCAAGCTCCGTCTTGAGGGTCAAACTGGATTCTGTTTAATGAGGGCTACCTGCCCTGTATTTATGCGGGTCTCCCACCTGGTAGACACTCCCCTAGGGGACCAAATGGAAGACTGAGACATATATAGGACAGTAGCCAATCACAGTGGCTTGGGTATAAGCCCTCCCCATTATACACATAAATCCCTCCTCTCTATCCTGGAGATAATTGGGAAGAAACCTAATTATCTCCAGGGATAGAGGCAAATCACCATTTTAACTTTAATAATAAAAATACAATAAAATACATAATTCTGTAAGTACCGAATGTATGGTGTTCATGTAACGTATCCCTAGATAGCCTGGATCTGAGTGCATAATTCTACCGAATAGCGCTCAGATCCGATGTACACAGTTCAATCGCCATGGAGTCAAAGTCTCTCACAAGTCTTTCGGTATACGAATGACTCCATGGGACGGCTATCTTGGCTAAGTCCATACGTACGTTACAAACTCCCGAACGGACCGGTGTTCATATGCCTTGACGAAATAGAAGGGCGGTCGGTAATCCTCAGCGGTGTTCGGTAGATAAAGTGTCCGTTTTTAGTTCCATGAAATATTCGCCGAACACCGCTGGTTCGTCGCGTGTTCCAAAATGGCTGCTGCCTCGTGGTCGGCATACAAACGACGACCACCCAAATGGTTGGAATAGAGAGGTGTCTGTGGTTAACCGCACGTTCTAATTGGGGCCAAGAGTTTAACTAGCAGCACACTCCTCTCCTGGGTGGCCGTCCGTTCGGTAGTTTCAATCGGTACTTGTGAAACACACGAACAGGGGCATACGGACAGGCAATTTCACGAATGGAAGGCAAATAGACGAACCAGCAATCTTAGTCCATGTAGCTGGATCTGTCACACGGATCCCCCCTTGTGGGACACTTCGTCAGACCCGACTTGACCCTGTGGCGGGTCAACTTGGGGATGACCGGACTAGGAGGTGGTAGGGATGTCAGTTTGCCGGGACAATCCATCAGCATTCTCGTTCTGCTTACCGGGTCGGTAACTAATGGTGAAGTTATAAGGTTGTAGGGCTAAACTCCACCATAGCAGTCTACCATTGTCACCTGAGACCCGGTTATGCCAGACAAGGGGATTGTGGTCCGTGATGAGGGAAAATTCCTGTCCGTACAAATAAGGGCTCAGTTTTTTCAATGCCCAGACGAGGACCAAACATTCTTTCTCCACTGCCGCATAACTTACTTCCCGGGGTAATAACTTTTTGCTGAAATATGCGACAGGGTGCTCTCCTCCATCTTCTCTGACCTGGCTCAGCACAGCCCCCAGTCCATACATGGAAGCATCTGTATGGACAAGAAAACGTTTGTTAGGGACTGGGGCAGCCAGGATATGAGCATTTACAAGAGCTTGCTTTAGTGCCTAAAACGCGGCTTCACAAGCTGGAGACCACAGGACCTGTTTAGGGAGGTTCTTCTTCGTCAGGTCAGTCAGGGGCTTGGCTATAGTACTGTAGCCAGGGACAAAGCGTCTGTAGTACCCTGCCATCCCCAGGAAGGCTAACACCTGGGTCTTAGTGATAGGTGTGGGCCAGTTAGCCACTGCCTCTACCTTGGCTGGCTCTGGTCTCTGGTTCCCACACCCCACTCGGTGACCCAGGTATTGTACTTCAGCCATGCCTAGATGGCACTTTTCTGGTTTTAAAGTCAGGCCAGCGGCCTGAATTTTATCCAGCACTACCCCTACGTGGACCAGGTGTTCTTCCCAGGACTCACTGTAGATCGCAATGTCATCCAGGTATGCACAGGCAAATTCCTGGAAGCCCTCGAGGAGTCTATCCACCATACGCTGGAAGGTAGCCGGGGCATTCTTCATCCCAAATGGCATGACCTTAAACTGGTACAGGCCAAATGGGGTGACAAATGCCGACTTGGGGATAGCATCCTCAGCCAGGGGAATCTGCCAGTAGCCTTTACACAGTCTATGGTGGTCAGATAACGTCTCCTGGCAATACGATCTAATAATTCGTCTACCCGGGGCATCGGGTAGGCGTCAGTGGTTGTCCGCTCGTTGAGCCTCCTGTAATCCACACAGAACTGGGTGGTCCCATCTTTCTTAGGCACTAGGACTACAGGGGAGGCCCAAGGGCTATCGGAGTGTTCGATGACCCCAAGCTGGGTCATCTCCTGTATCTCCTTCCGCATTCCTTCTCGGACTGCTTCAGGGATACGGTAGGGGGACTGTCGCAGGGGGTTCTGTCCAGGGGTCTCTACCTTATGTACATCTAGGGTAGTGTTACCAGGTTCTTGGGTAAACGTCGCCTGCTTCTCCCACAGCAGTTGCTTTGCCTGTACCTTCTCTGTGGGGCTCAACCGATCCCCTAGCTGTACAAGGCTAGTAAGGTCAGTCTGGGAATCCTTCTCGAATAGATCCGGTAAGGGCACATACTGCAGCGACATTCTCTGGTTTCTCCTGATACTCCTTCAGCATGTTCACATAAAAGGATCGCTGGATCCTTTCATCTGCACAGCTGGCTATAAGGTAGGTAGTATCACATACCTGGGCTAACACTTTATACGGGCCCTGCTAAGATGCTTGCATCTTGTTCGCCTTCACAGGTTTGAGCACTAACACCTTCTGCCAAACCTGGAAGACCCGCTGCTGGGCCCCTGATCGTACCATCTCTTCTGTCTCCCCTGGGCCGCCTGGAGATTCCCTCTTACCATCAGAGACAGTTTCTCCATGCGGTCCCGGAGCTCCAGGACATACGGTACTATGGGGGTCCCTTCCTGCTCGGTCTCTCCTTCCCAGTGTCCTCTAATGAGATCTAGGGGCCCACGGACCCTCCGCCCATAGAGTAGCTCAAAGGGAGAGAACCCAGTAGATTCCTGGGGCACCTCTCTGTATGCAAATAGCAGATGAGGCAGGAACCACTCCCAGTCTCTGCAAGGTCCTCAGCATTTGCTTGAGGGTACCATTAAATCACTCGCAGAGACCGTTAGTCTGGGGATGATAAGGTGAGCTAAGCAGTGGTTTAATGCCACACACCTTCCATAGTTGCTGGGTGAGCACAGTGGTAAATTGGGTTCCCTGGTCCGAGAGGATCTCGTTAGGGAACCCGACCCTAGTAAATATTTTAACCAGGGCATCAGCAACCGTCTCTGCCTCTATATTGGACAGCGCTACTGCCTGTGGATAGCGAGTGGCATAGTCCACCACAGTAAGAATATATTTCTTACCTGATGGACTAGCCCTGGCCAGTGGACCCACAATGTCCACGGCTATGCGGGAAAAGGGTTCCCAAATAATAGGCATCGACATGAGCCTAGCTTTAGGGTGATCCCCCCGTTTTCCTACCCGTTGACAGATGTCACAGGTACTACAATAAACCCGCACATCTCGGTTAAAATTGGGACAGAAAAAGTTTTGGGTGATCCTATGAGCGGTGTCGCGTGAACCTAGATGCCCAGCTAATGGCACATCATGCCCAATCCGCAAGATCTCCTGCCGGTATTTCGCAGGCACCACCAGCTGTCCACCCTGCGGAGGGGTATTCTTTTTCTGGGAAGGTTTCGGTATCCTATACAGCCTATCCCCCTCCCATTCATACCGTTCCCCGTCTACACCCTCTTCCCCAGCATCTGCCCTAGTCCTATACTTTATAAGAGTTGGGTCCCCCCGGGTTTCCCTCCCGTACTCCTCTGGGGTGTCCCAGCCTACGGGGGCCTGATCTAAGGTACAAGTCGGGGGACAGAGTCTTACCTGGGTCTCGGCAGCAGGTGGGCCGGTCTCGGCGGCACAGATCTGGGCATGGGTCGTCATTGGGTTGACTTCAGCTGGGCCCATCGGGACATAGGCAGAAACAAGGGGGGCTAAATCATTGCCAAGGAGGACATCGGCTGGCAAATCCCTCATAACCCCCACATTCACATGTCGAGCACCCACTCCCCAATCCAAATGCTCCTGGGCCACAGGTAGGCGGAATACAGCACCCCCTGCCACTCTCACAGCCACCGTGTCTCCGGTGTGCTGGCTCTCTGACACCAAATTCTTTTGAAGAAGGGTCATGGTGGCACCAGTATCTCTCAGTCCATTCACCTCCTTCCCATTCACCTTGACTAGCTGCCGATGTTGCTGTCTGTTGTCTCGGTGGGCAGCTTGCACAGGGTCGGCTACTTGCAGGATGCCCCAACATTCTTCCTCCTCTACAGAGTGGGCTGAAGGCTGAGGTGGTCGTGGTGGTCCGCCCAGGGCCGGCGCTACCTGTAAGGCGGACTAGGCAGCCGCCTAGGGCGCCCCTTGGGAAGGGGCGCCGCCAGGAGCGCCGGCCCCCCTAATGCTGCAGCCGCCCGAGCGCTCTGCAGAGAGCCTCAGGCGGCTGCAGCTTTGCCCGGGCTGGTGCGTCCATGAGGGCGCACCGCCCGGGCACAGCATGAGGAGAGGGAGGGGGCTGACAGGAGGGAAGCGCTCAGCGCTCCCTCCTGTCACTCCCTCTCTGTAGCGTGACCGAGCGCAGTATAGTCCGCCGGTACAGGGAGCATCTGTCTCCTGTACTCGGACGGACTTACAGGAAGTGAACACTGGTGTTCACTTCCTGTCAGTCCGCCGGGTACAGGAAACAAAAGCTCCCTGTACCCGCGGACCATGATACAGAGCTCGGCCACGCTACTATAGAGGTAGGGGAGGGTGGGGGGAATAAATAGAGAGGGGGGGGGAGATAAATAAATGGAGAGGGAGGGGAGGAGGAGAAATCAATGAAGAGGGAGGGGGGGAGAAATAAATGGAGAGGGGGGGGAGGAGAAATAAATGGAGAGGGAAGGGGGAGAAATAAATGGACAGGGAGGGGGAGAAATAAATGGACAGGGAGGGGAGGGGGAGAAATAAATGGACAGGGAGGGGAGGAGGAGAAATCAATGAAGGGGGGGGGAGAAATAAATGGACAGGGAAGGGGGAGAAATAAATGGACAGGGAGGGGGAGAAATAAATGGACAGGGAGGGGAGGAGGAGAAATCAATGAAGAGGGAGGGGGGAGAAATAAATGGACAGGGAGGGGGGAGAAATAAATGGACAGGGAGGGGGGAGAAATAAATGGACAGGGAGGGGGGGAAATAAATGGACAGGGGGGGGGATAAATGGACAGGGAGGGGGGGAGGACAGGGAGGGGGGAATAAATGGACAGGCAGGGTGGGGGGAATAAATGGACAGACAGGGAGGGGGGAATAAATGGACAGACAGGGAAGGGGGAATAAATGGACAGGGAGGGGGGGGATAAATGGACGGGGGGGGGAATAAATGGACAGGGAGGGGGGGAAATAAATGGACAGGGGGGGGGAAATAAATGGACAGGGGGGGGGGGTAAATAAATGGACATGGAGGGGTAGGGAATAAATGGACAGGAGGGGGAGGGAATAAATGGACAGGGAGGGGGGGGATAAATGGACGGGGGGGGTAAATGGACAGGGAGGGGGGGGAAATGGACAGGCAGGGTGGGGGAATAAATGGACAGGCAGGGTGGGGGAATAAATGGACAGGCAGGGTGGGGGGAATAAATTGAAAGGGGGGGGATAAATTGACAGGGAGGGGAATTGACGGGATTAGGAGGGGGAATGAGAGTGGGGAGGGGAGAAGAGAGTGACAACGGGGGAGACGAGAGTGACAAGGGAGGGGAGAAGAGAGGGACACGCGGGGGAGACGAGAGTGACAAGGGAGGGGGAGAAGAGAGGGACACGCGGGGGAGACGAGAGTGACAAGGGAGGGGGAGAAGAGAGGGACACGCAGGGGAGAAGAGAGTGACAAGGGAGGAGGGGGGAGAAGAGAGGGACAAGAGGGGGGAGAAGAGAGGGACATGGGGGGGAGAAGAGAGGGACAAGGGGGGTTGAGAAGAGAGTGACGAGGGAGGGAGAGGGGGAGAAGAGAGTGACAAGGGAGGGGGGAGAGATTGACATCCATCACACACACACAATGCACCCCTTGCACACAGAAAAACACACAATGCATTACACACAGACACACACACAAGCAATTCAACCCTTACACACAATGCATCCCTTACACACACAGAAACACACAATGCATTCCTTACACACACTCAATGCACCCCTTACAGACGCACACACTGCATCCCGTACATACACAGAAACACTCATTGCAGCCCTTACACATACAAACACAGATTCACACAATGCATTCCTTACACACATATCAGGACATCCCCTACTCCTGTGAACAAACTAATTGGTGGAACATGAAGGTGGACCCTGGGGCCCAGACCTTGAGCTGTGCAAAGGGCCTTAAAAAAAATGGAGCCTTCTTCCTGTTCTCCCAGAACACAAACAGCCTCCAGAGAGCCTGTTCTACACCAGACCAGTGGAGCCAGACTGCAGGTAGAGCCCATCACCATCCTCATCTGATTGTAAGTAGGCAATCTAGTATATTATTCGTGGCACTAATCTCTAATTTACCTCACATTAAAGGGACACTTTAGTCCCCAGAACCACTGCAGCTTAATGTAGTGGTTCTGGTGTCTATAGCCTGTCCCTGCAGGCCTTTTAATGTAAACACGGTGGCACTGCAGCACTTGCGTTAGTTAACATGGGGCATTGTGATGTCATATCGGGGGGGGGATGGGGGGCGGCAAACTTTACTTTTGCCTAGGGCGGCAAAAATCCTTGCACCGGCCCTGGGTCCGCCGGCAGGTCTCCTCCAGGACGATGCTTGGTTGGCTGTGTTGAAGGGACATTCCGGCCTCTTGTGCCCTAGCTGCTTGCACCCGAAGCACCACATGGGTTTTGAATATTCTCTGGCGTTAAACCGAGGTGGTTGAGGGTAGGACATAGCTGGAGACGGTGCCTGGGTGCGGTGCCCCGGGGTTTGGTAGGTGGTCGCGGCTGGGTGTGCTGCTGGTCGATACTCCACTCTGGCAGGAGTCATGGTGGTAGCATTGTCCAGTTTACGGTGTAACGGACCGTTTCAGCAGACAAGGGGTAAAAATCATTTAGGCGATAATCCCCTTTTCACAGACAGGCACAGCTACTGTAAAATCACCAAAACTCACTAATTGGATACAAGGGAATGCACCAAACTCCCGAACTGCATACAAGGGAATAAGGTAGCACTCCAAACTCCCGAACTGGAACCTCACAAATAGCTGCTAGCAGACAAACAGGAAAAGCTTCCAAGCGGCTTACACTCCTGGCAGTCAGTCCCTATCAGCATACAGTGAATCCCCCCAAGAACGAGACAAGGCTCTGTGTTGAGGGTCAAGCAGTGGTCTGTTTATTGAGGGCTACCTGCCCCTGTATTTATGCAGGTCTCCCACCTGGTGGGCACTCCCTTGGGGGACCAGATGGAAGACTGTAACAACGGACAGACAAGTACCAATTACAGACATACAGCAGTAAAACATCCCCGCAATGCATCCTGGCTTCCTCCTCTCTGCCCTGGAGAAGTAATTCAATTATCTCCCAGGACAAAGGCAAAACTCCATTACACACGTGGGGACACAAAGACAGACTATCACTTTAAAATACACAAAGTTACTTTTTGCACATAAAACACAGACATGTAACATATCCCCAGATAGCTCAGGTCTGAGTGCACATTATTAGGTGAATAGCACTCAGACCACACGAATACAGTTTAATTGTCATGGAGCCAGAGTCTTTAATTACACGAATTGGCTCCATGGCATAGCTATCTGGGTTAACATTCACATAAAATAAACTACCGAATTTACATGCATTCGGTTAAATATATACGAATTAGAACCAGGGGCTGGAGGTTCAGCGGTGCCTGCACGTAAAAGTGTCCGGGTTTGGTGCATGAAAGCCGGGCAGAAAAGCGCTGGCTGCCCGGGGAGCTCCAGAACACCGCCATCTAGTGGCCGCTAAGTGTAACCGCGGCCACCCAGTAACAGTCAAATAAGCTGCGGTTAACCGCAGCTTCAGGGAGGTAAATTGGCAGCACACTCCAGCTTCTGGGTGGCCAATTAACATCGCCGGCCGGCTTCCCGCGGCTCTGGGGAGGTTGCAAACAGGCTGTTTGTTCGGTAGATAGAATCTACCGAACGGCTGTGCAGAAAGGGAGAAATAAATCCTTCTGCACAGTAAAATTAACCCTTTAGCTGCCGGTCCATAATCCAAAGGCAGCAGGCGGGCGACCAGGCTCCTCCAATGCAATGTGGCGAGATTGGTCTCGTCAAAACGGGCATCTGTATACTCATCCGCCAGGCGGGCTGCCTCATGCAGGGTGGAGGGTTTATGGTCCCGGACCCATTCTCTGACCCCTGGGGACAACTTGTCAAAACAATGTTCCAGCAGGAGCACCTGCAGCACCTCTTCCCCGGACACCGCTTGGCATCTTGACATCCAGTGTGCGGCGGTGCAGTGCACCCGACATGCCCATTCGACATACGAATCTCCAGCTAGCTTGGCAGTGTCTCTGAACCTCCTTCAGTATGCCTCTGGAGTGACGGCATACCTGGAGAGGAGGGCATCCTTTACTGCAACATAATCCCCGATCTCCTCATCAGGAATGGCCCGAAAAGCCTCACTGGCCCAGCCAGATAGTTTCCCGGACAATATTGTGACCCAGTCTTCTGCGGGTACCTTGTGTAGAGCACATTGCCTCTCAAAATCAGCAAGGTACCCATCGATCTCCCCTTCCGCCTCAATGAAGGGTTTAAATGCTGCAAAATGGACTTTCCTCTTCTCCACCGGGTTTACTGTGACCTGGGCTGCTGTAGCACCGTTTTGGCGGTGCAGGTTGGCCTCCACAGCTGCTATAACCCGGTCAATAATGTCTGTAGTTGGGTTGGTACCATAATGAGCCAGCCTGATTCTTACCGCCCGGTCAAAGCTTTCCTCTTCGGGGGTTCTGTCTGGCATACTAGGCCCATTGGTTCCTTCTGGTTCCCCATCCATTTCAGTTAAAATTGCAATAATCTCTCTTTTTCTGAGATTACTGGCTTGTTTGCCTCTTTGCTCCAAAAAATCCTTAAGGGTAGCTCTTTTCAGCCTTTCATACGGTATTTCCATTAATCCTGGGTGTGTAGTTGTCTTTCTGGGTGATGAGGAAAGTCCCGTCAATTGCCACCAGTTGTTAGGACACTCACCTCTGAAATAAATGAAGCCGCCGCTTAGGCGATAATCCCCTTTCGCAAGGAAACAGGTTTTGCACGGCCGACCGCCAAACTCCCGAATGGAGTTACAGAGACGTGGTAGCTCACGAACATCCAAACAGCCGAACTCCTTCCATGGCTGAAATAAACGAAATACGCTTTCCCAGTAACAATCCCCCCCACAAACGAGACCAAGCTCCGTCTTGAGGGTCAAACTGGATTCTGCTTTATGAGGGCTGCCTGCCCTGTATTTATGCGGGTCTCCCACCTGGTGGACACTCCCCTAGGGGACCAAATGGAAGACTGAGACATATATAGGACAGTAGCCAATCACAGTGGCTTGGGCATAAGCCCTCCCCATTATACACATAAATCCCTCCTCTCTATCCTGGAGATAATTGGGAAGTAGCCTAATTATTTCCAGGGATAGAGGCAAATCGCCATTTTAACTTTAATAATAAAAATACAATAAAATACATAATTCTGTAAGTACCGAATGTATGGTGTTCGTGTAACGTATCCCCAAATAGCCTGGATCTGAGTGCATATTTCTACTGAATAGCGCTCAGATTTGATGTACACAGTTCAATCGCCATGGAGTCAAAGTCTCTCACAAGTCTTTCGGTATACGAATGACTCCATGGGACGGCTATCTTGGCTTAGTCCATACGTACGTTACAAACTCCCGAACGGACCGGTGTTCGTATGCCTTGATGAAATAGAAGGGCGGTCGGTAATCCTCAGCGGTCCGTCGCGTGTTCCAAAATGGCCGCCGCCTCATGGTCGGCATACAAACGACGACCACCCAAACGGTTGGAATGGAGAGGTGTCTGCAGTTAACCGCATGTTCTAATTGGGGCAAAGAGGTTAACTAGCAGCACACTCCGTGCCGTCCGTTCGGTAGTTTCAATCGGTACTTGTGAAACACACGAACAGGGGCATACGGACAGGCAATTTCACGAATGGAAGGCAAATAGACGAACCAGCAAACTTAGTCCATGTAGCTGGATCTGTCACCTCAGTATACAGTAAAAGATTATGTCACAAATTCTGATGTGGTTAACCACTTGGTCCAACTAATCCTGTCTGCCATTGCAATCTGTCATGACTTGATACCAAATCTTAATTCTATCTCTCTGTAGTATATGGCAGAATGAATGAAGTTCCCATTCCCTGTATTACTATATTTTCTTTGTTATATTATACATTTCCATGTTACGTTTTCCATAACTGTCTATTTCTATCACATTATTTTCCATGGTGATGACCATTATCATATTTTATTCTACATACATAGTACATGGTAATATATGTAAAAATAAATGACTAAAGTCCACCAAGCTCAACCTTTATAACCTATTCTTCTGTACTGTTGATCAAAAAGAAGGCAAACACATGTAATTATATTGATTTTATTTTTTATTTTTTTCACAAAAAAGGGAAACAAGTCCTTATTGACTCCATAATGGCAATCTAATTGATTTAGCAACCTGTTCACATACATAATAAGCAAAAATATATATAATAAAGTGTATATTTGTTTAATCCAGTTGTACACTATGATTTGTTTTTCTCCTTCACCGCTCAAGCTTTAAAGTGGGAAGGAAGAAGAAAAGAAGGATTTATTCGTACCCTGACAATTTTTTGTTTGTGAGTGCATCTTAAGTTTTAGTTTTATATGGTGCACCTTTTTATTATTATTATTATTATTATTATTATTATTGCCATTTATATAGCGCCAACAGATTCCGTAGCGCTTTACAATATTTTGAGAGGGGGGATGTAACAATAAATAAGACAATTACAAGAGAACTTACAGGAACAATAGGTTGAAGAGGACCCTGCTCAAATGAGCTTACAGTCTATAGGAGGTGGGGTATTAGAAACATTAGGATAGGAAATATCAGGTAGGAGTGAAGCAGAGCTGGAGGAGAGAGCAAAGCACTATCCCATAGGAGAGAGCAAGAGACAGGTATGTAAGGGAGAGATTACTCTGGGAGGCCATACACTTTCCTGAAGAGATGGGTTTTAAGGCCCTTCTTAAATGATTGAAGACTAGTGGAGAGTCTGATGGCAGTAGGCAAGTTATTCCAAAGGAGAGGAGCCGCCCGTGAGAGGTCCTGCAAGCGCGAGTTGGCCGTACGGGTGCGAGCAGCGGTCAGGAGGTGGTCGCGGGCAGAGTGGAGGGTACGAGGAGGGGCATACATCTGGATCAGTGAAGAGATATAAGAGGGGCTGGAATTGTTCAGTGCTTTAAATGTATGGGTTAGCACTTTGAATTGACTCCTATAGGATACAGGGAGCCAATGTAAGGACTGGCAGAGGGGCGAGGTGTGAGAGGACCGACTGGATAGGAAAATCAGTCTAGCTGCAGCATTCATTACAGACTGTAGCGGGGCAGTACGGCTTTTGGGGAGACCAATCAGGAGAGGGTTACAGTAATCCATGCGGGAAATTACTAGAGCATGGACAAGCTCCTTGGTAGCATCTTGCGTAAGAAAGTGGCGGATGCGGGCTATGTTTTTGAGTTGGAACCTACAGGACTTGGCAACAAACTGGATGTGAGACTCAAAGGTGAGACCAGAGTCAAGTATGACGCCAAGACAGCGCGCTTGTAGGGATGGACTTATCTGCACCATTGTAGGGATGGACTTTATCTGCACCATTTGTGGTCCCTCTCTTTGTATTTTATTTTAGGTTGTGTATTTTATACATTTGCATTTTATTCTTGAAGATATTGACTAGATATCCCTATTCAAGAGAAACTGCCCTCTTTGAAACTCCTACAATTGTTGCAATGTACTGGGACTGAGTGTGTTAATACGTTCTTTTTAATATTTTTGTGTTCTAAAAAACTTTTTTTAAAGGTCTAATCATTCTACCAACATATTGTTTTCTGCAACCACACATTAAAAGATACACTACGTGTGTAGTATTACAGGTAACGGATTATTTTATTAGAAACTGTTTATTAGTGATAAAACTTTTAAAATGATCAACTTTAGGTGTTTTGTAATTACACCCTTTGCATGATCCACAAGTAAAAAAAAATCCACTCTTTCTAACTTTCTGATTTTTATTCCTGAAAGTGCTGGGTGCTAGTGAAGTTTTAAAATGCCTGCCTTTTCTAAAAATGATTTGTGGTGCTGGTGGAAGGTTATTCTTTAAAAGATCATCGCCCAATAAAAGTGGCCAGTCCTTATGGAGAATCTTTTTGATTTTCTTGGCATGAGCATTGTATTGAGTATTAAAGGAAAACGGAAATTTATTCGTGACAGTGTGAATAGTTCTCTTGTTAATCAATAAAGCTCCCCTGTTATAATTAAAAGAACAGACTATTTCCTAATCAATAACATTTTCTGTGTAACCTTTCTCTAAAAATTTAGTCTTTAAAAGAGAAGCTTGTTCTAAAAAAGTTCTTGATCGGTGCAGTTCCTCCTCAATCTAGTAAACTGGCTTCGAGGGACTCCTCGGAGCCAAGTAGGATGGTGACTGCTTTCAGTGTTAATAAATCCATTGGCATCAGTCGGCTTGAAAAAAGTTTTTGTTTGAATTTTAGAGTCCTTAATAAAAATCGTAAGGTCTAAAAAATTTATTTCGTATTTATTAAAAATCAGTGTAAAAATCAATGAAAAATTATTGTCATTAATGTAGGCCATAAACTGTGCCAGAGTATCTTCCGTGCCGCTCCATATGATTAAAATATCATCAATATAACGTCGCCAGAGTACCAAGTTCGCGCAAAACGGATTATTGGACCAAATAAAATTCCGTTCCCAATGGTCCAAAATTTTTTGGGCATTTAACGTCCACTGTTGCCCAAATATATTCATTCTTCCATTCCTAACAATCGAGTTCCTGTATGAGACTCTTTGTATCCTTCAGGTAAGATTTAGCTCCCTGTGCGTACTTTTGAAGATGAAAATCTATAAATTTGGACAATTTAGATGTGAGCGAATCCACGCCACTGATAATGGGCCTTCCTGGTGGTTGGGAAGTGGGTTTCAAGGGGTTTCTAATCATAAAAAAGAAAAAACTTTACTTTCAATAATGCCACGTTCTTTATAATCAGTCAGCATAATCTTCAATTCACTGTTGAAAGTGGAATTGGGGTTAGAAGTTAACTTCTGATAAGTAGTTACTTCCCCAAGTATTCTGCTTGACTCATACAGATAATACTCTGTAGGCATAACATCGATACCCCCAATTTTGTCCACACTTTTGTTGACAATATCTTTTTGATTTTTAAAGGACTTAAGGATAGTATTCTTATCTCTAGTAAGGTTAAAATTCCTCACTTTGTAATCCAATTTTCCAATGTCCCTATTAACCATTTTTAAAAAAGCTTCTAGTTTGTGTCCTCTATCATTAGGAAAAAAGGTTGATCTTGGTTTAAACTGGGAATTACTACTTGTATTATCAGAATGATAATTTTTTCTGAGATTCCAATTCTCGCTTCTTAAAAAATCTCTTAAGGGACAGTTTCCGTAAAAATGTATTTAAATCAATGAACAAATCAAATGGATTGGCAGCACTATTGCGAGAAAATGTAAGACCTTTTTCAAGAATTACAATTTCATTCGTATTAAAATGACATCAGAAATGATGAAGATGCCTTTTGAAAGTGCAAAATTTCTCATTCTGACTGGGTCCTCTCCTCGCTCAGTCGCCTCCTTTTCCCCAGAGAATTCCACTCTCCTAGGGGGGCAAATCTGTTTGCCAGATCTATTCTGGGTATTTTCGGTGAGAAAAATTGATTTATTTGTCTTTTGTTCTTTTGTTTTAGCCCCTTGTCTAAAAATCATTGTTTTCTTCATTGGTCATCTGAGGATTAACCCCTTAAAACCGGAGGGCGTACTATTACGCCCTATTCTAAGCGGCTCTAAATGCCGCAGGGCGTAATAGTATGCCCTCCATTTTTTTTTTACTTACCCGGTCGCCGGCGATCCCACACCGGCGATCGTGGTTGAGGGGACTCCCAGGGAGCCCCCCGCAGCACATCCATCATCCTGGAGCCCCCCCTCGGCCATGTGAGAGTAAATAAAAATATAAAAAAAATATATAGATAAATACATATGTATACACATACGTATATATACATATATTAATTCTACATATATATTTATGTAATATTTTTACATAATTAGGTATCTTAATTAATTACAATTAGCGGGACCTGTCTGACAACCCATGCCGAAAGTATAGGGAATTTAATTTGCTAGCACTATATTTAACTCTATAACTTTCCAAGACACCATAAAACCTGTACATGGGGGTACTGTTTTACTCGGGAGACTTCGCTGAACACAAATATTAGTGTTTCAAAACAGTTAAATGTATTACAACGATGATATCGCCAGTAAAACTGAAGTTTTTTGCATTTTTTACACACAAACAGCACTTACACGGACGGTATTATTGCTGTGATACTGTTTTGAAACACAAATATTTGTGTTCAGCGAAGTCTCCTGAGTACAACAGTACCCCTCATGTACAGGATTTATGGTGTTTTCAAAAGTTACAGCATCAAATATAAGGCTTGTGTTTCATTTTTTTTCACATTAAAATTCGCCAGATTGGTTACGTTGCCTTTGAGACCCTATGGTAGCCCAAGAATGAAAATAACCCCTATGATAGCATACCATTTGCAATAGTAGACAACCCAGGTGTTACAAAACTGTTACAAAAACCTTATTGCACTGTGTACTTTTCAATGCTATTTTCGCCTTTCCGCCTTATGTGCAGTCGTTGGTATGGTTCAGCACGAATCCTTTGTGTAAGCGTATAGGTGGCCGCCATTTCGGGACTTTGCACGTGTTCGCGGCCATCTTACGTGCGAACAGCGGTGTTTGCCAGCAATCGTCTGGAACTAAAAACGGAGACGCTCCCAGGCGAACACCGCTGAGACCTCCAGGATAGCATAACTTCGTGCTGGACCTACCGAATAGCCCACCGTTCGGTAGGACGATTACTCTCCGCAAGGGGAGTACAGCGACCTCCAGGATAATTATGGATGACCATGGGTTCGTGGAGTTTTCCCGTACGAACGGAGACCGACCGCAAGGCCTGAACGTGTGGAACTATTTTCGGCCAGAAAGTCTGTGCGGTCGGTCAAAACTTTGAAAACCCCTAACTCCTGAACCGTTCATCCGAACAGGTTGGTTTTCGGATATGTTGCTCCCCTGAACAAGACCTGTACAGCGGTGTAGGATTTAAAGGGGTACCCCCTGGTTTCGGGGTACATCCAGAACTTGGTTGAAAATATGTACTGTATAATTGGGTTAACTGTTTATCTGAGGGGAGGAGATGTGTGGGAGGTACCCAATATGTGATTGGTGATTTTATGCCTCCCCCTGGGAGTATCCTGTTTACATGTAACCACAATAAAAAGCAGGCTGGTCAGCCCAGTCCTCAGTTCTTACTTGACCCTCAAATCGCTGCTTTGACTCGTTTTGTGGGTAGAAAAGGTATCCTAGCTATGCTATAGCTAGTGGGATGTTTCCACACTTACAGGACTCGCATGGAATACTATGGAACTCGGCTCTCCCCTCTTCAGCAACTAGGAATCCAGACAACTAAACGGTCCAGCTCTCAGCTAGCCTAAGGGTAACCGTAACATTTGGTGGCAGCGGTGGGATGATTCTGGATATCCTAGGAGAGGCACGGAACGGATGGAGAGCACCTACGCAAAATTGAAACGTACAACCCTGAAAGATTTATTGGAAAGCAGAGGAAGGCACGCCAGCAACCGGCCAAAGAGGGAACTGATCGCAGAATTGACAGAACTGGATCAAAGCTCCACCATGGCGGAAACACCAATCACGGATGATGATGCAAAGGCAAGAATTGTTCGGGGGAGGCTTCCCTTATACGGGCCAAACCCATCTATAGAACTGATACAGCAATTGATGGTGGAGGCAGACGCGGATTTACAAAAGACCCGAGCCTACAACATTGAAATGGCCAACGCACAACGCACTGCTGAAGCCCCACAAGTAATCGTTCCTGTTGAAACTGCTGGGAAGCCTAAAATACCCTTTGCGGCATTCCGATCCTTCCTGGAGAGCGAGACAGGAATTGATGAGTACTTGGCAGACTTCGAAAGGCAATGCGCCCTGCACCAGATTCCCACCAGAGAGTGGCCCACGATCTTGTCTGGGAAGCTATCTGGGCGAGCCCTGGAAGCTTTTCGTACTTTGGGTACTGAGGAAGTGACACAGTATGAACGAGTTAAAGAGACTCTGCTAAAAAGATACGCGGTGACTCCAGACACGTATCGCCGGCAGTTTCGGGGCACGAAAAAGAAGCCTAACGATACACATATGGAATGGGCGCACCGAATGCGGAGAGCGGTAAATCACTGGATGAGCGGAAGTAAAGCTGTGACTGGTGAGGAAATTTTACAATTATTCCTCTTAGAACATTTTTACGATGGCATGGAACAAAAAGGGAAGGAGTGGCTGCGAGACAGGCGACCTTCCACTCTAGAAGAAGCGGCCAAATTAGCTGATGAACATTACGATTCACGTCTTCACGAGTCCACAAACTACCGGGCTCCAGCACGGGTCGAGCCCAGAGAGGTTTACCGTGCACCTCCTCGTACGGAGTTCCGGGCCCCAGTACCCGCCGGGCCCCCCAGACACTCAGGGTCATCCAATAACAATTTTGATCGCCCTAGGCCCACTTGCCACCGATGCAAGCAACCAGGACATTTCATGGCCAACTGCCCGCTTGGCACACACCAGACGCCCAGGAATTACAATTACCCCTCTGGGCCCTACCGTCCTGCCCGAGCCCTCTGTGTTAACCAGGAGACCCCTATGGAGGAATATTTGGGGCCGCTTCACGAGGCAGACCCGGTATATGCGGCTTCGGATAACCGACAGCACCATCGGCAGAAGGTATGGCTCGAAGGGCGATCTACCGAGGGGTTGAGAGACACAGGGGCTACCATAACACTGGTACAAAGTCATTTGGTGCCAGAACACAAGAGGTCAGGGCAGACCGTGGCCGTTAGAGTGGCGGGAGGGGATGTGTACAAAGTCCCGACCGCTAAAGTACATCTTGATTGGGGAGCGGGGAAAGGAGCTGTAAACGTGGGTATAATGGACCATTTACCTGCTGAAGTACTACTGGGCAATGATTTGGGCCCCATGACTTCAGCCTATGCCCCAGTATATAACAACGAAGCGAACCCAGTGACTACACGGGCACAAGCCCGGACGGACCGAGAACCCTCACCAGTGCGGGAGACCCAGGTAAGACCAACCCCGACTTCTCTTGACCTGTTAGACCCCATACCCTGGGACACCCCAGTTACCTTTGAGACCGAGTCTAGGACTGACCCGACCTTACAAAAATACCGGGAACGAGCAGAGACAGGGGGGAGCGGGGCAGATAACGAAACTTTTCTATGGGAAAAAGGGAAACTATACCGCTTGACAGAGAAAAAGGGACAACGTAGGCGACAGCTGGTAGTACCCCACAAATACCGTCAGGAAATCCTCAAAATAGGACACGACATCCCCTTGGCAGGTCACTTAGCTATAACACGTACGCTACACCGCATTACCCACACATTCTTTTGGCCAGGAGTACACGCTGACGTTAAGAATTACTGTAATACTTGCGATGTATGTCAACGAGTGGGAAGGCGAGGCGATCACCCTAAAGCGCATCTAGTCAATATGCCCATTGTAGAGGAACCCTTTAGCAGGGTTGCTATTGACCTAGTAGGACCACTGGCCACCCCTAGTCCCTCCGGTAAGCGCTACATCCTTACCGTAGTAGACTACGCTACCCGGTACCCCGAGGCAGTCGCCCTGTCCAACATCCAAGCGGATACGGTAGCGAATGCCCTGGTACAAGTATTCTCCCGGGTAGGATTCCCAAAAGAAATTCTATCCGACCGGGGCACCCAATTCACAGCAGAATTGACCCAACAACTCTGGCAGGTGTGCAAAATTAAATCCCTCCTGAGTTCACCCTATCATCCCCAAACGAACGGACTTTGTGAAAGGTTTAACGGAACCCTCAAGCAAATGCTCAAAACGTTCACACAGGAGTACCGAGATTGGGAACGCTTTCTGCCGCATCTCCTATTTGCGTATCGGGAGGTGCCCCAGGAAACGACAGGGTTCTCTCCCTTTGAGTTGCTCTACGGACGAAAGGTACGGGGCCCCCTAAACCTGATCCGAGAACACTGGGAAGGAGAGACGGAAACGGACGGTGTCCCTATTGTACCATACGTATTGGAACTCAGGGACCGCATGGAGCAGCTAGCCAAATCAGTGCAGGCTAACCTCCAGTCGGCCCAGAAAAGACAGAAAGTATGGTACGATAGGGGGGCCCGAAGGAGAATCTTTACCGTAGGACAAAAGGTGTTAGTACTTAAGCCGGTAAAGACCGACAAGTTACAAGCATCATGGCAGGGCCCATACCAGATCGTAGAAAAAAGGGGCGACACCACTTATGTTATAGCCAGTTGTCACGACAACAACCTCAGGAAGACATTCCATGTAAACATGCTCAAGGAATACTTGGAGCGCCCCGAGAACGTGACCGCCGTATGTTGCCCTCCCCAGGAAGACCCCGACAGTCTACCCATTCCCGACTTGCTGGAAAAGAGTCCACCCACAGGGGTAGTGACCCAGGTTCAGATAGGAGACCGACTTAGCCCCACTGAAAGGGAGCAGCTCAATACACTCCTCCAGTCCAAGCACCTCACGTTCTCCCAGAAACCAGGGTACACCACCTTAACTACCCACCAGGTCGATACCCCCGGACAAACACCCTTACGCCAACCCCCGTATCGCATCCCCGAGGCCGTTAGAGCCGGAATGAAGAAGGAGATAGATGAGATGCTCCAACTCAGGGTGATTGAGCCCTCCGATAGTCCCTGGGCCTCCCCGGTTGTCCTGGTACCCAAGAAAGATGGGACAACCCGGTTCTGTGTAGACTATAGGAGACTCAATGAAAAAACAGTAACAGACGCCTACCCTATGCCCAGGGTAGACGAGCTACTTGATCGCATAGCCAGGGGAAATTACCTGACCACTATCGACCTCTGTAAGGGTTACTGGCAGATTCCCCTGGCCCCGGAGGCTATCCCCAAGTCGGCCTTCGTCACCCCCTTCGGCCTATACCAGTTTAAGGTAATGCCGTTTGGGATGAAGAACGCCCCCGCTACATTCCAGCGCTTGGTAGATAGACTCCTGGATGGCTTCCAGGGTTTTGCCTGTGCCTACCTGGACGACATAGCGATTCACAGTGAGTCCTGGGAGGACCACTTAGCTCACGTAGGAATGGTTCTGGATCAGATCCGGGCGGCTGGCCTGACTCTGAAACCAGAAAAATGTCACTTTGGGATGGCCGAGGTACAGTACCTGGGTCATCGGGTGGGGTGCGGAAAACAGCGACCAGAGCCGGCCAAGATAGAAGCTGTTGCCAACTGGCCCACCCCCATCACAAAAACCCAGGTTTTAGCCTTTCTGGGCACAGCAGGGTACTATAGACGATTTGTACCCGACTACAGCACACTTGCCAAACCTTTGACTGACTTGACCAAGAAAAACTTACCTCGACAGGTCCTGTGGTCTCCCCACTGTGAAACGGCTTTTCAGGCCCTCAAAAATGCTTTGGTTAATGCTCCTGTCCTGGCGGCCCCAGCCCTTAACAAACGTTTTATCGTCCATACAGACGCTTCCATGTTCGGGCTGGGAGCCGTCCTTAGCCAAGTAGGTGAAGATGGAGGGGAGCACCCAGTGGCCTACATCAGCCGGAAGCTCCTGCCCCGCGAAGTCAGCTATGCAGCAATTGAAAAGGAGTGTTTGGCCTTGGTATGGGCATTAAAGAAATTGACTCCCTATTTATATGGACAAGAGTTCACTCTGGTCACCGACCATAACCCGTTGGTGTGGCTAAACCGGGTCGCTGGAGATAACGGCAGGTTATTACGTTGGAGCTTATCATTACAACCCTTCAATTTCACCATTTCCTACCGACCTGGGAAACAGAATGGCAATGCGGACGGGTTGTCCAGACAAACGGACCTCAGCCCAGCATAACCAGCGGTCTGGACAGCCTTAGTCTGCCCCGAAAAGGGGTCAGACGGTGTCTGCCAGAGTGTTCCACAAAAAGGGAGCACTGTTACAAAACTGTTACAAAAACCTTATTGCACTGTGTACTTTTCAATGCTATTTTCGCCTTTCCGCCTTATGTGCAGTCGTTGGTATGGTTCAGCACGAATCCTTTGTGTAAGCGTATAGGTGGCCGCCATTTCGGGACTTTGCACGTGTTCGCGGCCATCTTACGTGCGAACAGCGGTGTTTGCCAGCAATCGTCTGGAACTAAAAACGGAGACGCTCCCAGGCGAACACCGCTGAGACCTCCAGGATAGCATAACTTCGTGCTGGACCTACCGAATAGCCCACCGTTCGGTAGGACGATTACTCTCCGCAAGGGGAGTACAGCGACCTCCAGGATAATTATGGATGACCATGGGTTCGTGGAGTTTTCCCGTACGAACGGAGACCGACCGCAAGGCCTGAACGTGTGGAACTATTTTCGGCCAGAAAGTCTGTGCGGTCGGTCAAAACTTTGAAAACCCCTAACTCCTGAACCGTTCATCCGAACAGGTTGGTTTTCGGATATGTTGCTCCCCTGAACAAGACCTGTACAGCGGTGTAGGATTTAAAGGGGTACCCCCTGGTTTCGGGGTACATCCAGAACTTGGTTGAAAATATGTACTGTATAATTGGGTTAACTGTTTATCTGAGGGGAGGAGATGTGTGGGAGGTACCCAATATGTGATTGGTGATTTTATGCCTCCCCCTGGGAGTATCCTGTTTACATGTAACCACAATAAAAAGCAGGCTGGTCAGCCCAGTCCTCAGTTCTTACTTGACCCTCAAATCGCTGCTTTGACTCGTTTTGTGGGTAGAAAAGGTATCCTAGCTATGCTATAGCTAGTGGGATGTTTCCACACTTACAGGACTCGCATGGAATACTATGGAACTCGGCTCTCCCCTCTTCAGCAACTAGGAATCCAGACAACTAAACGGTCCAGCTCTCAGCTAGCCTAAGGGTAACCGTAACACCAGGGTATTGCAAATGGGGTATGTCCAGTCTTTTTTAGTAGCCCCTTAGTCACAAACACTGGCCAAAATTGGCGTTTTTTGCATTTTTTACACAAAAACAAATACTAACGCTAACTTTGGCCAGTGTTTGTGACCAAATGGCTACTAAAAAAGACTGGACATACCCCATTTGCAATACCTTGGGTTGTCTATTATTGCAAATGGTATGCCATTATGGGTGTAAATTTAATTCCTGGGCTACTATACAGTCTCAAAGGCAACGTAACCAATCTTGCGAATTTCAATTTCAAATGTAACGTGCTATATTTGACCCTGTAACTTCCCAAAACACCATACAACCTGTACATAGGGGGTACTGTTTTACACATAAGACTTTGCTGAATACAAATATGTGTATTTTATTGCAGTGAAAGCAAACAGTATTATGACATTGACAGTTAAAATGTCATGTAGAACTAAAAAAATAACATTTCTTATTTTCTCCCATTTATTTCATATTAAATTATGTTTCATAGCTAAATATTTGATATTAAATAAAAGCCCTGTGTCCCCTGAATAAAATGATATATAATAAGGGTGGGTGCATTTAATATGAAAGAGGTGAATTACGGTTGGACAGACATATAGCGCAAATGCCAGGTTTTGTTTACATTTTGTTTTGTTCACGTGTACATTTGGCTCAGTCCTTAAGGGGTTAATATGTAATGTGACGACACTCACTGCCAGATAGATGAAGCCGACGTTTAGTGAATAATCCCCTTTCTCCAGAAATGCAGTTTTTAAATCAGCCGATCGTCAAACTCCCGAACGGAGCATACGAACGCGGCAAATCCCGATCAGCAATCCAGTCGAACTCCTTCCACAGCTAAAAATAATGAAAGTACTGTACCAATAATAAATCCCTCCACAAACGAGACCAAGCTCCGTCTTGAAGGTCAAACAGGAATGTGTTTTATGGGGGCTACCTGCCCGGTATTTATGCGGGTCTCCACAAGGTGGACACTCCCCTAGGGGACCTTGTGGAAGACTGTACAATATATTGGACAGTAGCCAATCGCAGTGGCTTCAATATAAGCCCTTCCCATTTTACCCATAAATCCTTCTTCTCTATCCCGGAGATAATTAGAAAGAAACCTAATTATCTCCCAGGATAGAGACAAACGCCATTTTAAAACATAATAAGAAAAATACAATAAAATACATAATTTCAAAAATACCCAGATAGCCTGGATCTGAGTGCATATTCCTACCGATCCAGGATCGCTGGATCCTTTCATCTGAACAGCTGGCTATAAGGTAGGTAGTATCACACACCTGAGCTAACACCTTATACGGGCCCTGCCAAGATGCTTGCATCTTGTTTGCCTTCACAGGTTTGAGCACTAACACTTTCTGCCAAACCTGGAAGACTCGCTGTCGGGCACACCGATCGTACCATCTCCTCTGTCTCCCCTGGGCCACCTGGAGGTTCTATCTTACTATCAGAGAGAGTTTCTCCATGCGGTCCCGGAGTTCCAGGACATACGGTACTATGGGAGTCCCTTCTTGCTCTGTCTCCCCCTCCCAGTGGCCTCTAATGAGATCTAGGGGTCCGCGGACCCTTCTCCCATAAAGCAACTCAAAGGGGGAGAACCCAGTAGATTCCTGGGGCACCTCCCTGTACGAAAACAACAGGTGAGGCAGGAATCGCTCCCAGTCTCTGCAAGTGTCAGAAAAGGTCCTCAACATCTGTTTGAGGGTGCCATTAAATCGCTCGCAGAGACCGTTAGTCTGAGGATGGTATGGGGAACTAAGAATCAGTTTAATGCCGCATACCCTCCACAGTTACTGGGTGAGCACAGCGGTAAATTGGGTTCCCTGGTCAGAGAGGATCTCCTTAGGGAACCCGACCCTGGTAAAAATCCTAACCAGGGCATCAGCAACTGTCTCTGCCTCTAGGTTAGACAGCGCTACTGACTCTGGATAGCGAGTGGCATAGTCCACCACGGTGAGAATATATTTCTTACCGGATGGACTAGCCCTGGCCAGTGGACCCACAATGTCAACGGCTATGCGGGCAAAGGGCTCCCCAATGATAGGCATAGACATAAGGTGTCTAGCCTCCTCTGAGGTAGACACCGCAGGTACCGTGACAATATGACTGGATAAATCACGGTCAGATTTCGATATTTAGAAATCTTAGTTAACTAAAGAATATATAGTTATAAACATTCCATTCTGCAGATGGAATTAAGAATAATTATATATTAGGTGATTTTATCACATGTTAGCATACCGTATATTTATGCAGGTGTATTGATTTGCTCTAAAATAAGATAAGGTATCTTTTTAGGCAAGTTAAAATTCTACTTATAGAATCTGGTAGATATTCTTATTGGATGGTTCCAGGAAATGACTAATGAGCTGCATTAGATGTTATGTTAATTCAAATTACATGAAATAGGATAATAAATACCTGGGAGGATCTAACCAGCATTGAAAGGGTTACTCAGTTGTTAACTGCTAGCCAAAGTTTTATGGCCTTTTGCTGCAAGCTGTGTGGAAGAAAGTTTCTTTGTCTCTGTGTGAAGTACCTTTGTACTTCAGTAAGTAAAAAGACCTTTGTTGGTCAAAACGTTGCTTGGTGTTGCATTTTTTCCTAATAAATCTGCATACGGTTTAAATTTGGAGTGCCTGTGGTCCTTTCTTCCTTCTGTGTGAAGTACCGTCATAAATCTTGTCTCAATCAGTTGATGCTGTAGATTTCTACTGTGTTAGCTATTGGAATGTACATTACCATTGAATGCATACTGATGTTATACAAAATATTCATTGATTATTATCACGCATGTTTCATATTTGTATTATTTATTTGTCACAATAAATTGTATCTATTTTTATAACAATTTGTGATTTTATTTATATGGAATACATTTCACTTACATGATAACGATCTTTGGGGTCTTGAGAATTGAAATAGTGGGCAATTCTCGACTGTTTACTATTATTATCCCATAAATATCCCCACAAATTAGAGGCACGGTGCTGAGATCGTTTAAGTCGAAATTATATTCCATATGCAAATAATAATATTGGTGTAATTCATGCAATATTAATCTTGATATAGAAAAGAGTTTTGTATTGAGATTAAATCAGTGTTTAAATATGGGCAGCGATGCATCTGTATCAGACAATGTTGAAATTATTAAAGACCTAAGAAAAAATGCTTTAGCCCATATTCATAAACATATGAAGAATGATTTAAGCTATGATGTTTGGTTGAAAGGCATAGAATGGGAAGCTAAACACACCATTCTAAGTGATGAATACATAATAACATATCTTAAAGAAATTGGTGGACAAACTAACATAGAAAGGAAAATGGCGATCATCATACACTCTTGGCCTTTCTTTATGACAGGACTTCTTAAGGCATTAGATGAAAATAAGGTACTGAATACCAAATTGGACACGTACAGTGACCATCTGAGCATTCAAGATGGGAAATACCAAGATTTACTTGCTGAGCACAAAAAACGTCAGGCTGATCAAGAAAAAGAAATGAAAGCTTTGACGGTTAAATATGCACAGGAAATAAAACAGCTTAAAATGCAATTGGATGAGTATGAAGAGGAGAGTCAGAAATCAGACAGTGAAGTTAGCAGCCATCATTCTGTGCCAAAAAGTTGCACAAAAATGCAAGAAAAGACTATCTGTAAATCCCCTCCTTGTTATGATTTTCCCACACCAGACCAGGTTTTCATAAAACAGTCTCAAAGAAAAGAAGTGAGTAATTCAGAGAAATCACCTGTTTAACAAGATTCCCCATCTCACAATATAGCCAAACAACCTTGGCAATCTTGGGCAGAACAGTTTGAAAAGACTGTCTTGGCCAAACTTGAGAGGGAGAGTCCAGTTCAAGGTGATAGGAATGAAAATAGACATGGTTCTGTACACCTGCAGGACTCTGATGCTGATCAGAATTGTGACAGTGAACAAGAAGCTCAGAGTGATGGGAGTGAAAGTGATTGCACTGTCCACTCTGAAAGCCATGTGACTGATATGCCATATGTACTGTTGTACGGATCTAATCCCTCTTCAGCAGCCGGATCGCATAGACGTTTACCCAGACACAGAAAAAATAGAAAAAGAGATCGTAAATCAACGATGCCTGTTTATGAAACGCCAAAGGTCATTAAATTCCTTAGAGAAACTGTCCCACCATTTCATGAAACATATCTGAACATCTGGAAAATTATGTTAGAGCAATGAATTCATTGGGCATGTATGATGACATCCATAAGAAATGGTTCATTACATGGACCTTTGATTCAATGTGCCGTGTTTATCTAGAAAGTCTTCAAGCTATACAGTTAATGTCCTGGTCCAAGATGAAATGTGAAATAATCATGGAATATGGTAAGTATAAAACCATTGCTTCTGCAAAGAAAGCGCTTTATAACTTAAAGTGCCGTCCATATCAAAGCCTCAGAGAATTTTTAATAATTCTTAAAAATGCATACTCCGTGGCCCAAAGAAAACCCAGGTATGAAAGTAAAGACTTCAAAGATCTTTATTTTCATGCCATGCCGGTGAACATACAAATGAATCTCGCAAGAGTTTACCATTAGAATGGCTAGTCAGTCAGTGCATGAAATTGTATACTATACACCATGCACATGACGAAAACCGGCCAAAGGTTAAGAAACCTGGTGATAAAATGGTGTCAGAGACTAAAATTCAGTTAGGTTTAGAAACCCAACAGAAAAAGAGGACCTATTCTGAGGTCTTGAAAACGCCAAAACCTCAGAAACAGGAAAACGCCAGAGGCAATTCTGTAAACTCCTCTGATAGTAACTCTGAAAAATCCAATGCCAATGGGAATAAATGCCCCTGGGTTAATAAGAACCAAGGCAATTCCCAATGGAGAAGGAATCCTCAGGGAAATAGGAGATATGGAAACAGAAACAACCAATCTGCTTCCAATAACTCCCAACAGTCTCAGCCATCCCAGCCAAATTCTAATGGGCAAAGACAAAACGGCAATGGGGGAAATAATTTGCGTTGTCAGGTTGGTCAATTGACAGACCAGATGGACAAATTAATGGAGGAAATAACAAAGATTAACCAAGTCTTTGCTATCAATCCTTTTTTAGGGACAGCTCCAATTGCATAGCCACCTGTGCAACTGAAGCAGCAGCAACAATAGCCACTGTGACTAAACAGGCTAGGTTGTCAGTAGATGTAATACCTAACCCTGTTTCCTTTCCAGGTACTCACAGTCAAACAAACAATAGTTGTGTTAGGAAACCTATTGCCTATCCCGTCACTTCACTTCCGGGTTTTTTCATTTCAGCCAAAGGCTAAAGTAGCCCCAGCAACCACTAGTTTCCAGGATCCAGACCTGAAAGGGTTAACTGATGAGATGCCGACCACAAGTTCCCGCTTGACAGTTCAAGATATTCCTAAAAAGGATGGGCCTGTGGGTAAGATTGAGCGTTCCTCAGTACGGGTAGAAACTACTGCTGTGACTGGTAATGTATGGAAAACGAGTGATATGTTGACACATTCTAAATTCTTATGTGAATTAGAACATGAAGGAAGGTACTACATGTCTGTAGAAATACACGATACGCTACCCCAGCCTTTCAAAGGGTTAATAGATACTGGTTCACAAGCCACTATCTTTTCCAATACCTTTTTCCAGCAGGTAATGGACTTAGCAACGGATAAGCCGAAGCTAAGAGATTTCCCCAATGCTCTCTTGAGTGTAGGAGGAAATGCCCTTCATGTTATTGGCAATACCTGGAAAAAGTTTAGAATAGGTAACAAAACCTTTAGACACCCGGTGATAGTGATAGATCTCCCCTATGACCGACTGATTCTGGGTATAGACATACTCAGAAGACTTAACGCAATTATTGACTGTGTGAATGGAATTGTATGGTCACAAGTTAAGGTTCTTATAACCTATGAGAAATCACATGTTCAATCTGAACGTAACTGCCATGTGATAGAAGAAAGACCTGACTTGATAGAGGTACATTTTAGGAATAGTCGTCACCTGACGTGACTATCCTGCAGGTGAATGATGCAATCGCACCTGTAGATGACTCCGGAAGAGTTGCTCCAGAGAGGATCCAGAATGTCTCTCTGGAAGGTGATGTTTTAACCATTTCTCTCCACAGGGACTATGTTGAATCTGTAGATCTGGCAGGTCATGCTCAATTCCTTGCCAGAATTGAAACGGTTAATAACAACGTATTCTTTCCTATTCAAATAAATGACTTAGGAAGAAGTAGGAATGCAAAGCTGGACTTAAAGAGTGAGAACAGCTATATTAGCAGAAGTCTGTTAAAGCAGATCGCTAATCCTAAAATGATCAGGTACGCTTCCCCACATGACAGGTGGATCCTAAACCTGGATGGCGAATCAGAGAGTCACAATGTGATAGCAAAATGTTTACTATCTATTTCCATCGGAAATAAGACAGTTAAACATTTATTCCTAGTGATAGACGAACCTCGCTATCAGGTTTACATCGGCAATTATGTCATACATCGCTTTGCCATACACCTTGACCTTATTAATTCCAACATGTGGACAAGGTTAAAAGGTAGTCCTTGTGGATACCTACACGAGGAAAATGCCCTGAAATTAGGACAAATACTACCATATACGGTAAGTATCCAAGTACCTGATGACATAACCATTCCATAAGGGACAAGTAACTTTCTTTTACCCCTACAGGTCAAGAAGGGTCAGAGATTGGAAAACTCTGATACCCTAATCTGTTTATCCAACAGGATACAACAATTAGGGATGGTGGTAACGAATACACCAATGGTAAGTATTGGTAAGAATCCCACCTATATAATGGTCAACAATGTTACACCCAATAGTGTTACTTTACCAAAAGGAACATTACTAGGTCTATCATTGGATGCCGAGTACTATACATTTGGTTTCCAAAACCAAATTACAGGGCCTCATCCCTGAAGAAGACTTAACTGAGGACGAAATTGTCGATCAAATATTCCATTCCTCCCCAGAAGGATTATTCACTATCCTATCTGTATATCCCTTCAACGTCGAAGAAGGCTTGTGTAAAATCAAAGAAACATCAACCACCTTCGATCATCCGCTCAATGAGCAGGAATCACGAGAGTATCAAGACCAAAGAGAAAAGGTAAGTCAACACCAAACTGACCTAACTTCTAGGCTTGAAGAAGCTTATGAGATAGGTGTAACGGACCGTTTCGCTCACAAGAGGATAAAACCCAGTTTAGGCGATATCCCCCTTTTCCATAGACCAGCAGCTACAGCAATCACCAATCTCCCGAACTGCAAACTGTACGAATTCTGGAAACTCCCGAACTGGAAACACACGAACCCTGGAATCAGCCGAACAGGAAAAGCATACAATCCGCTTACACTCCTGGCAGTCAGCATACAATCCAATTCCCCCAAAAACGAGACGACACATCGGTTTGAGGGTCAAGCAGAATCTGAGGTCTGGAACACCCAGCCTGCTTTTTATTACAGTTGTGCACATACAGGACACACCCAGGGGGAGGCATAAAACAACCAATCAAGCAACAGTACAACCCACACATCCCCTCCCCTCAGATAAGCAATTAACATAATTATTACATATAGTAAAAATACAGTTTCCACACATACTCTGTAACTTTAAGACCAGGGGTTCAAAAGTTAGTAAAAGTATCTTTTGTTCCCCCTGGCTGGCAGTATTTTAATCTGGCTCAAACAGGAAAAGTAAAACATCCCCACAATGCATCCTGGCTTCCTCCCTTCTGCCCTGGAGATAATTGGAGAAGTAATCCAATTATCTCCCAGGTCAAAGACAAAACTCCATTACACATGTGGGGACCTAAATACAGGATTATGTTTTAAAATATATAAAGTTACTTTTTATACATTAAACACAGACATGTAACATATCCCCAGATAGCTCAGGTCTGCATGCACATTATTAGGTGAATGGCACGCAGACCACACAAATACAGTTTAACCCCTTAAGGACACATGCCATGTGTGACATGTCATGATTCCCTTTTATTCCAGAAGTTTGGTCCTTAAGGGGTTAATTGCCATGGAGCCAAAGTCTTTCCCATAGTCTTTCATTATATGAATAGGCTCCATGGCATAGCTATCTGGGGGTATCACTGCTCACACAGGGCAAGTACCGAATGGCCCCACTGTGTTTAAAGGGCCAGAATGAGTGACATGCACTCTGTTAGGGCCGAATACGTTTTGTAAAAGGGCCCAATCTCCCAGGGCCATAGTCCAAAGGCAAGAGGCGGGCAAGCAGCCCCCTCCAAGGACACGTGTCGAGGTCGGTTTCGCCACAATAGGCCAGCCTGAAATCTTTCCAGGATTTCAGGAAAGGCTAGAAGAGCAAATATCTTTAGCTGACGGTTGCTCCAACGATGCTGAGCGGCAACAACTAAAGGAAATCCTAATGGAATTCCAAGATATTTTTGCCAAAGATTCCTATGACTGTGGCTTAACTAACCTCCACGTAGCCAGAATACAAACTGATCCAAATTTACCACCTGTATTTATCAAACAATCAATGGTCAACAATGGTCTACAAGACATCATTCAGAATTTGAAGGAAAGGGGCATTATGAAAGGAAAAAATCCCCTAAGGGATATTCCTATGCTGGCAATAAGGTAACAATGACACCTAAAGTAACAATAAAAATTGTCTACATGTCCTAGGGAGTATAGCTTGGATGTTACAGGGAAGAATGTCCTTGTTATACTAATAATAGTGATAAATCTTTATTGAATCTTAATAAATAACAGAGAGACACAGGCTTTTCCCTATATCCACATATCGCTGTAGGCAGATGGTACAGAGAACCCAGTAATTGTTTTTTTGAACCCAGTAATTGTTTTTATTTGAAGTAGGAAATTTATACAATAATAATTTTTATTTTTTCTTATCTTTACTCCTACATTCCTCTACTAGCCCAGTACCTGGCAATAACTCATTCTGGTGATTATATGACTGTTGGTCACACTGAAATAGAGAGTAAATTTTCTCTCCTCTCAAAAAAACTATTACTGGGTTCTCTGTACCATCTGCCTACAGCGATATGTGGATATAGGGAAAAGCCTGTGTCTCTCTGTTATTTATTAAGATTCAATAAAGATTTATCACTATTATTAGTATAACAAGGACATTCTTCCCTGTAACATCCAAGCTATACTCCCTAGGACATGTAGACAATTTTTATTGTTACTTTAGGTGTCATTGTTACCTTATTGCCATCATAGGAATATCCCTTAGGGGATTTTTTCCTTTTCTTTGCTAATTTTTGTTCATTAATCTATTTGGGTACAAGCCCTTTGATGGGAACTGGCACCACCTCCTGACCACACTTCCTTGTCTCCCCTGCCCTCTTGATTCCAACTTTGAGGGCAGCTGGCAAAAGACAGGGCAGTAAACCGTTTATCTATAAAGGGGCATTGAACATCCGGTGCACAGTTCGTATAATAATCCGATCTTGGGGATCCTGAAACCTAATGGACAATGGTGCTTATGCGCTGATTTACGACAGCTAAATAAACGTGTCTATATGTCTGGTTGGCCAGTGCCATACATAGACCAATGTTTGGTACAAATGCAAGTATCAAATATTCACTGCCATTGACTGTGCGCATGGATATTGGACTGTACCAGTCCATGATGAAGACCAATACAAATTGGCCTTAACATTTGGAAAGCAGCAGTATACCTGGACCCGTATGCCCTTTGGTTACATAAACTCTGGTCATGAATTCGCTGTGTTCATGCATAAAGCTAGGCCTGACGCACTCGAGAGAGGAACGTTATCATATGTCGACGATGTCTTGCTGAAAAGCACTTCCTCTGATAAGCATATCATAGAGATTAGACATGTTCTCACTCAGTTAAGAGAGGCAGGGATAAAACTGTCCTTACAAAAGGCGTCGCACCAATGTAAATTTCCTCGGACATGAGGTAACTTCTGAAGGATTAAATCCCCAGAGGAAGAAGGTTGAAGCTGTAATTAAGGCTAAAACACCTTCAAACATCAGGGAATTAAGATTGTTCCTTGGTATGACTAACTACTCCCGTAAGTTTATAGATAACTATGCAGAAATACGAAACCACTCTTACACCTGCTTAAAAAGTAAACTTCCTGGAACTGGGGGGAGCCTCAGGACCAAGCGGTAAGTGAACTGAGGAGGAAGCTCACTCAGGCACCTTGTTTAGCATACCCAGAGGGGGGTAAACCCTTCTATCTGGAGACAGGATATACCGATTTAAGCATAAGTGCTGTTCTGTATCAGAAGCAGGACAGTTTAAACAAAGTTATTGCATATTCTAGCAAGACTGTCACCTGTTGAAGTTAAATTCAACACGTGTGAGAAGGCGTTATTGTCGACTGTCTGGGCACTACAAAATTTTTGTAGCTATATCCAAGGTGAGAAAATAATTGTAGAAACAGCTCACCAACCTCTACAGTATCTGCAGAGTGAAAGAATCAGAGACGGTAATCTATCTAACAGTCAGATTACTGCATGGACTCTATCCTTACAGGGATGGCCGTTAGAAGTCCGTTATAAACACAATAAGAGAAGCCCAGTTGCCCAAATATTCCGCGTGGAAAGCAAAACCCTGTCCCCCACAACATAAGAAGGAGCCGCTCTGCGATGCTTGTCAGTCTGAACCTTCTGGCGAGCAGCGGAATCCACCAAAGAACGCTGAACCTGCTCCCAAGTATTACGCAAACCAGCCAGATGCTCATCCAGAACTGGCATACCCTGTGAGGAGAATGCAGCCGGAAGAACAACAGGATGCTGGCCATAGACAACGTAAAAAGGGCTATTGCTGGAAGAATCATGAGTTGCGTTATTCCGAGCAAACTCAGCCCAAGGAAGGAGGTCAGACCATTTGTACTGATGGTGAGATACAAAACAACGAAGGTACTGCTCCAGAAACTGGTTGGCACGTTCCGCAGCCCCATTAGACTGGGGAAGGTAAGCGGAAGAAAATGAGAGAGAAATACCCATTTCTGAACAAAAGGCTTTCCAGAACCTGGAAATAAATTGGCTACCCCTATTGGACACAATAGTAACGGGAATACCATGTAACCAAAATATTTCTCTAGCGAAGATAAGAGCCAGTTCCTTGGATGTGGGAAACTTGCGAAGAGACACAAAGTGAGCCATTTTGGAAAACCGATCTACTATCATCAGGATGACTGTTACCATTCGAATGGGGTAATTCAACAATAAAATCCATGGATAGATTAGACCAAGGTCTCTCGGGAATAGGTAACAGATGCAAACGCCCACAAGGAACTCTGCGAGAGGATTTCATAGATGCACAAGTGGTACAAGCTTCAATATAGTCAGTGACATCCTTGCGTAAGGAATCCCACCAAAAATATCGAGAAACAGCTGACACCGTTTTGGTAATACCAGGATGTCCAGCAGTCTTGGTATCATGATATACTGACAGAATCTCCCGTCTCTCGGGAACATCAACAAACAATGGATCAGAAGGCCTCTCACTAGGTGCCATGCTTTGCTTCGCCTGTATGGTCTGCAAGAGGGAGGAAGAAATAGACAACATAGTAGTAGCTATTATCCTGTCTGGGGGAATGACAGGAGTAACATGAATTTCCTGTTTGTCAGCAGTTTCGAACTGTCTGGACAGAGCGTCTGCTTTAATGTTGCGATCACCTGGCCTATAGGTGATAATATATTGAAACGGGACAAAAACAGTGACCACCTAGCCTGCCTAGAAGATAATCTTTTAGCTTCACCAAGGTAGCATAGGTTTTTGTGATCCGTAAAAATGAGTATAGGATCTTTAGTTCTGTCACGGCTTACCTTGCTGGGAGTCCAATATGCAGACATATGCTCACCCTTGCAATTAAACACAGGCCAAGGTGGTCAAGGAAGAACTCACCTGGCCTGTGAGTCTGTGCACGGGGGCTGTGCAGGTTAATGCTCGAAGTCGCAGTACAGAAAAGGAATATCCAGGAGAATAGTCGTGGGTAAGCCAGTGGTCAGAGGATGCCAGAAATCAAGAGATACGAGTAGCGAGCCGAGGTCAGGGGATGCCAGAGGTCAGGGTACAAACGAATACCAATCCAAGGTCAGGAGAACACTGGAACATGGAATAGCAATACTCTAACCAGAGTCAATGAACTGACACTGCCCTTAGGGAGAGGCAGTGTCTTATACCTGGCTAATTGGTGATCAGCCGCAGGTGTGCTAGGATCGTTGAAGCAGCCACAGAATAATGTCCAGCCCCCAGTGCTGGGAATAAGGCAAGATAGACTTCTGGCTATCTCTTGAGCTGATATGGTGGCTCAGAGGTAAGAGAGCAGGTCCAGGACTGCAGAGCACTTAGGTTCAAATCCCTCTTCGGGCACTAAAGGGGCGACCCCGTCTGGCAGTCTGGAGGTCACAGTGAGAACCCTGACAAGTTCCTTCTAACAAGTGTCTCCACTCTTTAAGAGCCAAGACAATAGCAAGGAGTTCACGATTAACCACATCATAATTCTTTTCAGCTTTGGACATTTGTCTAGAAAATAAGCCACAAGGATGCAATGGCTTTTCAGGCGACTCTCTTTGGGACAGGACAGCACCTACCCCGATGTCAGAAGCATCAACTTCTAGAATATAAGGCAATGAGGGGATAGGATGCTGTAAAATAGGTGCAGAAGCGAATGTTGCTTTAAGAAATTCAAAAGCCTGAAGCACCTCGGGAGACCAGACATGAGTATTACCACCTTTTTGTGTCATACGGGTGATAGGCACTACAATAGACGAGAAAACCCTTAATAAAGCGTCTATAATAATTAGAGAAGCCAAGAAAACGCTGAATGGCTTTTAACCCTTGAGGTAGAGGCCACTCTATAACAGCAGAAAGCTTTTGGGGATCCATACGAAAACCTTGAGCGGAAATCAAATACCCCAAAAACTGGACTTCGGATTGGTCAAATAAATTTTTTTCTAGTTTACAATAAAGACCATTGGCAAGAAGGGTTTTCAGAACTGTTGTAACATGTATGTGATGAGTGTGTAAATCTGTAGAATATATCAGTATGTCGTCCAAGTACACAATTACGAATGTGTGAATAAAGTCTCTTAAGACGTCATTAATGAATTCTTGAAATATTGCTGGGGCATTACAAAGACCAAATGGCATAACAGTATACTCGTAATGACCGGATCTAGTGTTAAATGCAGTCTTCCATTCGTGGCCTTTCTAAATACGTACTAAATTGTATGCACATCTAAGGTCCAATTTAGTGAATATAGTAGCATGTTTCAGCCTGTCAAACAATTCTGTGATCAAAGGTATAGGGTATGAATTTTTGATAGTGATTTTATTTAGACCTCTATAATCGATACACGGTCTTAATTCACCTTCTTTCTTAGATACAAAGAAGAACCCCGCTCCAGCCGGAGAAGAGGATCTCCTAATGAACCCATTTTCTAGTGATTCCTTAACATACTCCTCCATGATACGGTTTTCTTGAATGGATAAAGGGTACACCCTGCCCTTTGGAGGTATAGTGCCAGGCAATAAATCAATAGCACAATCATAGGGTCTGTGAGGCGGTAATTTATCAGTCTCCCTTTTATCGAATACATTCTTGAGGGACAAGTATTGAGGAGGTATAACGGTAGATAAAGGAGGAGTCGTAGGAATATTAATAGAATTTAAGGGAGTTACTTTAATCATACAAGTCTCGTGGCAGGCTTTACTCCATGATTTTAATTGCCCCAACTCCCAGTCCAATATGGGATTGTGGGAACGTAACCATGGGTACCCTAACACAATATGAGAAGCGGGAGAGGTGATAAACTGGAACTGAATAGTTTCAAAGTGTAAAGCCCCGGTATACATACATAACAGTACAGTCTCATGGGTAACAACTGGAGTGCTTAATGGTCTACCATCTATGGCCTCAATGGCCAAGAGTATCTCCCTCTCTCTGATGGGAATGTTATTTTTCATAATAAAACCAGAGTCCATGAAATTCTCAGCAGCCCCGGAATCAACCAAAGCTAGTAGGCTTTCAACTAAACAACTTTCTCCCATATGAAGAGAAACAGGGAGAAGCAAACGATTAGGAGGCAATTTAGGAGACTTAGATATCACACCCAAGGCCAGTCCCCTATAAGGTCTTAGGTGTGAGAGTTTTCTGGAAGCACAGGACATTCTTTAATCATATGGTCTCTCCTACCTAGGCAGAGTCCTTCCCTTCTTCTATGCAATCTTTCAGTATCCGAGAGTCTGGCAACTGAATGCTAGCGGCTTACGGCTGCTAGCATACGAATTACAAGGGACACATAATACACGGCAGAAGACTTATTTACACAGCATACAATACAGACAACCTTTATGGCAATTAAAGTCTAGTGTTCCAGAAGTGGCTAGGTTTGCCCCATGCTTTATCGGTAAGTTGATGCATCAAAAATTCTACTTTAGACCTGTCAGTGGGAAAGGAATGGGGAAACATCTCAAAGTGGAATTCTCGCGGCTCGTGTAGCTGCAGGACCGCGCACGGCTTGAAGAGAGGACCGCGGCCGGCCCCCTGGAGAAGGTAAGTAATGCTACAGGAACTAAAAACGGACACTTATTTGCACGAACACTGCTGAGCCGTCCGTCTCCAGGTTCCTATTCGTGGGATTGTAGCCGAACAGCCGTTCATTTTTGTTTTATGTGAATATGTGTTAACCCAGATAGCTATGCCATGGAGCCTATTCGTGTGATTAAAGACTTTGGCTCCATGGCAATTGAACTGTGTGAATAGGATCTGAGCGCTATTCGGTAGTTTTGTGCGCTCAGATCCCAGCTATCTGGGGATATGTGACATGCCTATGTTTTATGTGTAAAATGTGACTTTATGTATTTTAAAGTGTTTGCTGTCTTTTGTGTCCCCACGTGTGTAATGGAGTATTGCCTCTGTCCTGGGAGATAATTGAATTACTTCTCAATTATCTCCAGGATAGAGGGAGGAGATCAGGATGCATTGTGGGGATGTTTTACTGCTGTATGTCTGTAATTGGTGTATGTCTGTCTTTTGTCACAGTCTTCCATTTGGTCCCCTAGGGGAGTGTCCACCAGGTGGGAGACCTGCATTAATACTGGGCGGGTAGCCCTGAGTAAAACAGACCACTGCTTGACCCTCAACACTGAGCCTTGTCTCGTTTTTGGGGGGATTCACTGTATGCTGTTGGAGACTGATTGCCAGGAGTGTAAGCTGATGTATGCTTTTCCTGTTCGTCTGCTGGCAGCTATTCGTGAGGTTCCAGTTCGGGAGTTGGAGTGCTATTTTGTATCCAGTTCGGAGGTTTGGTGTTCTGCAGTAGCTGTGTCTGTCTCAGAAAGGTGCATATCGCCTAAACGGATTTTAACCCCTTTTCTGCTGAAACGGTCCGTGCCATCCGAGGCTGGGAGGATACCGCTCATCGAGTGTACGACGAGAAGGGGACCGCGGATGGCTGGAGGGTGAGTGCCGCGAGCGGACTGCAGCCTCCCCTCGCAGCCACCCGCGGGATCCTGACACCAATGTGGACGGAGAAACAATTGAGCCTATGCAATTAAATCTGGCCTTTGAGATGGGGAGTGCTATACCTCTCTTAATTGATCCGGAATGTATGGAGATTTGCTTTTTATTGGCTATACCGTATGTAACTCCCAAAAACATTTTTCAAATGAAAACAATTTACAATGTTGTTACGTGTAAGGAAAATATAAACGTAAAAGTCCAAACCCCGGATGTTTTGGTTTTTCAACTGTGGGTACCAGATTGGTATTCAATACCCATTTTGAATGACTGTGAAAAATTCAAAGACAATAATTTCCAATGTGATGGAAAACCTTTTGTGTACGATTCTACCAATGCTTTGTGTGGGTTCGAGTACCTTAAACATGGCTCTGAAACATGTCAAGTAACCATGTCAAAAACCGACAGTAATGCGTTAGTACATGCTATCTTAGTAAAAGATAAATGGTTGGTAAGCACGTGTCTTAAAAACATGAGTGTTTTTCGCAGGGACCAGGTGACTAATAAAGTAATTGCCTTACCAGCACCTGTCTCACTGATCAAGGTACCCCACGACTCCCGTATCACCATTGGTGACGTTACGCTAAACCTGGTGTACACTGACGTCATCGAAAGTGCTATCGAGATGGTGGATCCCTTCCAGAATCTAGATATCCCTCTAGATCCTAATCTAAAGTTCTTGCTGGACCATAAGCCCAACCACACTATCCAAATGTCAATCAGAAAAGATAACATTTCCGTGGACACATTTAAATACTCTGAGCTAGATACTGCCCTTATTGCTTGTGTTGACTGGTTCATCCATGTTAAGATTGTTATTAGGTGTACAATGATATTTATGATATTATGGTTGATTGCACTAAGTGCAAAGTTCAAAACTCTTACAGGTACAAGGATATACAAAAATGTTCATTCCACGCACAGGCCTGTGTCAGTGGAAATGATGTGATTGCACAATCTGTCTGGTAACATCCATAGTGCTTATTCATAAGCTAAATTAATCGTTGCTATGAATTGCACTAAGGGGGTTATGTCAGGGTATTTATATCGGCAGACATTTTGTGCTGTGATAGAAATTAAAATGTATATTGTCAGAGTCACTCAGAGCAGAGCAGACTCCATTTTGTGCTATCTTCAAACTAACAAAGACACAAAAGATTTCTATCCCTTCTATAACACTAACTACTGAGCTGGGACCTAAGGAATGTCTTGTATAAACAAACCAAGTGATAAGCAGTAAAACGGGGAATGGATAGATGTCTAGATGTTAATGGAATAGAAATAATTCTAAACCCTGACACTCGTGACATAGTAGATTAAATAATTAAATTTTACTTTCTATATTTTACAAGGTCCCATTGTAATTTAGGGGTCACATTTAGTTTATAACTGTCATTTTAGAAATTACTACAGAATTTGCCGACACATTGTCTGGAGCAAACCCAAAGAAACACTTTGAACTGACAAGTTAACTTAAAATATGTTAGCCATATAGATAAGCCAAATAATGTTAAAATAGCCACCAGGAAAAGTTAACTGTTTCCTGGATAGGAATGTTAAGTGAGACGATACTACCCCCTATGGACCAAATACCTAAACTGCAATCTGGAAGGTGACCACACCTCCAATTTCCTATTGGTCTTGTCACCTAGTGACGAACAGAGAATCTTTCCCTTTAAAAAGTTAAGACAAAGGGAAGAGAGGGTAAGCAGTCAGGAGGAGGCTAAGTCAGGGAAGCAACTAAGAAAACAGGTCAGGATCACAACCAACCAGGAACCAGAAACCAGGAAACGGACGGCTAAGCTGGGTTCGTGCAAATAAGTGTCCGTTTTTAGTTCCATAGAATCTTTGTCAAACACCGCTGGTCTTTCGCACGATTAAACTGGCCGCCGCCTCGTGGTCGGCAACCGAACAAAGACCACCCTGGATTCGTCAATTAAGCTGCGGTTAACCGCAGCTTCAGGGGGGTAAATTGACGGCACACTCCAGCTCCCAGGTGGTCGCGCATTCGTTAGTTTGTTCGGTACCGAACACCCCGGCAGAAAAGGCACGAATAAGCCTTTCTGCAGGGAAAATAAGTCTTTTAAAGTCTGGTCCGTAGTCCAAAGGCAGCGGGCGGGCAAACAGGCTACTCAACAATGCAATGTGGCGAGATTGGTCTTGTCACATTAATTGATTATTATCACACATGTTACATATTATTTATTTGTCACAATAAATTGTATCTATTTTTATAACAATTTGTGATTTTATTTATATGGAATACATTTCACTTACATGATAACGTTCTTTGGGGTCTAGAGAATTGAAATAGTGGGCAATTCTCGACTGTTTACTATTATTATCCCATAAATATCCCCACATAATGCCTATTACCAGGGCTAAATAGGAACATAGGCCCCTGTAAATCCCTTCACCATGGACATAATCACCTGCCCACACGAAAGAGCAATCATACCCCCCACTCATCCTAGCACCCACTATGGAAGCTTCAGAGTGTCCCTAATTTTTGGGGTGAGAAAAAAGGGTTCAGAAAAAAGAAGACATCTAATGGTAAGTATAAATTGTTGTTTAT
Source organism: Pelobates fuscus (assembly GCF_036172605.1). Classification (NCBI taxonomy): domain Eukaryota; kingdom Metazoa; phylum Chordata; class Amphibia; order Anura; family Pelobatidae; genus Pelobates; species Pelobates fuscus. The sequence goes on along the minus strand of NC_086319.1, from coordinate 410,447,718 downwards.
TTACAGGAATTTCGTGTTTTTTTTTTTTTTGCCACTCACTATTTTTAGGATGATGGGGTAGGTAGGATTTTATTTTATTGGGGAGGGGGGTATTTTTTTATATTTTAGCCTGCACCCGCCGCTCATGCGTGGGGTCCGTGGGGGGAGGACAATATGTCCCCCCCATTGTCTGTTAGGGTCCCCACCCGCCGCTCATGGGTGGGGACCTGTGGGGAGACACTAGGTCCCTTCCATTATTTATTTAATTAAGGTCTCCACCCACCGGTCATAGGTGGGGGCCTGGAGGGGCACTAGGTCCCCCTGTTATATGAAGAGGTTCCACCCATGGGTCATGGGTGGGGGCACAGGGGGCACTCTGTCCCCCATTTTAGTAATTTGTTTTTTCCCACATGGGGGAACAGGGAGACCAGTGTCAGGTCCCCCACATCTAGTAGGGGCATGTCGCCTAAACAGCGAGCAACCAGTGGCTGCTCACTGTCATTTAAAACTGGATATAAATCAGTATTTTATATAAAAGTGATAGAGAGCTACGGTAAATGTACATAAAACCAATAACTATGGCAAGAACAATAACAATGTTGCAATATGGAAAAGTAGCTATTTAGATCAGTATACAGCCTTTTTCATATTGCAAAATTGTTATTGTTTTTGCTATAACTATTGGTTACAGTAGCTCTCTATCACTTCTATATAAGATACTGATTTATGCCGAGTAGGGTCAGGCGAGAGGCTTTAACCTCCATTTTATTAATGGGGGGGTCATAGTGACCCCCATAGGTTTTAATGCATGGGGGTAGGTATTGTTAATGTTTATTACAAGGAGGGAGCTAGTAGCGCTGCCGGCTCCCTCCTTGCTTTTTTTTTTGCGCATGCGCAGTGTTATTTTCATCCTAATGGACGAAAATAACTAAATTTTTACCGAATTTCGTCTGAAAAATTTATGTTTTACAGGTGAAATTTGGAATGGACAAATGAAATTTTTATTTAGTATGAATTCATTCGTACGAAAAGAAAATTTCACTGGTGCACATGTGTACCAAACACAACCAAAACTGATACTTGAACACGGCTGTGTACCCAACTCGATTGCGAGTAAGTCCACACCTTAAGCTAAATGAAGCCCACAACTTAAAGAACCAGCTGACACCTAGCCATCATAACGATGGAGCACCAATACCCATTCTTGATGCAAAGTGATTTATCAATTCTCTGTAACATATCATTTGTTGTGCAGTACCACCTGTATACTATATTTACCCTGTTATTGCTGAAAAATCTCATAAATAAAGAATTAAAAAATAAATACATAAAATAAATTCACTATTAACCTTTTAGTATTATTCTTGTAAACTTCAGCTGGCTTAAAATTAGGACCGGTACTGTCTTAACTGATTATTTATCTGCATTTGTTGAATGTAAATTCTGTTTCTGAGGACACATTAATGTTTTTAGGCATTTCAGCATCTTAATTTGAAATTATTTTTTATATAAGGATTCTGAAATTACTTTTGTATAACTACTATCATACCTGGAAACATAAAGTTAGTCAGAGAAAACAATTGTCCTTGTCATTAATTAGCTGGACAGAGCAAGTTAATTAATGTTTGTTATCTGTTTTATCAATATACTCAGGAGATAACCATGCTTTGAAATCATCCCTGTGCTGTGCTGAAAACTATAAAATGCAGATTGCAACTGGGAATTATTGAATCTGAATCAGATCGCATCTACAGATGGAATCAAATACTGTAAGTAGTTACAAATCTGTTTGTCTGTCTATCTATCTTCACTCAGGTACAAATTCTGGAACTGGTAAATATTATAGAACCCGTGAATGGATTGAGAAGCCTTAGTCCATTGAGTTCATTTATTCCAAGACACAGGGTTTTTCACAGATCATCAAATTGTAGCAGGTTGAAAGAGCAAAGTTCAATGTGCATCATTGAAGTATCCCTCTTTCCTTCTTTCCTTCTGTACCCCAAAATGCATAAACAATAAAATTGTCAAATCAAAAAAAGAAAAGAAAAACCAAAGTTCAACATTAGGCAAATATATACATGCTATAGCTAATACTGAATTGGATATTGTAAAATATCATTACAAATCAGTGTTCAGTGAATAAACTTAACAGGTATCTACACTCGCAAGTAATTTTAAGTTTTTAAGTTGAATTTCAATTTTTAGGGTACTATATAGAGGTGTTGCCCAGGGAGGTGGGGGACTAACAGGGGCTGGAGCCACAAATGGAATCCTGAAAAGGACCAGGCCTGATTTCTTTCAGCATTCCATTATTAGTCCTGAGTCCCCTGTAAAAGTAGGAGATGAATAACCCCTCCAATTACACAATGTGTGACAATGACACCCAAGTGGAGCTGATTATACAGCACAGGGAGTATTGCCGTAGGTGCATGATTTTAATCTAGTTGGGCCGGGTTACTGCAGCATGGGGTAAAGGTAATACAGCCAGCACATGGTTCATACAGCATGACCCAGGGAGTGGAGTTTATAAATGTGGCTGCATATAATACTATGAATGAATTCAATGATTTGAAGAACATGTTAGTGTTAGTAAAAGGCTGGTTTAAGGAGGTGTTAGTCATTATACGTTGGAGGGACCATAAAATATACTTTTAGGTTGCTGCTCCAGATTACAAAAATAAATACAAATATTTGTTTGTATGTATTTGTGTGTTGTGTTTGAAAACAGGGATGCATTTGTGTGTAGTGATGGAATTTGAATGCAGGGTTATTTCTATGTGTACAAACATACAGAATTAAGCCCTGTGCTCAAACTACTTCTGGGTGGCAGCAATGACTATAGTACACATCAGCCACAATATATACAATTTGGCAGGCGAGCTTACACTTGAATGGCCATTATATTAATTTAATTAAATGTGCACAGGGATTTGGCATATAGTGCAATTAACTTTTTTTCTTTGTTTTTTTATGGTATGTATTGAGGCTGATATGTACTATAGTCATTACTGCCACCCAGGAGTAGTGGGCGTTTGAGCACGGGGTTTAATGTTGTATGTTTGTATCTCTTGTATCACACAGCCATGTTACAGAGCTGGCACCTAAACCATGTATTTTTATTAAAGGTTAAGTGTGTAGGAGTTTAGAAAAATACCCATCTCTGTCTCATTAGAGAATAAAGGGAAACCACATCTAAGCTTGTCAAATGTGAGTTAGGTGTACATGTTATTTGGATAAGTTTTTCAATGGCTGAACTAGTATCTTGAATGTATGAAGGTGTCTGTACTACAAGGGAACATAGAACTTTGTCCACAAAAATACTACAATTCTCTGTTAGTGACCCTTTTCCGTAAATTATTGGGCGTCCGGGTGTTTTTTGTAGATTTTTGTGGACTTTGGGTATACAATACATTGTGGCCATTGTGGGTCTCACCTTTAACATGAAGCGATATTCATTAGTGGAGATTAGATAATTCTCCAGAGATTCTGTCAAAAACTGGCGTAGTTGATTGACAAAGTTGGACATTGGATCGCGTGTTAACAATTGATAACCATCTCTGTCATTGAGACATTCTATGTACTGGACTTGATTAATCAGTACTATGTTACCCCCTTTATCCGAGGGTTTCATAATTAGGTTCTTGTCTGTTGATAATTCACATAGTGCTTGCCATTCGCACCTTAATAAATTATTGTGTTTCGTGACTTGATTTGTGGTGAGATTTTCTACTTCCTTGCACACTAGTTTAACAAACATATCAATGTGAGAGAATTCGCTGAGTGAGGGGGTGGATGTACTTTTGGGTTTTAGATTAGTTTTTGGATCAACACTGTCTTGTTCATCCAACAGGGATACTAAATCTAGAATATGCTGATGATCAGATGGGTCTAAGCATAGGCTTCTGATTTCTTTTTCTGATCTTTTTTTTTAAAAGGAGAATTGTTAGATTAAAATGAAGACCTCTTTAATTGATCACTTCTTTGCCATGGACTTCTATGTAATTTAGCATCTCTGATTTATCTTGCAATCTCTTTGCAGCTCTAGGAAGAGATTACCATGAAACAGACAGAGACTCATATTGCTCACAGTAACATCTCCAACATGTTATTGCATATCACAGTTTATATTGTGTTCTTTAACAAGGCATGCTTTTACTCTTTATCCAATCAGATAGTTACACCTGGTCCTAATGTATAGAGAGAGTAGTAAAAGTGGGGAGATGATTTTGGACTTTCCTGCTGTTTTTAGCTAGATCAGAAGTATGGAGGGCATTTAATTAAGACTTTACTGCTGTTACCATGCGTTATCAGATTTGGAACTGTCTGTATCATTTCTACTTTCTGATGTATGGGAATCTGATAGATGTTGGTTAGTGTGAGTGGAAGAGGAGGTTGTTCTACCACTGTTTCTGTTCCTACATTCATTGTTAATATCTTGATGATTTCTCTGGAAGTTCTTATGGGTTTTTTTTCCTTAATATAATTTTAATTTTCTTCAATATAAATTTTTTGTTTGCTTTCCATAGAGGGGAATAGAGAATCTTCATTATACTGATGGACTTGGTCAATTTATTTTTCTAAAGTTGCATTGATTTCTAATAAGGTTCTCTTTCTCTATTTCTATCAAGAATGACATTAGGCTAAAAGAGCTTTGTAGTAACAGCTTTTGCCAATTTAGTATATGTGCCTCCTGTTGGGATCATTTTACACTGCTGGGCAAAGCCTTCCACGCACCTCACTTTTGGACCGAACATTCGGGGAGAGCCTTTCAGGGATACACAGACAACGTATTTCAAATTGGGCAACTACCAGTGTATTAAGGGTCAGGCAAACTAATTTCTAGACAGAAGTTACAGCAAAAGTGACATGACAAGATTACATCAGCTAAACACTATATTGTTTATTAATAGAGATGTCGCGAACATAACATTTTCCAACGTGAATAACAACGTGAATTTCCGCAAATGTTTGCAAACAGGCGAACCGGGCGAACCGCCATAGACTTCAATAGGCAGGCGAATTTTAAAACCCACAGGGACTCTTTCTGGCCACAATAGTGATGGAAAAGTTGTTTCAAGGGGACTAACACCTGGACTGTGGCATGCCGGAGGGGGATTCATGGCAAAACTCCCATGGAAAATTACATAGTTGATGCAGAGTCTGGTTTTAATTCATAAACGGCATAAATCACCTAACATTCCTAAATTTTTGGAATAACGTGCTTTAAAACATCAGGTATGATGTTGTATAGATCAGGTAGTATAAGGGTTACGCCCACTTCACAGTGACAGACCAAACTCCCCGTTTAACGCACCGCAAACAACCGCAAACTGTCCATTTGCACAACTGCAAACACCCCATTTGCACAAGGTTAGATACCAAGCTAGCCATGTCCCGTTCCTTGTCCTCACTGATGTCATTGAAGGTCTCTTTCTCCACCCAGCCACGTACAACACCAAGGGTCCCCGAAAGGTGACAACAAGCCCCCTGGGACGCCTGCTGTGTTTGGTCTTCCACCTCCTCAAAGCCACCTTCCTCCTCTGACTCCTCTTCTTCAGACTCCTCTCTCTGCATTATTATAATGTGTGTTAAGTAGTACTATTCTTATCAGTTTAATCCCTGTTACGTCCCCCTCATCAGGCCTTTTTTAGTCGAATGCATCGCCCACTGTCAGTCCCTTCGGGATCCATCCCTCATTCGTCTTAATAAAGGTGAGGTAATCTAGACTTTTTTGACCATGGCAACTCAGCAAAGGAAGCAGCAGCGGGTACAACATCATCATCATCACACCGTACGTCCATGTGTGTAATGCTGCGTGACTGAGACATATCCCTGTTATCTACATCCTCTGGCAATATTGGTTGCGCATAACTCATTTCTTCCAACTGATGTGTAAATAACTCCTCTGACAGATCAAGTGAAGCGGCTGTGGTGCTAGTGTTGGTGGTGGCGGCAGGCGGGCGAGTGGTAACTTGAGAGGTGCCCGAAGCTAAGCTGGAGAAGGATGGTGCGTCAAGTTTCCGAGCGGAAGCTGTAGAAGATTGGGTGTCCTGTGTTAGCCAGTCAACTATGTCCTCAGAACCTTTCGAGTTCAGGGTACGTGGCCTCTGAACACTGGGCATTATTCTAGGGCCAAAGGGAATCACAGCACCACGACCACGACGGCCCCTGCGGGGTGGCCTGCCTCTGCCTGTCATTTTTTTTTTTATTAATGTTACTAGGCGTGCAAGCTACTGTGACAACAGATATGAGTGGCACTGTGCACTGGCAGAAGTTGGCAGAGAAGATGCTGTAGGTCTGACACACACACTTGCAGACAACTAACTTCTATTCAATCTATTACAGTCAAAATATTTTTTTTAAATGTACACTACTGTTACACCAGATATGAGTTACACTGGTGTGACACTGTGCCCTGGCAGGCCCTGAAACGCACACGTGTGAAGGAAATTGACTGCTATTATATTACAGTCAAAAAAGTTTTTTTTTTTTTTAATGCAAGCTATTGTGACACCAGATATGGGCAAGTGGGCACAGTATACGCTGTGAGCCTGACACACACGCTGGCAGGCAGGCAACTGCAATTAGATTACACAGAACAAAAAAGCAGACTGATGTTCTAGCCCTAAAAAGGGGTGCTGTCCTTACAGCAGAGATCAGATGAGTCCTTCAGGACTGTAGTGGACACTGAATATACTAGCCTAGCTATCGATTTCCCTATTAAATCAGCAGCAGCTACACTGTCCCTCCTCTCACTAAGAATGCAGCTTCCGGGGGGCGGGGCCTAGCTGTCATGGAGGAAAGACTCACTTCGTGTGATCTCCCTCAATATCTCACTTTAAGAAGCTATCAACAAGCTAATTTCACCCCAGAAGGGGATGACCCAGCAATGTTGCTCCTACCTGACCGACCCGACATGCTTAATAGCGGTCAGCAACTCGACAGAGTCTTACTTACCTCCGTGTGGCAAGTGTGGCCTGGTGCTCAGCGGGTGGGAGAGGCAGCCGATCTCCCGATCCTGGGATGCCCAGGAGCAGCTACTTCCTGGCAGGAGCTCCGTTACCCCCCCTTGGACCGGTGGGGGTTATCCCGGTCCACCCCTGAGAGGCTGTCTGGAGCTAATGGACGCACAGAGCACAGTCGCCCAGGCTGACATACTCATCTGCGACTCTCCCAATATGGCGGCAGCCGCGTGTCCTCCTGGTACCAGCAAAGCATGGCAGGATATTGAGTCTAAGCTGGACAGACTCTTTAATTAATTTTGGAAGCAAATAACAAGCAGGAAGCCCTAACAAGCTCCACCACAGCCCCAACAAACTCCACCACAGCTAAGCGAAGCAGTCCCCATTAAAATCCACCAAGGCAAAAGGCGTCGAAGACGGGACCGGAGGCACAAACAGAAATGCAGAGCCTGCCCCACGTCAAGCACTCGCCTCCACCTTAAGCCACCACAATCCCGCACTGGACGTGAAGCACCACAGATCCGACCACCCGACAAAACAAGCTTCCACCACCTCAAGCCGCGAACCCGGCACTCAGCCAGAGACTTGCCTTTGTTGTTCCAGGTATCAGGGACTCCCAGGGTCTGCACCTGGCGCCCAGAAGGGATCGGATGAGCACAAGCAGTAAACAGCAGCCTGCCAAGCATGTCCCACTATAGCCGATCCTCCACACCACGCCTTTGATCACATGAACTGCTCTCTGCACATTAACTAATCATAAAGTAGCAAGCGTTTAAACATGTCATTATTTCACCTCCTAAAGAGTTTATTGTCGTAGTTCCTTACATGCCTTTACCTTAACTGTTCATGTATTATGTTATTCACTAGTCTCATATGTCTGCACATTAACTAATCATAAAGTAGCAAGCGTTGAAACATGTCATTATTTCACCTCCTAAAGAGTTTATTGTCGTAGTTCCTTACATGCCTTTACCTTAACTGTTCATGTATTATGTTATTCACTAGTCTCATATCATGGGGCGACTCACACTTGATTTATAACTAGTGGTGGAGCTGCTGATATAAATACACAGTTGATAACGTGCAAGCTACACCCTAAACATGACAGCCATCTTTCACAACAATGTACTGCTATATACTCATACCCTCAGTGCAACTAGCCATGATATACGCACATATATCAAAATAATGCAGCTTCCGAATGAATCTAAAATGGATGCTGTCCAGGAGGTGGGAGGGTCTGGGAGGGAGGGTCTGCTGCTGATTGGCTGGAATGTGTCTGCTGACTGTGAGGTACAGGGTCAAAGTTTACTCAATGATGACGAATAGGGGCGGACCGAACATCGCATATGTTCGCCATCCATGGCGAACGCAAACAAGCTGTGTTCGCCAGGAACTATTCGCCAGCGAACTATTCGGGACATCTCTATTTATTAAGCAACCAACAACATTTATTTCTGTAACCAGAGGTTAAAAGGTTATTTATTTGATGATCTGCAACAGGTTTTACTTTTAAGCTGACATTTAACAATTGTTATTTCTAATAATATAGTCTTGTCCATTTACAGTAGTCACGTACTTAATTTTTTAACCCTTTCACCGCCTTATTGTTTTCAGTCTCATTGACATAACCCGTCTGACGTCCGGGTTTAGCTTATCCATTCATGCCCATGCATCTGACGGCACGGATCTCCCTTTAAAAAGGAACCCGTGACTACATCTGATTGCTCAATCAATGTGTGTTTGTTTGTTGTGTGTGGGTAGTGTCTCAAACACTCTCGTGTGTTTGAAGAGCCTTTGTTACATTCCTTTCACGGAACTCCAATGCGGATTCCTGTGTACCGAACTTTCTGCATGATCCTGGCTAAGCTTTCTCTACATTTCCTGAATTGGATACAGATGACATTGGAACCCTACCATCTCTCCCAACTTCAGTCGACCATAATCTCCGCTATCCTGAATGGACTTCCACACTCATCATTCTCAGGGTACAGATAAATTCACCAGCTTAAAGGATGACTAATTGGTTTACCCCAAAGTTATATCGGGAGGAATAGGAGTCAGAAGTCTGCCCTCTGGGATTGTCTTTACAAAGCTGCAACTATTTCAAAAGCTAACTGCATATGTATTATTTCTGCAAGTCTAAGGACTATAGCTCTTTCCATCCAGGATCTACCTTTATTTCATTTATCCTAAAAGTAAATGGACTGCATATTCTCTCTCCAGTTACAAGAATCACCTGTGCTGCTTAATTACGCCTTAAAAATATCACGGACTATAATTGTTTTTTGACAATTATGCAACCTCTCATTTCATATCCATTCAATTGTCATATATTGTGAAGCAATACCAAACAAGATTGTTATTCATGCATTTTTATTTCAAGACCTTATTCTTATAAAAGTCTGCAAAGTTGAAATTATATTATTTAAATAAATTATGTTCATTTAACAGTATCGCGTTTCTTCATTAACCTGCGGTTGAGTTCCAAATAACTAATGAATTCAACCAGAGAAGAAAAAGATTCTGAAATGAAAAACTGAGTAAATCCGATCCGTAATCAGAGAGTGAGTCTCTGAGGTAATAATGGGCTTAACCCAGGTGAGATAAAAAAATATACTGAAAGGGAAAGTAACCTAACTAGAATAGGTAGGATACAACTCCACTAAGATTGCCTCAAGTATACATCATTCAAGGTAATGGCTAACAAAAAATAATAAACAACTTTATTTTTCAAGTATACATGGCAACTTTCAAATACCTATATATTAAAAATGATAGAACGTGTGAAGAAAGAATGTGGGGAAATAAAGGGAAGGATAGGCACACTAGAGTCGGGGCATAAAAATACTGAGCCCCATATAGTAAGCTAATACGTAGTTGTGGTGGACTGTCTGTCACCCTGACTGGGTACCTACACCAATCACTGCTTCCTAGTATCACCGAGTAGTATAAGCACCGAATTGGATACCATAAGCACCATAGTCCCCTTAGCTGCCGCAGCTTGGTTGGGGTCTCGCCGTCCCTTCCCACCCTGGACCACCACCTGGATCCATCTCCCAGTGGGAAGACCTCTCCTATAAGAGAGTATAGCTGTATCAATCCAAAGAGCAGTGTGATTAATAGAATCTCGTCAGGGGCTCCTGGAGGGGCCTGCTTCCCAGCCTCTTGCCTCAGGATTATGAGCCCTGCAGTATACCTTGCCCAATGCATTTTAAAAGGCTCTGTTCATGTGATTTATGTACTTTTTTACTCACCGTTAGCCCTGATTGCATGGAACTGTTTTGGGCATAGGATCATGTGCACGGTCGGTCAAATAATTGATTTTCATGAAAATCCCGAACCCCTGAATACCATAAAAGGCCTCATTGTAAAATTATCTGCCATTTAGGAGTTAAATCACTTTGCTTCTGCAGCCCTAGTCACATCTACCTGCATGTGACTTGCACAACCTTCAAAAACACATCCTGTAAATGGTCATCTAATATTTTCACTTTGTGTATTGCAAAATGCTGTTTAACTTAAAATTTCTTATCTCCTGCTCTGTTAATAGACCCTGCATAAGCCTCGTGTGTAATTAAAGTTAAATTTTCAGAGCAGGAGATACAAACTTTTACAGTAAGTTACACCTGGGTGAAATGTAACCATTTTGTTTTCATGCAGGCTGTCAGTCACAGCCAGGGGAGGTGTGGCTAGGGCTACATAAACATAAACAAAACTGATTGAACTCCTAAATGGCAGAGAATTGAGCATTTAAACTTCAGATGCATGTTCTATACACCAAAACTGCTTCACTAAGCTAAAGCTGTTTTGATGACTGTACTGTCCCTTTAACATTTCAGACACTGTGTAACGGACACTGCATACTATGTTATGATATGTGTATAGGCTCGCTATGCATCCCTTGCCTTAAATAAATGATATGTTTATATGTTTTCATTCAAAAGTGAAGTGGTTAATAGGAAAAAATTGTGATCCTTCATTTATTGTTCTTGTCCACCCTCACAGTAAATATTTAGGAAAGTAAATCATATCTCTTATCCTGGTTACACAGTCATCCATATAGAATAGGATGTGAGGCTCAAATGTGAGGCCAGAATCAAGTATAATGCCAAGACCGCGTGTTTGCAAGGATGGACTGATGTGGGTACCACTAACTTGAAGGGAGAGTGAAGGAGGAGGATCAGTATTAGGAGGAGAAAAGACAAGGAGTTCAGTTTTAGAGAGATTGAGTTTCAAAAAGTGGGAGGACATCCAGTCAGAGATGGGAAAAAAGGCAAGCAGTGACACGTTGCAGGATGGCAGGGAAGAGGTCTGGGGAGGAGTGTTATATCTAAGTGTCATCAGCATACAGGTGGTATTGGAATCTAAATAAGGTAAGAAGTTTGCCAGTATAAAGAGAAAAAAAATAACTGGTCCAAGTACAGAGCCTTGGGGGACTTCAACAGAGACAGGACAAAGGGAGGAGTTATCATTAGAAAATGAGACACTGAATGTGCATTGGGAGACATAGGAGGAGGAAAACCAAGAGAGGACAGTGTCACATAGACCGAGTAATTGAAAAGTTTGGAGAAGGAAAAAATGGTCAACAGTGTCAAAGGCAGCAGAGAGGTCAAGAAGAATTAGTATGGAGTAGTGCCCTTTTGATTTAGCTGCAATTAGGTCGTTAGTGCCTTTAAGAAGAGTAGTCTCAGTAAAGTGGAGGGGGTGGAAGCCAGACGGAAGAGGGTCAAGGAGAGAGTTGGAATTGAGGAAACAAGTCAGATGGGTAAAGACCAGTCTCTCCAAAAGCTTTGAGGAAAATGGGAGCAGGGATATGGGGCAATAGTAAGAAGTGGAGGACAGGTCAAGAGATTTTTTTTAAAAGATGAGTACTACAGTAGCAAGTTTCAGGGCAGCAGGGACAACGCCAGAAGAGAGAGAGAGAGCAGTTGAAGATTTGTGTTAAGAAAGGCACAAGACAAGAGGAAAGAGATATGATTGAGATGCGACAGGATCAAGCAGGTGAGTAGTGGGGCAAGAGGAAAGCGCAGCCACCTCAGTTCAGTAACCTGGGAGAAAGTATGAAGGGTAGGGAAGGTATGATCTAGGTGTGGTTGAGAAATAGAGGGGCAAGGGGGTGAGAATTATTTCCTTAGCTGTTCAATCTTGTAGAAGATTTAGGTATGGAGTAACAAAAAAAGTCAACTTCCTATTTTATATGTATATATATATATATATATATATATATATATATACTTAATTTAAACAACTGAGCAGCATTAGTTGCTGAGTTAAGCAAATAATTTTAGTCTGCACATACCTGGTGTTAAATACGAGTAACCTAATCGTGAAATATTTTACTTGGAACATTGAAGCTGCTCTGTCATTTTTCCATTTGTTTTTCTTTCCTTCTGCCCCCTGTATCTTAATGGTTATACTCCCTTTGAAACTTTTTTCTAGATCTATTTATCATCTTTTAATTATTGTGCTGGATCTCATGTTTAGGTGAGTGCAGCCCTCTTGGTTTCATATATTTATATTTGGGAGTCCATGCCAACTCCCCAATTTTGCACCCCTCCCTGTCAGAGGTGCCTCATTCAAGGGCCCAATTTAACCTTGACCTACAGAGAGCTCCAGGAGGAAGGATTTTCCAGGATTCCAGGATTTTCATAAGAGCAGGCATTAGGCTACGAAAAATGGAGTACATTGGCTCTGTGGCAGGCTTTTGCAGTGTATGATCATACTCTGTATTATAGCCACCATTGTTTTTGCCTAGATTATGTTTTTTATAGAAACAATTGAAATCTGAGCTTTGAAGCTACTGTTAAGGGAATGAGTGAGTGCTCTGGATCTTGTATATTGTATGAATTGGCCCCCAACAGCCCTCTTTTAATGTACGCATGTATGTTCAGTTGAAAGCAGCCCTCTTGGTTTCTCATGTAAGAATTGTAGCTGATTTTATTTGATTTTAGGTTTGAACAAGGCTACTGGTTCCCATTCCGTGTATATGTGGCTATAGAGGGGGACTGTTATAAACCATGCTACATACTGGTGGCAGGTAGTGATGTCGCGAACACAACATTTTCTGTTCGCGAACGGCGGACACGAACTTCCGCAAATGTTCGCGAACCGGCTAACCGGGCGAACCGCCATAGACTTCAATGGGCAGGCGAATTTTAAAACCCACAGGGACTCTTTCTGGCCACAATAGTGATGGAAAAGTTGTTTCAAGGGGACAAACACCTGGATTGTGGCATGCCGGAGGGGGAACCATGGCAAAACTCCCATGGAAAATTACACAGTTGATGCAGAGTCTGGTTTTAATCTATAAAGGGCATAAATCACCAAACATTCCTAAATCACAATGGATATGGATTGACACCTGACATAAGACATATTGACACCTTTGATGTAGATTAATTTAGAAATAAACAAATATGTTTAAATGTCTATCTTTTCCTGTCCAAATCTGAGATGATTAAATTGCGTATACGCAGAAGTAAGTTCACACTGACACATGGAGTTCAGGTTAAAAGCACTTCAGAAAATTTAATGGCATCTGGTTAGAAAACGGGTATGCAGACCCTTTTAAAGGCAAAATGACATCATCATTGAATATCAGATAATAACAAATAAACATCATTAATTGGATTAAATGTTAAGTGGCTATGTCAATGTCCACCCATCAATATTATTAATTGGCTCAGGGATTTGAGTGACTAGCTAGGTGTCCTCCCACCGGGAGGTGGTATTGTTCTGGACACGGGTGTGGACAGATGGCTCAATCGCCATCTTTCCCAGCATGAGGCTTACTCGGTGGAAAGGGGGGCTTGGGCGTCATTTTGCGTAGTTAGTGATGTCAGTCTCGTGGCCAGGTGCAAGGTTCTTTTATGAATAGAACATTTCATTAGTACAGTGTTCTCATGGCCTTCAGATTATACTATGTTGCAAAATACAGGAGATTCAGCAATTACGGGGTTAGTCATGTCTTTATAGAAAATACAGTCTCTATTCATTATACTAAATGCTGTTAGGAAATTCTGTCATGTAATGTAGACAAAATGGAGGGTCTGTCATAAGGGTCTGTCATAATGTGAGATTAAAATGGAGTTAGTACAATAATTCAATACAGGTTTAATAAAGATTTTTAATAATTCTACATCACCTTGACATATGGATTGACACCTGAGACCCTGATACACACTGACACAGAGCAGAATAGGGACTGTTCCCCTTACATAGGGTCACTTGGCAGATATGGATTGACACCTATCCTAAGGATCCCTGATACACAGTGACACAGAGCAGAATAGGGAATGTTCCCCCTACATAGGGTCACTTGGCAGATATGGATTGACACCTATCCTAAGGATCCCTGATACACACTGACACAGAGCAGAATAGGGACTGTTCCCCCTACATAGGGTCACTTGGCAGATATGGATTAACACCTGTCCTCAGGGACCCTGATACACACTGGGGAGGGACACCTACTGTCCTCCCCCCTGCCCCCACCTCTGCGTGGTGGTTCGGAGCCATAAAATTAATGAGGGGGGGACCTACTGTCGTTCCCCAGGCCCCAACCCCTGCGCGCTGTGTGGGGGCCATAAAAATAATGAGAGGGGGTCCTACTGGTGGTGGGTGGGGGCCATAAAACAGAATGGGGGAGGACCCACTGTCCTCCCCCCGCCCACACCCCTGCGCGGTGGGTGGGGGCAAAATAAATAATGAGGGTGGGACCTACTGTCCTCTCCCCCGGCCCCCTGCCCTGCTCAGTCGGTGGGGGCCATAAATCACAATGGGGGGAGGACCTACTGCCCTCCCCCTGCCCACACCCCTGCACGGTGGGTGGGGGCCATAAAAATAATGAGGGGGGGACCTACTGTCCTCCCCCCGGCCCCCTCCCTTTCGCGGTGGGTGGGGGCCATAAATCACAATGGGGGAGGACCTACTGTCCTCCCCCCGCCCCCACCCCGGCACGGTGGGTGGGGGCCATAACAATAATGAGGGGTGGGGGCCTCCTGTCCTCCCCCCCGGCCCCCACCCCTGCGCGTTGGCTGGGGGCCATAAAAATAATGAGGGGGGACTTACTGTCCTCCGCCCCTGGCCCCCACCCTTGAGCGGTGGGTGGGGGCCCTAAAGAAAACAATAAGGGGGGGACCTACTTTCCCCCCCAGCCCCCACCCCTGAGTGGTGGGTGGGGGGCCCTAAATAGAAATCACCTCCAATCAAAGGTGACTAGGGGTCCCCAAGCCCCTAGTCACCCACCCCCCCACCCCCAAAAAAGTTACCCCCTATCTACCCCCCTCACTCTAAAAAATAGTGAAGGGGGAATAAAATAACTAACCTGTAAAGAAAAATTCAACTTACCATTTGACCTCTTCTTTTTTCTAAAATCTTCTTTTTTCAGCCCTAAAAAAGCCAAATAAAAAAGCCATGAGAACCGTCGCAATTAAAAAAAAAAAAAAAAAAAAAACGAGCGCCAAAAATAAAATCAATCCTCACCCATGGAGGACTCCGCGCAGACTGAGCTTTGCAGGTCGGGGGAAAGCTTATAAAGCCTTGCCACGCCCTGCAATTAGGCTAAGAACACTCTGATTGGCTGGTTTAAGCCAATCAGAGTGCTCTTTGTCATTTTACACAGCGTGGGAAAATTCCAAATAACTTTCCCACGCTGTGTAAAATGACACAGAGCACTCTGATTGGTAAGATTCCAAGCCTACCAATCAGAGTGCTCTTTGTCATTTTACACAGCGTGGGAAAATTCCAAAGAACTTTCCCACGCTGTGTAAAATGACACAGAGCACTCTGATTGGTTAGATTCCAAGCCTACCAATCAGAGTGCTCTTTGTCATTTTACACAGCGTGGGAAAATTCCAAAGAACTTTCCCACACTGTGTAAAATGACACAGAGCACTCTGATTGGTTAGATGCCAAGCCCACCAATCAGAGTGCTATTTGTCATTTTACACAGTGTGGGAAAATTCCAAAGAACTTTCCCACGCTGTGTAAAATGACACAGAGCACTCTGATTGGTTAGATTCCAAGCCCACCAATCAGAGTGCTCTTTGTCATTTTACACAGCGTGGGGAAATTCCAAAGAACTTTCCCACGCTGTGTAAAATGACACAAAACACTCTGATTAGTTAGATTCCAAGCCCACCAATCAGAGATCTCTTTGTCATTTTACACAGCGTGGGAAAATTCCAAAGAACTTTCCCACGCTGTGTAAAATGACACAAAGCACTGTGATTGGTGGGCTTGAAATCTAACCAATCAGATTGCTCTGTGTCATTTTACACAGCGTGGGAAAGTTCTTTGGAATTTTCCCACGCTGTGTAAAATGACAAAGAGCACTCTGATTGGCTTAAATCAGCTAATCAGAGTGTTCGTAGCCTAATTGCAGGGCGTGGCAAGGCTTTATAAGTCTTCCCCCCGTCCTGCAGAGCTCAGTCTGCGCGGAGCCCTCCATGGGTGAAGATGGATTATTTATTTATTCGCTCGTTTTTTTTTGTTTTTTTTTTAATTGCGTCGGTTCTTATGGCTTTTTATTTGGCCTTTTTGGGGCTGAAAAAAGAAGATTTTAGAAAAAAAAGACGTCAAATGGTAAGTTGAATTTTTCTTTACAGGTTAGTTTTTTTATTCCCCCTTCACTATTTTTTAGAGTGAGGGGGGTAGGTAGGGGGTAACTTTTTTGGGGGTGGGGGGGTAGGTGACTAGGCGCTTGGGGACCCCTAGGCGCTTGGGGTAGTAGGTCCCCCCTTATTGTTTTTTTTAGGGCCCCCATCCACCGCTCAGGGGTGGGGGCCAGGGGGGAGGACAGTAGGTCCCCCCTAATTATTTTTATGGCCCCCACCCACCGCGCAGGGGTGGGGGCCGAGGGGAGGACAATAGGTCCCCCCCTCATTATTTTTATGGCCCCCACCCACCGCGCAGGGGTGGGGACGGGGGCAGGACAGTAGGTCCCACCCCTCATTATTTTTATGGCACCCACCGCGCAGGGGTGGGGGTGGGGGGAGGACAGTAGGTCCTCCCTCCATTGTGATTTATGGCCCCCACCCACCGCGCAGGGTTGGGAGCCGGGGGGGAGGACAGTAGGTCCCCCCCTCATTATTTTTATGGCCCCCACCCAATGCGCAGGGGTGGGGGTGGGGGAGGACAGTAGGTCCTCCCCCCATTGTGATTTATGGCCCCCACCCACCATGCAGGGGTGGGGGCCAGGGGGAGGACAGTAGGTCCCCCCTCATTATTTTTATGGCCCCCACCCAAAACGCAGGGGTGGAGGCAGGGGGAGGACAGTAGGTGTCCCTCCCCAGTGTGTATCAGGGTCCCTGAGGACAGGTGTCAATCCATATCTGCGAAGTGACCCTATGTAGGGGGAACAGTCTCTATTCTGCTCTGTGTCAGTGTGTATCAGGGATCCTTAGGATAGGTGTCAATACATATCTGCCAAGTGACCCTATGTAGGGGGAACAGTCCCTATTCTGCTCTGTGTCAGTGTGTATCAGGGATCCTTAGGATAGGTGTCAATCCATATCTGCCAAGTGACCCTATGTAGGGGGAACAGTCCATATTCTGCTCTGTGTCAGTGTGTATCAGGGATCCTCAGAATAGGTGTAAATCCATATCTGCCAAGTGACCCTATGTAGGGGGAACAGTCCCTATTCTGCTCTGTGTCAGTGTGTATCAGGGATCATTAGGATAGGTGTCAATCCATATCTGCCAAGTGACCCTATGTAGGCGGAACAGTCCCTATTCTGCTCTGTGTCAGTCTGTATCAAGGATCCTTAGGATAGGTGTCAATCCATATCTGCCAAGTGACCTTATGTAGGGGGAACCGTCCCTATTCTGCTCTGTGTCAGTGTGTATCAGGGATCATTAGGATAGGTGTCAATCCATATCTGC
Organism: Pelobates fuscus; assembly: GCF_036172605.1. Lineage (NCBI taxonomy): Eukaryota > Metazoa > Chordata > Amphibia > Anura > Pelobatidae > Pelobates > Pelobates fuscus. The sequence goes on along the minus strand of NC_086319.1, from coordinate 410,429,890 downwards.
CAAGTGACCCTATGTAGGGGAACAGTCTCTATTCTGCTCTGTGAGGGTGTGTATCAGGGATCCTTAGGATAGGTGTCAATCCATATCTGCCAAGTGACCCTATGTAGGGGGAACAGTCTATTCTGCTCTGTGTCAGTGTGTATCAGGTATCCTTAGGATAGGTGTCAATCCATATCTGCCAAGTGACCCTATGTAGGGGAACAGTCTCTATTCTGCTCTGTGAGGGTGTGTATCAGGGATCCTTAGGATAGGTGTCAATCCATATCTGCCAAGTGACCCTATGTAGGGGGAACAGTCCCTATTCTGCTCTGTGGCAGTGTGTATCAGGGATCCTTAGGATAGGTGTCAATCCATATCTGCCAAGTGACCCTATGTAGGGGGAACAGTCCCTATTCTGCTCTGTTTCAGTGTGTATCACATATCCTTAGGATATGTGTAAATCCATATCTGCCAAGTGACCCTATGTAGGGGGAACATTCCCTATTCTGCTTTGTGTCAGTGTCTGGGGAGAGTATCTGCAGTAATACAGAGTGTCTGGAGGGAGTATCTGCAATAACACAGGGTGTCTGGAGGGAGTATCTGCAGTAACACAGGGTGTCTGGAGGGAGCATCTGCAGTAGCACAGAGTGTCTGGAGGGAGTATCTGCAGTAACACAGGGTGTCTGGAGGGAGTATCTGCAGTAACACAGAGTGTCTGGAGGGAGTATCTGCAGTAACACAGGGTGTCTGGGGGAATATCTGCAGTAACACAGGGTGTCTGGAGGGAGTATCTGCAGTAACACAGGGTGTCTGGAGGGAGTATCTGCAGTAACACAGAGTGTCTGGAGGGAGTATCTGCAGTAACACAGAGTGTCTGCGGGTAGTATCTGCAGTAATACAGAGTGTCTGGGGAAGTCTCTGCTTGTAACATTTATATGCACTGAAAAAAATAATAATAATAATTTGAAAAAATAAAATAAAATGGTTGCAGCTTCCGAATGAATCTAAAATGGATGCTGTCCAGTAGGTGGGAGGGTCTGCTAGGGAGGGTGTGCTGCTGATTGGCTGGAATGTGTCTGCTAACTGTGAGGTACAGGGTCAAAGTTTACTCAATGATAAAGAATAGGGGGCGGACCGAACACCGCATGTGTTCGCCAGGAACTATTCGCCAGCGAACCGTTCGGGACATCACTAGTGGCAGGTGTACTTCCCCCAATAATGTGAGAGATCTGAGAGCCTTGTTACTGAACAATTGGGGTCTCTCTCCTATTGCCCTGCAAATTAATGCATAGCCAAGTACAAGAACAAGAGCTTCTTAATAAGAGTGCGTGTATTCCTGAGGCAGTATTGTGTGTCCCCAAACCAGGTGACAATTTCCCCTACCAAGGTGAGGTAGTGACTTCATGAGAATACTACGTGATTTAAACTGTTTACAGTGAGATGCCTAACTTTAAGAAATTGCAAATGGACTAAAAGGGTATTGTCATCTATAATCTTCTTTATATTTGCGTTAACTCATGTGGTGTAACAAATGAAAGTTTTTTGTGCTTAGGAAATATTAGCACCTTTATTAAACTTCGTTTTTTTGCAATCATTTATTATCTACATTAAACATGTTTTATTTTATTTTTTTCACAGAGTTTCCAGTTAACTGAAAATATTCTCATTTTAAAACTTCATGAAAACCTACATAATGGAGCAAAGGTTGTAAATATGGAAAAATATAACATATCTTGTCTTTGTTTTTAACTTCAGGCTCTTGATAGCAACCACACAAGCTATGAATTCCTGCTTCTTGGTTTCCAAGACCTTCACACGTTTAAGATCCCAATTTTCCTACTTATTACAGTAATTTATATTGCAACAATCATTGGGAATAGTCTTATTATTACATTTGTATCAATCAGCCACAAGCTGCATTCCCCGATGTACATATTCCTTTGTCACCTCTCCATCTGTGACATACTTATCAGTTCCAATGTCACGCCTAATGCGCTAAAAGTAATACTGCTCATTGTGAGTCCTATATCCTATAGTGAATGCCTCACTCAGTTGTTTTTGTTTAGCACTTCTGCTGTTGTGGAATGCTGTCTCCTATCTGTGATGTCCTACGACCGATACTTAGCCATTTGTAAACCCTTACACTATACATCAATCATGAATCTTAGACTTACTAATTACCTGGTATTATTATCTTGGATAGTGGCTTTTCTGCAGTCGGCAGTAGCTTACATATTTATCCTTCAGCTGAAGTTTTGTGGTCCTAACATTATTAATCACTTTTTCTGTGATCTTTCTCCAATTCTTGAACTGTCCTGCTCCGATACATCAGTTGCACAAATGGAAGTTTCTGTATTTGCCATTGCTGTAGGTTTGACACAATTTTCTTTCATCGTAGTCACGTACATCTTTATTTTCATTTCAATTCTTCGGATCTCCACTAACACTGGTAGACAGAAAGCCTTTTCTACTTGCAGTTCCCATCTTGCTGTTGTATGTACATATTACGGGACTTTGATTACTTTGTATGCTACACCATCTAGAGGATACTCATCTAATCCAAATAAGGTCTTGTCTTTGCTAAATACAATGGCAACTCCTTTATTCAATCCAATTATATACAGTCTGAAGAACAATACTATCAAGACAGTAATTATTACTGGTTTTATTAGGAAAATAGCATTTGCCCACAATAAAACATAGAGAGATAATTGGTGTTGCGAGTATTCCTTAAACTATTTTAATAATAATTGGTTTTGTATATATCTATACATAGTATTTCAGGATATTTGTTTTTATTTATTATAAATATTCCTGATATCAAAGGAATTGTGATTCTTCCAAATTTTGATTCAGCTATTTAGCTGAAATATTGAACTCCAAAATGATATATAGAATTATCACGAAACAAATGAAATGGATAACGGACAAAACAGTTTTGTGATTCAAAGTTCCATTTGTGGCTTAAAATAAAAGATGATTGATGAAAAAAAAGGTGATCAAAGGAATACTATAATCACCAAAACAACTTTAGCTTAAATATTAAATTTTTGTGCATAGATCATGCCTTTGAAGTTTCACTTCTCAACTCATTGAAATTTAGGAGTTAAATCACTTTTATTTCTGTTTTTGCAGATCTGGCCACACCTTCCCTAGTTGTGACTGACACAGTTGCATGAAAACAAATGATGTTAACTTACTTTAAAAGTGTTTATCTCCTGCTCTGTAAATTGAACTTTAATAATTAACACAGTAGGTTCATGCAGGGTCTAGCAAGCTATTAACAGAGCAGGAAATATGAAATTCTAAATTAAACACAATTTGCAATAAAGGAAGTGTAAAGATTAGATGACTCTTTACAGGAAGTGTTTAGCAAGGATGTATCTGTCACATCCAGGGAGGTATGACTAGGGCTGTATAAACAACGTTTTTTAACTCTTGAAAGGCAGAGAATTAAGTAGTGAGCTGCAGGGGTATGGTCTATACACCAAAACTTCTTCATTAAACTGCTTTCGTGACTATAGTGGTGTCCCTTTAATAGTTAAAGGGCAGCTATTAAATGTTGATTTTAATCAATATTTAATGAAAATAATGTAAATATATATAAATGCTATTACTCTTTTTCATTCTATCAGTTACACTTGATATGTGAATGAAGTGGCACACACATGTCAGTTACATGCCAGTTTATATATAATATTTATATTTGTCAGTACACTGATTGGCTAATTTTCAGTTCTTAGGACACTCACCGCTGAAATAAATGAAGCCGCCGCTTAGTTGATAATCCCCTTTCGCAAGGAAGCAGGTTTTGCACGGTCGACCGCCAAACTCCCGAACGGAGTTACAGAGACGCGGTAACACCCGAACATCCAAACAGCCGAACTCCTTCCACGGCAAAAATAAACGAAATACGCTTTCCCAGTAACAATCCCCCCCACAAACGAGACCAAGCTCCGTCTTGAGGGTCAAACTGGATTCTGTTTAATGAGGGCTACCTGCCCTGTATTTATGCGGGTCTCCCACCTGGTAGACACTCCCCTAGGGGACCAAATGGAAGACTGAGACATATATTGGACAGTAGCCAATCACAGTGGCTTGGGTATAAGCCCTCCCCATTATACACATAAATCCCTCCTCTCTATCCTGGATATAATTGGGAAGAAACCTAATTATCTCCAGGGATAGAGGCAAATCGCCATTTTAACTTTAATAATAAAAATACAATAAAATACATAATTCTGTAAGTACCGAATGTATGGTGTTCGTGTAACGTATCCCTAGATAGCCTGGATCTGAGTGCATATTTCTACCGAATAGCGCTCAGATCCGATGTACACAGTTCGCCATGGAGTCAAAGTCTCTCACAAGTCTTTCGGTATACGAATGACTCCATGGGACGGCTATCTTGGCTAAGTCCATACGTACGTTACAAACTCCCGAATGGACCGGTGTTCGTATGCCTTGACGAAATAGAAGGGCGGTCGGTAATCCTCAGCGGTGTTCGGTAGATAAAGTATCCATTTTTAGTTCCATGAAATATTCGCCGAACACCGCTGGTCCGTCGCGTGTTCCAAAATGGCTGCCGACTCATGGTCGGCATACGAACGACGACCACCCAAATGGTTGGAATGGAGAGGTGTCTGTGGTTAACCGCACGTTCTAATTGGGGCCAAGAGGTTAACTAGCAGCACACTCCTCTCCTGGGTGGCCGTCCGTTCGGTAGTTTCAATCGGTACTTGTGAAACACACGAACAGGGGCATACGGACAGGCAATTTCACGAATGGAAGGCAAATAGACGAACCAGCAATCTTAGTCCATGTAGCTGGATCTGTCACACGGCTCCCCCTTGTGGGACACTTCGTCAGACCCGACTTGACCCTGTGGCGGGTCAACTTGGGGATGACCGGACTAGGAGGTGGTAGGGATGTCAGTTTGCCGGGACAATCCATCAGCATTCCCGTTCTGCTTACCGGGTCGGAAGCTGATGGTGAAGTTATAAGGTTGTAGGGCTAAACTCCACCGTAGCAGTCTACCATTGTCACCTGAGACCCGGTTAAGCCAGACAAGGGGATTGTGGTCCGTGATGAGGGAAAATTCCTGCCCGTACAAATAAGGGCTCAGTTTTTTCAATGCCCAGACGAGGGCCAAACATTCTTTCTCCACTGCCGCATAACTCACTTCCCGGGGTAATAACTTTTTGCTGAAATATGCGACAGGGTGCTCTCCTCCGTCTTCTCCGACCTGGTTCAGCACAACCCCCAGTCCATACATGGAAGCATCTGTATGGACAAGAAAACATTTGTTAGGGACTGGGGCAGCCAGGATATGAGCATTTACAAGAGCTTGCTTTAGTGCCTGAAACGCGGCTTCACAAGCTGGAGACCACAGGACCTGCTAAGGGAGGTTCTTCTTCGTCAGGTCAGTCAGGGGCTTGGCTATAGTACTGTAGCCAGGGACAAAGCGTCTGTAGTACCCTGCCGTCCCCAGGAAGGCTAAAACTTAGTGATAGTGATAGGTGTGGGCCAGTAAGCCACTGCCTCTACCTTGGCTGGCTCTGGTCTCTGGTTCCCACACCCCACTCGGTGACCCAGGTATTGTACTTCAGCCATGCCTAGATGGCACTTTTCTGTTTTTAAAGTCAGGCCAACAGCCTGAATTTTATCCAGCACTACCCCTACGTGGACCAGATGTTCTTCCCAGGACTCACTGTAGATCGCAATGTCATCCAGGTATGCACAGGCAAATTCCTGGAAGCCATCGAGGAGTCTATCCACCATACGCTGGAAGGTAGCCGGGGCATTCTTCATCCCAAATGGCATGACCTTAAACTGGTACAGGCCAAATGGGGTGACGAATGCCGACTTGGGGATAGCATCCTCAGCCAGGGGAATCTGCCAGTAGCCTTTACACAGGTCTATGGTGGTCAGATAACGTCTCCTGGCAATACGATCTAATAATTCGTCTACCCGGGGCATCGGGTAGGCGTCAGTGGTTGTCCGCTTGTTGAGCCGCCTGTAGTCCACACAGAACCGGGTGGTCCCATCTTTCTTAGGCACCAGGACTACAGGCGAAGCCCAAGGGCTATCTGAATGTTCGATGACCCGAAGCTGGGTCATTTCCTGTATCTCCTTCCGCATTCCTTCTTGGACTGCTTCAGGGATACAGTAGGGGGACTGTCGCAGGGGGTTCTGTCCAGGGGTCTCTACCTTATGTACATCTAGGGTAGTGTAACCGGGTTCTTGGGAAAACGTCGCCTGCTTCTCCCACAGCAGTTGTTTTGCCTGTACCTTCTCTGTGGGGCTAAACCGATCCCCTAGCTGTACAAGGCTAGTAAGGTCAGTCTGGGAATCCTTCTCTAATAGATCCGGTAAGGGCAAATTCTCTGCATCGTCTGCAGCAGGGGCACATACTACAGCGACATTCTCTGGTTTCTCCTGATACTCCTTCAACTCCTTCACTCCTTATTAAAGGTGAAGAAATTCGTTGAAATTCGCCAGATTGATTACGTTGCCTTTGAGACCGTATGGTAGCCCAGGAATGAGAATTACCCCCATGATGGCATACCATTTGCAAAAGTAGACAACCCAAGGTTCGTGCTAATATTTGTTTGTGTGCGAAAAATGCAAAAAACTAATTTGAACGCCAATTTTGGCCAGTGTTTGTGACTAAGTGGCTACTAATAAAGACTGGACATACCCCATTTGCAATACCTTGGGTTGTCTACTATTGCAAATGGTATGCCGTTTTCATTCATGGGCTACGACACGGTCTCAAAGGCAACGTAACCAATCTGGCGAATTTCAATGTGAAAAAACTGAAACGCAAGTCTTATATTTGACTCTGTAACTTTTGAAAACACCATAAAAACTGTACATACTGTTATACTGGGTACTGTTATACTCAGGAGACTCTGCTGAACACAAATATTGGTGTTTCAACAGTAAAACGTATCACAACAATTGTATCGTCCGTGTAAGTGCCATTTGTGTGTGAAAAATGCAAAACATTTCACTTTCACTAACAATGTCATCGTTGTAATACATTTTACTGTTTTAAAACACTAATATTTGTGTTCAGCGAAGTCTTCCGAGTAAAACAGTACCCCCCATGTACAGGTTTTATGGTGTCTTGGAAAGGTACAGGGTTAAATATAGTGCTAGCAAATGAAATTCCCTGGACTTTCGGCCTGGGTTGCCAGGCAGGTCCCGCAAATTGTAATTAATAAAATGACCTAATTATATAAAATTATTACATAAATATATACATAGAATTATTTTATATATATATATATATATATATATATGTGTGTGTGTGTGTGTGTATATATATATATATCTATGTATATAAATTTTTTTCATTATTTGTATTTATATATAGGTATATATATAGTGTTATTTACACATATACTTTATAAAGATATATATATGTATATATATATATATATATATATATATATATTTAATCAATATCATTCTATTTGTATTTTATATATATATATACCGCGATCGGTGGTGTGGGCTCGCCGGCGACCGGGTAAGTAGAAAGGTCAGCGGGGACGTCCTATGCTGCCCCCCAGCGTTTAGAGCCAGGACCCTAAGGACGGCATAGCATGCCCGCAGTCCTTAAGGGGTTAAGGGACAGAATATGTAGGAAGTGCCCCCTTTTGTATTAGGTGACATATTACAACATGTAGAAGAAATAAATGAATTAACAATAACAAATAACATTGTACACATAACATAGAAACATAGAAACATAGAATGTGACGGCAGATAAGATCCATTCAGCCCATCTAGTCTGACAAATTTTCTATATACTTTCATTAGTGCTTGGCCTTATCTTATAGTTAGGATAGCCTTATTCCTATCCCACACTTGCTTAAACTCCTTTACTGTGTTAACCTCTACCACTACAACTGGAAGGCTATTCCATGCATTCACTACCCTCTCAGTAAAGTAATACTAACGGATATTATTTTTAAACCTTTGCCCCTCTAATTTAAGACTATGTCCTCTTGTTGTGGTAGTTTTTCTTCTTTTAAATATAGTCTCCTCCTTTACTGTGTTGATTCCCTTTATGTATTCCAATGTTTCTATCATTTCCTCCCTGTCTCATCTTTCCTCCAAGCTATACATGTTAAGTTCCTTTAACCTTTCCTGGTAAGTTTTATCCTGCAATCCATGAACCAGTTTAGTAGCCCTTCTCTGAACTCTTTTTAAAGTATTCTTCCAAAGATACGGTCTCCAGTACAGCGTACAATACTCCAAGTGAGGTCTCACCAGTGTTCTGTACAATGGCATGAACACTTCCATCTTTCTACTGCTAATACCTCTGCTTATACAACCAAGCATTCTGCTAGAATTTCCTGCTGCTCTATTACATTGTCTGCCTACCTTTAAGTCATCAGAAATAATCGTTAAGTGAGTTAACAAGCCATCACCAGAGAAGGAAGATGATCCACCACTGAGATCCTCTTATTTTGATCTATGTGTTTTGTTTTGTTTTTATTCCAAAAGTGTTCAACATTTGTTTCCTGTTGTAGCATTTTCCACCATATGATCGCCATGAGAGCAGTCACATCTCAAGAAATTCCAGCAAATTACAAATACTATCTCAAAGCTGTCAATATCAGCATTTAGCTGAAAATCATTGCATTCATGTTTCCATACTATGAATACAAAATTTGGTGTTCAACCCCTTAACCCCTAATGACAGATGACGGACCCGGTCCGTCATGTTGGGAAAGCACTCAACGCCGGGTCCGTCATGTGCTAAAATGAATCCATATTGCGGCGATACCGGCGATCACGGCGATCGCGGGGTTAACACTCCCTTGATCAGTATTCAATGCAGACCGAGAGCACAGGCTGTCAGAGCGAGCACATATGCTGCAGGGACTCCTGATCTGACTCCCTGTGCTTCCGCGGTCAGTAAGAAGTGCAGGGAGTCGGATCAGTGCTGTTGATCTTCTCCCTGTTAAAAAAAATAAATAAATAAAATTTAAATCCCACTTCCCCTTTACCCTGCTTTAAAAAAATAAACCCTGTCCAAGCAATTTGATCACTGACTACAGTGATCAATTGGCAGGGACTACATTTTACTGTGATCTGATTTTTTTTTTAACCCCTGAGGGTTAAATTTTATTTTTTTAACCCTCAGTTAAATTTATTTTATTAATTAATTTAAATATTTTAAAATTATATTTAGCTAGCTGGGGTGGGTGGAAGTTAGTGGGGAATTTAGTGTTAGGCTAGCTATTTTAAAAATGTTACAAAAAATTCTGCCCCCTTTACCCAGTCCAAATAAAAATTAACCCATTCAGTGATAGTTGGTCACTACCCATACCTATACCTACCTGAGGGTTACATTTTATTTTTATTTTATTACCCTCAGGGGTTCAATTTATTTCAATAATTAATTAAAATATTTAAATATTATATATTTTGCTAGCTGGGGTAGGAGTTATGGGAAATTGAGGAATTTACTGTTAGTGCTGCTGACAGCTAGTTAGGGGTTAACGGTAAAAAAAAATGTATAATTTTTTTAGAAAGTTTAAAAAAGTACAAATATTTTAATATTATAACAAGTTTTAAAAAGGTAAACAAAGTTTAAAGAAGTAAAAAAAAATACATTTAAAAATGCTCATTAGCACTAAACCTGGAACAACCTAGTGAAAAAATGACCCCACGCTAAGGTTCAAAATATGCCTTTTGAATTACCCCGGGTGTATTCTTTAATAATCAGTATGTGTTTGTGGGGAAGTTTGAATAACCAACCAACTGAACTACTCCGAAATTAAACATGCACAAAACGTAAAACTTCAACGTTAGAAAACAAATTGACTTGCTTCGTCTCAAATGTGTCCCTTCAGCATCCACATATACCTGGAAAAGGTACGTACGGGGGTATTGCTGTACTCAGACCACATAGCTGAGCAACATATGAAGTATTATACAGTTGTAGCATACATAAGGTTTGCAAAATATACTGTGCAAACTCACGTAGTTTGTCAAAAAGACAGAAAAAATGCTTATTACCACTCTACTTGGTACAAGCTAGCGGAAAGATTATCCCACGCTAATTTTCAAAATATATCTAATGAAATACCCTGGGATGTCTTCTTTAAGAAATTGTATGCCTTTATGGGGTAGTTGGATTATATAGCCTGCTAAAATACTCTAAAATGGGAAATGGACACACCATAAAATTTCAAAGTGTGAAAAAAACTGGAATGGCTGTGTCTCAAATGTGCCTCTTCAATGTCCACATATACCTGGCAAAGTTACATACGGATGTATTTCTGTACTCAAACGACTTAGCTGATCAACATATGAAGTAGTATACAGTTGTAGCACACATAAGGTTTGCAAAATATACTGAGCAAACTTTGACACACTTTGTGTGTCAAAAAGGCAGAAAAAATGCTTACTACCACTACACTTGGTACGAACTAGTGGACAAATTATCTGGGGGTAGGCCAATTTAGTTTACTGTATCTGTCTATATATGTTTATTTTGTTGATTATGTAGTTGTATTGATCCTGAGGAAAGTCCCATATAGAGGACTGAAACGTTGATCGTGACTTTTAATATGACCAAATAAAGATTAGAACTTTCAAACTCTGTGAGTGCTGCTACCTCTTTGCATATCTATGTCTATATCTATATCTATATCTATATATATATATATATATATATATATATATATATATATATATATATATAGCCAGAGAAAATCAGCACTCCCAGGATTTGTATCAAAAAATGAAAATAAGTCTTTATTCCAACGGTCATCGTTTCAGTTCCGCTAGGGAACTTTCATCAGGACAACAAGGACTTATTTTCATTTTTTTATACAAATCCTGGGAGTGCTGATTTTCTCTGGCTATATCTATTTAGTGCAATCTAGCACCGGGTCTGCAACTGAGTAAGTTGGAGTGCAAGGTTTCTTTTTCTTTTTTTTTTTTTTATATATATATGTTCCATATGTATATATATGTACATATATGTATTTATAATGTCATTCTAAATGTATTTTGAATTTATTATATATGTATATTAATATCAAAATACAGTTAGAACAAATTTAAACCAATATATCATTTTGAATTTTTTTTCAATGTAATGTTTGGGTTTTTACATTTATTTATTGATTATTTTTATTATATATATATATATATATATATATATATATATATATATATATATATACAAATATATATGATCTAAGTACTTTTATTTACTTTATTAAACTTTGTAACAAATTTTATTAGTTGTTAAAATATTTTTGCAGGCACGAGGGGGACAGCCTGGGAGCTTAGGCACTGCATAAGCTGACTATTCTGGCCATGTGATCACGAAGACCCCACGATCACATGGCCGGGGGGGGGGGGGGGGCTGAATCATGCAGAGGGGTACCCCAGGATCGCAACGTGTCATCGTGGGGACATGGTAAGTGTGACGAAGTGCCTGGAGAGGCCTGCTTGCCTGCCTCCTCCCCTGCGACTATGGCCCTGGACTATATTGCCCTGTAAAACTTACATTTGGGTGTGGCGAAACCGACCTCGCCATGTGTCCTTGGAGGGGGCTGATTGCCCGCCTCTTGCCTTTGGACTATGGACCAGACTTTATGGGAATGTGATACCCCAGATAGCTATGCCATGGAGCCTATTCATATAATGAAAGACTATGGGAAAGACTTTAGCTCCATGGCAATTGAACTGTGTGAATAGGATCTGCGCTCTATTCGGTAGTTTTGTGCGCTCAGATCCCAGCTATCTGGGGATATGTGAAATGTCTGTGTGTTATGTGTAAAAGGTGACTTTCTGTATTTTAAAGTGTTTTATGTCTTTCTGTAACCATGTGGTTAATGGAGTCTGCCTCTAGCCCTGGATATTTGGATTACTTTTCTCTTTGTCTCCAGGATAGAGGCCTCTGTAAAACCTGTCTAAACTGGATTGCCATGCGGCCAGTAAGGGACAAAATATACTTTTACTAACTTTTGAACCCCTGGTCTGATTCATGCCATTTTTTAATATGTTGTTCCCCTGAATGGATTGATTGTGGATATGTATTTTTATGTGAATGTGATGTATGGTTTTAAAGTTACAGAGTATGTGTGGAAACTGTATTTTTACTGTATGTAATAATTATGTTAATTGCTTATCTGAGGGGAGGGGATGTGTGGGTTGTACTATTCTGTTATTGGTTGTTTTATACCTCCCCCTGGGTGTGGTCTGTTTGTACCTGACTGTAATAAAAAGCAGGCTGGGTGTTCCAGACCTCAGACCTCTTCTGACCCTCAATACGTAGCCTCGTCTCGTTATTGGAGGGAACTGCTATATCACACTGGGGATTGCTATGCTCTGCATATTCCCCTGAGCTTAATCACTTGGCTCTTTTAAGAGCTTGTTCCGGATACGCTCTCCTGGAGGAGAGGTCTTCCCCACACGGTCCTGGAGGACAGAATCCGATCCAGGGTGGAAGGAAGACGGCGAGGCTCCAGTTAAGCTACGGAGGTTGTGGAGCCTGCGGTGGTTGTGGTGTCGTCTGCAGTGCTTGGAGTCCTCTGTAAGCGCTAGGAGCATCCATCAACGGAGGGTACTCCGTCGGAGTACACGGAGCTCCGTTACAGTGGTGGCAGCGGTGGGATGGCGTCCTAGTGCGAGGAGAAGCAGCTCAGAGACACTGGTAACGTTTGGAATTACAATTGAGGGCAACTCTAGCCATTGCGCAGCGTCCCTATCTGCGGCAGCATGGAGCAGGCATGGATAGAGCCCTGCGAAGAGCACCTCAAAATGATACGTTGCTACGAGGGTGACGATTACATTGAGGAGGTAAAGAGGCGTTTGGTCTGCTATGGCCCAGACCTTACAAACAAGGTGGTCTCCAAAGTAATGTGCCAGTTGAGTGCTGAGAACCGTGCGGCAATGGCATTTGCACAACTACTGTGGAAGTTGAGGATATGGACACCCAGTCTCAAGCAGTATGGGTTACAGGAAGCTGAAGGTGTCATCCTTCCCCCCAAGCGGCAGTGTGAACCCCAGGGGGCCGAAGGTGTCGTCCTTCCCCCCCAGCGGCAGTGTGAACCCCAGGGGGCCGAAGGTGTCGTCCTTCCTCCCCAGCGGCAGTGTGTGTTACAGGGAGCTGGAGGTGTCGTCCTTCCTCCCCAGCGGCAGTGTGAGTTACAGGGGGCCGAAGGTGTCGCCCTTCCCCCCCCAGTGGCAGTGTGAGTTACAGGGGGCCGAAGGTGTCGTCCTTCCCCCCCAGCAGCAGTGTGTCCTACAGAGAGCAGAGACAGTTGGTCCCTCTCTCCAGCAGCAGGACAATGTTATGGGAGTGGAGACAGGCGGTCTCCCTATCCAGCGGCAGCCTGTGTTTCAGGGAGAGGAGCACAGCACCCCCTCTCCCCAACGGCAGCTTACCCTAACAAGGGGAGACACCAATCTCCCAGACGGCGCAGATGGGACCGTGGTCTCTGTGCCTGACCTACAGGGATGCTGGCCAGCCTGTCCAGATCCCCAACTACCCTCATTGGGACAACAAGAGGAGGGGGTAAGTACAAATTCCCCTCCCCAGCTAACTCCTAGCGTGGCACCAGGGTTAACAGAGGAGATGTTAACCCCCACTGACTCCCATGTTCCGCTGGCTACTAAGCCAGACTATGTTCCAAGCATCCCAGCAGAAGAGCTGGCAGCTGGGCAGAGTGCAGTCGGCCTCTGCCCTACCTTTGTAAAACCTGTCTAAACTGGATTGCCATGCGGCCAGTAAGGGACAAAATATACTTTTACTAACTTGTTCCCCTGAATGGATTGATTGTGGATATGTATTTTTATGTGAATGTGATGTATGGTTTTAAAGTTACAGAGTATGCGTGGAAACTGTATTTTTACTGTATGTAATAATTATGTTAATTGCTTATCTGAGGGGAGGGGATGTGTGGGTTGTACTATTCTGTTATTGGTTGTTTTATACCTCCCCCTGGGTGTGGTCTGCTTGTACCTGACTGTAATAAAAAGCAGGCTGGGTGTTCCAGACCTCAGACCTCTTCTGACCCTCAATACGTAGCCTCGTCTCGTTATTGGAGGGAACTGCTACATCACATAATATAACTGCTATATCACATATGCTCTGCATATTCCCCTGAGCTTAATCACTTGGCTCTTTTAAGAGCTTGTTCCGGATACGCTCTCCTGGAGGAGAGGTCTTCCCCACACGGTCCTGGAGGACAGAATCCGATCCAGGGTGGAAGGAAGACTGCGAGGCTCCAGTTAAGCTACGGCGGTTGTGGAGCCTGCGGTGGTTGTGGTGTCGTCTGCAGTGCTTGGAGTCCTCTGTAAGCGCTAGGAGCATCCATCAACGGAGGGTACTCGGTCGGAGTACACGGAGCTCCGTTACAGTAAGTAAAAAGGACGGCGGGACGTTCTATGCCACCCTCCTGCATTTACAGGAAAAGGACGGCTTAAAACGCCCGCCATCCTTAAGGGGTTAATTTAAGATACATTGTATTCATATTACTATAAGGGTCCATCATTATTTTTCTGAGGACTCTATCTTTTGGAAACATATAACACACATCGTGGTAAATATTTACAGCAATGGAAAGGGACATTTTTAATTTGACAAATAGTAAAATAGCAACCTAAAATAACAACCTCCCAACAACCTGATTTTATTATTGTATTTATTTCCAGACAAGTATTGAGAATCAGACCACTGTAACTGAATTTCTTCTTCTCGGAATTCAAAATCTCAGAACTTTCAAGTATCTTGCCTTCATTCTTCTATTTATTTCTTATTTTGTGACAGTATCTGGAAACCTACTTATAATATTGATGGTGGTAATGAGCAGAAGTCTACATACACCAATGTATTTCTTTCTCACACAACTCTCAACTTCAGACATCTTAATGACCACAATTATAACTCCGAACACTCTTTGTATTGTGATTATAGATGCATTTGCAATACCCTTTGCTGGCTGTATTACCCAATTCTTTTTTTTTTGGAATGACTGTATGTGTTCAATGCCTTACTTTGACAGCAATGGCTTACGACAGATATCTAGCTATATCTAACCCTTTGCAATATAATTATTTAATGAACTTTAGGATTTGCCGTTTGTTAAGTATGCTTTCTTGGACAATAAGTTTTGCTTTAAAATTCACTGAAACAATATCCATATCTAGATTAAGTTTCTGTGGACATAGAGTCATTGACCATTTTTTCTGTGATCTTACTCCATTATTAGAACTTGCTTGCTCAAACACCTCTATAGTTCAAATTGAAGTTCTCATAGCTTGTGTTGTCATTGTTATTTTCCCATTCATAGTTATCCCAATCTCTTATATTTATATTGTTCGGGCTGTCCTTAAGATCTCATCACAAAGTGGAAGACAGAAAGCCTTCTCCACTTGCAGCTCCCATCTTACAGTGGTTTGTTTATTCTATGGGACAATATTTGGAATCTATTTGCTTCCAACCAAAGGAAAATCATGGACTGTCAGCAAAGCTATGTCCTTGTCCTACACTGTTTTGATTCCTATGATCAACCCAATTATATATAGTCTCAGGAATAATGACATCAAGGAAGCCATTAAAATGTCACTTAATAAATGTTTTTTTTTACAATAAAACTATAGGAACACATTGTCAAAAAAAAAAAAAACATCAGATATTTTCGGGATAATATTGATGTAGAATTATTAAAAATCTTTATTGAACCTGTATTGAATTATTGTACTAACTCCATCTTAACCTCACATTATGACAGACCCTCCATTTTGTCCACATTACATGACAGAATTTCCCAGCAACATTTAGTGTAATGAATAGAGACTGTATTTTTTATAAAGACATAGCTGACTCCGGAATTATTGAATCTCCTGTAACATGCAACAAAGTATAACCAAGGCCATGAGAACACCGGCCTAATGAAATGTTCTATTCATAAAGAACCCTGCACCTAACCACGAGTCTGACATCACTAACTGCCCAAAATGACGCTCAAGCCCCCCTTCCCACCGAGTAAGCCTCATGCTGGGAGAGATGGCGCTTGAGCCATCTGTCCACACCCGTGTCCAGAACAATACCACCTCCCGGTGGGAGGGCACCTAGTTAACCACTTAGTTCTTGATCCAATTAATAATATTGATGGGTGGACACTGACATAGTCACTTAACATTTAATCCAATTAATGATGTTTATTTGTTATTATCTGATATTCAATGATGATGTCATTTTGCCTTTAAAAGGGTCTGCATACCCGTTTTTTAACCAGATGCTAATAAATTTCCTCAAAGTTATTTTAACCTGAACTCCGTGTGTCAGTCTGAATTACTTCTGCGTATACGCAATTTAATCATCTCAGATTTGGACAGGAACAGATAGACATTTAAACATATTTGTTTATTTCTAAATTAATCTACATCAATTTGGCGCATCCATCGTGGGGCACCGGGCTATGGCCTCTGGCCGGTAAGCCGTCCTAAGGAAGACGCTGTTGGACGGAGGAATCTGGGGGGAAGGAAAGGGAGACTGATCACCTCCGATTACACGGTAGAGACTTCTGCAGAGCCACCGGTATGTTCCGGCCCCTTTGATTGACCCATCCACGTGTCTGTGACTGCTTCCCGGGAGGACATCAAAGACAGGTAATATCTTGCCCGGTGTCTTGTTACTCACTTGTTTACCTGCATTTAGTCTATCTGTTGCCTGGGTGTGTTTGTATTGGCCTGTTTTAGTTTAAGTGCCCGGGTAGAGTGTTTATCTGTGTACCCCTTTTGGGATAAAGGGGGGTGGACCTGTGGTAGTTTGCCTGGGGGTCCTATGTTTGTCTGTTTACCCCTTTTGGGATAAAGGGGGGTGGACCTGGGGGTGTTTGCCTGGGGTCCTTTGTTTGCCTGTTTACTCCTTTTAGGAACCACGTGGCTGTGGTTGTAAGGAAAAAGGGGGGTGGACCTGTGGAAGTTTTCCTGGGGGTCTTCTTTGCCTGTTTACCTCTTTTAGGTGCTGGGTAGCTGCAGCAGTAAGGAAAAAGAGGAGGGAGGAATCTGTGGAGGGGTGTAGACTCATTGCTTCCTGGGGATTCCCCATGGTGTCACTTTGATAGCCTAGCTAGCCTCATTGTGCACATAACTCTGCTTGCAGAGAGGTGGTAACCTCCAGCTTTGAGCGCTGAGGCTGGTGGAATTCCAATTTTTATTTGTGGCGGGCGGATTCAAGCAGGCATTGCTTGTCTCCAGCACCACGTGGTAGTGAGACTTACGGGTGGGTCCGTAGGGGCGCTACGGGAGTGAGGATAGAGGTGGCCATACTTAGTGGACTGCTGTAACGAGGGAGGCTATACAGGACTCGGGTCGGAGAGGATTGCTGTTTCCTGTGGCCGCTGGTAGTGAGACTTGAGGAAGTCATTCTCCGAGCGGGGACACTACGAGGTTGAGGGAGGTGACTTTGGTCACACGAGTAAAGGAAAGGGATTACTGTTGATTTTATTTGAACTGTGATGCATGCACTGTATTTCAATTGAATTGTTGTGTTTTTTGTTTAATTGGGAGTCATTCAAACTCCTGTGTCTGTCTCTAAAATTTCACCTTACTTTTTACTTTTCCTATACTTCCTGTATTATTTACTCTATCCACTCCTATTTCTCTTGTGAGAGAAGTGATTGGTCACACACTTCTCACCCCGCTCCAATCCGTGACTACCACCTCGGGTAGGCGGATTTAGTGACTGGTCTACGTTTTGGGAAGACGCACTTGAGGGGGGCCCACCCTTCTTGAGTGGCAGTCGAGCATTGTAGACGTTCTGTTTCATTTTTTCTTTCCCTATATCTGGGACGCCTGTATAGGGGGGGATATGGGACAGGAATTGAGTAAGCCCGGTAGGGGCTGGCTCGCATGTGATTTAGTTGAAGACAGAGAGGGTGAGGAGATGGTTAAAGGTGTTGAAAAGATTGCTAAAGTGTGTAAAATTGCTGTGCCTTCATATGGTAGATTGCAGCCAGAAAGCTGGTGTAGATTACTGACAGAGAAGAAAGGCAAGCTTACAGATAATGATTTATTGCGTACTGCTGAAGCGTGGTACAGAGTAGCGAAGGCTATTCAGCAGGAAGGTTGGGTTGAGGAAGAAATAAATCACAAAGGTGTGAAATTGTTTGTGTATCATAATAATTGTGTTGCTGGGGCATTCCCTCAGCCAGCGCCCCAAAATGGCGCCCAGGGGATGTCTATCCCCAAGGTTCAGTCAGCAATAAGTGACAGCCAGCTGACCATGTTCCCCTCTCCCAATCCTCCCATCACCCATCCCGTCATTTCCCCTGTTTGTCCGGTCCTGAATTCTGATGGATCATTATTCTCCCCATCATCATCCCTAACATTCCCATCATCCTCATCCATCCCTGCACTACCTTCTCTGCCTAATCCAAGCATTTAATCTGCCATTCCTTCTCTACATTCTCTCTCCGTCAATAATCCTACCCTCCCGTCTGCATCCACCCAGTTCACTAACCCCTCCTCTCTTGCTACTGTCAATCCTACTACACCCACTCCGGCTCCTCCTACTACACCTGCTTCTGCTAATCCCTCTCCGCTCTCTCCCTTTCCCACTCCTCCCACAGCCCAGGTTCCTACCCCTTCAGTTTCATATCCGTATCCCGGATGTCCCACCTCCTTCCCTAACCCCTGCCCAACTAATCCACCCTCCCCAGGTTCCGCCCAAAACCCTGCCCAGTTGTCTTGGCCCTACCCCTTCCCTTACCCCTTGACCCTGCCCCATCCAAACCAAGCCTACTTCCTTTCCCAAGCCACTCCCCAGACCCCGGTCATGCCCAGTCCGGCACAGTCTGCCCCGGATGTGCCCACATCCAACATGGCTGCCACTTCTTCCCTTAACCCTAATGCAGTTTCCTTTCACGCCTCCAATATGGCGGCCCCCAGTCATCTAGCACCCCTGATGCCGGTACTTCCCGATGACTATTCACCCCAAGCTCATAACCCACTAGCCACCCCAGCATCTGGGAATCCCTCATTTCCCCCGGTTCTGACACCTCAGGTGGTCCCATTACGCAGAAGGGCCCAGACCACAGATGAGGATGAGGATGAAGAGGTATCCCAGGACTCATTGGAGGCTGCGGGGCCCCCGCCCCGCCGTTCCATCGATGATCCTTTTGGACATACAGGTCGGGGGGATCGGGCCCCTCCTAAATATGTTGCTTTTAACCCTACTCAAGCTAGTGTTCTAATGAAATCACTCCCTGACCCAGAAAAGCAACCTATGCCTTTTTACCGAGGGATAGTTCAGATTCAAAAGACTTATTCTGCAGCGTGGCGTGATTTACTGAGCATTTGTGCTATTAAAGCCGGGGATGCATATTGGCCCAGCATGGCCCACCACCTCAGTACAGATCTGCTTATAAGTGATATTGATTACCCCTCCGGAGTAACTTTTTGCAACCAATTAAAAGAATGGGCTAAGGACAAACTTGCAGATCAGGCTGCTGGCCTTACTGATATTATACAAGACAAAGGAGAATCAGTGGAAAGGTTTCATGCAAGACTGTTTCAAATGTTTACAGATTTGGGGTTTGATCTTACTGACAAGATTCATTCACAAATGCTGTCTGGTGCGTTTGTCCAAGGTGTTAAAGACTCCATACGAAAGGGAATCATTGCTGCATGCCCTGAATATAAGGTGGTCCCCAGTGGCGTACACATGACCCATGGGGCCCCGGTGTGAAAATTGATCCGTGGGCCCCGCCCCCCCTCGCGCTTACTCTGCGCGGGCCGGGGCAGCAACACATGGCGGCGGGCACCTGGTCGCAGGGGTTGCGACCGCGGTATGTACGCCACTGCATGCAGATGCACACACACTTAAAGGACCACTACAGACACCCAGATCACATCAGCTCAATGAAGTGGTCTGGGTGTCAGGTCCCTCTAGTTTTAACCCTGCAGCTGAAAGCATAGCAGTTTCAGAGAAACTGTTATGTTTCACTGAGGGTTAATCCAGCCTCTAGTGGCTGTCTCACTGACAGCCGCTAGAGGCGCTTCCGCCATTTTAAGACACTGAACGTCCATAGGAAAGCATTGAGTAATGCTTTCCTATGGGCGGTTTGAATGCGTGCGCGGCTCTTGCCGTGCATGCGCATTCGGAGCTGAGAGGCGGAGGGATCCCCAGCGCCATGGGAGTCCGGCGCTGGAGAAAGGTAAGTGCTGAAGACACACACACACACACTCTCACAAACAAATGCATACACACTAGCTAACAGACACACACATTTACTGACAAAGACACACTCAGCGGCAGACATACATACACACTCACTTACAAAACATACACTCTCACTGACAAACACACACTCACTAACAGACATCAAACAGACTCACTAACACACACACACACAAACACTCAGTAACAGACACACACAGTAACACACTCACTGACACTCACTAGCAGACACACACTCTAACACAAACACCAACACACACACTAACACACACACACGATCACACACACACTAACACTCACTCACACTAACACTCACTCACACACACACACACACACTAACACTCACTCACACACTAACACACTCACACACTAACACACTCACACACTAACACACACACACTAACACTCACACACACACACTAACACTCACACACACACACACACTTACACTTACACATGTTTTTTTTTAAATTTAATCCCCCCAGCCTCCTTACCTTTTGGAGTGCTGAGGGGATTCCCTGGGGTCCAGTGGTGCTGCTGGGCTCCTGGGGGGGCCGGTCACCCGGCGGGCTGGCTGGTCCTGCGGGCGCGCGAGGGAGCACTCTCCCCTGAGTGCTTCTTCTTCAGCTCCCTCGCGCGCCGCGTACTGATACCGGCGCCGGAAGATGACGTCATCTTCCGGCTCCGGTATCAGTGCGGTGCGAGAGGGAGCTGAAGAAGAAGCACTCAGGGGAGTGTGCTCCCTCGCGCACCAGCCGGCCGCCGGGTGTAAGCAGGGCCAGCCTCGGGGGGCCCGGAGGTGGCCGGCTCCTGGGCCCCCCAGGAGAAGAGGCTGGCCCAGAGCGTACATACCGGGTCGCAGGGGCGGCCGGGCCCCCTGGTGGGCCGGGCCCGGTCGCAGCCGCGACCCCTGCGACCCTGGTATGTACGCCACTGGTGGTCCCACTGGATACCTTACTCTTAGTAGCCAGAGGTCTGGAATCTGCCCAGACCCCCAGAAGGTCCACCTCTGCTCCTCTCATGGTGTCCCGCTCCACCCCTGTCCCAAAAGGCACCAAACCTGAGGATGGACATTGCTTTAATTGTGGGGCTAAGGGACATTTCAGGAGTGATTGCCCAGAACCCAAGAAAGAACCCAAGAGGATGCCCAAGCCTGCCCCTGCTCCCAAGGCCACAAAAACAGTTCCAATTGTTGAGGAACCAGATGATTAGGAAATTGGCAAGCCTGTGTCATTAACCCCTGTTATGGCAGTGTCTTCAGGGGATAAGGGGGGGCCACTTGCCACTGTGACTCTACCCATTGAAGGACAACCTACCACATTTCTTGTTGACACAGGTGCAGCCCGAATTGTTCTACGAGAACAAGACCTGCCAGACCCATCTTTTCTGTCAAATATTGATGTCTCTTGTGTTGTAGTGGATGGCCAACCAAGACACAGTCCTTTAACAACTCCATTACGAGTTGGCAACTACCCCAGCCTGCTTGCTCGTTTTGTGGTATCCTCCACATGCCCAATTAACCTGTTAGGCGCTGATGTCCTCTCACGCCTGCAGGCATCTATCACCTTCACCCCAGATGGACAAGTAGAACTGTCTACTCCTCTATCTGAATCAGACACCTCAGCCTTGTGCTCCCTGCCTCTGATGCTGCATTTAGAAGAACCCCGTGGGGAAGCAAAGGAACAGAGGTCCAATTTTCCAGATGAACTAAAGACAAAGGTACCTGCAAAATTATGGTCCTCAGGCCCAGAGGACATAGGTCACCTAAAAGTTCCACCTGTGATGGTAAAGCTCATTCCAGGAGCAAAGTTACCAAGGAAACCACAATATCCTTTAAAACCAGCTCAAGCTGCAGCTATCAAATCAAAGCACTCTTGGAGAAGGGTGCTCTTGTGAAATGTGAATCAAAATGCAACACCCCATTATTTCCTGTGAAGAAGAAAACTCCAAAAGGTGAACCAGAGAAGTATAGAATGGTTCAGGACCTCCGTGCAGTCAATGAAGCAACAGTCCTGGACACCACTATTGTGCCTAACCCACACACTCTGCTCTCTGGGGTCCCACCTTCAGCAAAATACTTCACAGTCATTGATTTGGCTAATGCCTTCTTCAGTGTACCACTGGATCCAATTTGCCAATACCTGTTCGCTTTCACACATGAAATGCAACAGTACACATGGACTGTCATGCCCCAAGGGGCACAAAACTCTCCAAGTCAGTTTGCAAAGGCCATGTGCTCTATCCTTGATCCATGGCAAGCAGACCATCCAGAGGTTGTACTACTCCAGTATGTGGATGATTTACTACTCTGTGGAGATGACATACCCACAACTGAAGAATGTTCAATCAGTCTCCTTTGCTATTTAGCAGAACAAGGATGCAAAGCTTCACTTCTCAAGCTGCAATTCTGTCAACCTACAGTAATCTTCCTTGGTCATTGCCTATCTCAAGGTACCAGACATCTCACTCGGGACCGAGTCAGAGCAGTACTGGATATTCAGAAAAAAATAGGGCTACTGGTTGGCAACTCGAAATCGGATTGCCCTCCAAATAGACCTTATATCCTTATAGTACAGAAAGGCTTGTACTGCAGATACCCACTGTGGGGAGTCTTTTCATGCAGTGAGCCAAAACAAAAACTCTTTAATAATCCCTCTTAAGGAAAAGAAAACATAAACTGTGTTATATGTACAAGTGTAAGTTTAAAAGTGAGGACCTAGTGGGGTAAGGATCATAGCTACGCCTGGCTTTACTGTAATGAACACATAAACTAAGGAGATATCAGTGTGGCTTGAAACATATGCCGAATACTCCACTAGAATATTTGTGTCAAAAGGACCAAGGGTATAGAGTATGCAGTAACAGTTGCTAAAACCTCCGGTTATAATATGTATCAACTGGTAGAAGCTACAATATGTGCACCCAGAGTTCCAAAATGCACGTACAATAGTACCTAATACATGTTTAAGTGTATTCCAGATTAGATATCCCTTATTGTGTGAAAGAAATGGATACAATTGCAGGGAGTATAAACCTGGAAATAGCTTGAAGGCTGTAGACTGCAATGCAGTATAGAAATATACCTTTGAGCGCTATAAACTTATATCCAGTGCATAAAACAAATTGTTCCAGTAGTATCCAGTGCATTTTAAGTATATTCTGAATACATATCACTTTTTATGTGAGGATACCTGGAGATAGCTAAAGAACTGTTAGGTTACAATGCAATTCAAAAATGGAGATATACCTTTAAATGCCATAAGTATATATCCAGTGCAAGAGACAAATCTTGATTTATAAGGCAAAAGGTATATAGAGACCCATATTAAATCATAAAGAAAGGCATAGTAATAAAATATGTAACCATATGTACAAAGATGCCTAAACAGCTAAATGAGATTTGGGGGTAGGAATCCCTAGCATCTTGTGCATATCATATACATATATACTTAAATGGTCTTTAAACAGTGCTCAGGATCATAGAGATGTCACAGCCCCAGAATTGTCCAAACAAAAAGATAAATTAAAATAGGATGAACCCGCTCATAGAGAGCTGCTCAACGCGCGTTTCGGCGATACACGTCGCCTTTGTCAAGAGCCGTTTGTAGAGTGGACGGCGCCTCTTTTTAAATGAGTCTTAGGACTTCCCACAATATGACGTAAAACTCCCTGTCCAATCGGAGATTCCGTACGGACGGGAGGGGGCGGAGTAATCCCTTTACTAGGTACAAGGTCTAGCTTGCAGTTAACCCTAGTCGGGAAACAAAGTGCCGGTATAGATCACATAAAGGACTCAGACACTGCAGAGAACTGTAAAGGGATTGATTGTTCTCCTGTAGAATCCCAAACAGTAGCAATACTAAGACATTATTATGAGTCAATAGAAATAAAGGACGTCCTAAATAAACGGAACTAGTACTTAAGGGAGGCTGGAATAATCCAGTGTATAAACCAGAGTACAACGAATCCAGTTATTATATAGGACAGTATTTTGCTATGCCATGATAAGGGACCGAACTGGAAGTTCTAAATATGTATAAAAAAAGGCGAAAATGAACATTTATAGAAAGATAGATAAATGTTCATTATAAGTTGAAAGGAGTAATAAGCTTCAAACATACAGAGAAAAACAGAGAATTTGTTGGGATGGACGTGTTGTGTTGACATGTATTATTAAAAGGTTAATAACTTAACCTTGGGTAGGTGAAAAGGGGGGGTGGTTGGGGTTTTTTGTCGACCAAACATCTTTTAGATGTACATACGAAATATTTACATAGTATTTACAAAATAAATGTTGCAAATTTAGCAAAAAATGACCTGGCAGGATATTTGAATTGGTATTGTTTAGATAAATGGGGCGAAGGAAAAACCTTCATTGAGACCTTTTGGGTGTAATGTTTTGAGTTGGAAAATCCAAAAACTTTCCCGTTGTCTCAGAAAACGGTCGTAATTGCCCCTGCGTCTATCTTTGCGGACCAATTCTAGTCCACAGAACCGAAGTCCCTGTGGATTACCAGCATGGGCCTCTTTTAAATGACGACCTATGGGGGTATCAAAGAGCAGTTTAGGTGATCTGACATGCTCTTTGATACGCTCCTTAAAGGGTCTAAAGGTTTTTCCCACGTATTGCAGGTGGCAGGTGCATGTGAGGAGGTATACTATGCCTGCGGTATTGCAGTTGAAAAAAGATTTGATCTTAAACGATCTTTTTCCAGTGCTATCGAAGATGATCTTGGAGTCACGTTTGATAAATTTACAAGCCACACAGTGGCCACATTGATATGATCCCACCGTGGTATTATGTAGCCAGGTGCGTAAAGGGGGGGAGTGGAAATGACTCGGAACGAGGATGTTTCTGAGGTTTTTCCCTCTGCGAGCGGTCATTTCGACCCTAGGTCCCAAGACCCTTTTAAGGTGAGTATCATCCAAAAGGCACGGCCAAAACTTTTGAAATACAGTTCTGACGGCCTCCCAGCCTGAATCAAATGTGGCTATCAAGCGTGGGGGTTGTGGTTTAGTGGTGAACTCCACTTTCTTAGGTAATAGAAGGCTATCCCTGTCTGCCTCTAAAGCTCTTTTATAAGCCTTTTTAAGGCATTTGTTCGGATAGCCCTTATCCCTAAACTGCTGTCGTAGTGCATTGGCTTGTACTTTAAAATCTTCGATATTACTGCAATTCCTGCGGGCCCTGATATACTGCCCAGTGGGAATCCCCCGTTTGAGTGGTTGGGGGTGAAAACTTTCCCATCGTAGAAGGCTATTGGAGGATGTTGGTTTTTTGTATAATGTGGTACTGATGGAATCTCCCCTTAGTGTAATCGTGAGGTCTAAAAAGTTCAGTGTATCTCCCCCAAATTCCGATGTAAAGAATAAATTCAAGTTATTAGTGTTAAGAAGTAATACAAAGCTTTTAAATAGATCCTCACTGCCTGTCCACAGGATCAAAATATCGTCAATGTAACGAGCCCAATGATGGATAAAGGGTCTATATGGTGCAAAGGCTGTGTCTGACGCCACAACTACTTCCTCCCACCAGCCCAGATGGAGGTTGGCATACGATGGGGCACAAGCCGTCCCCATCGCAGTGCCCTGTACCTGATGGTAAAATCTCTCGTTAAAGAGGAAGTAGTTGTGGCTAAGAATAAATTCGAGCAGCTCCAGAGTGAAAAGGGAATGGTCACTAAAAGTAGGGCCCCTTTTATCCAAGAAATGTTTCACGTGTTGAATACCCCCCTTGTGTGGAATCGAGGAGTATAGGGCCTCCACATCGAGGCTACAGAGTGACACAGACTCAGGGATTTTTAAACTTGAAAGGCGGACCAATGTCTGCTTGGTATCTTGTATGTAAGACGGTAGTTTTTCCACGAAAGGGCGGAGAACCCTATCAAGGTAGATACTGCCATTTTGGGTGAGGTTGTCAACACCGGATACAATGGGGCGTCCGGGGGGATTAGTTTGATTTTTATGGACTTTGGGCAGGCAGTAGAAGGTAGCTATCCTAGGGAGTTTATTAAGAATAAAGTCGTACTCCTCCCTGGATAGCACCCCTCTACTGCGGCCCATATCCAAAATCAATCGATAGTCCTGAAGAAATGTATTCGTGGGATCTTTTTCAAGAGGTTGGTATGTGTCTCTGTTTTCAAGTATCTTGAGAGACATCTTGATATAATCAGTAGTGTTTAAAATGACAATATTCCCTCCCTTGTCGGCTGGTTTGATAGTGATTGTAGTATCACCTTTGAGTGCTTGCAGAGCTTTGTTCTCAGATCTCGTGAGGTTCATATTTGGCTGTATGTCCAAATCCTTCTGGTGAATGTTATCAATTGCAAACTTAACTGATTCAAGAAAAAATTCGATATTTTTGAAATTACCCAAATTTGGTGTAAATCGACTCGGGGGTTTCAAATTTGTCTGATAGGTAGTGGTGTCAATATCATTCTCGTCAAGGAGAGATATCAGAGTCATTAAACAATCATAATCCTTGTCGAGAATGCCTAAATCTTTCAGCTTTTTATCTAATTTGATTTGATGATACTTGCATAAAGCAAGTTTTCTAACAAATAGAATATTCCACCTCCAAGGACTTCAAAATCTCTACATGCCTTCTTAGGCCTCATTTCCTACTGCAGAGCGTGGATCCCAGAAGCCTCTCTGCTTATGCAACCACTCTATGATGCACTCAAGTCAGACCCATTCTGCCTGACCAATGAAGCACTGGACAATTTCCACACTCTAAAACGTGCCATTGCATCTGCTCCTGCTTTGGGCCTGCCAGACTATACCAAACCCTTCAAATTATTTGTCTCTGAAAAACAAGGCCATGCTACAGGAGTCCTTACCCAAACAAATGATTTAAGAGGCCGCCAGAGGCCTATTGGATTTTACTCCTGCCAGCTGGATATCGTGGCCAGAGGGACCCCTTCTTGCCTTAGGGCAGTTTTTGCAGCAAGAGAACTCATTAAAAGAACTGCAGACTTGGTCCTTGGCCACCCTCTAGTTGTCTTGGCCCCTCATGACATTTCTGCCATCATCAACCAAGTACAACTCAAGCATGTGTCTCCTGCAAGACACCTACGCCTCCAGTGTCATCTCCTGTTACCTGACAACATTACCATACAAAGATGTCAAGTTCTCAATCCGTCCACTCTTCTCCCACTACCTGAGGGAGGTATCCACTATGGGTTTATCATGGATGAAACCTATATCTACCTTCTTGCTGGTTCAATCAAGAGAATGCATCCTGATTTATCCTTTCATGATGGACAGGCTCCTCTCTGCGAGGGACCAGGATATGCCTTCTGTACCATGTGGTATAAGCCAAACAGCACTCCTGAGCCTTGCTATGAAGATGAGCTTTATCACCTAGTGGAGGTTAAACTCACTGCCCAAGACTTTTACTGTGACTCTGAAGGCAACAGCATGGCCTTGAGAGCTCAAATACTTGTACCGTCATTGGGACACTGCCATTCCACATGTCCCTGTCACCAAGTTGAAAACAAGATCATGGAATGATCTTGGGCCCATGGCAAAATTATGGGCCACCATGGATGAATCACAGCTACAGGAAAATGGCATTGCCAAATACCCAACAACTGACCTTCTTGAAGCATGGCCACGCCATTTCCTGGAAAATGAATTTCAAGACCTGGTCATAGTGAATGATTATGACACAGAGACACCTCATGACTGTTTTGAACTGATGAAAATGGAGACAATACATCTGCCAACTGTACATGAGAATCCATTAACAAATCCTGATTTCACTCTGTTTGTGGACGGTTCAAGGTATGCTGATGAAGAAGGAAAATACCACACAGGATATGCCGTAACCACAACAGATGAAGTTATCAAGTCATCATCTCTACCACCAGCAATGTCTACACAAGAAGCTGAATTACAAGCCCTGACTTCAGCATGCAAAATTTCTGAAGGAAAACGTGCCAACATCTACACGGATTCAAGATACGCTCTGGGTGTGGCACATGACTTCGGCCTCATTTGGAATTCAAGAGGATTTCTTACCACTGCCGGTACACCAGTCAAACACAGCTCTGCAATCAAGGAACTAATGGATGCCCTCCTACTCCCTGAAGAAGTGGCCGTCTTGAAAGTCAAGGCACATGGGAAGTTGGATACAGATGAAGCAAAGGGCAACCATTTGGCTGATCAGGCTGCTAAGCAAGCAGCAAGAAATTTGCAGGAAGTGGATGAAGAAGTGTCCGGACAAGAAGAAGTTCCTATTTTTACCCTACAGACCCTTCCTACTGACCTAAGGATTTTGCGGAAACAGCAAGCTGCAATTACCCCCGAAGAAATCCAGAAATGGAAGAAGAAAGGAGCTGTCCTAAAGGGCGGAATATATTACAACAACTTTAAATTCTGCCTTCCTAAAAATTTATATCCAGCAGTTGTCCAATGGGCACATGGACCTGCACATCTGTCAAAAGACTTAATGGCCGCCCTCATACAAAAGTATTATGAAGCACCTGGAATCACAACATTGATCAACAGCTTCTGTAGGGCCTGTGTCATTTGTGCAAAATGCAATCCAGGAAAGCCAACCAAGGTGCCTTCGAAACACCTGGCTAAACCCATGTACCCATTCCAGAGAATTCAGATTGACCACATACAAATGCCCAAGAGTGGGCCTCATGAATATGCACTAGTAATAGTGGACATGTTCTCAGGTTGGCCAGAAGCCTACCCAGTGGCCAATATCACTGCAAAAACAACTGCAAGACGCCTACTTACAGATATTGTATGTAGATTTGGACTTCCAGAAGTCATTGAAAGCGACCAGGGCCCAGCCTTTACAGCAACTGTGACTAAAGAAATTTGGGCTGCTCTGGGGGTGACCCTAGCCTTTCACACCCCTTACCACCCACAAAGTAGTGGCAAAGTGGAACGCATGAACGGCACTCTAAAAGCCAGAATGTTAAAAATGTCACAAGAAACAAAGATGCCCTGGCCAGAAAGCCTGTCAATAGCTTTATTCAGCGTTAGGCACACACCTAGAGGGAAGCACTCACTATCCCCATATGAGATTCTATTTGGGACTGCACCCAGACTAGGTTGTTATTACCCACAACAGTTGCAGCTTCAATCTGATGTTTTAGTAGACTATGTAACTGAACTTGCAAGTGCCTTGAACAAAATACATGCCCAAGTTTTCTCTTCAATTCCAGATCCCGATTTGGATACAGGTACCCACAACCTGCTTCCCGGAGATTGGGTTCTGGTCAAGAAATGTGTGCGGAAACATACCCTGGAACCAAGATTTGACGGACCGTTCCAAGTTCTCCTGATCACCGCAACCTCCGTCAAATTGGCCGGCAGGCCACACTGGATCCACGCTTCCCACTGCAAGAAGACTCCTGCCCCAGAGGAAGCAGATACCGCACAACCATGTACCTCTGGTACATTATCTCCATAATTAGTTTAATTAAGGCCCAGCACGTAGCCATCACCCAAGATGCCAGTGGGTACACCTTCTGGTATAATTCATCATGTACCCGTGTGGCTACTTATACTTTTGATTACTGTGACATCGTAGAATGCCCATTTCCTACATCACAGATTCAGAATATCTATAGAGATATCCCTCATTCAAAGGACCCCTATGTTTGTGTAGTTGACAAGCAATGGGGGCACAATTGTAACCATTGGGGGGCGGCGGGATGGAATGCCGGGCCTGCCTGGGGTTACAAACCAAAAAGTGCCTTATCTAAAGTAGATGATCATGGTAGATCCCTTCTCCAAAGAATGACTCTGAGAAAGCCTGGAGGAGGTATACCAATGAAATTAATCCTAAATATTGAGCATCCAAGTCCAACAGATGCAGACCAGTATGTAATGGGAATGTATTGGAAAAAGGGTTCCTATAACAAGTTAGGGCATTTCTACCTTAAAGATTTGTGCAACTCTTCCAAGTGGCAAGGGACCACCCATATGGTCTCAAATCCATTAAAACCACACATCCAGTCCTTTAAGGACATGATGGCCATTGCTAACCCCACCTTTGAAGATACCATGGCCGCTGAAACAGGTTTTAATGATGTTAATCTATGGTTAGAATGGATGAAATATAATGCCAACAAGCATAACAAAACCGCATGCTATGTGTGTGGCGGTGCCCGGCCTCACCTGGGCACCGTGCCTTTAACCTTGCCGGTAGATATAGAAGAATGTGTTTTGAGTATTTTTGCCTATCACTACGATTTCAACAGGTCCATATGTAAAGCATGGACAGTAGAGTATCCTCTTCTAACCAAGGATGTCAAACCCCCAGATGGTGTTACAGTCTATAGAGGTAATTACACCTGTTATGCTAATTATGATGGAATTGGTAAATTCTTGGGTAACTTCTCTAAAGGGTATTGTGCCACCTACATAAATGTCTCCATGAACTTGTTGCAGTTCCATACTAGGTCATTGGGGGATATTTACTGGTTGTGTGGGGATTTACAGCTAAGATCCAGGATGGACAAGGAATGGTGGGGGGAGTGTACTTTGGCTAAAGCCATTATGCCTATACATATTATCTCTGACACACACCCTGACACACATGAGTCCAAACACACACCAGCCAAGGTTAAGCGCGAAGCCCCAGTAAAAGGCAGTTTTGACCCTCACATTTACATTGATGCCATTGGGGTGCCTAGGGGGGTGCCCAATGAATTTAAAGCAAGAGATGAAGTTGCTGCAGGATTTGAATCACTTTTTACCATAGTTACTGCAAACAAGAATTTAAATTGGATAAATTACATTTATTACAACCAACAACGCTTTGTTAATTACACCAGGGATGCCCTCCAGGGTTTAGCCGAACAGCTGCAGGCTACATCTCAAATGTCCTTCCAGAATAGAATGGCCTTAGACATGATTCTAGCCGAAAAAGGAGGGGTATGTAAAATTTTGCCCGACACCATGACATGTTGTACTTACATCCCAGAAAACACAGGCCCTAATGGTAAAGTTACCTTAGCTATAGAGAAATTAAATGAGCTCTCTGAAGAGTTAAAAAGGAATTCTGGGATAAAAGATCCCTGGGAAAGATGGTTTGGTTGGATGACAGGATGGCAAAGGGCTTTAATGCATATTGGTATAGCAATACTAATTTTTCTTTTTATTTTTGCTCTACTTGTTTGTTGTGTCCTCCCTTGTCTGAGAAAATCCCTCATGAAGACTGTAGACCAAGCGGCACCCACTTTCGCACATCTCGCAGTTGATGACCAAGATTTCCAAGATCTCAACTCACCCTGTATACCGCTGCAAACTATCCCTTTTATTGATAAAGTGCGAGAATTCTAGGTAGGGACCAGCTTAGGGACAGCATTTGTCTGTATGGGAAAGACTACTGTGTGGAGAAGTGGTGGGTTAGCCATCGTGGGCCACCCATGGTAGTGAAGCGTTCGAGTGCCCTGCAGACGGATGAGTTAGCCTACTAGGGTCAGATGAAGGGACAGAATTGCACTTTGCAATAACACCTAGCTAGCGGCCACGGGGTTTCTGTGCCTTTGGGCTAACACGTCTTCTGATACTAACTAATAAAGTTTATCTTTTAGAATCTAACATTTCATAGGGGGGACTGATGTAGAATTATTAAAAATCTTTATTGAACCTGTATTGAATTATTGTACTAACTCCATCTTAACCTCACATTATGACAGACCCTCCATTTTGTCCACATTACATGACAGAATTTCCCAGCAACATTTAGTGTAATGAATAGAGACTGTATTTTCTATAAAGACATAGCTGACTCCGGAATTATTGAATCTCCTGTAACATGCAACAAAGTATAACCAAGGCCAAGGCCATGAGAACGCCGGCCTAATGAAATGTTCTATTCATAAAAGAACCCTGCACCTGACCACGAGTCTGACATCACTAACTGCCCAAAATGACGCTCAAGCCCCCCTTCCCACAGAGTAAGCCTCATGCTGGGAGAGATGGTGCTTGAGCCATCTGTCCACACCCGTGTCCAGAACAATACCACCTCCCGGTGGGAGGACACCTAGTTAACCACTTAGTTCTTGATCCAATTAATAATATTGATGGGTGGACACTGACATAGTCACTTAACATTTAATCCAATTAATGATGTTTATTTGTTATTATCTGATATTCAATGATGATGTCATTTTGCCTTTAAAAGGGTCTGCATACCCGTTTTTTAACCAGATGCTAATAAATTTCCTCGAAGTTATTTTAACCTGAACTCCGTGTGTCAGTCTGAATTACTTCTGCGTATACGCAATTTAATCATCTCAGATTTGGACAGGAACAGATAGACATTTAAACATATTTGTTTATTTCTAAATTAATCTACATCAATATTGTACTACATATAATAGAACATTTAGTGTGATTTATTTGTGTGCATATTAATGAGTTTAATTGTATGTATATAAATCAAATAAGATAAACAAATTAGTGGTGCTTCAGTATGACAGTCAGCCCGGATATTCCCTCTTTGGTAAAATGTTTGGAATATACTTAACAGTAGTAATTAAAGGTTTATACAGAAGACTAATATTATAGGATTTTGTGTAACAAGATTTACAAACTCCTGAGAGTTCCCTTATTTCCTAACAAAAGTTTTTTTTTTCCACATTTAAAGTTTAGTATTAAATAGCTGCACTGTTTAAGGCAGTGTTTCCCAACCCAGTCCTCAAGGCACACCTACCAGTCCAGGATTTAAGGATTACCCAGTTTTGTCTAAGGTGTTTTTTCTTTTTTTTTTCTAAAAACACCTTAGACAAAACCTGGTAATCCTTAAATCCTGGACTGGTAGGTGTGCATTGAGGACTGGGTTGGGAAACACTGGTTTAAGGCATACCAGAATCATTTTAGATACCAGCAGTTGATTCTAGACATATAATTGGTGTGCATGACATAGACAAAATTCCATAAGAGCACAATGTTTTAATAATCTGTAATTCCAAAACTATCTACATAGTAGTGGCAGCCAATGATCTGTTAACAATGTCAAATTGATCACAATCACACCTGTATGATGTCTTTCTACAATGTTGACATTTTCGAAATAGGACTCTTTACCTTACCCGAACTGAGAAGTATCACACATATTTCTGAGATTAAATCGTTATTTTCTTTAATTAGCCCATTAACTTTTTTTCTCTTTACATTAGTGTGACCATGAAAATGGTCTGACTCTATGATACATGGATTAGTTTACTTTATTTACACCAAGCGTTGACAGACACTTTGCAAAGTTATGCTTTAAGGGACAAAATATGGTGGAAGCATCCCGTGTGTATTTAACAAATTATAGAGTTGTAATGTAAATTATCTACCCCCATTGAAAACCATGGCTATAGTCAAAATTTACAGACTTTAAGCAGTTTGCAATGAACAAATCGAACAGAAGCAATTGATATAGTTCAACACAACAAATGCTTCAAGTGGTTTCTCCACATTCAACTGAAAATGCAACTTATAATGACTTTTCCAGCCTCAGAATTTTCAACCCCTTCATGGCAAGCATCTTTAGTATTTATTAGAGAACCCATTTGCTGTTATGACTAGAGTTGAGCGAACCCGAAGTTTGGGTTCGTACTGAACATTAGGTTTTTTTGGACCCCGGACTTGAACATGGACATATCACTGTATGTTTGGTTTGTAGTTCGGTGTTCGGCAATTTAATGGCGCATTTTCAAAGGCTGCAGGGCAGCCAATCAACAAACGTTTGACTTGTGTGCCCTTAGAAGCCATCACAGCCATGCCTACTAGTGGCATGGCTGTGATAGGCCAGTGCTGCATGTGACCCAGCCTCTATATATAAGCTGGAGTCGCGTAGCGCCGCACGCACATGCGGTCTTATTAGTGTAGGGAGAGGATGCTGCAGCTGATAGGGACAGGTTAGGAAAGAATTCTGCAAACTAGTACATTAGTGGCGTGGGGTGCACTTCATATCTGAGAGTCAAGTAGAAGCTTCAAATACCGCGGTTACATTGCAGTTTTAAAAAGTTGTTTTTTTTGGGTGCTAAAAAGTACACCCATTGCATTAGTGGGGTAGTACATTAGTGGGGTGCACCTCATATCTGAGAGTCAAATAGAATCGTCAAACACTGCTGTCACATTGCAGTTTTAAAACTTAAAATGTTTTGGGTGCTAAAAAGTACATTAGTGGGGTGCACTTCATATCTAAGAGTCAAATAGAAGCGTCAAATACTGCTGTCACATTGCAGTTTTAAAACGGAAATTTTTGGGGGGTCCTAAACTGCTAAATAGTATTTTAGTGGAGTGCACTACATATCTGAGAGTCAAATCGAAGAATCTAATAGTGTGCTTACAGCGCAGTGGTAAACATTCTTATTTTCTGGGTGCTAATTTGCTAAATAGTGCATTTTGGGGCGTGAACTTCATATCTGAGAGTCAAATAGAAGCATCTAATAGTGCGCTTACTGCACAGTGGTAAACATTCTAATTGTTTTGCTGCTAATCTGCTAAATAGTACATTTTGGGGCCTGTTCTTCATATCTGAGAGTCAAATAAAAGCGTCTAATAGTGTGCTTACTGCGCAGTTGGAAACATTCTAATTGTTTTCCTGCTAATCTGCTAAATAGTACATTTTAAAGACAAAACTACAAAGTTAAAAAACAAACACCAAAACTACGTGCCGGGCAATCTACCTGTGCATGGCTAGTGTGATACAATAGGTCTACATCCAGTGGCGTACACATGACCCATGGGGCCCCGGTGCGAAAATTTATCTGTGGGCCCCCCCCCCCCCCCCGCGGGCCGGGGCAGCAACACATGGCGGCGGGCACCTGGTCGCAGGGGTTGCAGGGCTGCGACCCCTGCGACCGCGGTATGTACGCAAGGACCACTACAGACACCCAGATCACATCAGCTCAATGAAGTGGTCTGGGTGTCTAGTTTTAACCCTGCAGCTGAAAGCATAGTTTCACTGAGGGTTAATCCAGCCTCTAGTGGCTGTCCCACTGACAGCCGCTAGAGGCGCTTCTGCGATTCTAAGACACTGAACGTCCATAGGAAAGCATTGAG
Organism: Pelobates fuscus; assembly: GCF_036172605.1. Classification (NCBI taxonomy): domain Eukaryota; kingdom Metazoa; phylum Chordata; class Amphibia; order Anura; family Pelobatidae; genus Pelobates; species Pelobates fuscus. Next base: position 410,394,648 of record NC_086319.1, on the reverse strand, counting down.
TAATGCTTTCCTATGGGCGGTTTGAATGCGTGCGCGGCTCTTGCCGCGCATGCCCATTCAGAGCTGAGAGGCGGAGGGATCCCCAGCGCCATGGGAGTCTGGCGCTGGAGAAAGGTAAGTGCTGAAGACACACACACTCTCACGAACAAACGCATACGCACTAGCTAACAGACACACACATTTACTGACAGAGACACATTCAGCGGCAGACATACATACACACTCACTTACAAAACATACACTCTCACTGACAAACACACATTCACTAACAGACATCAAACCAACTTACTAACACACACACACAAACACACTCAGTAACAGACACACACAGTAACACACTCACTGACACTCACTAGCAGACACGCACACACTAACACTCAGACACACACACTAACACTCACTAACACACACACTTACACTCACTCACACACACACACTTACACTCACTCACACACACACTAACACTCACACACTCTAACACTCACACACACACTCTAACACTCACACACACACACACACACACACACACTAACACTCACTCACACACCCACTAACACTCACTCACACACACACTAACACTCACACACACTAACACACACTTACACACACTTACACACACAATAGTTTTTTTTTTTTTTTTTTATTAATCCCCCCAGCCTCCTTACCTTTTGGAGTGCTGAGGGGATTCCCTGGGGTCCAGTGGTGCTGCTGGGCTCCTGGGCGGCCGGTCACCCGGCAGGCAGGCAGGCTGGCCGGCGCGCGAGGGAGCACTCTCCCCTGAGTGCTTCCTCTTCAGCTCCCTCGCGCGCCGCGTAGGGATGCCGGCGCTAGAAGATGACGTCATCTTCCGGCTCCGGTATCAGTGCGGTGCGCGAGGGAGCTGAAGAGGAAGCACTCAGGGGAGAGTGCTCCCTCGCGCGCCAGACTGACCGGCCGTGGGGTGACAGCAGGGCCAGCCTCGGGGGGCCTTGAGGTGGCCGGCTCCTGGGGCCCCCAGAAGAAGAGGCTGGCCCTGTGGGTACATACAGGGTCGCAGGGGCGGCCGGGCCCCCTGGTGGGCCGGGCCCGGTCGCAGCCGCGACCCCTGCGACCCTGGTATGTACGCCACTGTCTACATCATAAAAATGCAATAACCCACAGAAGATGGACGAGAATCTTTTTTTGCAAATGGAACTTTGATTCGAATTTACTACATCGGTCACTTGTAATATTGTTTCACACCTACAACACTTGTTACACAGATCTAAGTGATAGAAAACAGATTGATATTTTCTACACTAGAAACTACCAGATAACCAGCTGCTATATTTAAACCAGTGATCAATAGCTAAGAGGTACTTAAACAATATTGTAATTCTGGGGCAATACCCTCACAAGTCAAACTGAGAGGTCAGTTTATAGGGAAAACTGTTGCCTGGAGGAAATTCTAAAACAATTTCCATATGTCCTTCGCAGACTTATCATGCTGGAAAAACACAGGTTCCAACTGCTGTGGCTTTCTGCAGTGTGCATACCGGCAAGAAGGGCAGGGTTGAGGAGTGGGTGGAAGATGATGTGGAGGATGATGAGGTCCTAGACCCCACATGGAATCAAGGTAATGCGAGTGATGTGTGCAGTTTGGAGGAAGAGGCGCTGGTTGCACAGAAGCACCAGCACAGCATAAGAGGGAGCAGGGTGCAAAAGTGTAGCGGCCGTCCCATGCTCGTTGGCATGTATTAGCTTGAGAATCACCATGGTAGGCACAAAAACTGGCATTAAAAGTTTATGTGGATGACATCCGCATGCAAAGTCGCCGCCACGGGGATGAGCGATTTGCCCGAGGTTCTCCAGAGTCAACAAAGTTCCTGCTCAACTCTAATGTCAACAGCTACTCTGCGGAACAGAGTTGGCTTTTTTTTATATGTCCCAATATTTTGGGGGCTACCCCAATAAAAAAAAAAAATATATATATATCTATATAGATATATATATAAATACCTGAGATATATCGATGACGTGTTCATCATATGGACGGGGGAGGAACAAAGTCTACATGACATGATACGGTCACTGAATCAATTGGATTCACCAGTAAGACTTACCCATCAAATTAACAATAAACAAATTGATTTTCTGGATCTCCGTATCTTTATAGAAAATAACAAGCTGGGGTATACTTTATTTGCAAAAGAGACTGATCGCAATACGTTATTGCATGCCAGTAGCCACCACCCACCCAATCTTATAAAATCTTTACCAGTATCTCAATTTATGAGAATACTGAGGAACAACTCTGACTCCATAAAAGCAGCAAACCAGGTGCAAGAAATGTTTGAAAAATTCTCACAACGTGGATATCCAAGACAGATGCTGGAGTGTGCATATTCGAAAGCACTTAAAAACTATACTGATGGCCCTAAAATCAAGAACAACCAAAGTAGAATGATCTTCCCCCAAACGTTCCATTCACTATCGGGAGAGATGTCCCAGAAAATAAAACACAACTGGGAGGTTCTTAAAAAAGATAAGACACTACCGACGATATTTCAGAATACCCCTATGATTAGTTATAGGAAGAACAGGAACCTGAGAGATTATCTGGTCCATACAGACACATCTATGGCGCATCAGACTGTTCAAAATCCAGGCTGTTATCATTGTTTGAAGTGCATGGCTTGCAATAGTATGACCCCGGGCAAAGCGTTCTACCACCCTCGCTCAGGTAAAGAATACAGGATACGACAAAGGATCACGTGTACCACTACACACGTAGTTTATCGCATCACCTGCCCATGTGGACTCATGTATATCGGCAAAACGTCCAATGACCTCAGGGAGCGCATGAGGGGACACAGATCTACCATCAGGACAGCGTTATCCAGCGGCATAGCAACCACCCCCATAGCCAAACATTTCCTGGAAACAGGGCATACATTGCCCACATTGAAATTTATGGGCATTGAACATGTTCCGGCCCCGAACAGGGGGGGTGACAGAGATGTTTTACTTCTTCAAAGAGAAGCCTTTTGGATCTTCACATTAGGAACTTTGTCCCCGGGGGGACTTAACGAGATCAACCCACTCAGCTGCTTTATTCCGAAAAGATAAAGAGGCCACATAGTCTATGAAAATAATAGTAAACAGTATATATTTACACTAAAGGTCACAGAGAAACCATTATCTGTGATTAGTTTATGAGTCTTTCGTTAGACTAATTATATATTAATTCTAATTTAGCTAGGTACATTAGTTAATGGATATTCCTGCTATACTCCATAGACCGTATGGTCGTTAATTTGTAATGTAACCAAGTATATACAAAGTATTCCTATGGTTATTTAAATATATACTTTGAAGTCTTTTTTACAATGTATCTATAGTTAGGTCTACAACCATTAGGCACTTGGAACTCCAATTTAAAACGCAGCCACCTTATGTTATTGTTTAAAAATGTAGCAATTTTATGGTATTGTTTAAATCAGTTTGTTTAAACTTCAGATTAACAAATTAGCTTAAATATTCAAGTAGAATCTTAAATACTTTGTTACGCTAAGGTGGCGTTGATATCTCTTATCCTTGTATTTTAATATGTTTGCGAGAGCAGATTATTAGACACCTGGCCGTAACCACACTCACTTACTGGCCTTTCCATTAGGCACTGAAGGGGTTAACCTCTATCTCATAGTTAAGTAATTGTTTTCACGTTTGCACAGCCTCTCTTTCATATAACCTACTCTCCAATCAAATCACAAGTAAGGTATATTTAAATCACTTTTTTCCCGCTTTTCATTGTCTTGAAAAAAGTCCTACGAGGACTGAAACGTCGACTTGTATGTCTTTGAAGTTTGGCACAATAAATTGTTTATATCTTTAAGAAGACCTTTCGAGTGCACTCTTTTCATCTGCATATATATATATATATATATATATATATATATATATATCTATATATATTTATATAAACAGGGTTGGCTACCTCATTATCCTCCTCCACCGCCATGGTCACCGCCTCCTCAACCTATCGGTCAATTACTATAAACTGTATATAATGTACACATTAGCAGAGGCTTGTGAAGGCCTTTTCTCCATGCATCAGGACTGCAAGAAATGCACCGAAGGCCGCAAATGTTTCTTTATTTGTACGTCCCAATATTTTGTGGGCTAGCACAATTAAAAAAAAAAAAAACATAAAATACAGTGTTGGCTACCTCCTCCTCCTCTTCCACCGCACAGTCACCGCCTCCTCAACCTATGGGTCACTTAGTATAAACTAGGTACACATTAGCAGAGGTTTGTGAAGGCCTTTTCTCCATGCATCAGGAGTTGAGGTTTTATCCATGCATCAGGACTGCAAGAAATGCACCGCAGGCCGCAAATGTTTCTTATTTTCTATGTCCCAATATTTTGTGGGCTACCACAATAAAAAAAAAAAAAAAACATAAAATACAGTGTTTACTACCTCCTCCTCCACTGCCATGGTCACCGCCTCCTCAACTTATGGGTCACTTAGTATAAACTAGGTACACATTAGCAGAGGCTTGATAAGGCCTTTTCTCCATGGATCAGGAGTTGAGCATTTCTCCATGCATCAGGACTGCAAGAAATGCAGCGCAGGCCGCAAATCGTTCTTTTTTTCTATGTCCCAATATTTTGTGGGCTACCACAATAAAAAAAATAAAAAAAAAACATAAAATACAGTGTTGGCTACCTCATCCTCCTCCTCCACCGCTGCTTCCTCCTCCACCGCCACGGTCACCGCCTCCTCAACCTATGGGTCACTTAGTATAAACTAGGTACACATTAGCAGAGGCTTGTGAAGGCCTTTTCTCCATGCATCAGGAGTTGAGCATTTCTCCATGCATCAGGACTGCAAGAAATGCACCGCAGGCCTCAAATGTTTCTTTATTTGTATGTCCCAATATTTTGTGGGCTAGCACAATTAAAAAAAACAACAACATAAAATACAGTGTTGGCTACCTCATCCTCCTCCTCCACCTCCATGGTCACCGCCTCCTCAACCTATGGGTCACTTAGTATAAACTAGGTACACATTAGCAGAGGCTTGTGAAGGCCTTTTCTCCATGCATCAGGAGTTGAGCATTTCTCCATGCATCAGGACTGCAAGAAATGCACCGCAGGCCGCAAATATTTCTTATTTTCTATGTCCCAATATTTTGTGGGCTACCACAATTTAAAAAAAAAAACAAACATAAAATACAGTGTTTACTACCTCCTCCTCCTCCTCCACCGCCATGGTCACCGCCTCCTCAACTTATGGGTCACTTAGTATAAACTAGGTACACATTAGCAGAGGCTTGTTAAGGCCTTTTCTCCATGGATCAGGAGTTGAGCATTTCTTCATGCATCAGGACTGCAAGAAATGCAGCGCAGGCCGCAAATCGTTCTTTTTTTCTATGTCCCAATATTTTGTGGGCTACCACAATAAAAAAAAACAAAAAACATAAAATACAGTGTTTACTACCTCCTCCTCCTCCTCCACCGCCATGGTCACCGCCTCCTCAACTTATGGGTCACTTAGTATAAACTAGGTACACATTAGCAGAGGCTTGTTAAGGCCTTTTCTCCGTGGATCAGGAGTTGAGCATTTCTCCATGCATCAGGACTGCAAGAAATGCAGCGCAGGCCGCAAATCGTTCTTTTTTTCTATGTCCCAATATTTTGTGGGCTACCACAATAAAAAAAATAAAAAAAAACATAAAATACAGTGTTGGCTACCTCATCCTCCTCCTCCACCGCTGCTTCCTCCTCCACCGGCGCGGTCACCGCCTCCTCAACCTATGGGTCACTTAGTATAAACTAGGTACACATTAGCAGAGGCTTGTGAAGGCCTTTTCTCCATGCATCAGGAGTTGAGCATTTCTCCATGCATCAGGGCTGCAAGAAATGCACCGCAGGCCGCAAATGTTTCTTTATTTGTATGTCCCAATATTTTGTGGGCTAGCACAATTAAAAAAACAACAACATAAAATACAGTGTTGGCTACCTCCTCCTCCACCTCCATGGTCACCGCCTCCTCAACCTATGGGTCACTTAGTATAAACTAGGTACACATTAGCAGAGGCTTGTGAAGGCCTTTTCTCCATGCATCAGGAGTTGAGCATTTATCCATGCATCAGGACTGCAAGAAATGCAGCGCAGGCCGCAAATGTTTCTTTATTTGTATGTCCCAATATTTTGTGGGCTAGCACAATTAAAAAAAACAACAACATAAAATACAGTGTTGGCTACCTCCTCCTCCTCCTCCTTCTCCACCTCCATGGTCACCGCCTCCTCAACCTATGGGTCACTTAGTATAAACTAGGTACACATTAGCAGAGGCTTGTTAAGGCCTTTTCTCCATGGATCAGGAGTTTAGCATTTCTCCATGCACCAGGACTGCAAGAAATGCAGCGCACGCCGCAAATTGTTCTTTTTTTCTATGTCCCAATATTTTGTGGGCTACCACAATAAAAATAAAAACAAAAACATAAAATACAGTGTTGGCTACCTCATCCTCCTCCTCCACCGCTGCTTCCTCCTCCACCGCCACGGTCATCGCCTCCTCAACCTATGGGTCACTTAGTATAAACTAGGTACACATTAGCAGAGGCTTGTGAAGGCCTTTTCTCCATGCATCAGGAGTTGAGCATTTCTCCATGCATCAGGACTGCAAGAAATGCACCGCAGTCCGCAAATGTTTCTTTAGTTGTATGTCCCAATATTTTGTGGGCTAGCACAATTAAAAAAAACAACAACATAAAATACAGTGTTGGCTACCTCATCCTCCTCCTCCACCTCCATGGTCACCGCCTCCTCAACCTATGGGTCACTTAGTATAAACTAGGTACACATTAGCAGAGGCTTGTGAAGGCCTTTTCTCCATGCATCAGGATTTGAGCATTTCTCCATGCATCAGGATTGCAAGACATACAGCGCAGGCCACAATTTTTTCTTTATTTCTATGTCCCAATATTTTGTGGGCTAGCACAATTAAAAAAAACAACAACATAAAATACAGTGTTGGCTACCTCATCCTCCTCCTCCACCGCCATGGTCACCGCCTCCTCAACCTATGGGTCACTTAGTATAAACTAGGTACACATTAGCAGAGGCTTGTGAAGGCCTTTTCTCCATGCATCAGGAGTTGAGCATTCTCCATGCATCAGGACTGCAAGAAATGCACCGCAGGCCTCAAATGTTTCTTTATTTGTATGTCCCAATATTTTGTGGGCTAGCACAATTAAAAAAAACAACAACATAAAATACAGTGTTGGCTACCTCATCCTCCTCCTCCACCTCCATGGTCACCGCCTCCTCATCCTATGGGTCACTTAGTATAAACTAGGTACACATTAGCAGAGGCTTGTGAAGGCCTTTTCTCCATGCATCAGGAGTTGAGCATTTCTCCATGCATCAGGACTGCAAGAAATGCACCGCAGGCCGCAAATATTTCTTATTTTCTATGTCCCAATATTTTGTGGGCTACCACAATTTAAAAAAAAAAAAAAACATAAAATACAGTGTTTACTACCTCATCCTCCTCCTCCACCGCCATGGTCACCGCCTCCTCAACTTATGGGTCACTTAGTATAAACTAGGTACACATTAGCAGAGGCTTGTTAAGGCCTTTTCTCCATGGATCAGGAGTTGAGCATTTCTCCATGCATCAGGACTGCAAGAAATGCAGCGCAGGCCGCAAATCGTTCTTTTTTTCTATGTCCCAATATTTTGTGGGCTACCACAATAAAAAAAAACAAAAAACATAAAATACAGTGTTTACTTCCTCCTCCTCCTCCTCCACCGCCATGGTCACCGCCTCCTCAACTTATGGGTCACTTAGTATAAACTAGGTACACATTAGCAGAGGCTTGTTAAGGCCTTTTCTCCGTGGATCAGGAGTTGAGCATTTCTCCATGCATCAGGACTGCAAGAAATGCAGCGCAGGCCGCAAATCGTTCTTTTTTTCTATGTCCCAATATTTTGTGGGCTACCACAATAAAAAAAATAAAAAAAAACATAAAATACAGTGTTGGCTACCTCATCCTCCTCCTCCACCGCTGCTTCCTCCTCCACCGGCGCGGTCACCGCCTCCTCAACCTATGGGTCACTTAGTATAAACTAGGTACACATTAGCAGAGGCTTGTGAAGGCCTTTTCTCCATGCATCAGGAGTTGAGCATTTCTCCATGCATCAGGACTGCAAGAAATGCACCGCAGGCCGCAAATGTTTCTTTATTTGTATGTCCCAATATTTTGTGGGCTAGCACAATTAAAAAAAACAACAACATAAAATACAGTGTTGGCTACCTCATCCTCCTCCTCCACCTCCATGGTCACCGCCTCCTCAACCTATGGGTCACTTAGTATAAACTAGGTACACATTAGCAGAGGCTTGTGAAGGCCTTTTCTCCATGCATCAGGAGTTGAGCATTTATCCATGCATCAGGACTGCAAGAAATGCAGCGCAGGCCGCAAATGTTTCTTTATTTGTATGTCCCAATATTTTGTGGGCTAGCACAATTAAAAAAAACAACAACATAAAATACAGTGTTGGCTACCTCCTCCTCCTCCTCCTTCTCCACCTCCATGGTCACCGCCTCCTCAACCTATGGGTCACTTAGTATAAACTAGGTACACATTAGCAGAGGCTTGTTAAGGCCTTTTCTCCATGGATCAGGAGTTTAGCATTTCTCCATGCACCAGGACTGCAAGAAATGCAGCGCAGGCCGCAAATCGTTCTTTTTTTCTATGTCCCAATATTTTGTGGGCTACCACAATAAAAAAAAAAAAAAAAACATAAAATACAGTGTTGGCTACCTCATCCTCCTCCTCCACCGCTGCTTCCTCCTCCACCGCCACGGTCATCGCCTCCTCAACCTATGGGTCACTTAGTATAAACTAGGTACACATTAGCAGAGGCTTGTGAAGGCCTTTTCTCCATGCATCAGGAGTTGAGCATTTCTCCATGCATCAGGACTGCAAGAAATGCACCGCAGTCCGCAAATGTTTCTTTAGTTGTATGTCCCAATATTTTGTGGGCTAGCACAATTAAAAAAAACAACAACATAAAATACAGTGTTGTCTACCTCATCCTCCTCCTCCACCTCCATGGTCACCGCCTCCTCAACCTATGGGTCACTTAGTATAAACTAGGTACACATTAGCAGAGGCTTGTGAAGGCCTTTTCTCCATGCATCAGGATTTGAGCATTTCTCCATGCATCAGGATTGCAAGACATACAGCGCAGGCCACAATTTTTTCTTTATTTCTATGTCCCAATATTTTGTGGGCTACCACAATAAAAAGAATAAAAAAAACATAAAATACAGTGTTGGCTACCTCATCCTCCTCCTCCACCGCTGCTTCCTCCTCCACCGCCACGGTCACCGCCTCCTCAACCTATGGGTCACTTAGTATAAACTAGGTACACATTAGCAGAGGCTTGTGAAGGCCTTTTCTCCATGCATCAGGAGTTGAGCATTCTCCATGCATCAGGACTGCAAGAAATACACCACAGGCCACAATTTTTTCTTTATTTGTATGTCCCAATATTTTGTGGGCTAGCACAATTAATAAAAACAACAACAGAAAATACAGTGTTGGCTATTTCATCCTCTTTCTCCACCGCTGCTTACACCTACACCGCCAAGGTCACCGCCTCCCACTTAGTATAAACTATGCACACAATAGCAGAGGCTTGTGAAGGCCTTTTCTCCATGCATCAGTAGTTGAGCTCAGTTTAAATAATGAAAGAGAGTACCCTGCACTCCAACCCACTCTCAAATGGATAATTCTGGTGATCCTTTCTGACAGCCATGCTTTAGATTTTGATTACTGTTCTTCCAAAGCTAAAATCAAAGATTCCATCTAGTGGTATTTTATGTCTCAGCTGTAATTTTAATTGTTATGTTATTTTAAGTGGTTTCCCTATCCACATTTGTTTGCAGGGCACTTATCTCCATTTTACTTGCTTTTGCAGCTGTCTAGCTCTTTCCAGGAGTTTCTTAGAGGCATTTTTGTGGCCAAAAGTTCGGGTCCCCATTGACTTCAACGGGGTTCGGGGTCAAGCTCGGGGTCAAGTTCGAGCCCGAACCCAGACTTTTTTTAAAGTTTGGCCGAACCCGCTGGACCCGAACATCCAGGTGTCTGCTCAACTATAGTTATGACCTGATGCAAATGAGCCAAACACCTTCTTCAAATCCCACTAGAGATGTTCTATGGGGTTCACGTCAGGTGACTGTGTCCACTGTAGAATTGTCCATGACTTCTTCTGCAACCAAGTGTTGGTGGAATTTAAAGTATGCTTGGGATCATTGTCTTGTTGGAAGGTCCAATGATGCCTAAGCTTCAGCTTCCCACAGACGTCATTAAGTTTTCTCTTAGGATTTTTGCTGATACTTCACTGAATCCACCTTGCCATTTTGTCTTCCTCCAGACATACATAAAGTTGCAGCTTTGTTACATCACACATTTTGAGCATATTGGAGCTGGCTTTTCTGGTGTTTTTGTTTCAGTTGTGGTGTACATCTCTGGGTTCTGGCATGGAAACCTTCTGCGTATAGTATGTGCCTTACTGTGCTCACCGAAACCATTGAGTGCCTGTTGCCACCAAAACTTGCTGCAGATATTTTGCAGTCACTCAAGGGTTCTTCACAACCTGCCTTTTCAGAAATCTGGTTGCAGCCATTGATAGCTTCCTTTTTCTGCACTGTCCAGGTAGTGCAACCACTGTTCCTTCAACTTTGAACTTGCAAACTATGCTTGCAGCAGTGTCTCCAGGAACATTCAGTGCCTACGCTATCTTTTTGTATCCTGTTCCTTGTTTGTAAAGGGCAATTATCTCTTAACTTATAGGACCATTTTTTGACATAGCCATCTTTATAATATGCAATCAAATGTGACACTCAATAAACCTCTAGCCAGCTCAGGTATTTCAAGTGTTCCTGCTCAAGTATACCTAGTGCAACTAATGAAGCTCCTGATTAGCTGCATACATTATGCTTGAGACAACACCTATTTTACATACTTGTGCTATTGTGAGGGATTATTTTCAGGGAGTTATATAAATTTGTGACTGGAGAAGTCATTATAAATTTCATTTTCAGTAAATTTTGGTGTAATCACTTGAAGCATTCATTTTGTTTATTTGTTTTATTTGTTCATTGCAAACAGCAGAAAGTCTTTACATTTCGACAATAAACCTGACTTTCATTGGCTATGATTACAACTGAATATATATGTATGCATTTTGTAGTATGTCATTCTAACTGTCCACATATGTTTATTCCTATTTTGAATGTGATGTTAGATAAGCAGCATCAGTTTTTTTAAGTGTTAAACTCAGATTGATTGATATTGCTTCAGACCTGAGTAAGAGAGGAAAACTAATACTGCTAACCCAATCTGATAGAGTTTAACAACTAAACAAGGTAACATATAGAGAAAAGAGAACTAAACCTACTGAAGTACACAGTCAAGGGAACTAGATCTATTCTTACAATAGATTTAACCATCTCATCAGGTCAACTAAAGATGAAGATTTTCGGGGGGTAACCTATATCAGAGAGAGACGCAAAACTGTAACAGAAATGTCAAACTCAACTAGAAAAAGAAGGAGGATCCTAGAGGAAAGGGAACTAGAGGAGGAGATACTGTGCATAAAAGAAAGGAGAGACAGGAACCGACACTAAAACTAAGTGGTGTTTTTAACTTAACTAAAAGAATACTAAACACTCCACATACTAAACTGCTGGGAAAAGGTTTACATTTCCCCTACTAAACTTCTCGATAGATTCAACGTTTATATCGACTTGAATATATTTAAGAGAAAATTATGTTTAAAGAACTTTTTTTCAGAAACAACCTATGAGTTCGTAGCCATGTAGGAAATACAACAAAGTTAAACATACAGATTTAAGAGGTACCTCTACCTTTTTCTCAAAACACAAGATTAAATATGAATTAATTAAATAGCTACATTTGAAAAAATAGTAATGTGAGATATTCAGAAAATTAAAAAAACAAACCCATATGAATATAACTTATGTCAAGAGGAAAGGGAATGATACACTAGTGATACAACTGGTGGATAAAGGTGAAGGGAAAGTGTTGATGGAAAAGGAAGACTACATAATCTTTTATACTCCTGGGAGATAACCAACCTTTAAATAACTACCTGGGAACCCAACAAGTGAGATAAAAATAAGCTACAACACATTTTTAGATAAATGAAAAGCTTATGGTATTTTAAATAAGAGGGAATTTTACTTTTTAACTGCCACCTATCCAAGAATTCCGTTTTTTTTTTATTATCTCCCAAAAATCCATACGAAGAAATCCCATAGCAGACCAATTGACTCAAGAATAGGATCAATTTCTAGCAGGCTCTCTCAATATATTGACAAGTGCCTGCAACTGGCCGTACAGAGATACCCTAATCACCTCAAAGATTCTCTTGTTTTATTAGAAATGTTAAGGGACTATAGTTGGAAGGATGATTACTATCTGTTTACAGATACATGACAACAGGGGTAGGCGACCTTTGGCAATCCAGATGTTGTGGACTACATCCCACATAATGCTCTTACACCTATAATGCTGGCAAAGGATCATGGGAGGTATAGTCCAAAACATCTGGGGCGGCAAAGCTTGGCTGTGCCTGCACTACAATATAGATACACTATAATAAGTAATGAAAAGGGATGTCAAACTACAATGTATGTTTTAGAGCATTTCCAGGATTTCCCTCAAAGTCAAATTAATTTTATTATTAACGGATTTTATGGATTCTTACAAATAATTGCTTGTTTTATCTTCAGATCTGTGAAACAGCTATGGGCACCAGCTTTGCACCCAGTTGAGAAAACATGTTCATGTCTCTATGGGAACAAAAAAATAATTCATGAAAAATATGACTGGGATGCAAATCTGGTACTATATCACCATTACATAGACCATATATTTTTGATTTGGAAGGGAGGTGATATCCCCCATGGGACTTTTTTTATCATTCCTGAATAATAATGATTGGTGAATAAAATTAACTACTAAGTGTAGTAAAACATCAGTGCATTTTCTGGATCTTGATATTGATATTAAGGATAGTACAATAAAAACGAAAACATATGTAAAAAATTGATGTTAACATCTACATGGATGAGAGTACTTGTCATTTCTCCCAGTAGCTGCTAAATGTCCTAAAGTCCCAATTTCTAAGGGTAAAACATAATTGTACAGATGATGAGGTATTTCAGGCACAAGCCCTTAACGTTTTAAATGATTTTAAAGAAAAGGGTTAAAATAATACAATTTCAGAGAATGTATACCAGAAAATGAACTTAGAAACAAGAATGGAACTTTTGAAAGAAAAAGAAACAATTAAATCAATAAAGGAACAGGCAATATCTTTTATAAGTGAAATTGTAAAAGCCACTCTATAAAAATAATATTTAACACATACTGGCCCATTTTAAGAGAAGTTAAAACTTTAAACTCCATATTTCCAGATAAACCAACTATCAGTTTAAAAAGCACCTTAGTACACAGCCATTTGACAACTCAGTGATTTCTAGGTGAATCAACAAGCTGTGGAAACTGTAGAGCTTCGTATAAATACTAAAATTATAAAAGGAATAATAAAGAAATTTGTACATCCCCAGAAAAGGAGGACACTTTTTGCATAATGTATAGAGAAACAGTAACCAGGGCAGGGAGGTCTGTTGGTACAGACTCCCCTACTCTGAGACTGAAACACCAAAAAGACACTCCAGTGGTGTCTTGGGGCTTAACCCCTAATTGTTACCAATGCAATGACAACTACCTAATTCCATGGCGAAAGCTCTGTGAGAAGGTGTTGATTGTAAAATAACATGAAATAATTAATGTATATTCAGCAATTGTATTGTACACCCCACACCACACACCATAAGTGTGAATGATCATAAAAGCAGTCCAAAGCCAAATGGCTATTCCTCTATCTACTCAGATCCTTATATAGTGTATAAAAAGGATATTGTAACGGATCCACTGGCACCCCGACTGGGTACCTCCGTTGAAAGATGCTCCTAGCGCTTCCAGAGGACTCCAAGCACTCCACCAGACACCATAAGCACCGCAGGCTGCAGCTATCTCCCTTCAGAACGAAGCAGGAACAAGCTCTTACAAGAGCTCAGTGATTATAGCAAGGGAATATGCCTAGCATAGCAATCCCTTGTAGCAGATTCCCCCAATAAGAGACAGGACTCAAGTTGAGGGTAAAACAGGAACTCCGGACTGGCTCATCCAGCCTGGCTTTTATTTCCAACTCACACATACAGGCCACACCCAGGGGGAGGCATAAAAGAACCAATGACATAGATGTTACCTCCCACACATCCCCTCCCCTTAGTGTGACACATAATCCCATTATGCATACAGTGTAAAATATACTTTTACACAACTTTCATAACTTTAAAACCATACATCACATTCACATAAAAATACATATCCACAATCAATCCATTCAGGGGAACAACATATTAAAAAATGGCATGGATCAGACCAGGGGTTCAAAAGTTACTAAAAGTATATTTTGTCCCTTTCTGGCTGGCAGAAAAACATCCCCACAATGCACCCTGGTTTCCTCCCTTCTGCCCTGGAGTTAATTGGAGAAGTAATTCAATTACCCAGGACTAAAGGCAGACTCCATTAACCACATGGTTGCAAAACAACATAAAACACTTTAAAATACATAAAGTCACATTTACACATAACACACAGACATTTCACCTATCCCCAGATAGCTGGGATCTGCACGCACAAAACTACCGAATAGCGCGCAGATCCTACTCACACAGTACAATTGCCATGGAGCTAAAGTCTTTCCCATAGTCTTTCATTATATGAATAGGCTCCATGGTATGGCTATCTGGGGTATCACATTCCCATAAAGTCTGGTCCATAGTCCAAAGGCAAGAGGCGGGCAATCAGCCCCCTCCAAGGACACGTGGCGAGGTCGGTTTCGCCACACTTCTCCCCTTTACCCCCCAGACTAACAGGGTACTTGACCTCCTGCCGGTCAGTGCCCTTGTTAGTCCAGCAGCCCACCCACAAGACAGAAACAGCAGAGCAGCCCACCCACAATAAACCGTTACTACACCTGGGTGAGGGAGAATCTTGTCCAGGTTCAGGTGCCTCACCACGGCTGTGTGGGGGACTGGTAGGCTGCCTTGGTAGGTTGCTGAGGGGGCAGAGACCAGCGGTACTCTGTCCTGTTGCCAGCACTACCACGGGAGTAGTCTGGTTGGAGCCTGGTTGCTGGAGACCGACTGTCTCCCCTTTAAATACACCGCTCTGCTGCTGGAGACCGACTGTCTCCCCTTGAGTTACACCGCTCTGCCGCTGGAGACCGACTGTCTCCCCTTGAGTTACACAGCACTGCTGCTGGAGACCGACTGTCTCCCCTTTAGTTACACAGCTCTGCTGCTGGAGACCGACTGTCTCCCCTTGAGTTACACAACTCTGCTGCTGGAGACCGACTGTCTCCCCTTTAGTTACACAGCTCTGCTGCTGGAGACAGACTGTCTCCCCTTTGGCTAAACAGCCCTGTTGTGGGGGGGCAGGACCGACCGTCCCTACCCCCTGTGCTGGAAGTGCAGAGACCACGGTCCCATCTGCACAGGTGTGGGGCTTACAGTCTCCCCCTGGTACATTAAGCTGCCGCTGGGGAGAGGTGGTAACCAGCTCCTCTCCCATTAGAACACTCTGCCGCTGCGGAATGGAGACTGGGCTCTCTATTACCTGTACATTAATGATCCGCCGCTGGGGAGAGGTGGTAACAATCTCCTCTCCCATACATACTTTCCGCCTTTGTGGAGGGAGACCGACTGTCTCTCCTCCCAATACAGTGCCCTGCTGCTGGGGAAAGGAGACTGGGCTCCCTATTCCCTGCACATCAATGATCCGCTGCTGGGGAGAGGTGGTAGCAAGCTCCTCTCCCATACATACTTTCCGCCTTTGTGGAGGGAGACTGACTGTCTCTCCTCCCAATACATTGTCCTGCTGCTGGGGGGGGAGGTCGATGCTCTCCACTTTCTGTAACTCCAGCTCTAGTTGGGGATCTGGGCCGGTTGCCCAGCATCCCTGTAGGGCCGGTGGAGAGATCTCGGTCCCATCTCCACCTGCCTGCAGGGGGTCCTCCCAGGACCAGTCTATGAGGTCCTCTACCTCGGGTACCTCTGGTTGCTGTTGGGGAGGGAGACCGGTTGTCTCTTCCTCCAATAACCCATTCTGCCACTGAGGAGTGAGACCGACTGTCTCCCCTCCCTGTAAAACATACTGCCGCTGGGGATCTGGGCCGGGTGCCCAGCATCCCTGTAGGGCCGGTAGAGAGACCTCGGTCCCATCTCCACCGGCCACTTCGGTTTCTTCCTCGTCCCACTCTACCTGTGGCTGGAGTTTCTCCCAACGTGCCCACTGGCCTTCCCTCAACGCCCTGTGTTGTAGGTTCCGGGTCACCATGTCCCACACGAACCGCACGTATTTCTCCTCTGGATTGGGTCCGTAAAACTTCAGGCGCAACCCTACCATCGTGCCAAACTCTAGTACGGAGTAGCTATACGCCATGCTTGCTGTAGCCACTGCTGGTTCCATTATGTTGCTGAAGATAGGGACGCTGCACAACTCCACACGTTACCGGTGTCTCTGAGCTGCTTCTCCTCGCACTAGGACGCCATCCCACCGCTTGCCACCAATGTAACGGAGCTCCGTGTACCCCGACCGAGTACCCTCCGTTGATGGATCAAAAGTTAGCTGGAAGTCCTTTATGACCGACCGCAAGCACAATTTCCTGCCCAAAACAGTTCCATAGATTTGGCCTGTGCGGTCGGTCAATTTCATGCGAAAAAACGACTAAGTCCCATTTCGAACGGGACTTAGTCTCTGGAGCTGCAAGTTCAGTATGGGAGAAGGTAAGGGTCAGCGGTGTTCGGCAGAATGTGTAGCCGATTTTAGTTCCACAGAATCTTTAGCATACACCGCTGACCGCATTCGAGGAAACCAAGATGGCCGCCGCCACGTGCAATTGACCGGCAGTAACCTCACAGCCTGGGAGGTAAATTGCCTGCACACTTTAACTTTAATTGGGTGTGTATGGCCCTTTAAGAACCGTCTGGGGACATATTGTGACTTTGCTGAACAATGCCCCTTTAAGACTATGTCCCCAGACCGGTAAAATAACTTGCCCCTGGCTTTCTCCCACTTGGTTCAGTAAATAGGGCTTACTGAACCAAGTACCACACAGGCAGACCACCCAGAAGTTAAAGTGTGCAGGCAATTTACCTCCCAGGCTGTGAGGTTACTGCCGGTCAATTGCACGTGGCGGCGGCCATCTTGGTTTCCTCGAATGCGGTCAGCGGTGTATGCTAAAGATTCTGTGGAACTAAAATCGGCTACACATTCTGCCGAACACCGCTGACCCTTACCTTCTCCCATACTGAACTTGCAGCTCCAGAGACTAAGTCCCGTTCGAAATGGGACTTAGTCGTTTTTTCGCATGAAATTGACCGACCGCACAGGCCAAATCTATGGAACTGTTTTGGGCAGGAAATTGTGCTTGCGGTCGGTCATAAAGGACTTCCAGCTAACTTTTGATCCATCAACGGAGGGTACTCGGTCGGGGTACACGGAGCTCCGTTACAGATATAGACCCTCCAAGTATCCCAAATTCAGACTTTATTGAGTGATGTCTATATCGGGAGCAGGATAATACTGTATCAAACTGAGTAGTGGTCTAGGATACAGAGAGCAGATGGCTATTGTCTCGAACTCTGCAGAATTCAAATGGAGAGCTATTATAAGGTTAAGTAGAGATATCGGTTATTAGACTCTTAGTTCTCATACTTACAATAAATGAAATTCAGTTAAATAATTCTTATTGAATGGAGAAAAAATGAGCCTGATGGCTGTTAAAAACTAAAGCTTCTGTGTTGACACAATGTTGCAATATGGTTGCAGTTAGAAAGATATATATCAGTTGCAACTGTGTCTGTTAGTCCTCAGACTTTGGCGATAAATGTTGTATCTAACCTCTGCTCCCATTTCTAGTCTCTCTAAGATAGTCTATAGGTCTATCTTGTCACAGTTCTCACTGTGGCAGACAGACGGACAGACATGGTCGGTCCTGGAGTTCCCAACAGGGGACTTAGGGGACTTGAACCAGGGAACTTCACAGTCCTGGTCCTGCTTCCTACCTCTGAGCCACAGCAGCTTTATACCGTGACAAGTCATTCTGGTCCTGTTCATCATGGCATGTCTACTAACCTGGGGGCTGTACCTTGACACTGGCTGTGCTCCACCTGACCCTGATCAGACATCAGCAAAGTATTTAAACTCAGCCTCGCCCTGTGCTCAGTATCAAGTCTTTGATCCTGTTGTGTGTTTCGTACCAGTGTTCCTGTTGTCTGATCTACTACTTATTATTGACCGCGGCTTCTGACTACGTTTACTCTGACCTCTGGCATCCCTTGACTTCGGCTACTCCTCGTTGTTCCTGTTCTCTGGCATCCTTTGATGCCCTGACGATCCTGCTGCTTAAGTCCTTGCCTGTCCTGCTACTTGGTACTTCATCCTGCACAGACCCATCCTGCACAGTGAATTTTTACCTGACCACCTTGGCCTGTGGCTATCTACAAGGGTGAGCAACATATCTGCGCTACAGACTCCCAACTCAGGTAAGACCCTGACATATCTGTGAAACTGTATCTACAAATAGGAATAACAGTTGGGGTGTTCATAGATAGAGACAGGAGTGGATACTATTAGCATCTCTTAATTGCTCGCTAGACCGGATAGAGGAAAAGAACATGGAAAATTATTATACAGTCAGGTCCATAAATATACTGTTTTAGATCAATGAAAACTTTGATTAGTTGTCTATCTACACCTTCCAAATTGATTGATTAATGCGTGAAGTAATTCACACCGGAGACAAAGTTTCTGATCAGTGCTTTATTCCCCAGAGTGGGAGCTCCTTCTTAAAGCAAAACTACGTCACAGTTTAAACATACAGTATACATTCAACAATTGGTTAACAGTCTAAGGGGTCTTGTCTAAACCCACCCTACAGGATGTGATGTCATCATTACAGAGTTCTCCCACCCATATTCCAGCTCCATCTTGGATGGATACACTATGGGAGGGGTAGTGAGTAGTTTATTTCAATTACTTTAACAGTGATTCTCCATTTTGTCACACGTGGCATATAGCTGTTAACTGGCACAAAGGAAGTGGGGGAGGGGAGGAGTTAGTAA
Source organism: Pelobates fuscus (assembly GCF_036172605.1). NCBI lineage: Eukaryota > Metazoa > Chordata > Amphibia > Anura > Pelobatidae > Pelobates > Pelobates fuscus. Next base: position 410,375,384 of record NC_086319.1, on the reverse strand, counting down.
AGGAAGCTTGTTCTTTTAACACAGGAATTTGTTACAGAGGAAAGAGTTACTGAGCACACATGTGTAAGACATTATGACCCTATTACAAGGATATTAGGGAATGTGTGACACAAATGTATAATAGTAAAAAAAAGACATTCTAGTATTCTATCCATAACAGTCCCCCCTTAAAATGACTATTTTACTAACAACTACTATCTCTAATTCTAATACTGTCCCTATAGAAAAATAACATAAAGGCTATCTTGCACATCTGTCTGAACAGGCCTCAAACGCTTCACTGCGCGGGTGACCCATAGCAGCTTGTCCACTACTTCTCCCGCGACAGACTTCTGCCCATAGAGACAGACGCTATCCCTGAATGTCCTTAAGAGGAAGTAGCTGTTGATTTAGTGCGGTGGGACTGTAAGGGTGTATGTGGTGTATCACTGTCTATGTCGTCAATCTCTTGGTGAAGGAAGGTCGGGGTGGTCTGGTCGATTGTCTGATCAACTGTCTTTTGTAGGCATTTCTTAAGACAAGGTAACACACAACAAACAAGAAGAGCGAGGATGATTATCGTTATTAAAATGGCAACACCTATTTGGGCCAGAGCCTCTTGCCATCCAGACATCCATCCAAACCATCTTTCCCATGGATCTGTGGCCCCAGAATTCCTTTTGTGTTAATGGTTTTAGTAATGATTGGGTATTCATTTTCCATCACTCGCATGCTGACCGCTTAGGTTTAAATATAGTGTAGAGACTTAAAAAGCATACCTCATATCCGGAGGAAGGTTCAGGGATACAGTACCTGGGTGAGGCCTCGCTCCTCTGCAGACATAGCAGTAGACTTGTTATGTTTAGTAGCATTGTATTTCATCCATTCAAGTCACAAGTTAGTGTCAGAGAAATCTATCTCTACAGCCATAGTATCCTCAAATATGGGATGACTACCATGTCTTTTAACGTCCTAATGGGTGGTTTGAGGGGATTAACAGTCATGTACGTGGCACCTACCCATTCAGGTGAGTCCTACATGTCCAGTAAGTAAAAGGTCTCCTGTTTATTGTATGAAGCTCCTCCCCTCAAATTCAGATTTTATTAGCTGTAATGCTTGGGAGAATAGATTCAAACTTAGTTTATTACCGTAAAATCATGTGGTACCCCCCTTGACACCCCTATGGCATTAATATATATGTGTGGGTAACACCGCCTTTTATAGGGGTGCTCCTTTTTGTCCTGGAGCATAATTGTGGTGTGTCAAGAGTACCTTGGTGATTGTCATTTACTATGTGTATGGACATAATAACCTTGGCTAAGGCACATTTACTTATTCTTAATCTTATAAATCTTGTCTCATGCTACCCTAATACTAGCAGACTCAGATCATTTAAAAATGCAATATTAACATCACCACAAACTCAAGATAAGCAGATCATTCTGAAGTAGCTTCGACTGTGCGTAGGCACCTCAGACGTGAGGGCTGCAGAGTAAGGAGTACGTCTGTTTCTCTTTAGTTTCACGAGGTCCCCTTTTGGGGTATTCGGCTTTCCATCGATGGCAGGTGGTCAGGCATTATTATGGCCATCAAAACACCCACTTGTTGATATTTTCTTCAGCAAGTATCTTTGCTCTCTCTGTCACGATCCGGGGAACCCAACACGCTAACACACACACAGAAAGTGTGCAGTACCGGACCTTAGAGTGGCCGGGCTAAGCACACACAGAATAGTCAGGAGATAAGCCGAGTAAGGGGAACCAGAAAACAGAATAACGAGAAACAAGCCGAGGTCAAAGGGTAGGAGAAAGTCACAAAGTCAGTATAACAAGCCAGGGAGTACGTAACCAGAAAGCACACGTTCAGTATCAATACTCTAAAGCAAAGACCACAACAGGGCACTGAGAGACAGGAAAGGTAAGTATAAATATCCTTGCCTTAATTCTGATTGGATAACAAACACACGTGGGGGGTATTTATACCCCCCACTGTGATTGTTGTACTGTCGCTTTAACGCCGGGTCACGTGAGTGGCCCCGGCGTACTGATATGGGTGCCGGCTCCCAGCGTGCAGCGTTAGACATGCTGCCGCTTTGGGGAGGAGGAGGAGAGGACGCGAGCAGCGTGTCAAGAGGAGAGGACGCCGATCGCCGCCCGGTAAGAGGAGGGGAGACCGCGGGCAGCGACGGACCGAGGGTGAGTGCTGCGAGCGGATTGCAGCCTCCCCTCACCGCTGCCCGCGGAGCCCTGACACTCTCTAAGAATGGAGTTTCAAAAAGGGTTGTCAAGATCAACAAATGCTACTTCCCATGAAGCAGAGGCAGGCTTTATTCTGGAATGATGAATCCACGGGGTGATCTCTGTAACTTTCACGGTGCACTACTCAGCATGTGGTCTTGGTTATCACTTTGGTGGCTGGGTAGGCCTCTGGCCATCCTTAAAACATGTCTACTATAACTAGTGCATATTTGAACCAGCCACTCTTTGGCATTCTGGATGTAGTCATCTTGACTCCTCTGGAAGAGATACTGAGGTTTGGCTAGATGCTTGGTGCTTTCCTCTATTCTTCCTGAGTTGCCCTTGGCACAAATGGCACAAGATCTACAGTAACTGTTGGTACAAATGGCACAAGATCTACAGTAACTGTTGGTCAGAGAGGCAATTCCTGGTACTTCAGAGTATTTGTTGATCAAAAGAGTTAATGAGGGTTCTGGACAGATATGATGCTCCGTAGGCCCACTGGACCACTGCTGAATATATGTTCTTGGGTAAGCAGAACTTGAAATTGTTGGGGTACATCCCATCTTCAAGGGTTGCCCTTTTCTGTTTCCAGCTTGTGTTTCTTCAGGGTCAGTAGCTGCTTGTTATTCCTTCAGGAGCTTGAGGTCTGTGCGTAGGATCTTACATGGTGAATATGGGAGTTTCTTCAGCAGACACTCTTCTGTCCACTTCCCTTAGTGCACTTACAACTTATTGGACAACTTGGTCAGCCAAATAGTTGCCACATGCTTCCTCTGAGTTCAGTCTTCCGTGAGCCTTTATCTTCAGTATGGCAACTTCTTCAGGAAGGTGTAGGGCATCCATCAGCTCTTTTTAGCCGTGCTGTACTTAACTGGTGTGCCAGTTGCTGTAAGAAATCTTCTTACTTCCAGATTCATTCCGGAGTCATGTGCCACACCTAGTGCATACCTTGCGGCAGCTTGTCTTCCTTTAGAGGGAAAAGGCTGAAAATAATGGAGTCAGTGTCATATCATCCCTCCCCCCCCTGGGATGAGGCAGAAGAGTGGCCAGGTAATAGAGTATCATCTCTGCAGGGTGACAGTGTCCTGCACAGAATTAGTCCATGACAGGGAGAAGTGGGATATTGCAGGGAGAGTCTCAGGGAACCAGGGCACCATTTGACACCAGAGCCTTAACCTGTTAGGGAATAGCAAGAGCTTGGACAGGCTTCGGGGGGGGGGGGGGGTTAGTATGGCTTAAGGGACAGGCTGGCCCCTGGGAGCAACTTCACAGGAACTGGTGGTGGGGGGAAACATTGAGGTGTACACAATCTTCGGGGCCTGTATAATTCAGGTAAGGGTATTGGGGAACTAGCAAGGACCCTTGCCTCCTGGTCAGGTTTCACTACGTGGAGCAGAAAAAATAATAAGCAGAGGGCTGTTTTGTCAGGAGCAGAGATTTGTTCAGACATATGAATTTGACCATCAGGCAGAAAGGTGATAGAGGCCTGCAAGTGGGGGAAGGACATCTGCACCTAGCAGATTGATTGGACAGGTAGAGGTAACTACAAAGCAGGACTTAGTTAACAGGCTACTCCAAGGAGAGCCATCTACATGTATGCAGGAGAGAACAATATTAGACAGGAATGAGGAGTCAGGCAGGCCTTGCTTGCTACAAATAGATTACATGTGGCCTGCTATACAAGGCCGCATATAGCCGTTGGGTATGGGCCTTATTATGTACTAAAATCTAAGTCAGAGGAAAATTTGGGACAACCTGAAGTGATACTTTCCACAGATGCTAACTCATCGTGGATGACATTGGTACTCCAATAATCGATCATAAAAGGCACTGGGCGACTCATCACATTTCTGCAATACCTCAGCCGTCTTCAACATATTAATCGCCTTTTTCCCTCTGGCTTTCATGCCAGCAATAATAGCGTCCCTATAAGCTTTTAAATGGGCCATGTCTGCGCCATTGACATTCCAATTCGGATCAGTATTTGGATAATGGGCTGCGGCCCATGCTGCCGGGTTGGCCTGATTCTGAGTACGGGCCACTTCTTCCAGCGCTTTAATTGCTGCCTGATTTATCCGTGTTCTTTCCTCGTTATTGAACAATGTCATAAGCAATTGCTGGCAATCAGCCCAAGTGGGATTATGCGTCTGGATTATGGAGGTGATCAAATCTGTCATGGCTTGAGGTTTAGCGGTGTAGGAGGAATTATGGGTCTTCCAGTTAAATAGATCAGTTGTAGTGAAGGGAACGTAAACAAAGACGGGATCAGCGTGTTGTAATTGGCCGTCACCGTTAATATGTGTCGGACCCGGTGTCAGTCGGAGAGGCATTTGATAATGTCGTGGTTGGAGGGTACCGGTCAGTTGTCGGGTTAGTATGGGGCTTCGTTGAGGGATGTCAGATATGGGTTCCGGTCGAGGGGTAGTGAGACGAGGGGAAGGGGACACTTTCTCTTTACTGAAGGGGAGTTCAGTAAGTAGAATGTTCCGGGCCGGGCTGGGAGGAGCCTGACCAGGAACTAGAAATGACGTCAAATCCGGATAGGTGGGGTTAATTGAGGTAGGTACCGGAAGGGGAGGGTTTAAAACAAGAGGGCTAGGCTCTGAGCTAGAGGAGGGGGTGGGTGGAGACAACGGGGCAAGGGGAGTAGTGTTACCAACAGCACCTCCTCTTCCTGTAGAGGAGGAGTAAGGGGGCGGCATAGGGATCTCTGTCTCAGGGGGCGTGTCCAAAATGGGCGTGGTCACGGCCTTAGTGGACAAACGAGTTCTGGCCACCATGAGGCAACATTGCTCCTCGTGGCATACCCGGATCCATTTTGGCAAGTCAGTTACGGCCCGCTTCCAACAATCAATATACGGAAAGTTCAGGCCTACGGAAAGTTCAGGCCTACCTGATACAGCCACATGTACGCGCTGCACCAGATTTGGATCAAAACTACCACGTGGTGGCCATGCAGCCACCAAAGTAGGCAATTCCCTACTAGATAAAGTAGTCAGGTATGTTGGAGACATCTTTACCCCAAAATCATACACATTATATCCCTTCTTAAAGTTTTTTAACATACATACATACATACATACATACGTGGTACAGTTGCTAGGTCAAACGCACACAACAAAACATACAGGGAATTCCCGTACACACACAGCTGTTACACCAGTCACTAAGTAACTAATACTGTGCCCTTTGGCGAAACTATACAGTCACCCACGTTATAATTCTCAGTATCTGAATTACCCGTCTATAACACACCCTAGTAACATCGTCCTTACAAACAGTAGTTAAAGAACGGTTAGCATTGGTTAGAGTACAATTTAAAGTCACAGTTCAGTTAGTCGTGGTTATGGTGTTAAACATACAACATAAACGACAATTATTAGTAGTTATTTACAGTATCAGTAGTTATTATACATGGTTATGGTACCGTGCGTTATAATACCGTTACACACTATTCACACTCTCGCTAGACGGCAGAGCTCACACTGTCTAACAAGATATACACTCTACTACAATCTTTAAGACATTTACAATTTCCCAACTAATCTATTGGCCAGTACCTAGATGGACTACCTAAAACTATTTACATCCGTTTTAGTTAGCCAGCTCTGCCCAAACACCACATATAGCGAACTAGAGGGCGGAATTTACAACAAAACCCTTTTAGTCTATGTACTCTATCAAAAGTCTAGTGGATTCCAAATTTACACACATTCCCACTTAGTCAAGATAGGTTGAGATCTAGCGGATAGAATATACAACAGACTCCGCTTAGTCTCCCGGTTCCTCCGACCTAGCGAACGTAATATACACCCTAGATACACTAGTCAAGACAAGACACCGGTGTCCGGCTTGGGCTATTTACACAGGACCCAGCCTGACTCCAATACCAAAATTAAACGGGCTGACTACAGGGCGTTTAATTACGAGCGGTGCGCCTTCGCTCCTTCCCTCCACTGGAGGGGGCCAATTCCATACACATATAACCCCTTATGGGCCTACCGCACAATCGGTATCCAATACCCCTAGTGGGTCCACCATCTAAAACAGTAGTCGTCTTACCTCCTCGTTCCTGAACCTGAGTTCACACTCATCGACGGGGACACCCCAGCACTTACTACGTAGAGGCCGATGATCTCCTGGACAACAGACCAGTGGCGCCGAGACGAAAGGAGGTCCACGCAGAAGTTCAGGGGTGCAGCCGTAGGGAGCGTGGGCAAAAATAGACCGTCTCACGCCTCTGCTTCTCAGCTACTGTTGAACGATGAGCTTCCCGGCCAATGCACCAAATGATACCGGAGAAACTGACGGAAGCCAAGCACAGAGAGATGGACACAGGTTTCTTCAGGAAGGAAGAGATTCTTTATTCGATTCACCGACCGGGACTCAGAGGGACTAATGTCACCAAAAACCAACAAAGTCTGAGCCCCGTTTGTCCATTCCACTGTCCTTTCTCGCCTTGACTACTGTAATCCACTTCTCAGTGGTCTTACATGCTCCCAACTTGCACCGTTACAGTCCATAATGAATGCGGCAGCGAGGCTCATCTTCCTGCCCGCCTGCACCTCTCATGCCTCACCCTTCTGTCAGTCCCTTCATTTGCTTACTATAAAATATAGAGATCAATTTAAAATTCTGGTTCTTGCTTTCAAATCTCTACATAATCCTACTCCCACTGATCTATCCTCCCTTATACACAAGTATGTCCCGTCTACTTACGTCTATCTTCTGTCATACTCCCACCTCTGATGCTCGCCTTCAAGATTTCTCAAGGGCTGCACCATTCCTGTGGAACTCGCTTCCCTCCTCCGTTAGATGCTCACCCAGTCTCCACTCCTTCAAAAAAATCATTCAAAGCCAACTTCTTCATAAAAGCATATCAATTAAACTGTTAATAGCTGCTCACTGATTCCTATTCTGCAACTGTCACTAGTCTAATATTATCCCTACCTTTTTGTGTCATTTTACTCCACTCCCTCTAGCATGTAAGCTCATTGAGCAGGGCCCTCAACCCATCTGTTCCTGTGTGTCCAACTTGTCTGGTTATAACTACATGTCCACCCATTGTAAAGTGCTGCGGAATTTGATGGCGCTATATAAATACCATAATAATAATAATAATAATCATAATCATACAAAGAGGCAGAGATGTAGGAAACAAGATTAGCCTGACTCAATGGAAAAGAACATTAATGATACATAAAGGTTTAACCTCCTGTGCTCAACACAAAGAAAAATACTATACCGCTGGTACCTGGTACCAGAGGATACACAAACTGGGGGGGCGGAGCTAACCGCGAGACAAGCTGGACGTGTGCTAGCGGAGCTCCGGAGGGAATAACGGGCAATCGAACATCGGGCTCCTACCAAACCATGGGACACCCCAAAAAGGGCGCTGCTCCTGCCCAACATTCCAACAAGCAATCCGGAGCAAAATCGGGCAGCTTAAACAAATTTTTCAAGGAGACTGCAGTTCAGCAGTAGGCAAAAGTTTGCCTACCAAACAGGATCTAGCGGCCATGATTCACAAATTGGAATCCACGTTCCAAACGAAAATGGAAAACATGGCGGCGGAAGTTAAACTGGTGGAGGAAAGGATTGATTCAATGGAAGACAACCAAGACCACACTTTAACCCAAGTTAAGCAAGTGCAACAAGCCCTAGAAGCGCAAAATACTCAATTAGCACTGATGTACCGCGCAATCGATGACCTGGATAATAGGGGGCGCCGCATCAACCTTCGAATCAAAGGTATGCCAGAGACCGAAGGAGAAGACCTCCCTACTACCCTGCAAGAGCTGTTTAATCGTCTGCTCAATAAAGACCCGTCAGAACGTATGTTATTTGACAGAGCCCACAGGGCCCTTAAACCCAGATGCCCAGCATCAGGTACCCCACGGGATATAATATGTTGCCTACATTACTTCGGAGTGAAAGAAGATATACTCTGTGAACTGCAGAAAACGTCACAACCGCTTCTTTTCTTGGGGGCCCAAATACAAATTTATCCTGACCTGTCCTGGATGACACTCCAAGCTAGGAGAACCCTCAAACCTCTCACTGACCTCCTCCGTACCAGGAATATCAGGTACAGGTGGGGCTTTTCTCTATCCCTAACAGCAACGCACAACAGGACCACAGCCACTGTGACCACGTCGGAAGATATTGCTATGTTCACTACTTCCTTAAACCTCCCAAGCATACAAATCCCTGATTGGTATGGTCCAGTGCAATCTCCGCATAACTACCCTCGTCCACAAAGAGCTAGATGGCAAACACCCCCTAAACGGCGCCAAAACGACCAGCCACGTCAACACAGAAGCCTGCAGCTTCACAGTGATGAACCGCTCTGAATTTGAACACCGGAACAGGAGCACATCAAAGACACAACGGTACAGTCAGGCAAGTTGCCAGAGCTGTGAGGCTCTCTAAACATTCATATACTAGGCCACCACGTGGGACCCTCTCTCGACCATGCTTTCATTGACCCTCACTGACTGAGACGCAGTTTCCTCGCTTCATCTAGTTCACCTACACCCTCATCCCAGGCCCTATTATACCCCCACTCTCAGACTTATCCAATCTAACACTAGGTTGCAAGACCGGAGGGAACCAAACTCAGCAACATCCCGCACAAACTCCAACATAAAGTAATGAGCTCTCCAGGCTCACGCCATCACGACCGTTAGACACTGGAGAGGTACTGCAAACAGACTGCAGCGGCCTCTATCTCCAGACTTTGGCCGACTTCAGAAACTTTGCAACCTAAACCAGAGAGGGAGTGCGGACTGAGCCGGGATGTTTCCTACCAGAGGCCTCAGGCCTAACGTACCTCCGAAAGGGTATCCAATGTAACACTATGCACCCACTTGCAGGGCTAACTAGAGGTCCTCCGCTATCTCTTCTCTACCCCGCCCCCTCTCCCACTCATTACCTTTCTCACCTTCCCCTTTTCCTCCCCCCTTTACCCAGTCATTGAGGCTTCAGTTCTTAGTAAACACCTTGAGACGACTCCACTTACAAGCCTGACAGGGAAGAAAAAAAAAAAAAAAAAACTCCATCCTCTCCCAACGCTATACTTTTTTCCCTCCTCAACCTTCCTCCTGTCCCCCCCATTTCTTCTATGCCATGTATCAAGACCTCTAAGGGGTACGGGTGGGGGGTTGAATTATTGTAATGTCTCATTGATATGTAAATGGTGTGGTATGCATTTCTGAGGTGATATGGTCCAGAGAAAGCAACCAAGAGTGTCCCCCTAAGTAACACGGGCCTACTACCCAGCTCACCAACAGAACCCTTATATCCCTATCCACTCACGTAACTTACAACTGGCAACGAATCGCCGACTTCCCCTCCCATATATTTAACAAGGCTCAACGCCCGATAACTTACTTATACTTTAACTTAGACAGGAGGATTGCCCGTCCACCCTAAAAAGCGTACTCCACTCTAACCTCACCCCCACTCAAACTACTGGACTACCTGTAGCAGCAATACTAGCCCCAGCGGTGCCTTATTTGTCTCCCCGGGACCGCTCAGCTCGCCCAGGGAAAGCCACCGGCAGACAGGACTTAGTCCGTTTTATTATGAACACACTCTCAATTGCTAGCTCCAGTGTCATTCCAGTGTTTTTGTATATAGTTGGATTTAATCCTGTTTTCTATTTTTTCCTTTTTTTTTTGTTTTTTGGTTTGTTATTACTTTTTGTTTCATTGTACATACTGATCAAGCACTTAACACTCCCCTACTGAGACTGAGATAATTGATACCTGGTTTATTGTAACTACAGTCAATACTATCTCCCTGACCAACACTTACCTGACCACCACTCATATAGGGCCATCCAAACATGGCATCCATTTGCATAACTACTTTGAATCCTAGGGGACTCAATTCACCAAACCAAGAGATCCCTAGTGCTTAGGGAACTCCGGACCCTGAAATCGGACATTGCATTTCTTAAAGAAAAGCATTTCAAAGCTGACAATGCCCCTACCTTACGCGATAAGTACTACCCAACTGGGTACTTTAGCAACTTTGAGGGATCAAAATCTAAGGGGGTGGCTATCCTGGGCGGGGCGAAAACACCCTTCACATACCTGTCACATCAATCCATCACAGACGGGAGGTTCTTAGTCGTTAAAGGAAAAATAGGCCCCACTGTTGTGACACTCGCTAATCTGTACCTTCCCAATAAGAAACAATGCACCCACATGCGCAAGTATCTAAACGCTGTAGAACAAGTCGCAGAAGGGATACTTATACTGGGTGGTGATTTCAATATATCATTAGACTCAGACTTAGACACAACTTCCAAATCCACTCATTACAATGCAAACTCCAGGTCATAGAAACATAGAATGTGACGGCAGATAAGAACCATTCGGCCCATCTAGTCTGCCCAGTTTTCTAAATACTTTCATTAGTCCCTGGCATTATCTTATAGTTAGGATAGCCTTATGCCTATTGGACGCATGCTTAAACTCCTTTACTGTGTTAACCTCTACCACTTCAGCTGGAAGGCTATTCCATGCATCCACTACCCTCTCAGTAAAGTAATACTTCCTGATATTATTTTTAAACCTTTGTCCCTCTAATTTAAGACTATGTCCTCTTGTTGTGGTAGTTTTTCTTCTTTTAAATATAGTCTCCTGTGTTGATTCCCTTTATGTATTTAAATGTTTATGTATTTAAGGTCCAAAATTGTCCAGCTCTTAGACAACCACCACCTTTTTGACGGATGGCGCATAACACATCCTGCTTCCAGAGATTACTCCTACTTCTCAGCGGTAAAACACACCTACTCGAGATTAGATATGCTCTTCCTACAACATACTCCTCCACTATATCCAAACATGCGAATACGGCCCCATTACGTGGTCGGACCATGGCCCCCTCTCCATGACGCTTTCAATACCTAACCTGACCCCTTCACGACCACAATGGAAACTCAATGACACGCTTCTTAATGACCCTGTACACATAGCACAACTAGAGGAGACACTTAATAAATACTTTGAAGAAAACAACACACCATCAGTCTCACCTACAGTGGTTTGGGAGGCCCACAAAGCGGTAGTGAGGGGACATATAATAGCACTAGCATCCAGACGCAAAAAAACACAAGAAGCACAAGTCATCTCACTCACGGCCGACATTAGACGTCTGGAAACCATGCACAAACAGAGCCAGACCCTTGATACATACAAACAACTCATAGACAAACGCTCCACTCTCCAATCAATACTTAACGCAAAAATCCAAAAAACTCTATAACTTCTATACTCTAAACACAAATATTTTACTCAAACTGGGAAATGCGGTCGCATGTTAGCACGTGCATTGCAAAAGGAAAGACAACGAACCTATATAACGCATATTAAAAAACCCGCAGGAACTCTCACCCATTTAGTACCTGACATTTTACAAGAATTCCATTCTTACTACTCAAATTTGTATAATCTCAGGCCTCAGCCACCAGACCCTGGAAGCATCCAAAACTTCCTAACAGAAAGACTGACGCAGACAATCCCACCGAACACTAGACAGCTCCTTGACGTGCCACTCACACCCGAAGAATTTTCCTTAGTCACAAAACAATTACCGCTAGGGAAAAGCCCAGGGCCAGACGGCCTAACCGCTAAATATTATAAAACCTTCTCCCCAATCTTAAATAAACCCTTCATAACAGCATTTAATTCCATTAACCAAGGTCATAGATTGCAACAAGATACCCTAGAAGCTCATATTACACTCATACCCAAACCTGGCAAAGATCCTACGGAATGTGGCAGTCACAGGCCCATCTCGCTTATAAATATTGATCTAAAAATATTCACAAAAATCTTGGCCACTCGACTTCAACCTTACCTGCGGGGACTGGTCCACCCTGATCAAGCGGGGTTCGTGCCAGGGAGGGAAGCAAAAAACAACACAACCAAACTGATCAGCCTCATATACCACGCAAAAAAAATGCGAGGACCCCTGCCTCATGCTCACAATTGACACTGAGAAGGCATTTGACAGGGTGGACTGGTCCTTGCTGATGGCCACGCTACAGGCCATGGGCTTTGGCCCTAACTGGATGTCGTGGCTCTCTGCCATCTACTCCAAACCCGGGGCAAAGATAAGGGTCAATGGCCAGCTCTCAGACAAAGTGCTCATTTCCAACGGTACCAGACAAGGGTGTCCCCTGTCCCCCCTTCTCTTCATCCTAACGATAGAGCCTTTCCTGCAGGGAATTAGGGATAACCCAAACATCCAAGGTATACCTATAGCCGACCAAGAATACAAAGTGTCTGCCTTTGCAGACGATCTACTCTTCACACTAAGAAACCCGGAGGCGTCACTACCCCATAGAGAGAGAGACCTATATGGCCTAGTGTCCAATTACAAAATAAATAGCAGTAAAAGTGAGATTCTGTCCCTAAATATCTCGGATGGGACCAAATCTCAGCTCAAGCAGACATTTCCTTTCCAATGGCCCCAGACGTCAGTAAAATACCTGGGAGTCCACCTGACTGCGTCTCTAGATAAACTGTATGACCTTAACTTCCCCCCGTTGGTGGCTAATGTAGACAAGGATTAAAAAAATTGGAATAAACCACAATTTGGCTGGCTCTGTAGAGTTCATATTTTAAAGATGGCCATCCTACCAAAGTTCCTCTACCTCCTGCAAACGCTACCCATAAAAATTCAGGCCTCTTTCTTCACCTACTGGAGCCCGGTCATAGGTCCAGGGCGCAGAATAGACGGCGAGATACCAGCCCAGCAGCAGTGGTTCGTGGATTACGCAGTAGTTATGGTGTCTACGGTGCTGATGGTCTTTTGGTGAGCGCTAGGAGCATCCTTTTCTACGGTCCAACTTCCAGCCAGCGTGGAGGCAACCGTAACAATAACAAACCCCCGACCATTAGGGAATGGATAACCAAAGTAGATTTTATCAGACAAATGTCAGAGCTCTCATACTCTTTCTCCAACAAATATGATGAGTTCACCAGCACATGGTTGCCATGTGGTCAGTACATCAAAGATTATGACACCACTCCGCCCCACAGCTGAGAAGTACACAATACTCTACGTGATCCCCAAATGCCCGTCCAAGCCGATTCCCCCACAACTACCTTGCTTGTAGCAATTCACCTCACTTGTTATAATTGCCGTAGATAACGATGTTTGTACTATGTATAATCTCAACATGCCGATGCCATTCTATGTGATCTTTGTATTACTCACGAATGTAATATTTTTATTTTTGTTTTCACCTGCTATTTTCACTATTGACTTATGCTTGAACACATTGTAACGTGCAAAGCTTAAAAATACAAATTTTAAATAAAAAAGATATGTCCAAACTCCACCAGTATGTGTGGGTGTTGTGAACAAGAGTTAGGGTCAATGTTCCACATCTGGTGGACGTGCTCCACTGTTAGACCTTTCTTGATCCATGTCACAATGCTACATTCCTCAATAGCCTTCAAAACAGAAATATATCTGCTGTTTATGTTACCCGAAATAATGCCCAAAACCCACCTAGCAATCACTTACCACACACTCACCTCAGCAAATCTTCTTATTGCACTACACTGGAAATCCAAGAAGCCGCCAGACCTCACACACTTACTAAATAAAATTACACTAAATTTGACATATGAAGCCATGCACCAACACCAATATGGACCTAAACCGTTGTTAGCGAAAGCAAAAACAATAAGGGACACGTTCATCCAAGACAGGGTGCTAAATAACCAATGAATCAAAAAAGAAAAAAGGGGGAGAACACAAATTTGAGTGTAACCGCTAGCAGAACGGGTGACTTAGGAATTGGTGGATGCAGGGAAAACCCTGGAATAGGAGGAGTGGAACCGAGAACTGAACACCTTTGACCCCCCTCTCCCCCCTGTCACCTTCTCTATCCCCCTTTTGCAGTTCTAGCTGCTCAATTGATCCTCTTAACCCACACTTCAACTCTCTTGTTTCTTCTTCCTTGCTTCTTCTCTTTATCTTCCAGTTAATTAATAAAAATGCAATTGGTACGTGCGGCATGTAAATGTATTCAAATTTGTATAAGACAGTTATGCAACCCTGCACTATTACTGTATACATCATATGATGACGGCGCTAACAAACCTGTTGTATAAAGAACTTGCCTGCATGACCCAATAAAATTTGTCAAATAAAAAAATAAAATAAAAGTGCAGAGAAACTGTAGCGCATATGAAAAAATGCTTAATTAAGGAGCAGGATTTAAATGTTATGGAGGTAGGCAAGGACAGGAATAAGAATAAGAATAAGAAACTATAGCAGTTTCAGATAAAGTTGGTCTGGGGTAAAAAGTGAGGCTACAGTGCCGTTTTTGGAAATGTCAAATTGTGGCACAAGAAGCAGAATGATAAAAAGTTAGATGAGGTGAGAGTATAATTAAAGCTCATTTTATTTCTAACTAGCCTGTTAAAATTAAATATATTCAACAATGACTACCATGTGCCTCTCGGGACTTTTCATTCTACACAAGGGATTCTTGTTGAGTCTTCTACAGGTTAAACGAAATGTATATAAAGTGCACATAAAGCCAATGTTAAAGATTTGGAAACACATGTAATTACACATCAAAACGGCAATCAAATTCAACATCTTTGAAGAGGAGCTCTGTCAGTAAGTACCTTCTAACACTGCACAATGTCAAATAAAAGCTTTTAAAATAAGAAACTCACACTAGGTTTCTAAAAGGCATTAAAGCTTATTAAATCAAGGATTAGATTGCTAAAAATGGAAATAATATCCATTAATCATTAAAGGCGAAACATTGTAAAAAAAAAATTTAGTTGTACAGCCTGTGAAATCAATACAGAAAATAATCGTAATAATATCCAGTCGCTTCACTCACGTGTGTGTGATTTGTTCCATAAAGTCAAAACGTCCCTTCCCTCATTATTTGGGTTCTCCAACCATTTCAATCTCTGTAAATGGAATGAAAATTGGAAGTTACGATGTTATATTAAATGTAAATGTAAGTCAGCAACTGAACTTTGTTACCTGTTTTAGTGTGCAATCCAAATTTTGAATTGGGAAATGTGACATAATTTTGGAACTAACTTAGGTCTTGATTTAATAATCTTTCCAAATGATTTATCTATAGAAGTCAACATTACAGTCCATGTGAATTTTGGTGAATGTTTGTAGATACATAAGTTGTCTTATATTATTGGATCATTTGGGCAGCTTATTAGAATGTGACGGCAGATAAGAACCATTCGGCCCATCTAGTCTGCCCAATGTTCTAAGTACTGTCATTAGTCCCTGGCCTTATCTTATAGTTAGGATAGTCTTATGCCTATTCCACGCATGCTTAAACTCCTTTACTGTGTTAACCTCTACCACTTCAGCTGGAAGGCTATTCCATGCATCCACTACCCTCTCAGTAAAGTAATACTTCCTGATATTATTTTTAAACCTTTGTCCCTCTAATTTAAGACTATGTCCTCTTGTTGTGGTAGTTTTTCTTCTTTTAAATATAGTCTCCTCCTGTACTGTGTTGATTCCTTTTATGTATTTAAATGTTTCCTAAACTGAAGCCTTAGTAATGTCGTGTATGACTAAATCCCAATTTTTTGTTTTTAACTCCTTCAATACCAAGTGGTTTGCAGAAAAAACTGTATTTTGTGTGTTCTGAAAAAAATGTTGAAATACAAAAAATGTGTTTAAGTATGTGTAGATAGTACATTATTTAATTGAGACACAAATTAAAACTTTCGTTAGACAGAAAACAGAAAAACTTTTGAAAATCATTTATAAAATGATATTGCAAATGAAAAAAAGAGTTTTGTAAATAAATACCATTTCTGAGGATGTAAAAAAAAATTCCCACATTGTCTAAAATTCTTTGACATAAAAATTATCCCATATGCTCTCAGTTGTGTGTGGATGTATGTATATATCCACATTATCAGGATATTTCCCATACCACATTGCCTATTTGGACAAATACACACAAATACATGTGCACACACACGTATACATTTACACATTCGCAGAGTTACCAATATGAAAACTGCTGTGAATTCAAAGTGAATTTTAAATTTAAAGCCAAAAATGACAAATAGAAAGTAGCATTGACTTGGATAATTGAAACATAGAAACATAGAATGTGACGGCAGATAAGAACCATTCGGCCCATCTAGTCTGCCCAGTTTTCTAAATACTTTCATTAGTCCCTGGCATTATCTTATAGTTAGGATAGCCTTATGCCTATCCCACGCATGCTTAAACTCCTTTACTCTGTTAACCTTTACTACTTCAGCTCGAAGGCTATTCCATGCATCCACTACCCTCTCAGTAAAGTAATACTTCCTGATATTTTTAAACGTTTGTCCCTCTAATTTAAGACTATGTCCTCTTGTTGTGGTAGTTTTTCTTCTTTTAAATATAGTCTCCTCCTTTACTGTGTTGATTCCCTTTATGTATTTAAATGTTTCATATCCCCCATGTCTCGTCTTTCCTCCAAGCTATACATGTTAAGATCCTTTAACCTTTCCTGGTAAGTTTTATCCTGCAATCCATGAACCAGTTTAGTATCCCTTCTTTGAACTCTCTCTAAGGTATCAATATCCTTCTGAAGATATGGTCTCCAGTACTCTGTACAGTACTCCAAGTGAGGTCTCACCAGTGTTCTGTACAATGGCATGAGCACTTCCCTCTTTCTACTGCTAATACCTCTCCCTATACAACCAAACATTCTGCTAGCATTTCCTGCTGCTCTATTACATTGTCTGCCTACCTTTAAGTCATCAGAAATAATCACCCCTAAATCCCTTCCCTCAGATGTTGAGGTTAGTAGTCTATCAAATATTCTGTACTCGGCCATTGGGTTTTTACGTCCAAGATGCATTATCTTGCACATTATCCACATTAAATGTCAGTTGCCACAGCTCTGACCATTTTTCTAGTTTACCTAAATCATTTGCCATTTGGCTTATCCCTCCTGGAACATCAACCCTGTTACATATCTTAGTATCATCCGCAAAAAGACACACCTTACCATCAAGACCTTCTGCAATATCACTAATAAAAATATTAAAAAGAATGGGTCCAAGTACAGATCCCTGAGGTACCCCACTGGTGAAAAGCCCAAGCTTCGAATATACTCCATTGACTACAACCCTCTGTTGCCTGTCACTCAGCCACTGCCTTACCCATTCAACAATATTGGAATCCAAACTCAAAGATTGTAGTTTATTGATAAGCCTTCTATGTGCAACCGTGTCAAAAGCCTTACTGAAATCTAGGTAAGCAATGTCTACTGCACCACCCTGATCTATAATTTTAGTTACCCAATCAAAAAAATCAATAAGATTACTTTGGCATGATCTCCCTGAAGTAAACCCATGTTGTCTCTGATCTTGAAATCCATGTGTTTTTAGATGTTCAACAATCCTATCCTTTAACATGGTTTCCATCACTTTCCCCACTACTGAAGTAAGGCTTACTGGCCTATAGTTGCCCGACTCCTCCCTATTACCTTTCTTGTGAATGGGCACAACATTCGCTAACTTCCAATCTTCTGGGACTACTCCTGTTAGCAATGATTGGTTAAATAAATCTGTTAATGGTTTTGCTAGTACACCACGAAGCTCTTTTAATAGCTTTGTGTGTATTCCATCAGGTCCCATTGACTTATTTGTCTTTACTTTTGACAGTTGAAATAGAACCTCTTCCACTGTAAACTCACGTGTAATAAATGACTCGTTTAGCCTTTTTCTTAACTGAGGTCCCTTTCCTTCATTTTCATCTGTAAATACCGAACAAAAATATTAATTGAGGCAGTCAGCTAGACCTATATCAATTTAATTATATTCAGCTAAAGAAGTTCCTCCCCACGCATTATTTCATTGAAATACATTATTTATTTTCATTATAGCCACATCCCCATTATGTCTTGGGTTAGAAAGATGGCTCAAATCTACTCCCCAGGTTGTCCAGTGGACTTCCTTAGTTGCCCAGTGGACCTTTGCTGGTCTGTGCCTTTTCTGGGTTCAGACCACTGACAATGCTCCCTTCCGTTCTTTGATCATAATGAAGAATCAACATTGATCGGCAATCAGTGAAGGTGCAGATCTTCTGAGCCAACTCCTTCATTGGTGCAAGCAGTGCAAGTCCAGTAAGAGAGATCTTCAGATCTCCCAACTTGCCCATGCATCTGTGGTACTGTTGGAGAAAGGGAGAGAGTGAATGATGTGTGTATGGATGAATGGATGAAAAGAGCAATATCCAAGACTATTTCAAAATCTATTGTGTTGATATTAAAATAGAAAATCTGGCACTATTTTCCTGAGGACTGTATCATACATTGTGCTAAACAATAAAGACATAGAAAGAGATATCTCGACTTTGACAAATATGAAATAAAATAATAACATCTTGATTTTAATATTTCCTCTAATTTTAGAAAATGTATAATGAGACACAGACTACCGTAACTGAGTTTCTTCTTCTTGGAATCCAAAATCTTAAAACTTTCAAATATGTTTACTTCGTTCTTCTATTTGTTTTTTATTTTGTGACAATATCTGGAAACCTACTTATTATATGGTTGGTGACAGCAAACAGAAGTCTACATACACCAATGTATTTTTTCCTCACACAACTCTCAACTTCAGACGTCTTGATGGCTACAAATATTACTCCGAACACTCTTAGTATTGTGCTCAAAGAGAAACTTGCAATGTCCTTTGCTGGCTGTATTTCACAATTCTTTTTCTTCTGTATGACTATTTGTGTTGAATGTCTTATTCTAACAGCAATGGCTTATGACAGATATCTGGCAATCTGTTATCCTTTGCGATATAACTCTTTAATAAACTTAAGGCTTTGCAGTAAGTTAGCTATAATTTCTTGGATAATAAGTTTCTCTTTAACATTCATTGATACAATAACTATTTCTCAATTAAGATTTTGTGGACATAATGTCATTGACCATTTCTTTTGTGATCTTGTTCCATTATTGGAGCTTGCTTGTTCAGACACCTCTATAGTTCAAATTGAAGTTCTCATATTTTGCATTCCTGTGGTTCTTTTTCCACTCATAGTTATCCCAACCTCTTATATTTATATTGTTCTGGCCATCCTTAAAATCTCATCAGAAAGCGGAAGACAGAAAGCCTTCTCCACCTGCAGCTCCCATCTTACAGTGGTTTGTTTATTCTATGGAACAATACTTGCAATTTATATGCTTCCAAACAAAGGAAAATCATTGACTATTAGCAAAGTTATGTCATTGTTATACACTGTTTTGACACCTATGAGTAACCCGATCATATACAGTCTCAGGAATAATGACATCAAGGAAGTCATTAAAATGGCATTTAAATTGAATTGACCTGAATTCATATAATTTGCATTTTCTAGATCATAAACTATGGGATACAAGCATAAAGGTCCAGTTTCAGTGCTGAGTAAAAGCAAATCCACAACCCTATTTACCCCTTTAGACTATGTAAAAGAATATGCATATTCTGAACTCGGAATCGAGAATGAAAAAGCTCCAAACCGTGTTTAGGAAATCATGCAGCATGTATTTAGCATTTATACATTTTGTGAAAAGCCACCTTTATTAAGTGGAGTAAGACTTTTTTGGTTTTCTTGATTTGGTGTAATAAAGCTATGGCAACAAATTGTAAGAAATTGCAAGAAAGTTTATTGTGGTAAAATAAAAAGCCATCAAAAGTCTGAATTTAATTTGTGAAGAATAAAAACTAAGTTTAAAACGGATTACGTCCTTCAATACCTAAATCAAGTATACATGTTTTATTTCCATGTATTTTTCTTTACAAAATCTAGTCCATAAGCCACACCACTCTCACTTATATTACAGTTATTACCATTGGTAGAGGGACGTATATTTCTGCCAGAAGCAACTAGTTAGTTTCATAATGCCTGTAAATTTGTTGGAAATGTAAGCTCCATTCCATGTTTTAAATAGTACAATAAGTTTCAATGGATGGTATCATCCCTACAGTCTGAGAGGGAGGATAAGTGAATGCACTCTATAATTTTACTGTCAGAATTACATTAGATTTCTAGAGATTGCTATAGCAGTTTTAAATACTATTCAGGGTTGCCATCAGAAATTATGTGGCCCCTTACACAGCTCAAGACATGGGCCCAGAGTGCCTGCCTCCAAGTCCGCCAATAGGGTCTGCCCACAAGGCTCATGCCCCAAGTGACCATAGTGACCATAGGAAGCCATATATAATCACATAGTTGTTTGGTTACTTTTTAAATCATAATGATAACATAAATCATCCAAGTGGCCCTGATCAATAGTTTACATAGCCTTGATTGTTTGGCCTTGTTACAGACACACAAAATGGCAATTAAAGGTTAATTTCCCACACCTGTGGATTTTTACATTGCAATTACATTGTGTGCTTAACTTTTGTGACTGGGAAAATATTTGAAGGGCTATTAAGGGATAATATTCAGGAATTAATTGGGAAGAATTTTGTTATTAGCAATAATCAGCATGGTTTTATGAAACATAGGTCATGTCAAACTAACCTTATTGCATTCTACTAAGAAGTAAGTAGAAGTATAGAACAGGGTGTTGCAGTGGATGTGAACTATTTGGATTTTGCCAAGGCATTTGATACAGTTCCTCACAATAGGTTAGTCTTCAAACTAAAATAAATTGGTCTAGATGAATATTCTTGTTGTTGGGTAGAACATTGGCTTAAGGATAGAGTACAACAAGTTGTCATTAATGGTACATTTTCAGGCTGGACAAAAGTGGTAAGTGGTGTCCCTCAGGGTTCTGATTTGGGACCACTTTTATTGAACATATTCATAAAAGTGTTTGTAAAGTAATAAAATGTGAGCAGGATATATCTTTGGATTTGGATAGATTTGGGGACTGGGCACTAAAATGGCAGATGAAATTTAACGTAGAGAAATGCAAAGTTATGCACTTCGGGTTAAGAATGCTCAAGCAATTTACACCCTAAATGGTAGTGAATTAGGGATAACCACACACGAGAAGGATTTGGGAATTGTTATAGACAACAAATTAAACAACAATATGAAATGTCAATCTGCAGTTGTTAAGGCCAGTAAGGTTTTGTCATGTATAAATATGGGCATAAATTCTCAGGATGAAAATATAATTTTGCCTCTTTATAAATTGCTGGTAAGACCACACCTTGAATATGCTGTGCAATTTTGGGCACCTGTTCCAAAGAAAGATATCATGGCACTAGAAAAAGTGCAGAGACGAGCTACAAAATTAATAAAAGGAATGGAGCATTTTAGTTACGAAGAAAGGTGAGAAAAATTAAATCTGTTTAGTTTGGAAAAACGGCGCCTGAGAGTGGATATGATAACATTATACAAATATATTTGGGGCCAGTACAAACTTTTATCTGGAAATCTATTCATAAACAGGGCTATACATGGGACACGAGGTCACACATTTAGGCTGGAAGTAAGGAGATTTCATCTAAGGCAAAGAAAAGTTTTTTTTACAATAAGAGCAATAAGGATATGGAATTCTCTGCCTGAAGAGGTGGTTTTGTCAGAGTCTATTCAAATATTTAAACTGCAATTGGATAAATACTTGCAAAAACATAACATACAGGGATATAATTTTAAATTAGTGGGGTAATAGCTACTTGATCCAAGGAGACATCTGACTGCTATTTTGGGGTCAAAAAGGATTTTTTTCTTAGTTTGTTGCAAAATTGTAAGTGCTTCAGACTATTTTTTTTGCCTTCTTTTGGATCAACAGTTTAAACATATGTGAGGAAGGCTCAGTAAAGGCTTCTTTCTGGCAACTCGACCATGCAGCTCATTTTTGTTCAAGTATCGTTGTATTGTTTGTAAGGTCCAATTTTATATTTTAACCCCTTCAGGACCGGCCTGTTTTTGCGATGTTTGTACGTTAAGGACCAGAGCAGTTTTAACACTTTTGTGGTGTTTGTGTTTAGCTGTAATTTTCCGCTCTCTCATTTACGGTTCCCATACAAGTTATATATTGTTTTTTTCAGGACAAAAGGGGCTTTCTTTACATACCATTATTTGTATTATGTCCAATATTGTATTTAAAAAAAATAATAAAATATGGTGAAAAATTAAAAAAAAAAACATGTTTTTGGACTTTTACTTGAAAAATCTTTTACTTATCTACAAAAGCTAATGAAAAAAACTGCTAAATAGATTCAAAATTTTGTCCTGAGTTTAAAAACACCCAGTGTTTACATGCTTTATTGCTTTTTTTTGCAAGTTATAGGCCTATAAATACAAGTAGGAAATTGCTGTTTCAATATATATATATATTTTAAATGTATCAATAGTGACCTTGTAACACCGTTATCTGTCATAAATCCCTGAAACACACCTAACATGTACATATTTTTTTAAAGTAGACAACCCAGGGTATTCAAAATTGGGTATGTCCAGTTTTTTTTAGTAGCCACTTAGTCACAAACACTGGCCAAAGTTAGCATTTATATTTGTTTGTGTGTTAAAAATGCAAAAAACGCTAACTTTGGCCGGTGTTTGTGACTAAGTGGCTACTAAAAAAGGCTGAACATACCCCATTTGCAATACCTTGGGTTGTCTTCTTTTGCAAATGGTATGCCATCATGGGGCTAATTCTCATTCCTTGGCTACCATACGCTCTCAAAGGCAACCTAACCAATCCGACAAATTTCAATTAAAAAAAAAGTAAAATCAAGCCTTATATTTGACCTTGTAACTTTCACAAACACTATAAAACCTCTACATGTGGGGTACTGTTATACTCAGGAGACTTTGCTGAACACAAATATTAGTGTATCAGAACAGTAAAATGTATCACAGTAATAATATCCTCATTGAAAGTGGTGTTTGTTTGTGAAAAATGCAAAAAACTTCACTTTCACTGACAATATCATCGCTGTGATATGTTTTACTGTTTTGAAACACTAATATTTGTGTTCAGCGAAGTCTCCCGAGTAAAACAGTACCCCCATGTACAGGGTTTAGGGTGTCATAGAAAGTTACAGGGTTAAACACAGTGCTAGCAAATTAAATTATCTGGACTTTCGGCCTGGGTTGGCAGGCAGGTCCCTCAAATTGCAATCATTAAAATTACTTAATTAGGTAAAAATATTACATAAATACACATGTAGAATTTTAATATATATACATATTTATATATTTGACGTCTACGTGTATATTTATGAAATTATTTATGTAATTATGTATATGGACATGTGTATATTTCGTATTGTTTTTATTTATTTATTTATACATATATATATGTATCATTACATTCTAAGTATATTTTGATATAAATATATATATATATATATCAAAATACTGTTAGAATAAAATTGCATATATAAATATTTTTTTATAATTATTAAAAATTATTTTTATTTTTTGTTATTTATTTTTATTAACATATTATTTGTATTTTATAATAATATATATATACCATATATATAGCAATTATATATATATTGTATATATTCGTGTGTAATTTAAATATAAGTGTATTTTTATATTAATATACGTATATATAAATATAAAAATACACTTAATATGACATTATATATATGATACATATACATATATTATATATAGATATAATACATGTATATATATCATATATATATACACACATATTATTATTTTTTTTTTTACACTGATTTTACACTTTTTTTTTTTAACTTTATTTTTTTGATTTTTCACTTGCAGGGAGACTGCCTGTCAGCACAGACAGTCCCCCTGCAGGCAGATACACAGACACCTATTGCGGTCATGTGATCGAGTGATCACATGGCCGCAGGGTCCTGATCTGCCGAGGGGGGACTGCCCGGGCAGACAGGCAACCCCCCTGGACCGGGTGGAGCACTGATCGCCGCCGTGGGACCGACGGCGATCAGGTAAGTAGCCCCAGACCGTTATGACGGTTCAGGACCGTCAGCGGTCCAAACGCATGTTTTACCGCTGACGGTCCTGAACCGTCAGCGGTCCTGAAAGGGTTAAAGATCTGAACTATTTGCCTGCTGGGAACACTAAAAAATCCCTTTACAAATCCACTACAAAAAGCAATGGGTGTTTTAGTAACCTTATATAAAAGATCTAAAAAAAATAACCAACACCATCGGATACCTCTGAAAAAATCTGTAAATTACTTTTTAAAAACAACAAAGTAGTGTGGAATGGTAATGCATACGTGCATAACCGTTGATGAATAGCACCCAAATATAGAAAAATGTATTGCCTTATGTGTTAAAATATGGAACTTGGATGTAACAATCTTTAATTCTAATTCACTGCTTATATTTTTTCAAAGTTATATTGATAATCCTGCATTCAGGTATGTTTGTAACAAAACTGGGAATGAACCAGATATTTACAGACAGTGGAATCTGGTCATAAAACATAAATGAGGTTACTACAATCAGATGTCTGTATTGCTGAGCTTTGAAATATAAAAAGTATAGTAAATATATTTTTTTCGTACTCCGCTCTACATGCATAAGGTCTTTGTTTGTTAACTGTTTGTAGAAAAAAATATATATTTTTGGAAGTGTACTAGACAGTAAACAAAAAATACATTCCTTTTGCCTAGCTACTGCTAGTGCATGTACACAAACTTTGAGTTGGGAGATAAGCTGGGTCATTGTTCCAAGTGTGATACTTCTTACATGTTCAGTAAATACATTATTAATATACAGATAGCTTAATCAGTAGACATTAATGTGACGAAACCAACCTCGCCACTGAGAACTGGAGAAGCCTGGTTGCCCGCCTGCTGCCTTTGGACTATGGCCCTGGGAGATTGGGCCCTTTACAAACAGTATTCGGCCCTAACAGAGTGCATGTCACTCATTCTGGCCCTTTAAATACAGTGGGGCCATTCGGTACTTGCCCTGTGTGAGCAGTGATACCCCCCAGATAGCTATGCCATGGAGCTTATTCATATAATGAAAGACTATGGGAAAGACTTTGGCTCCATGGCAATTAAACTGTATTTGTGTGGTCTGCGTGCCATTCACCTAATAATGTGCACGCAGACCTGAGCTATCTGGGGATATGTTAAATGTCTGTGTTTAATGTATAAAAAGTGACTTTATGTATTTTAAAGAGTTTTATGTTGTTTTGCAACCATGTGGTTAATGGAGTCTGCCTCTAGTCCTGGATAATTAGATTTCCTCTCCAATTATCTCCAGGGCAGAAGGGAGGAAGCCAGGATGCATTGTGGGGATGTTTTACTTTTACTGTTTGAGCCAGAAGGAACAAAAGATACTTTTAGTAACTTTTTAACCCCTGGTCGGATTCATGCCATTTTTTAATATGTTGTTCCCCTGAATGGATTGATTGTGGATATGTATTTTTATGTGAATGTGATGTATGGTTTTAAAGTTATGAAAGTTGTGTAAAAGTATATTTTGAACTGTACACATAATGGGATTAAGTGTCACACTAAGGGGAGGGGATGTGTGGGAGGTAACATCTATGTTATTGGTTATTTTATGCCTCCCCCTGGGTGTGGCCTGTATGTGTACTCATGTAATAAAAACCAGGCTGGGTGCCCAGCACCTCAGACCACTGCTTGACCTTCAACACGGAGCCTTGTCTCGTTCTTGGGGGGATTCACTGTATGCTGTTGGAGATTTGACTGCTAGGAGTGTAAGCTGATGTCTGCTTTTCCTATTCATCTGCTAGCAGCTATTTGTGAGGTTCCAGCTGGAGTGCTACCTTAGTCACCTATATCCAGTTCGTGAGTTCTGATGTTCTGCAGTAGCTGTGCCTTTCTGAGGAAAGGGGATTATCGCCTAAACTGGGTTTTATCCTCTTGTATGCTGAAACGGTCCGTTACAATTGGTGGCAAGCGGCGGGATCGTTCCTACAGCCAGAAGGACAGCTACAGAACACCATTTCTTTGGATTTACAATTTGAGGGCAACGCATGTCTGAGTACAGCGACCCTGACAGCACCAGGATGGAACCAGCAGTGGAGTACAATAAGGGTGACATGGATGACCGGGATGCAATAAGGAAAGGCATCTGGTACCAGGCCCTGGATAATGTACAATACCAGCGGGGTGAGAGTCTCCCCAGTGAAGAGCAGCGGTTGCAGAAGCAAGTGGCCCTGCGGATGCCCTTCCTGGGAGAGCAGCCCCTGGAGGAATGGGTGAAGGAACTAGAGCACCGGGTATGGCAGGAGCTATGGCTGGAGGATGCCTACCAGGCGCTCTGGTGGTATATGGCACAGTATATACCCTGGACAGCCGAACATGACAAGCCAGAGGGAGAGGAGTTTGATGGTCCTGGCTTGTTATGGGAGTCCTTTGCAGAGCCTGGCTTCGGTAGTCCTGCGCAAACCAGACTGCAGGACATTTTCTATGAGAGGGAGGCTAGGCATGAGTGGGATGACCCCCATGAGGTAGAGCAAGACCTGGCTCACCTAGCAGCCCTGGAGTGGGAACTGGAGCAAAACTACCAAGATCTCTTCCGCTTCATTGGGAAGGCTCAGCAGGACAGTAAGGTGACAGACCCAGATCCAGACCCCTTCCGCTGGGAAGATATTGTAGAGATTTACTGGGAAGAACCCCAGGTGGCCTGTAGAGATGGGACCGAGGTCTCTCCACCGGCCCTGCAGGGAATTGGGAGCCCAGTCTCCATTCCCCAGCGGCAGGCTGAGTTACAGGGGGCAGAGGTAGTTGGTCCCACCCCCCAGCAGCAGAGTGATATGCCGGGAAGGCAGTGTGAAGTGCAGGGAGAGGAGAGCAGCGTCCTCCCTCCCCAGCGGCAGGCTGAGTTACAGGGGGCAGAGGTAGTTGGTCCTACCCCCCAGCAGCAGAGTGATATGCCGGGAAGGCAGTGTGAAGTGCAGGGAGAGGAGAGCAGCGTCCTCCCTCCCCAGCGGCAGGCTGAGTTACAGGGGGCAGAGGTAGTTGGTCCTACCCCCCAGCAGCAGAGTGATATGCCGGGAAGGCAGTGTGAAATGCAGGAAGAGGAGAGCAGCGTCCTCCCTCCCCAGTGGCAGGCTGGGTTACAGGGGGCAGAGGTAGTTGGTCCTACCCCCCAGCAGCAGCATGATTTTTTGGGAATTGGGAGCCCAGTCTCCATTCCCCAGCGGCAGTGTGAAGTAGAGGGAGAGGAGAGCAGCGTCCTCCCTCCCCAGCGGCAGGCTGAGTTACAGGGGGCAGAGGTAGTTGGTCCTACCCCCCAGCAGCAGCGTGACTTTTTGGGAATTGGGAGCCGAGTCTCCTTTCCCCAACAGCAGGACACTGTATTAGGAGAAGAGACAGTCGGTCTCCCTCCGCAGATGATGGAAGTATGCATGGGAGAGGAGCTTATTACCACCTCTCCCCAGCGGCGGATTATTAATGGGCAGAGTGTTCTATCGGGAGAGGAGCTTGTTACCCCCTCTCCCCAGCGGCAGTTTAATGTACCAGGGGGAGACTGTAAGCCCCCCACCGGTGCAGATGGGACCGTGGTCTCTGCACTTACCACACAGGGGGTAGGGATGGTCGGTCCTACCCCCCCACGACAGAACTATGTATCCAAGGGGGAGACAACCGGTCTCCCCATTCAGCAGCAGAGCTATGCAACGAAGGGGGAGACAATCCGTCTCCAGCAACCAGGCTCCAACCAGACTACTCCGGTGGTAGTGCTGGCATCAGGACAGAGTACCGCTGGTCTCTGCCCACTCAGCAACCCACCAAGGCAGCCTACCAGTCCCCTGCACAGCCGGGGTGAGGCACCTGGACATGGACAACTTTCTCCTCTACCCAGGTGTAGTAACCATTTATTGTGGGTGGGCTGTACTGATGTTTCTGCTTTGTGGGTGGGTTGCTGGACTAACAAGGGCACTGACCGGCAGGAGGTCAGGTACCCTGTTAGTCTTTTTGGAAAGGGGGAGAGATGTGACGAAACCAACCTCGCCACTGAGAACTGGAGAAGCCTGGTTGCCCGCCTGCTGCCTTTGGACTATGGCCCTGGGAGATTGGGCCCTTTACAAACAGTATTCGGCCCTAACAGAGTGCATGTCACTCATTCTGGCCCTTTAAATACAGTGGGGCCATTCGGTACTTGCCCTGTGTGAGCAGTGATACCCCCCAGATAGCTATGCCATGGAGCTTATTCATATAATGAAAGACTATGGGAAAGACTTTGGCTCCATGGCAATTAAACTGTATTTGTGTGGTCTGCGTGCCATTCACCTAATAATGTGCACGCAGACCTGAGCTATCTGGGGATATGTTAAATGTCTGTGTTTAATGTATAAAAAGTGACTTTATGTATTTTAAAGAGTTTTATGTTGTTTTGCAACCATGTGGTTAATGGAGTCTGCCTCTAGTCCTGGATAATTAGATTTCCTCTCCAATTATCTCCAGGGCAGAAGGGAGGAAGCCAGGATGCATTGTGGGGATGTTTTACTTTTACTGTTTGAGCCAGAAGGAACAAAAGATACTTTTAGTAACTTTTTAACCCCTGGTCGGATTCATGCCATTTTTTAATATGTTGTTCCCCTGAATGGATTGATTGTGGATATGTATTTTTATGTGAATGTGATGTATGGTTTTAAAGTTATGAAAGTTGTGTAAAAGTATATTTTGAACTGTACACATAATGGGATTAAGTGTCACACTAAGGGGAGGGGATGTGTGGGAGGTAACATCTATGTTATTGGTTATTTTATGCCTCCCCCTGGGTGTGGCCTGTATGTGTACTCATGTAATAAAAACCAGGCTGGGTGCCCAGCACCTCAGACCACTGCTTGACCTTCAACACGGAGCCTTGTCTCGTTCTTGGGGGGATTCACTGTATGCTGTTGGAGATTTGACTGCTAGGAGTGTAAGCTGATGTCTGCTTTTCCTATTCATCTGCTAGCAGCTATTCATGAGGTTCCAGCTGGAGTGCTACCTTATTCACCTATATCCAGTTCGTGAGTTTTGATGTTCTGCAGTAGCTGTGCCTTTCTGTAAAAAGGGGATTATCGCCTAAACTGATTTTAACCCCTCATATGCTGTAACGGTCCGTTACAATTAATATATTTTAATAACAGTATAATTGATCCAAGTGAGAGACGAGTGTTTTGATTGCTGCTGTGCCAATTGCACTTACACCACATTTCATAAAGTTTGACTGATTTTTTTTGTGTTAACGGTTTGTTTATGAAGGTAAACATAATAATTAAAAAAAAAATATGTATTTCTGCCTAGCTACTGCCAGTGCCTCTTTCAACAACTTTGAGTAGGAGACAGATAGACTGGGTAATTTATCCTGTTATTATACTGATTAGGTTACCAGGTTGTGCTTATCCACTGCCACTGACACACCAATATTGAATTACTGATTTTAAGTCTGACAGGTCTTTCTTTGTTACTATTACTAAATTTGGGTGGCACATAGGGTGCTCACTATGATTGCCTTGTTCCCTCCGGGTATCATTCATCACAACATAATAAAAGAGCCCACCCTATAAAAATATAATCATTATTTGTAATTCTTCCTATACAAAATATATAAAACAAAATCATAAAAATCAATATAAATATCTGATTATAGACCTGATTGGATATACATGAATGTATACATAACTTACTTAGCTGTGTTGTACGAACCCTACAGTCTCCTAACCGAACACTTAACTGAAAACCGGATTGACCAGGATCCGATTGCACTCAATGTCACGCACCCATCTCTCCAGTCTGTCTTTTGCACTGAGATAGACTCGCAGATCCAGGCAGGATTTGCTTCATTGTATACCATTACCTGAAAACACCCTCTCCTACTAAATCACCACCTCCCTCCAAACTAGTTCTTATCCCTCCCCCCTCACCTCCCACCATCAGTTGCGGAGGTGACCTTTTCAGGGACGGGGGTGTCACGCTTGAGTCGGATAGATTCCCCCTCCCCGTGTCAGATACCAATTGTCGATTCTAGTTTATCAGAAAGCATTTGATGTGTAGCTTGTTGCTAAGTTATAGTTTTGTTCGAATTGTGCTCAGTACTCACCACTTATTACTGCCTACCACTACCAGTGATAGGCTGCTTTGAAGCAAGGCCCCATAGTTCATAGCTAAAGGAGATAAAGTAACACAGGATGGTCGGGACGCAGACTGCGCATTGCTACTCTCAAGATAATAACCTTTAAAGCGGGGGGCGTGGCCTGACACTTAATGTGAACGGGCGCACTTGAGCTGAGCTCCCCACCGGCGGATATGAAACTGGACAAATACCGCACTCTCAGCTACAATATGGGCAACAAAAAGAGGCCACATCCTTCCCAAAACAGAAAAAATCAGAGACGAGGTATAGCTTATGGCGCTGAAGAAAAGCTGCTGGAACACACTAGTGGGATTTAATCACCAAAGTCCCACAGAAATAAAGAACACAGCGAATACCAGAAAGTGTGCAGCGCTATTAACAAATATACAAAAAATATGGTGTATTCACCCTATGTGCATATATATATATAAATTATATATTTTATTTAGAAAACTGGGCAGACTAGATGGGCCGAATGGTTCTTATCTGCCGTCACATTCTATGTTTCTATGTTTCTATGTTTCTATAAACGATAAATACCCAATGTAATGTATATCAGTGGGTTGTATATCAGTAGGTATCACTCCTATACATAAAAGATAAGAAAAGCCATAGCATAATACTGCATAGGTAAATCAATTCAATGCAGCAGTCTTTATGGTCTCACTCACATGAGTTGGAGCCTGTTATCACACTGGCTCAGGTAGTATCACTTTAAAAGAAGTCTTTCACCGGTTTCCAAACGAATGGAGCTTGATCCTCCCAAAGTATAATGGATAAGATAGGCAAACACCAAATAAGAATATAGCAAAAGTATCATTTATTACAAAAGCATATAAAATCTTACATTCAAGGTATTTTGATGCCAGCCACGAGCACAACGCGTTTCGACGTCACAGATACGGCTTCCTCAGGTGCAATAGTACAAACAAGCTCCCTCACTGTTTTAAAAGAAAATTTGGCGCGGAGAACGGGTACATACAACCCGCCCCCTTTGCACATAAACCAATCATATCAGTCTGTTCCTTTTATCGTTCGGGACTCCAATCTTGTTCCGGTCGGGTTCTTCCTCTTCTGCATCTATGCGTTCCACCGTTGGCACTTCCGGGTTCGCATGCGTTCCACTTGTAATACTCATGCGTTCCACCTCTTTCTGGTATTGTTTTCTCTCGATAATGACAACGTTCATTGTGGATAACTATCTACAATGTTTAAAACTTCCATGGCATTCAATTCAAGGTCCTTATATATAGATAGTCAGAAGTAACTCAGAGAAAGAGAGATAGGGGAGAAGCATATAAACATATAATTAATAAAAAATACCCCCAATCAATTAAAACATTATAAAAATATTATAAACTTATTAAATATAGTTATACATCTCAAAATCAATATTCAGGCCATTAGGAGAGAGGGTTTCCAGTTCAAAAATCCATCGCATCTCCGTTTTATTTAAGATTTTTATGTGGTCACCCCCTCTCCATGGCTTCAGTACCCTTTGTATCCCCATAAAGCGCAGATTTTTTATATCACCATTGTGAATTTGATTGATATGTGCCGATACGGCATGATTGAGAACCCCCTTTTGTGCGTTCCTAAGGTGTTCACAAATTCTAACTTTCAGGGGTCTAGTGGTGCGCCCTACATATTGCAGTCCACAACTGCATGTCAATAAATAAATCACATTATTTGAGTTGCTATATTCTTATTTGGCGTTTGCCTATCTTATCCATTATACTTTGGGAGGATCAAGCTCCATTCGTTTGGAAACCGGTGAAAGACTTCTTTTAAAGTGATACTACCTGAGCCAGTGTGATAACAGGCTCCAACTCATGTGAGTGAGACCATAAAGACTGCTGCATTGAATTGATTTACCTATGCAGTATTATGCTATGGCTTTTCTTATCTTTTATGTATAGGAGTGATACCTACTGATATACAACCCACTGATATACATTATATTGGGTATTTATCGTTTATATATATATATATGCACATAGGGTGAATACAGCATATTTTTTGTATATTTGTTAATAGCGCTGCACACTTTCTGGTATTCGCTGTGTCCTTCCCAAAACACTCCGGACCCGGGAACACAGAAAAATCCCGGCGGTCTGGACAAATATTTTTGCGACACGGTGAAAATACAGGGCGAGGGCCCAGATGAAGGCCTAAAGACACCATCTTCCCCTCACTGCCCCTCCCCAATCAGCCAGGAAGGCTCGGAATCACCTCCGGAATGCAGGATGGCGGACCTAAAAGAAATATTAAATAACTTACCATCCAAAGACGACCTGGCAGGCATGCTGTCCAAATTAGAATCCTCCATGCAGGACCAGATTTCCTCGCTGTCCACAGAGATCAGGCAAGTGAATAGCAGGGTGGGGGACCTGGAAGAAGATAGAGATCAACTTTATGACAGGATACAGGCCCTAGAACGCAATCAAGAATGCAGGGACACTAAACTCCTATACATTATGAGAAATACTGAGGACCTTGACAATAGGGGGTGTAGGAACAATTAAGAATAAGGGGATTACCAGAAACACAAGGAACCCCCGAAGATCTACATCTCATCCTGTAATCTCTATTTAACAAAATCTTACAGAGGCCTGAGGACACACCTATTCTACTAGACAGAGCGCTACTAGACAGAGCGCTGAGGCCGAAAAGCATTCCGCAGGACTCCCCCAGAGATGTGATATGCAGGGTACATTACTACTCTGAAAAGGAAGCCATCATGAGACATGCCAGAGACACTATGGAAATCATTTATAACAACACGAAAATACTGCTCCTCCCAGATCTGGCATGGCTAACTTTGAAGGGGAGAAGAACTCTGAGGCCACTTACACAGGCCTTACAACAGGCCAATATCAAATATCACTGGGGATTCCCTTTTTCGCTGACAGCATCCCATCAAGGAGTCCAAGCTACACTGACTTCGGCAATGGAAACAGAGGCCTTCACACAACGCCTGGGCATACCCAATGTAAATATTCAGGACTGGTACAAGCTACTAGAACCCAAACCGACTCAATCTCAGCCTCAAAGAACGAAAGGCCAAGCAACAGACCCAAGAAGAAGACCGACCTGGAAGACCCCTCCAGCATCTCCATTTCTGAGACCCAGGAGACCACCAATGACCCCGAGGAAGATAACCTGAGAGCAGAAGAAAAGACTCTTAACACTAGCACACTGACCACAGTGTATATATTCATTTTCTTTATCGGACTATCACTATCGAAATCACCCATCTCAAGGGCTCAGGAAGTGGTAATTATAAGCAATGGTCAAGAGTTCTATGTTACTGCAGATAGGATGGTAAAAATGTTTAGCAAATATCAATATTACTGCATGTTTAGAATATTATGCTTTGTAATGCTGCACCAAAGAAGTATATCTTAGGTCCAAGGGATATTCAAATCACAATACTGTAGGATGCAATTTGACACTGCTGAATTCCAGAATAATATAACCGATTAATTGTCCAGTATAGCGACGCAAAGTGTCATGCCTCCGCCTAAGGGGAAGCTGCCTAGTTGCAGAGGTTTCACAGCTGACCCGCACTTGAGTTAAACTTACTTTACACTTCATAATCAGACTCTAAACGTCCACGTTCCCACCAGACACAAACTAGGACCGAGAAAGGTCCTGAGCGGTACCCCAAAAATAGATTGGTTCCCCTGCGTCAGTAAATTCATCACCCCCGAACCAGTACATAACTACTGGACAAACTTGGGGAGCAGTACTGTCTCCTTTGTAGGGGTCTTGAACATCTTTTAACAACTATAATCCTATGTAACAACATTTTTCAAACCCCTAATATTCCACGAGGAAACAGCATCTCACACTGAGACTACCCCTCGTAGGACGCCAAGTTCGATATATACTCTAGTTCAAATTATAAATAGTTATTTTTCGTACAGTGTTATTTGTTTCAATCACCTGTGCTTTAATAGAATACCTAATACGTCCTAAGACATAAGAGTACTCAAAACAAGGCAACCTCCTACCCACGTACACACCACACACTTATAGCTCTAGATACGATCGCCACCACCCAACACTCTACGAAGTTCCTAGACTAGACGTTAGCTGGAACATGGGCTCGTTGAGATTATGCTCCATAAATGTTAGAGGGCTTAATACTCCAGAAAAAAGAAAAATGGTATTAACAGACCTAGTGAAAAATAAAGTAGATATAGCGTTTCCGGAAGAAACTCATCTAAGAGGCCCGGGGGCTCCACAACTTAAACACCCGAAATGTCAACAAGTTTATTATAACAATTACAATAAGAGCAAATCCAGAGGTGTGGCAATATTGATTGGGTCGAATGTACCTTTAACTTACTCCTCTCACCTATCAGATGATTCAGGTAGATTTCTCATCCTACAAGGAACCGTGGGGACAAACCAATTACTTTAGTATCCATATATCTCCCCAATAAACACCAATGCGGGGCGCGTAGAAAAATCATGAAACTCAACCCCAACCTACTCCAAACGAAAACAATTAAAGACTCGTTACGTAACTCAATCAAGCTTTACTTCCAAGAAAATAAAACCCCTGACACCTCCGCCTTTATTCAATGGGAAGCACATAAAGCAGTAATAAGAGGAGAACTAATAAAATGGGGAGCACAAATCAAACGGGAAAAAAACAAACAGATTAACGAACTCCATGACAAAATAGCACAACTAGAGGAGTCACATAAACTTAATATGACAGATGCAGTCTACTGCAAATTGATCGCCCTTAGGACAGAACTCAAACTATTATTACAAAATTAGGCAAGGAAAGCCATCCTATGGACGAAACATTTGTATTATGCACAGGGCAATAGATGTGGCAAATTGCTAGCACAAGCTCTGAAACAAAAGCAATCTCTCACTTACATCCCCAAAATCAAACGCTCAGACGAATCACTTGCATATACCACGGAAGAAATAGCTGATACATTCCATGCATATTACACCTCACTATACAACTTAAACGAGAAGGAATCTAACATAGAAGACCTGAGAAAATACTTAGAGAACAAATTTGATACAATTCTTCCCTCGCAGGCGACAAGATCATTAGAAGAGCCCTTTACATTAGACGAACTTAGACTAGCTTTGAAACAGACCCCACATAACAAAAGCCCAGGACCTGATGGGTTCTCAGCCTTGTATTATAAGATGTTCCAATCCGAGCTTAATCCGCACGTGCTAGAAGCAATAAACTCTATCCCACACCACAACCATATCCCGAGACAGGCGTTGGAGGCAACAATCACTCTATTACCCAAGCCGGGAAAGGATTTGGAGAAATGCACCAGCTATAGACCAATTTCCCTTATTAATGTAGATATCAAGATTTTTACTAAGATGCTGGATTCTAGACTTAAACCCTTTCTTCAAAGTCTGATCCACCCAGACCAAGCCGGCTTTGTCCCTGCTAGGGAAGCAAAGGATAACACATCCACAATTATAAATTTAATTCATTGCTCCTCACATACTCAGGCTCCAACACTACTCCTGGCAATTGTTGCCGAAAAGGCCTTTGACAGGGTAGACTGGGCCTTTCTCATAACCACACTGGAGACGTTGGGATTCGGTAAGAGATGGATCCAATGGATAAAAGCCAAATATTCTCTTCCCACAGCCCGTCTAATGGTGAATGGCCAACTTTCAAAACCATTCACGATCAGTAATGGCACTAGACAGGGTTGCCCGTTATCCCCCCTCTTGTTTATACTGTCTCTAGAGCCCCTGTTACAAGCTGTACGCCAACACCCCGACATACGAGGCATTAGGGTCCACCAACAGGAATACAAAGTCTCGGCCTTTGCAGATGATTTACTCTTCACTATTGAAAACCCGATACGCAGTTTACCATGCTTGCAAACGGTCTTAGAGGAGTATAGTAAAGTCTCTAACTTCAAAATCAATATTGATAAATGTGAAATTCTGAACATCAACTTATCCCCGGGGCAAGTACATAGCATACAAAACAAATACCCTTTTCAATGGTCGCACCACACCATCAAATATCTCGGTATCAACATAACCAATACACACAAAACTCTATATAAAGAAAATTTCCCTGAATTGCTGACAGCTGTCAAAAGGGACCTAGATAGATGGGACAAACCGCATTTTAGATGGATGGGACGAATAAACATCATATCCATGAATGTTCTCCCTCGCGTCTTATATTTATTGAACACTATCCCTATACACATCCCAATTGCCTTCTTCCGCTCACTCCAGTCAATGCTCACTACATTTATATGGGCGAAGAAACGTCCACGAATAGCTCTTAACCTACTAACTAAAGCAAAGGGGAAAGGGGGTTTGGGCTGCCCTCATATCCAAAATTATCATAAAGCAATAGACCTAGGGAGGATACTAGAGTGGTCAAGAGAGGATAACAATAAGGATTGGGTCCATATTGAACAAGCGCAAATATTAACGCCTCTTAAATATCTCCCCTGGACCATATATGCAGGTAAAGGGAACATACCAAAGGAATTACCCACTGTAGGAGCCACTCTTGAAACATGGTCAAAAATAAACCCACTGAGCAACTTCACACCAACGCCATCTCCTCTGTACCCGATCTCTCACAATCCCAAATTTCCACCAGGTAGGGATACAGTGAACTTAAGCAAGATCGTGCCTAGATCCAAAAATAGACTAGTAACATTAGGAGACTTGGTTACCAAGGAGGGACTATTACCCCAGTCTGATCTCGCGGGCACAACTCACCCAACACTAATTCAAACTTTCCAGTACCATCAGCTGAAACACTTCCTGTATAAAGAGGAACTTTTAAACTGAAACTCAATTTGAAGAGCTATGTACCACTCCGCCGAAAACCAAGATAATATCTAAGTGTTATCAATTGATACAAGAGAGTACAAACAGCTCCCTCCCCTGGTATACTATAAAAAGCCAACAATGTTTCTCAACCTCGATAGAAGAGAATCAATGGCCCATGATCTTCGTCAAAATGATGCAGTCACATTCTACTATAATCATACAAGAACCAAATTTTAAATTTCTTTCTCAATGGTATATCACACCCGTAGATGCCAACAAATGCTACACTAATAACTCATGCTTACATGAACAAGGTACATGCCAACACATATGGTGGTCCTACAATAGAGTATCTAGGTTCTGGAGAGAGGTGGCGGAAATCGCGGGAACGATCTGTGGCACATCAATTCCCGTTACTCCCGAATCACTCCTTTTTTATTGCATCCCCGTATATATATACACAAATTCCGAAGCACTCCATTGCTTTACCTTCTTACAGCAGCCAAGTTAGTAATTACAGGGTTTTGGAAAAATATTAAACGACCATCAAGGAGAGATTGGTTCATGAAGGTAGATAGTATCCATAGAATGGAAGAATTAAGGATGTCTACTCTAGGTAAAACACAGCTGTGTAAATCCTTGTGGGAACCATGGGTCACACGAACACACTCACATCAACGCAGGAGGAATACTGACAGGACGACAACCGTTATTATTAACACAATCGCACTAGGTTTTAATATATGTACGACGTTATGTAATGCTACTTTGTTCTTTATATGTAAATCTTCAACCTCATCGAAATGAATCCATAGACTATTGTTAACTTCATGTTTGTAACAACTATGTTCACTACAATGTTTATCTCATTAAGTACCAAATGTCTTTGACTTGTAACATTTCTATTGAAAATGCAAAAAAAAAAAAAAAAAAATAACCTTTAAAGCTAGGGGCTTAAGCACCCCAGAGAAGAGGTCCATAGGTTTAACTGATTTCCACAGGCTTGAGGCAGAGATTTTTTTTGTCCCAGAGACCCACTTCCACAAGGACTCGGCTCCGACACACAGGAATAGGAACTGCCCGATAGAATATTTTAGTAATTACTCAGTATCGAAAGCCAGAGGAGTGGCCAATGCAAAAACACAAACGGGAAGCCCGCACCACAATTTTATTAATGAAATTAAGACCTTAGAAGATAAACACTGCAAAACCAATTCCATGGAGATATACAATTCACTGACTGACAAAAGATCTGAGCTACTCACATTACTAAATTTACAAACTAAATTTACAAACATACTTACTACACACAAGGCGGAAAATGTGGGTGATCACTGCCCGAATCCCTGCAGACAGTCAGATAACACACTTTCATATCCTCAGTTAAACACCCAAATGGTACACGGACACCCATTATGCCGGAAATTATGACGGCATTCCAAGATCTTTATACAAAATTATATCATCTGAGGGAGGCCCCGCTACCCACTCAAGATGTTCAAGAGTTCTTCTCTAAGAGGATTAGAAAAACGATCCCACGGGAGGTAGCTAGGGCATGCGATAGCCCAATCTCACTACAGGAGGTCCGACAAACCATCACAGCTCTACCATTAAGTAAAAGGCAAATACTATAGGACCATGCAACAAGTCTTAGCAACACCTGTTATGAATACTCAGATAGCGCCGACTCTGCGTGAGCCGACAGGGGAGATCCGGAGATCTCCGGTGAAGTCCTGGGGAATAAAGTGTGGGAACTCTTTTCCCACCTCCCCAAAAAAATAATATACACGTGTGTGTGTGTATATATATATATATATATATATATATATATATATATATATATATATATATATATATATGCGTGCACACACAGACTGACACATACACAGACACCCACACACCTACAGACACACACCCATACACACACACTCACAGACACACACACACATTCAGACACACACACTCTCAGACACACACACTCTCAGACACACACCTACATTCACAGACACACTTACAGACACACATACATACATTCACAGACACACTCACTCACAGACACACACACATTCAAAGACACACTCACTCACAGACACACAGACACATTCACAGACACACTCACTCACAGACATATACACACACACACACATACACACATTCACAGACACAATCACTCAGACACACTCACTCACAGACATATACACACAGACACACACACACACATACACACATTCACAGACACAATCACTCAGACACACTCACTCACAGACACATACACACAGACACACACACACACATACATACATTCACAGACACAATCACTCACAGACACATGCATACAAATTATTATTTTTTTAATAAAAAAATGTCCACCCAGCCTCCCTACCTGGAGTGCTGGCGTGGACTTGTCCCTGGGGTCCAGTGGGTCGGTCAAGCACCGGTCTCCACTCAGCCGCGGCGAGGGAGCTGTGTGCTCTCTGCTTCCTCTCGCCGCGTGGGCTGTCTGCTGTAGCTGGGAGCCGGAATATGACGTCATATTCCGGCTCCCGGCATAAGCAAACAGTGCGCGGTGAGAGGAAGCAGAGAGCACACAGCTCCCTCGCCGCGGCTGAGTGGAGACCGACGCTTGACCGGGGGGTGGGGGTCCTTCACCACCTGCCCCCCCCCCCCCATGACAGGGGGAACATATGGGGAGGAATGGGGAGCTGAGTGCCTGCAGGAACAGCGTTCCTGCTCAAATAAAAGTGCAGGAACGCTGTTCCTGCAGGACTCAATACATAGGCGTGCCACGGGGATTAGGGTGTGCCCAGGCACACCCGGCACACCCCGTGCGCACGCCTATGCCAATTATATATAGTCTCAGGAATGATGACATCAAGGAAGCCATTAAAATGGCACTTAATAAATGTTTTTTTTTACAATAAAACTATAGGAACACATTGTCAAAAAAAAAACATCAGATATTTTCGGGATAATATTGTACTACATATAATAGAACATTTAGTGTGATTTAATTGTGTGCATATTAATGAGTTTAATTGTATGCATATATATCAAATAAGATAAACAAATTAGTGGTGCTTCAGAATGACAGCCAGCCCTGATATTCCCTGTTTGGTAAAATGTTTGGAATATACTTAACAGTAGTAATTAAAGGTTTATAAAGAAGACTAATATTATAGGATTTTGTGTAACAAGATTTACAAACTCCTGAGAGTTCCCTTATTTCCTAACAAAAGTTTTTTTTTTCCACATTTAAAGTTTAGTATTAAATAGCTGCACTGTTTAAGGCGGTGTTTCCCAACCCAGTCCTCAAGGCACACCTACCAGTCCAGGATTTAAGGATTACCCAGTTTTGTCTAAGGTGTTTTTTCTTTTTTTTCTAAAAACACCTTAGACAAAACTGGGTAATCCTTAAATCCTGGACTGGTAGGTGTGCCTTGAGGACTGGGTTGGGAAACACTGGTTTAAGGCATACCAGAATAATTTTAGATACCAGCAGTTGATTCTAGACATATAATTAGTGTGCATGACATAGACAAAATTCCATAAGAGCACAATGTTTTAATAATCTGTAATTCCAAAACTATCTACATAGTAGTGGCAGCCAATGATCTGTTAACAATGTCAAATTGATCACAATCACACCTGTATGATGTCTTTCTACAATGTTGACATTTTCGAAATAGGACTCTATACCTTACCCGAACTGAGAAGTTTCACACATATTTATGAGATTAAATCGTTATTTTCTTTAATTAGCCCATTAACTTTTTTTCTCTTTACATTAGTGAGACCATGAAAATGGTCTGACTCTATGATACATGGATTAGTTTACTTTATTTACACCAAGCGTTGACAGACACTTTGCAAAGTTATGCTTTAAGGGACAAAATATGGTGGAAGCATCCCATTTGTATTTAACAAATGATAGAGTTGTAATGTAAATTATTCACCCCCATTGAAAACCATGGCTATAGTCAAAATGTACAGACTTTAAGCAGTTTGCAATGAACAAATCGAACAGAAGCAATTGATATAGTTCAACACAACAAATACTTCAAGTGGTTTCTCCACATTCAACTGAAAATGCAACTTATAATGACTTTTCCAGCCTCAGAATTTTCAACCCCTTCATGGCAAGCATCTTTAGTATTTAGTAGAGCACCCATTTGCTGTTATGACTAGAGTTGAGTGAACCCGAACTGAAAAGTTTGGGTTCGTACTGAACATTAGGTTTTTTGGACCCCGGACCCAAACACGGACATATCACTGTATGTTCGGGTTGGAGTTCGGTGTTCGGCGATTTAATGGCACATTTTCAAAGGCTGCAGGGCAGCCAATCTACAAACATTTGACTTGTGTGCCCTTAGAAGCCATCACAGCCATGCCTACTAATGGCATGGTTGTGATTGGCCAGTGCCGCATGTGACCCAGTCTCTATATATAAGCTGGAGTCGTGTAGCGCCGCACGCACATGCAGTCTTATTAGTGTAGGGAGAGGATGCTGCCGCTGATAGGGACAGCTTAGGAAATAATTCTGCAAACTAGTACATTGGTGGGGTGGGGTGCACTTCATGTGGAAGCTTCAAATACCGCGTTTACATTGAAGTTTTAAAAAGTAAATTTTTTGGGTGCTAAAAAGAACACCCATTACATTAGTGGGGTAGTACATTAGTGGGGTGCACCTCATATCTGAGAGTCAAATAGAAGCGTCAAATTTTGGGTCCTAAACTGCTAAATAGTATTTAAGCGATATCTGAGAGTCAAATCGAAGCATCTAATAGTGTGCTTACAGCGCAGTGGTAAACATTCTTAATTTTTGGGTGCTAATCTGCTAAATAGTACATTTTGGGGCGTGAATTTCATATCTGAGAGTCAAATAGAAGCGTCTAATAGTGCGCTTACTGCACAGTGGTAAACATTCTAATTGTTGTGCTGCTAAACTGCTAAATAGTAAATTTTGGGGCCTGTTCTTCATATCTGAGAGTCAAATAGAAGCGTCTAATAGTGTGCTTACTGCGCACTTGTAAACATTCTAATTGTTTTGCTGCTAATCTGCTAAATAGTACATTTTGTGCTAAATAGTACATATTAAAGACACAACTACAAAGTTAAAAACCAAACACCAAAACTATGTGCCAGGCAATCTACCTGTGCATGGCTAGTGTGATACAATAAGTCTACATCTTAAAAATGGATATAGACAAAAAATGGGATACAGCTGAATAACTAGAAAAAAAAGAATATAAAACACATAGTGAAGTACATTAACAATAATTGGATTTAACCCACAAAGATTGCACTCACGAGATGGTGTAGGGTAATGCGCCTTTAAGCCCACACTGGGCTAAAATGGTATTTGCCTTCCACGGATAGGTTGCTCTGTCTTTCACAGGAAATGGAAGAATCAGTAAAATTATTAAAAATAACTGCAATCTAATAATTTTACTGATTGAATCTTTCAAGGCTATTTATTG
The DNA here is from genome assembly GCF_036172605.1 of Pelobates fuscus. Classification (NCBI taxonomy): domain Eukaryota; kingdom Metazoa; phylum Chordata; class Amphibia; order Anura; family Pelobatidae; genus Pelobates; species Pelobates fuscus. The sequence continues at coordinate 410,332,835 of NC_086319.1, read as the reverse complement.
CCTTTTGAATAAAGAAAAATATTTTTTACATTTCAACTGGCATTCTTCCATTTCCTGTGAAAGACAGAGCAACCTATCCGTGGAAGGCAAATACCATTTTAGCCCAGTGTGGGCTTAAAGGCGCATTACCCTACACCATCTCGTGAGTGCAATCTTTGTGGGTTAAATCCAATTATTGTTAATGTACTTCACTATGTGTTTTATATTCTTTTTTTTCTAGTTATTCAGCTGTATCCCATTTTTTGTCTATATCCATACTTATATTTGAGGTTCGTTTGGGGGAAACCTCTTGGGAAGCTGTATCCACCTTATACGCAGTTAAGTACCTCGGCATATTCCTACCATTAAGTTGGTTAGGTGTACTTGTGTATATATATTTTTTTGTGTGCATTTTTTTCATTTTCATACATATACATCTTAAAAATGCAATAACCCACAGAAGATGGACGAGAATTTTTTTTTTTGCAAATGGAACTTTGATTCGAATTTATAACATCGGTCACTTGTAATATTGTTTCACACCTACAACACTTGTTATACAGATCTAAGTGATAGAAAACAGATTGATATTTTCTACACTAGAAACTACCAGATAACAAGCTGCTATATTTAAACCAGTGATCAATAGCTCAGAGGTACTTAAACAATATTGTAATTCTGGGGCAATACCCTCACAAGTCAAACTGAGAGGTCAGTTTATACGGAAAACTGTTGCCTAAATACAATTCTAAAACAATTTCCATATGCCCTTTGCAGACTTAACATGCTGGAAAAACACAGGTGGTAACTGCTGTGGCTTTCTGCAGTGTGCATCCCGGCAAGGAGGGCAGAGTTGAGGAGTGGGTGGAAGATGATGTGGAGGATGATGAGGTCCTAGACCCCACATGGAATCAAGGTCATGCAAGTGATGTGTGCAGTTTAGAGGAAGAGGCGCTGGTCGCACAGAGGCACCAGCACAGCATAAGAGGGAGCAGGGTGCAAAAGTGGAGCGGCCATCCCATAATGCTCGTTGGCATGTATTAGCTTGAGAATCACCATGGTAGGCACAAAAACTGGCATTAAAAGTTGATGTGGATGACATCCGCATGCAAAGTCGCCGCCACGGGGATGAGCGATTTGCCCGAGGTTCTCTAGAGTCAACAAAGTTCCTGCGCAACTCAAATGTCAACAGCTACTCTGCGGAACAGAGTTGGCTTTTTTTTATATGTCCCAATATTTTGGGGGCTACCCCAATAAAAAAAAATAAAAAATAAAAAATATATATATATATATATATATATATATATATATAAACAGGGTTGGCTACCTCATTATCCTCCTCCACCGCCACGGTCACCGCCTCCTCAACCTATGGGTCAATTACTATAAACTGTATATAATGTAAACATTAGCAGAGGCTTGTGAAGGCCTTTTCTCCATGCATCAGGAGTTGAGCATTTCTCCATGCATCAGGACTGCAAGAAATGCAGCGCAGGCCGCAAATCGTTCTTGCTTACACCTACACTGCCACGGTCACCGCCTCCTATGGGTCACTTAGTATAAACTATGCACACAATAGCAGAGGCTTGTGAAGGCCTTTTCTCCATGCATCAGTAGTTGAGCTCAGTTTGAACAATGAAAGAGACTACCCTGCACTCCAACCCACTCTCAAATGGATAATTCTGGTGATCCTTTCTGACAGCCATGCTTTACATTTTGATTACTGTTCTTCCAAAGCTAAAATCAAAGATTCCATCTAGTGGCATTTTATGTCTCAGTTGTATTTTTAATTTTTAGGTTATTTTAAGTGATTTCCCTATCCACATTTGTTTGCAAGGCACTTACCTCCATTTTACTTGCTTTTGCAGCTCTCTAGCTCTTTCCAGGAGTTTTTTAGAGGCATTTTTGTAGCCAAAGGTTCGGGTCCCCATTGACTTCAATGGGGTTTGGGGGTCAAGTTCGGGGTCAAGTTCGAGCCCGAACCCGGGACTTTTTTTCAAAGTTCGGCCGAACCCTCTGGACCCGAACATCCAGGTGTCTGCTCAACTATAGTTATGACCTGATGCAAATGAGCCAAACACCTTCTCCAAATCCCACTAGAGATGTTCTATGGGGTTCACGACAGGTGACTGTGTCCACAGTAGAATTGTCCATGACTTCTTCTGCAACCAAGTGTTGGTGGAATTTAAAGTATCCTTGGGATCATTGTCTTGTTGGAAGGTCCAATGATGCCTAAGCTTCAGCTTCCCACAGATGTCATTAAGTTTTCTCTTAGGATTTTTGCTGATACTTCACTGAATCCACCTTGCCATTTTGTCTTCCTCCAGACATACATAAAATTGCAGCTTTGTTACATCACACATTTTGAGCATATTGGAGCTGGCTTTTCTGGTGTTTTTGTTTCAGTTGTGGTGTACATCTCTGGGTTCTGGCATGGAAACCTGCGTATAGTATGTGCCTTACTGTGCTCACCGAAACCATTGAGTGCCTGTTGCCACCAAAACTTGCTGCAGGTCTTTTGCAGTCACTCAAGGGTTCTTCACAACCTGCCTTTTCAGAAATCTGGTTGCAGCCATTGATAGCTTCCTTTTTCTGCACTGTCCAGGTAGTGCAACCACTGTTCCTTCAACTTTGAACTTGCAAACTATGCTTGCAGCAGTGTCTCCAGGAACATTCAGTGCCTACGCTATCTCTTTGCATCATGTTCCTTGTTTGTGAAGGGCAATGATCTCTTAACTTATAGGACCATTATTTGACATAGCCATCTTTTTAATATGCAATCAAATGTGACACTCAATAAACCTCTAGCCAGCTCAGGTATTTCAAGTGTTCCTGCTCAAGCACACCTAGTGCAACTAATGAAGCCCCTGATTAGCTGCATACGTTGTGCTTGAGACAACACCTATTTTACATACTTGTGCTATTGTATGGGATTATTTTCAGGGAGTTATATAATTTTGTGACTGGAGAAGTCATTATAAGTTGCATTTTCAGTAAATTTTGGTGTAATCACTTGAAGCATTCATTTTGTTGATTTGTTTTATTTGTTCATTGCAAACAGCAGAAAGTCTGTACATTTCAACAATAAACCTGACTTTCAGTGGGGATGATTACAACTGAATATATATGTATGTATTTTGTAGTATGTCATTCTAACTGTCCACATATGTTTATTCCTATTATGAATGTGATGTTAGATAAGCAGCATCAGTTGTTTTAAGTGTTAAACTCAGATTGATTGATATTGCTTCAGACCTGAGGAAGAGAGTAAAACTAATTCTGATAACCCAATCTGATAGAGTTTAACAACTAAACAAGGTAACATATAGAGAAAAGAGAACTAAACCCAGGGCTGGACTGGCCCACCGGGATACCAGGAAATTTCCCGGTGGGCCGCGGCACCTGGGGGCTGCTGGGGGCAATATATGTGCCACCGGGTGGCCGGTCCGGTGGCACACACTTTGCGGGGGCCGGCCGGCCCGCAGGCGGCCGCATTGCCCGCTGCAGCCTCGCCGGTCCGGCGGCACACCTAATGCTGAGGGCTGAAGGGGGAGGGAGGAGCATGTCTCTCTACCATGCTCCCTCGCGGTTCCCACAATCCCCAGCAGCATCCGTGCTGGGGATTGTGGGAACCGCGAGGGAGCATGGTAGAGAGACATGCTCCTCCCTCCCCCTTCAGCCCTCAGCATTAACAGTGCTGCCGGACCGGCGAGGCTGCAGAGGGCAATGCGGCCGGCCCCCTGACTCCTCTCAGGTGGGTGGGGGGATGGAAGTGGGGGGGGGTGAAGAGAGAGAGAGAGAGAGACAGACAGGGGGTGGGGGTGAAGAGAGAGACAGACAGGGGGTGGGGGTGAAGAGAGAGACAGACGGGGGGGTGAAGAGAGAGACAGACGGGGGGGGGGTGAAGAGAGAGACAGACGGGGGGGGGTGAAGAAAGAGACAGACGGGGGGGTGAAGAGAGAGACAGACAGGGGGGGTGAAGAGAGAGACAGACAGGGGGGGTGAAGAGAGAGACAGGGGGGGTGAAGAGAGAGACAGAGGGGGGGGGTGAAGAGAGAGACAGAGGGGGGGGTGAAGAGAGAGACAGAGGAGGGGGGGTGAAGAGAGAGAGACATAGGAGGGGGGGTGAAGAGAGAGACAGAGGAGGGGGGGTGAAGAGAGAGACAGAGGAGGGAGGGGTGAAGAGAGAGAGACAGAGGAGGGGGGGTGAAGAGAGAGACAGAGGATGGGGGGGTGAAGAGAGAGAGACAGAGGAGGGGGGGTGAAGAGAGAGACAGAGGAGGGAGGGGTGAAGAGAGAGAGACAGAGGGGGGGGGTGAATAGAGAGAGACAGAGGGGGAGGGAGAGTGCCACAGGGAAAGGAGGGAGAAAGAGACAGAGGGGGTGAATATAGAGAGAGAGACAGGGGGGGTGAATAGAGAGAGAGACGGGGGGTGAATAGAGAGAGACAGAGGGGGAGGGAGAGTGCCACAGGGAAAGGAGGGATAAAGAGACAGAGGGGGAGAGTGAGACACAAGGGGAGAAAGAGGGGCGAATAGAGAGAGACAGAGGGGGAGGGAGAGTGCCACAGGGAAAGGGGGGAGAAAGAGACAGAGGGGGGAGAGTGAGACACAAGGGGAGAAAGAGGGGTGAATAGAGAGAGACAGAGGGGGAGGGAGAGTGCCACAGGGAAACTCTAGCCCTGGAGCTACGGGCTAGAGTTCACTCTCACCACTGCGACCACCAGGGATTCCTGGTGGTCCAAGTGGTGAGAGTGAACTCTAGCCCCATACAAACACTGCCCACACACACCATACACATTCACACACTGCCCCCCCCCCCCCATACACACACACAGACCCCCATACACACACAGCCACCCATACACACATTGCCCCACGCACCCTACACACTGAACCCTCACACATTGCACCACTGCTCCTATACCCTACTACAGCCCCATATCCCAGCAGACCCCAGGTAAGTTGTCAAACTGTACTTAAACGGTTTGACTACTTACTCTGGGAGCGGGTCCCGGCACTCCTGGCACCATACCCACTACACAGAGCAGTAGTGGTTATTGTGCATGGATTATTTCTTTAAATAATCTATAGGTGCCCCTCCTGAGATCAGGCATCAGGCTCTGGATCCGCCACTGATTTATATTATATATATATATATATATATATATAATTATGCCTATTATATTTACACATATATTAATGTACATTTATATATGCATAATACACTAAGAAATGTCATTGATATGTAATAAGCAGATATTGGCCCAGTCTTGTTGCTAGGTGCATAATCCAGCACAATAACATATTTAACAGTTATTTTTTACAGTTGTGCCCTACATACATTCACCATTTCAGTCCCATTACCAAGCTTTCCTTAATATGTCATGGTAGTTGGACTGAAACATTGGTTATATGCAAAGGCACGTCTGCTTAAAATAAATCTGCACTCTTTTTTTTTTAAGCCTATATGTGCTTTTTTCACGTTGGAGTAATCATTTTTTATTTTAAGTTCTCTTTTCTAACTCTGTATCTGCACACTATGCTGGCGCGACGCATTATGGGGCTGGTAAATAATTTTTTTCCTGGGCTGCTTTTAATTCCCAGTCCGGCCCTGACTAAACCTACTGAAGTACACAGTCAAGGGCACTAGATCTATTCTTACAATAGATTTAACCATCTCATCAGGTCAACTAAAGATGAGGATTTTCGGGGGGTAACCTATATGAGAGAGAGACGCAAAACTGTAACAGAAATGTCAAAATCAACTAGAAAAAGAAGGAGGATCCTAGAAGAAAGGGAACTAGAGGAGGAGATACTGTGCATAAAAGAAAGGAGAGACAGGAACCGACTCTAAAACTAAGTGGTGAATTTAACTTAACTAAAAGAATACTAAACACTCCACATACTAAACTGCTGGGAAAAGTTTTAAATTTCCCCTACTAAACTTCTCGATAGATTAAACGTTTATATCGACTTGAATATATTTAAGAGAAAATTATGTTTAAAGAACTTTTTTTCAGAAACAACCTATGAGTTCTGAGCCATGTAGGAAATACAACAAAGTTAAACATACAGATTTAAGAGGTACCTCTACCTTTTTCTCAAAACACACGATTAAATATGAATTAATTAAATAGCTACATTTGAAAAAATGGTAATGTGAGATATTCAGAAGATTAAAAAAACAAACCCATATGAATATAACTTATGTCAAGAGGAAAGGGAATGATACACTAGTGATAAAACTGGTGGATAAAGGTGAAGGGAAAGTGTTGATGGAAAAGGAAGACTACATAATCTTTTATACTCCTGGGAGATAACCAACCTTTAAATAACTACCTTGGAACCCAACGAGTGAGATAAAAATAAGCTACAATACATTTTTAGATAAATGAAAAGCTTAAGGTATTTTAAATAAGACGGACTTTTACTTTTGGAAACAACACAGAGAAAGGTGTGGAAATCGGTGGCGCTTATAGATATAATATAGAACAATTTCAAAAAGCTGCTATAAAACACTCATGAGGGTACTCCAAAAAACACTCTCCACATGCAAAAAACGAACAATGAATCTCAAATGGGTCAGTGTAAACACCTTCCCACTATTGGTAAGAGTGTAGCACTAATAGGTGTATATTCACAGTGCTCAAGAATACAAATGTACACTTACCACTCAGGGTAGTACCAAAAAGTAGACATATAAAGGAAAAAACACAGAAAGCATGCATAGGGTAATAACGTAAAGCCTGTATTGAAGTGGATTTAAATGTATGCAGATAAACTCACATTTATTAGAGCCTTTTATGTGGGTATAGGCTCTAAACACTTAAGTAAACCGGAAAACAGGACATCAACAGAATACCAATTGAGAAAGCCAACGGAGAAGGCGAAACGCGTCTTGGTAGAACAGGAGAGGAAGGACTTCGGCACATATTGTATTTATCTATATTTTTTATCACTATTTGATATTTTAATCTTCTTTTATTTTATTTGATACAATAAATTTTGTGTTTGAATATACTCACCTCTATCTTGAATTTCTGGATCCGGTTAAGGGTAGTGTCACCCTCTATATTAGACACATATACCATTTATACTTAGTTCCAGTTACTAAAAGGCTCTTAAAAAGGTGAGCACTTTTTCTTTTCACCTTAAAGAGATATTGCACTGCATGCTAAGAGTTAAACAATCTGCACCCAGAAGTCTGTTTGTTTCTCTTTTTTCTTGGAGTCTTCACCTTGATTGAAAGGAGGGAGGAAAAAAGCAAGCAGAATCAATACGGTCTCGCTGCCTACCTTAAAGGCACGGATACTTAAGTGTTTAGAGCCTATACCCACATAAAAGTCTCTAATAAATGTGAGTTTATCTGCATACATTTAAATCCACTTCAATACAGGCTTTACGTTATTACCCTATGTATGTTTTCTGTGTTTTTTCCTTTATATGTCTACTTTTTGGTACTACCCTGAGTGGTAAGTGTACATTTGTATTCTTGAGCACTGTGAATATACACCTATTAGCGCTACACTCTTACCAATAGTGGGAAGGTGTTTGCACTGACCCATTTGAGGTTTTTTGTTCGGACTTTTACTTTTTAACTGCCACCTATCCAAGAATTCCGTTTTTTATTATCTCCCAAAAATCCATACGAAGAAATCCCGTAGCAGACCAATTGACTCAAGAATAGGATCAATTTCTAGCAGGCTCTCTCAATATATTGACAAGTGCCTGCAACTGGCCGTACAGAGATACCCTAATCACCTCAAAGATTCTCTTGTTTTATTAGAAATGTTAAGGGACTATAGTTGGAAGGATGATTACTATCTGTTTACAGATACATGACAACAGGGGTAGGCGACCTTTGGCAATCCAGATGTTGTGGACTACATCCCACATAATGCTCTTACACCTATAATGCTGGCAAAGGATCATGGGAGGTATAGTCCAAAACATCTGGAGCGGCAAAGCTTGGCTGTGCCTGCACTACAATATAGATACACTATAATAAGTAATGAAAAGGGATGTCAAACTACAATGTATGTTTTAGAGCATTTCCAGGATTTCCCTCAAAGTCAAATTAATTTTATTATTAACGGATTTTATTGATTCTTTCCAATAATTACTTGTTTTATCTTCAGATCTGTGAAACAGCTATGGGCACCAGCTTTGCACCCAGTTGAGAAAACTTGTTCATGTCTCTATGGGAACAAAAACTAATTCATGAAAAATATGACTGGGGTGCAAATCTGGTGCTATATCACCATTACATAGACCATATATTTTTGATTTGGAAGGGAGGTGATATCCCCCTTGGGACTTTTTTTTATCATTCCTGAATAATAATGATTGGTGAATAAAATTAACTACTAAGTGTAGTAAAACATCAGTGCATTTTCTGGATCTTGATATTGATATTAAGGATAGTACAATAAAAACGAAAACATATGTAAATAAAATTGACGTTAACATCTACATGGATGAGAGTAGTTGTCATTTTTCCCAGTAGCTGCTAAATGTCCTGAAGTCCCAATTTCTAAGGGTAAAACATAATTGTACAGATGATGAGGTATTTCAAGCACAAGCCCTTAACGTTTTAAATGATTTTAAAGAAAAGGGTTAAAATAATACAAGTTCAGAGAATGTATACCAGAAAATGAACTTAGAAACAAGAATGGAACTTTTGAAAGAAAAAGAAACAATTAAATCAACAAAGGAAGAGGCAATATCTTTTATAAGTGACTTAAATTGTAAAAGCCACTCTATATAAATAATATTTAAAACAACTTGCCCATTTTAAGAGAAGTTGAAACTTTAAACTCCATATTTCCAGATAAACCAATTATCAGTTTAAAAAGCACCTTAGTACACAGCCATTTGACAACTCAGGGATTTTTAGGTGAATCAACAGGGGACTTGAACCAGGGAACTTCACAGTCCTGGTCCTGCTTCCTACCTCTGAGCCACAGCAGCTTTATACCATGACAAGTCATTCTGGTCCTGTTCATCCTGGCATGTCTACTAACCTGGGGGCTGTACCTTGACACTGGCTGTGCTCCACCTGACCCTGATCAGACATCAGCAGTGTATTTAAACTCAGCATCGCCCTGTGCTCAGTATCAAGTCTTTGATCCTGTTGTGTGTTTCGTACCAGTGTTCCTGTCGTCTGATCTACTACTTATTATTGACCCTGGCTTCTGACTACATTTACTCTGACCTCTGGCATCCCTTGACTTCGGCTACTCCTCATTGTTCCTGTTCTCTGGCATCCTTTGACCTCGACTATTCCCTGACGATCCTGATGCTTAAGTCCTTGCCTGTCCTGCTACTTGGTACTTCATCCTGCACAGACCCTCAGGCCAGGTGAATTCTTACCTGACCACCTTGGCCTGTGGCTATCTGCAAGGGTGAGCAACATTTCTGTGCTACAGACTCCCAACTCAGGTAAGACCCTGACATATCTGTGAAACTGTCTCTAAAAATAGGAATAACAGTTGGGGTGTTCATAGATAGAGACAGGAGTGGATACTATTAGCATCTATTAATTGCTCGCTAGACCGGATAGAGGAAAAGAACATGGAAAATTCTTATACAGTCAGGTCCATAAATATTGGGACATCAACACAATTCTAATCTTTTTGGCTCTATACAACAACACAATGGGTTTTAAATGAAGCAAACAAGATGTGCTTTAACTGCAGACTTTCAGCTTTAATTGAGGGTATTTACATCCAAATCAGGTGAACAGTGTGTATATGTGCCTCCCACTTTTTAAGGGACCAAAAGTAATGGGACAGATTAACAGTCACAAATCAAACTTTCATTTTTTTAATAATTGGTTGCAAATCCTTTGCAGTCAATTAAAGCCTGAAGTCTGGAACGCATAGACATCACCAGATGCTGGGTTTCATCCCTGGTGATGCTCTGCCAGGCCTCTACTGCAACTGTCTTCAGTTCCTGCTTGTTCTTGGGGCATTTTCCCTTCAGTTTTGTCTTCCTCAAGTGAAATGTATGCTCAATCGGATTCAGGTCAGGTGATTGACTTGGCCATTGCATAACATTCCACTTCTTTCTCTTAAAAACCTCTTTGGTTGCTTTTGCAGTATGCTTCGGGTCATTGTCCATCTGCACTGTGAAGCGACGTTCAATGAGTTATGAAGCATTTGGCTGAATATGAGAAGATAATATTGCCCAAAACACTTCAGAATTGATCCTGCTGCTTTTGTCAGCATTCGCATCATCAATAAATACAAGAGAACCAGTTCCATTGGCAGCCATTGACACTACCACCACCATGCTTCACTGATGAGGTGGTATGCTTTGGATCATGAGCAGTTCCTTTCCTTCTCCATACTCTTCTCTTCCCATCACTCTGGTACAAGTTGATCTTGGTCTCATCTGTCCATAGGATGTTGTTCCAGAACTGTGAAGGCTTTTTTAGATGCTGTTTGGCAAACTCTAATCTGGCCTTCCTGTTTTTTAAAGCTCACCAATGGTTTACATCTTGTGGTGAACCCTCTGTATTCACTCTGGTGAAGTCTTCTCTTGATTGTTGACTTTGACACACATACACCTACCTCCTGGAGAGTGTTCTTGATCTGGCCAACTGTTGTGAAGGGTGTTTTCTTCACCAGGGAAAGAATTCTTCGGTCATCCACCACAGTTGTTTTCCGTGGTCTTCCGGGTCTTTTGGTGTTGCTGAGCTCACCGGTGCGTTCTTTCTTTTTAAGGATGTTCCAAACAGTTGATTTGGCCACACCTAATGTTTTTGCTATCTCTCTGATGGGTTTGTTTTGTTTTTTCAGCCTAATGATGGTTTGCTTCACCGATGGATCTCATATTCAGAGTTGACAGTAACAGATTCCAAATGCAAATAGCACACTTAAAATTAACTCTGGGCCTTTTATCCGCTCCTTGTAAATGGGATAATGAGGGAATAACACACACCTGGCCATGGAACAGCTGAGCAGCCAACTGTCCCATTACTTTTGCTCCCTTGTAAAGAGGGAGACACATATACAAACTGTTGTAATTCCTACATGGTTCACCTGATTTGGATGTAAATACCCTCAAATTAGTGATGTACCGAACGGTTCGCTGGCGAATAGTTCCCGAACACATGTGCGGTTCGATCCGCCCCTATTCGTCTTCATTGAGTAAACTTTGACCCTGTGCCTCACGGTCAGCAGACACATTCCAGCAAATTAGCAGCAGACCCTCCCTTCCAGACCCTCCCACCTCCTGTACAGCATCCATTTTAGATTCATTCTGAAGCTGCATTCTTAGATAGAGGAAGGAAAGTGTAGCTGCTGCTGATTAGATAGGGAAATTGATAGCTAGGCTAGGGTATTAAGTGTCCACTACAGTCCTGAAGGACTCATCTGATCTCTGCGGACAGCACCCCAAAAAGCCCTTTTTTTAGGGCTAGAACATCAGTCTGTTTTTTTTTTTTCTGTCTAATCTAATTGCAGTTGCCTGCCTGCCATCTTCTGTGTCAGGCTCACAGTGGATACTGTGCCTACTTGCCCAGTGCCACTACTCATATCTGGTGTCACAATAGCTTAAGCTTGCATTTAAAAACAAAAAATGTTTTCACTGTAATAGATTGAATAGCAGTTAGTTGTCTGCAAGCGTCTGGGTGTCAGGCCTTCAGCGTGCACTCTGCCAACCTCTGCCAGTCCACTTTGCCACTCATATCTGGTGTGACAATAGCGTGCCTTTAAAAAGAAGAAGTTTTTTCACTGTTATAGATTGAATAGCAGTTATTTGTTTTCAAGCGGGTGTCAGGCCTCCAGCGTGTACTCTGCCACTGCACAGTGCCACGCTTATCTGGTGTCACAACAGATTGCATTTAAAAACCCAAAATTTTTTTCACTGTTATACATTGAATAGCAAGGGGGCTCTAGCCTATGCTTCTTGGATGTGTCTTTGGAAATAGGAGTCATGAATACAGTACACACTACCCTCTTTCGTAAAAAGACAGCTACAAACAGTCTTTTAGACTGGTCTGGTCACCACCCTACCCCACTGAAAGCTGGAATTCCGATTGGCCAGTATTTGAGGTTACGGCGCAATTGTTCATCTTTGGATGACTTCAAATCTAAAGCAAGAACGTTAAGACTGTCATTTAGGGAGAAAGGGTATCCTAATAGGGTACTTAAAAGAGCTTATGCTAGAGCCCTCTCAACAGAACGCCAAGTTCTTATTGACGATAACACCGTGAAACAGAAGGGTCAAACAATAAGGTGTATAGGAACATTTGATGCAGGCTGGGCTACGATGATGGGAATCTTTAAGAAATATTGGCCCATCATATCTTCGGATAAACATCTTAAGGAGGTAGTGCCCACATACCCCTCCATAACGGCACGTAGGGGGCGGAATCTGCGAGATTTACTCGTTCCTAGTCACCTTTCCCTGTCAACCACATCAGGACCACTTAGAAACTACTTACCTATGGGCACATATCGATGTGGCCACTGTAGTGCTTGTCCATATATCAATAAGAATTCCAGGGTCTGCACTAACAGTACCAAGTCGGAGACATTCAACCTTCGCTCATTCATTAATTGCCGTACCACTGGGGTGATTTATTTACTCACATGTTCATGCGGCTTAATGTATGTGGGCAAGACGTTCCGACCTTTTAAATTCAGAATTAGGGAGCATGTAAATTCGGTAAGGAGACGGTTGGAAACCCCCATATCAAGACACCTACACCTTTTTCATAACCACTCCTCAGAGGGAATACGCTTTATGGGGATTGAACATATCCCTCAGCCCCCACGGAAAGGTGGTTGGGACATTAAACTCCGTCAGAGGGAGGCATACTGGATCTTTAAACTCCAAACTTTATCACCAAACGGTCTCAATGAGGGGTTTTCATATACCCCATTTATTTAACCTATGATCCATATTTAGTAATTACGTGGGTTATAAAATGCCAAATTATGATTTATTGATTTTTTATTTTTAAAGTTTTAATTTAAGTTTTTTCCTTTCTTGTTTCATTTGTGCTTATTATTTAGGGATCATTTAATCATGTGGCATATCTCCACTGATAACTCCGGATGGTCTGTACAAACCATGTATTATCTATTGGGTTATCCGTAATTTGAGCCTTCTTACTTGTCTCTTTTTCATTGTAATCCTACTTTTCAGTAGGACCTTATATCATCCTGGATATATATTGGCGATAGATATCTCGATGTGTTAACTGTGTATATATATATACTAATGAGAGACTTATTTGATTTTTTTCTCTCATTCCCTATATACACAATATAACGGGATTTGATACCCCGCCCACTAAGTGACATCCTTGTAATTTTGCTTGATATCGTCAATTGTGTAGGAGTAAGTCCCGCCCATCCTGTGACGTCTTACTGATGCATTGTAAGCGGCGAGTAATGTAGGTGGTGTTTCGGCGGTCATTCCCCGCCCCTCTCCCTCCCCGCTCACGTGACTCAGTGATAATGTACTTACCACGTGGGTTGTAGGGAAGTGGATTGGTCGGCATAGTTTGTCGACAGTTGGGCGGGCTTTCTCGTCCGGACCAATGGCGAGTAAGCGCCGGGGATACGAACCAGCTGATCTTGGTCTGCATAATTATGTACCGGCTACTTAAGGAGTTGGAGGTATACCTATGATTGTTTGCATTTGCCCCTGACGACGGCGTCTAGATACGCTGAAACGCACGTCGGGCTTTCTTATTTAATTTTAATTTAATTTAAATTGATTTCTTTTCACCATGCACTGGGGTTGTGGGTGTTAGCACTTTGGAATTTTTAATTCTCTTTAGTCCCTCGTTAGATGGAGTAGTATGGTAGGCATTGGCATTTTGCATTGCTGAGGTAATCAGGGACCCTTGGTAGGAATCTAGTTGTCAGTATGAGGTACAGATAGAGAGATTAGGTTACCGTAGACTGTGTGTTTTATACATAGACTGAGTGTCTTAGTGTTTAAAGAGATACACACACACTGGGTTTATATCCTCTCTTCAATCCTCACCTCCGGGTTACCGCTGAGAATTACCTACAGCTGTGCTATTGCTATGAAGTCCACCTAACTCTAGCATCTATTTGATAGGAGACTAAGCGTTTTTAAGCTTTACTAATAAATATTTTTTCTTTTAACGATTTAGCGCACTTTAAAGGGTTGTACCACTTTTTCCCGGCACCATACCCTTTTGGGTATATGTGTCGGTGAATTAGTATTTTTTCTCTTTTTTTCAATTAAATCAATTAGGGTTACCCCCTGTGTATCAGTACAACCTGGTGACTTGCCATTTTTTTGATTTTGGGTTACCAATTGGAACCTAAATCGAGCTATATACATTGAATAGCAGTTAGTGTTACAAATTGCTATTTGTAACTGGCCCTTTAAATGAGAAATTGCCCTGCTTCCCTGGATTGTGGAGAAGCATGTTTGCCAGCCTCCTGCCTCAGGACTATGGCCCCTGGAAGATTGTGCCCCTGAAAATGTATTAACTTTTATTGGGTGTGTATGGCCCTTTAAGAACCGTCTGGGGTCATATTGTGACTTTGCTGAACAATGCCCCTTTAAGACTATGTCCCCAGACCTGTAAAATAACTTGCCCCTGGCTCTCTCCCACTTGGTTCAGTAAATAGGGCTTACTGAACCAAGTACCACACAGGCGGACCACCCAGAAGTTAAAGTTTGCAGGCAATTTACCTCCCAGGCTGTGAGGTTACTGCAGGTTAATTGCCGAGCGCTGGGTGGCCGCCATTCGGCAGCCGAACACGTGGCGGCGGCCATTTTAGTCATTCGAATTCGGTCAGCGGTGTATGCTAAAGATTCTGTGGAACTGAAATCGGCTACACATTTTACCGAACACCGCTGACCCTTACCTTCTCCTACACTTCGTTTTTCAGCTCCAGAGACTAAGTCCCGTTCGAAATTGTGCTTGCGGTCGGTCATAAAGGACTTCCAGCTAACTTTTGATCCACTGGAGGGATTTTGCTGATTTTTGGAAGTGTTTATGTTTGATGTATGCTGAGTCTGAATATGCAACTTTTATTGAAATTGAATGTATGGTTTTAAAGTTACAGTGTGTGTGTAAAAACTGTATTTTTATTGTATGTAATAATTGGTTTAACTGTTTATCTGAGGGGAGGGAATGTGTGGGTTGCACCAGATGTGTGATTGGTGATTTTATGCCTCCCCCTGGGAGTGTCCTATTTGCATGTAACCTCAATAAAAGCCAGGCTGGGTGTTCCAGCATCTCTTCTGACCTCTTCTGACTCTCAATACGTAGCCTTGTCTCGTTATTGGAGGGAACTGCTATATCACACTGGGGATTGCTATGCTCTGCATATTCCCCTGAGCTCTTAATCACTTAGCTCTTTTAAGAGCTTGTTCCTGTTACGCTCTCCTGGAGGAGAGGTCTTCCCCACACGGTCCTGGAGGACAGAAGCCGATCCAGGGTGGAAGGAAGACGGCGCGGCTCCAGTTAAGCTACGGCGGTTGTGGAGCCTGCGGTAGTTGTGGTGTCGTCTGCAGTGCTTGGAGTCCTCTGAGAGCGCTAGGAGCATCCATCAACGGAGGGTACTCGGTCGGAGTACACGGAGCTCCGTTACAGTTAGTTGTCTGCAAGCATCAGAAAGTCACCCCCTTGCCCGGAGTCTGACACCTGGCTTGTCTGAGCTATTAGCCCGCAAGCTTTTACCATACAAGCTGGTGGAGTCTGAGGCGGTCAAAAAATTTGTAGCTATTGGGACACCGCAGTGGAAGGTACCCGGCCAAAATTTCTTTGCACAAAAGGCAATCCCCAACCTGTACTCGACTGTGCAAAAGGAACTAATGGCATGTCTGGCACACAGTGTTGGGGCAAGGGCCCATCTGACCACTGATGCATGGTCAGGGCAGGTATATCACGTACACTGCTGATTGGGTAAACCCGCTGACGGCTGCCAAGCATGGAATGCGTGGCTCTGCAGAGGAGTTGGTGACACCGCCACGACTTGCAGGCAGGCCTGCTGCCACCTCCTCTACTCCTCCTTCTCCATCCTCTTCCATAACCTCCTCGGCTGAGTCCTCTTCTGCTGCTGCGTCTTGCTCCACATCAACGGTACCTCCCCAGGTACTATTCCACATCCCAGATACGGCAGTGTCACGAAAGCAGGGAGTGACACCGGACCAGCACTCCTGTCTGCCCTGAACGCACAGGTGGCAAAGTGGCTGACTCCGCACCAACTGGAAATCGGCAAAGTGGTTTGTGACAACGGAATAAATTTGTTGGCATTGAATTTGGGCAAGTTGACACATGTGCCGTGCATGGCACATGTGTGTAATCTGATCGTACAATGCTTTGTGTGCATAAGTACCCAGGCTTACAGGACGTCCTGAAGCAGGCCAGGATCGGCTTGGGGATGTCCGTAGGAGTACTCACAGATCACAGTTCAAGGTCTGTTTGTCTGGATAACCCATCAGCATTGCCATTTTGCTTCCCAGGGCGATAGTGAATTGTAAAGTCAAAAGGCTGTAGCGCCAAACTCCAGCGCAACAGCCTGGCATTGTCTCTTGACACCCTGTTCAGCCACACCAATGGGTTGTGATCTGTAAGGTAAATGGTTGTCCATACAAGTAAGGTTGCAGCTTTTTGAGGGCACACACCACCGCCAGGCACTCCTTTTCAATGGCAGTGTATCTACTTCCCTGGGTAAAAGTTTCCGGCTTAGATAAGCCCCGTGTTGCTCGCCGCCATCTGCTCCGACTTGGCTCAGTAGTGCTCCCAATCCAAACATAAAGCGTCTGTATGGACGAGAAAGTGTTTAGTTGGATCAGGAGCAGAAAGTACACCTCTTGGGGAGGTTTTTATGTGTTAGATCCGTGAGAGGTTTAGCTAGGGTGCTGTAATTAGCTACGAATTTCCTGTAGTACCCTGCGGTACCCAGGAATGCGAGGACCTGGGTTTTAGTGTGGGGGGTTGGCCACTTGGCGGCTGCCTCTAATTTGGCGGGTTCTGGTTTCTGTAGCAAGCTCCCGACTCTGTATTAAACTTCTGCCATTCTTATATGGCACTTACTGGGCTTTAGGGTCAGTCCGGCCTCCCTAATCCGGTCTAGTCCGGCTCCTATGTGGGTCAGGTGTTCGGCCCAGCAGCAGCTAAAAATGGGTATATCATTCAAGTAGGCACAGGCATACTCCTGAAACCCATCCAGTAGCCGATCTACCATCCTCTGAAAGTTAGCTGGGGCATTCTTCATCCCGAATTGCATCACCTTAAACTGATACAGGCCAAACGGGGTGACAAATGCCGACTTGGGGATGGCGTCCTCGGCTAATGGAATTTGCCAGTACCCTTTGCACAGATCTATTGTGGTGAGGTACTGGCCTCTGGCCATTTTGTCTAGGATCTCGTCTATCCGGGGCATAGGGTAGGCGTCTGAGGTTGTTTTATCGTTTAGCCTCCGGTAGTCCACACAGAAACGGGTCGTGCCATCCCGTTTCGGTACTAGTACTACTGGGGAGGCCCAGGGGCTATCAGAGTGTTCTATCACCCCAAACTGCAGCATTTCCTCAATTTCTTTCAGCATATTTTCTTTAACTGCTTCGGGTATGCGATAGGCGGTTTGGCGAAGGGTGATCTGGTCTAGGGTTTCAACTTTGTGAGTGGTTAACGGAGTGTACCCAGGTAGGTTGGGAAACGTGGCCCCCTTGTCCAGGATTAGTCTATGGACCTGGGTTCGCTCCTGGGGGTCTAACCGTTCTCCTAACTGTACTTCTCCCAGGTCTCCGCTCTGGCCCTCTTGGTCTAGGAGATCTGGGAGTGGCAAATTATCATAATCTTCAGTGGCAGGTGCACAGATCGCAGTTACCTCTTCCGTGCACTCGTGGTATGGCTTGAGCATGTTCACATGGAGCATGCGCTTGCCTCCCGTACCTGTGACCGGACCATTTACAAAGGTGGTATCACAAACCTGCTCTACCACCTTGTATGGGCCCTGCCAGGAAGCCTGCAGCTTGTCCTTGTGGACAGGTCACCAAATTAGCACCTTTTGCCCACCTTAAAGCTGCGGTCCATGGCTCCTTTATCGTACCATCTGCGCTTCCTGTGTTGGGTACGTTCTGGGTCAGCATCT
Organism: Pelobates fuscus; assembly: GCF_036172605.1. NCBI lineage: Eukaryota > Metazoa > Chordata > Amphibia > Anura > Pelobatidae > Pelobates > Pelobates fuscus. Next base: position 410,314,753 of record NC_086319.1, on the reverse strand, counting down.
CCAGGCGGTCCCTAAACTCTAGCACATAGGGTACGATGGGGGTGCCGCTAACAGTCTCGTCTCCCTCCCGGTGTTCCCTAATTAAATCTAGGGGGCCCCTCACTCTCCACCCAAATAATAGTTCGAAAGGAGAGAACCCGGTGTATTCCTGAGGTACTTCCCTATAGGCAAACATCAAGTGGGGTAGGAACCTTTCCAAGTCTGAGTGTCTATGAACGTACGGATCATCTGTGTTCCATTAAACCGTTCACAGAGCCCATTGGACTGGGGGTGATAAGCGGAGTTCAGTATTTGCTGAACCCCACATATCTTCCAGAGTTGTTGTGCGACTTCGGTGGTAAACTGGGTGCCCCTATCCAAAATTTCCTTGGGAAATCCCACCCAGGAAAATATTCGCATCAAGGCATCCGCTACAGTCTCTGCGTGCACATTAGTCAAAGCTATTGCTTCTGGGTACCTGGTGGCATAGTCCACCACGGTCAGTACATATTTCTTGCCGGAGGGGCTGGGCTTGGATAGGGATCCTATAATATCTACAGCTACTCTACTGAACGGTTCCTCAATTATGGGAAGAGAACGGAGCCGGGCTTTGTATCGGTCTCCCCTCTTCCCTATCCTCTGGCAGGTATCACAGGTCTGGCAGTATCGCCTGACGTCCTGTGAGATACCTAGCCAGAAGAAGTTCTGGGTTAGCCTGTGCTTAGTACAGCTGATCCTTAAGTGCCCAGACAGGGGAATGTTGTGGGCGATGCGTAATAACTCCAGTCTATATTTTCTTAGCACTATCAATTGCTTTATGGGTAAGGGAATGGATCCGGACACTATTTTTTTTTCTACAGCAGCCCCTTGTCCCAGGTGTACCTTTCCCCTTCTAATCCTGCCTGGTCTTTATTAATACTATCTTTGTAGATCTGCAGGGAGGGATCTAGGGCCACTTCAGAACCGAATTCTAGGGGGGATGTCCGGGGCGTGACATTGGGCATGGGGGGTACATTGCTTACCTGAGCCTCAGAGTGGTTAGGCGGAGCTGTGGTGCGGGCCTGCTGCCGGGTCACAACCGGATACGCCTCTTGGACTGCAGTTTGAGGAACAAAAGCTGAAGTCAGCTCCCCAAGGTCGTTGCCCAAAATAACGTCAGCGGGTAGGTCCTGCCTGCCCCACCTCCACGTTTCCGTGCCCCGCTCCACAATTCAAATGTACCTTGTCAGTGGGTACTTTATAAATGGCTCCACCTGCCACCCGTACAGCAACACAGTCTCCAGTTAGGAGGACCGACCAAGCATCTTTTTCTATCTCACGGTTCCTAAAATCGCTGCCATATACATGTCCACTGATAGGGGATGCAACAGGGATTAAACTGATAAGAATAGTACTACTTAACACACCTTATAATAACGCAGAGAGAGGCAATGCAGAGAGAGGAGTCTGAAGAAGAGGAGTCAGAGGAGGAAGGTGGCTTTGAGGAGGTGGAAGACCAAACACAGCAGGCGTCCCAGGGGGCTTGTTGTCACCTTTCGGGGACCCTTGGTGTTGTATGTGGCTGGGTGGAGGAAGAGACCTTCAATGACATCAGTGAGGACAAGGAACAGGACATGGCTAGCTTGGTATCCAACCTTGTGCAAATGGGGAGTTTGCGGTTGTGGAAATGGACTGTTTGCGGTTGTTCGCGGTGCGTTAAATGGGGAGTTTGGTCTGTCACTGTGAAGCGGGCGTAACCCTTCCACTACCTGATCGATACAACATCATACAGTAGGTCCCCCCTCATTATTTTTATGGCCCCCCACCCACCGCTCTCAGGTGGGGGCGGAGGGGGGAGAACAGTAGGTCCCCCATCTTATCCTTATTTACTGAATATTCCCCTGTATAACAATGTTTGGCATTTAGTGAATATTCCCTATTCTGCTCTGTGTCAGTGTGTATCAGGGATCCTTAGGACAGGTGTCAATCCATACCTGCCAAATGACCCTAAGTAGGGGGAACAGTCCCTACTCTACTCTGTGTCAGTGTGTATCAGGGATCCTTAGGACAGGTGTCAATCCATACCTGCCAAATGACTCTATGTAGGGGGAACAGTCCATATTCTTCTCTGTGTCAGTGTGTATCATGGTCTCTGAGGACAGGTGTCAATCCATACCTGCCAAATTACCCTATGTAGGGGGAACAGTCCCTATTCTTCTCTGTGTCAGTGTGTATCATGGTCTCTGAGGACAGGTGTCAATCCATACCTGCCAAATGACCCTATGTAGGGGGAACAGACCCTATTCTGCTCTGTGTCAGTGTGTCTCAGGGACTCTGAGGGCAGGTGTCAATCCATATGTCAAGGTGTCAATCCATATCCATTGTGAGTTAGGAATGTTAGGTGATTTCTGCCCTTCATGGATTAAAACCAGACTCTGCATCAACTGTGTAATTTTCCATGGGAGTTTTGCCATGGATCCCCCTCCAGCATGCCACAGTACAGGTGTTAGTCCCCTTGAAACAACTTTTCCATCACTTTTGTGGCCAGAAAGAGTCCCTGTGGGTTTTAAAATACGCCTGCCCATTGAAGTCAATGGCGGTTCGCCCACGTTTGCGGAAGTTCGCGTTCGCGAACCGAAAATGTTGTGTTCGCGACATCACTACCTCAAATTAAAGCTGAAAGTCTGCAGTTAAAGCACATCTTGTTCATTTCCTTTCAAATCCACTTTGGTGTTGTATAGAGCCAAAAAGATTAGAATTGTGTCGAGGTCCCAATATTTATGGACCTGACTGAAAGTGCAGAACCATGCTTAGAATGCTGGTACCCTGTGTACAAGAAGGAAAAACCCGAAGCGCGTTTCGGTGCACTGGCGTGTGCACCTTCGTCAGGGGTGAGAGGTGAACTGACAAAGGCTCCCTAATAAATCTCTCTCCTTGCTTGGAAATTAGATGGAGAGCCAATCCCAGGGGCGGACTGACCGGTCGGGCACTTCGGACATGGTCCGAGGGCCCGGCCGGGAGGGGGCCCGCCAACAGGGGGCCCGGCCACCCCTTTAAATGCTGCAGCCGCCTGAGCGCTCTCTTAAGAGCGCTCAGGCGGCTGCAGCTTCTCACCTCCCCTCCCCTGTAGCGTGGCCGAGCTGCTTTCCGGTCCGCGGTGCCCGGCCGGAGTGATAGGAAGGTGCACACTAAGTGTGCACCTTCCTGTCTGTCTGGCCGGGTACAGGAAACAGAAAATCCTGTTCCGCTCGGAACAGGAGTTTCTGTTTCCTGTACCTGGCCGGACTGACAGGAAGGTGCACACTCAGGGTGCACCTTCCTATCACTCCGGCCGGGCACCGCGGACCTGAAAGCAGCTCGGCCACGCTACAGGGGAGGGGGTAAGAAAAGAGAGGGAGGGAGGGGGGTGAAAGAAAAGAAAAAAAGAGAGGGGGTGGGTGTAAGAAAAGAGAGGGGGGGTGGGTGGGTGTAAGAAAAGAGAGGGGGGGTAAGAAAAGAGAGGGGGGAGTAAGAAAAGAGAGGGGGGTTAAGAAAAGAGGGGGGTTAAGAAAAGAGGGGGGTAAGAAAAGAGGGGTAAGAAAAGAGAGGGAGGGGGTAAAAAAAGAGAGGGAGGGGGGTAAGAAAAGAGAGGGAGGGGGGTAAGAAAAGAGAGGGAGGGGGGTAAGAAAAGAGAGGGAGGGGGGTAAGAAAAGAGAGGGATGGGGGTAAGAAAAGAGAGGATGGGGGTAAGAAAAGAGAGGATGGGGGTAAGAAGAGAAAGGGAGGGGGGGAAGAAGAGAAAGGGAGGGGGGTAAGAATGGGGTAAGAAGAGGGGGAGGGGGAGTAAAAAGAGGAAGGGGGAGTAAGAAGAGGGGGGAGGGGTAAGAAGAGGGGGGAGTAAGAAGAGAGTGGGGGGAGTAAGAAGGTGGTAAGAAGAGGGAGAGGGGGGAGTAAGAAGAGGGAGGGGGGAGTAAAAAAGAGGAAGGGGGGAGTAAGAAGAGGGGGGGGTAAGAATATGGGGAGGGGGAGTAAGAAGAGGGGGTGGGGGGTAAGAAGAGGGGGGAGGGGGAGTAAGAATAGGGGGAGTAAGAAGAGGGGGAGAGGGTAAGAAGAGGGGAGGGGGAGTAAAAAGAGGGGGGAGGGGGAGTAAGAAGAGGAGGAGTAAGAAGAGGGGGAGGGGGGTAAGACGAGGGAGTGGAGAGTAAAAAAGAGGGAGGGGGAGTAAAAAAGAGGAAGGGGGAGTAAGAAGAGGGGGTGGGGGGTAAGAAGAGGGGGGAGGGGGAGTAAGAAGAGGGGGAGGGGAGTAAGAAGAGGGAGGAGTAAGAAGAGGGGGAGGGGGAGTAAGAAGAGGGAGGAGTAAGAAGAGGCTTTGGGGGAGTAAGAAGAGGGGGAGAGTAAGAAGGTGGAGTAAGAAGAGGGGGAGAGTAAGAAGGGGTAAGAAGAGAGTGAGGGGGGAGTAAGAAGGGGGGTTACCACGGCAACGTTACAGCTCTTGCGAGAGTAAACTCTAGCCCTGGAGCTACGGGCTGGAGTTCACTCTCAACACTGTGACCACCAGGGATTCCTGGTGGTCGCAGTGGTGAGAGTGAACTCTAGCCCCATAAGCACACTGCCCCCACACACCATACACATTCACACACTGCCCCCACACACACCATACACATTTACACACATTGCCTCACACACACACACACACACACACATACACTGCCCACCCATACACACACAGCCCCCCATACTAACATTGCCACACACATACACAGCCCCCTCATACACACATTGCCCAACACACCCTACACATTCACACACTACACCCCCTCACACACACTGCGCACCCCTTACACATTGCACCACTGCTCCTATACCCTACTACAGCCTCATATCCCAGTAGACCCCAGGTAAGTTGTCAAACTGTTCTTAAATGGTTTGACTACTTACTCTGGGAGGGGGGCCCGGCCCTCCTGGCACCATAACGACTACACACAGCAGTAGTGGTTATTGTGCATGTATTATTTCTTTAAATAATCTACAAGTGCCTCAGTAGCCAGCAAGCCAGCCAGCCCACAGGCCGGCCAGCCAGCCAGCCCACAGGCCGGCCAGCCAGCCCACAGGCTGGCCAGTAGCCAGCCAGCCAGCCCACAGGCCACCAGCTAGGCTTACAGCCAGCAAGCCCACAGCCTGCCAACCACAGCCAGCAAGCCACAGCCTGCCAGCCAGCAAGCCCACAGCCTGCCAGCCGCAGCCAGCAAGCCCACAGCCTGCCAGCCGCAGCCAGCAAGCCCACAGCCTGCCGGCAGTAGCCAGCAAGCCCACAGCCTGCCAGCAAGCCCACAGCCTGCCAGCCGCAGCCAGTAAACCCACAGCCTTCTAGCAAGCCCACAGCCTGCCAGCCGCAGCCAGCAAGCCCACAGCCTGCCAGCCGCAGCCAGCAAGCCCACAGCCTCTCAGCCGCAGCCAGCAAGCCCACAGCCTGCCAGCCGCAGCCAGCAAGCCCACAGCCTGCCAGCCGCAGCCAGCAAGCCCACAGCCTGCCAGCCGCAGCCAGCAAGCCCACAGCCTGCCAGCCGCAGCCAGCAAGCCCACAGCCTGCCAGCCGCAGCCAGCAAGCCCACAGCCTGCCAGCCGCAGCCAGCAAGCCCACAGCCTGCCAGCCGCAGCCAGCAAGCCCACAGCCTGCCAGCCGCAGCCAGCAAGCCCACAGCCTGCCAGCCGCAGCCAGCAAGCCCACAGCCTTCCAGCCGCAGCCAGCAAGCCCACAGCCTGCCGGCAGTAGCCAGCAAGCCCACAGCCTGCCAGCAAGCCCACAGCCTGCCAGCCGCAGCCAGTAAGCCCACAGCCTTCCAGCAAGCCCACAGACTGCCAGCCAGCAACAGTAATTAAGGTAAGAGGAGCCAACTTGGCCTAGGTATCAGCGAGCTATGTTGTGTTGCTATATTGTGAATAGGAACCAGAGTGTTGGAGAGACCCCCCTCCAGGCTCCATTAGACTCAATTGTAGTCTCTAATGGGACCTGGAGGAAATTCTTTCTAACACACTCTCTAAAGGACACTGAGATAGCCTCTGCTAGAATGCTCCCCCCCTCCATGGCCCATTAGCCCTCAAGTGTAGTCTCTACTGGGGCCTGGAGGCGACTGTTTCCAGCAGGGACATTGAGATGGCCTCTGTCAGAAAGACCCCCTTCCAAGCCTATTAGACTCCATTGTAGTCTCTAATAGGGCCTGGAGGGGATTCTTTCTAACACACTCTCTAAAGGACACTGAGATAGCCTCTGCTAGAAAGACCCCCCTCCATGGCCCATTAGCCCTCAATTGTAGTCTCTACTGGGGCCTCGAAGGTATTATTGCACTTTTGTTCTTTGTGTCTAAAGATTGTGTAGGGTGTGGCTGGAGGCGGTGCATGGAGGCGGGACATGGGTGGCGCTTGCTGCGGAGTATGGGTGGGGCCTGTAAGGGGGCCCTTGATTTATTTTGCCCGGGGGCCCTGAGGGTTCTCAGTCCGCCCCGGTAATGACACATACTAAAGAGGAGGTGTTATTATGCTAACAACAATTAGTTACGCAGATTCCATCTTAGGATTTTTTTTATTTTTTATTTTTTTTGGCTTTTAAAGTTTTTATTGATAATTGACAAGTAATGACAAATGTGAAAATTTACAAATGGTGATAAACATTTGGAAATATGACATAAAACATTACATCATCAGTATACATCGACTATGACATAGCATGTGCGATTTCTTTGCAGGTAAGTAGACTATGTTTGGTGGTTTCCAGCTCCCTCTTGGTGTGCTGGGGTATATCGCATGTTGAACGCTTTGTAATTGTTTTTTCACCCTAGGGGTGATGTGATAAGGTCAAGAGGGTCTAACCTGTGGGGCTTGTGCAATAAGTGCCCCGTGGGGTGGGGGTGGGCAAGTTATGTCTCCCAAACGTATGCCCTCACTCTTTCTGGTAGTCTTCACTTTCGCAGGTAGTGCCTCGTAGGAAGTGTAACCATGGTGCCCATGTGTCCCTGTATTTGTGTGAAAAGGAATATGTGAGTTCCTCCAAAATTCTAATGGAATCTACTTTTGTGATCCATTCACTAATGGAGGGAACCCGGATTGTTTTCATTTGGTTTGGACTGGACATTTTGCGGCGGTGATCAGGTGATTGGTCAGCATCAGCTGGCCAGGGGGGGTGGGGTACAGAATGAAAAGCATGACTTTTGGATCTCAGGGTAATCTACGTCCTGTAATGGCGTGTATAAGGTCTGCTATCTTGGTCCACTACTCTTGTGTAATGGGGCATGTCCACAAAATGTGTCCTGTGGAACCTTCTATATGATTGCCTCTCCAACATGTATTCGGAGAAAAAATTGTTGATGCGAGTTGGAGTGTAATGCCATCTTGAGATCCTTTTGTAATTACTCTCGTGAGTATTGTTGCTTATGGATGAATGAAAGATGTTAGTGAATATTCTTGTCCATTCCTTGGGTTGTATATTAATGCCTAGATCTTCCTCCCAATGTGTTGTGTAATTAGGTAGAGGGTTGTCTGGTCGTTGGTTTAGGAGTTTGTAGAAGGTGGGCAGGTGTTTCATCCGCAGTGTATGTTGAGTACTTTAGGTCTTAAATATTGTGTGCTGCCTGCAACCCTGTAGGAGTGTCTAGTTTGAGTGTAGGTAGTGGGTTAGTTGTGTATGTCTAAACCAGAGTATTTAGGTTTGTTTTGCATGTGGAACCAGTTCCGTAAAGGGTATGATTCCTTTGTTGCCCAATAAATCTCCCAAGGTGAGGTGGTGTGGTGTGGCTAGTAGTCTCTGAAACGGGAAGAGCGTGTTTCCTGTCAGTGGGTATAGAGGGGATGGGTTGGGTGCGATGTTGTGTTCCCTCCTGATTGTGTTCCATGACTGCAACGTGGGGGTGATCGTGGGGTGTGGGGCGTGTGTCGGATCCATCAGTCTATGTCTATTGTTATGGGTGCAGATAGAAGGTTATGGGGTTGCACCCATTCATATATACGCGTGAGCATTATGGCCTTTTAGTACGTCTCCTAACCAGGTATGAATGTTTAAATCTAGGGCAATTACCCACCCATATAAAGGTGTTGATGAGGCGCCAAGTCTGTGAAAAGAAGGGGGCAGGGATTTTGATAGGTAGGGTTTGAAGTAAGTAGAGGAATTTGGGGAGGATGGACATTTTTATGATGTGGACTCCGAAGTACCGTTTGTTCCAAGCCTTGAGGTCCGTCTTTATATTGGTTAGTCAGGGTGGGAAATTTAGGTTGTATGTATGTGCTAAGTATATGGGGATTTGCACTCCTAGGTATTTGACCGAGTCAGATGGCCACCGAAACGGATATGTTTTTCGGAGTGTGGTTTGGGTGGTGCATGTAAGATTTACCTGGTTTGGGTATGAGTGTTATGTGTGCCATCAGTGCGTCATCGGGACGGGAGTGACCCGTTGTGATAGAATTGAAATCTCTTACAAAGGGATCTACCAGAGCTGAGGAGAATATCTTAAATTATTTGGCTGTAAAATCATCTGACCCTGGGCTCTTTCCTACAGGGAGGTGCTTAACCACCTCGGTAAACTCTCCAGACGTTAATTTCATATAAAAAGCTTGTCTGATGTTCGGGGGGATGGTCTGTGTCAACCGTTTGGACAAGTACTGGTTAATTTCGTCAGAGGAGGGAGGGAACTCTCTCAGGTTGTATAAATCTGAATAAAATGAGTGGAATTCCTGGAGTATGTCTGGGAGTTTCCCCGCCCTAGGATTTCTTAATTTTAGGTATAAATGTCTGCTGCCTGCTACGCTGCAGGGCTCTGGCTAGCATTCGCCTACATTTCCCCCTTGAGTGTAATATGAATGTTTAGTCCTGAGGAGGGTATGTTCAATCATAGAGTTTAGTAGGGAGGGGAGGGCAGTGAGCTTGTCTACTAGTTGGTGTTCTAATTGCCAAATTTCACGCAGGAGCTTATTTACCTGTTCCTCTCACTGATTTTTATGTTTGGATGCTAGGGCTATGTGTCCACTTAACACTGCCTTCTGGACTTCCCATACTGTCGTGGAGGAGGTGGAGGGTGAGGAGTTGTCCGTAAAGTAATGGTGTAAAGGAACTTATTACATTCTATTCCACCAATGTAATTTATGTCATGCAATGCCCTTGTGGATTGTATTACATTGGTAACATGACTAGAGCTCTTCATATTAGAATAGAGGAACACAGGAGAAATATAGTAAAAGGGTTAGAAACCCATAGTGTTCCCTTACATTATAAACAACATCACAACCAATCGTCTATGGGCACTATATTTTTAGAAAATTAAAAAAGTGGAAAAAGATTGGAGGGGTGTCAATTTTAATTTAAAATTAAGTAAAGAAGAAATGCAATGGATTTTTAAATTATACACTCTGGTCCCCTATGGTCTTAATTCAGATTTTGAAATGTGCCACTTTTTATAAAAACAATTTCTTCGAGAGTTATGGAATATCTACATTTTATATATTTATTTTTATTTCGTTTATAGCTCTTTTTAACGCTCTATTTTAGATATGGTTTCTGTATATCTATTTATAAAAAATAAAAAAGATTTCCACTTCTCTTCAATATATAAGCTCCCTAGAATACATTTTATTAATCTATATCCACATATAGTCTACAGTTGTGGTCACAAGGAATAAAATCTCAGCATCCCCATACAACAGTTTTGTAGTTTTTCACAATTTAAAAGAAATCATACAATGTGAGACCTATTAGTCATAATAGGAAGTATTTCCTTAAAGATTACAGTGCAAAGAATCATAAAGCATATGCAGCAGGTGACGCACTGGATTTTTTCAAGTACCTGTAGCAAGCAAAAATTAGCTTACAGCATAAAATGAAGCATGTGTTGGAGCACTGAAAATTTAAATGTTCCTCTCTAATTTATAAACAAGAATTATATTTACAGTATGGATCCTCTGCAACAAACACACAGGGCAGAAAAATGTGGTGTTTGATGTTTTCAGCTAATGAAGTGACTTTTGTCCCAGTATGAAAATACAGGGCTCATCATGCAAAAAACATAACACAATCGTACTATCCCACTCTCATGGAAAGGGTAGTGGGCTTATGGTATAAAAATAATTTTCCTCAACTCCACTAATCCCGGCTAGGTCTTGTGTGTTTCTGCTAACATAAACTCATCAGGTCCTTCTATAGCCTCTATTTCTTTCTTTTCTTCCTCTTTTTCTTCATCACCTTCACTTGTCCCTTTGACATTCCCTCAATCCCATATTTTTCTTATATCTGGTTTGGACACCCTTAGGAGACCTTAGAAGGAGCTGTCTAATCCTCTCATCCTGGGGAGGGTTAAAAAGGGAACTTGATGGGTACTCCTTGTCCCTGCTAGGGAACTTGGGTGGTCTAACTACTACACCAAGGATATGACCCAAATCATCATCATCTTTAGGGGACAGGCTGGGGTATAATGGGTATAGGGTATTATTAGGAGGGGGTAATGATTTGGAGTTGTTAAAAACAGTCTTCCATGTTTTCTTTTAATTCCTTTAATACTTTTCCCCTCTTGTGAAACAGATTACCAGTGAGGGGCTATCTTACGCCAGTTCTCATCTCCCTGTCTCATATATTCCCTATCCCATCCGGGGTCACCCTCATACCAGGGGAAAGATTTCCTATCTCCTAGGCATAATCCCCTAATCATACACACATAGAAATCATCATTAGCCACATCTTTAGGGAAAGGGCTTTTACTACCCTGTCCTTCTGTCCACATATTATCTACCCAAAGATCCACTAAATAATCCCCTAGTTCACCAGCCCTGTCAACATACTGTTTGCAGTATTAGGAATGGCCTTGGAACTGCTGGTTAATCAGTTGTGAAGGACAGCTGTCTTGGAATCAAGGTTCCGACAAGGTCTGCCACTTCTCCACGAGCTGGAGTGCTTAAAACCAGAAATCCCAATCACTTGACAACAATGATTATTCAGGGGATTGGGGCAGCTGTTTGGGACACAGAGGGTCCCACCAACTGTCCCCACTCCTTGTGTTTTATGTTTAAAATCAGAGGTGTCAAGGATACATAAGAATAGCACAGAAGCTATACAGCAAAATATGCACAAGCAAGCACAATAAAAGGTTGGGAGTAGGGCTAAGATTTACATGATTTATTATGTAAGTGGGTCTTTTCAAACAATTCCCTTTTACTTTTTACCTTTTAGCCTACCATAGTCATAATTACATTGTACCCTACCAAAGGTATAATTACTTTTTGCCCAATGGCTGTCCATTGCCCAAAGGCTGCCCATTGACCTCACTATTATATAATTACAGTAGAGATTTTGGCTGTTGCCATTAGATATGACAGTAGTAGGAAGGGATTTGAAATATCTTAAGCTTGTTCTAAAATTAATTTGTATGCAGGCGATGTGATATTGACTTTGTTTGACCCTGTCAATATTACTAAATGAAAAAAAAATAAACAAACCCCTATTCAAGGGGTATGTGAGTGTGTCCTGAAGGTTTCAAGCAGGGGGTAAACTTAAACAAGTGAAGAAATATTAGAAGGTGTGATCAAGGGACAGGCGGTCCCCAAAGCACTAAGATAAGTTAAATATAAAAACACATGTTATTTTAAAGGGACACTATAGTCACCCAGACCACTTCAGCTTAAATGATCTGGGTGCCAGGTCCCTCAGGTTTTAACCCTGCAGATGCAAACATAGCAGTTTCAGAGAAACTGCTATGTTTACATTGCAGGGTTAAGCCAGCCTCTAGTGGCTGTCTTCCAGACAGCCACTAGAGGCGCATCTGCGATGCTGAAGGCATTTTATGCCTCCATCGCGCAGAGCGTACATAGGAAAGCATTGAGAAATGCTTTCTTATTGACAGCTTGAATGCGCGAAAATGACAGTGAGAAGTGCGGAAGCACCTCTAGCGGCTGTCAATGAGACAGCCACTAGAGGCTGGATTAACCCTATTATAAACATAGCAGTTTCTCTGAAACTGTTATGTTTATAGAAAAAAGGGTTAAACCTAACTGGACCTGGCACCCAGACCACTTCATTAAGCTGAAGTGGTCTGGGTGCCTATAGTGGTCCTTTAATTCATAAATACAAAATAAAAATATAATAATAATAATGGAAAATAATAAACAAAATACGAATCACTCCAGAATAAAATAACCATGAGGGGAGCCAATAAGCTCCAAAAACATAGTAGGAGTATGAACTAGGAAAATACTTGGGGCAGGACTGAATAACAGACAGAAGTTAGTAACTTTTATAGAATGAGATTTGGGAAGTCAACACAGAATCCTATCTAACATAGTAGTGATAGGTATATATACAAAAGTATCCCAAATATGGATACTTGGTGGACTCCACCGTTTCTTAATGAAGACTAGCTACAAAGTAACAACATCTCTGTCTGTAAAGAAACAGGAGCAAAAAGAAAGTAAAGAGCCTAAGGTTGCAGATTATTATCACGTAAGACTATGTATATGACACAGCCTAGTACAGAGCAGTGGAATCATTCACTCATCAATTCTATACTGTGTATTTAATCAGTCTAAGTCCTACCTACAATTTTAAGCTTTATAATGAGCAGTGAGATCACTATCTCTTAGGTAACTGGCTATAGGTAGAATCATGCTGCCATGCTGGCTCTGAGGGCAAAGAACTCCAACTGTAAAGCCCCCTTGTTACATGCTCCTAATTAGCCACCATTTCCCAAATAAACTGAAAAGGTTAGTCCTCATAATAACCAAAAAGCGCGTTTAACGCAAAAACGTGATTTTAAAATTAAAAAAGAAGAATCATAATGCCTAACGCGTTTCGGCACTCCTAAAGCGCCTTAATACAAAGGCAATAGCCAGGTTCAGTGACCTGTGCTGATATTTATATGCGAGATATGTTCATCTGCACCAATCAGCGCTGGTGGGCGTGTGGAGTTAATCGCGCCAAAAAATGATGACCCAATCTGATAGCCCCAGGGGAGATCTTACGTCTGTATATAGTCAAGCCCATTTTGGGTGTGTCGATCAAAGAACCCAAACTCCAGGTTGTAAGTGATCCTCATATTTGTTGCCTTTTGTTGCCTAGGCAACCATTTCATTAACTAATGCGTCAAGCCTGCTTATGTGCCGAACAGGAGAGCCCCAGACCTACAACCTGAATATCCTAATCTTAGGTTGTTTGAATGGGGTCATGATGATCTGCCGTCATAGGACAGCACTATTAACTATATAAAAATGCACATCATTGAAACTGGACGAAATTAGATATATAAAAGCGTTCAGACAAAGTGTCCCATATAGTTCACATACATAAATAGAAAGAGGCGTCACATGTAATTGCTGTAAATACAGTAATTTTTACTTAAGATTAAAGGATATGTACAGGTATATACATAATTTTAAAGAGTTATTTACAGTGTCTATAACTCCAATTACTCAATTCTGATCTCACAAAAAATAAATAAATAATAATTAATATTAATAAATTATAATAATAATGAATAAGCAGCACCATCTTCTTCCTAATGTACTAATGTATTTATGATTACTCAAAAGAATGTGTGTACATTTAAATGGCATAATAAGTGAATAGACTAGAATATTTTGGTCTAAGTATTTATAAATGGAGTAAATGTAAAGCCTTAATTTAGTCCATTGGGTAACATGGTGTCAAATTTATGTATCCAGAAACACTCCCTTCTTTTAAGGGTTTGGTCTAGATTTCCTCCTCTCCTACCCATTAGAATTTGCTCTATACCTGCAAATTTGATGCAGCTAGGTGAGTCCTTATGATAACGTCTGGTATGTCTTGTGACAGGGGTATCTTTGTTAGATGTCACTGAATAGATGTGTTCCATTACACGTCTTTTTGAAGACGTATGATTTTACCTACATACTTGATGCCGCATTTACACGTCAGGAGATAAACCTGGTGTTGAAGTTGAAAAACTGCTTTATTGGTATATTAACGGTACCTGTGGAATAAGTCAGTGTCTTGGAATCTTTAGCCATATAACGACATGCCACACATTGTCCACATTGATATGTGCCATGTACTGTGATCCAACTGTTCTTGATTGTGTTGGATACCGAAAAATGGCTGGGTACCAGCATCTCTTTCAAAATTCTGCCCCTTCCAACTGTAATAGATACCATGGGGGAAAAAACTTAATTCAATTGGGGGTCCTGTGTTAAAAGTGGCCAGAACCTTACCAAAATTATTTTCGCAATGTCCCAGCCCGCAACATAACTCGCTATGCATGTTTTGGTTTATTTTCTAGAAGAGTATCACGATCACAGAGTAATGCCCTCTGGTATGTGTGTTTAAGACATCTGTTAGGGTATCCCCTTTCCTTGAATCTTTCCCTCAGTTTCCTGCTGAAAATCCTCAATAGAGGAACAGTTTCTCCCCAGCCTCAAGTACTTTCCCACTGGGATGCCTCTATTAAGGGAGGTGGGGTAATAACTTTCCCATCTGAGCATGTTAATGGTTGAAGTTGGTTTGCGGTACAGGGTAGTGATAATATCTGAGTTCTCAGATATCGTGAGGGTACAGTCTAGAAGATTGAGTGACGGATTACCAACCCCCATAGTCAGTTTGAGGTTGAGATTGTTACAATTAAGGGCCCCCACAAACCTAGTAAATAGTTTGTTAATACCTGTCCAAATTATGAGGACATCATCTATGTAACACTTCCATAGAGGAAGCTTCTGTGGAAGCATTACAAAGATGATGTCCTCAAAATTTGGACAGGTATTTTGCAATCACATTTTTTGAATATAGACAAAAGATGTAAACCAATAAATGTAACACTAAGCAAAACAAGAATTGCACCGAGGTATGCGAAAATACATAAAAGACAATGCACATTTGCAATGATACAGAAGCACCTGTTTCCTTTTGTGGTATTGTATGAAACTGTGCTTTCTGTCATGCCCTTTTCCATACCTGCCAAATGTCCTGCCCATTTTCAAGGACAGAGGAAAACAGAGAAGAAATCAGCCCAAATCAGCCCAATATCAATTTTCAGTAACTACATAACTTCCCAGCTTAATCTTGTTTGAAAATTGTTGAAATTACTATTTAAAGGTGCACTGGACATTGGACTATGCTCATTGTGCTGGTTGTCTAGATTCCGATTAATCTACAGGTAGTGATGTTGCGAACACGAAATTTTCGGTTCGCGAACGGCGAACGGGAACTTCCGCAAACGTTCGCGAACCGGCGAACCGGGCGAACCGCCATTGACTTCAATGGGCAGGCAAATTTTAAAACCCACAGGGACTCTTTCTGGCCACAAAAGTGATGGAAAAGTTGTTTCAAGGGGACTAACACATTGACTGTGGCATGCCGGAGAGGGATCCATGGCAAAACTCCCATGGAAAATTACACAGTTGATGCAGAGTCTGGTTTTAATCCATAAAGGGCAGAAATCACCTAACATTCCTAAATCGCAATGAATATGGATTGACACCTGACATATGACATATTGACACCTTGACATATGGATTGACATCCTCAGAGACCCTGATACACACTGACACAGAGCAGAATAGGGAATGTTCCCCCTACATCGGGTCAATTGGCAGATATGGATTGACACCTATCCTAAGGATCAATGATACACACTGACACAGAGAAAAATAGGGACTGACATAGGGTCACTTGGCAGATATGGCGTGGTCGTGGGAGGAGGAGGATGACTTTCACTTCTTCCCCTGTTATATTCCCGTGCTGTGGCATCACCCTTATACGCTCTGTAAAGCATACTTTTTAATTTATTTTGCAAATGCTGCATCCTTTCCGACTTGTTGTAATTCGGTAACATTTCTGCCACTGTCTGCTTATACCGAGGGTCTAGTAGCGTGGACACCCAGCACAGGTCGTTCTCCTTCAGGATTTTTATACGAGGGTCCCTCAACAGGCACGACAGCATGAAAGACCCCATTTGCAAAAGGTTGGATGCCGAGCTACTCATTTCCCGTTCCTCCTCCTCACACAGAGTAAAATAGGGACTGTTCCCCCTACATAGGGTCACTTGGCAGATATGGATTGACACCTGTCCTCAGAGACCCTGATACACACTGACAAAGATCAGAATAGAGACTGTTCCCTGTCCTCAGAGACCATGATACACACTGAAACAGAGCAGGATAGAGACTGTTCCCCCTACATAGGGTCACTTGGCAGATATGGATTAACACCTGTCCTCAGAGACCATGATACACATTGACACAGAGCAGAATAGAGACTGTTCCCCTTACATAGGGTCACTTGGCAGGTATGGATTGACACCTGTCCTGTGAGAACATGATACACACTGACAAAGAGCAGAATAGAGACTGTTCCTCCTACATAGGGTTCCTTGGCAGATATGGATTGACACCTGTCCTCAAATCCCCTGATACACACTGACAAAGAGCAGAATAGAGACTGTTCCCACTACATATGGTCACTTGGCAGGTATGGATTGACACCTGTCCTCAGAGACCATGATACACACTGACACAGAGCAGAATAGAAACTGTTACCCCTACATAGGGTCACTTGGCAGATATGGATTGACACCTGTCCTCAAAGCCCCTGATACACACTGACAAAGAGCAGAATAGAGCCTGTTCCCCCTACATAGGGTCACTTGGCCATAGGCGTGCGCACGGGGTGTGCCGGGTGTGCCCAGGCACACCCTAATCTAGGGTGCCCACGTGTCCCAGATTGCCCAGACATTCTCGCATTTTGTGGGTCCACCTTCATTTTGGGACAATGCTATGTCCCTGAATGAGCTGGGCCCATTATAAGTGAAGAGGGGGCCCACTGGCTTCCCCACTATGCCAGCGCCGTGGGCCCCCATTTGCTGCCCGCTGGTGGAGATATCCCTCCCTCTCTCCCAGCGCTGCGAGGAAGTTGATGACGTCACTTCCTCCCAGCGCTCTTTGCAGACGGCCGCGTGGGAGGAAAGAGAGAAATGCGGAACTAAGGTTCAGATCAGTCTGTCACTTTTGTTTCCAAGCAATACCTTTAATGATGTCATTGCTGACATAATCGCTAGCATTGCATGTTTACTGTACAGCTGTTTTCATGTTCAGAACAAGTAAAACAGGCTTTGGAAATTTTTATCATGGTTTTTATTCAAAAAAGGTTAATTTTGGAATAATCACTGATCATTAAGTCTGTCTATGAATATAAATTTGTTGGGTTTTTTTTTCTCTGTTTTTTCTTTGCGTAATTATAATAATATAATGCACTTTGGTTTCCTGCAACAGACTGAGAAATAAGAATTATTTATTAGATAACATGAATTATGTACCTCAATGTTATATAAATACTGAGCTGGCAAGGAATTGAATGAGATTTTGAGAAAACTAGATCACATGTGATCCCTATGCAACATGGATCTCAAAATACCTGACCTTTAGTGTTAAACTCTTTTAAAGATAAGTTGCTGTGTTTTATAAGCATGTGATTCATTATTCTTTGAAAAGGACATTTTATATTTTTTTGCCCAGAGTCTTTTCCTTAAAAGTGTACATGGTGATGGAGATTGTTCTACTGTCTAAATGAGTATTGTAGATTGTGTTTATATATATATATTTACCGTAACCTGTTTGTAAGTGAGATTTGTGTGCTCATAATCAGCCCAGGTTAGAGTCTCTTGCATGGAAATGTAAAGTTTGACAAATTGCATTTAGCAAACGTGTTGCAAAGGGGAGGCTTGATGGGCTCAAGACCTGGATCTGTACAGTTTATTTTAAATGGTACATCTTGCAGGCACTTATCAAAGCAGCCACCTATTATAACAAAAGATCAGGAGTATAGTGCTCCTCCAGGCTACTTAGAAGGGCAGCTTTGCCCCCATGTGAATGTCAGCTTGTGTTGGAGAACAGAACTTTGTTCCACACCCCTTTATCACATAGTGTAATGGCACAGAGTCCCTGGCTGTGCGTTCATCAGTAGCACGCTGTTCATGGGTAGAGACGACGCAACATAAAAATGCAGGGAACTGTGTTTACTGTGTCATGCAATTTTCAAGAAAAGTAAGTCCGTAATTTTTTCCCATGCATTTTTCACAGATTTTTCACACACGATGTGATTGCTCACAAAAGCCACAGAAGCTGTCCACAGAGTTTTCTGGTACACAAACAGACTGAAGTGAAAGGGGGCTGTTTGTGGTGTAGTCTGTGTGTAAAAAGGTCTATTTGTGGTATACTATGTGTGACTAGGACCTGTAGTGTGTGTGTGTTTGAATGCACCTCCATGTACAGGAGCTATAGAGAGAGTGTATATATGGGGTTTGAGATTTTGTATATATATATGAGTGTGTGTGTGTGTGTGTGTGTGTATGTATATATATATATATTATATACGCGTGCCGTGTGTGTGTTTGTGATTTAGGGTGCACACCCTAATGCAATAGGCTGCGCACGCCTCTGCACTTGGCAGATATGGATTGACACCTGTCCTCAAAGCCCCTGATACACACTGACAAAGAGCAGAATAGAGTCTGTTCCCTGTCCTCAGAGACCATGATACACACTGAAACAGAGCAGGATAGAGACTGTTCCCCCTACATTGTGTCACTTGGCAGATATGGATTGACACCTTTCCTCAGAGACCATGATACACACTGACAAAGAGCAGAATAGAGACTGTTCCCCCTACATAGGGTCACTTGGCAGAATGGATTGACACCGATCCTAAGGATACCTGATACACACTTACACAGAGCAGAATAGGGACTGTTCCCCCTACATAGGGTCACTTGGCATATATGGATTGACACCTATCCTAAGGATCCCTGATACACACTGACACAGAGCAGAATAGAGACTGTTCCCCCTACATAGGGTCACTTGGCAGGAATGGATTAACACCTGTCCTCAGAGACCATGATACACACTGACAAAGAGTAGAATAGAGACTGTTCCCCCTACATAGGGTCACTTGGCAGGTATGGATTGACACCTGTCCTCTGAGACCATGATACACACTGACAAATAGCAGAATAGAGACTGTTCCCCCTACATAGGGTCACTTGGCAGATATGGATTGACACCTGTCCTCAAAGCCCCTGATACACACTGACAAAGAGCAGAAGAGAGACTGTTCCCCCTACATAGGGTCACTTGGCAGGTATGGATTGACACCTGTCCTCAGAGACCATGATACACACTGACACAAAGCAGAATAGAAACTGTTACCCCTACATAGGGTCACTTGGCAGATATTGTTGACACCTGTCCTCGGGAAACCTGATACACACTGACACAGAGCAGAATAGGGACTGTTCCCCCTACATAGGGTCACTTGGCAGATATGGCGTGGTCATGGGAGGAGGATGACTTTCACCTCTTCCCCTGTTAGATTCCCGTTGTGCTGTGACATCACCCTTATACGCTGTGTAAAGCATACTTTTTAATTTATTTTGCAAATGCTGCATCCTTTCCGACTTGTAATTCGGTAACATTTCTGCCACTGTCTGCTTATACCGGGGGTCTAGTAGCATGGACACCCAGCACAGGTCGTTCTCCTTCAGCCTTTTTATACGAGGGTCCCTCAACAGGCACGACAGCATGAAAGACCCCATTTGCACAAGGTTGGATGCCGAGCTACTCATTTCCCGTTCCTCCTCCTCACACAGAGCAGAATAGGGACTGTTCCCCCTAGATAGGGTCACTTGGCAGATATGGATTAACACCTGTCCTCAGGGACCATGATACACACTGAAACAGAGCAGGATTGTGGCGAAACCGACCTCGCCATGTGTCCTTGGAGGGGGCTGCTTGCCCGCCTCTTACCTTTGGACTATGGACCAGACTTTATGTGAATGTGTTAACCCAGATAGCTATGCCATGGAGCCCATTCGTGTAGTTAAAGACTTCGGCTCCTTGGCAAGTGAACTGTGTGAGTAGGATCTGCACGCTATTCGTTAGTTTTGTGCGGGCAGATCCCAGCTATCTGGGGATAGGTGAAATGTCTGTGTGTTATGTGTAAAAGGTGAATTTATGTATTTTAAAGTGTTTTACTGTCTTTGTGTCCCCATGTGCTCAATGGAGTCTGTCTCTGTGCTGGGAGGTAATTGGATTACTTCTCCAGCACAGAGAAGGCTCTGTAAAACCGGTCTGAGCTGGAAAGCTAGGGGTTTTAAAAGATACTTTACTAACTTTTGAACCCCTGGTCTGATCCATGCCATTTTTTAATATGTTGTTTGTCCCTGCATGGATTGATTGTGGATATGTAATTTTGTGTGAATGTGATGTATGGTTTTGAAGTTATAAATATGGTGTAAAAAGTATATTTTAAACTGTATGAATAATGGGATTATGTGTCACACTAAGGGGAGGGGATGTGTGGGAGGTTACATCTGTCATTGGTTATTTTATGCACCCCCCTGGGTGTGGCCTGCAAGTGTACAATTGTAATAAAAGCCAGGATGGATGTGCCAGTCCTGAGTTCCTGCTTAACCCTCAAAGCGATGTGTCGTCTCGTTCTTTGGGGGAATTGGATTGTATGCTGACTGCCAGGAGTGTAAGCGAATTGTATGCTTTTCCTGTTCAGCTATTCCAGGGTTCGTGTGTTTCCAGTTCGGGAGTTGGAAGATTTGTACAGTTTGCAGTCCGGGAGATTGGTGCTTGCAGCAGCTGCTGGTCTATGGAAAAGGGGATTATCGACTGAACTGGGTTTTATCCCCTTTTGAGCAAAACGGTCCGTTACAAGGATAGAGACTGCTCCCCCTACACTGGGTCACTTGGCAGATATGGATTGACACCTTTCCTCAGAGACCATGGTACACACTGACACAGAGCTGAACATAGACTGTTCCCCCTACATAGGGTCACTTGGCAGATATGGATTGACACCTATCCTAAGGATCCCTGATACACACTGACACAGAGCAGAATAGGGACTGTTCCCCCTACATAGGGTCACTTGGCATATATGGATTGACACCTATCCTAAGGATCCCTGATACACACTGACACAGAGCAGACTAGAGACTGTTCCCCCTACATAGGGTCACTTGGCAGATATGGATTGACACCTGTCCTCAGAGACCATGATACACACTGAAACAGAGCAGTATAGAGACTGTTCCCCCTACATAGGGTCACTTGGCAGATATGGATTGACACCTGTCCTCAAAGCCCCTGATACACACTGACAAAGAGCAGAATAGAGACTGTTCCCCCTAAATAGGGTCACTATGGATTGACACCTGTCCTCAAAGCCCCTGATACACACTGACAAAGAGCAGAATAGAGACTGTTCCTCCTACATAGGGTCACTTGGCAGATATGGATTGACACCTATCCTAAGGATCCCTGATACACAGTGACACAGAGCAGAATAGAGACTGTTCCTCCTACATAGGGTCACTTGGCAGATATGGATTAACACCTGTCCTCAGAGACCATGATACACACTGACACAGAGCAGAATAGAGACTGTTCCCCCTACATATGGTCACTTGGCAGATATGGATTAACACCTTTCCTCAGAGACCATGATACACACTGACAGAGCAGAATAGGGATGTGGAATAGCACCTGGGGAACTGGGGGGGTGCCGTTGATGTGGAGCACGATGCAGCAGCAGAAGAGGACTCAGCCGAGGAGGTTATGGAAGAGGATGGAGTAGGAGGAGTAGAGGAGGTTTACCCAATTTTACCCAAGTTTACCCAATGCGCAGTGTAGGTGATATACCTGCCCTGACCATGCTTTGCAGACTAGGTATCAGTGGTCAGATGGACCCTTGCCCCAACACTGTGTGCCAGACATGCCATTACTTTCTTTTGCACAGTTGAGTACAGGTTGGGGATTGCCTTTTGTGCAAAGAAATTTCGGCCGGGTACCTTCCACTGCGGTGTCCCAATAGCTACAAATTTTTTGAACGCCTCAGACTCCACCAGCTTCTATGGTAAAAGCTGGCGGGCTAAAAGTTCAGACAAGCCAGGTGTCAGACGCAAGGGGGTGAGTTTCTGACGCTTGCAGACAACTAACTGCTATTCAATCTATAACAGTGAAAAACGTTTTTGGGTTTTAAGTGCACGCTATTGTGACACCAGATATGAGTGGCAATGTGCAATGGCAGAGGTCTGCAGAGTACACGCTGTAGGTCTGACAAACCCGCTTGACTGCTATTCAATCTATAACAGTGAAAAAAGTTTTTTGGTTTTAAATGCACGCTATTGTGACACCAGATATGAGTGGCAATGTGCAATGGCAGAGGTCTGCAGAGTACACGCTGTAGGCCTGACACACCCGCTTGAAGACAACTAACTGCTATTCAATCTATAACAGTGAAAAATGTATGAGTGGCAAATTACACTTGCTGAGGTTGGCAGAGCACACGCTGAAGGCCTGACACCCAGACGCTTGCAGACAACTAACTGCTATTAGCTTACAGTGAAACACTTTTTTT
This sequence comes from Pelobates fuscus, assembly GCF_036172605.1. Classification (NCBI taxonomy): domain Eukaryota; kingdom Metazoa; phylum Chordata; class Amphibia; order Anura; family Pelobatidae; genus Pelobates; species Pelobates fuscus. The sequence continues at coordinate 410,292,399 of NC_086319.1, read as the reverse complement.
GTTTTTAAAGGCACGCTATAGTCACACCAGATATGAGTGGTGGCACTGGGCAAATGGGCACAGTATCCACTGTGAGCCTGACACAGAAGCTGGCAGGCAACTAACTGCTCTTCAATCTATTACAGTGAAAAAGAATTTTTCTTTTTAAATGTCAAGCTTAAGTTATTGTGACACCAGATATGAGTGGTGGCACTGGGCAAACGGGCACAGTATCCACTGTGAGCCTGACACAGAAGCTGGCAGGCAGGAAACTGCAATTACATTACACAGAAAAAAAAAAGCAGACTGATGTTCTAGATCTAAAAATGGCTTTTTGGGGTGCTGTTCTTACAGCAGAGATCAGATGAGTCCTTCAGGACTATAGTGGACACTGAATAGCCTAGCTATCAATTTCCCTATCTAATGAGCAGCAGCTACACTTTCCCTCCTCTCACTAAGAATGGAGCTTCAGAATGAATCTAAAATGGATGCTGGGAGGGAGAAGGGAGGGTCTGGAAGTGAGGGTCTACTGCTAATTTGCCGGAATGTGTCTGCTGACCGTGAGGCACAGGGTCAAAGTTTGCTCAATGATGACGAATACGGGGTGGATGTTCGCCGGGAACTATTCGCCGGCAAACAGTTCAGTACATCACTATCTATAGGATTAACAGTGCAGTTGTATAAATAATTGGGTATGGTGGGTTGATGCTCTGCCTGATTGGCGTACCTTGTGATTCTAGTAGTCAACTAGTCAAAAATGTAATACAATTTATGTTTGTGGTTCTAACAAAGCCTAAAGAACCCCTGAACCCATATGTATTGCTGATTGTATGGGTATATATATACTGATCATTGCTTTCTAAAGCTATTTAGTTAAACCACTGTATCATGTTGCAATATTCGGGGCATACTACTCAGAGTTCCAGAATCTTATGATACAATACTCAGACACTCTTAGCATTTGGACAATGTTCTGTAAGGTGAACTGATACCTGATAAACTGTACTCTCCCATGTATGACATGCGCATGTCACTTATATAAATTAGTTATGATTATAAAAGCTGGTACTTTTTGAAGTTTTGCCAGAAATCTCACCTACGAGTAAATGCACTGTGTGGGAACCTTCCCGAATAATTTAAGACTTGTGGCAAACCTGAAAACATGCCTTCCCAGCCCTGATGTTGATTTTCTGCATTAATCAGTGATATATTACTTTGTTCCTGTAACATTCTTGTAATTATAAAGATTAGACTGTATTCTCCTTAATAAAAAAACTTTCATTTTTTTTCACCTACTTGGTCATATCCTGCATCCTTGAGCCTTATTAATTAATTAAAGCAAACCACCAGACATGATGAAGAATGTATGTTGTGGATCAATTTTGATTGTATTTATTAATTTTAACAATGTTTTTCTTCACGGCATCCTTTATATCTTTGTTCTTCAGACTGTATATGATTGGGTTAATCATAGGAGTCACCACAGTATATAACAAGGAAGCAATTTTATTGGCAGTCAAATATTTTTTTTTGGTGGGAATTATATAAATTCCAGTTAGAGTGCCGAAGAAAATGGAAACCACAGTGAGGTGGGAACTGCAAGTGGAGAAGACTTTTGATCTTCCAGTTGTGGTGGAAATCCTAAGGGCAGCCTGGACAATACATGCATAAAATACTATAATACTTATGAGTGGAGTAATACCTAATGGTACACACAATATAAGAATTTCCATTTCAATTAACTTGATGTCTGAACAAGAAAGATCTAATAATGGGAAAATATCACAAAAGAAATGATCAATAACATTTGGGCCACAAAACTGAAGTTGAATTACTGATATTAGTATAGTTAATGATGTGAAAAGATTGAATAGCCAAGTGATGATAACCAATGTAACACGTAACGTAGCGTTCATTAAAAAGCTATATCTCAGAGGGTTACAGATGGCCAGATATCTGTCATAAGCCATTATGGACAGTAGAAAACATTCACAGCCTACAGTGCAAGCATACAAATAATACTGAATAAGGCAACCTGAAAAAGACATAGTACCACCTTCATTAAATATAATAAAAAGGGTTTCTGGGACAATGGTTGCAGTTACAAGTAAATCAGAAATGGACAGTTGTGTTAGGAAGAAATACATGGGAGACTGGAGACTGCTGGTAGATGCCACCAGCCAAATAATCAGAATATTTCCGCATACGGTCACAAAAAGAAAAACAGGAAGGAACAATGAAAATAATGTCTTGAAGTGTAGTAGATCCTGAAATCCAAGGAGAATAATCTCAGTGACAGTGGTCTGGTTTATGAAATGCATTGCCTGTGGGAAAAGAAAATACCATGATGATAAAATAATGTATAGTTTAAGACAGACAGTGATTTGTGTAATGTAAAAAGAATCTCAGGCACTCACTGTGATTGTTCTTCAAGCAGGTTTATTGCAACGTTTCGACCTCAATGAGGTCTTTTTCATTGAGGTCGAAACGTTGCAATAAACCTGCTTGAAGAACAATCACAGTGAGTGCCTGAGATTCTTTTTACTCTACATATGTCTCTTGGGGTCTGTTTTGCTGACCCATGCTCAGTAGCACCCTGTGTGTAATTGTTGTGACTGAGTGCGACCCTATTTCTATTTTAGTGATTTGTGTAATGACATTAATTTATTGAGAAAATTATGTTAAAGCGAACCTGTAACCATTGCCAATATTTACAGTAGATTAATCCCTGGCACATTTACTTCTTATAAGTTGTTTATAAATATGGTGCAACACCTTTCAGAAGATAACTTCATATCACATTGTGCGCATGGTGTGTTGACTTGTGTGTGAGATGCAGAAGCATGTGCCCGAGAGAAAGGTAATTTGTTTGCATGGTTTAACTATTTTGTGTTTGATATTTTTAACTCATGCACAATCTACTAAATAGTGTGCATGATTTCATTTTATTGTGGACACTAGTGCAGGCATGCCTGTAAGTGCCTACCTTGGGCTCCATACAGGCTCTTAACCCCTTAAGGACCAAACTTCTAGAATAAAAGGGAATCATGACGTGTCACACATGTCATGTATCCTTAAGGGGTTAAATACTTGAAGCATGTGTACAAGTTAACTATCCCATGGTCAAGCTGTCCTGTCTTGTAGACATGATCTACGTAATTGCACACACAAGGTGGTAAAATGTGCTCAATGTAAAATAAATATTTTATGTGACACTGCAATGCTGTTCTCATAAGAACATTTAACCCCTTAAGGACAGAGCTTCAGAAGCTTGACTTACGCTTAATGACACAAGCAATTTTTGCATTTTCTTGCTGTTTGCGTTCAACTGCAATTTGCATCTCTCTCATTTATTGCACCGGCACATATTATATACTGTTTTTTAAAGGACAGAAAGGGCTTTAATTTGATATAACATATATATATATATAAATGCTTACTTATTATAAAAAAAATACAGAAAAATGCAAAAAAAATGAAAAATATTGTTTTTTTTTACAGTTTTTGCAATAATAATGTGTGCATAATTAGTGCAGGTTAAGGAAAGTAATTAAAAATAAATTCATTTATTTGTTCTGATTTACAGAATATATAATGTGTCTGGGATTTTAAGTTTTTTTTGGTAGTTACAGGTCACAAAGCACAAGGAGTAAAATAAAATTTTAATGTGGAGCGATTTTAGAATTTGGTATGTTTGTCTTGTAAGCCTAATAGCCATAAAAGAAAACAAAATTGCCACACAAAAGTATATATTTATATAAAGTAGACACCACAGGCTATTTACCTAAGGTTGTTTTGACACTTTCTACGTAGCCATTTTACCGCCAACCTCTGCTAAATATTGGAGTAAAATTGTGTTTTGGGGGGGTTTTCGCACACAAACTTATAACAAAGAACTTCTCAAATGTATTTTGTAAAGTTGGTGTGTCCTATTCCTGTACAAAGTTTTATTATGTGTTCAGTTACTTCTGTTGAGTACAACGGTACCCCCATTGTATGTCGTTGGCACTATTTCGTGAAGTTACAGTGCCATATAGGAGACCTATCCATTTCAGTATTCACAGTAGAATTTTGAGAGCCGGATTTAATGAGCCTATGTGTCCATTTGGGGTATTATAACAGTTTGACTGTTCAAAAAAAAACCACAAAGGCCTACCATTTGTAAAAGTAGACACTCCAGGGTATCTCATAAGGTGCATATTGTGCCTTAACATGCCCCCATTATTTCACCAATATATGCCAAAGTATGTGGTAAAAAATAATTTTGTGCGTTTTTTACATATGGATTGCATTTTTGCTAGGCATTGTGTATATTTCACATGTGCCACTAAGTTCAAACCCCCCAAATTATGCTCAGCTAAGTCTTCTGAGTAAAATGACACCCCCATTGTATGTCTTTGGCACTATTTCGTGAAGCTACAGTGCCATATAGGAGACCTATCCATTTCAGTATTCACAGTAGAATTTTGAGAGACGGATTTAATGAGCCTATGTGTCCATTTGGGGTATTATAACAGTTTGACTGTTCAAAAAAAACCCACAAAGGCCTACCATTTGTAAAAGTAGACACTCCAGGGTATCTCATAAGGTGCATATTGTGCCTTAACATGCCCCCATTATTTCACCAATATATGCCAAAGTATGTGGTAAAAAATAATTTTGTGCGTTTTTTACATATGGATTGCATTTTTGCTAGGCATTGTGTATATTTCACATGTGCCACTAAGTTCAAACCCCCCAAATTATGCTCAGCTAAGTCTTCTGAGTAAAATGACACCCCCATTGTATGTCTTTGGCACTATTTCGTGAAGTTACAGTGCCATTTAGGTGACCTGTCCTTTTCAGTATTCAAAGTAGAATTTTGAGAGACGGATTTAATGAGCCTATGTGTCCATTTGGGGTATTATAACAGTTTGACTGTTCAAAAAAACCCCACAAAGGCCTACCATTTGTAAAAGTAGACACTCCAGGGTATCTCATAAAGTGCATATTGTGCCTTAACATGCCCCCATTTTTTCACCAATATATGCCAAAGTATGTGGTAAAAAATAATTTTGTGCGTTTTTTACATATGGATTGCATTTTTGCTAGGCATTTTGTATATTTCACATTTGCCACTAAGTTCAAACCCCCCAAATTATGCTCAGCTAAGTCTTCTGAGTAAAATGACACCCCCATTGTATGTCTTTGGCACTATTTCGTGAAGCTATAGTGCCATATAGGAGACCTATCCATTTCAGTATTTACAGTACAATTTTGAGAGATGGATTTAATTGGCCTATGCTTCAATTTGGGGCATTATTGCAGTTGGAAAGTAAAAAAAAAAAAACACGAAGGCCTACCATTTCCTAAAGTAGACACCCCAGGGTATTTCAAAAGGCATATTTTAAACCTTAGGGTAGGATCATTTTTTTGTTAGTTTGTACCAAGTCTAGATACAATTAGCATTTTTTCTGCCTTTTTGACACACACTTGGAGATGTTACTGTATTTTTTGTAATCCTTATGTGTGCTATGGCAGTAGAACACCTAATATGTTGCTCAGCTATGTCCTCTTAGTGCAGCAATACCCCCATGTGTACCCTTTTTGGGGATATGTTGATGTTGAAGGGGCACATTGGAGACCAAGCCATATCAGTTTTTACCGAACTTTGAATTTTGACTCTCGGCCCATGTGCAATTTCCAAGCATCTTAGCAGGTTTTAAGTTCAAACTACCCCACAAAGGCCTACCATTTCTTAAAGTAGACACCCCAGGGAATTTCAAAAGGCATATTTTAAACCTTAGCGTAGGATCATTTTTTTGTTAGTTTGTACCAAGTCTAGTTACAATTAGCATTTTTTCTGCCTTTTTGACACACACTTGGAGATGTTACTGTATTTTTTGTAATCCTTATGTGTGCTATGGCAGTAGAACACCTGATATGTTGCTCAGCTATGTCCTCTTAGTGCAGCAATACCCCCATGTGTACCCTTTTTGGGGATATGTGGATGTTGAAGGGGCACATTGGAGACCAAGCCATATCAGTTTTTACCGAACTTTGAATTTTGACGCTCTGCCCATGTGCAATTTCCAAGCATCTTAGCAGGTTTTAAGTTCAAACTACCCCACAAAGGCCTACCATTTCTTAAAGTAGACACCCCAGGGAATTTCAAAAGGCATATTTTAAACCTTAGCGTAGAATCATTTCTTTGTTAGTTTGTACCAAGTCTAGTTGCAATTAGCATTTTTTTCTGCCTTTTTGACACACACTTGGAGATGTTACTGTATATTTTGCAATCCTTATGTGTGCTATGGCAGTATAACACCTAATATGTTGCTCAGCTATGTCCTCTTAGTGCAACAATGTGTCACGGGCAACGCTGTCACGGATTCCAAAACACAGACAGACCACAAAGAGAGAGAACACAGAGAGAGAAACTTGTAATACCGGTCCTTAGAATGGCCGGGCTATACAAGCAGAGAATAGTCAAGGTACAAGCCGAAGTCAAAGGGGTAAAGAGAAACGGAACAACGATAGGACAAGCCGAGGTCAAGGATCAGAGAAGACAGGATAAACGGGAGACAAAGCCAAGATTTGGTAACCAGACAGTTGACTATTCGGCCTGGGTGTGCTTATTCGGCCTGGGTGTGGAAAACTTTAAAACAATGGCCAATACATAGGCCGGGCTGAGAGGGGCAATCAGGGCAGTAATAGCTTGTCTCAACTCTTACGCCCCTCTTGTAACACACCCTGCACCTTTTCTGGGGGTTTTGTTTTTTAGGGGTTGGTGGAATCTTAAAGCAGAAGTGACCTGCCTCCATTCTTCTGCTAGGCTCCACTGATGGTCCCCCTCTGTGGCACTCAAGTAACCCAGAAATGAGCTGAAATTGAAATGAAAGGAATGTGCATTTCAGCTCAGCATTTGCCTTTTTAAAAATAATAAAGGCATTGTGGACTGCCGTCTGCATTATATATATGCCCACTTTTTTGTACCATGCCCTGGTTTTGCGCATGATTAGATACGGCTGCATTAGTTGATCGGATAGATCAACTCCCCCCATGTGCCGATTATATTGCTGAATGCAGACTGGCACCCGTTTATGTTCCTCTCTGCCACGAACTGCGACCCTGCGAGTGTTTTCCCCATGGATCGTAGTTAGGATGAAAACCTCCTTTTTATCGCGGTACTTGAGTGCCAGCAGTTCATTCTGGCAGAGAGCTGCTGTTTCCCCCTTTTTTAATTTTTTTTCTGCTAGAGCCTTTGGGAAACCTGTGCGACTCTTCCTGATAGTGCCACAGGCCACGGTCTCAAAACAGTACAGCATTTGTAAGAGTGGGATGCTGTTATAAAAGTTATCGATGTATAAGTGATAACCTTTGTTGAGTAATGGCATTATTAAGTCCCAGACAATTTTCCCACTTGTCCCTACTGTATCTGGGCAACCTGGGGGATCAAGGTGGCTATCCCTTCCTTCGTATACACGGAAGGTGTATACATAGCCACTGCCACTTTCACATAATTTATAGAATTTTATCCCATACCGGGATCTTTTGGATGGGATGTATTGTCTAAATCCCAGTCTTCCCTTATATTTCATGAGGGACTCATCAATCAAAATTTGTTTTTTGGGGGTGTAAATAGTGGCAAATTTTTCATTTAAGTGGGTAATTAGAGGGCGTATTATATAAAGAATGTCATACTGCGGATGACCTTTTGGGGGGCACTTCATATTGTCATTAAAATGCATAAAACGCAGTATGTCCTCATATCTCTCCCTATGCATAGTCTGGGAAAAAATGGGGGTATTAAAAATAGGATTTTTAGTCCAGTACATTCTAATTGTGGGCTTTTTAACTACCCCCATTAACATGGTCAGTGCCCAGAATTGTTTAATTTCTGGCACACTGGTTGGGTACCATCTCTCTGTCCTGGCGATTCGGGAGTCTTGGTTGCGTGCAAGATATTGCTCCGCATACAGATTCGTCTGGGTAACTACCTCCCCAAAAAAATCATCCCCCAAAAACAGCTCCATACAATCCAGCGCATTATAGCCAGACAGGTCAGCCTGTATGCCAGGATTGGCAGTGAACACTGGGATGTCTGGCGAAAAATGATTAGGGGGTACCCAGTCATCTGCGCCATATTGAACATTAGGGGAATCAGCGATTTCCTCTGATGTTACTGCACTAACTGGCACATAGTCCCTGTCCCCTGCGTCACTCCCTGCGTCACTCTCTGAGGCAGTGTCGGTCGCCTCTGAGTCGGCGGCTAACAGGGCATAAGCCTCCTCTGCGCTATACTTTCGCAACATTTTTAATACAGTTAACACAGCTAAGAAAACTTTAACTAAATAACTAAACTTTTTTTTTTTTTTTTTTTTTTTTAACCCCTAACTAAATCCCCCAAATTACAACTAAATTCCACCCACCAACTAACTAAATCACAAATTAATAAAATAAAAGAATAAAATTTAACCCCTTAGGGTTACAAAAAAAATTAAATTTAACCCTTAAGTGTAAAAAAAAAAATAGATCACAGTAAAGTACTGTGACCTGTATATTGATCACTGCTAGCAGTGATCAAGCAGCAGGGAAAGGGTTAATATTTTTTTTTTAAGGAAGGGGAAAGGGATTAGGAACTTTTTAAAGATATTCACTATTCTTCTGGAACACAATGTTGCAACGATCCGTCTCTCTCCACTTCACAAACCCACACGAGGTGGAGGGAGGCGGATCAGATATCACAGCAGTATTGTGACCGCTGTGACTGGCTGTTACAGCGATCACATGTGCTGGGACATCGCGATTTGCTGTTGCTGGTCTGCCCCTGACTCAGAGGGACCCAGCAACAGCGTTAACCCCGCGATCGCCGGCACTGCGCGATCGCGGCGTTAATTTTACCGCGTGACGGACGAGGTCCGTCACCCGTCGTTAAGGCCATCCCCAGGATGACGGACCTCGTCCGTCACCCATCGTGAAGGGGTTAAGCACGTTTTAATTTCTTTTTTTTTCATTGTCTTAGAATGTTATCATTATTATACCATTGTCCAAAATACGTATATAGTAAAAGAAAGGATACTCCTATCCTTTGAAGCACTTCAACTTGCTTCAATAAAAATAATTAGAAACACATTATAGTTCAAAGCAGAAATCAATTGTCTTTTAGGGAACAACTGGAGTCACTGCTTCTGTATGAAGCATCTAACGGGATACAACTCATTACTAATGATGACTTCACACGATCTGGATTGGAGCTGCAGTGAGGAGACTCTCCTGGAGACAGAATAAGGGCATTGCCACAGTGGGGATGGGCAGTAATCTAAAGAGTTTTACTTCACATCATTTTTTTTTTACATATATACATTTATATATATTTCTTTTTATATTAATATTTATTTTTAATTATGTGTGTTCCTCTAATATTGTCAATATAATAATAATAATAATAATAATAATAATAATAATAATGAGCTGCAACACAATTTTTTGCACCAGGTTAAAAATATTAAGTAAATTATTTCTTTCATTTCTAACTATATGTACAATACATGTATTCAGTATTACCTGCTAACACACTTAATTTGTTGCTTAATTTGTTGTCTATAACAATTCCCAAATCCTTATCCTGTGTGTGGTTATCCCTAGTTCACTGCCATTTAGGGTGTATATTGCTTGAGCATTCTTAACCACAAAGTGCATAACTTTGCATTTCTCCACGTTAAATTTCATCTGCCATTTTAGTGCCCAGTCCATCAATCTATACAAATCCCTCTGCAGCAAAGCAATATCCAGCGCACATTTTAATACTTTGCAAAGTTTTGTACAATCTGCAAACACTGATACATGACATTCAATGCCTATTTCAAGATAATTTATAAATATGTTAAATAGAAGCGGTCCCAAAACAGAACCCTGAAGGACACCACTTACCACTTTTGTCCAGCCTAAAAATGTACCATTAATGACAACTTGTTGTACTCTATCCTTAAGCCAATGTTCTACCCAAGAACAAGAATAAAAATCTAGACCAATTTCTTTTAGTTTGATGACTAACCTATTGTGAGGAACCAAATCAAATGCCTTGGCAAAATCCAAGTAGATCACATCTACTGCAACACCCTGATCTATACTTCTACTTACTTCTTCATAGAATGCAATTAGGTTAGTTTGACATGCTGATTATTGCTAATAACAAAGTTCTTCCCAATGAATTCCTGAATATTATCCCTTAATAGCTTTTCAAATATTTTCCCAGTTACAGAAGTTAAGCTCACAGGTCTATAATTTCCACGCAAAGATTTTGAACCCTTTTTAAATATAGGGACAACATCTGCCTTTCTCCAATTCTCTGGTACAATACCTGAAACAAAAGAATCTTGAAACATTTATTAGAGATGTCCACTTATTTCACCACTTAGCTCCATAAGTACTCGTGAATGAATATTGTCAGGCCCCAGAGATTTATTTACATAAATTTTCTTTAACTGCTGTAGCACCTTGTCTCGAGTCATCCAATCACAAGTTATCTGCAAGTTTTTTACAGCATTCATTTGCATATCTCTTGCCATAGGATCCTCATTAATATATACTGAGGAAAAATAGTTATTTAAAATGTCTGCCTTTTCCTGGTCTTTGTTAGCTAACAGACCCATCTCGGTTTCCAGTGTACCTACATTTTCATTTTTTTTTATTTTTTTTTAGAATTGATGTACTTGAAACAAAAAAATTGTGTTGGTTTTATTGAAATTGGCTTTTTGAAAATTATATGTTTTAGTATACCCCACATGCTTTTGCTTTTTTGAGTTTATTTAAAAACTTACCATATTGTGATCACTATTTCCCAAATGCTCCCCTACTTAAATGTTGGTCAAAAGATCAACATAGTTTGTTATAACGAGATCCATACAAGCATCCTTTCTAGTTGGTGCTTGTACCAGTTGTGACATAAAGGTGTCATTTAAGCAGAGTAAGTGGTGAGAACCGCACTTAGTCCCAACGGCCAAGGGTGCTCCAGAGCAGGACCAGCAATCCCAGTACAATAATCCAAGAAGAAAAAACTCACAGGCACTCCAACTTCAAGCCGCAGGCAGATTTATTGTGACAGAATGCAACGCAACGTTTCGACCAGAAAAAGCTTGAAAAAGACCTTTCTGGTCGAAACGTTGCATTGCATTCTGTCACAATAAATCTGCCTGCGGCTTGAAGTTGGAGTGCCTGTGAGTTTTTTCTTCTTAGATAAAGGTGTCATTTAACACATTCAAAAACCTGATTCCCCTAGTCACTCTATCCCATTCCTACTAGTCATTCCTACTAGTCACTCTATCCCAATTTATGTCCGGTTAATTAAAATCTATAATAATTAACGTGTTACACCAATTGGCAGCTTTCCAAATTTGCTCTAACTGCTGTCCTTCATCAATAATATTTACATTAGTTGGTTTATAACATATCCCAACCAATAATTGATTTCCCTTTGTTTGCCCCAAGCAGATATCTACCCATAAAGCTTCCACATTTTCCTTGTCACACTCCACATGCCTAAGATTTGACTTTAACTCGTGGTTGACATACACATGTACCACACCACCCTTCTTGTTTTTCCTATCCTTCCTAAATAACGTGGACCCATTTAAGTTAACTGCCCAGTCATGTGTCTTATCCCACCATGTTTCTGTTATGCCTATAATGTCATATTGTTTAGTGTATGCTATTGCCTCAGCTCCTGTGTATGCTACAGCTCCTCTATCCCCTGTCAATGAATGCTGCTTTGCCTCATGAAAGTTAAGCTCAAAAGATCATCTCCTTTCCCTGTGATAAGCAAAACTAATTTCTGATTAAACTGAAACTTGACTGCTGTCAGACTGCGATATGGCTCCATGTGCTGCCCGAAAGCTGTTATACACTATTATTAATACAGTAAAGACTCTTATACCCTGCCAGAATTCTTCTCCCTTTACCCAGCTTGTTCCTCTCCTCAGGAATATCCAGAAACAGAGAGGCTATGCACGGTGACAGGGTGCACCTTGTTTCTCTCCACTGGGAGGAAATGTATATTTTGGGATGTTTATAAGCACTGACCCATTTTGTATAATTCACTTTATCTGCTATTGCACTCTGTATCTGCTATTGTACTCTATATATCCATTTTGTATAATTCACTTTATCTGCTATTACACTCTGTATCTGCTATTGTACTCTATATATCCATTTTGTATAATTCACTTTATCTGCTATTGCACTCGTTATCTGCTATTGTACTCTATATATCCATTTTGTATAATTAATTTTATCTGCTATTGCACTATATGCACTCTGTGTGTCTGTTATTTTACTTTAGCTGCTATTACACTCTGTATCTGCTATTGTACTCTATATATCCATTTTGTATAATTCACTTTATCTGCTATTGCACTCTTCATGTCTACTGTTATTTTTGTAGCAATGGGTTTGAATGTACACTCAGCTGTATCATTGAAAGCAAGAGAAACCTCAGTGAGTCTTTCCTAGTTTAATATTTAATTAAAAATAATATTTAAAATAAATATATAAATGTAGTTAAATAGACAGATAGAAAGCATGAAGAATGCAGTGCAAAAAGCACCTAACCAAAGAGCCAATACATGCAATATAGTTGTATTACATTACATTAACCTATGTCTATTTGCAGAGTACTCTGTTCTTGGTAGGCCCTGAAAATAAAATCAAACTGTTGTATTAGAAACAATTGTATTTGTATTTATTTGCCAATGTAAAATGCACTATTTATCAGAAATCTAAAGAAGTAAAATCCCACTCAAGTCACACTTCATCTAAAGTTAGTTTGCAAGCCTTTCAAGTTTCATTCCCAATACCTGGTGAGATGCACTCCAAGATCTGAAATGTTCAGTGCTTTTCATTGCCTTATGTAGTGAAGTTGGTTAATTTACCTTTTGACTTGTAGACAATCTCTTCAATGTAAGATACGTTGTTCTAAAAAGGAAATGATTAAAGATCATATCAAAGATATTGAACAACTATGGAAATGAATGGTTCTAGATCACACGTAACAGATTCATAAGTACAGGATTAACATTATTTTGGCATTCAGTTTTATACACGTTCAGAAACCGTAAGAGAATACAGGAAGGCCTCTCGGGCACAAAACAAACCTAGAGGGGAACATAATGTTATACTCATAGAAAATACATTCTTAGCTTTGATTTATTTATTTCCATGCATTTATTTTGCTAATTAACAATTGTGTAACCTTATCCAAGTAAAATTATTTAGATTTACTGATATTAATAGATACAGACATTGTGTATTTTTTTCCTTTTTGTGAGAAACAAGGGGTCTTGCTCTTTGTTAATATGTGTGACTGTGGGCAGGACAAGTTTTATCATTTTATTTTAGTCTAGACTCTGAGCCTCATTATCTCCTTGTTGGGGACAGTACATTACTACATAGTCCTTATCAATCTACACCACTGATGCTTTCTCCCCAAACATCACCAGTGCCACCAGACTCTCCATTTATGTCTGAGAAGAGAGGTTCATCTGATGTTGTTGACTCTTCCTGCCATGTTGTTATTTCCACCATCACTGTTAAACTACTAACTTCCCCCTAAAACAATGATGTGCAAAAATTGTATTTAAAACGTAAAATTCAATTGAAAAGTATTTATTTTAATTATAAAACCTTTATAAATAAACAAAACTGTGCTTAATAAATACACCACACAACAATAAAACACTGTGGGACTGTGCTTGGAAGGTGTTAGACACTGTGATATTTTACATGACAAGCGAAACACGTTGCATCACCACATGATTATATCAGACCCAGAAGCAACTGCAGCTGTACAGATCAAAGTTTTTTCACACTGTGAATCAGTAGGAATCCATATGGACAGATACCACTCATTTGCAGAGCTGGACCCGGCTAAAGGAGTACCTGATGTATTGTGTTTCCGCCTATATTGTGTGCTTTTACCAATTTTAATCTTTAATGAAGGCTGTTGGAAGAAAAGGTTTTGACTGGTGGTCAGTCCCTCTGGAGAGTAGTTCTGTATCCCACGTACCCAAGGGATTGATCCCCCCTCAGCATGATGGTCGCAAGTAGAACTTTATACACTCTATCCTTTCAATTTTGAGTTGGGTTCCAAATCTCATACTGTCACTTGCATCACTGAACAGGAAGCTAACTAACAGCATTGTAAAATGTTATATATTAAGTTATACTTTCAGTTCTGAGACACCCATGATTGGTTGATGTTTCCGTTGATGTGTAGACCCCTAGACAAACTGTGTTTTATATGTACGATGTACGATGCATTAATCGTTTGAATGCTTATTGATAGTCCATCGGAATGGACTTCATTGAATATTATCAGCACTGTATAGAGACCTGAGAAAGAAAGCAGAAAATACCTGTGGTTGTAGCAAACATCCATGGCAGTAACTTGGGTTCACATACCCTGAGGTGTTTTTAACCATAACAGCTATCATCAATCAGAGCAATTAATTAAATCAATCCGACAACATAATGGACATTTTTAAATTCAAGGTGCAAATAGCTGAACTGGAGGAACTCTCAAATGCAACTTGAAGTCACTTTGAATTCTCCTACTTTTTAGTACATACTCTGCTTATGTATGTGGTAGAGAAATAAATTGACAGTGCTTCTTCTTGCGTTATTAATCCTGCTATTTTTATGAGCAGGGCCGGCGCATCCATAAGGTGGCACAGGCGGCTGCCTTAGAGCGCACCGGCCAGGGGGTGCAAATGTCCGGGTGGCCGTCAGGAGGGAAGCACACAGTGCCCCTCTCCTGCTGGTCTTTTCTTGTAGCGTGGCTGAGTGCCAACCTGCAGTGCCATGGACTGTGTGGAGGGGGAAGGGATATGAACACTTCATATCCCTGCTCCCTCTGTAGCACACAGCGCGGCTGGTGCCCAGCAGGGGCGGAGCTATCACCGGCCCTCTTCTCATCAGCATGGGAGGACTTCCTCCCAAGAAGACTACAGCAGAGAGCAGGAGAAGGCAGAGAGGAGGGGGGCTGGGCAGGACTAGCTCCTCCAACTCCCAACTACCTCAGGCAGCACTCTGGATCCCATGTAAACCACCCTCCTGAACCCACAAAGTAGGAAACAGGAGAGTGGCTAGACCAGCATTTGTGTGTGGGGGGGGGGGAGGGGGGGTCTGTGTGTATGTCTGTCAGTGTGTATCTATATGTCTGTCAGTGTGTGTGTATGTCTGCCTGTCAGTGTGTCTGTGTGTATCTATATGTCTGTCAGTGTGTCTGTGTGTATCTATATGTCTGTCAGTGTGTCTGTGTGTCTGTGTGTGTGTGTTGTGTATGTCTGTCAGTGTGTCTGTGTGTATCTGTATGTCTATCATTGTGTATGTGTGTATCTGTGTGTCTGTCAGTGTGTCTGTATGTCAGTGTGTGCTTATCTGTATGTCTGTCAGTGTTTGTGTGTATCTGTATATGTGTGTGTATCTGTGTGTCTGTCTATCTGAATGTGTATCAGTTTGTATATATGTATATCTGCATGTGTGTCAGTGTGTGTATCTTCGTGTATGTGTATCACAGTGTGTGCATGTGTGGCAGTGTATGTGTATATATGCATACATCTCAGCATTCAAACACCAACACTACACACAAATAAAAACCTGCATGCAAACGTCAACACTACATACAAACACACCCGTGCATTCAAATGTCAACGCTACATACAAACACAACTCTGTATCAGACACCAAAATTATATATAAACACACCTGCATTCAAAAACCAACACTACACATAAATGCATGCTTGCATTCAAATGCAAACACTACAAACACACCCCTACATTTACACAAACAAACTACATACAAACAAATGCTTACAGTGAAACACACAAATACTGCTCCGTGCTAAATACAATCCTGCAAGCATGGGGAATCGGTAGAGCCCCAGCTTTCAAAGCATTGTTGAAGTTGCACGACAGATTGTGATCTATCTTTTAGTATCCTGTGTACATACACAGACATACATACACAGATCGTCATACAGAAACATACAGTATGACGGTCTGTATACAGTATGTATGTCTGTGTATGACTGTCTGTGTATGTATTCAAAAGGAATAAACTCAGGCAACACTCCAATAGTAAGGATGTTACTGTCACATTATTGGCTACTGTCCTAATTATTGTAAATCCCTCCCTTGCATGGGAGAATGTCTTAAAAGGAGGTTGTGTGGATTAAAAGTCAGTTCTGCTCCTGATGCTGTGTGTCGTCCAGTCATTGGGATTGATGTTGGGATATTGTTAGATTATATTGCCTGCTGGAATTATTACCTTATGGATGTATAATATTTGTTCCTGAGCCTCACTGGGATTTTAAGTGGAGATAACCTGTGGAATATCAGCTCTCCGCTACATTGGTTGGCAGTGCTGGGATCCAGACTCACAAAGGAACAAGGATTAATGGAGATTGATTACTCCACATTAAAACGATCCACACTGAAAGATCTTCTGGAAGCAAGAGGTGTTTCCAGCAAGCAACAAAACAAAGGCAACACTCATCTCTGAAGTAATGGCAGAATACCGAAACAGATGATGATTCGGTCACTGAACAGAGGGATGCGACAGATGGAACGGAGCAAGCAGAGTTGCAAAGGCAGCTCCAATTCAGTTCTTTTATGGGGAGAATCCACCAATAGAGATCATCTCCCAGACGATGACAGAGGTTCATGAGTTTATAATGCGGCAAAGGAGGCCACAAACACTAGAAAGAATCCCAGCAGTGTCTATGGTGCAAGAGGGTAAGCCGAAAATCCCATACCAGGCATTTAAAATGTATGTAGAAGCGGAGGAAGATATAGACGCAGTCCTCCAAGACTTTGAGAGACTGTGCACATTACATAAAATAAATATGGAAGACTGGGTAGCAGGACGGTTAACAGGGAGAGCAGCTGAAGCATACCATACTATACCAGATATGGAAATCAGAAATTACAGCCGGGTAAAAGAAGTTATCCTGGCCCGGTATGCTATGACACCAGAAGCATACCGGAGGCGCTTCAGAGAATTAAAAAAAGGAGAAAAAGACTTGCATGCAGAATTGGCTTACCGATTACAAAGGGCAGCCCTCGAATGGGTACAGGCGAACCAGGCACGGTCCATGGAGGACCTATTACAAATGCTGCTACTAGAACAGTTTTATGATGGGATACCCGCAGACCTGCAGGAGTGGGTGAGAGACCATAACCCCACATCTATCACAGAAGCAGCTAAAAAGGCAAATGATTATATGGATGCCCGCAGGCAGCACAAGCTTGTGGGTGTTAAACCAGCTGTGCGACCCCTAGGAGGAAACGATTTTACCGCTGGCACAAACACACCTCTGAGACAACTACCCCCACCAGCTCCTACAGCTGCTCAACCGAGGTTTCGCCCACCCTCCTCTGTGCAATTCCACCAGTGCCAGAGGTGGGGACGCTACAAACGGGAATGCCCGCAGCTGCGAGATCGAACCACATGGATCTGATCAGGTCCGCCCCCACCACCGAGAGCAGTGGCAAACCACTACCAGGATGAGACACCCACCACTTATGGCTCTGCAGTTCCCATCACTACCATAGAACAGTGGTAGATACTACACAAAGCCAACCCGCTACAAGCACATGCGGATAATAGGCAGCATCACCGGCAAACAGTCTACTTGGAGGGAAAACCTGTGCAGGGACTCAGAGAGTCAGGGGCCACCATAACATTGGTCCAAAGCCACTTGGTCTCGGACAAGGCCAAAACCAGTAGGACTGTGGCCGTCAGGGTTGCCGGGGGAGCCGTATACCGGCTGAATACAGCAAGGGTTCATTTGCATTGGGGTGCGGGATCGGGAACTGTGGAAGTGGGGTTGATGCCACAATTACCCGCAGTGGTGGTACTAGGAAATTACCTGGGAAAGCTCACATCTGCTTTTGAGCCCCAAACCACAACCACTGAGGAAGCACATCCAGTGGTCACCAGGCAACAGGCCCGCACCCAGGACTACAACACACTCCCGGAGGTTCAGGTAAGAGAGCCTTTCCCTTTCCTAGACTGTGTCCCTTGGGCCCCTCCTAACGTATTTGCGGCAGAGGTGATCACTGACCCTATCCTACAGGTATATACAGATAAAGTCACCTCTGACAAACCCGGGGTGGAGGGGGAAAGATTTGTATTGTGTTACGGTTATCCTCAGTCTTGCTGAAAGCTGGACCGCTTAGTTAGTCTGGTTCCTGTTGCTGAGAAGAGGAGAGGCTGCTTTCCTTAGTAGTCCATAAGAATACTGAAAATGTAGAATAATCCCCTTCTGCCCACAAAACGAGTCAAGGCTGCGATTTTAAGGTCAAACAAGAACTCGCTTTTACTGACATGCATTCTCCTTTTATGCGGTGAGGCTCATGCAAGAGCGACACCTACATAATTAACAAATCAAGCAATGACAGACATGGTACAGCCCACACATCTCCTCCCCTCAGATAACATTTAACAAAATTAACATGGATACATTTTTCCCCAAGTTTTGGATGTACCCAAAATATCTGGGGTACATTCATAAGTCCAGTGTCCTCAGATAGCCCTGATGTAGAGGAGTAATACCTGAAAAAATCATCCGAATCGGTTGCTGGGTTCGGGAGATATGGAGCGTTGAAGTTTTGACCGACCGCACAGGTAAACTAGCCGAAAATAGTTCCATGAGGTTCTGGGGTACATTCATAAGTCCAGTGTCCTCAGATAGCCCTGATGTAGAGGAGTAATACCTGAAAAAAATCATCCGAATCGGTTGCTGGGTTCGGGAGATATGGAGCATTGAAGTTTTGACCGACCGCACAGGTAAACTAGCCGAAAATAGTTCCATGAGTTTTGGCCTTGCGGTCGGTCCTCTTTTGTGCGTACAATTTATACAAAAAACTTGCCATCCACGGTTATCTGTATATTCGTTATAATCCCTGTCTGTTGCATAGTCTTTCTACCGAACGGCAGATCGTTCGGTAGTTTTGGCACGAATCCTTGGGGTTATGGAGGTCTCAGCGGTGTTCGCCTACTCGAGTGTCCAATTTCGTTCCAGACACTCAGTGGCAAAACACCGCTGTTCGGTAGTTAAAATGGCCGCAGCCACGTGGAAATGTCCTTAAACGGCGGCCACCCTGGTATACGAACAAAGGATTTGTGCGTTTCCATTCATGCTGAATATGCCGATCAGTGAGAGGGATTAATACAGAATTTGTGTGTTTCTGCTCCTATGGAATATGCCGAACAGCGATATAGATTATTATAGCAATCTAACAAATGATCCACAGGTAATCCATTCGGGAGTTTTGGACACAAAATCATATGCTTGAAATAAGGTCTTGGGTTGTGACAAAGGGAAAAGTAGAGGGAAAAGCAATGGGGAAATTGTCTGTAGTAGGGTCTGTAACAGTGCTCCCTCTTTTGTGGGACACTCTGGCAGACACCGTCTGACCCCTTTTTGGGGCACACTAAGGCTGTCCAGACCGGTGATTATGCTGGGCTGATGTCCGTTTGCCGGGACAGTCCGTTCTGCTTTCCGGGTCGGTAGGTGATAGTGAAGTTAAATGGTTGTAAGGATAAGCTCCACCGTAAAAGTCTGCCATTATCCCCCGAGACCCGGTTTAGCCACACCAACGGGTTATGGTCTGTAACTAAAGTGAATTCTTGGCCGTCAGTTTCTTTAGGGCCCACACCAGGGCCAAGCACTCCTTTTCCACTGCGGCATAGCTGACCTCACATGGTAGGAGCTTACGGCTGACGTAGGCCACCGGGTGTTCCCCTCCATCTTCGCCTACTTGGCTGAGGACGGCCACCAGCCCGAACATGGAAGCGTCTGTGTGGACAATAAAACGTTTGTTAACCCCTTAAGGACCAAACTTCTGGAATAAAAGGGAATCATGACATGTCACACATGTCATGTGTCCTTAAGGGGTTAAGGGCTGGGGCCGCCAGAACAGGAGAATTAACAAGTGCAGTCTTAAGCGCCTGGAAAGCTGTTTCACAGTGGGGAGACCACAGGACCTGTCGGGGGAAGGATTTTCTTCGTCAGGTCGGTCAGTGGTTTAGCAATAGTACTATAGTCTGGTACGAAGCGTCTGTAGTACCCTGCTGTACCCGGACCTGGGTCTTAGTGGTGGGGGTGGGCCGATTGGCGACGGCTTCTATCTTAGCTGGCTCTGGTCGCTGTTTCCCACATCCCACCAGGTGGCCCAGGAACTGTACCTCGGCCATTCCAAAGTGACACTTTTCTGGTTTCAGCGTCAGGCCAGCAGCCCAAATCTAATCCAGAACCATCCCCATGTGTCCTATGTGTTCCTCCCATGATTCATTGTGAATCCCGATGTCGTCTAGGTAGGCACAAGCAAAACCCTGGAAGCCATCCAGAAGTCTATCCACCAAGCGCTGGAATGTGGCGGGGGCATTCTTCATCCCGAACGGCATTACCTTGAAGTGGTATAAGCCGAACGGGGTGACGAAGGCCGACTTGGGGATAGCCTCCTGGGCCAGGGGTATTTGCCAATAACCTTTGCAGAGGTCAATGGTGGTCAAATAATTTCCCCTGGCTATGTGATCCAGTAGCTCGTCTACTCTAGGCATCGGGTAAGAGTCCGTCACTGTCTTATCATTGCGTTTCCAATAATCCACACAAAACCGGGTTGTCCCATCCTTCTTGGGCACCAGGACTACTGGGGATGCCCATGGACTAACGGAAGGCTCAATAACCCCTAGTTGGAGAATCTCCTCGATCTTCTTCTTCATCTCAGTCCTAACTGCAACGGGAATTCTGTAAGGGGCCTGCCTGAGGGGTTGCTGTCCTTGGGTGTCCACCTGGTGGGTCGTCAAGGTAGTATACCCAGGTTTTTTGGAGAAGGTGGCCCTTTTTGCTTGGAGCAGCTGCTGGAGCTGCTCCCTCTCTGTGGGACTAAGTCGGTCCCCTATCTGGACCTGGGTTACTAGATCTGAGCGGGGGCACTTTTCTAGCAGGTCCGGGATTGGTAGGCTGTCGGGGTCTTCCTGTGGGGGACAGCATACTGCTGTTACGTTTTCGGGTCGCTCTAAGTATTCTTTAAGCATGTTAACGTGGAAGGTTTTCCTAAGGTTAGCGTTGTGACAGCTAGCGATAACGTAAGTATGGTACAACCTGGTACGGGCCCTGCCAGGGGGCTTGCAGTTTATCTGTCTTAACCGGTTTAAGTACCAGTACCTTTTGTCCTAGGGTAAAGGTCCGCTTTCGTGCCCCCCGATCATACCACACTTTCTGTCTCCGCTGGGCCGACTGGAGATTAGCTTGAACGGATCTGGCTAATTGCTCCATTTGGTCCCGGAGCTCTAGTACGTATGGTACAATAGGGACTCCATCATTTTCAGTCTCTCCCTCCCAGTGCTCTCGTATCAGGTTTAGGGGTCCCCGTACCTTGCGTCCGTAGAGCAACTCAAAGGGAGAGAACCCTGTAGTTTCCTGCGGCACCTCCCGATATGCAAACAGGAGGTGTGGCAGGAAGCGTTCCCAGTCCCTGTATTCCTGTGTGAACGTTTTTAGCATTTGTTTGAGGGTCCCGTTGAACCTCTCCCAAAGCCCATTAGTCTGCGGTAGGGGGAGCTCAGAAGGGACTTAATCTTGCAGACCTGCCACAGCTGCTGTGTTAATTCGCCTGTGAATTGGGTGCCTCGGTCTAATAGTATTTCTTTGGGAAACCCTACACAGGAAAACACCTGAACTAGTGCATTGGCTACCGTGTCTGCCTGGATGTTAGATAGGGCCACGGCTTCTGGGTATCTGGTAGCATAGTCTACTATGGTAAGAATGCAGCACTTACCGGAGGGACTAGGAGTCGCCAGTGGCCCTACTATATCTATGGCAACTCGGCTGAACTGCTCTTCTATAATGGGCATATTTACTAGGTGCGCCTTTGGGTGATCGCCTCTCCTCCCCACCCGCTGACACACATTGCAGGTGTTGCAATAGGTCCTAACATCTGCATGTACCCCATGCCAAAAAAAGGTGTGGGTAATGCGGTGTAGGGTGCGAGTCACTGCTTGGTGGTCTGCTAAGCGGATATCGTGACCTACTTTCAGTATTTCCTGCCGGTATTTGTGGGGCACTACTAGCTGATGCCTACGCTGTCCGTTTTCCTCTGTCATGCGGTATAGTTTCCCTTTTTCCCATAGAAATGTCTCATTATCTAACCCGCTCCCTCCCGTCTCTGCTCTTTCTCTGTATTTCTGTAAGGTCGGGTCGGATTTAGACTCTGTCTCAAAAGTGGCTGGCGTGTCCCAGGGTATAGGACTCAAGGGGTCAGTCCAGGTCGGGGCATGTCTTACCTGTGTCTCCCACACTGGTGAGGATTCTCGTTGCGTCAGGGCTTGTGCTCGGGTAGTCACCGGATTAATCTCGTTGTTATAGGAAGGAGCATAGGCCGAAGTCATAGGACCCAAATCGTTGCCCAGTAGCACCTCGGCAGGTAAGTTGTCCATTATGCCCACATTTATGGCCCCCTTTCCCGCTCCCCAATCAAAATGTACTTTAGCGGTAGGAATTTTATATACATCCCCTCCCGCTACTCTAACAGCCACAGTCTGTCCTGATCGTTTGTGCTCGGGCACCAAATGGCTCTGGACCAGCGTAATCGTAGCGCCTGTGTCTCTTAGTCTCTCTGTGGGGTGACCCTCAAGCCATACCTTCTGCCGATGATGTTGGCGATTATCAGAAGCGGCGTATACCGGGTCTGCTTCATGGAGCGGTACCAAATACTCTTCCATAGGTGTCTCTTGGTTAATCAGAGTGCTCTTGCAGGACGAGAAGGACCAGAAGATGGGTTATAACTCCGGGTGCCCTGGGAGATTGGGCCCTTTAAAAACAGTATTCGGTCCTAACAGAGTGCATGTCACTCATTCTGGCCCTTTAAATACAGTGGGGTCATTCAGTACTTGCCTTGTGTGAGCGATGATACCCCAGATAGCTATGCCATGGAGCCTATTCATATAATGAAAGACTATGGGAAAGACTTTAGCTCCATGGCAATTGAACTGTGTGAATAGGATCTGCGCGCTATTCGGTAGTTTTGTGCGCTCAGATCCCAGCTATCTGGGGATATGTGAAATGTCTCTGTGTTATGTGTAAAAGGTGTTTTTATGTATTTTAAAGTGTTTTACTGTCTTTGTGTCACCATGTGCATAATGGAGTCTTGTCCCTGTCCTGGGAGGTAATTGGATTACTTCTCCATTGTCTCCAGGAGAGAGGGCTCTGTAAAACCGGTCTGAGCCGGAAAGCCATGCTGGCAGGGGTTTTAAAAGATAACTTTTGAACCCCTGGTCTGATTCATGCCATTTTTAGAAAGTATGTTTTAACTGTATGTATAATTGAGTTTCCTCTCAGGATAAGGGGAGGGAATATGTGGGATGTAACTGATGTGTGAGTGGTTGTTTTATACCTCCCTGTGGGCGGACCTGTATTTGT
This sequence comes from Pelobates fuscus, assembly GCF_036172605.1. NCBI lineage: Eukaryota > Metazoa > Chordata > Amphibia > Anura > Pelobatidae > Pelobates > Pelobates fuscus. The sequence continues at coordinate 410,268,956 of NC_086319.1, read as the reverse complement.
AACAACTGCAATAAAAACCAGGCTGGGTGTGCCAGCACCTCAGATCTCTTCTGACCCTCAATACGTAGCCTTGTCTCGTTATTGGAGGGAACTGCTATATCACACTGGGGATTGCTATGCTCTGCATATTCCCCTGAGCTTTAATCACTTAACTTTTAAGAGCTTGTTCCGGATACGCTCTCCTGGAGGAGAGGTCTTCCCCACACGGTCCTGGAGGACAGAAGCCAATCCAGGGTGGACAGAAGACGGCGAGGCTCCAGTTAAGCTACGGCGGTTGTGGAGTCTGCGGTGGCTGTGGTGTCCAGTGCGGTGCTTGTGGTCCTCGGCGCAAGCTAGGAAGCGTCCATCAGCGCAGGGTACTCGGTCGGAGTACACGGAGCTCCGTTACAGGGCTTTTACTAACCTGTCCTTCTGTCCACCCTGACATATTATCTACCCAAAGATCCACTAAATAATCCCCTAGTTCCCCAGCCCTGTCAACATACTGTTTGCAGTATTAGGAATGGACTTGGAACTGCTGGTTAATCAGTTGTGAAGGACAGCTGTCTTAGAATCAAGGTTCCGACAAGGTCTGCCACTTCTCCACGAGCTGGAGTGCTTAAAACCAGAAATCCCAATCACATAAGAATAGCACAGAAGCTTTACAGCTAAATACTTTCAAGCAAGCACAATAAAAGGTTGGGAGTAGGGCTAAGATTTACATGATTTATTATGTAAGTGGGTCTTTTCACACAATTCCCTTTTACTTTTTAACTTTTAGCCTACCAAAGGCATAATTACATTGTACCCTACCAAAGGTATAATTACTTTTTAGCCTAACAAAGGCATAACCTCTTACCAAATGAGGGGCTGTCTCCCAAAGACAGCAACTATGAAAAGTCCCTGAGTCTACCTTAGACTATGCAATAAAAATCCCCTTTAACTAAAGGATGCAACGTGTGGAGGGGAGCAAAAGGAAGGGAATGGGTGTCAGTCATTTAGATATTTTGGATTTAAGGATGCAATTCTGGCTCTATATGCCAATCCAACTGCAACGGTGGTGGGTAATGGGTTTAGCAATAAATGGTTCACCCTTGGGAATGGAACCAGACTGGGCTGCCCATTGACCTCACTATTATATATAATTACAGTAGAGATTGTGGCTGTTGCCATTCGATATGACAGTAGTAGGAAGGGATTTGAAATATCTTAAGCTTGTTCTAAAATTAATTTGTATGCAGGCGATGTGATATTGACTTTGTGTGACCCTGTCAATATTACTAAATGAAAAAAAAAGAAACAAACCCCTATTAAAGGGGTATGTGAGTGTGTCCTGAAGGTTTCAAGCAGGGGGTAAACTTAAACAAGTGAAGAAATATTAGAAGGTGTGATCAAGGAACAGGCGGTCCCCAGAGCACTAAGGAGAAACCTCAGAGTCTCAGATAAGTTAAATATAAAAACACATGTTATTTTAAAGGGACCCTATAGTCACCCAGACCACTTCAGCTCAATTAAATGGTCTGGGTGCCAGGTACCTCAGGTTTTAACCCTGCAGATGCAAACATAGCAGTTTCAGAGAAACTGCTATGTTTACATTGCAGGGTTAAGCCAGCCTCTAGTGGCTGTCTTCCGGACAGTCACTAGAGGCGCATCTGCGATGCTGGAGGCATATTAGGCCTCCATTGCGCAGAGCGTCCATAGGAAAGCATTGAGAAATGCTTTATTATTGACAGCTTGAATGCGCGAAAATGACAGTGAGAAGTGCGGAAGCGCCTCTAGTGGCTGTCAATGAGACAGCCACTAGAGGCTGGATTAACCCTATTATAAACATAGCAGTTTCTCTGAAACTGCTATGTTTATAGTAAAAAGGGTTAAACCAAGCTGGACCTGGCACCCAGACCACTTCATTAAGAAAAATATAATGATAATAATGGAAAATAATAAACAAAATACGAATCACTCCAGAATAAAATAAACATGAGGGGAGCCAATAAGCTCCAAAAACATAGTAGGAGTATGAACTAGGAAAATACTTGGGGCAGGACTGAATAACAGACAGAAGTTAGTAACTTTTATAGAAAGAGATTTGGGAAGTCAACACAGAATCCTATCTAACATAGTAGTGATAGGTATATATACAAAAGTATCCCAAATATGGATACTTGGTGGACTCCACCGTTTCTTAATGAAGACTAGCTACAAAGTAACAAAATCTCTGTCTGTAAAGAAACAGGAGCAAAAAGAAAGTAAAGAGCCTAAGGTTGCAGATTATTATCACGTAAGCCTATGTATATGACACAGCCTAGTACAGAGCAGTGGAATAATTCACTCATCAATTCTATACTGTGTATTTAATCAGTCTAAGTCCTACCTACAATTTTAAGCTTTATAATGAGCAGTGAGATCACCATCTCTTAGGTAACTGGCTATAGGTAGAATCATGCTGCCATGCTGGCTCTGAGGGCAAAGAACTCCAACTGTAAAGCCCCCTTGTTACATGCTCCTAATTAGCCACCATTTCCCAAATAAACTGAAAAGGTTAGTCCTCATAATAACCAAAAAGCGCGTTTAACGCAAAAACGTGATTTTAAAATTAAAAAAGAAGAATCATAATGCCTAACGCGTTTCGGCACTCCTAAAGCGCCTTAATACAAAGGCAATAGCCAGGTTCAGTGACCTGTGCTGATATTTATATGCGAGATATGTTCATCTGCACCAATCAGCGCTGGTGGGCTTGTGGAGTTAATCGCGCCAAAAAATTATGACCCAATCTGAGGGGGGATCTTACGTCCGTATATAGTCAAGCCCATTTTGGGTGTGTCGATCAAAGAACCCAAACTCCAGGTTGTAAGTGATCCTCATATTTGTTGCCTTTTGTTGCCTAGGCAACCATTTCATTAACTAATGTGTCAAGCCTGCGTATGTGCCGAACAGGAGAGTCCCAGACCTACAACCTGAATATCCTAATCTTAGGTTGTTTGAATGGGGTCATGATGATCCGCTGTCATAGGACAGCACTATTAACTATATAAAAATGCACATCATTGAAACCAGACGAAATTAGATATATAAAAGCGTTCAGACAAAGTGTCCCATATGGTTCACATACATAAATAGAAAGAGGCGTCACATGTAATTGCTGTAAATACAGTCATTTTTACTTATGATTAAAGGATATGTACAGGTATATACATCATTTTAAAGCGTTATTTACAGTGTCTATAACTCCAATTACTCAACTCTGATCTCACAAAAAATAAATAAATAATAATTAATAATAATAAATGATAATAATAATGAATAAGCAGCACTATCTTCTTCCTAATGTACTAATGTATTTAAGAGTACTCAAAATAATGTGTGTACATTTAAATGACATAATAAGTGAATAGACTAGAATATTTTGGTCTAAGTATTTATAAATGGAGTAAATGTAAAGCCTTAATTTAGTCCATTGGGTAACATGGTGTCATTATTTATGTATCCAGAAACATTCCCTTCTTTTAAGGGTTTGGTCTAGATTTCCTCCTCTCTTACCCATTTGAATTTGCTCTATACCTGCAAATTTGATGCAGCTAGGTGAGTCCTTATGATAAAGTCTGGTATGTCTTGCGACAGGGGTATCTTTGTTAGATGTCACTGAATAGATGTGTTCCATTACACGTCTTTTTGAAGACGTATGATTTTACCTACATACTTGATGCCGCATTTACACGTCAGGAGATAAACCACCCCTGAGGTGTTGAAGTTGAAAAACTGCTTTATTGGTATATTGACGGTACCTGTGGAATCAGTTAGTGTCTTGGACTGTTTAGCCATATAACGACATGCCACACATTGTCCACATTGATATGTGCCATGTACTGTGATCCAACTGTTCTTCATTGTGTTGGATACCGAAAAATGGCTGGGTACCAGCATCTCTTTCAAAATTCTTCCCCTTCTATCTGTAATAGATACCATGGGGGAAATAACTTAATTCAAGTGGGGGTCCTGTGTTAAAAGTGGCCAGAACCTTCCCAAAATGATTTTCGCCATGTCCCAGCCTGCATCATAACTCGCTATGCATCGAATCAAATTGGTGGATTCTTGTTTTGGTTTATTTTCTAGCAGAGTATCACGGTCACAGAGTAATGCCCTCTGGTATGTGTGTTTAAGACATCTGTTAAGGTATCCCCTTTCCTTGAATCTTTCCCTCAGTTTCCTGCTGAAAATCCTCAATAGAGGAACAGTTTCTCCCCAGCCTCAAGTACTTTCCCACTGGGATGCCTCTATTAAGGAAGGTGGGGTGATAACTTTCCCATCTGAGCATGTTAATGGTTGAAGTTGGTTTGCGGTACAGGGTAGTGATAATCTCTGAGTTCTCAGATATCGTGAGGGTACAGTCTAGAAAATTGAGTGACGGATTACCAACCCCCATAGTCAGCTTGAGGTTGAGATTGTTACCATTAAGGGCCCCCACAAACCTAGTAAATAGTTTGTTAATACCTGTCCAAATTATGAGCACATCATCTATGTAACGCTTCCATAGAGGAAGCTTCTGTGGAAGCATTACATAGATGATGTCCTCAAAATTTGGACAGGTATTTTGCAATCACATTTTTTGAATATAGACAAAAGATGTAAACCAATAAATGGTAACACTAAGCAAAACAAAAATTGCACCGAGGTATGCGAAAATTCATAAAAGACAATGCACATGTGCAACAAATATACACTTTCTATTATTTCATGAGGAAACGTTCCTCAAGATGGCAATGATACAGAAGCACCTGTTTCCTTTTGTGGTATTGTATGAAACTGTGCTTTCTGTCATGCCCTTTTCCGTACCTGCCAAATGTCCTGCCCATTTTCAAGGACAGAGGTAAGCAGAGAAGAAATCAGGTAGGCAGCCCAATATCAAATTTCTGTAACTACATAACTTCCCAGCTTTATCTTGTTTGAAAATTGTTTAAATTACTATTTAAAGGTGCACTGGACATTGGGCTATGCTCATTGTGCTGGTTGTCTAGATTCCGATTAATCTATAGGATTAACAGTGCAGTTGTCTAAATCATTGGGTATGGTGGGTTGATGCTCTGCACCTGATTGGAGTACCTTGTGATTCTAGTAGTCAACTAGTCAAAAATGTAATACAATTTATGTTTGTGGTTCTAACAAAGCCTAAAGAACCCCTGAACCCATATGTATTGCTGATTGTATGGGTATATATATATATATATATATATATATATATATATATATAGATCATTGCTTTCTAAAGCTATTTAGTTAAACCACTGTATCATGTTGCAATATTCGGGGCATACTACTCAGAGTTCCAGAATCTTCCAAACAAAGTGCAGGTGTCTTATGATACAATATTCAGACACTCTGAGCATTTGGACAATGTTCTGTGAGATGAACTGATCTCTTGTCTACCTGATAAACTGTACTCTTGCATGTATGACATGCGCATGTCACTTATATAAATTAGCTATGATTATAAAAGCTGGGACTTTTTGAAGTTTTGCCAGAAATCTCACCTACGAGTAAATGCACTGTGTGGGAACCATCCCGAATAAGACTTGTGGCAAACCTGAAAACATGCCTTCCCAGCCATGATAGGCCCGGATGTTAATTTTCTGCATTAATCAGTGATATATTACTTTGTTCCTGTAACATTCTTGTAATTATAAAGATTAGACTGTATTCTCCTTCATAAAAAAACTTTCATTTTTTTCACCTACTTGGTCATATCCTGCATCCTTGAGCCTTATTAATTTATTAAAGCAAACCACCAGACATGATGAAGAATGTATGTTGTGGATCAATTTTGATTGTATTTATTAATTTTAACAATGTTTTTCTTCACGGCATCCTTTATATCTTTGTTCTTCAGACTGTATATGATTGGGTTAATCATAGGAGTCACCACAGTATATAACAAGGAAGCAATTTTATTGGCAGTCAAATATTTTTTTTTGGTGGGAATCATATAAATTCCAGTTAGAGTGCCGAAGAAAATGGAAACCACGGTGAGGTGGGAACTGCAAGTGGAGAAGACTTTTGATCTTCCAGTTGTGGTGGAAATCCTAAGGGCAGCCTGGACAATACATACATAAAATACTATAATACTTATGAGTGGAGTAATACTTATTGGTACACACAATATAAGAATTTCCATTTCAAGTAACTTGATGTCTGAACAAGAAAGATCTAATAATGGGAAAATATCACAAAAGAAATGATCAATAACATTTGGGCCACAAAACTGAAGTTGAATTACTGATATTAGTATAGTTAATGATGTGAAAAGATTGAATAGCCAAGTGATGATAACCAATGTAACACGTAACGTAGCATTCATTAAAGAGCTATATCTCAGAGGGTTACAGATGGCCAGATATCTGTCATAAGCCATTATGGACAGTAGAAAACATTCACAGCCTACAGTGCAAGCATAAAAATAATACTGAATAAGGCAACCTGAAAAAGACATAGTACCACCTTCATTAAATATAATAAAAATGGTTTCTGGGACAATGGTTGCAGTTACAAGTAAATCAGAAATGGACAGTTGTGTTAGGAAGAAATACATGGGAGACTGGAGACTGCTGTTAGATGCCACTAGCCAAATAATCAGAATATTTCCGCATACGGTCACAAAAAGAAAAACAGGAAGGGACAATGAAAATAATGTCTTGAAGTGTAGTAGATCCTGAAATCCAAGGAGAATAATCTCAGTGACAGTGGTCTGGTTTATGAAATGCATTGCCTGTGGGAAAAGAAAATACCATGATGATAAAATAATGTATAGTTTAAGACAGACAGTGATTTGTGTAATGACATTCATTTATTGAGAAAATTATGTTAAAGTGAACCTGTTACCATTGCCAATATTTACAGTAGATTAATCCCTGGCACATATTTACTTCTTATAAGTTGTTTATAAATATGGTGCAACACCTTCATATCACATTGTGCGCATGGTGTGTTGACTTGTGTGTGAGATGCAGAAGCATGTGCCCGAGAGAAAGGTAACTTGTGTGCATGGTTTAACTATTTTGTGTTATATATTTTGTGATATATTTAACTCATGCACAATCTACTAAATAGTGTGCATGATGTCATTTTATTGTGGGCACCAGTGCCGGCATGACTGTAAGTGCCTACCTTGGGCTCCATACAGGCTTTTAACCCCTTAAGGACCAAACTTCTAGAATAAAAGGGAATCATGACGTGTCACACATGTCATGTATCCTTAAGGGGTTAAATACTTGAAGCATGTGCACAAGTTAACTATCCCATGGTCAAGCTGTCCTGTCTTGTAGACATGATCTACGTAATTTCACACACAAGGTGGTAAAATGTGCTCAATGTAAAATAAATATTTTGTGACACTGCAATGCTGTTCTCATAAGAACATTTAAGCACGTTTTAATTTTGTTTTCATTGTCTTAGAATGTTATCATTATTATACCATTGTCCAAAATACGTATATAATAAAAGAAAGGACACTCCTATCCTTTGAAGCACTTCAACTTGCTTCAATAAAAATAATTAGAAACACATTCTAGTTCAAAGCAGAAATCAATTGTCTTTTAGGGAACAACTGGTGTCACTGCTTCTGTATGAAGCATCTAACGGGATACAACTCATTACTAATGATGACTTCACACGATCTGGATTGGAGCTGCAGTGAGGAGACTCTCCTGGAGACAGAATAAGGGCATTGCCACAGTGGGGATGAGCAGTAATCTAAAGAGTTTTACTTCACATCATTTTTTTTTTACATATATACATTTATATATATTTCTTTTTATATTAATATTTATTTAAATTATGTGTGTTCCTCTAATATTGCCAATATAATAATAATAATAATAATAATAATAATAATAATAATAATAATTATTATAATTATAATAATAATGAGCTGCAGCACAATTTTTTGCACCAGGTTAAAAAGATTAAGTAAATTATTTCTTTCATTTCTAACTATATGTACAATACATTCAGTATTACCTGCTAACACACTTTGTGTGACATCTCTTTACAAACACCATTAAAAAGCAATGTGAAAGCAAGAGGTGTAGCATTTAGTTTTACATCCAAATGTGCTCAACAATGTATCAAATAAAGCTTATCTTTTCACATCAATAACTTCACATTTTCACATTCACCTTTTCACATCAGTAACAGCATTTCAATCCAATAAACCCAATATCAAAAAATATCAATTGTTTATGTTCTAAAGAATATCTATATCTATATATATATATATATATATATATATATATATATATATATATATATATGTATATATATATATATATATATATGTATATATATATATATATATATATATATATGTATATATATATATATATATATATGTATATATATATATATATATATATATATATGTATATATATATGTATATATATATATATATATATATATATATATATATATTAATGAATAGACGAGTGGCTCAGAGGAAAGAGCGCAGGCCCAAGGCAGCAAGAGTCCAGAGTTCAAATCCCCCTGAAGCCACCAGGAAGATAAGAACACCTGGCCTTCCACATGTCATGATGGAGATCGTGACAATTACAGACTGTAGAGGAGTAATACAGGTTTCAGGAAGACCAATCAGGAGAGGCTTTCAAAAATACATGTGGGGAATTACTAGATCTTTGACAAGCTCCTTGGTAGCATCTTTCGTAAGAAAGGTGTGGATGCTTTTTACAGTAAAGGAGTTTAAGCATGCGTGGGATAGGCATAAGGCTATCCTAACTAAGATAAGGCCAGAGACTAATGAAAGTATTTAGAAAATTGGGCAGACTAGATGGGCCGAATGGTTCTGATCTGCCGTCACATTCTATGTTTCTATATACATATAGACAAACTTCATGTGAGAATACCTTAAATCACCAATTATATATAACCAAGAAAAAGGTCAGTTTGGAAATCAGTGCAGATCAGGTAAACTGAGACACGGGTTAACGAGATGTTAATCCATAATACTGCTTTCTTTTGTAATGAATTTTCACTGGCTAATTGTCTGATGTCTCTTCATCTTCCAAAATCCTTCCTTTGGAGGAATATGGTCCAAATGCATTATCAAGCAGTTTTACGTTCATGCCAACATAATGAGAGCATGGTTACATAGTTACATAGTTACATAGTTGCATAGCTGAAAAGAGACTTATGTCCATCAAGTTCAGCCTTACTCATATGTTTTCGCTGTCGATGCATTTAAGCCAAAAAAACTAGTCTGAAGCGCTCCCAATTTTGCATCAAACTAGGAAAAAATTCCTTCTTGACCCCAAAATAACAGTGAGATGTCTCCTTGGATCAAGCTGCAATTGTCCCACTAATTAGAAATTATATCCCTGTATGTTATGTTTTTGCAACTGCAGTTTAAACATCTGTATGGACTCTGATAAAACTGCAGTTTAAATATCTGTATGGACTCTCATAAAACCACCTCTTCAGGCAGATAATTCCATATCCTTATTGCTGTTTCTGTAAAAAAAAAAACTTTATTTTCCTTAGATGAAATCTCCTTTCTTCCAGCCTAAATGTGTGACCTTGTGTCCTATGTATAGCCCTCTTTATGAATAGATTTCCAGATAAAATTTTGTACTGGCCCCGTATAATGTTATCATATCTCCTCTCAGGCACCGTTTTTCAAAACTAAAGAGATTTAAATATTTTAACCTTTCTTCGTAACTAAAATGCTCCATTCCTTTTATCAATTTTGCAGCTTGTCTCTGCACTTTTTCTAGTGCCATGATATCTTTCTTTAGAACAGGTGCCCAAAATTGCACAGCATATTCAAGGTGTGGTCTTACCAGTGATTTATAAAGAGGCAAAATTATATTTTCATCCCGAGAATTTATGCCCCTATTTATACATGACAAAAACTTACTGGCCTTAGCATCTGCAGATTGACATTGCATATTGCTGACTAATTTGTTGTCTATAACAATTCCCAAATCCTTCACTTGTGTGTGGTTATCCCTAGTTCACTGCCATTTAGGGTGTAAACTGCTTGAGCATTCTTAACCCCGAAGTGCATAACTTTGCATTTCTTTACGTTAAATTTCATCTGCCATTTTAGTGCCCAGTCCATCAATCTATACAAATCCCTCTGCAGCAAAGCAATATCCTGCTCACATTTTAATACTTTACAAAGTTTTGTGTAATCTGCAAACACGGATACATGGCATTCAATGCCTATTTCAAGATCATTTTTGAATATGTGAAATAGAAGCGGTCCCAAAACAGAACCCTGAGGGACACCACTTACCACTTTTGTCCAGCCTGAAGATTTACCATTAATGACAACTTGTTGTACTCTATCCTTAAGCCAATGTTCTACCCAAGAACAAGAATAACCATCTAGACCAATTTATTTTAGTTTGATGACTAACCTATTGTGAGGAACCATATCAAATGCCTTGGCAAAATCCAAGTAGATCACATCTACTGCAACACCCTGATTTATACTTCTACTACTTCTTCATAGAATGCAATTAGGTTAGTTTGACATTACCTATGTTTCATAAAACCATGCTGATTATTGCTAATAACAAAGTTCTTCCCAATGAATTCATGAATATTATCCCTTAATAGCTCTAAAAAAATTTTCCCAGTTACAGAAGTTAAGCTCACAGGTCTATAATTTCCAGGCAAAGATTTTGAACCCTTTTTAAATATAGGAACAACATCTGCCTTTCTCCAATCCTCCGGTACAATACCCGAAACAAAAGAATCTTGAAACATTAATTACAGAGGTCCACTTATTTCCCCACTTAGCTCCATAAGTACTCATGAGTGAACATCGTCAGGCCCCAGAGATTTATTTACATTAATTTTCTTTAACTGCTGTAGCACCTTTTCACGAGTCATCCAATTACAAGTTATCTGCAAGTTTTTTGCAGCATCCATTTGCATATCTCTTGCCATAGGATCCTCATTAATATATACTGAAGAAAAATAGTTATTTAAAATGTCTGCCTTTTCCTGGTCTTCGTTAGCTAACAGACCCATCTCAGTTTCCAGTGTACCTATACTTTCATTTTTTTTTTTTTTAGAATTGATGTACTTGAAAAAAATTTTTGGTTGGTTTTATTGAAATTGGCTTTTTGAAAATTATATGTTTTAGTATACCCCACATGCTTTTGCTTTTGTGAGTTTATTAAAAAAATTACCATGTTGTGATCACTATTTCCCAAATGCTCCCCTACTTAAATGTTGGTCAAAAGATCAACATTGTTTGTTATAACGATACAAGCATCCTTTCTAGTTGGTGCTTGTACCAGTTGTGACATAAAGGTGTCATTTGACACATTCAAAAACCTGATTCCCCTTGCTGAAGTACTAGTCACTCTATCCCAATTTATGTCCGGTTAATTAAAATCCATAATAATTAACGTGTTACCCCAATTGGCAGCTTTCCCAATTTGCTCTAACTGCTGTTCTTCCTCATTACTATTTACATTAGTTGGTTTATAACATATCCCAACCAATAATTGATTTCCCTTTGTTTGCCCCAAGCAGATATCTACCCATAAAGCTTCCACATTTTCCTTGTCACACTCCACATGCCTAAGATTTGACTTTAACTCGTGGTTGACATACAAATATACCATACCACCCTTCTTGTTTTTCCTATCCTTCCTAAATAACGTGGACCCATTTAAGTTAACTGCCCAGTCATGTGTCTCATCCCACCATGTTTCTGTTATGCCTATAATGTCATATTGTTTAGTGTATGCTATTGCCTCAGCTCCTGTGTATGCTACAGCTCCTCTATCCCCTGTCAATAAATGCTGCTTTGCCTCATGAAAGTTAAGCTCAAAAGATCATCTCCTTCCCTGTGATAAGCAAAACTAATTTCTGATTAAACTGAAAGACTGCTGTCAGACTGCGATATGGCTCCATGTGCTGCCCGAAAGCTGTTATACACTATTATTAATACAGTAAAGACTCTAATACCCCGCCATAATTCTTCTCCCTTTACCCAGCTTGTTCCTCTCCTCAGGAATATCCAGAAACAGAGAGGCTATGCACGGTGAGAGGGTGCACCTTGTTTCTCTCCACTGGGAGGAAATTTATATTTTGGGATGTTTATAAGCACCGACCCATTTTGTATAATTCACTTTATCTGCTATTACACTCTTTATCTGCTATTGTACTCTATATATCCATTTTGTATAATTCACTTTATCTGCTATTGCACTCTGTATCTGCTATTGTACTCTATATATCCATTTTGTATAATTCACTTTATCTGCTATTACACTCTGTATCTGCTATTGTACTCTATATATCCATTTTGTATAATTCACTTTATCTGCTATTGCACTCTTCATTTCTACTGCTATTTTTGTAGCAATGGGTTTGAATGTACACTCAGCTGTATCATTGAAAGCAAGATAAACCTCAGTGAGTCTTTCCTAGTTTAATATTTAATTAAAAATAATATTTAAAATAAATATATAAATGTAGTTAAACAGACAGAAAGCATGAAGAATGCAGTGCTAAAAGCACCTAACCAAAGAGCCAATACATGCAATATAGTTGTATTACATTACATTAACCTATGTCTATATGCAGGTTACTCTGTTCTTGGTAGGCCCTGAAAATAAAATCAAACTGTTGTATTAGAAACAATTGTATTTGTATTTATTTGCCAATGTAAAATGCACTATTTATCAGAAATCTAAAGAAGTAAAATCCCACTCAAGTCACACTTCATCTGAGGATAGTTTGCAAGCCTTTCAAGTTTCATTCCCAATACCTGGTGAGATGCACTCCAAGATCTGAAATGTTCAGTGCTTTTCGTTGCCTTATGTAGTGAGGTTGGTTAATTTAACTTTTGACTTGTAGACAATCTCTTCAATGTAAGATACGTTGTTCTAAAAAGGAAATGATTAAAGATCATATCAAAGATATTGAACAACTATGGAAATGAATGGTTCTAGATCACACGTAACAGATTCATTAGTACTGGATTAACATTATTTTGGAATTCAGTTTTATACACGTTCAGAAACCGTAAGAGAATACAGGAAGGCCTCTCGGGCACAAAACAAACCTAGAGAGGGACATAATGTTATACTCATAGAAAATACATTCTTAGCTTTGATTTATTTATTTCCATGCATTCATTTTGCTAATTAACAATTGTGTAACCTTATCCAAGTAAAATTATTTAGATTTACTGATATTAATAGATACAAACATTGTGTATTTTTTTCCTTTTTGTGAGAAACAGGGGGTCTTGCTCTTTGTTAATATGTGTGAATGTGGGCAGGACACGTTTTATCATTTTATTTTAGTCTAGACTCTGAGCCTTATTATAACCCTTGTTGGGGACAGTACATTACTACATAGTCCTTATAAATCTACACTGTGGCGAAACCAGCTTCGCCACTGTGAACTGGAGAGGCCTGGTTGCTAGCCTCCTGCCCTGCGACTACGGCCCCTGCACATATTGCTCTATAAAAACTATATTTGGGCATGTAATGATTTATATTACTGCTACTGGGCCTTTAAGGGCCATCTGTGAACTTATTGGGACTTTTGTGATACTGTACCTTTAAGACTGTGGAACATAGTACTTTAACCCTGCCTTTAATATCCTGTATGTATTTATGTGTTGAGTTAACCTGGGATATAGATATGCAGTATTCATCTGATTGTTCGGTAGAATCACTCCATTCAGTATATTGAGTGAAACTACCGAACAACCAGACCACCCAGGAATAAGTGTGCCTCCAATTACCGTTTGCAACAATGTTGCAAACAGGTAATTGGCAATCTATGCAATGTATTCTGTGTCCTCTGGGTGGCCGCCATTCGGGAGCCGAACACGTGGAGGCGGCCATCTTAAACTACCGAACAGCGGTGTTTTGCCGTCGAGGGTCTGGAACTGAAATCGGACACTCGACTAGGCAAGCACCGCTGAGACCTCCAGACTTCCAGGATTTCGTGGGGAAACTACCGAACGGCCCGCCGTTCGGTAGAAAGAAACGCACGAACTAGGGGATTCATGCGAATTCCCCTTAGTCTCTATAACCCAAGTAATTCGCCTGTTTCTATTCCCTTTTCTGTGACCGACCGCAGGGCCAAAATGCATGGAACTGTTTTCGGATACTTTACCCATGCAGTCGGTCAAATCTTTGGAAACCCATATCTCCCGAACCATTCATCCGAATGACTTGAATTTTGAATATGTTGTCCCCCTGAATAAGGGCTATCCAGCGATGCTGGATTTAAAGGTGTACCCCCTGTTTTTGGGGTACATCCAGAACTTGGCTGGAAAAGTGTACCGGATAATTGGGTTTAATGTTATCTGAGGGGAGGGGATGTGTGGGCTGAACCTTGTATGTGATTGGTTATTTTATGCCTCCCCCTGGGTGTGGCCTGTATGTGTACTCATGTAATAAAAACCAGGCTGGGTGCCCCAGCACCTCAGACCACTGCTTGACCTTCAACACGGAGCCTTGTCTCGTTCTTGGGGGGATTCACTGTATGCTGTTGGAGATTGACTGCTAGGAGTGTAAGCTGATGTCTGCTTTTCCTATTCATCTGCTAGCAGCTATTCGTGAGGTTCCAGCTTGGAGTGCTATCTTATTCCCTGGTATGCAGTTCGGGAGTTTAATGCATTCACCTATATCCAATTCGTGAGTTTTGATGTTCTGCAGTAGCTGTGCCTTTCTGAGAAAAGGGGATTATCGCCTAAACGGATTTTAACCCCTCATATGCTGAAACGGTCCGTTACAATTGGTGGCAAGTGGCGGGATCGTTCCTACAGCCAGAAGGACAGCTACAGAACACCATTGCTTTGGATTTTTACAATTTGAGGGCAACGCATGTCTGAGTACAGCGACCCTGACAGCACCAGGATGGAACCAGCAGTGGAGTACGATGAGGGTGACATGGATGACCGGGATGCATTAAGGAAAGGCATCTGGTACCAGGCCCTGGATAACGTACAGTATCAGCGGGGCAAGAGTCTCCCCAGTGAAGAGCAGCGATGGCAGACACGACTGGCACTGCGGATGCCCTTCCTGGGAGAGCAGCCCCTGAAGGGATGGGTGAAGGAACTAGAGCACCGGGTATGGCAGGAGCTATGGCTGGAGGATGCCTACCAGGCGCTCTGGTGGTATATGGCACAGCATATACCCTGGACAGCCGAACATGACAAGCCAGAGGGAGAAGAATTTGATGGTCCTGGCTTGTTATGGGAGTCCTTTGCAGAGCCTGGCTTCGGGAGCCCTGCGCAAACCAGATTGCAGGACATTTTCTATGAGAGGGAGGCTAGGCATGAGTGGGATGACCCCCATGAGGTAGAGCAAGACCTGGCTCACCTAGCAACCCTGGAGTGGGAACTGGAGCAAAACTACCAAGATCTCTTCCACTTCATTGGGAAGGCTCAGCAGGACAGTAAGGTGACAGACCCAGATCCAGACCCCTTCCGCTGGGAAGATATGGTAGAGATATACTGGGAAGAACCCCAGGTGGCCGGTAGAGATGGGACCGAGGTCTCTCCACCGGTCCTGCAGGGAATTGGGAGCCCAGTCTCCATTCCCCAGCGGCAGGCTGAGTTACAGGGGGCAGAGGTAGTTGGTCCTACCCCCCAGCAGCAGAGTGATATGCCGGGAAGGCAGTGTGAAGTGCAGGGAGAGGAGAGCAGCGTCCTCCCTCCCCAGCGGCAGGCTGAGTTACAGGGGGCAGAGGTAGTTGGTCCTACCCCCCAGCAGCAGCGTGATTTATTGGGAATTGGGAGCCCAGTCTCCATTCCCCAGCGGCAGTGTAAAGGGCAGAGAGAGGAGAGCAGTGTCCTCCCTCCCCAGCGGCAGGCTGAGTTACAGGGGGCAGAGGTAGTTGGTCCTACCCCCCCAGCAGCAGCGTGATTTATTGGGAATTGGGAGCCCAGTCTCCATTCCCCAGCGGCAGTGTAAAGTGCATTCGGGAGCCAACCACGTGGCGGCGGCATCCATTCGGGAGCCAACCACGTGGCGGCGGCCATCTTAAACTACTGAACAGCGGTGTTTTGCCGTCGAGTGTCTGGAACTGAAATCGGACACTCGACTAGGCAAGCACCGCTGAGACCTCCAGACTTCCAGGATTTCGTGGGGAAACTACCGAACGGCCCGCCGTTCGGTAGAAAGAAACGCACGAACTAGGGGATTCATGCGAATTCCCCTTAGTCTCTATAACCCAAGTAATTTGCCTGTTCCTATTCCCTTTTCTGTGACCGACCGCAGGGCCAAAATGCATGGAACTGTTTTCGGATACCCATGCGGTCGGTCAAATCTTTGGAAACCCATATCTCCCGAACCATTCATCCGAATGACTTGAATTTTGAATATGTTGTCCCCCTGAATAAGGGCTATCCAGCGATGCTGGGGTACATCCAGAACTTGGCTGGAAAAGTGTACCGGATAATTGGGTTTAATGTTATCTGAGGGGAGGGGATGTGTGGGCTGAACCATGTAGGTGATTGGTTATTTTATGCCTCCCCCTGGGTGTGGCCTGTATGTGTACTCATGTAATAAAAACCAGGCTGGGTGCCCCAGCACCTCAGACCACTGCTTGACCTTCAACACGGAGCCTTGTCTCGTTCTTGGGGGGATTCACTGTATGCTGTTGGAGATTGACTGCTAGGAGTGTAAGCTGATGTCTGCTTTTCCTATTCATCTGCTAGCAGCTATTCGTGAGGTTCCAGCTTGGAGTGCTATCTTATTCCCTGGTATGCAGTTCGGGAGTTTAATGCATTCACCTATATCCTATTCGTGAGTTTTGATGTTCTGCAGTAGCTGTGCCTTTCTGAGAAAAGGGGATTATCGCCTAAACGGATTTTAACCCCTCATATGCTGAAACGGTCCGTTACATACACCACTGATGCTTTCTCCCCAAACATCACCAGTGCCACCAGACTCTCCATTTATGTCTGAGAAGAGAGGTTCATCTGATGTTGTTGACTCTTCCTGCCATGTTGTTAGTTCCACCATCACTGTTAAGCTACTAACTTCCCCCTAAAACAATGATGTGCAAAAAATGTATTTAAAACGTAAAATTCAATTGAAAAGTATTTATTTTAATTATAAAACCCTTATAAATAAACAAAACTGTGCTTAATAAATACACCACACAACAATAAAACACTGTGGGACTGTGCATGGAAGGTGTTACACACTGTGATATTTTACATGACAAGCAAAACATGTTGCATCACCACATGATTATATCAGACCCAGAAGCAACTGCAGCTGTACAGATCAAAGTTTTTCATACTGTGCAGCAGTAGGAATCCATAAGGACAGATACCACTCATTTGCAGAGCTGGACCCGGCTAAAGGTGTACCTGATGTCTTGTGTTTCCGCCTATATTGTGTGCTTTTACCAATTTTAATCTTTAATGGAGGCTGTTGGAAGAAAAGGTTTTGAATGGTGGTCAGTCCCTCTGGAGAGTAGTTCTGGATCCCACGTACCCAAGGGATTGATCCCCCCTCAGCATGATGGTCGCAAGTAGAACTTTATACACTCTATCCTTTCAATTTTGAGTTGGGTTCCAAATCTCATACTGTCACTTGCGTCACTGAACAGGAAACTAACTAACAGCATTGTAAAATGTTATATATTAAGTTATACTTTCAGTTCTGAAACTCCCATGATTGGTTGATGTTTCCGTTGATGTGTACACCCCTAGACAAACTGTGTTTTATATGTACAATGCATTTATCGTTTGAATGCTTATTGATAATCCATCGGAATGGACTTCATTGAATATTATCAGCAATGTATAGAGTACTGAGAAAGAAAGCAGAAAGTACCTGTAGTTGTAGCAAACATCCATGGCAGTTACTTGGGTTTGCATACCCTGAGGAGTTTTTAACCATAACAGCTATCATCAATCAGAGTGATTAGTTAAGTCAATCCAACAACATAATGGACAATTTTAAATGCAAGGTGCAAATAGCTGAACTGGAAACACTCGCAAATGCAACTTGAAGTCACTTTGAATTCTCCTACTTTTTAGTATATACTCTGCTTATGTATGTGGTAGAGAAATAAATTGACAGTGCTTCTTCTTGCGTTATTAATCCTGCTATGTTTATGAGCAGGGCCGGCGCATCCATAAGGCAGCACAGGCGGCTGCCTTAGGGCGCACCGGCCAGGGGCGCAAATGTCCGGGTGGTCGGCAGGAGGGAAGCACACAGCGCCCCTCTCCTGCCGTTCTTTTTGTGTAGAGTGGCTGAGTGCCAACCTGCAGTGCCATGAACTGTGTGGAGGGGGGAGGGATATGAACACTTCATATCCCTGCTCCCTCTGTAGCACACAGCGCGGCTGGTGCCCAGCAGGGGCGGAGCTATCACCGGCCCTCTTCTCATCAGCATGGGAGGACTTCCTCCCAAGAAGACTACAGCAGAGAGCAGGAGAAGTCAGAGAGGTGGGGGGCTGGGCAGGACTAGCTCCTCCAAATCCAAACTACCTCAGGCAGCACTCTGGATCCCAGGTAAACCACCCTCCTGAACCCACAAAGTAGGAAACAGAAGAGTGGCTAGACCAGCATGTGTGTGTGGGGGGGAGGGGGGAGGGGGAGAAGGGGGGTCTGTGTGTATGTCTGTCAGTGTGTATCTATATGTCTGTCAGTGTGTGTGTATGTCTGCCTGTCAGTGTCTGTGTATGTCTGTCTGTCAGTGTGTCTGTGTGTATCTATATGCCTGTCAGTGTGTCTGTGTGTATCTATATGTCTGTCAGTGTGTGTATGTGTCTGTCTGTCAGTGTGTTTGTGTATGTCTGTCAGTGTGTCTGTGTGTATCTGTATGTCTGTCAGTGTGTATCTGTGTGTCTGTCAGTGTGTCTGTATGTCAGTGTGTGTTTATCTGTATGTCTGTCAGTGTTTGAGTGTATCTGTATATGTTTGTGTATCTGTGTGTCTATCTATCTGAATGTGTATCAGTTTGTATATATGTATATCTGCATGTGTGTCAGTGTGTGTATCTTCGTGTATGTGTATCACAGTGTGTGCGTGTGTGGCAGTGTATGTGTATATGTGCATACATCTCAGCATTCAAACACCAACACTACACACAAATAAAAACCTGCATGCAAACGTCAACACTACATACAAACACACCCGTGCATTCAAATGTCAACACTACATACAAACACACCTCTGTATCAGACACCAAAATTATATATAAACACACCTGCATTCAAAAACCAACACTACACATAAATGCATGCTTGCATTTAAATGCAAACACTACATACAAACACACCCCTACATTTACACAAACATACTCCATACAAACACATGCTTACAGTCAAACACACAAATACTGCTCCGTGCTAAATACAATCCTGCAAGCATGGGGAATCGGTAGAGCCCCAGCTTTCAAAGCATTGTTGAAGTTGCACGACAGATTGTGATCTATCTTTTAGCCATCCTGTGTACATACACAGACGTCATACAGAAACATACAGTATGACGGTCTGTATACAGTCTGTATGTCTCTGTATGACTGTCTGTGTATATATTCAAAAGGAATAAACTCAGGCAACACTCCAATAGTAAGTATGGTATATTTATTGATAGGTGAACCACCCCAAAGAAAGTGCAACATTTCGGCTCAGCAGTCTGTATTTCTGTATATTCATTTAAGAATATATCCCTCTGTACTATGGAGGTTTTACATAATATTATTTAGCTTTATGCATTTGCATGTCTTATTCACGATAAGTTGGATCTATTAACTCATCTTTACTTCTTTCATATGAAATGGACATTAAAACCCGATATTTCCCATTATTCACGGACTTGCAAATGAGAACAATAAAGTTATTGAAGATTTGGAACGCACATGCGTTCCAACAGCGATCCTAACAGACCGCGGACCGGAAATACGTCATCTACATGCGACCGGAAATGGGGAAAACCGCGCGAACAAGGAAGTAAACATCCCCCTGAACGGACATATAAACAGACCAACAGACAGACATCCCTAGCAACTGAGGAAGCCCAGGACTTGGGCGAAACGCGTTTTGCAGACTTTTTCTTTATCCCACAGTGGATTTATTTATTTTATTTGGATTTTAGCAAGTTTATGTTTTGCTTGTGTTTATTTTATATTGCTGTACATCCACATTTTACTCATCATTAAAAGGACCTAGTCCCCAATATTCCATTGGTGTGGACATTCCTTTTTGAGAGCTGTGAAGCACTACCTGCACCTTGGAAGGGAGTGGGATCCCTTCTAACTATCCCACAGGCGTCTGGATTGAGCCATTTCCAATTGGCTCCCTCCTTGTGAGTACTGAATCATACACTTTATGCTGACTTATTGCTATACAGTTTGATATTGCACTAGGTGCCTGTATACGATTTTATCTCCACAGTTACCTCTTCTGCCTCTGTACTACCATCTTTTACCCTGAACCGAACCATTCCACCCATTGTATGTATATGATTTTATGTATTTCTGTGTGTGCCTGTGTCTGTATGAATGTATGTCTGTGTTTGTACGACAATGTACCTGTATGTGTAGATTGTATGACTGTGTTTGTTTGATTGTGTGCCTTTTATGACTGTTTGTCTGTATATCTTTGTGACTGTGTGCCTGAATAATTATGTCTGTGTGCTTGTATGTGTAGCGGATTGTATTAAGTCTGTCCTCAAGAATTTGTGTTGAAGATGTATTTGTGTAATTGTTTCCATGTATATCTGTAAGTGTATGTAGCTTTCGTGTGATTATACGGTAGTTTTCATACCGAACCATCAGACCACCCCAGTGAGAAGCGATTCCTGCCCCACCTCCTCTTTGCTTACTCGGAGGTGCCGTAGGAATCCTCCAGATTTTCCACATTCGAACTTTTGTTCGGGAGGAGAGTAAGAGGGCCACTGGACCTAATTAGGGAGCATTGGAAGGGAGACCGGAGTGCAGACGGTACCCCCATTATACCATATGTGTTGGCGCTCTGAGACCGCCTAGAAGCGCTAACCAGGACGGTAAAGGAAAACCTTCAGGCGGCTCAGATGCGCCAGCATACATGGTATGATCGGGGTGCCAGGGACCGTAGCTTTCAGTTTGGGCAGAAAGTTTTAATTTTAAAACCTGTCCGACATGATAAGTTACAGGCCGCCTGGCAAGGCCCTTATAAAGTGGTGGAACAGAGATGTGACACCACTTATATAATTGGCCCCTTCGCAGGGACTGGAGGGCGACGCATGCTCCATGTGAACATGATGAAACCCTACCAGGAATGCTCAGAAGAGGTGACCGCTATTTGTGCACCCAACTCTGATGAGTTTGACAGCCTTCCCCTCCCAAATCTATTGGGAGACGGTCAGCTGTCTGGAGATTTAGGAGAAGTTCTACTGGGAGATTGGCTGAGCCCCGATGTACAACAGCTGCTAAGAGAGAAGCAGGATACCTTCTCTAATGTGCCTGGGTACACTCCTCTGGCCACTCACCGGGTAGAAACCCCAGGCCAACTCCCCATGCGCCAAACCCCTTACAGCATCCCTGAAGCGGTACGGGAGAATATGGGCAAGGAGATCGATGAGATGCTCCAACTGGGGGTGATTGAGCCCTCAGACAGCCCTTGGGCTTCTCCAGTAGTCCTCGTACCAAAGCGGGACAGAACGACCCACTTCTGCGTGGACTACCGGAGGTTGAACGAAAAGACAGTATCAGATGCTTATCCTATGCCCAGGATAGATGAACTGCAAGACCGGATGGCCAGAGGCCAATACCTCACTACTATTGATCTATGTAAGGGGTATTGGCAGATACCCTTGGCTCCGGATGCCCTCCCTAAGTCAGCCTTTGTCACCCCATTTGGCCTGTACCACTTTAAAGTAATGCTGTTTGGGATGAAAAACGCTCTGGCTACCTTCCAGCGGATAGTGGACCGACTCCTAGATGGGTTCCAGGACTACACCTGCGCATATCTAGATGATATTGCCATTTTTAGCAATACCTGGCAGGAGCACGTGACCCATATAGGAGCGATTCTAGACAGGATTAGGGAGGCTGGTCTGATGTTGAAACCGGCCAAATGCAGTATAGGAATGGCCAAGGTACAATACCTGGGCCATCGAGTGGGCTGTGGGAAACAGAAGCCAGAACCAACCAAAGTAGAAGCCGTAGCCCAATGGCCCACCCCTAGGACTAAGACTCAGATTCTAGCATTTCTCAGACAGCGGGATTCTATAGGAAGTTTGTCCCCAATTATAGCGCCATGGCCAAACCCCTTACTGACCTGACCCGTAAGAATCTTCCCTGCCAAGTAACCTGGACCCCGGAGTGTGAGCAGGCATTCCAACATCTGAAAAATGCACTTATCAATGCTCCGAAATCCAACTAAATGTTTTCTTGTTCACACAGACGCTTTTATGTTTGGATTGGGGGCAGTGCTGAGCCAAGTCGGCGCTGATGGCGGAGAACAACCCATGGCTTACATCATTCGCAAGTTGTTACCCAGAGAAGTAATCTATGCCGCCATCGAGAAGGAATGCCTGCTGTGGTGTGGGCCCTAAAGAAGTTGCAGCCATATTTGTATGGACAGCCCTTTTCCTTGCTCACGGATCACAACCCGTTAGTATGGCTGAACCGGGTGGCTGGGGACAATGCCAGGCTGCTGCGCTGGAGTTTGGCGCTGCAGCCCTTTGACTTTAACATTCAGTACCGCCCGGGCAAAGAAAATGGAAACACTGACGGGTTGTCGAGACAAACTGACTTGGAGAAATGATCCGTGAGCATCCCCGGACATCCCCAAGCCGATCTGTGGTGGATCAGACTGTGTATGCCGGCTTGTGGGAAAGGGGGAGCAGTGTAGTGTAGTGTATATTGTATTAAGGCTGTCCTCAAGAATTTGTGTTGAAAATGTATTCGTGTAATTGTTTCCATGTATATCTGTAAGTGTTGTGACGAAGTGCCCTTTGCCACTTTGTCCTGGAGAGGCCTGCTTGCCTGCCTCCTCCCCTGTGACTATGGCCCTGGACTGCATTGGCCTGGAAAACGTACATTTGGGCATAATGGATTTGTGTATACTGCTCCTGGCCCTTTTAATACTTGGGAGCAGTGTTTCAATGTTTTAACTGGCACTTCGAATACAGTCGAAGTGCCGAAGCCGTCGAAGTACCAAAGCCGTCGAACTATCGAAGCCGTCGAAGTGGCTGCCATTACAGCCGAACACGTGGCGGCGGCCATCTTATCCTTCGACACCACGGCTGGAGACTAAGTCCCGTTCGAACGTTTGAACACTCGTTCGAATGGGACTTTATCATCTTTTCAGGGGAAATAGATCGCCACTCGACTAGCGATCACCGCGGAAGTTGTAACCGCATTTGACTTAGACAAAAGTCGAAGTGCGTTCGAATATCCGAACACCGATTTCGGATGGAACTTAACCGTTTTTCAGGACAGAAATAGACCGACCACACAGCCTGAATCTGTGGAACTGTTTTTGGGCATGCAAACAGGCGTGCGGTCGGTCCAAAGAGACTTTTTAATATTTCGAGAACCACTGGACGGATTCTCACGAATTTTGGATATGTTGTCCCACAATTTATGTTGTGCATAAAAATTTAAGTTTTATTACTGTACCATGTAAAATGGGAAAGTTATGAAAGTGCATAAAAATGTGTAAGTTTTAGCTTGGAGATAATTGAGTAGATATAGTAGGAAACTCAATTATCTCCCAAGCAGAGGGGAGGGAACCTGTGGGCTGTACTATTCTGTTATTGGTCATTTTGTGCCTCCCCCTGGGTGTGTCCTGTGTGTACTTTTGGTAATAAAAAGCAGGCTGGGTGTTCCAGACCTCAGAGTTCTTCTTGACCCTTCAAAACGTAGCCTTGTCTCGTTATTGGAGGGAATTGCTGTATCACACTGGGGATTGCTATGCTCTGCATATTCCCCTGAGCTTAATCACTTAGCTCTTTTAAGAGCTTGTTCCGGATACGCTCTCCTGGAGGAGAGGTCTTCCCCACACGGTCCTGGAGGACAGAAGCCGATCCAGGGTGGAAGGAAGACGGCGCGGCTCCAGTTAAGCTACGGCGGTTGTGGAGTCTGCGGTGGTTGTGGTGTCGTCTGCAGTGCTTGGAGTCCTCTGTAAGCGCTAGGAGCATCCATCAACGGAGGGTACTCGGTCGGAGTGCACGGAGCTCCGTTACAAGTGTATGCAGCATTCGTGTGATTGTTCGGTAGTTTTCATATGAATGAAACTACCGAACCATCAGACCACCCCAGTGAGAAGTGTGTACCTCGTTAAGCGTTCACACTCTCTGAACCGCTGCTTAATTGATGCATTCTATGTGCCTGTGTGGTCGCCGTTCGGCATACGAACCATGTGCGGCAGCCATCTTACGCAAGAAAATCTCAGCGGTGTTTGGTCGTTGAGTGTCTGGAACTCAAATCGGACATTCAAATACCCGAACACCGCTGAGACCTCCAGAGCTCCATAACTCCTGAACGGAGGGACTAGTCAGCCCCCCGTTCAGTAAAATAAATGTACCGAACAAGGGAATGCAGGCGAATGTAAGATTAGCTGTGGATGGCAAGCATTTCTATATATTTTAACTCCCGAACGGAGACCGACCGCAGGGCCAAAACACATGGAGCCTTTTTCGGATACCACCTCGTGTGCGGTCGGTCAAATTTCACCTTCCACCTAACTCCCAAACCCCTGGTCCGATCTGGGTGAATTTTGAATATGTTAGTCACCCAGATCAGGGCTACCAGGGTGTACCCTAAGTATTATTCTATCTGCTTGTTTTGGGGTACATCCAGGTTTGGGGGAAAGTACAGTATATTTAAAGGGTTTATGTGTCACACTGAGGAGAGGAGATGTGTGGGAGGTAACTGTCACATTATTGGCTACTGTCCTAATTATTGTAAATCCCTCCCTTGCATGGGAGAATGTCTTAAAAGGAGGTTGTGTGGATTAAAAGTCAGTTCTGCTCCTGATGCTGTGTGTCGCCCAGTCATTGGGATCGATGTTGGGATATTGTTGGATTATTTTGCCTGCTGGAATTATTACCTTATGGATGTATAATATTTGTTCCTGAACCTCTCTTGGATTTTAAGTGGAGATAACCTGTGGAATATCAGCTCTCTGCTACAGTATGGTTTTGTGTCTTTATGTTTGTGTATTTGTGCATGTATGTATTTTTACCTGTATCTATGTCTATGTCTATATGGGAGAGAGTTAGATAGGGGCTAGGGGAAAGAAAAAAACAGAAAGGAGCTGGCAGGGAAGTAAGAAATACATAAGAGGGGTTGTAGGAGACACACTAAAGGGGGGTGTAAGGCACCAAGGGGCCAAAGGGGTAAGACATTTTAAGAGAGTGGATATGCAACACTAATGGGGGTATGAAATTCAAAAGGGGGGCCACGAGACACAGAGGTGAAGATGCATAAGGTTTTTCTTGGGGGGGGGGGAGGAGGAGGGGGTCAAAATGCATCTTTGCCTGTGTAGTCAAAAATCCTAGCACCGGCCCTGTTTATGAGTATATACTAGTTTATTTTCTACAGAATGTGTTATTGTCTTTATCGTATGTCACAGTATGACTGTTAGTAAAATAGGTTGAAAAAGTCTCAACTCCACCAAGATTATCTTTTTCAGATCTCATTTTCCAAGGTGAATATTCTATTTTTTAAAACGATTTCCAGTAGACATATATTTTATTCTTATTTGAATACATTGCCACGTCTGTGGGAAATACTAAGTATCATGAACAGTGTTATAAGTGTATTTCTATTTAATATCTTTAAATTAAAAATATTATGTAATAGTCATGGTTGAGAAGGCTTTATTTGTCATTGGATTTATTCGTAGCATGCTTTGATATCAGGACTTTAGTTTTAACATATGTAGATGCACTTTACGTATAGGAAAGCATAAAGACAGCACAGACTGTGCATTGTCCACTTGGAAGTTAGGGCCACTATAAACTGAAAACACTGTAAACCTTCCTTGAACTACAAATCTGTTTTCAAATTATAGTGTGTTTTAATATAAAAAAAATACAAGCAAATGTTATATTTTTAAATGAGACACATATCGACATGAAAAATGGTTGACATTAATTAGAAGAAAGAGAAACACATTTTAATGGCTTCTTTGATATCATTATTCCTTAGACTGTATATGACTGGATTAACCATTGGTGTCACCACAGTGTATAACAAGGAAACCAGTTTATTGACATTCAATGAATCTCCATTGGCTGGAATCATGTAACTTGCATTTAATGTCCCGTAGAATATAGAAACCACAGTCAGATGGGAGCTGCATGTGGAAAATGCTTTCCTCCTTCCACTTCTGGATGAAATCTTAAGTACAGCCTGGACAATGTATACATATGACACTGTGATAAATATTAATGGTAAAATTAAGACGGGAACTCCAGTTATAAGATTTTGTATGAGAACAAGAGAGATGTCTGAGCAAGCAAGTTTTAACAACGGAGTAAGATCACAAAAAAAATGGTCAATGACATTAGGACCACAAAAATCTAGTCTGAATATTGCAATTGTATTAATTATTGAAAATAAAAAACCTAACAGCCAAGATATTGTGACTAACTGAATGCATACTGCATAGTTCATTATAGAGTTGTAACGTAATGGGTTAGAGATTGCCAGATATCTATCATACGCCATCACTGTCAGAAGGAAACACTCTGAAGATTCAGTAAGACAGAAGAAAAAAAATTGGGTAAAACATTCTGAAAAATACACGATGACCCACCCGTTGAGTACAATGCAAAGTGCTTTGGGGGTTATAACAGAGCTTAACAATATATCAGAGATGGACAGTTGTATCAGGAAAAAATACATTGGAAAATGCAAACTCCTGTGTAATATAACAAGTAAAATAATAAGTAGATTTCCAGAGATTGTAAACAAATAACAGATCAGCAAAAGGAAAAATAAATAATTCCTGAAATTTCTTAAACTCTGAATTCCCAGAAGACTGAACTCCGTTACAATGGCTTGTGTATGGTTATACATTTCCTGAAAAATATAAAATATGCAGACATATAAACAATGCTTTGGTTTTATAAAAGATATTTTTAAAATAGTGTCTAATTACCCTGGCTAATGGTACGTGCAGAATGCTGTATGAAATCTGAAACATGAGGCCTTTCTGTGTTTATTTGCATATCAAACTGGGAAATCTGGGATAGTTGTAGAAACATGAATTATTGAGTTTCCATGCCCAAGAAGGACCTCTCAGACTCCAACTTGAGATATGCAGGTGATGCATCTCAGTATTTTTTTTTTTTTTTTTGTACAGTGCTCTCACTACTGCAATAGATTTCGGGTAGTAGTATGCAAATGAGCTCAACAAAGAACCACATTTTTGCCTCATAGTTCCACTATATACATGGATTCCTTGGAGTATGTGTCTGCTGTATACAACAGCTTTAAAACACAACTCAGGAAGAGGAGCTAAGCTAGTGAAACACTCATGGACAGCTGTTTCGCTGTTAATGCAACTCATCAGCATGACGTTGGTGACTGGTTTGCAATGAAGGTCTGGAGTATGTGGTGTGTGTATTTGTGTTTAGCAATGTATTAACTGTATTAACTAAATTCAGTCTATCCCTAAATCTTCACCTGTGTGTTTTTTTTTTAATTCTTTATTTTCATTTTTACATATGAAACAGCATTACAGTTTACATTGGCTCGTGAGTTGATCAAGTTGGAACATGGGTACACTGTGCATATTTCCATAGGAGAACAGTTTTGTTGTTTACATTTTAACAGTTGTCTGGCTGAACATAGCCAATTTTCATTTTATCCTTATCACAAAGGTAACTTTAACCTATCATGAACTGAAATAATAATGTCTAAAACAACCTCCAATTTCCTGTTAGTGCTTGAAGGTTGAACAAGCATATGCCTGTATATAGTTTCCACAAGGTGGGTTTGTAGGAGAGTGCAGGTGGTATGTATACTATTCGGTACCCCATCTATTTTAGATTTATTTAGCCGATTAGCATGGTGTTTACCTATTTTTGTGGTGTAGGCCTGCATCTCCCCCTTATCGGTCTTGGCCCTTTCTCGGGGTTGGCGATGTTGTGTGTGATTTTCCCCGATGTTGAACTCGCCGTACCTGTTCTGGAGTGGCATTTGGGCGTTGTCTCAGTGCTGAGTTCCTCGTATGGCCCACTAGTGGTTGTTATTGACTGGTTGATTTACATAGGTGTACCTTGCTGTTTCGGCCTGACGGGCCTTGTCCTCTCTCGTATATTAAGTGTATTCTATTCCGTGTGGCGGGGGTGGGGTCGCACTCTATGCAGTAGGTTGTGCGAGTGCTGTTACCTTGTTTGCTTTAATGTGGGTGGGGCGGGGGGGGGGAAAC
The DNA here is from genome assembly GCF_036172605.1 of Pelobates fuscus. Taxonomy (NCBI): domain Eukaryota; kingdom Metazoa; phylum Chordata; class Amphibia; order Anura; family Pelobatidae; genus Pelobates; species Pelobates fuscus. The sequence goes on along the minus strand of NC_086319.1, from coordinate 410,240,593 downwards.
GAGTATGGACAAAACAGAAAAAAAAAATTATGAGGGGGAGGGAATTAAATTAAATTAAATAGTGGTCTGCTGAGAGGGGGCGCGCGGCGGGTCCTGTCCCTGTCTGTTCCCTATTCCCTGTATCTGTGTGCTCCTGTGAGCCTCAGTCAGTCATGTACTCTTCCCAGGGTTGCCATATTTTTGGGAATGTTTTTTCAGTGTTCCTGATTTGGGCTGTGAGTTTATCCATTAAATATGTATCTTTGATCTGTATGTATGTATATGTATGATATATCTGTATGATATGTATCTTCATTATAATGTCATTTTCCGTGGGAACTGTGGGTGTCAGCCACTTCTGGGCTAGTGCCCTTCTGGCTGCTAGTGTAATTTTGTTTAGGAGCTGTTGTTGTTTTCTGGGGAGACCGTCTATAGGCCTAGACAGCAGGATGGACCACAGGTCCATGTCTACTGGTCCTCCCATCACGTTTGTCAGTAAAGTCTGCACACATTTCCAGTATCTGTCTATCATGGGGCATTCCCACCACATGTGTATAAATGTTCCCTTGCTCCCGCATCCCTTCCAACATGTGTCTGTCATGGTTTTACCCATCCTTTATAGCTGGGCTGGTGTGGTGTACCACCTCATTAGCATTTTGTATGATTGTTCCTGGTGTAGCACACATATCGATGTCTTGGCCGTCGCCTCCCAAATGTCCACCCAGTCCTCCCCCTCAAGCTCACCTCCCAGGTCCCTCTCCCATTGGCCAACGTAGTTGGGGTCTTTGGCATTTTTGTCTGGTGCACTTAGTTGTGCGTATATGGTTGTAATCAGTCCCTTCTGGTCTGATTCTGCGTTGCACAGTTGTTCATAGAATGTCATAGGGGTTTGTGCTGCTCTCTTGGCTTTGGGGTCGTTGGCAAAGTCTTTGAGCTGTATGTATCTGAATACGTCTTTTGTGGTTAGTGGTGCTAGGGTTTTCAGGTGTTCGAACGTTTTAAAGGTCCCTTTGTCATATAGATGGACATATCTCTGCACCCCTGTGTTCTCGATGCCTTGGAAGTCCCGGGCGCTCAGCCCCGGCTCAAACGCTCCGTTGTGTAGGTATGGGGTCATTGGTGATGGTGTGTGTTTTAGGGTGTGTTTGTCAGCCGTGAGGTCCCAAATTCGTATTGAGTTGAGTATCGCTGGGCACGTGGTACAGAGGGGTGGTCTATCCTGTTTGGGCACCCAGATCCAAAACTGTTGCAGGTCAGTGCTCATCAGTTGCGTTTCTAATTCTACCCACCGGTGGGATCCCACCCTGGAGTGCCAGGCTACCACCTGGGCCAGCTGGGCAGCTAGGTAGTAATAGTAGAGATTTGGGAGTCCCAATCCCCCCCTGGTTTTAGGGCGGTATAGTACCCGTCTGGCTATGCGGTGACGTTTTTGTGCCCATATGAAATTATCGATGGTCCTCTGTAGGGGAGCCTGGTCTTGTTTATTGACCTGGACAGGTAGGGCCTGAAACAGAAACAGCAGACGCGGGAGCAGTGTCATTTTTATGGCGTGTAGTCTGCCTATCCAAGAGAGTGTTTTTTCCTGCCACTTGTCTATGTCTCGGTAGAGTGATTTTATACTGGGAGTGTAATTTTCAGAGTCCAATTATGTAGCATTATTTACCTTATCCAGGTGCCGGCCGCGGTCCTCTCTTCGAGCCGCGCGCGGTCCTGCTGCTGCACGAGCCGCGCGCGGCTCATCCGACGGCTTCAATAGGAAGGCGGGCAGTTATTATTGAAGCCTCATGTACGCAACCGCTATACCCGGCATACTCCACCTCCCCCTCCTGCCTCTGTGGAGGGTCATGAGGAATTCGAAGTTTCTGCTGTTCTTGTCTCTCGTTTCCTTTGGGGTCAACTTCAGTACTTGGTGCATTGGAAGGGCTATGGGCCTGAGGAGCGCAGTTGGATTTCAGCTGATGCTGTTCACGCTCCCCGCCTTATACGCTCATTCCATTCTCGTTTTCCTGCCAGACCTGGCCCTGCCCGTCCGGAGGGCGTGTCCTCAGGGGGGCTACTGTAGCGTTACTTACCTTATCCAGGGGCGGCCGCGGTCCTCTCTTCGAGCCGCGTGCGGTCCTGCTGCTGCACGAGCGGCTCATCCGACGGCTTCAATAGGAAGGCAGGCAGTGACCGCGAGAAGCGGTCACGTGTCCCGCCTGAATCTAAGAGCGCGCCGCGAGTATCGGGCCCGCTCTTAAAGAGACAGTGGGAGTCTAAATTGCCAAAAGGCTCCCATTGGCCCCTGTCATGCCACACTCCCCATACACTTACCTTTTGGGGGGTGGATATGACAGGAGCCAATCACATTAGTTTAGAAGCTATTTAAACTTACCTCTCCCTTTACTCCCTGCCCTATCGTGGTTTCTGTTGCAGTTCCCTTTAGCGCTTGTTGTGTTCAGTTGTGTTCCTTCGTATTGACCTTGGCTTTGTTTCTGAATACGTTATCTCTTTATCCTTATCTGTTCTGTTTGCCGGCTTGCTGTTTACTGTGTACCAGACCCTATCTAGTCCTAGTTTACGCTGTCTCTTTGTGCCCTTGACCTCGGATCGCTCCTGACTCTGTACGCCTCTCTTATACGTCGAGTCCGGCCATTCTAAGGTCCAGTAGATGTATCTCTACTCTGTGTTGTCTTCTGTTTAGCTAAATCCTGTGTGTTGGGGTATATTCTCGTTACAAATTTGTCCGGATCTGCAGTGAGCCTAACGCCCAGGTTTTTGATGTTAGTTCTCGCTGCTGTGAGTGTGTGGTCTGATCCTAGTTGTTCAATCTCTCGTGGGTCCATTCCAATGGGCATAGCCACCGATTTTCCCATATTCATTTTGTAACCCGATATATATGCATATTCATCCAAGAGGGCCAAGAGCCGATGACGTGAGCGTTGTGGGTTGGTCAGCGTGATCATGATGTCGTCCGCATAAGCAGAGACTTTATACTCCTCCCCTCTGGCCCGTACCCCCTCGATGCCCCCGTCTACCGTATCCTATCCAGCAGTGGCTCGAGGGCCAACACGAACAGAAGGGGGGACAGGGGGCATCCCTGCCTGGTGCCGTTGTTGGGCCGAAAGGGGGTTGGGGTTTCTCCTGGTACCATCGTCTGTGCTCTGGGGTTTGCATACAGGGCCCCTATGCCCCTCACGAAGGGCTCTGGCATTTGTAAGTGCTGTAATAATGTGAAGAGGTAGTGCCACAGTACTCTGTCAAACGCCTTCTCTGCGTCCAGCGAGAGGACCAGAGAAGGCGTCCGAGTTTTTGTTGCCCACCATATGACATCCGCGCCTCGTCTCGTGTTCTCATATAGCTGTTGCGTCGGGACGAATCCGACCTGATCCGCATGGATCATGGTAGTCAAAAGGGGGTTGAGCCGCGTCGCCAGTATTTTTGCAAATACTTTCACATCGAAGTTGATTAGGGAGATGGGTTGGTGGTTCGCCGCGTCTGTCGGGTCTTTCCCTGGTTTGGGGATGAGCGTTACGTCTGCCGTGAGTGTTTCCGAGTTCGGGTGCCGTCCCTCCATCCATTCCGTGTATACTTTTCCGAGCCGGGGCATCAGTTCCTCCCTCAATATTTTATAATAGGAACCACCGAAGCCATCCGGCCCCGGGGCTTTGTTTCTTTTCCTCCTCTGTCCACCTCCTCCTCTTCAATGGGCGATCCCAGGGTCAGCATGACCTCCGCGCTGGGTACAGGTATTTTGGCCTTATTAAGAAAGTCCCTGATCGCCTGATTGTATTCTTTGTTAGCCCTGTTGAGCTCTGGGGAATGATTGTAGATCTTAGAGAAGAGCTCTGTGAAGATCTGGTTAATCTCCGTGGGGTTATGTGTTATCTGTCCGCCCGCGTCCCTTAGCGCAGCTATGTGGTGGTATTTTGGTTTAGGGTTCAGAGCCCTGGCTAATAGAGTGTCCATTTTGTTGGACCGTTCGTAGTAGAGACGTTTTTTACGGACTAGTTCCCTCCCCAGTTCGTCTAGTGCTGTGTCCTGTATTTTGTACCGCAGATCCCTAAGTACTTTGAGTCCCTGGGTCGTGGGCATCTGTTTATGTTTGGTTTCTGCCTGCCTCAGTTCCTTCTGGTGCTCAAACAAGTTTTCCGGCGAGTATCTATTTTTATTAGGGTCCCCCGTATGACCGCCTTATGGGCGGCCCATATTGTTGTTTGTGTCACGTCTGGCGTATCATTAGTGGTAAAGTAGTCGGTTAGTTCGTCTTGTATTAGTTTCGTAACCTCCGGGTCCCTTATTAATGTGTCCCTGAGTCTCCATTTCCATGGGGAGTTAGGTCCCAGTCGTCTAAGTGTGAGTTCTACATCTGCGTGGTCGGACCAGGTTATGAGGTTTATTTGTGCGGATTGGATCCATGGGATCCCTCCTGGGTTGATAAGGAACATGTCTATTCGGGAGTATGTCGAGTGGGCCACCGAGTAGAAGGTGTAGTCCCTCTGGCCGGGGTGTTGCAGTCTCCATGGATCAAGTAGTTTTGTTTGGTGCATAAATTTGGCTAACAACTTGTCTTGGCTCCCACCCCCCTGTGTTCTGCGCTCCCCTTGTGGTGTACTGCGATGTATTGCTGGGCAGGGTGTGGAGTTGAAGTCGCCCCCTACCACCAGGACTCCGAGCGGGAGTGTATTAGCTGGCACAGCTGTTCCCAGAAATCTGGGTCAGGTTGATTGGGCGCATATAGGTTAATCAGATGGTATGTGGAGTTATATAGTGTGCCCGTGAGGATGATGTATCTGCCCATGGTTTCTGTCTGCGAGGTGTGAGTTACAAACGGGCATCGTTTATGTATTAATATGTCTACCCCATTTTTCTTTGTCGGTCCCCTTGAGGAGTATGATCTGGTGTATAAGTGGTCAGTAAGCTGTATTCGGGCCGAGCGCAAGAGATACGACTCCTGTATGAAGGCTATGTCAGTTTTTTGCCGTTTTAGTTCTCTCATTAACAGCCTTCTCCTGGTTGGGGTGTTTAAACCGTTGACATTTAGGGAGGTGAGCTTGAGAGTAGCCATGATGTCTGTCTCGGTCTTAGGTGTTTCCCCTGGCTTCAGTCAGTCTATGTCCTGGTCTGTTCTGACCCGCCACGCGTGCCCCTTGTTAGTTGGGGGGGCATGTGTCTGCGGGCTCCGGTGTGACACCTCTCCAGTCTCCGACGCGCGGGGTGTGGTGGAGCAGGGGGTGAGGGGGAAGTAAGGTGAGGCGGGTCAGGCCGCCCGGGTGGGGGTGAGGCGGGGTAGGGAGTGGGTCTGGCCCACCTGGTAGGGTAGTATGGGGTTAGGGTTGGACCTGGTCATATACTTGCCTGGTCTATCCGGGGGTGGCAGCTCCCTCCGCTAGTGAGTGCTAGTGCGCGGGACGGGAGTACTGTCGCCTATACGCCCAGCCCCCATATCTGATCTCTATACCCAGTGTGTGTCTATTTATCCCTAGAGTTTTAGTGTCTGTGTGTCGTTGGAAGGACTCTTATATTTCCTGTATCTACAACATATCTCGTGACATAGGCATTTGTCAAGGCATAACAGTTTCTCGTAACAAAAAGAGAACAGTAGTATAAAAACATTCATATATACATTATATTCCCCCACACAGTGACTTTTGGGTCCCCCCTAGCAATGTTATATGTCTAGTCTCTTTGTGGTCGGTCCTGCCCTCTGGGGGCAGCTACGGGGAGCAGTAAGTCCATGTGAGGTCGCTTCCCCGGACCCCAGGTGAACCGATGAGACCCCCGGCTTCCCCCCCATTCCGTCCTCCCCTCCCCCTCCCCCCATCAAAACCTGTGTCCGTTGTTCGTATCCACAACACCGTGGAAAGGGGGGAAAAGGGGTATTAACTTGCATGTTCAGCCGTGCAGGCCGAGATCGGTGTAGCTCCCATCCTAGCCATGCTGGCTGTGGAGCATTGCTCTGTGGATGGCGCGGTCTGTGTCCCTGCTCCCTGCACTTGGTGATGTGTGCCATAGGGATCTCTCTTCCCTCTCCCCCATCAGCACTATGTCCGTGGTTAAATTTTTCTCTGCGGTTCAACTGTGGTTCCTGTAAGTTAATGTCCTTGCTGTCTCCGCCATGCTGCCTTATAGTGCATTGTGGATCTGTTTTGGTTGAACACGTGTCAGTTGGTAGGCTTGTGTCTTGGGGTGAGTTTCGTCCCAGAGGAACTCGTGGGTAGTTCCAGGTCCTCTGTGACTGCTTTCTCTCCTGTGGAGTGTTATTGCGTGCCTTGGCAGAAACGGCCCCCCTCCCTCTCCCGCCCCGGTGCCGTGTTGTGCCCCTCCCCCTTCCATCCCTGTTTTTCTCCTTTTTTAATCTTTTTTTCCCCCTTACTTCTTTTTTATGTTCCCTTCCCCTTCTTTGTCCCCTTTTTCTTTTTGTTTTTTTTTCTCCCCTTTCCTTCCCCCTCCCCCCTCCCCATCTCCTCTTTTTTGCAGTTTCTGATTTTATTACTGTCTCTGTTGTTGTCAGGTAGTTGTCGTTGCTTCAGGGTGAGTAATCCGGCAAGCCACTGTGGCTTGTTATTTGGGGACGGCTTCTTTGTGGTATTTCAGGGAGCATCTCTAAGGCCTACCGCTGCCTCTCTCGGCAGTTGCCCCAGTGCCCGGGCGCCCCTGTCGGGTATGCAGAAGTCGGCCGGTACCTCAAAGCCGATGTCCTTCAGGAACGCTCTGGGATCTGCTGCCAGTAAGAGAACCGCTGGCCATGGGCCGTTGAATACCATCATTTTAAACGGGTGGCCCCATGCGAATTTCAGGCCCTTGGCTCTCGCCAGGTCGGCTATCGGCTTCCAATCTCTTCTACTCGCAAGCGTGGCTGGCGAGATGTCTTGATATAGATGTATAGGCTTGCCGTCGTAGGTGTAAGTGTGGTTCCTGGTGCTCTTTATAATGGCTTCCTTTGTGGCAAAGTAATGCCATCTCTTGATCACATCTCAAGGGGGTCCGTCCGGGGGGCCTTTCGCCCTGAGCGCCCTGTAGGCTCTATCAACAGTCCACAGGTGGTCGGGGATGTCGGGAATGCGAGCGCGGAACAGCCTCGTGAGTACCTTTTGCAGGTCAGCGTCTTTGATTTTTTCTGTGAGGCCTTTAATGCGAAAGGTTGTTGCTTCTTGATCTATTTGAGGCATCTTCCACCTCGGTCTCCAGTTCAGCCACCCTGGCCAGCAGATTATTAGTGGTTGTGGCGGCTTCAATGTGGGCTGTGACCACATGGTCCAGTCTCCATTCCAGGGCCTCTGCTCGTTGGCCCACTGCTTGTATTTCAGCTTTTACTTCTTTCGTAGATTTTTCTATTTCAGCAGCCAAGAAATGTCTGACCTCCGCCAGGGATTGAAGGATTTCTCCGTGCGTTGTCTGCTGTGGGTAGTGACTGTGATTTTCGGTCTCCAGAATGCACGGAGGGTTCGCGCCTTCTAGGCCGGTGCCATCTTGAGATGCTTGCGGCCTGTGCGTGGTCAGCAGGTCCTCCACCGATGGTGTCCCGTCCTTCATTTTTTTTACCAAATTTTTCGTTCGTGGTTGCGGCCATCGTCTTCCAGTCGTCCCTGGGGTAGGTTATTGTTGTATTCCAGTGGTAAATCACAGATTACTGTGCGTTAGAGATCTATCGGGGTGCGGAGCTCCGAGCCTAAGCTGCCATCTCTGTCGGCATCAAGTTACGCCCCCCAATCTTCACCTGTGTTAATGGAAACAGTAGACGGTTCTCCACTTACGTCAGGCCCGGTTACACATGAGACTGTGGCCTTAAAAGTGAATCACCATGAGTCTATATCTTTCCACCTAATTTCCTCAACACAGTTTCCAGTGATTTTGGGTATACCCTGGCTTGCTCTGCATAACCCACAGATTGATTGGAAGACTAGAACTTTGTCCTTCCCTTCAGAACACTGCTTAATGAATTGTCAACCCTCTAAGGCAACACCTGTTGCAACAACAATTAATGAAATGGTTGATACAAACTTAACTAAGCTTCCTCTACAATATCGGGATTTTGTAGATGTCTGTGATAAGAAGAATGCTGATCAGCTTCCACATCACAGGCCTTATGATTGCCCCATAGAGCTGCTACCTGGAGCTGCTATCCCATTTGGGCGTATATACTCCCTTTCTGAGCCTGAATTGAAAGCACTTGGTGAATACATACAAGAAAATCTTGCCAAAGGCTTTAGTCGACCATCTACTTCTCCAGCAGGAGCTCCTATATTCTTTGTAGAAAAGAAAGATGGCAGTCTATGGCCATGTGTCGATTACAGGGACATTAATAACATCACTGTTAAAAAACACTATTCCTTGCCTCTCATTCCTGAACTTCTGGAGAGACTTCGCTCAGCTAAAATATTTACGAAGCTTGATCTACGGAGGGCATATAATCTGGTTTGCATAAGACCAAATGATGAATGGAAAACAGCTTTCAGAACCAGTTACGTACATTACGAATATCTAGTAATGCCATTTGGGCTTTGTAATGCCTCTGCAACTTTTTAGCATCTAATCAATGATGTACTACGGGATCTCCTGGATCAGTTTGTTGTGGCATATTTGGATGATATCCTGATATTTTCTGATAATCTTGAAAATCACAGAAAACAGGTCTGCATTGTTCTTGGGCGCCTTCGTACCCACCACCTATACATTAAACTGGAAAAATGTGAGTTTGAACAAGCAGAAATGCAATTCCTGGGGTATGTAATAACTCCTAAAGGTTTAAGTATGGACACAAGTAAAATTAAATCTGTGCTTGACTGGCCAATCCCCAAGAATGAAAAAAGATTGTGGGGTTTGCCAATTTTTACAGGCATTTTATTAAGAATTTCTCTGCCATTATTACACCGATCACTGAACTTACACGTAAAGGGACTCCTTTTCAGTGGTCCAATAAGGCCGACACTGCATTTTCCATATTAAAGACTCTGTTTACATCTACCCCTATCCTGGTACATCCTCAGCCAGAATTGCCATTTACTGTAGAGGTAGATGCTTCTGATTCAGCTGTTGGTGCTATACTGTCTCAAAGGACTCGACCTAAGATGTTGATACATCCATGTGCCTTTTATTCCCGCCAGATGTTACCAGCAGAAAGAAACTATGACATAGGGAATAAAGAACTTTTGGCTATAAAAGCTGCCTTCGCTGAATGGAGACATCTCTTGGAGGGAGCCACCCATCCAATTACTGTCCTCACAGATCACACAAATCTTGTTGAGCACCAGCGTTTGTGCAGCCACAACCAGAACCCTGATTCAGCTTCTGCGGATCCCAGGAACTAGGAGCTAGGAAATAAGCAGACCTCCCAGGAGCTGAATAGGGAGGCTCTGCAACAAGAGTGTATCCAGTACTAGAAATAAGACAAGGCTAGAACAGGCACCAAACATGAAAACAAGACATAACTAGCAGAACTCAGAACTAGAGAAGGATAGGAAGCTAAACCAAGAACATGTACACAATAAATAAGGGAAACATGAACATAACATGGGCATGACTGGACAGGACTGAACACACAAACTAAAACAAGACATAACCAACAGAACCCAGAACTGGAGCAGGACAGAAAGCAGAAGCCAAAACATGTACACAAGACATAAGGAAACATTAACTAAACAGGGGCAGTACAAGACTGTACATGGATTACAAAATAGAACAAGACAGGATATAACAGGCAAAACAAGAGGAGACATAACTAAGCACTATATATGTAAATCATGGGGATTTAGTCACATTATATGATCATTCATTGCATAAGCCTGCCAACAACGCCAATGTATCCCATAACTGGCAGGTCCTACACTGCCTAATGAATACTAAAATAACCACAGATCACATATATAGCACTTACCTGCAAGAAAGGGCAGAAGCCTTAAGCAGCTGCCTGCAGAAACTCTGAAACATAAATGAATGATGGAAAACAAACGAGTGTGGCAACATAAAACAAACATTTAAAGGAAACCTGGAGACTGGGAATCCCAGGGATGGATTACAGGAATGAACCCAGAAAAACCCAGCATAAAGAAAACCAGACATAGAATAGAAAATCAAAAAAAACAAGAAAAACTAGACAAGAAAGGGTGAAAGAGTACTGGATCCTAGAAGCCATTACCAGAATGATCCGCAGCCAGGAACAGAACGTGACACATGGATCTTATTCCCTAAACTGCGAGCATTTGTAGACATGACTCTAAGCTTATCATTTTTTAACACACTTGCTACAGGCACCTTCTGTCTATGTTTTGGGGGACAATTGGATTGATGTTTTATCACCCTTTTGCCCCCCCCCCCTCCTAGTTTAAATACATCCTAGCAAAACATTTGAACTGCTCAATGAGAACATTTGTTCCCTTTTGAGAAAGATGCAAACCATCTTTTTTTGTACAGTTTATTTCCATTGCAAAATATATTGGAGCTATATTATAATAATAATAATCTTAGTGTGAGACGTACAAGAGATAAGATTACGCTACGTGCTATGAGATAATTAGGTGAGAAGGAACAGGTTTACTGTAAGGAAAAAACCGATTCAATCAGAAAGAGAAACTCTTTCACACAAAAAAAAGTTGAAATGTTATAAACATGTATTTAAAAGCAATGCATACATGGAAGAAATAAGATGGGACAAGTAGCTTATTAAATATTCAGTAATGATAAGCAATATCATCAACATCAGTGAAAACATTTCACAGAGAAGATCCTGGGCTTTCTGTGTTATTATTACCATCTTACAGTAAAAATGGAATCATAAGCAGATACATTACTTACTTTCATTTTTATTTGTTTAAACCAGATTTTTTTTTGGCCAATGATTCTAGAATGACAAATAAATGATTCACTTGTGGAAAATAAATCCTTGTTTTTTTGCACAATCCTAACTTTAGTAATGCCTTTTCCAGCATAAGTGTATATCTAAATTGATCATTCTCAACCAAACACTGTGTTTAAACTACTTCCCCGTGTCCTCTGCTCGAAACCTTATGAATTTGAAGTGACTTTCACATTTAAGGCCAAAGCAGCAGATTTGGAGACAAATCTGACTTAGAGAATGTTTTTCATTTGGCTATTTTTACTTTGAATTTGAAATTCACTTTGAATTCTCACTAAAGCGAATAACCCTGAAAAGTTTATCAGTTAAAGAATCTATATGCAAGTATAGTTTATTAAAAACTAGAATGTGTTACCAAATGCATTTTTGCCACCGTACTGTCAGAAAGAGTAGTTTATGTATTGTTATAAAAAGAGAAAAATCGTTGAAAGAGAATTGAGAACCTTTTCCCAGTTTAGCAAATGTGTATGTTTCAATATATTATGGAATTTATTTAAAAAGGCTTACCTTTCTACAAAGATCCTCTGTAGAGGTGTCTCTTTCTTTGTTGATTCTCTTCGATGTTGTTTTCTCACTCCTACAAAATATGTTTCTGTACTGAAGAGGTAACAGCCGAGATAGCAAAACAAATCATAACTGAACATGACCTCTACTTATGAAACATTGAGAAAATGTTTTTCAGACCATAAAGCAAGTATTTAACACACTTAAACCCCAAATGATTTTCTCTTTTCAAACCTGTGGAGAATAATTATAGTTTGCAGTGTCAATAATATATAACCTTCTGAGAAAATATTATACTGAAGACAATCATAACACACTTTTTTTGTATACTTTTTTTTAAAATAAGTTTTGCAACATGGGAACTAACAACTATTTAGCATTACAATGCAACAATGTGATCACAGACACTATATATACAAGTCAAAACTGTTACATAAAAATAAACAACAATTACACAATTCAGTATTTCAAATCACAAAACTATTAGAAAGGACTGGTAATGGTACGTTATATATATCAACCTCTTAAAAACAGAGGCAACTGTACACGTTCTGACCAAAACAAAACCTCAATCATAATTTATCACTTTTAGATTAAGTACACCCATACTTATTATATATCATTTTATTCAGGATAAGTGGGGCTTCCATTTCACATCAAATCTGTATATATAGAATACTATTTATTTTTAATATAATCTTAAAAAGTGTGAGAAATTAAGTTTTGTTCTTTTCCAGTACCTGCATGACATTTTAGCTGTGAATGTCATAATACTGTTAGCTTTCATTGCAATAAAACACACATATGTGTATGCTGTGATGTCCCACAAGTACAACAGGTAGATGTTTCATGGTGTTTTGGAAAGGTACAGGGTTAAATAAAGAGCTTGCTCATTTCAGGTTTGACACATTGCAATTTTCCAGATTGATTTGCTGGGCCTATGTTGCCTTTGAGACTAAATGGTAGCTAAGGAATTAAAATTGCTGCCATCCTAGCACACCATTTATAAAAGTAGACAACCCAATGTATTCAAAATAGGGTATGTCTAATCTTTTTTTGTAGACACTTAGTTGAAAATGCTGGCCAAAAGGAGTGCTGTTTTCTTTTAATTCTAATACCAAATCTGCCCTTTTGCCAATTACATCATTGTCATTATACATGTCACTGGTCTAAAACATTCATATTTGTGTTCAGTGATGTCTCATGAGTTTAACATTACCCCCATGTACTGGTTTTGTGGGTTTTGGAAAGTGACAGGGTCAAATATAGGGTTTGAAAATTAGATTCCCTGTACTTTCTGCCTGGGCTGTCACCCTTTCCTCAATATATAATAAAATAACAAAAAATATATATGTTAATGCTTTGCCTGGAGTTGTGAAAGGGGCTTAATTACCTTTAAAATGGATCCCCCCCCCTTTCCTACTCTCAGGTTTATGGGCTGGCAATCTGCATGCAGCTACTTTCAGTGCACAGAGATTGCCATCTTGCAAACTTGCTCTGCATCCACATGGAACCGCTCTACTATCTGCTGTCTGTCCATTGGCCCGGGATCTATTCATCTTACGGCTCTGTTTCTGCTAGAGAACAACGTGCTGCTTCTTTCATCCGAAGGCGATTGACCTAGAAGCACCTACTGATGTCACGGATGTCACGGTCATTACGGTTTCATTGTATTCATTTCATTGCTTTATTCACTTGCATTAATACAGTTTGTTAAATTTCATATGTGTATTCATAAAAATTTTTCTCAAATGCTTGTCTGCTTTTGGGACACACGCCCAGATGAAAGGTGGTGTGAATGGCTTCTTAGGCATGGACTAGCTGTAGCATTCGCAGAATTCAAACGAATGAACCACATGAATGTTAGGTCTTTATATTGGATGCGCAAATGCTCTATGGTTTGCAGGATTTCTTTGGTTTGGCGGGGCAACCATTTAAAAAAACAAAATGCTCTGCGAGGGTCATACAGTTCTATTATTATGACGAATGCACTATGGCCGTATAGAGCGTTCGGGCCATTATACACGAACGCCTCTAAGGCATTAATGGTTTTAGAATATATGTGTTTGCCCGAATGCAATATTAATTATAGCTTAACTAGGTACATAATGCTAGACCTTGGCTTGTGACCATCTAGTCGTTGAAACCTATCATTACACAAAAAATAAAAATAGTTTTTCATTGCATTTAAAGTTTATGTAATATATTTTCAGTCAGTTTATACTAGTGCAGGCTTCCCCAAACTCTGACCCTCCAGATGTTTCTGAACTACAACTCCCATGATTCTCAGCCTATGTATTTCATTCATAGAATCATGGGAGTTGTAGTTCAGCAACATCTGGAGGGCCGGAGTTTGGGGAAGCCTGTACTAGCGGTTTAAATATTCAGTTTTATATCTTATTGAGGATTTAAGACCTAATTTCACTTACTTGATAATATATTATGTTGTTAATTATTTTCCAGGTTCTTTTTTGATTGATATTTATTAAGCCTGTCATACGTATAGCATTTTACTGTTTCTTCCTTCTTGAAAAAGGTAAGTCAGGTTTGTCTAAATAATATATTCAAATCCATGGGCTATCATGGCACGTTTCCTCTAACTTCATAGTATTGCACTTGGTTATTAGGTTCCTTAACAGGACGACTATTTTCACTTGAATTTAATTTCTCACCATACCTCGGATCTTGCCAGTAGGTAGGTTAACACTCACGTATGCATTAGGGACACACGTTTGGGGGCTATCGCTTGACCTGCAAAAATATAATACGACTACAAGTCCTTGTCATTATTAGGTAATAGGCCTCTCCTAACCCCAATCAGCACTCTTTATTGTTGGAATAGAAACATAGAAACATGTGGCCATTTGGCCCATCTTGTCTGCACAATTTTCAAAATACTTTTAATTAGTCCCTGCCCTTATCTTAAGTCTAGGATAGCCTTATGCCTTTCCCACACATGCTTAAACTCCCTCACTGTGTTAACCTCTACCACTTCATGCGTCCACTACCCTCTCTGTAAAGTAATACTTCCTAAAATTATTTTTAAACCTTTGCTCCTCTAATTTAAGTCTCCTCCTTTACTGTATTGATTCCCTTTATGTATTTAAAAGTTTCTATCATCTCGCCCCTTTCTTGTCTTTCCTCCAAGATATATATGTTAAGATCCTTTAACCTTTCCTTGTAAGTTTTATCCTGCAATCCATGAACCAGTTTAGTACCCCTTCCTTAAACTCTTTCCGAAGTATCAAAATCCTTCTGAAGATATGGTCTCCAAGTGAGGTCTCACCTGTGTTCTGTACAATGGCAAGAGCACTTCTCTCTTTCTACTGCTAATACCTCTCAAAATACAACCAAGCATTCTGCTAGCATTTCCTGCTGCTCTATTACATTGTCTTCCTACCTTTAGGTCATCTGAAATAATTACTCCTAAATCCCTTTCCTCAGATGCTGAGGTTAGTAGGTTATCAAATATTCTATACTCAGCCCTTGAGTTTTTATGCCCAAGATGCATTATCTTGCACTTATCCACATTAAATGTCAGTTGCCACACCTCTGACCATTTTTCTAAATTACCTAAATTCTTTGCCATTTGGCGTATCCCTCCTGGAACATCAACGCTGCTGCAAATTTTAGTATCATCAGCAAAAATACATACCTTACCATCAAGACCAATATCACTAATAAAAATATTGAAGAGAACAGGTCCAAGTACAGATCCCTGAGGTACCCCACTGGTAACTAGACCTTGCTTTGAATATACTCTGTTCACTACAACCCTCTGTTGCCTGTCATTCAGCCACTGCCTTACCCATTCAACAATATTGGAATCTAAACTTAAAGATTGCAGTTTATTGATGAGCCTTCTATGTGGAGCAGTGTCAAAAGCCTTACTGAAATCAAGGTAAGCAATGTCTACTGCACCACCTGATCTAATATTTTAGTTACCCAATCAATCAAATCAATACGCTTAGTTTGGCATGATCTCCATGAAGTAAACCCTTGTTGTTTCTGATCTTGAAATCCATGTGATTTTAGATTTTCAACAATTCTGTTCTTTAATATGGTTTCCATCAATTTCCTAAATACTGAAGTAAGGCTTACTGGACTAAAGTTGACCGACTTCTCCCTACTACCTTTCTTGTGAATGGGTACAACATTCGCTAATTTCCAATCTTCTGGGACCACGCCTGTTAACAATGATTTGTTAAAAAAAATCTGTAAATGGTTTTGCTAGTACACCACTTAATTATTTTAATAACTCTGGGTGTATCCCATCAGGCCCCATCAACATATTTATCTTTAATCTTGACAGTTGAAATAGAACCTCTTCCTCTGTAAATTCACGTGTACCAAATGACCCATGTGCCCTCTTTCTTAACTGAAGTCCCCCTCTTTAATTTTCATCTGTAAATATTGAACAAAAATATTCATTAACCCCTTAAGGACTGAGCCAAATGTACACGTAAACAAAAACGTGAATTTGCGCTATATGTGTGTTCAGGCGTTATTCACCTCTTTCATATTATGTGCACCCACACTTATTATATATCATTTTATTCAGGGGAAATAGGGTTTTCATTTAACATCAAATATTTACTTATGAAACATAATTTAATATGAATAAAATATAAAAAAAATGGGAGAAAATAAGAATTGTAAAAAATGTTTTTGTTCTACGTGACATTTTAACTGTGAATGTCATAATACTGCTTGCTTTTACTGAACTAAAATACACATATTTGTATTCAGCGATTTGTCTCACGTGTAAAACAGTACCCCCTATGTACAGGTTTTATGGTGTTTTGGGAAGTTACAGGGTCAAAGAAACATGTTACATTTTTCAGTTTTTTCAACTTGAAATTTGCCAGATTGGTTACGTTGCCTTTGAGACCGTATGGTAGCCCAGGAATGAGATTTACCCCCATGATGGCATACCATTTGCAAAAGTAGACAACAAAAGGTATTGCAAATGGGGTATGTCCAATCTTTTTTAGTAGCCACTTGGTCACAAACACTGGCCAAAGTTAGTGTTAATATTTGTTTATGTGTGAAAAATGCAAAAAACTAATCTGAATGACAATTTTGGCCAGTGTTTGTGACTAAGTGGCTACTAAAAGTGGCTACTAACCTTGGGTTGTCTACTATTGTAAATGGTATGCCTCCATGGGGGTAATTTTCATTCCTGGGCTACCATACGGTCTCAAATGCACGTAACCAATCTGGCGAATTTCAATGTGAAAAAATTGATCTGGGCATAAACGCAAGCCTTATATTTGACGCTGTAACTTTTGAAAACACCATAAAACCTGTACATGAGGGGTACTGTTATACTCAGGAGACTTCGCTGAATACAAAAATTAGTGTTTCAAAACAGTAAAACATATCACAACAATTATATTGTCAGTGTAAGTGCCATTTGTGTGTGAAAAATGCAAAAAATTTAATTTTCACAGATTATATTATTGTTGTAAAACATTTTACTGTTTTGAAACACTAATATTTGTGTTAAGCAAAGTCTTCCAAGTAAAACAGTAACCCCCATGTACAGGTTTTATGGTGTCTTGGAAAGTTACAGGGATAAATACAGTGCTAGCAAATTAAATTCCCTAGACTTTTGGCTTGGGTTGTCAGGCACGTCCCACAAATTGTAATTAATAAAATGACCTAATTATGTAAAATTATTACAGAAATATATACGTAGAATTATTATTATTATTATATATATATATATATATATATATATATATATGTGTGTGTGTGTGTGAATATATATTTTTTTATTTATATATAGGTAAATATATATAGTGATATATACGTATATACTCATGTGTATATATATATATATATATATATATATATATATATATATATATATATATTGTTGTGGACATAAAATATTAACCCAATTCATGTTAATTAAATGCCTATTTACTTAGTATAACTACAATCAGCATTATTCAACTTTATATGTGATTTATCTAAAATGGTCGCTAGGGCTAGGGAGTTTCCTCTTGACATCGACTAACACCCTCACTAAACAAGATGGCGCTGGAATCTGGGGGAGACCTCCAAGATACCAGTGACATCACACCCGGTAGGAAGAGCAATTGATGAACCACTTAACACCTAACCAATTATTGATGTATTAATTCATGTTATCTCTGACACAGTACATGATGTAATTTTGTTTTTATAAGGGACATTCCATCCCCTCTGAATAAACTTTCCTCAAGTTTTTCATTAACCTAAAACCTGTGTCTGGTGTGAATTACTTCAGGAGTGTGCATGCACTATTTCTTTAATTTGGCCGGGGGCAGATACACAAGATAATCAATAGTGTTGTCGCGAACCCGAAATTTTCAGTTCGCGAACGGCGAACGCGAACTTCCTCAAATGTTCGCGAACCGGCGAACCGCGCGAACCGCCATTGACTTCAATGGGCAGGCGAATTTTAAAACCAACAGGGACTCTTTCTGGCCACAAAAGTGATGGAAAAGTTGTTTAAAGGGGACTAACACCTGGACTGTGGCATGCCGGAGGGGGATCCATGGCAAAACTCCCATGGAAAATTATACAGTTGATGCAGAGTCTGCTTTTAATCCATAAAGGGCAGAAATCACCTAACATTGATACCTGTCCTCAAAGCCCCTGATACACACTGACACAGAGCAGAATAGAGACTGTTCCCCCTACATAGGGTCACTTGGCAGATATGGATTGACACCTGTCCTCAAAACCCCTGATACACACTGACACAGAGCAGAATAGGGACTGTTCCCCCTACATAGGGTCACTTGGCAGATATGGATTGACACCTGTCCTCAAAGCCCCTGATACACACTGACACAGAGCAGAATAGAGACTGTTCCCTGTCCACAGAGACCATGATATACACTGACACAGAGCAGAATAGAGACTGTTCCCCGTCCACAGAGACCATGATACACACTGACACAGAGCAGAATAGAGACTGTTCCCTGTCCACAGAGACCATGATACACACTGACACAGAGCAGAATAGGGACTGTTCCCCCTACATAGGGTCACTTGGCAGGTATGGATTGACACCTGTCCTCAAAGCCCATGATACACACTGGGGGGAGCTACTGTCCTCCCCAACCCCTGCGCGGTGGGTGGGGGCCATAAATCACAATGGGGGGGCCTACTTTCCTCCCCCCCGGCCCCCATCCCTGCGCGGTGGGTGGGGGGCATAAATCACAATGGGACGGACCTACTGATAGGAGTGGAGTATTGTTCATATCAGTTTAATACCTTCCGCGTCTCCTATCAGTGGACGTGTATATGGCAGCCATTTTAGGGACCGCACACCTGGGACCCGAGCAAGGTCACCTCGTTCAAGCTGCTCTGGTTCCTTGATGAGCCAGCTGCCCGTGAGTTAACATGTCCCGTGGAGAAGCACTCTGTCCTGTAAAGTCTCACCACAAAAAAATTAAATAAATCACAGCACTCGGAGTGGTGAGTTTAGTAAATGTTCATATCAGTTTAATACCTTCCGCGTCTCCTATCAGTGGACATGTATATGGCAGCCATTTTAGGAACCGCACACCTGGGACCCGAGCAAGGTCACCTCTTCAACAGGCGACAAGATTTGGCCCTGTAAAACTCTCCTGGATATTATGTACAATTTCTATGGATATGGCATTGATTTATGTAACAGGGAGATGGAAGAAGATGCTTGGTCGGTCCTCTTACTTGAAATTTGGGGCACTGCGCGGGCAAGCTAATGTGCCACCAGATAGGATTGGTGAGTTTAGTATTGTTCTGATCAGTTTAATACCTTTCACGTCTCCTATCAGTGGACGTGTAAATGGCAGCGATTTTTAATTGTGGAATCACCTCCCCTTTTTAGGCCAAGGTGGGAAGATGCTTAGACCACTGGTATATTGGTGCCAACTTGGAGGAATTTTTTTTGGTTTGGTTTTTGAAGCCACAGTGCTGCACCAATGGGCCTAAAAATTAGGCATGTACACATGCCTGAAAAATTTGGTATTGTTGCAGCCGCTGCTGTAGCAGCGGCCAGAAAAATTGATGTTTGTTTCACAGGCAGAAAGTGCCCTAAAACATGGCGGCTTGAACCCTAGTTGGTGGCGGATAAGTCACGCAAGTCAAACGTCATTCAGAGCTAAAATACAGCAGCGTGTGGACCATTTTTAGCCCAAGGCAGCTCATCTCATCAGGCCTTTTTTAATCGAATGTATCGCCCAGTGTCAGTCCCTTCGGGATCCATCCCTCATTCATCTTAATAAAGGTGAGGTAATCTAGACTTTTTTGACCTAGGCGACTTCTCTTCTCAGTGACAATACCTCCTGCTGCACTGAAGGTCCTTTCTGACAGGACACTTGAAGCGGGGCAGGCCAGAAGTTCTATCGCAAATTGGGATAGCTCAGGCCACAGGTCAAGCCTGCACACCCAGTAGTCAAGGGGTTCATCGCTCCTCAGAGTGTCGATATCTGCAGTTAAGGCGAGGTAGTCTGCTACCTGTCGGTCGAGTCGCTCTCTGAGGGTGGATCCCGAAGGGCTGTGGCGATGCATAGGACTTAAAAAGGTCCGCATGTCCTCCATCAACAACACGTCTTTAAAGCGTCCTGTCCTTGCCGGCGTGGTCGTGGGAGGAGGAGGAGGATGACTTCCACCTCTCCCCCTGTTAGATTCCCGTTGTGCTGTGACATCACCCTTATACGCTGTGTAAAGCATACTTTTTAATTTATTTTGCAAATGCATCCTTTCCGACTTGTTGTAATTCGGTAACATTTCCGCCACTTTCTGCTTATACCGGGGGTCTAGTAGCGTGGACACCCAGTACAGGTCGTTCTCCTTCAGCCTTTTTATACGAGGGTCCCTCAACAGGCAGGACAGCATGAAAGACCCCATTTCCACAAGGTTTGATGCCAAGCTACTCATTTCCCGTTCCTCCTCCTCACTGATGGCATTGAAGGTATGTTCTTCCCCCCAGCCACGTACAACACCACGAGTACCAGATAGGTGACAACGAGCACCCTGGGATGCCTGTTGTGTTTGGTCTTGCTCCTCCTCCTCCTCCTCAAAGCTACAATCCTCCTCTGACTCCTCTTCCTCACAATCCTCTTCCCGCGTTGCCGCAGGTCCAGCAAGCGATGCTGATAAGGCTGTTTCTGGTGGTGATGGTGACCACAACTCTTCCTCTTCCTCTTCACGCTCATCTACAGCCTGATCCAGCACTCTTCGCAGGGCACGCTCCAGGAAGAAAACAAATGGTATGATGTCGCTGATGGTGCCTTCGTTGCGACTGACTAGGTTTGTCACCTCCTCAAAAGGACGCATGAGCCTACAGGCATTGCGCATGAGCGTCCAGTAACGTGGCAAAAAAATTCCCAGCTCCCCAGAGGCTGTCCTAGCACCCCGGTCATACAAATATTCATTAACAGCTTTTTCTTGTTGGAGCAGGCGGTCGCAAATCAAGCGCCTCACTGGCATGTTGTTTCGCCGCTGGATATCGGCAAAGTGAGCCATGGCCGTGTAGGAACGCCTGAAATGGCCACACACCTTCCTGGCCTGCTTCAGGACGTCCTGTAAGCCTGTGTACTTATGCACAAAGCGTTGTACGATCAGATTACACACATGTGCCATGCACGGCACATGTGTCAACTTGCCCAACTTCAATGCCGCTATCAAATTTTTTCTGTTGTCACACACCATTTTGCCGATATCCAGTTGCTGCAGAGTCAGCCACATTTCCACCTGTGCGTTCAGGGCGGACAGGAGTGCTTGTCCGGTGTGACTCTCTGCTTTCAAGCAAGTCAAACCCAAGACGGCGTGACACTGCCGTATCCGCGATGTGGAATAGTACCTGGGGAGCTGGGGGGGTGCCGTTGATGTGGAGCAAGACACAGCAGCACAAGAGGACTCAGCCGAGGAGGTTATGGAAGAGGATGGAGTAGGAGGAGTAGAGGAGGTGTCCACGCATTCCTTGCTTGTCAGCCATCAGCAGGTTTACCCAATGCGCAGTGTAGGTGATATACCTGCCCTGACCATGCTTTGTAGACCAGGTATCAGTGGTCAGATGGACCCTTGCCCCAACACTGTGTGCCAGACATGCCATGACTTCCTTTTGCACAATCGAGAACAAGTTGGGGATTGCCTTTTGTGAAAAGAAATTCCGGCCGGGTACCTTCCATTGCGGTGTCCCAATAGCTACAAATTTTTTGAACGCCTCAGACTCAACCAGATTGTATGGTAAAAGCTGGCGGGCTAATAGTTTGGACAAGCCAGCTGTCAGACGCTGGGCAAGGGGGTGACTTGGTGACATTGGCTTCTTACGCTCAAACATGTCCTTGACAGACACATGACTGTGGGCAGATGAGCGGGAACTGCTCAAGGCGGGAGATGGAGTGGCGGATGGTTGAGAGGGGGCAAGAAGGACAGCAGTGGTTGACGTGGCTGAACATGCTAGACCAGAAGGAGGATGGCGGCTTAGAGTAGGCGTGCTGCTTATACTCATGTGTTGATCCCATTGGCGTTTGTGATGTGAGATCATGTGCCTACGCAAAGCAGTTGTACCTAGGTGGGTGTTGGACCTCCCACGACTCAGTTTCCTTTGGCACAGGTTGCAAATGGCATCGCTGTTGTCCGAGGCAGATACACAAAAAAAATGCCACACTGCTGAGCTCTGCAATGACGGCATTCTGGTGGTGGACACAGCATGCGTTGATTGGCGTGCTGTCGGGCTGACCCCGGGTGCCAATGCATGCTGCCTGACTGTACCACTAGCTCCTTGCGACGACCCCCCCCTGCTTCCAACTCGTCTCCTCCTCCTCTCTGTCTCCCCATCTGAACTTTCGCCCTGTTCTTCTTCTTGCCGAGCGGGCACCCACGTGACATCCATGGACGCATCGTCATCATCAACCGCTTCGCTTGTATCTGACAACTTAGAAAAGGAAGCAGCAGCGGGTACAACATCATCATCATCACACCGTACCTCCATGTGTTTAATGCTGCCTGCCTGAGACATATCCCTGTTATCTACATCCTCTAGCAATAATGGTTGCGCTTCACTCATTTCTTCAAACGGGTGTGTGAATAACTCATCTGACATACCAAGTAAAGCGGCTGTGGTGCTAGTTTTGGTGGTGGCGGCAGGCGGGTGAGTGGTATCTTGAGAGGTGCCTGAAGCTAAGCTGGAGGAGGATGGTGCGTCAAGGTTCCGAGCGGAGGCTGTACAAGATTGGGTGTCCTGTGTTAGCCAGTCAACTATGTCCTCAGAACTTTTCAAGTTCAGGGTACGCGGCTTCTAAAAACTGGGCATTATTCTAGGGCAAAAGGGAATCACAGCACCACGACCACGACGGCCCCTGCGGGGTGGCCTGCCTCTGCCTGTCATTTTTTTGGGGATTAGTGGTACTATGCGTGCAAGCTACTGTGAGACCAGATATGATTGGCAATGTGAACTGTAACAGTTCTGCAGAGCACACACTGTAGACCTGACACACCCGCTTGAAGACAAGTAACTGCTATTCAATCTATAACAGTGAAAAACAAATTTTGGTTTTAAAAGCACGCTATAGAGACACCAGATATGATTGGCAATGTGCACTGGAACAGTTCTGGAGAGCACACGCTGAAGGAAGGACTGACAGAGCCGCTTGAAGGACACTGACTGGCTGCTATTAGCTTACACTAGAAACCTTTTTTCTTTGTAAAAGCACGCTATAGAGACACCAGATATGATTGGCAATGTGAACTTGAACAGTTCTGCAGAGCACACACTGTAGGCCTGACACACCCGCTTGAAGACAAGTAACTGCTATTCAATCTATAACAGTGAAAAACAAATTTTGGTTTTAAAAGCACGCTATAGAGACACCAGATATGATTGGCAATGTGCACTGGAACAGTACTGGAGAGCACACGCTGAAGGAAGGACTGACAGAGCCGCTTGAAGGACACTGACTGGCTGCTATTAGCTTACACTAGAAACCTTTTTTCTTTGTAAAAGCACGCTATAGAGACACCAGATATGATTGGCAATGTGCACTTGAACAGTTCTGCAGAGCACACACTGTAGGCCTGACACACCCGCTTGAAGACAAGTAACTGAATAGCAGTTACTTGTCTTCAAGCGGGTGTGTCAGGCCTACAGTGTGTGCTCTGCAGAACTGTTCAAGTGCACATTGCCAATCATATCTGGTGTCTCTATAGCGTGCTTTTAAAACCAAAATTTGTTTTTCACTGTTATAGATTGAATAGCAATCTATAACAGTGAAAAACAAATTTTGGTTTTAAAAGCACGCTATAGAGACACCAGATATGACTGGCAATGTGCACTGGAACAGTTCTGGAGAGCACACGCTGAAGGAAGGACTGACAGAGCCGCTTGAAGTACACTGACTGGCTGCTATTAGCTTACACTAGAAACCTTTTTTCTTTGTAAAAGCACGCTATAGAGACACCAGATATGATTGGCAATGTGCACTTGAACAGTTCTGCAGAGCACACACTGTAGGCCTGACACACCCGCTTGAAGACAAGTAACTGCTATTCAATCTATAACAGTGAAAAAAAAATTGTTTTTAAAAGCACGCTATAGAGACACCAGATATGATTGGCAATGTGCACTGGAACAGTTCTGGAGAGCACACGCTGAAGGAAGGACTGACAGAGCCGCTTGAAGGACACTGACTGGCTGATATTAGCTTACACTAGAAACCTTTTTTCTTTGTAAAAGCACGCTATAGAGACACCAGATATGATTGGCAATGTGCACTGGAACAGTTCTGGAGAGCACACGCTGAAGGAAGGACTGACAGAGCCGCTTGAAGGACACTGACTGGCTGCTATTAGCTTACACTAGAAACCATTTTTCTTTGTAAAAGCACGCTAAAGAGACACCAAATATGATTGGCAACTGTCAAAGCACGCTGGCACAGGTCTGCAGAGCACACGCTGAAGTAGGTCTGACACCCAGACGCTTGCAGACAACTAACTGCTCTTCTATTACAGTGAAAAAAAATTATTTATTTTAAATCTAAAGCTTAAGCTATTGTAAAAACAGATATGAGTGGTGGCACTGGGCAAGAGGGCACAGTATCCACTGTGAACCTCACACAGAAGCTGGCAGGCAGGCAACTGCTCTTCTATTACAGTGGAAACAAAATTTTGGTTATAAAAGCACGCTATAGAGACACCAGATATGAGTGGCAACTGTCAAAGTACGCTGGCAGGGTTGTGCAGGGCACACGCTGAAGGAAGGCCTGACAGAGCCGCTTGAAGGACACTGACTGGCTGCTATTAGCTTACACTGGAAACCTTTTTTCTTTGTAAAAGCACGCTAAAGAGACACCAGATATGATTGGCAACTGTCAAAGCACGCTGGCAGTGTTGTGCAGGGCACACGCTGAAGGAAGGCCTGACAGAGCCGCTTGAAGGACACTGACTGGCTGCTATTAGCTTACACTGGAAACCTTTTTTCTTTGTAAAAGCACGCTAAAGAGACACCAGATATGATTGGCAACTGTCAAAGCACGCTGGCACAGGTCTGCAGAGCACACGCTGAAGTAGGCCTGACACCCAGACGCTTGCAGACAACTAACTGCTCTTCTATTACAGTGAAAACTAATTATTTCTTTTAAATCTAAAGCTTAACCTATTGTAAAAACAGATATGAGTGGTGGCACTGACTGTGCAAATGGGCAAGGCATCCAACCTGACACAGAAGCTGGCAGGCAGGCAACTGCTCTTCTATTACAGTGAAAACAAATAATTTCTTTTAAATCTAAAGCTTAACCTATTGTTAAAACAGATATGAGTGGTGGCACTGACTGTGCAAATGGGCAAGGCAACCAACCTGACACAGAAGCTGGCAGGAAGGCAACTGCTCTTCTATTACAGTGAAAAAAAAATATTTCTTTAAAATCTAAAGCTTAACCTATTGTAAAAACAGATATGAGTGGTGTCACTGACTGTGCAAATGGGCAAGGCATCCAACCTGACAAAGAAGCTGGCAGGCAGGCAACTGCTCTGCTATTACAGTGAAAACAAATTATTTTTTTTAAATCTAAAGCTTAACCTATTGTTAAAACAGATATGAGTGGTGGCACTGACTGTGCAAATGGGCAAGGCATCCAACCTGACACAGAAGCTGGCAGGCAGGCAACTGCTCTTCTATTACAGTGAAAAAAATTATTTCTTTTAAATCTAAAGCTTAACCTATTGTTAAAACAGATATGAGTGGTGGCACTGACTGTGCAAATGGGCAAGGCATCCAACCTGACACAGAAGCTGGCAGGCAGGCAACTGCTCTTCTATTACAGTGAAAAAAATAAATATTTCTTTAAAATCTAAAGCTTAACCTATTGTAAAAACAGATATGAGTGGTGGCACTGGCCAAGTAGGCACAGTATCCAATGTGAACCTCACACAGAAGCTGGCAGGCAGGCAACTGCAATTACATTACACAGGAAAAAAAAAAGCAGCCTGATGTTATAGCCCTAAAAAGGGCTTTTTGGGGTGCTGTCCTTACAGCAGAGATCAGATGAGTCCTTCAGGATTGTAGTGGACACTGAATACCCTAGCCTAGCTATCAATTTCCCTATCTAATCAGCAGCAGCTAAACTTTCCCTCCCCTCACTAAGCATGCAGCTTCAGAATGAATCGAAAATGGATGCTGGGAGGGAGGTTGGAGGGTGTGGAAGGGAGTGCTGCTGATTGGCTGGAATGTGTCTGCTGACCGAGAGGCACAGGGTCAAAGTTTGCCCAATGATGACGAATAGGGGGCGGATCGAACTGCGCATGTGTCCGCCCGCCGCGGCGAACGCGAACACGCTAAGTTAGCCGGGAACTGTTCGCCGGCGGACAGTTCGGTACATCACTAATAATCAATTGATTGAATTGATATCCACATCATTTGGCGCCCAACGTGGGGCACCGGTTTCGCCGGTTCGGACGGCCGGAAACTATGGACCAGAGCAGACCCCTGGAAAGTGGGACAATCAGAGCCTGATCACCTCCTAAATACAGCTGTTTGTCTGTATTCTCCTGTTTTGTGCATGTCTGTCTCCGTGTCCACTTCTGGCTTCCAGAAGGCTACAAGACAGGTAATCTCTTATCCGGTGCCTCTTTGAACGAACCTGTTGATTGTTTATCTGCCTCCTGAATGAATGTGTGTGTGCGTGACAGCTGGTGTGTGATTTCTCCATTTTTGATATTATAGCTTGACTGCCTAGCAGGCAGGGAATGCATTTTTGATATTATAGCTTGACTTCCTAGCGGGCAGGGAATGCATCCACCTGGTGAAGGGCTGGGAACCGCCTAGCTAGAGAAAGGCTGGGAATAGTGTCCACCCGGTGAAAGGCTGGGAACCGCCTAGAGAAAGGCTGGGAATTTTATTGTACTGTTCAGAGTGGAATAGGGTTTATTTGTTGATTAATTGTTAATATGCTCGTTGTTATACTGTTCTTCATTATTTTACGGTTTCTGTTCAGTTGTAGCCATAGTGTGGGTACCCTAGTTGTGTGTGTGCGTGTTGTGTGGCTCATCCTTGATTCCAGAATCTGTGCACACCTTTCTATCTGTGATTCTTGCAAATGTCTTTTGATTAGCCTTTCCACGTTCATCTTTTCCCTTGTTCTCTATCTCTTCTGCACTTGTTGCCCAGAGCTGTGTTAGTCACCCATGCTCGCCCGTTCAGATTCGTGACCACCATCACAGGTGGGCGTATCCCGTGACTAGTCTACATTTAGGGAAGACACACGGGAGTCAGCTCCTCGTGGCAGTCGAGCACTGTAGACATTCCTTCTTTTTCTTCTCTCTCTCTGTGTCCCTATTACGTGGGAAGCCTTGTTTGGTAAAAATGGGACAAGAACATGCTAGACCATCTAAAGGCTATTTAGCTTGTGATATTGGAGAGGGCAAGAGAAGAGGCTATGTTAAAAATAAAGAAGATTGCTAAGATTTGTGGTTTTCAAATGTCACCCAGTGGTAGATTACAGACAGAATTTTGGAGGAAATTACTCGTTGACAAGGAGGGGTTGTTACTGGATAATGGGTTGACAAAATTTGTAGAGGCTTGGTAGCAAGAGGACTTAAGCGGGAGGGTTGGACAGAGAAAGAACTAGATTTTGAAGTGCAAACGATTCATGTGTATCACCGAAATGTTTGTAATGATGATTCACCTCCTGTTGTTCCCCGGCCACCGCCCTATTATAGAGCCCGGGGCATTGTGAATGAATCTCGCCCCGCCTCCCCTGTTAATGGCCATACACCACCCCCTAGTGGCATAGGTCCTTCTGTCCCAACACCCCTGTACCCCGTCCTCGGGGCAGATGGATCCTATTATTACCCTATTCCTCTCCCGCCCCTCTCCGCTGTTCCCTTCATCCCCGCTCCTCTCCCACCTCCCGCCTCCCTGGTTGCCTCCGATCCCATCCACTCACCACTGTCCTATGTCACTCCTTCTGACGTTCTGTCACTCCTTCTCCGTCGCTACCTGCCATTTCCCCTATCACCCCCCTCGTTCCTCTCCTTGCCATCCCTGCTACTCCCGTTCCCCTTCCACTTCCACCCGCTGTTCCCTCCATTGTCTCTCTCCCTCTCTCCCCTTTCTCCCTCTGCTTCCACCCCTGTCGTCCCATCTTCCCTCGATCTCGCATCACTCATTTCCGTCCTCTCTGCCCCTAGTGCTTCTAAAGCTCTTACTCCTCCTACTCCACTTCCTATCACCCCTTCCATTTCGGTTCCTGATTCCCGTCCTCCCTCTGCCCTTACCTCTACTGATCTGTCGTCACTCCTTTCTGCCCTTTCTGCTTCTAAAGTTCTTCCTTCTACTCCTACTCCTCCTACTCCACCTCCCATCACCCCTTCCATTTCAGTTTCTGATTCCCCTCCCCCTGCTGTCCCTCCCCCTATTTACCTCTCTACTCTCATTTCCGCTCTCTCCGCTTATCTACCTCAGCCTGTTCAGGCCGCCCCTTCACCCATCCCAGCTCCTGTCTCCGCTTCCCCTGTGGCAGCTCCCAGTTACCCAATCATGGTGGTTGGCTCAAAAGAGTCTACCACGTCAGGACAACCTCATGCTATAGGCGTCTCTCCTGCAGTGTCAGGCTTCCACCCTACTACCTCCCAATTGGTTACTCCCCAGGCCATTGCTGTTGGTTCCCCTGCTCCGATGCCCCAGCTGCTCAAGCCCCTAACTCCCCAGATGTTGCCAGTTATCATGGCCTCCCGTTCCCTGTTCCCCCCGAGGATGACAATGTGCAGGGGATCAGCCCATTCCTTCCTTCAGAAAATATAATTTCCCTGAGACAAGCCACCCCAACTCACCACCTCCAGGCCCTCTCAACAGTGGAAGGGGGTCCCCCGATGTATGTTACTTTAATCCCCTCCCAAGCTGCAACCTTGGTAACTTCCCTCCCTGACCCTGAGAAACAGCCAATGCCCTTCTTCCGCAGGATGGCCCAGATCTGTAAAACATACTCAGCAGCCTGGGGTGATCTGTAGAATCTGTGTGAGATCAAGGCCGGGGATGCTTATTGGCTAATTATGGAAAGGAGTTTCAATGATGCTCTCCTCACAACTGACATGGATTTCCAGTCAGGCATTACTTTTTGTGAACAGCTTTGGGCCTGGGCCCATGATAAACTTGCTGACCAAGCCACTTGTATAAATGACAATATACAAGATAAACTTGAGTCTGTGGAAAAGTACCATTCACGGCTGACTCAAACTTTCTCCGATCTCGGTTTCAGTGTACACAATAAGGCACATACCCAAATGCTATCCGCTGCCTTTGTTGCAGGTCTTAAGGAAGCGATCAGGAAAGGTTTAGTACTCTCCCGTCCCGAATATAGAATAATTCCTCTAGACACTCTTTTACTGGTTGCCAAGGGCTTAAAGTCTGTTCTGCAACCTACACAAAGGAAAAATAATCCCATTATGTTCACGGCCTCGGGTGCCATCATCAGGCCTGCCCCAGTCCCTCCAGAATATCCCGTGCCATCCACTCTGCCAACAGCACAGGGACAGCTCATGCCACCTGTCCCTAGGCCCCAGACTAAGGCCTGCTTCAACTGTAATCACCTAGGCCACTTCTGCAGAGATTGCCCTCACCCTAGAGTCTATAGACCACCGACTTCTAGGCCACTCTACATACTCTCGTGCCGCTACTGCAGAATATGGTTGTTTCCAGCCAGGTTACCCTCCACAGGTACATCCCCATACCCGTATTTCCTTCCTCAGGAGTATCCCTAGGCCCCTTACCAACTCTCCAAAGCTGATGCCCGCAGTTATACTCATCCTTCCCCCGATGGCTATGACACCGATGATTACCAGCATGATGACCGTCCGGTGCCTAACCCACACCACCCTACTCGCCAGGGTCATCAGGTCAATCACTCTACTACACCCACACGTCACTACATACATCAATCCCATCTAGACCTAGTGCAATAGGTAACCGGCAAACCTGTGTCTAACACCCCTGTCATGGCAGTGTCTACAGGGGATAAAGGGGGCTCTCTTGCTACAGTTGAGGGACATTACCTACTACCTTCCTAGTTGACACAGGTGCAGCCCGCAGTGTTCTAAGAGAACAAGACCTGCCTGACCCTTCTTTCCTGTCCGATACAGACATTTCTTGTGTAGGCATTCATGGTACGCCCCGGAACAACCCAGTAACTAAACTCTTGCAGGTGGGTTCTGACATACTTTCATGCTTTGTTATTTCTTCCACTTGTCCAATTAACCTCTTGGGTGCTGATGTTCTGTCCCGTCTCCAAGCCTCTATCTCTTTCACTGCAGATGGCAAGGTCCAACTATTTACACCCCTGTCTCGCAAAGATACTTCTGTCCTTTGCTCTCTTCCTCTTCTGCTACACATGACATCCCCCACCGAAGAAGTAAGGTTACCAGATGCCTCCAGTGCCCTGGATAGGGTCCAGCGAAACTCTGGGCCTGATGATATTGGACGCCTACGTGTTCCACCAGTGGTGGTTACTCTGATGCAGGGAGCTACCCTACCACGACGACCACAGTATCCCTTGAAACCTGCACAGGCCCTCGCCATCTCAAAGCAAGTTGATAGCCTGCGGGCAAAAGGTGCTCTAATCAAATGTGTGTCACAATGTAGCACCCCGCTGTTCCATGTTGTAACGGAGCTCTGTGTACCCCGACCGAGTACCCTCCGTTGATGGATGCTCCTAGCGCTCTCAGAGGACTCCAAGCACTGCAGACGACACCACAACCACCGCAGGCTCCACAACCGCCGTAGCTTAACTGGAGCCGCGCCGTCTTCCTTCCACCCTGGAATGAACCTTCAGCATTCAGGACCGTGTGGGGAAGATCTCTCCTCCTGGAGAGCGTATCCGGAACAAGCTCTTAAAAGAGCTAAGTGATTAAGAGCTCAGGGGAATATGCAGAGCATAGCAATCCCCAGTGTGATATAGCAGTTCCCTCCAATAACGAGACAAGGCTACGTATTGAGGGTCAGAAGAGGTCTGAGATGCTGGAACACCCAGCCTGGCTTTTATTGAGGTTACATGCAAATAGGACACTCCCAGGGGGAGGCATAAAATCACCAATCGCACATCTGGTGCAGCCCACACATTTCCTCCCCTCAGATAAACAGTTAAACCAATTATTACATACAATAAAAATACAGTTTTTACACACACACTGTAACTTTAAAACCATACATTCAATTTCAATAAAAGTTGCATATTCAGACTCAGCATACATCAAACATAAACACTTCCAAGAATCAGCCAAATCCCTCCAGTGGATCAAAAGTTAGCTGGAAGTCCTTTATGACCGACCGCAAGCACAATTTCCTGCCCAAAACAGTTCCATAGATTTGGGCTGTGCGGCCGGTCCATTTCGAACGGGACTTAGTCTCTGGAGCTGCAAGTTCAGTATGGGAGAAGGTAAGGGTCAGCGGTGTTCGGCAAAA
The DNA here is from genome assembly GCF_036172605.1 of Pelobates fuscus. Taxonomy (NCBI): domain Eukaryota; kingdom Metazoa; phylum Chordata; class Amphibia; order Anura; family Pelobatidae; genus Pelobates; species Pelobates fuscus. The sequence continues at coordinate 410,209,340 of NC_086319.1, read as the reverse complement.
TGTGTAGCCGATTTTGGTTCCACAGAATCTTTAGCATACACCGCTGACCGCATTCGAATGACTAAAATGGCCGCCGCCACGTGTTCGGCTGCCGAATGGCGGCCACCCAGCGCTCGGCAATTAACCTGCAGTAACCTCACAGCCTGGGAGGTAAATTGCCTGCATACTTTAACTTCTGGGTGGTCCGCCTGTGTGGTACTTGGTTCAGTAAGTCCTATTTACTGAACCAAGTGGGAGAGAGCCAGGGGCAAGTTATTTTACAGGTCTGGGGACATAGTCTTAAAGGGGCATTGTTCAGCAAAGTCACAATATGTCCCCAGACGGTTCTTAAAGGGCCATACACACCCAATAAAAGTTAATACATTTTCAGGGGCACAATCTTCTAGGGGCCATAGTCATGAGGCAGGAGGCTGGCAAACATGCTTCTCCACAATCCAGGGAAGCAGGGCAATTTCTCATTTAAAGGGCCAGTTACAAATAGCAATTTGTAACACATGTAAAGAAAAAGACTGAGAAAGGACAACCTGATCAGTACCGCATGGTCCAAGACCTCCGTGCCGTTAATTAAGTCACAATTAGGGATACTGTTGTAGTTCCCAATCCTCATACGCTGTTATCCCAAGTTCCTCCAACAGCTAAATTCTTCACGGTGGTCGACCTTGCTAATGCCTTTTTCAGCGTGCCCTTGGATCCCTCCTGCCAGTACCTTTTTGCCCTCACACACAATCGTCAACAGTATATTTGGACTGTAATGCCACAGGGTGCACAGAATTCCCCTACTCAATTGACCAAAGCCATGTCCGCTGTCCTGGAACCTTGGCAGAAGTCTCACCCAGACGTGATCCTGCTTCAGTATGTTGATGATTTACTTCTTTGTGCTGATGATTTCCCAACTGCCGAACGTGATTCCGAGGATCTCCTGTGTTTCCTCGCCGAAGAAGGTTGTAAAGCCTCCAAAACAAAATTACAGTGGTGCCGGCCCTCTGTGGTCTTCTTGGGACATTGTCTTTCCCATGGCACCCGTTATCTAACCAGGAACAGAATCCTTGCTATTACGAATCTGATTCCTCCTTCCACACACTAGACCCTTCATGCCTTTTTGGGCCTTATCACATACTGCAGATCTTGGATCCCTGAGGCTTCTCAACTCATGCAACCTCTCTATGAAGCTTTAAATACTGAACCTTTTTTGTTGTCTCCTTCAGCAAGTGCCTGGTACCTTGCCCTTCAAAGGGCAATTTCTTCAGCTCCTGCTTTGGGCCTACCCAACTACCAATAACCATTCAAGCTGTTTGTTTTTGAAAAGATGGGCCATGCTTCAGGAGTCCTTACCCAACTTCATGGTTCCCGCCAACACCCTATTGGTTACTTCTCCTGCATGCTAGACCCCGTTGCCAGGGGCAGTCCTTCTTGTCTGCATGCTGTGTTTGCAGCCAGTGCTTTACTGGACAAGACCAATGACTTCGTTCTGGGACACAAACTGAACTTACTCTCTCCGCATGATAATGCTGCCATCCTGAAACATGTCCAGCCAAAGCATCTCTCATCTCAAAGACATCTTCATCTTCAAACCTCCCTCCTCTTACCTGACCACGTCACTTTACAACCATGTTACTCATTGAACCCGGCCACTCTTCTGCCACTTCCCAAGGGGTGAGTCCCACAATACTGGTACAGTCTTGATGTCCCGATGTCATATGGAATTTCTAGTAACAAAGCCCATGGTTCCACATGATGAACAACTTGCGAACCTCTTACATTGCACCCTGTGGTTCAAGGATACCCCAGGCCCTGATCCATACTATTTAGAAAAGCTATTCAGCAAGGTAGAAATACACATCACACTAACAGACCTGTTCTGTGACATGGTCCTCTTGGTCTATCTACCTATGGAGATATCGCATTTATACCATCATTGGGAGGTGGCTGTCCCCCATATCTCTTTAACTAAGTCTCCAGATCTCTCATGGAAAGAACTTGGCCCAATGTCCAAAACATGGAGTATTGCATCTCAAGAACAACTCGCATTAACGGGGGTCACCAAAAAGAGCATAAACTGCAACACGCTCAGTTACCCTCGATATCACACAGAGCTATGTGAAGACATCCCTCCTACAGAACAAGACCCACAGAGGGGACCAATAGTGCAGTAACTTGAAGGAGTATGACTACAGACAACACTGAGACTAAGAAATGCCAACTCACATTTATGGGAACTATAACCAGCTCGAGTTAAAACAGCATACAGTGGTATTTAAACTCCCCACATGTAGGATATACCTCTCACGAGAATATTAAATTTACAGAGCAGACAAACCGCTCTGTGTAAAACGCCTGGGTGGTACGATCCCCACCATGGATTCTTTGGATGGTATAAAAGCTTCAGATGTTTAGGATATGCCAGGTAAAAAAATAAGGATAAATATAAAAGTTTTTAAAATAGTCTAAAAAAATACTTTTATTTAGATTAAAACACAAAGCATTTCGCCACAAAAAGGCTTCTTCAAGTGTATATAATGTTAGCCTGGCACATGTGGGTTTATATAAGGTACAAACAATCATCAAATTGAAAATTGTGTCTTATTTGACCTTTGACCATTAATGAGGTCACATGGCATGTTTCAAAGGTCAAAGGACATATAAACAGGAAGTAGAAAAACTAATAACAATAAAAACAATGCTACATAGTTGACTGGGTACATATACATTCGAGTTGGAAAAACAGGTGAGTGGGCTTGTGCACCACCAGCAGAATATACCCATCCCTCCAAGGCAAACACAAGCAATATACTGGTTATTTCAAGGGGAGAGGGGGGTTTATAAATATTATAAAAAATAGAATAGAGACTAGTGATGTCGTGTACATAAAATTTTCCGTTCACGAACGGCGAACGCGAATTTCCGCAAACGTTCGCGAACCTTCAATAGGCAGGCGAGTTTTAAAACCCACAGGGACTCTTTCTGGCCACAATAGTGATGGAAAAGTTGTTTCAAGGGGACTAACACCTGGACTGTGGCATGCCGGAGGGGGATCCATGGCAAAACTCCCATGGAAAATTACATAGTTGATGCAAAGTCTGGTTTTAATCCATAAAGGGCATTAATCACGTTTTCTAAATTGTTTGGAATAACGTGCTTTAAAACATCAGGTATGATGTTGTATCGATCAGGTAGTGTAAGGGTTACGCCTGCTTCACAGTGACAGACCAAACTCCCCGTTTAACGCACCGCAAACAACTGCAAACTGTCCATTTGCACAACCTTATCAGTTTAATCCCTGTTACGTCCCCTATCAGAGGACATGTATATGGCATCGATTTTAGGAACCGGGAGATGGAAAAAGATGCTTGGTCAGACCTCCTACTTCAAATTTGGGGCACTGCACGTGCAATCTATTGTGCCACCAGATAGGAGTGGTGTGTTAAGTAGTACTATTCCTATCAGTTTAATCCCTGTTATGTGCCGTTTTATTTGGTTGGTTTTTGAAGCCACAGTGCAGCACCAAAGGCCAGAAAAATTAGGCATGGACACATGCCTGAAAAATTAGGTATTATTGCAGCCGCTGCTGTAGCCATGGCCAGAAAAAATGATGTTTGTTTCCCAGGCAGAAAATGCCCTAAAACATTGTGGCTTGAACCCAGCCACGTACAACACCACGGGTACCAGATAGGTGACAACGAGCACCCTGGGATGCCTGTTGTGGTTGGTCTTCCTCCTCCTCCTCAAAGCCACATTCCTCCTCTGACTCCTCTTCCTCACAATCCTCTTCCAGCCTTGCCGCAGGTCAAGCAAGCGATGCTGATTCTGGTGGTGATGGTGACCACAACTCTTCCTCTTCATGCTCATCTACGGCCTGATCCAGCACTCTTCGCAGGGCATGTTCCAGGAAGAAAACAAATGGTATGATGTCGCTGATGGTGCGACTGACTAGGTTTGTCACCTCCTCAAAAGAACGCATGAGCCTACAGGCATTGCGCATGAGCGTCCAGTAACGTAGCAAAAAAATTCCCAGCTCAGCAGAGGCTGTCCTAGCACCCCGGTCATACAAATAGTCGTTAACGGCTTTTTCTTGTTGGAGCAGGCGGTCGAACATTAGGAGTGTTGAATTCCAACATGTCGGGCTGTAGCAAATCAAGAGCCTCCCTAGCATGTTGTTTCGCCGCTGTATATCTGAAAAGTGCGCCATGGCCGTGAAGGAATGCCTGAAATGGCCACACACCTTCTTGGCGTGCTTCAGGATGTCCTGTAAGCCTGGGTACTTATGCACAAAGCGTTGTACGATCAGATTGCACACATGTGCCATGCACGGCACATGTGTCAACTTGCCCAAATTCAATGCCGCCAACAAATTTCTTCCGTTGTCACAAACCACTTTGCTGATCTCCAGTTGGTGCAGAGTCAGCCACTGATCCACCTGTGCGTTCAGGGCGGACAGGAGTGCTGGTCCGGTGTGACTCTCTGCTTTCAGGCAAGTCAACCCCAAGACGGCGTGACACTGCCGTATCTGGGATGTGGAATAGTACCTGGGGAGCTGGGGGGGGTGCCGTTGATGTGGTGCAAGACACAGCAGCAGAAGAGGACTAAGCCAAGGAGCTTATGGAAGAGGATGGAGTAGGAGGAGTAGAGGAGGTGGCAGCAGGCCTGCCTGCAAGTCGTGGTGGTGTCACCAACTCCTCTGCAGAGCCACACATTCCATGCTTGGCAGCCGCCAGCAGGTTTACCCAATGCGCAGTGTAGGTGATATACCTGCCCTGACCATGCTTTGCAGACCAGGTATCAGTGGTCAGATGGACCCTTGCCCCAACACTGTGTGCCAGACATGCCATTACTTCTTTTGCACAATCGAGTACAGGTTGGGGATTGCCTTTTGTGCAAAGAAATTTCGGCCGGGTACCTTCCATTGCGGTGTCCCAATAACTACAACTTTTTGGAACGCCTCAGACTCCACCAGCTTGTATGGTAAAAGCTGGCGGGCTAAGAGTTCAGACAAGCCAGCTGTCAGATGCCGGGCAAGGGGGTGACTTTGTGACATTGGCTTCTTACGCTCAAACATGTCCTTGACAGACACCTGACTGTGGGCAGATGAGCAGGAACTGCTCAAGGAGAGAGACGGAGTGGCGGATGGTTGAGAGGGGGCAAGGAGGACAGCAGTGGTTGATGTGGCTGAAGATGCTGGACCAGGAGGAGGATGGCGGCTTTGAGTTTGTGTGCTGCTTGTACTCATGTGTTGATCCCATAGGTGTTTGTGATGTGCGATCATGTGCCTTCGCAAAGCAGTTGTACCTAGGTGGGTGTTGGACTTCCCACGACTCAGTTTCTTTTGGCACAGGTTGCAAATGGCATCGCTGTTGTCAGAGGCGGACACACAAAAAAATGCCACACTGCTGAGCTCTGCAATGACGGCATTCTGGTGGTGGCAACAGCATGCGTTGATTGGAGTGCTGTCTGGCTGACCCTGGGTGCCGATGCATGCTGTCTGACTGTGCCTCTAGCTCCTTGCGACGACCTCACCCTGCTTCCAACTCGTCTCCTCCTCCTCTCTGTCTCCCCATCTGAACTTTCCCCCTGTTCTTCTTCTCTTCTAGCGAGCACCCACGTGACATCCACGGATGCATCGTCATCATCAACCGCTTCACTTGTATCTGACAGTTCAGCAAAGGAAGCAGCAGCGGGTACAACATCATCATCATCACACCGTACGTCCATGTGTGTAATGCTGCCTGACTGAGACATATCCCTGTTATCTACATCCTCTGCAATAATGGTTGCGCTTCACTCATTTCTTCAAACTGATGTGTAAATAACTCCTCTGACCGATCAAGTGAAGCGGCTGTGGTGCTAGTGTTGGTGGTGGCGGCAGGAGGGCTAGTGGTAACTTGAGAGGTGCCCGAAGCTGAGCTGGAGGAGGATGGTGCCGAGCGAGGTTCCGAGCAGAAGCTGTAGAAGATTGGGTGTCCTGTGTTAACCAGTCAACTATGTCCTCAGAACTTTTTGAGTTCAGGGTAAGTGGCCTCTGAATACTGGGCATTATTCTAGGGGCAAAGGGAATCACAGCACCACGACCACGACGGCCCCTGCGGGGTGGCCTGCCTCTGCCTGTCATTTTTTTTTGGATTAGTGGTACTATGCGTGCAAGTGTCAGGGTACCTGAGGCCTCTACCTCTAAAGGAGGTAGAGACTTGGTGGTGTATCCGTCCAGGCGAGCTGTCCTCTCCGTTCCTCGCGGTTCATCCAGTCACTTAAACACCGGCCGCGAGGAATCCACGTCCTTTTCTAGCAGGACGCTCAATACGTGACGTCATGACGCTAGCACGAGCTATCTGTCACTCAAGTGTCCGATATCCAATCGGTACTTTTCAGAGGCGTGATTTCCATCCAGAACCAGGGTATTTAAGCTTACTCCTTACTTCAGCTCATTGCCCTGTCGTGGTTCTAGCTTGTCTAGTCACTCAGTGCTCTGGTATTCTAGTTTGCTCTTTTGGTTTTGACTCGGCTCGTTGTACTACCCTGTTTCTCTGTTATCCCTTGACCCGGCTTGTCTCTCGCTTATCTGTCTTCTCGTTCCCTCGACCTCGGCTTGTCTCTGACTATTCTTTACTCTCGGTACGTTAGTCCGGCCATTCTAAGGCCCGGTATACGTACCTTTCCACTCTTTGTACTCTGCGTGTTGGATCCCTGTCCCGATCCTGACATTACGACAGGGCCAATGGATCCTGCAGGTACAAACAGTCAGCTTGGTTCTTCGGATCCCAGGTTTGACGCCATGGAACATAGGATGGATCAGATGGCTTTGGCACTACAGGCACTTTTGTCTCGTGCTAGTAATCCACCTGAGGAGACACGTACCCCTTCTATCTCTCCTGCAGTCTCAGGTTTAGAGGTAGCCACTGTAGGTGCTTCTTCCCGTATTACCCCACCAGTACGTTATGGCGGGTCACCGGAGAAGTGTCGTGGCTTTCTAAACCAGATTAGCATCCATTTCGAACTACAACCCCGCTCTTATCCTACAGATAGAGCAAAAGTTGGATTTATTATTACTCTGCTCATTGAAAAAGCTTTGAGATGGGCCAATCCTTTATGGGAGAATGATAATCCACTCGTCTATAATTATAATGCCTTTGTAGCTGCGTTTAGAAGAACTTTTGACCCTCCTGGCAGAAAGGTCAATGCAGCTAGATTAATGTTGCGCCTTAAACAGGACAATCGAACACTTGTGGATTATGCACTAGAGTTCAGATCCTTGGCGGCAGAAGTTAAGTGGAACGAACAGGCTTATATAGATGTGTTTCTGAATGGGTTATCAGATGTAATTCTTGACGAGGTCGCTACTAGAGAACTCCCTGAAAATTTGGAGGATTTAATTTCTTTTATATCTCGTATTGATGAACGCTTAAGAGAGAGGCAGAACACTCGAGATAGGACCCGTAGACCCTCCTTTAAACTAGCGCCTACCTTTCAAATCTCTGAGTTCGAAGACTTACGTATTCCTGAACCTATGCAGATAGGCAGTACTCATCTCACTGAAAGGGAGAGACAGTACAGGAGAAGGGAGGGTTTATGTATGTATTGTGGAGTCAGGGGTCATTTACGCCTAAATTGTCCCAATCGTTCGGGAAACGCTCGCACCTAAGTTCCTCTAGAGGACAGGCCTTGGGTGTTTCTACTTTGTCCTCTATTCACAACTACAAGGAGCTCAGGCTTGTGTTACCCGTTTCTTTAAAGTGGGAGAAGGGAGTAGTTAAGACTATGGCACTAATCGATTCTGGAGCTGCTGAGAGCTTTATAGATCAGGGTTTTGCTGCCAAGCATGCTATTCCATCCCAGTTAAAAGAGACACCTCTGGCTGTTGAGGCCATCGATGGTAGACCGTTACTTGAGCCTGTTATTTTTCATGAGACCATACCGATTAACTTGACTGTTGGCATCCTGCATAAAGAGGATATATCCTTGATGCTCATTTCTTCTCCGTCTATTCCCATAGTTCTGGGGTACTCCTGGCTGAGGAGACACAACCCTATTATTAATTGGGAATCAGGGGAGATAGTTTCATGGGGAGAGAATTGTCAAGAAAAATGCTTGCGGAAGGTCTTACCTCTTGGGTTAACTAATACATCGAATACCTCTGACAATCCTACAGAGACACAAATTCCGCCTCAGTATCTAGATTTAAAGGCAGTATTTGACAAAAAGAAAGCCGATACCTTACCCCCACACAGGTCCTTTGATTGCAAAATTAACCTACTCCCTGGTACCATGCCTCCCAGAGGTCATGTATACCCATTATCTATAAAGGAGAACTCAGTCCTAGAGGAATATATTCACGAGAATTTAGACAAGGGATTCATCAGGAGGTCCTCCTCCCCTGCCGGGGCTGGATTTTTTTTTGTTAAAAAGAAAGATGGTTCTTTGAGACCTTGTATTGATTATCGAGGCCTGAATAAGATAACCATTAAAAATGCCTACCCGATTCCCTTGATCACCGAACTCTTCGATCGTTTGAAGGGCTCTACAATTTTCACCAAGTTAGACCTCAGAGGGGCATATAACTTGGTGAGAATCCAGCAGGGACATGAGTGGATGACGGCATTCAATACTCGATATGGCCACTATGAATATACCGTCATGCCTTTTGGGTTATGCAATGCACCAGCAGTATTCCAAGATCTGATTAATGAGGTTCTTAGGGAATTTCAGCAAGAGTGCGTCATTGTATACCTAGATGATATACTCATTCATTCTAGTGACATTGAGATTCATCACAAACAAGTCAGGAGGGTTTTGCACAAGCTTCTCCAGCATGGCTTGTACTGCAAGTTGGAGAAATGTAGCTTTGATCAAACCCAGGTAACCTTTCTCGGCTATGTGATCTCTGGGGAGGGATTTAAGATGGATCCGGATAAGCTCCAATCCATTCTAGAGTGGCCTTTACCCACAGGTCTTAAAGCCATACAGAGATTTATTGGTTTTTCCAATTATTATAGGCGCTTTATTAAGGGCTATTCTTCCATTATTGCACCTATCACTAACATGACCAAACAGGGGGCTGACACTAAGAATTGGACTACTGAAGCTCTCCTTGCGTTCAAGACTCTCAAGGAGCTTTTCGCTTCCGCTCCAATTTTAGTTCACCCTGACACTTCTCTGCCATTTTTGCTCGAGGTAGACGCATCAGAGACTGGTTTAGGTGCTGTTCTATCCCAAAGGTTGGGTGTTGATAAACCATTACATCCATGTGGATTTTTCTCTAAAAAATTGACCGGTACTGAAAGCAGGTATGACATTGGTGACAGAGAATTACTAGCGGTTATCAAGGCTTTGAAAGAATGGAGACATTTATTGGAAGGTACATTACATCCTGTTACCATCCTGACAGACCACAAAAACTTGTCTTATATCGGAGAGGCCAAGCGTCTGTCCTCCAGGCAGGCTCGTTGGTCGTTGTTTCTTACCCATTTCAATTACGTTCTGACTTACAGACCTGGGTCAAAGAATTCTAAAGCCGATGCGCTATCTCGCCAATATGAACCCTCTGCCTCAGTTGAACCACTTTTGTCTTCCATTGTACCCAAATGCAATATTATTGCTAATACCAGTCTCAAAATTCATTCCCCGCTACTTGACCAGATCTTGAAGTCACAACATCTAGCTCCCGAAGACACTCCTGAGGGAAGAAACTTTGTTCCTCCTGAACTTCAACTGGAGCTCTTACAATGTTTTCATGAAAGTAAAATAGCTGGTCATCCTGGTATTCGCAAGACGTACTCTCTGATATCCAAGGATTTCTGGTGGCCTTCACTTCGTAAGGATATTGAGGAGTTCGTCGCAGCTTGTGAGACTTGTGCCAAGACTAAACTATCTCATGCATCCCCATGTGGCCTGTTACACCCCTTGGACATTCCTGAGAAACCTTGGTCCTGTTTGTCCATTGACTTTATCGTTGATTTGCCTGCTTCCAAAAGACAGACTGTTATTCTCACGGTGGTGGATAGATTTACCAAGATGGCTCATTTCGTGCCATTACCTAAACTTCCGACCTCCCCTGAATTGGCGGAGATTTTTGCGAGAGAAGTTTTTCGCCTACATGGGATCCCTTCAGAGATTGTTTCTGATAGAGGTTCTCAATTTGTCTCACGTTTCTGGAGATCCTTTTGTTCTCAAATGGGCATCAAATTGAACTTCTCCTCTGCCTATCACCCTCAGTCTAACGGAGCTGCTGAACGTACTAATCAAAAGATCGAACAGTATCTGCGTTGCTTTGTTTCCGAACACCAGGACGATTGGGTCGGTCTGATTCCTTGGGCGGAGTTCGCACACAATAACCTTGTTTGCGATTCAACTCGCTCTAGCCCTTTCTTCATGAACTATGGCTTTCATCCTTCGATTTTTCCTTCGGTTTCCTCTTCTCAGGGGATACCGTCGGTTGATGATCATGTCGCCAACCTGAAGAAATTATGGGATCAAACTCGACAAATTCTATTACATAGTTCCTCACTGTTCAAGAAACACGCGGACAAACATAGAAGAGCGGCTCCTGTTTTTGTTCCTGGGGATAGGGTATGGTTGAGTACTAAGAATATCCGCCTAAAAGTTCCGTCCATGAAATTTGCTCCTCGTTACATAGGTCCTTACAGGGTTCTCACTCGTATCAATCCGGTTGCGTATCGCCTTGCTCTGCCACCTGCCTTACGCATTCCTAACTCTTTTCATGTCTCCTTGTTGAAACCCCTCATTTGCAACAAATTCTCCTCTAAGGTCTCCTCGCCTCGTCCTGTTCAGGTGGAGGGTCGGGAGGAGTACGAGGTCAGCTCCATCATTGACTCCAGAATTTCAAGGGGAAAATTGCAATATCTGGTCAACTGGAGGGGATATGGTCCTGAGGAGAGGAGTTGGGTACCTCAGGAGGACGTCCATGCTTCTCGCCTTCGCAGAGCATTTCACCTTCGCTTCCCATCTCGCCCCGGTTCATTCCGCCCGGTGGGCGTATCTGAGAGGGGGGGTACTGTCAGGGTACCTGAGGCCTCTACCTCTAAAGGAGGTAGAGACTTGGTGGTGTATCCGTCCAGGCGAGCTGTCCTCTCCGTTCCTCGCGGTTCATCCAGTCACTTAAACACCGGCCGCGAGGAATCCACGTCCTTTTCTAGCAGGACGCTCAATACGTGACGTCATGACGCTAGCACGAGCTATCTGTCACTCAAGTGTCCGATATCCAATCGGTACTTTTCAGAGGCGTGATTTCCATCCAGAACCAGGGTATTTAAGCTTACTCCTTACTTCAGCTCATTGCCCTGTCGTGGTTCTAGCTTGTCTAGTCACTCAGTGCTCTGGTATTCTAGTTTGCTCTTTTGGTTTTGACTCGGCTCGTTGTACTACCCTGTTTCTCTGTTATCCCTTGACCCGGCTTGTCTCTCGCTTATCTGTCTTCTCGTTCCCTCGACCTCGGCTTGTCTCTGACTATTCTTTACTCTCGGTACGTTAGTCCGGCCATTCTAAGGCCCGGTATACGTACCTTTCCACTCTTTGTACTCTGCGTGTTGGATCCCTGTCCCGATCCTGACAGCAAGCTACTGTGACAACAGATATGAGTGGCACTGTGCACTGGCAGAAGTTGGCAGAGTAGACGCTATAGACGCTGTAGGCCTGACACACTCGCTGGCAGACAACTAACTGCTATTCAATCTATTTCTGTTGCTATGGAAGCCAGTCTTCCAAGAGAGAAAATTGGTAATATTCTCAAAAGTATCAACCAGTACATTTAAACTGAGTCCTGTAATCGTAAGGGATTACAGTCTCTTCTAGGTTCTCTTAATTTCGCTATGAGAATCATCACCTGTAGTCAGTGATCAATTGGCAGGGAAGGGGTTATTTTTTTATTAAAATGGGTAAAGGGAGATGGGATTTTAAATTAACTTTTTTTATTTTTTTAAAAGGGGGCAGGATCATCACTGATCCATCTCCCTGCAATTCACACAGAACCAGGAAGTGCAGGGAGGCGGAAGGTAAGTACATTGACCACATGTGCTCGCTCTGACAGCCTGTCAGAGCGAGCACCGGTGCTAACACTATCGGGTGCTCTCAGTCTGCCTCTAATACAGAGGCAGGCCGGAGCACCGTTAACCGCGCGATCGCTGCAATCTGGAGTTAATTTTAACGCGTGACGGACCTGGTTCGTCACTCGTCATTAAGGCTCTCACCCGAGTGACGGACTAGGTCTGTCACTCATCGTTAAGGGGTTAATTGAACATATATTATCTATTCTCCAAGGGTATGCAAACTTTTGAGAACATCTGTATACCATCCTATTCCTACTACTAAATTAGACTTTATGATAGTATGGGGAACAAAATTACATAAGGAGTTGCATTTGCATGATTGGATGAATATAACTTTAAACTTTAAAGGAATTACACAATTCTCACCTCACTTAGAGAACTATTATAAAGTGGGTTTTAGGTGATATTTTAACACAAAATGTGTATGACTCTTTCTGACAATTTTTTTCATGGTTGTGGCCAGACTGGGTCATTACATAGTTACATAGCTGAAAAGAGACTTGTGTCCATCAAGTTCAGCCTTCCTCACATTTGTTTTTTGCTGTTGATCCAAAAGAAGGCAAAAAAAAAACAATTTGAAGCACTTCCAATTTTGCAACAAGCTAGGAAAAAAAAATATTTCTTGACCCCAGAATGGCAGTTATTACCCTACATTGAAAAATTATATCCTTGAATATTCTGTTTTTGCAAGTATGCATTTGTATGGACTCTGATAAAACTACTTCTTCAGGCAGAGAATTCCACATCCTTATTGTTCTTACAGTAAAAAACATAAAAACATTTCCTTTGCCTTAGAAGAAATCTTCTTTCTTCCAGTCTAAACGCATGACCTCATGTCCTATGTAAAGTCCGTTTTCTGAATAGATTTCCACACAATAGTTTGTATTGGCCCCGAATATATTTGTATAATGTTGTCATATCCCCTCTCGGGCGACGTTTTTCTAAACTAAATATGTTTACATTTGTTAACCTTTCTTCATAGCTGATATGTTCCATTCCTATTATTAATTTTATAGCCCGCCTCTGCACTTTTTCTAGTGCCATAATATCCTTCTTTAGAACAGGTGCCAAAAATTGCACAGCATATTCAATATGTGGTCTTACCAGTGATTTATAAAGTGAAAAAATGATATTCTCATTCAATACATGACAATCATGACAATACCTTACTGGCCTTAGCCACTGCTGATTGACATTGCACATTGTTGCATAATTTGTTGTCTATAACAATTCCCAAGTCCTTTTCATGTGTTATCCCTAATTCGCTTCCATTAAGGGTATACGTTGCTTGTGTTTTCTTTGCACCGAAGTGCATAACTTTGCATTTTTCAACATTAAATTTCATCTGCCATTTGAGTGCTCAGTCCCCCAGTCTATCTAAATACCTCTGCAGCAAAGTGATATCTTGCTCACATTGTATTATTTTACAGAGTTTTGTGTCATCTGCAAACACTGAAACATGACTTTCAATGCTTTTTTCAAGATGTTTAATAAACATGTCAAATAGAAGGGGTCCCAGAACAGATCCTTGAGGGACAACACTTGCCACCTGTGTCCAGCTTGAAAATTTACCATTAATGACAATTCTTTGTACTCTATTTTTAAGCCAACTTTCTACCCAAGAACAAGCATTTTCATCTAGACAGATTTCCTTGAGTTTGAACACTAATCTTTTGTGTGGAACTGTATCAAATGCCTTGGCAAAATCCAAATAGATCACATCCACTGCAACACCCTGATCTATACTTCTACTTACTTCTTCTTAGAAGAACGCAATCAAGTTAGTTTGACATGACCTGTGCTTCATTAAGCCATGCTGATTTTTCCTGATAACCATGTTCTTCGCAATGAATTCTTGAATATTATCCCTTAATAACCTTTCAAATATTTTCCCAGCCACAGAAGTTAAGATCACAGGTCTATGGTTTCCAGGCAAGGAACACTTCCTGAAAGAAAAGAATCTTGAAAGATTAAAAACAGAGGTTCTCTTATTTCTACACTTAGTTCCTTAAGTACTCATGGATGGATACCGTCAGGCCCTGGAGCTTTGTTTATATTAACTTTCTTAAGTTGCTGCAGCACCTTGTCTTGAGTTAACCAATTGCAATTATTCTGCAAGTTTTTAGTAGCAATCATTTGCACATCTATTGCCATGGATTCTTCCTTAATATATACGGAGGAGAAATAGTTATTTAAAATTCCTGCCTTTTCTTGGTCTTCATTAACTAACACCCCTATTTCAGTTTTTAGTATACCTACACTTTCATTTTTTTATTTTTTTTTAGAAATGATGTACGTAAAGAATGCTTTGGGTTGTTTTTTCTCTCTTTGACTATCATCTTTTCATTTTAAAATCTAATCGCCTTTTTGCACGCATTATTGGCGTCCTACTACAAGTTTAAAATCTCCTCCAACCTTCTAGCCATCCTATCTCCCAGCACTGCAGACCCTCTCCTGTTCAGGTGCAATCCTTCACTACTATAAAGGTTGTACCCAAGCGCAAAGTCGGCTCAGTGCTCTAAAAACCCAAAACCCTCCTTCCTTCAGCCACGCATTGACCTCTCTAATCTCCCACTGCCCTTCCACTGTAGCGCGTGGCACAGGTAATATCTCAGAGAATACCACCTTGGAGGTCCTTTTCTTAAGTTTGCTACCTAATTCCCTGAAATCATACAACATGTCTGGTGGTATTGTCCTCATGTCCAGAGATTTTTGAAAACTATGCATGAGCTAATTAAATAAATAGATTACTAACCTGTCTTCCTGGGTCAAAACTTGCCTTTTCAGTTGATACTATCAATGTTATCCTTTGGGCTGTATCCTTTGGGCCATAACTTTGGCAAACAGCTTTGTATCTGCATTAAGCAGAGATATCTGGTGAAGATTTGTGCAACCAGTCGGAGGTTTGCTGGGTTTTGGAATGGTAATCATATTAGCTTTTCACATCTCCTGATGCATTTGGCCCGAATCAAAAATATTATTAAAGAGAACTGTTACATAGAAACATAGAATGTGAGGGCAGATAAGAACCATTCGGTCCATTTAGTCTGCCCAATATTTCAAAATACTTTTAATTAGTCCCTGGTCTTATCTTAAGTCTAGGATAGCTTTATGCCTATCGCACACATGTTTAAACCCCCTCACTGTGTTAACCTCTACCACTTCAGCTGGAAGGCTATTCCATGCATCCACTACCCACTCAGTAAAGTAAGACTTCCTGAAATTATTTTTAAACCATTGCCCCTGTAATTTAAGACTATGTCCTCTTGTGGTAGTTCTCCTTCTTTTAAATATAGTCTCCTCTTTTACTGTGTTGATTCCCTTTATGTATTTAAATGTTTCTATCATATTCCCCCTGCCTCGTCTTTCCTCCAAGCTATACATGTTAAGTTCCTTTAACCTTTCCTTGTAAGTTTTATCCTGAAATCCATGAACCAGTTTAGTAGCCCTTCTCTGAACTCTCTCTAAGGTATCAATATCCTTCTGAAGATACGGTCTCCAGTACTGCGTACAATACTCCAAGTGAGGTCTCACTAGTGTTCTGTACAATGGCATGAGCACTTCCCTCTTTCTACTGCTAATGCCTCTCCCTATACAACCAAGCATTCTGCTAGCATTTCCTGCTGCTCTATTACATTGTCTGCCTACCTTTAAGTCATCAGAAATAATCACCCCTAAATCCCTTTCCTCAGATGTTGAGGTTAGGACTCTATCAAATATTCTGTACTCTGCCCTTGGGTTTTTACGTCCAAGATGCATTATCTTGCACTTATCCACATTAAATGTCAGTTGCCACAACTCTGACCATTTTTCTAGTTTACCTAAATCATTAGCCATTTGGCTTATCCCTCCTGGAACATCAACCCTGTTACATATCTTAGTATCATCAGCAAAAAGAAATACCTTACCATCAAGACCTTCTGCAATATCACTAATAAAAATATTAAAGAGAATGGGTCCAAGTACAGATCCCTGAGGTACCCCACTGGTGACAAGCCCAATGTGAGAAAATAAGATTTTTTTTTAAATTTGCATTTCCGTCTGACATTTTAACTGTGAATGTCATAATACTGTTAGGTTTTACTGCAAAAGAATGCACATATTTGTAATCAGCAATGTCTCACGAGTACAACAGTACCCCCCATTAACAGGTTTTATGTTGTTTTGGAAAGTTACAGGGTCAAATATAGAACATTCCATTTTCAAATTGAAATTTTCCAGATTAGTAATGTTACCTTTGAGACGGTGTGGTAGCCCAGGAATGAGAATTACCTCCATAATGGCATAGCATTTGAAAAAGTAGACAAGCCAAGGTAATGAAAGTGGGGTATGTTTAGTCTTGGCCAAAGTGTATGGGTTAGCACTTTGAATTGACTCCTATAGGATACAGGGAGCCAATGTAAGGACTGGCAGAGGGGCGAGGTGTGAGAGGACCGACTGGAGAGGAAAATCAGTCTAGCTGCAGCATTCATTACAGACTGTAGCGGGACAATACGGCTTTTGGGGAGACCAATCAGGAGAGGGTTACAGTAATCCATTCAAGAGCATGGACAAGCTCCTTGGTAGCATCTTGCGTAAGAAAGGGGCGGATGCGGGCTATGTTTTTGAGTTGGAACCTACAGGACTTAGCAAGAAACTGGATGTGAGACTCAAAGGTGAGACCAGAGTCAAGTATGACGCCAAACAGTGCGCTTGTAGGGATGGACTTATGTGGATATCACTGACTTGAAGGGAGAGTGAGAGAGGAGGATCAGTATTAGGAGGAGGAAAGACAAGGAGTTCAGTTTTAGAGAGGTTAAGTTTGAGAAAGCGTGACGACATCCAGTCAGAGATGGAAGAGAGGCAAGCAGTGACATGTTGCAGGACGGCAGGGGAGAGGTCCGGTGAGGAGAGGTATATCTGAGTGTCATCAGCGTACAGGTGGTAGTTGAATCCAAAAGAGGCAATACGTTTTCCAAGAGAGGCAGTATAAATAGAAAATAGAAGGGGACCAAGGACAGAGCCTTGGGGAACTCCAACCGAGACAGGGCGAGGGGAGGAGGTATCCTTGGAAAAGGAGACACTAAATGAGCGTTGGGAGAGATAGGAGGAAAACCAAGATAGGACAGAGTCACAGAGACCGAGTGATTGAAGAGTTTGAAGGAGGAGAGCATGATCAACTGTGTCAAAGGCAGCAGAGAGGTCAAGGAGAATTAATATGGAGTAGTGACCTTTGGATTTAGCGGAGATTAGGTCATTAGTCACTTTGATAAGAGCGGTCTCAGTAGAGTGGAGAGGGCGGAAGCCAGACTGAAGAGGGTCAAGGAGAGAGTTGGAATTAAGGAAGTGAGACACACGGGTAAAGACAAGTCTTTCCAAAAGCTTTGATGAGTAAGGGAGCAGGGATATGGGACGATAGTTAGAGGGGGAGGACAGGTCAAGAGATGTTTTTTTCAGGATAGGTATTACAGTGGCATGTTTAAGGTCAGCAGGAACCGTGCCAGAAGAGAGAGAGCAGTTAAAGATGTGTGTTAGGATAGGCACAAGACAAGGGGAGAGAGATCTGATGAGGTGAGATGGGACGGGATCGAGTGGGCAAGTGGTGGGGTGAGAGGAATGGAGAAGCCCAGCCACCTCTTGTACTTAATATCTATTTACCAAATAAAGCCCCAATTAGATATTTATCGAAAATAATGAGGAGAGTAGAAACAATTCGTAAAGGAATATTATTGATAGCGGGTGATTTCAACTGTGTATCAGACCCTAAATTAGATAAACAAGTAAAACTTGGTCAATGTATAGATGGAAACCTAGCTAATCAAGCAGCTTGCTTAAACAATTTGGCAAAAAAAAATGATATTTTTGATTTATGGAGAATTTTCCATCCCAATGAATGTAACTATACCCATACTTCATCGGCACATAAAACTTCAGCAAGGATAGATATGTGTTGGGGAGATTTGGATCTTTTAAAGCGATTAAAAACAATCAAAATTGAAATGAATACATGGTCAGATCATGATCTTCTTATATTAAAATTTAAAGAAAATAGGAAGAAATATTTTTTGCCATGGAAACTGAATGATTTTCTATTAGCAAAAAAACGAAATATCGAATACATAAAGAATCTTTCAGAATTGTTTTTTAAGGAAAATCTCCCTGAAACAACATCTAATCAAAATGTATGGTGTACATATAAAGCTGTCACTAGAGGATATTTTATAAAGCTCGCGAGCTATGAAAAAAAAATGAGGGGGGCGCCAATATCTGAACTTTATTTACAACTATATAAACAACAAGCTCAAAATAATAAAAAATCTTCACAAGATACAATTAATCAGATAAAAAATACAAAAATATGATAAATCAAAAGATTCTTGAAAGAATAGAATTTAATTTTAAACGACTTAAAATTAAATTTTATTATCGAAGCAATAAAATAAACAAATTACTGACTGATCGACTTAAAAAAAAACAAAATGGAAAATAAGATATATAAAATTATCGACGATGGAAAAGTTCTGTTGTCCCCAGAAGATATAGGCGACTCATTTAAGAAATATTATGAAAAATTATATAACCTCCAACATACACCTACAGAGCAGGCAATAGAAAACTACTTAAATAAAATAAAAATTCCTAAAATCACTTTGACTCAAAAAGAAAAATTAAATCAAAAAATAACACAGTTAGAAGTAGAAGAAGCTATAAATAATTTACAATCATCAAAAGCTCTGGGTCCGGATGGATTCTCAAATCTATTTTTCAAATTATTTAAAAAAACTATAGTTCCCAACATGACTGCAACGTTTAATGAGATGGCCTTTTCTGGTAAAATAACTCAGGAATTATTGAGAGCCAATATAAAACCTATTTTGAAACCTAATAAAGCACCAACAGAAATAACAAACTACAGGCCTATCTCTCTAATAAACATAGATATTAAATTGTATGCAGCAATACTAGCCAATAGAATCAATTTGATACTCCCTGATCAAATAGGGTTTGTTAGAGGTTGTCATGCGAGTGATAATTCTCGCAGAATTATTGATTTATTTGAATATGCTCATTTAACGGGCACGCCCCTTCTGACCCTGTCGATTGACGCAGAAAAGGCTTTCGACAGGGTCGGATGGGGATACATGAATGGCGTTTTGAGTGCATTTGGTTTTGAGGCATTGGCGATCAAGGCTTTATATAAAGGTCCATCTGCGAGAATAATAGGATATGATATATGCTCAGAATGGTTCGATATCAACAATGGAACAAGACAGGGTTGCCCATTGTCACCCCTGTTGTACGTTCTCTCAATCGAACTGCTAGCTATATCTATCAGAGAAAATCAGGGAATAAGAGGCGTGATAATTGAAGACGTAGAAGCTAAGATATGCCTATACGCAGATGATGTATTGATCTCAATAACAGACCCGAAGATTTCTCTCTTTAATTTAATGAAAGAGATTAAGAAATATGAGGATGTGTCCAACTATAAGATAAATCTCCATATAACAATAGCTTTAACAATCAATATAAATTTTCGTGTTTTAGCCTCTCTCCAAGAGAAATATAATTTTCATTGGACTAAAAAAGAGTTTCAATATTTGGGAATTGTGGTTACGGCGAATCCTCAGAATATATTAGAAATTAATTTTCTAAAACTACTTAACCCCTTAAGGACACATGACATGTGTGACATGTCATGATTCCCTTTTATTCTAGAAGTTTGGTCCTAAAGGGGTTAAACATACTAATATGATTTTAAGGGATTGGCGCCCCTTGGAAATGTCATGGTGGGGAAGAGTTAACACAGTAAAAGCATATGTTATTCCCAAATGGACTTATTTGTTCAACATGATCCCACTGAAAGTTCCTAAACCATGGTTGGACATGCTCCTTTTTCTAATTTTATTTGGAAAGGGAAAACACCAAGGATAAAATCTCAAATTCTAACAAAAAAAAATAATCAAGGAGGAATGGCCTTCCCACTAATAAAAGATATATATGTTGCTAATATAATTTCCCATATACACACGTTTCAGAGCTCTGATTCAAGAAAACAACCATGGTATCAGATAGAATCAATAAGGATAAATGAGAAAGATCTTTCGCTTATGATTTGGGATGATAGAACTAATTATAATACACATTTAATGCAAGCTAATTCTATGATTGTATCTCACTTGATCGGAGAATGGCAACGAATTAAAAAATTACTCAAGATATCAACTAAGATAATTGAAGGAGTAAATATAAGAGTCATTGAAAGGACTATCCCCGACATGAATCTCGCTAAATGGAGATCGGAAAGGGAGATTTATGTCAAAGATCTCCTTCAAAATAAAAAGCTGCTGCCATTTAACGATCTTAAATTAAAATTAAACCTCTCCGACACAGAGATATTCTCTTATTTTAGAGCTAGAGGATTTATAAATGAATCTCTATTAAAAAGAGATAGTGGTTTAAATAACTTAGTATATAAGATTTTTGAGAAAGAAACAACAAAGTCGATATGCTCCCTGGCTACAGATCTGATCAGACGAGTTTATTCAGACATGTACCCCACGGCGAAAAAACAATGGGAAAAAGATCTCAACATAGTTTTGACCGATAAGGTCTGGTGTACACCCATGAAAGTACTGAGAAAATATATACACTGTCTAAACTTAATAGAAATTTTTTTTTAAAGTTTATCATAGGTGGTACTTAGTACCAACGAGATTAGCCAAAATATCCACATCAAATTCGTCTCTATGCTGGAGATGTCACAAGTATGAAGGGGATATGTTACATGTATGGTGGAGTTGCCCAAAAATTTCGAACTTATGGGATTCAATCTACTCTTTTCTAGAGTTCTTTAATATTAAAGTTAAAAAATACCCACATACGGGTTTACTCCACCTGAGATGGGATAGACTCCTAAAAGACCAGCTAATATTAACTATACATTCTTTTATAGCGGCGAAGATATTAATAGCAAGATCTTGGAAACAAACTCATACACCCGACAATAGACAGTTTATAACCCAATTATTATATCAGCATGAAATGGAAAGAGGTGTTGCTTTCTTTAATAATGATAGAAAACACATACATCATTTAGATAAGTGGTTATCCAAAATCAAAGATTGTTTCACTTGATCTGATTGCTTTCCTTCTTTCTTGTCTTATTTAAATATTGTTTAACGCTATCCATCTGGGTATAGGATATAGCTCCCATATAATAACTAGAACTCGAATTGGAAAATCGAGTTGAGTTTTATATTACAATAATGATAGAAAATATACGCATCATTTTAATAATATGATATCTAAGTTTAAGATCGTCCTAGATAACTTGCTAGTTTCTACTGCTTCCTGCTACTACCAAGTATTGTAATGTTTGTTATGTTATGTTATATTTTGATGCCATCTTACATCATAATCTTCTATAGC
The DNA here is from genome assembly GCF_036172605.1 of Pelobates fuscus. NCBI lineage: Eukaryota > Metazoa > Chordata > Amphibia > Anura > Pelobatidae > Pelobates > Pelobates fuscus. The sequence goes on along the minus strand of NC_086319.1, from coordinate 410,187,879 downwards.
TGTATGTATATATTTGTATGAAATATTCGATGGTACTGTCTTTGTTTGTTTATATAACAGTGTAATTGAAAAGGAATTTTTCCAATAATAAAGAAACATTAAATACTAATATAAAAAAAATACAAGCAAATGTTATATTTTTAAATGAGACACATATCGTCATGAAATAATGTTGACATTAACCAGAAGAAAGAGAAACTAATTTAACACATTTTAATGGCTTCTTTGATATCATTATTCCTTAGACTGTATATGATTGGATTAATCATTGGTGTCACCACAGTGTATAACAAGGAAACCAGTTTATTGACATTCAATGAATCTCCATTGGCTGGAACCATGTAACTTGCATTTAATGTCCCGTAGAATATAGAAACCACAGTCAGATGGGAGCTGCATGTGGAAAAGGCTTTCCTCCTTCCACTTCTGGATGAAATCTTAAGTACAGCCTGGACAATGTATACATATGACACTGTGATTAATATTAATGGTAAAACTAAGATGGGAACTCCAGTTATAAGATTTTGTATGCGAACATGAGAGATGTCTGAGCAAGCAAGTTTTAACAACGGAGTAAGATCACAAAAAAAATGGTCAATGACATTAGGACCACAAAAATCTAGTCTGAATATTGCAATTGTAGCATTTATTGAAAATAAAAAACCTAACAGCCAAGATATTGTGACTAACTGAATGCATACTGCATAGTTCATTATAGAGTTGTAACGTAATGGGTTAGAGATTGCCAGATATCTATCATACGCCATCACTGTCAGAAGGAAACACTCTGAAGATTCAGTAAGACAGAAGAAAAAAAATTGGGTAAAACATTCTGAAAAATACATGATGACCCACTTGTTGAGTACAATGCAAAGTGCTTTGGGGGTTATAGCAGAGCTTAACAATATATCAGAGATGGACAGTTGTATCAGGAAAAAATACATTGGAAAATGCAAACTCCTGTGTAATATAACAAGTAAAATAATAAGTAGATTTCCAGAGATTGTAAACAAATAACAGATCAGCAAAAGGAAAAATAAATAATTCTTGAAATTTCTTAAACTCTGAATTCCCAGAAGACTGAACTCCGTTACAATGGCTTGTGTATGGTTATACATTTCCTGAAAAATATAAAATATGCAGACATATATACAATGCTTTGGTTTTATAAAATATATTTTTAAAATAGTGTTCCTGGCTAATGGTACGTGCAGAATGCTGTATGAAGTCTGAAACATGAGGCCTTTCTGTTTCTGTTTATTTGCATATCAAACTGGGAAATCTTGGATAGTTGTAGAAACATGAATTTTCCAGTTTCCATGCCCAAGAAGGACCTCTCAGACTCCAACTTGAGATATGCAGGTGATGCATCTCAGTATTTTTTTTTGTATTTGCAATATAGGGAGCTGTATCTTATTTGGCTTAAACCATCATTTATTTGATATAAATGTGTATTTTAAATTAAAGTGTAGTGGTTAAATGTATTTATTTATAAAATATTTTACCAGGAAGGATTCATTGAGATTTCTCTCTTTTTCAAGTATGTCCTGCATCCACAAAACATTGCATTGTTACAATATACAAACAATATATATATACATTCACAAATATATAAATTTAACATATAAAAGTTAATACATATAGCCAATCATGACTTATATACTATATTATATATATAGTACATACAGATGAGATCAATCGTTCTGGATTTCAAACCAATCAAATTAGTGTATTGAAGTTCGCTTATAAATAAATCAAAGTTTCGACCTCTATAAGGTTGTTATCAAGATAGAGGTCAAAAAGTTGATTTGTTCAAAAGCAAATTTCAGTACACTAATTTGTTTGATTTGAAATCCAGCAAATGCTCTCATTTTTTTGTACTTTATATACTTTGGAGTGCAGTGCAGCACCCTGGTCTTATTTGGATTTCCATAACCAAAAAGATCCAAAGTGTGCTTGCACTCAATCACAACATAGGTGCAGGTACCCGGGTCTCCTCCAAAGGACCCAAACTATACTATATCAAATACCAAATGACAGCGCACTCAAAATTTGAGATAATGCACCGGTATAATTTGGTATTTGATATTAATTTAGCTATTCGTATATACATATATATATATATATATATATATATATATATATATATATACAATAAGGAATGTAATCCATCAAATCCAAAGTGTTTAATCCATCAAAGGGTATACAATAAGATGACCGATGTTTCAACCCATTCTGGTCTTCCTCAAGGACCTTGAGGAAGACCCGAATGGGTCGAAACATCGGTCATCTTATTGTATACCCTTTGATGGATTAAACACTTTGTTTATTACTTGAAAGACCCAAGAGTGCTACCTTTTTTCTATTTATTATTATTATTATTATATATATATATATATCTTTATAGAAATATAGTGTGTGTATTTGTGTTTAGCAATGTATTAACTATCCACTTACTTGATGTGGAAAGGGTTTTCATCAACACTTTTTTTCCCCACCACAACTCTGTTGGTATGTACTTTACAAGTAACGCCAAGCCTCCATTGCAAGCCAGTAACCAACCTCATGCTAATGAGGTTGTGTTTCAAAGCTGTTGCATACAGCAGACATGTAACCCAAGGAATCCATAAAGTGGAATTATCAGGCAAAAATGTGATTCTTTGTTGAGCTAATTTGCATACGCTTACCCAGAATCCCTTGCAGTAATGAGAGCACTGTTAAAGTGAGATTTCTGTGGGAAAAGCTAGTCTTATGGCTTGACTGGTGTGTATTTGTGTTTCGCAATGTATTAACTTTGTCAAACATTTGTTTTCCTGATGTAAGCTCCTTGTGTGGAGCTGAGACATCGGCATATTTTAAAATAACATGTAAACAAAAGTTAAGTTCAATCTGCATCGGTTTGAAGTCCCTGGAGTCTAGTCTATCCTTCATGTTCATGTTCATTGTGCTGGGCCTGCACCAGGCATTATTCCCACTTTACCTTAAGTGCAAGCCACGTGACAATTTATATATATATATATATATATATATATATATATACAGACACAAAAGGTCTGTACACACCTGAACAGAAAAACTGTATTTGTGCACACTTATGTGTCCCACGCAGTTACTGTGTTATTATGAGTATGATTCTAAAACTAAAAGGCATTGCTATCACATTGTTATCACACATGGACCCCAACATATTGTTGTCTTAGTGATACAGAGTGAACTGTAGTGTATTTTATAATCTCATCATACTCTGTATTAGTAAACTCATACACACAGCATCAGGAAACACTTACTTTCATTTTTATTTGTTTAAACCAGATTTTTTGGTGAATGGTTCTAGAATGACAAATAAATGATACACTTGTGGAAAATCCTTATTTTTCTGCACAATCCTAACTTTAGTAGCATATGCCTTTTTTAGCATAAGTGTATATCTAAATTGATCATTCTCAATCAAACACTGTGTTTAAACGACTTTCCCATGTCCTCTGCTCGAAACATTCCAAAATTATTTTTACATCAGCAGATTATTGACTAAAGTGAGGATTTAAAGTGAATTTGAAATGTCTTTTACATTTTAGGTCAAAGCAGCTGATTTGGAGACGTATCTGATTTTCATTTGACTATTTTTATTTTGAATTTGAAATTCACATTGAATTCTCACTAAAGCGAATAACCCTGCAAATGTTACCAGTTAAGAAATCTGAATGCAAATATAATTTACTAAAACCTAGAATGGTTGACCAAATGCATTTTTGCCACCGTACTGTCAGAAAGAGTAGTTTATGTATTGGTATAAAAAGAGAAAAATAGTTGAAAGAGAAATGAGAACTTTCTTCCCAGTTTTTAAAATGTGTATGTTTCAATATATTATGGAATTTATTTTAAAAAAGCTTACCTTTCTACAAAGATCCTCTGTAGAGGTGTCTCTTTCTTTGTTGATTCTCTTCGATGTTGTTTTCTCACTCCTACAAAATATGTTTCTGTACTGAAGCCGAGATAGCAAAACAAATCATAACTGAACATGACCTCTACTTATCAAACATTGAGAAAATGTTGCTCAGACCATAAAGCAAGTATTTAACACACTTAAACCCCAAATGATTTTCTCTTTTCAAACCTGTGGAGAATAATTATAGTTTGCAGTGTCAATAATATATAACCTTCTGAGAAAATATTATACTGAAGACAATCATAACACACATTTTTTATATACTTTTTTTAACCCCTTAAAGGGAAACTCCAGTGCCAGGAAAACAATCCGTTTTCCTGGCACTGCAGGATCCCTCTCCCTCCCACCCCCCAATCCCCAGTTGCTGAAGGGGTGAAAACCCATTCAGTGACTTACCTGAGGCAGCGACGATGTCCCTCGTCGCTGCTTCCTCCTCCCCTGCCGCTCCTCCTTCTGCCTCCGTCGGCCGGTGGGCGAGACTGATCCCGCCCACCCGCCGAGGAGACCTAAGGCGCATGCGCATTAGTGCTCCCCATAGGAAAGCATTGAAAATGAATTTCAATGCTTTCCTATGGGGAAAGGTCATTTTTGTTTGAAATGCAAGCTATTGTGACAACAGATATGAGTGGCACTGTGCACTGGCAGAAGTTGGCAGAGTAGACGCTGTAGGCCTGACACATACGCTGGCAGACAACTAACTGCTATTCAATCTATTACAGTAAAAATTTTTTTTTTTTTTAAATGTACACTACAGTCAAAAAAGTTTTTTTTGTTTGAAATGCAAGCTATTGTGACAACAGATGTGAGTGGCACTGTGCACTGGCAGAAGTTGGCAGAGTAGACGCTGTAGGCCTGACACACACGCTGGCAGACAACTAACTGCTATTCAATCTATTACAGTCAAAATTGTATTTTTTTTTAAATGTACACTACAGTCAAAAAAGTTTTTTTTGTTTGAAATGCAAGCTATTTTGACAACAGATATGAGTGGCACTGTGCACTGGCAGAAGTTGGCAGAGTAGACGCTGTAGGCCTGACACATACGCTGGCAGACAACTAACTGCTATTCAATCTATTACAGTCAAATTTTATTTATTTTTTTAATTGTACACTACAGTCAAAAAAGTTTTGTTTGTTTGAAATGCAAGCTATTGTGACAACAGATATGAGCGGCACTGTGCACTGGCAGAAGTTGGCAGAGTAGACGCTGTAGGCCTGACACACACGCTGGCAGACAACTAACTGCTATTCAATCTATTACAGTCAAAATTGTATTTTTTTTAAATGTACACTACAGTCAAAAAAAGTTTTTTTTGTTTGAAATGCAAGCTATTGTGACACCAGATATGAGTGGTGGCACTGGGCAAGTGCAACCTGTGCCAAAAAAAAAAAGCAGACTGATGTTCTAGCCCTAAAAAGAGCTTTTAGGGGTGCTGTCCTTACAGCAGAGATCAGATGAGTCCTTCAGGACTGTAGTGGACACTGAATACACTAGCCTAGCTATCAATTTTCCTATTAAATCAGCAGCAGCTACACTGTCCCTCCTCTCACTAAGATTGCAGCTTCCAAATGAATCTAAAATGGATGCTGTCCAGGAGGTATGAGGGTCTGGAAGGGAGGGTCTGCTGCTGATTGGCTGGAATGTGTCTGCTGACTGTGAGGTACAGGGTCAAAGTTTACTCAATGATAAAGAATAGGGGGCGGACCGCACATCGCATATGTTCGCCTGCCGTGGCGAACGCGAACAAGCTATGTTCGCCAGGAACTATTCGCCAGCGAACCGTTCGGGACATCACTAGCGTTAAGGTCATACGTTCGTAATCATTAAAAATAGAGTCATAATACCTCCCTACAACTATTTTCATTCCTTTTATACGTTGTACTTCATACAATACAGAATCAATTTGACATAACTATTATCCGATTCCAGGTACGTTAATTGCCTCGATGGCTTTTTCGCAAACATATCCCTTGTTAGTGTGGTTACTGGCTTATAGGGATTTAGGGTCCCAAAAGATGTTAATATTTCTGGATTCTCTACCTTAGTGTTAGTCGTACCGTGAGGCCAACAACCATCCTCCACTTAGAGGTAATATGAACATGGGTCAAAGCATATTTAATCGCCTCACATAGTAACATAGAGAGGGCCTCACTTGTCACTCCCAATCTGTCGTATGCTTTAATTGTCACAGAGAGACCAACACCCTGCCACAACATTTGGTGGCCACAATATCTCCTCACACCAGTGCATAGATAGAGCCTCTCAAGCTGCTTGGCAACTAGCGGGGCATCACCTGTCACCCAACTAGTGAATTGTTTTGCAAATAGGTCCTAGCTAGTCAACTATTATTAGATTTAGATATACTCTATTTTTATTATGTCTCAGAAACCGAAAGGAGGTGAAGAAATGTCACTACCCAGCACTTCTGCAACTTCCACAATGCCTGCACGTAGAGGAGACATAAATAGTCCAGCTTCCATCAGGTCATGGACCGTACCATGAATTACAGCATACTTATGCAAGAGCAACATTCCATACCCAGCAACTGCTAGGAAAGTCTGTAATCAATTTTTCTTAGTTTGTTTTCATGTCCCAGGTATACATAACATTTTGCAAAACCCTCACTACTGCCGCATGACTAGCCACTGCCAGCCCTCTGTGTCAAGACCTAATCCTGGACTAGACGACCTGTTGGCTCATAGCCATAAATGGACACAAATGGCTCTTTAAGACAATACATGTCCGTCTTATTCATTATTCAATTGGTTCGTCATGGACCGTACCATGAATTACAGCATACTTATGCAAGATCAACATTCCATACCCAGCAACTGCTAGGAAAGATGAACATTTCAGACGTATGCCACAAACACCAATAACACTTGAGCACTAGTGGCTCAAATTAGTCGAACCTTCATACTATGATATCATCGATCTTGTCCTCTATGGGAAATATTAATTAAAGAATGGAAAGACAAGAGTAGGGCAGCCTCACATGGTCACCAGCATGGCCCCCTTTTACAGATGCAACTGGCCCTCCTCTGACACAATCGGGTAATGCCTTATTGGCCGGAGTTTCCCCCATTTTATCAACCCAGCTCACATGGTTCCTGCTAACCTCCAAAAAGATATCCTGAAAGTCAAAGACGTTAACCTAGTTTCACTCTTTATTGACTCCCAGGATATGGCTGAGAACCGAACCTATGCCTATGGTGATCTTTCCGTATTTTAGAAGCTAGGGACCCGAGACTCAATAGGAAAATGTGTATCCTACAAATCGTAATGGCATTTGGGATATACAAGGGTGTCCTATGCTCAGTTTATCCTCATAGAAGAGAGGAATTAGATCTTTAAGTGCGCAGCATTTTATGACTACCACTGGTCCTTTTCAGCAAAAGTGTCTGCAGTTTAACATAAGAACAACTGGATACATAGATATTATGTAGAAACTTAGCTGGATTAAGGACTCCAGCTTGTGCAATTTGCGCATCTACTACTTACACAGCAAATATGTGTCCAAACACACGAGAAGTCTCTCCTAACCTTACCACCTCTGGCACTAAAGCAAGAAATGACAAACCTGTAAAAGATAAACTAGGACGTCCAATTGTGTATTTGGGTAAATCACAGATATGCAACAATTTGAACGCAGGTACCTGAGAATATAGTGCTTTTAGGCTGCTACATGTTTGTTCTCACTGTTTCAGTGCAAATGCAAAGACAATGTGCCCAAATAAAATGTATTCTAAGCTGTACTTGACCTCTGTAAATGTTGCTACATTATCCGACATGCTAACCAACCAACCACCCTTCAAAACACTTGGTTAAGTTCTTAGTTGTAGGTTTTACTCATGGATTCCATACGGGTATTAGTTACATTCCAGCTGGCACAACAGAATGCAACAACTTACAAACAGCGGCTAAGGTTGTAGATACACTCTTGCAACAAGAACTGGATCAAGTTTTTTTACTGGTTCCTTTTCAGAGTCCTCCATTCTCTACATGGAGTACAAACCCAAATTGGCATTATTACAGGGTAATATAGATAATAGATCTTTCAGCACCACATTCCACAGCAGTCCCTAGTTTAAATTCCCTGATTCCCTCAGAAGAATTTTCACTACAATGTACAACTATTTATCATGCCATCAATGCATTCATCAAAGCAGGAACTGGAGCATGACTTCATAAAAGGGATATAGTCAATGATTGCACTTGGCTATTGCAGCACTAGGTGCAAAAGGGACACAGCACCCATTCCACTTCAATAAGCTGAAGTGGTCTGGGTGCCTACAATGTCCCTTTAACTATTTTTTCTCCAGGCTCACTTTTGGATCAAAAAGCAGCCCCAAAATATTTGACATATTTGCAGATACTTTGTGCTGGCTTTTACTTAACGTAAGTCAATACCCCACAGTAATCCATTATCTGGATGATTTCCTTCTAATCGAAGAGAACACTTGTCCCCACATAATTTAAACAAATCCATTAGCCTATTCCAAAAACTGGCTTTCCTGTATCCCCCAAGAAAATAGACACCATAATACATTTTCTAGGCATTCACCTTGATTCTGTTGTTATGGAAGCCAGTCTTCCAAGAGAGAAAATTGGTAATATTCTCAAAAGTATCGACCAGTAAGTTTAAACCGTTTCCTGTAATCGTAAGGAATTACAGTCTCTTCTAGGTTCTCTTAACCCCTTCCCGCCGTTACGACGTTCTATGCCGTCACGGATTAAGTGGGCTTTAAAACCGTTGTGACGGCATAGCACGCCGTAACGGCTTTAAGCCCTGGAGCGCCCGGGTTACTTACCTTCCCGGCGCTCCGCTTCGGGAGGACTGCCTCACAGCCCAGGCAGCCCTCCCACGGCAAATCAGGCCCCCGGGGGCCATGTGATCGCTCTCAAAGAGCGATCACATGGCCCCCTATAGCTGGCTCTGGATCTGCCAGCAGGGGGACTGTCTAAAATATTAGACAGTCCCCCTGCTGGTGGGAAGTATAAAAAAAAAAATATTAAACATGTTTAAAAATAAATCAAATGTATTTATATATATATATAATATATGTATATATATTATATATAATATATATGTATATTATATATATATTTAACGTCATACATAGTGTATTTTAATACTAATATAAGTACATATATTAGTATTAAAATACACTTAGAATGACGTTACATATATATATAATATACATATATTATATATATAATAGATATATACACATATATTATATATATATAAATACGTATAATTACAATATTAAATAAATAAAATAATAAAATTAGTAAATAAAATATTCAAACAAAATTTAATATAAATTATATATACATATGTAATTTCATTCTAACTGTATTTTGTTATTAATATATATATATATATATTGGTAACAAAATACACTTAGAATGACATTCTATATATATCTATCTATATATAAAATGCAAATAACCGCAAATATATATATATAGATAAATACATATAATTACATAAAATATTACATTAGTATACACGTAGAATTTAAATACCTATAAATGCATATGTATTAAAATTCTACGTGTATATTTAAGTAATCTTTTAACATAATTAGGTGATTTGATTAATTAAAATTTGATTGACATGCCTGACAACACAGGGAGAAAGTGCAGAGAATTTAATTTGCAAGCACTATATTTGACCCTGTAACTCTCCAAAACAACATAAAACCTGTACATGGGGGGTACTGTTTTACTCGGGAGACTTCGCTGAACTCAAATATTAGTGTTTCAAATTGGTAAATTGTATTACAACGATGATATTTTAAGTAAAAGTGAAGTTTTTTGCATTTTTTACAAACGAACTGCACTTTTATGGACTATATTATTGTTGTAATATGTTTTACTATTTTAAAACACTAATATTTGTGTTTAGTGAAGTCTCCCGAGAATAACAGTACCCCCCATGTACAGGTTTCATGGTGTTTTGGAAAGTCAGAGAGTCACATATAAGGCTTGCATTTAATTTTTTTTTACATTGAAATTTGCCAGATTGGTTATGTTGCCTTTGAGAGCGTATGGTAGCCCAGGAATGAGAATTACCCCCATGATGGCATACCATTTGCAAAAGTAGACAACCCAAGGTATGTCCAGTCTTTCTTAGTAGCCACTTAGTCACAAACACTGGCCAAATATTCGTTTTTTTGCTTTTTTAACACAAAAACAAATATGAACGCTAACTTTGGCCAGTGTTTGTGACTAAGTGGCTACTAAAAAAGACTGAACATATCCCACTTTCAATACCTTTGGTTGTCTACTTTTTAAAATGGTATGCCATTATGGGGGTAATTCTCATTGCTGGGCTACCACACCGTCTCAAAGGTAACATTGCCAATCTGGCAAATTTCTATTTGAAAATGGAACGTTCTATATTTGACCCTGTAACTTTCCAAAACGCCCTAAAACCTGTTAATGGGGGATACTGTTGTACTCGTGAGACATCGCTGATTACAAATATGTGCATTTTTTGTGCAGTAAAACCTAACAGTATTATGGCATTCACAGCTAAAATGTCAGACGGAAATGCAAATTGTAAACAAAATCTTATTTTCTCACATTTTTTTTAAATTTTATTCATAATGAATTATGTTCCATATATGAATAGTTAATGGTAAATTAAAGCCCTGTTTCTCCTGAACAAAATGATATATAATAAGTGTGGGTGCATATAATTTGAAAGAGGGGAACTACGGTTGGACAGACATGTAGCGCAAATTCTAGTTTTTGTTTACGTTTTGTTTTGATCAGAACGTGCACTATTGACTCCGTCCTGAAGGGGTTAATTTCGCTATGAGAATTATCACCCAAGCCAGAGCATTTATATCACGACTCCTTATTCCCAGAGTTCCCCAATGACGACATTCACATCTTATTGATATCACAAGCTACTGGTGACCTGCTCATGTGGCATAGGTTCTTACTGAATTGGAACGGGAAAAGCATGTTTCTTCCTCAATTATCGGTACACTCCCCTATCAAGTGGACAGATGCAGCTTCCACTGGTTTTGCCTCTATATTGGCAATAATTATCAATAATTGGCTCTGTGGTAATTGGTCAGATGAAGTTCTTTATACAGAAGGTTTCTCCCGCAACTCTGCTCTATTCGAATTGTACCCAATAGTTGCCGCTGCAGGGGCCATTCATGAGCCGGCTGTACTGTTGAACGTGTTTTTCCGATAACCAAGCAATATGTCACATTATAAATAAAGGGCGCTCATCTTCACTAACGATATTGAGATTTCTTAGGAGACTGACTTGGTTGGCGGTCTGTAATACATTTTTCTTAGTTTGTTGTCATGTCCCAGGTATACATTGTACAGTGGCTAATCATTTCTGTTTCCAGGCATTTTGCTAAATCCTCACTACTGCCTCACAACTAGCCACTGCCAGCCCTCTGTTTCAAGACCTAATCCTGGACTAGACGACTTGTTGGCTCATAGTCATAAATGGTCACAAATGGCTCTTTCAGACAATATATGTCGGTCTTATGATAGGGTTTATTCATTATCCAATAGGTTCATCTCCAAGCATCACATAACTAACATGTATGACATGACATTTCTGGCAGGATTTTCTACTTTTTGCCACATTAAGTTAAACCTATCACACAACACTATAAAATTTTACCTGACCGGCATACAACATCACATGTTTACCACATTTACGAACAACCTTAGTTTTCTATCATCCTATCAAGACAATAGTTATCCAAAAAAACTATGTATGTCTACCCCTTGCCACACACACATACAAACAGACACACATACGTAAATACAGACACACAGACAGACATACACACACATACCTACAGACAAAGAGACAGACAAACGCACACACCTACACACACTCACACACATACATACAAACAAACATACACATAAACAGACAAATACAAAATGTTTTAGTCACCCTCCTGTTTCCTGCCTGGTGCAGGAGGGCTACTTTCCCTGGGGTCCAGTGGCCCAGCCTGATGGGAGTCAGAGTTCCCACTCTGGTTCCCTCCCCTCCTTCCTCCTCCCACATGGCTTCTGGTGTAAGCTGGAAGAAGTAACCAGGGCTGTCACTTCCTCCCAGCCTCTAACCTCATCAAAGGGGCTACGCGTTCAGGGGCCCATCGGGTGGCCCATGCTGCTAGGGCCACCCGATGCTATGTTTTTCCAGGGGGCCAGGTCACGCTGTTAAAGCACAGCAGCGCTGACCAGGTCCCCTGGAAATACATAGCATTGGGTGGCCCTAGCAGCATGGGTCACCCGATGGGCCCCTGAACACGCAGCCCCTGCGGTTCTACCGCATATGCCGGGGCCACATTTTTTAGCTAGCGGGCACCGTGGTCGCAGGGGTTCACAGGGCGGCTGGGCCCCCTTGAGTGACAGGCCCGGTTGCAGCTATGACCCCTGCAACCACGGTAGTTCCACCACTGCCACTAACTCAAACAACCCCCAAAATGTTCTTAAAAGATCCTATCTCATCTCAACATCAGGATCATTATATACTGCCCCTATCCATCACAAAAACTAGCCAACTGCACCAACAAGTCAATATTCCATATTACTCTACTTATCTCCTATCCCTACCTACTCTTTCTCTGCACGTATCTATCCTGACAACTACTAAATTTATTTTATACATTCGTATATTAATTATGAGGCTAGGTCTTAACCCTAGCAAGTATTCTGTGTTTAAAGGTACAGACTGAAAATCAGAAGCTTTTCTACTGGATTTCCTTCATCTTGGTTACTATATTTTTAAGTTACTATAACAATATTACTATTTGTACCTGTAGTATACTACTTTATAATGTTGTACTTGCAGCTACATGTAATTATTAATAATCTGGCTGATAGTATTCTGGTTGGCAAATATTGTAATTTTATCAGACAAATGGCAGGTCTGCTCAACCATTCCCCCCTTGCCACTCCTAGCCATAAATTCCTTTAAATAACTGTGTTTCTCTGCTCTTTAGAGACAGTTTTACATCTACCTCTGCAAGAAGACTGATTTAATTTTACTCGGCGCAACCCACCCACCCTGGTTCTTTGTACCTATATAGCATGCTCTTCCAGCTGTTTGGAACCAAAGCCAATCAGCTCTGTATTATCTTCACATGCTATAAGCTGCTGCAGTTATACCATTAACTCTCTATGCCATCTCGTACAAATTCCTCTGTTACCTTTTGTCTCACCTCCACAGTTTACCTTTAGATTGCAAGCTAACGAGCATGGCCCTCTACCTGTTGTATCTGTCTGTTCTTATTGTATTGTCTTTTTCCCAATTGTACAGCAATGTGGAATATGTTTGGAACTTTACTAATACCAGTAATAAATAAATAAATAAAATGTCTCAAGTAGGGGTCTCATCCCGGGCGCAAAAAGGGTATGAACCCTTAAATGCTGGCCATCCCCTGATAGAGAGTGTCCATCAGTTCTTCCAATAATGAATTCACTGTCAAGGGAGATATTCTGTTGAGCTGGAAGTGCTGAAATTTCTGTCCAGTAGTTAACATAGGCTGTCATAGCCTGTCTCCCTTCAGCAGTATAGAGTAGCATATACATAGCAGAGAATTCACACCAGGTGCACAGGGTATGACTCCTTCAAGTGTGGGTCATGGCCGTGATACCAATCTGTGCTCAAACAGTTGTTTAAAGGTCATGGGGTATGTCTCTTTGAACTGTATGTCCTGGGAATCCAGTTCCACCGCTGCAATAGCCTGACTTCCTTTAGAAGGACAATGTAATAACGACCTAGCCAGGGGTTAACTCCAGGTGTACAGGGTAAGAACTCTTGAGTGTGCATGTCACTGTCCTGATGGGGAGCACTAATCCATGCTCCTACAGTTGATCTGAGGATAATGGGATGTATCCCTTTAGACCTCCTATATAACTGAAGTAATTCAACATTAACCCCTTAAGGACAGAGCTTCAGAAGCTTGTCTTTCACTTAATGACAACGGCATTTTTTTATTATTTGCTGTTTGCGTACAACTGCAATTTGCATTATACTAAATTATTGCACCGACACATATTATATATCATTTTTTAAAGGACAGAAAGGGCTTTAATTTGATGTAACATATATATATATATATATATATATATATATATATATATATATATATATATATATATATATATATATATATGTTACATATATTTATTTGTAATTACTTTCCTTAACCTGCACTAATTATGCACACATTATTATTGCAAAAACTGTAAAAAAACACACCAAAATTTCAATTTTTTTGCATTTTTCTGTATTTTTTTATAATAATTCTACCTATATTGAAACCAGGGAAAGATCCAACTAAAGTCCATAGCTATCGCCCAATATCATTAATAAATGTAGATATTAAGATATTTTCTGCGATTACAGCTAGCAGACTAAAAGAAGTTACGAAACAACTAATACATCCTGATCAAACAGGTTTTGTTTCAGATAGAATGTCAAGCAATAATATCAGACGCTTGATAGATGCACTAGATATATCACAACGTAGAGAAAGTCCCATGCTGATCCTGTCTTTAGATGCTGAGAAAGCCTTTGACAGGGTCAGCTGGGACTTTATGAAGATTACTTTAGAAGAACTAGGCATACAGGGATGGTTGCCTGATGCAATTTTAGCTTTATACAAAGACCCAACAGCGAGAACAATTGGCCCTGGCATATGCTCAGACTGGTTCAAATTGAACAACGGGACCAGACAAGGCTGCCCGCTGTCCCCTTTACTGTTTATATCAACTATAGAGGTTTTAGCTAACAGAATTAGAAATAACGAAAATATTAATGGATTCACAGCAAGCCAGAAAGAACTGAAAATATCTCTTTATGCAGATGATACTATTCTATTTTTAAGTAATACGTCAACATCAATATCAAATGCAATGACAGAAATTGAAATGTACAGTGCAGTATCAAATTATAAATAAAACAAAACAAAATCAACTGCTATATATATATATATCAATATGTCGAAGCAAGAAATAGATTCTTATCAAGAAACATATAATTTTATTAAAGCTAAAACGTTCCCATATCTAGGAATCAAAATTAGCAGAAAAGTAGAAAACATTATGAGAATAAACTTCATGGATCTTCTAAAATAAACTAATAAGAATCTGAAAGAATGGAGAAAAATAGAAGTATCTTGGGGAGGAAGAATAAATATTTTGAAATCATATGTTTTGCCAAAATGGATCTATATGTTTAGAATGCTCCCATTAGAAATCCCGAGTGCATGGTTAACAATGATTAACAACTCCTTTTCTAACTTTGTATGGCGAGGGAAAAAACCCAGAATTAAAAATGAAGTACTATCAAGAGGAATAAAGAAGGGAGGCTTGGGATATCCAAACATAAGAAAATATTATGAGGCTGGGATTATAATGCATGTTATGGCTGGACAGATAAAACAAAATAAAGAGGAAGTATGGTGGTGGGCAGAAGTAGAATCTAGTCAATTAAGAGATCCTCTAGACTTACTCTGGATAACAAAAAAATGCAATTTATCCAGATCATACATCCTAGGACAGATTACTCCAATATGGAAAAAAATAAGGAAAAAAATCGATTTAGTTAATAAAATATTTGATTTTCAAAATTTAGATATAATCGAATTAAATATGGAGAATATTTGTCTAAAATTATGGAAGGAAAGGGGAATAAGTACTTTAAAAGATCTGACCAAAGAGGGTAAAATCAAACCTTATAAAACGTTGATAGAGGAGTTTAAGTTCTCTGCTAAAGATGTATATACTTACCTTAGAGTAAAATATTTTTGGAGAAAGTTGAGTTAGTAAAAGAGGGTAAGACGTATGACATTTTAAAATCAATTTTATACCAGAATAAAACAAAGCAGTTGTTCTCTAGATGTGTCAGAATGTTAGCCCCAATTAATGATTCAGTCCTAACAAGCGCTATTAAAAAATGGAACATTGAATTAAAAATAAATATAGAATTAGATGAATGGATAGCTATTCTACAAAAAATCAATACATATGTCCATTCCTTTATATTGATAGAAACACACTTCAAGTTGGCTTATCAATGGTATATGACTCCAACTAAAATAGCTAAATTTGATACATCCATGGACACAAAGTGTTGGAAGTGTAGAGAGGAAAAAGGAAATTATATCCACATGTGGTGGTCATGTAAAAAAGTGATTGTTGTATGGCAGTGGGCTCAATTTATCATCCATACACTGTGTGGTGTAAAAATATTTCTAAAACCTGAAACAATGCTATTACACTATCAATGGCCAAAATTAAATAAAATAAATCAATTCTTAATTATTCATTGTTTAACAGCCTGTAAAATAATAATAGCAAGGAACTGGAAGGGAGATACCGCATTTAACATTAAATTAATAACAATACAGTTGATTTACCAAATCAAAATGGAGAAGGATCACTGCAAGTTTCTGAATGATAATTTGAGCCTATGGGCAAATTGGGAAAAAAAATTACTACAAATGTAATATCGATACCATTTGAAAAAAGAAGTATAAGTTGAAAGTATGTGGAGCTCTCGTGGGGGGGTGGGCTGTGTTGTGTTTTGTCTAAGTCCTTATGTGTATGAATATGAATTTTTAAACAGTTTTTTGTATAATGAAATTATGGTGATAAAATCAAACTAAAAAGAGAATGAAAAAATAAATAAAAATAAAGGTCATGGGGTATGTCTCTTTGAACTGTATGTCCTGGGAATCCAGTTCCACCGCTACAATAGCCTGACTTCATTTAGACGGACAATGTAATAACGACCTAGCCAGGGGTTAACTCCAGGTGTACAGGATAAGAAGTCCTGATGGGGAGCACTAATCCATGCTCTAACAGTTAATCTGAGGATAATGGGATGTATCCCTTTAGACCTCCTATATAACTGAAGTAATTCAACATTAACCCCTTAAGGACAGAGCTTCAGAAGCTTGTCTTTCACTTAATGACAACGGCATTTTTTTATTATTTGCTGTTTGCGTTCAACTGCAATTTGCATTTTACTAAATTATTACACCGACACATATTACCGTATATACTCGAGTATAAGCCAACCCGAATATAAGCCGAGGCCCCTAATTTTACCCCAAAAAACTGGGAAAACTTATTGACTCGAGTATAAGACTAGGGTGGGAAATGCAGCAGCTACTGGTAAATTTCTAAATAAAATTAGATCCTAAAAAAATTATATTAATTGAATATTTATTTCCAGTGTGTGTATATAATGAATGCAGTGTGTGTGTATGAATGCAGTGTGTGTGTATGAGTGCAGCGTGTGTGTATATGAATGCAGTGTGTGTGTATGAGTGCAGCGTGTGTATGAGTGCAGCGTGTGTGTATGAGTGCAGTGTGTATGAGTGCAGTGTGTGTATGAGTGCAGTGTGTGTGAGTGCAGTGTGTATGAATGCAGTGTGTGTATGTATGAATGCAGTGTGTATATGTATGAATGCAGTGTGTGTGTGTATGAATGCAGTGTGTGTGTGTATGAGTGCAGTGTGTGTGTATGAATGCAGTGTGTGTGTGTGTATGAGTGCAGTGTGTATGAATGCAGTGTGTGTGTGTGTGTGTGTATGTGTGTGTTGCAGAGCCTTGGGGGGGGAGGTGGGCAATTTTATTATTTTTTTTACATAATTTTAATATTTTTTTTTTATTTTTTTTAATTTAATTATTTTTTTTAATTATTTTCATATTTTTTATTATTTATTATTTGTAATGTTATTTTTTTTTTTTAATTATTATTTTATTATTAATTTTTTTTTGTTTCGTCCCCCCTCCATGCTTGCTAGCTGGCCAGGGAGGGGGGCTCCTTCCCTGGTGGTCCAGTGGGGTTGGTATTTCAGTGGGGGGGGGGGCTGTGGGGGTTGCAGAGATGTTACTTACCTGTCCTGCAGCTCCTGTCAGCTCTCTCCTCCTCCGCGCCGTCCGTGCAGCTCCCTCTGTCAGCTCACAGTGTAAGTCTCGCGAGAGCCATGGCTCTCGCGAGATTTACACTGGGAGCTGACCGAGGTGCTGAACGGACGGCGCGGAGGAGGAGAGAGCTGACAGGAGCTGCAGGACAGGTAAGTAACATCTCTGCAGCCCCCAGTCTGTATTATGGCAATGAAAATTGCCATAATACAGACTATTGACTCGAGTATAAGCCGAGTTGGGGTTTTTCAGCACAAAAAATGTGCTGAAAAACTCGGCTTATACTCGAGTATATACGGTATATATCATTTTTTAAAGGACAGAAAGGGCTTTAATTTGATGTAACATATATATATATATATATATATATATATATATATATGTTACATATATTTATTTTAATTACTTTTAATTACTTTCCTTAACCTGCACTAATTATGCACACATTATTATTGCAAAAACTGTAAAAAACACACCAAAATTTCATATTTTTTGCATTTTTCTGTATTTTTTAATAATAATTCTACCTATATTGAAACCAGGGAAAGATCCAACTAAAGTCCATAGCTATCGCCCAATAATTTCAATTATACCCTTATTTTTAATTAAAGTTCACATTCCCCACAATTGAAAATAATTATCCAGAAAAACTGGAATTTTTTTTACTTCAAGATCCTACTTTAGCTATGGTAGCCAACGCCGATACCACTGCCACATGACACAGTGGACGGCTGTCCTATTTTTTGAGGCAGATAAGAAAATGGAATGACACCATGGGCCATATACTGGTGGGAGACACTCCACACCTCACGATCCGGGCTAGTGTGAGGATAGTCCTCACTTTTGTCTCGGTATTAAACTCTGCTGGACGCGGAGAAGGTTCATTTATATCCCAAGTTCTGTGGGATTCCCTGTTACTTCCCTTCCCTCTCTCTCCCCCTCGACATGTAGCATTAATGACCCTCACACGCTGGAAGCACATTAAACAAGGGCGTAGAGCACATAAACCCGCTCCAAGAACCCCAACAGTATTAGCACAACGGTCTATGCAGTTTGGGAAGGCTGAAACCACACCGACCCAAAGAAAAGCCACAAAGGGCCTACAATTCTCCCTCAACCGAAACATTACCCAAGTAGGATCATGCGGACATAAACACGAATTCAGAAATGACACAATCTACATTTAGGGTCTTATCCCTGAATGTTAAAGGCTTAAACAGCCTGCATAAATGTTGTAACGGATCGACTGGCACCCCGACTGGGTACCTCCGTTAATGGATGCTCCTAGCATTTCCTGAGGACTCTAAGCACTGCAGCAGACACCCCAACCACCGAATCAGAGAAGCATATAACTCCTCTCAAGCATATGAATGCTGTAGACAGTTGAATAGGAAACCATACGAATAGGTTTACACTCCTAGCAGTCAAACTGGAACAGCATACAATAAATCCTCCCCCAATAATGAGACGACACTTCACTTTGAGGGTTAAGCAGGAACTGAGGCTGGCACTCCCAGCCTGGTTTTTATTACAGTTGTTGAGAATACAGGTCCACCCACAGGGAGGGACAAAACAACCAATCAATCGGTACAATACACACAGACACTCCCACACAAAATCCTCCCCTCTGCCTGTAATAGGATTACTGAACACAATGGGTAATATAATTATCACAGACAGAGAAATACAGTTTTATAAAACATATCACGGGGACCCCAATATCCAAAATTCACCCAGATCCATTCAGTAGTTTGGAAGATACAGTTTAATGCAGATTCCGCAGAACATATACATATTATATAAAAAATAATTACTGTATAATGTGTCCCCTGTTGTATAGTTTAAAACTACTGCATGATGTCTTTGTGTGCCAAATACCGGCGAGATGGCACCGTGTAGAAAAGTCACAACAATGTCTGAGTTAAAATGGCCGCCATCCATTGTTCTCACCATGTGCTTCATCCATTGTTCTCACCATGTGCCTCTGATACATGAAATAGTGGTCACCCAGTAACTCCACAGTATGTCCCCAGATGGTTCTTAAAGGGCCAGTAAGGTCATACATAATCCATTATGCCCAAATATTGTACTTGAAGGGCCATATCTCCCAGGGACCATAATCACAGGGCAGGAGGCGAGCAAGCAGTCCCCTCCAGGAAACTGGGGCAGACTCTGGTGCAGGGTCCAGTCCGCTACATTTCTCCCCTTTACCAACTAGACTAACAGGGTATCTGACCTCCTGCCGGTCAGTGCCCTGGTTAGTCCAGCAACCCACTCACGAAGCACAAACAGCAGTACAGCCCACCCACAATAAATAGTTACTGCACCTGGATAAAGGAGAAACTTGTTCAGGTCCAGGTGCCTCACCACGGCTGTGTGGGGGACTGGTAGGCTGCCTTGGTGGGTTGCTGAGTGGACAGAGACTAGGGGTACTCTGGCCTGGTGCCAGCGCTACCCAGGAAGTAGCCTGGTTGGAGCCTGGTTGTGGGAGGGGGAGACCGACTGTCTCCCCTCTGGATACACAGCTCTGTGGCTGGGGGACAGGACCGACCGTCCTTACCCCTTGTGCTGCCAGTGCAGAGACTACGGTCCCATCTGCACTGTTGTGGGGTTTAATGTCTCCCCTTGGTGGGCTAGGCTGCCGCTGGGGAGGGGGAACGAGACCCTTCCCTTCCGGTAAAAGATTCGGCCGCTGGGGAGCAGGACTGACCGTCCGTACCCCCTGTAGCTTGGGCGCAGAGACCACGGTCCCATCTGCGCTGGTGAGGGGCTTAGTGTCTCCCCTTGGTGGGCTAGGCTGCCGCTGGTGAGGGGGAACGCGACTCTCCTCTCCCGGTAAAATATTCTGCCGCTGGGGAGGAGGGCTGACCCTCTGTACTCCCTGTAGCTTGGGCGCAGAGACCACGGTCCCATCTGCGCTGGTGAGGGGCTTAGTGTCTCCCCTTGGTGGGCTAGGCTGCCGCTGGGGAGGGGGAATGAGACTCTCCCCTCCCGGTAAAAATTCTGCAGCTGGGGAGCAGGACTGACCGTCCATACTCCCTGTAGCTTGGGCGCAGAGATCACGGTCCCATATGCGCTGGTGAGGGGCTTAGTGTCTCCCCTTGGTGGGCTAGGCTGCCACTGGGGAGGGGGAACGAGACTCTCCCCTCCCGGTAAAATATTCTGCCGCTGGGGAGCAGGGCTGACCCTCCGTACGCCCTGTAGCTTGGGCGCAGAGACCACGGTCCCATCTGCGCTGGTGAGGGGCTTAGTGTCTCCCCTTGGTGGGTTATGCTTCTGCTGGGGAGAGGGGGTAACCAGCTCCTCTCCCTGAACTGTAGACTGCCGCTGGGGAGATGGGGTAACAAGCTTCTCTCTCTGAACCACAGACTGCCGCTGGGGATAGGGGGTAACAAGCTCCTCTCCCTGAACTGTAGACTGCCGCTGGGGAGAGGGGGTAACAAGCTCCTCTCCCTGAACTGCAGACTGCCGCTGGGGAGAGGGGGTAACAAGTTCCTCTCCCTGAACTGTAGACTACCGCTGGGGAGGAAGGATGACACCTTCAGCTTTCTGTACCACACACTGCCGCTGGGGAGGAAGGATGGCACCATTAGCTCCCTGTAACGCACACTGCCGCTGGTGATCTGGGCCGACTGCCCAGCATCCCTATAGGGCCGGTAGAGAGACCGCAGTCCCATCTCCACCTGCCATCTGTGGGTCTTCCCAAGACCAATCCGTGAGGCCCCTCAACATTTGTGAGTAAGGGCCACCTGCTTCCCCACCTGGTAACTCTGGCTGCTGCTGGGGATCTGGGCCGGCTGCCCAGCATCCCGGTGGGCCCGGTGGAGAGACCTTGGTCCCATCTCTACCTGCCTGTTCTGGTTCCGCACAGGACCAGTCTATGAGGACCCCCACTTCGGGTTCCTCCCGCCGCCTCAGGGAAAGACAGCTAACCTCCTCGGATGCAGCCTCCACTCGGCTGATGTAATGATCCTGCTGCTGAGCATACTTCCTCTCTTTCGCCAGCTGGAATTCTTGGCCCAGTCTTGTGTTTTGCTCGGCCATGACCTGGTTCCAGATCACCCGGCGTGTCTCCATGGGTATATCATCCACATACTCGGCCACTCGCTGCCTCACCTCGGCCAGCCAATCATCTCCAGAGCCAGAACCTTCCATACTTGTCTGCTCCCAGGGGCGCTGCATGAGTGCTAGCGTTGCCCTCAATTTGTAAATACAAACAGTGTCTCTGAGCTGCTTTACCTCGCACTAGGACGCCATCCCACCGCTTGCCACCAATGTAACGGATCGACTGGCACCCCGACTGGGTACCTCCGTTAATGGATGCTCCTAGCGTTTCCTGAGGACTCTAAGCACTGCAGCAGACACCACAACCACCGAATCAGAGAAGCATATAAATCCTCTCAAGCATATGAATGCTGTAGACAGTTGAATAGGAAACCATATGAATAGGTTTACACTCCTAGCAGTCAAACTGGAACAGCATACAATAAATCCTCCCCCAATAATGAGACGACACTTCACTTTGAGGGTTAAGCAGGAACTGAGGCTGGCACTCCCAGCCTGGTTTTTATTACAGTTGTTGAGAATACAGGTCCACCCACAGGGAGGGACAAAACAACCAATCAATCAGTACAATACACACAGACACTCCCACACAAAATCCTCCCCTCTGCCTGTAATAGGATTACTGAACACAATGGGTAATATAATTATCACAGACAGAGAAATACAGTTTTATAAAACATATCACAGGGACCCAAAAACATGCAATAACCCCATATAAAGTATATCCTCAGAACCAGGGGATCTGGGTGAACCACATATCCAAAATTCACCCAGATCCATTCAGTAGTTTGGAAGATACAGTTTAATGCAGATTCCGCAGAACATATACAGATTATATAAAAAATAATTACTGTATAATGTGTCCCCTGTTGTATAGTTTAAAACTACTGCATGATGTATTTGTGTGCCAAATACCGGCGAGATGGCACCGTGTAGAAAAGTCACAACAATGTCTGAGTTAAAATGGCCGCCATCCATTGTTCTCACCATGTGCTTCATCCATTGTTCTCACCATTTGCCTCTGATACATGAAATAGTGGTCACCCAGTAACTCCACAGTAT
Source organism: Pelobates fuscus (assembly GCF_036172605.1). Classification (NCBI taxonomy): domain Eukaryota; kingdom Metazoa; phylum Chordata; class Amphibia; order Anura; family Pelobatidae; genus Pelobates; species Pelobates fuscus. The sequence continues at coordinate 410,164,864 of NC_086319.1, read as the reverse complement.
GTCCCCAGATGGTTCTTAAAGGGCCAGTAAGGTCATACATAATCCATTATGCCCAAATATTGTACTTGAAGGGCCATATCTCCCAGGGACCATAATCACAGGGCAGGAGGCGAGCAAGCAGTCCCCTCCAGGAAACTGGGGCAGACTCTGGTGCAGGGTCCAGTCCGCTACAAATGTAGCTTAGCTATTAGAGACATGCACAAATCCCGGGCTGCAGTCGTCTGCTTCCAAGAGACCCACCTATGCAACCAAAACCCCCCAAAAATACACACCCAAAAATATCCTCAAGCCTACCACGCCTATTCCCAAAACAAAACAAAAGGGGTCTCATTACTCTTCCACTCTGACTAGGTATTCCAGCCTAATTTACAATACATTGATACCGCGGGGTGGCTCCTAATTCTGGTAGGCACACTAAACGGCATCACCATGACAATAGCGTCCCTCTATGCTCCTAATGAAGGGCAAATGACCTTTCTCCGGAAAGCGCTCAGAAAGATAGACACAATGAAACAAGGGCACGTTATCATTGGGGGGGACTTTAATTGCAGCCCAGACCCCAATTTGGATATCAAACGCGAACATAACAAAAACCCCACAGCTGCTGCGTGCGCGCGCAGTAAAACACTGACTTCCTTAGCATTTGATCTAGACTTATACGACGCCTGGCGCAACAAATACCCAACGGGCAGAGACTATACGTACTTCTCACCAACACACTCTACGTACTCTCGCATTTATCTGATCATGGTTGACAAGCCCACCCTTACGGACATAGTTGAAGCAGATATAGGTCTATGAACTTGGTCAGACCATGCCCCTGTAACAGTCACTTTCAATAGCTTATACCCGACGAGAGGACGGGGGAAATGGAGACTAAATGAGGAACTGCTAGATGACAATGTAGCGCTCCAAAAAAATCCTTCAGACTGCGACTGATTATTTTAGAGAAAATGCGACTGAAGACGTTACCATACAATCCCAATGGGCAGCACACAAGACGGTAGTCAGGGGGGTTCTGATACAACTGGGGTCCCGCAAAAAGAGGAAACACAATGAAGAAACAGCTCACTTAACCCTTGAACTCACAGACCTAGAAAAGAAGAATAAACCCAATCCATCCACTAAACCAACAAAACTTATCGCTCGTACTCAGAAAGACCTGAACACACTCTCACTACAGGTCATAGAGAGAAGAATGAGGGCTCTATGGCTGACACACTACACACAGGGCAACAAAGCGGGCAAGCTGCTGGCCAACAGACTGAAGGCCCAAAGACTTCAGTCGAAAATTCCATATATAGAATCGCCACAAAATATAAAACTCTATAATCCCACTTATATAGTAAACACACTAGCCCACTACTATACAAAACTATATAACTTAAAAGACGACCCCTCGACACCCCAACTGTCACAAGACTCCATAAAACAAAATACCTAATGCCAAAATATTCAACACAGGGTTCCTATGTGAGCCTTTCGAAATTAGTAATGGAACAAGGCAAGGGTGCCCACTGTCACCTCTACTATTCATTCTATGCCTAGAACCGCTGATTCACCGCATCAAAAACCATACAGGAATACTGGGTATTACTACACTGGCTGGTATGCAAAAACTAGCCCTATTCACAGACGAATGTCATATTATTTCTCACACACCCAGACAGATCTATTCCGGCTCTGATAACATTACTAACACAATATGAATAAAATATTAAGAAGTGGAGCGATATTAAGATTGCAATAGGTCCCTCTCCCACATGCACCAGAGTTTGCAAAAGGAAAAGAAAGGTACTTATATTGTTCACTGAATGGTGTTCCAGTTCATACTCGGCATGTAAGAAAAATATAAAAACAAAAGAATCATAGAACAGATCTCGATGGCTTACTTGAAGCCTCTTAAATAATACTAAAAGTACAGATAGTGGCTTAATTAGATGTATGTAAAACAATTTATTACCAATATAACAGTTTCAATTGTGCGAAAATTAAAAATAAATATAAAACATAGGTGTATAGCATATCACTGCTTAGTTAACAATCCTAAAGCAGGTAGTTGCTCTATACACGAACAAAACAGATTACTGCTAGACAAATAGGACATAAGGCAGGTTTGCTGCTTACTAGATAGAGTGGTGAGTAAAACGGTGTATATTCCTGTTACTCACAAACAGGCTTTCCCGCACTGGGAGATGTCTCCTGAGTTAGGGGGTAAGTGGAGTTCCTTTCACTGTAGTCCGGGTGATATGCGAGCGATCAGCTGCTGCTTCTTTCAAAAGTCCCGGTTGGTTGATAGGCTCCGCCCCTTCTCAAAATACTTCCGTGTTCGTCTACGCGTTTCTCCATTCACAGACGGCTTCGTCAGGACGTAATCTGCTAAGTCCCTCCTCACTCTCAGGGTTTTTATGCGAAAAGTCTTTCATCTCATTGGTGTGTTCTACCTTCCTCAATTTGCATATGTGGGACGTCCAGAGAGCCTCCAGACCGGCAAGCTCAAAAATGCTTGCTTTACTTTCATTTGGAATGGGCAGCCCACATTTGCAATAACAATATGCATATGGTCATTAACAGGTATATATATATACCTATACAAGGTTTGGGTGATAACATCTTAAGTGGTAACATTAATACATTGCAACAACAAAAATATATGTACAAATTCAAATGTGTCCACACTAATTTCCCTTTAGAAGCCTAATTGATAAATACATATGGAAAGAGAGAGAGAATATATGCTAGTATACATTTTTCTAATTATCAATTATATACACATGTCTTATGATTTTCCTCTTAACTATGCTTAAAGTGACATTTAAAGTGATAGTGACATTTTATTGATTAGAGAAAAATACAAAATCTGAGTGGATATTTGAATCTTATTTATAATGTATAAGTATTTAAAGGGGTAATATTTCCCCAAAAAACAAAAATATGCAAATGTCCAAGTTGAAAAAATTAGAATTGAAAAATTAAAATTAGAAAATCAATTCAACTTGACACTTATAAAAATTTATAAAAATTATAAAAAATGACATATTATAAAAATGACAAATTATAAAAAATGACAGATTTTGAAGTCATTGTTCATTCCATTAGGAATGAGAGTGTTTAGTTCAAATATCCATCTCATTTCTGTACGGCCTAAATTCTGAATCAAATTGCCTCCTCTCCAGTTCTTATTGATCTGTTGGATCCCCATAAAATTTAAGAGGGAGGGGTCTGAGTTGTGAAACTCCTCAAAGTGTAGAGAAACTTGATGTAATTGATATTTTCTCTTGATATTATATACATGCTCACATATTCTAACTCGTAGTTGTCTAGTTGTACGTTCTATGTACCTCAAGCCACATGGGCAGGTTAGCGTATAAATTACATTTTGTGTTTGGCAAGTTATACGTTCTTTTATCCTATATATTTTCCCATTGACTGAGAAATCTTTAATGGTTTGTTTTCCACTATTTGTATTCCGACAGGCATTACAATATCCACATCTGAAAAATCCTTTTAGTTGGTTAATGAAATTAGGTTTAGTTTGATTTTTATTCGGGATACTATCCGTTAAAATTCTTTTTACGTTTTTTACCCCTCTGTGTACTATTTTTGGAATAGGAGGTAGAAACTTCGATAGAACGGGATCTTTTAGTAGCCAATGCCAGTGTTCAGAAATAATTTTTCTGACTTGGTTGTTTTGCGGCCCTGAAAACTGACAGATAAAAGGGACATCGTTCCCTTTTCTCTTATCTGTTATCTGAGTCTTATATTTCAATAGATTGTTCCTACTTATATTCTGTGTATCTTCTACAGCTTTACATAGAATGTCGTTATGATAGCCTCTCTCCTTAACCCCTTAAGGACACATGACATGTGTGACATGTCATGATTCCCTTTTATTCCAGCAGTTTGGTCCTTAAGGGGTTAAAGTCAGTCAAAATCCATTGGCTTTCATGTACAAAAATGTTCTGATCCGTGCAGTTCCTTTTTATTCTGGTTAGTTGTCCTTTCGGAATGTTAGTGAGCCAAGGGCTGAAGGGGCAACTACTCATTTCTATGTAACTATTTACATCGATGGACTTGGTCTTAATATTACCTGCTTCTATATACACAGTGAGGTCCAAGAAATTGACCGCTTTGTCACTATAGTCGAAGGATAAACTGATCCCCCATTGATTAGAATTGACATGTTAAATAAATGATTTGAGAAGTTCCTCTCCTCCTCGCCAAATAAAAAACAAATCATCGATGTAACTCCTGTATAGCACCAAGTTCGACTCCCAGCCACTCTCATCCCCAAAATGTAGGGATTCCCAACGTGACATAAATACATTTGCGTAGCTGGGAGCGAACTTGGTGCCCATGGTGGTGCCACATATTTGCAAATAAAAGTCATGGTTAAACCAAAAAAAGTCTTTACGTAAGATGAACTCGATGGACTCTAAAATAAACTGAATTTGATTGTTAGGGTATGAAGATTTATGTTCCAGATTATATCTTATAGCTTGGATGCCCAATTTATGATCTACATTGGTATATAGAGCAGTTACGTCTGCTGTAACTAGAAGCCAGTCATTATCCCATTTAATTTCTTGCAATACCTGTAGGATACTAGTATCCTTCAAATATGATGGGCATATTTTCACTAGAGGTTGTAATAGATGGTCTACATACTCCGATAATCTGCACGATATCGAGTTGATACCCGAAATGATAGGCCTTCCCGGTGGTTTAAGCTTGTCTTTATGAAGTTTCGGGAGAAAGTAGAATATTGGTATCCTTTCAAACTTTATCTCAATATACTCTCTTTCCTTTTCATTTAGAACCTCTTCCTTAAAACCCTTCTCTATTATTTCAAGGAATTTCTTTTTTATTTCTTGTGTGGGATTCTGGAGTAGCTTCTTATATGGGAAGAACTGTCTCCAAGTAGTCTATTTGATTCCTCTATATAGTACTCATAGTTCATAATAACCACCCCACCCCCCTTGTCGGCTGGCTTGATCACTATGTTGGTATCTTGTCTCAAATCTTTAAGTGCTGCATGTTCCTGGGGGTTAAATTCGTTACAAATCTGTTTGGTGGTTTTAATCTTTGTATGTCTGAATTGACCATATTCTGAAAAGTGATCATTCCTTCAGACACCAACCATTTGGGATAGAAATGGGACTTTTCTTTTAGTGAGGTATGCATTACCTTTTCATTCTCCATTTCACATTGTTCATCTATAGCTATGGGGATCTCTATATTTTTGTTAAAATGCTTTTTTAGACAAAGTTTCCTTGTGAACTTATTCAAATCCACAAAGAATTGGAATTTATCCAAATTCTTTGTTGGAGCGAATTTTAGGCCCTTATTGAGTAACGAGATATGTAACTTCCCTAATTGTTTGTCAGACAGATTAAATATCCCTACCGGTTCCTCTGGGGCTTTATAGTCTCTTATGCCTCTTTTTGTTCTCTTTCCCCCTCTATTTCTCCTTCTCCCCTTCTTTTCATTCTTTTGGTATGTATTGGGGGTGGACTCATCTTCCAATTTCTCCTTTGTTTCTCTAAAAAAGGAGTAGTGGGGTTATCGTTCATTTTTCCCAAAGGTTCAAAACGATTTCTAATCGGCATATAGAAGTTGTCCTGTCTATGGCCCTTATGCTGTCCACGATAGTTCCTTTTTTGAGTTTCCCATCTTTGGGGCTCATGAGAATTTATTCTCTTTGCCTCATTTGCGGACTGATCTCTTGGTCTCCTGACATCCTTCCTTGGGGGAAACCGGGGGCTATTACAGTCTCTATATCCTATATTATATATAGGTCTGGATCTTTGATTGGAATTAAAGTTAAAATTGTTATTTCCCTCTCTCAGCGGTTTACTCTGAGTATTTCCATTTTCACATTTTTTAACATAGGCCGTTTTGGTCATATAATCTTTTTGACTAACACAATTTGGCCAGGTATCCTACTATAAGAATAATGTCAACAACACTCAAGTGCTCCCAATTAACCTACCCGGTTCGATAGTACAAAAAATTAAGGACAGGTACCCCTTTGACTGGAGAACCTCATCACTGAAGTATTTGGGGGTCAATCTGACCGCTTCTTATTAAAAACTTACAAGGGAAAACCACCTTGCCCTAACGCGCATACTGCAAACACAATTGGAGAAATGGCAGCCCCTAGAAATTTCATGGTTGGGACGGGTTCAGACAGTCAATATGATGGCCCTGCCACACGTCCTATATCTGTTCCGCACCCTACCTATTGCCCTACCAGATACCCTACTCAAAAAATTCCAATCCGTGTTCAACTTGTATATCTGGAAGAAAAAACCTCCCAGAATCGCATGCAGACTCACATGGCTTCCACCGACAAAAGGGGGACTAGGTAAAAGCCTACTACAAAGCTTCAGTATTAGCACAAGGCCTAATAGTCCGGACATACCCAAAACCACCAGTGTGGCTACCTCTGGAAAATGCCTGCATACACCCGGACACAATAAGCAAAAACCTGTGGTCCTCAGGTGTGCCAGGAAGGTCCTCCTCGTTCGGTCTTCCCAACACCAACTTCTTACTTACTAGCTGGAAAAGGTGGGCAGAGGCCCTGATGGGACAAGCACACCCACTTTTCTTTGCTCCCCTTACCCGTCTACTCGATCTCACTAGCGACCTACCATTAGAGGCATGGATAGACAGTGGGATCATATCCATAGGAGACCTGTTCACATCACAGGGCATAAAACAGTTCCCTGAGCTAATCACAGAATATGCCTTACCCTCCAAAGAAATATTCACCTACTTACGAATTAAACATATCCTGACTTCGTTGAAGTTACAACACTGCGAAGCAGACCAACTAACAGTTTTAGGCAGGCAGTGTCTCTCCACGATATTATGGGAACGCGACTTAAATACCACATTCCCATTCCCTATGTGGCTACATTCATTGCAAATTACACGTTCATCCTCTCACAATCTAGCCCACTGGGAGGCATACTGCAAACTTCTGATGAGGTGGTATTTAGTCCCCACACGAATAGCTCAGATGTACCATTCAGCAACATGGTCATGCTGGAAATGTGGGGTCGAGGAGGGCACATTACTGCACATATTCTGGGACTGCCCAGGGCTATCCCGCTACTGGCAGCAAGTAAGAAATCTAATCCTAGATGTCACCACAGTTGACGTCCCCAATCGCCCCGAATGCTGCCTACTACACATATATGCTGGGCTGCTGTCCTCGCAACACAAGTTGGTTATCTGCCACCTACTTTTGGCTGCTAAGTCCAGCATAGCCAGCAGATGGAAAAACACCCCCCCCCCCTCATATCCAGGAGGTGAAGGACAAGGTCCACTCAACATATGAGTTTGAACGACTAGCGTAAGGCTTAAAGGACAAGAGGGCAAACACTCACATTACTGGCAAAATTGGAAAAATAGTCAGGACATAGTCAATGAGACTCGCAACACCACTTGTCTTAGAACCTCGACAGCCCAATAACGACCCTTGCACTCCCACATCAGCCGACTACCGCAGTGAGGAACACTATGATCGCATACACCGCAGACCGGGGCTTAGTCACCCCCTACCCCTGATGTCGGATGGTGTAGTTATTAGACCTTGGTATGATGATAAAAGGTGTTGCCAGATGTTGACTCTTGTAGGCCAGAGGGTTTATGTGCTGTGGTACATTAATTCCATGTGATACATTAATTCCATGCCAGCAAAACAAATCGATGTCAAATGTTTATGTCGTTGTACTGTTCCCCCGTTCCCCTCTTCTCTTTTGTAACCCCATACTTTTTATGTGTCAAGAAACAAAATCTAATAAAAAGGAGATATTGAAAAAAAAAAGATCCTACATTAGGTCAACTTTTACCCCCTATACTAAATATAGTTTTTAGAGGAGCACCTACCATCAAGCAGAAAGTGGTACATAGCTTTCAAGATATCGAAACTACAAAACATTTTTTAAATGAAAAAAAAAGGTTTTTACACATGTGGACAGTGTAACATATGTCATCGAATGAAACGAAAAAAACAATATTGAACAATATTGAATAATTCATTACCTGTCACTCTAAGCAGGTAATATACCTATTGAAATGTGAGTGTGGCTTCCAATATGTGGGACAAACTAAACGCATGTGAAAAACCAGGTTAAGAGAGCACACTTTGAGAACCACACTTTATCCAAACATTTTTCAGAAAACCATAATGGTGACGCAAAAATCCTGAAGTACTGCGGGATCCAACAATTCAATATACCTTGGAGGGAAGGTGATTTGAGCAAAAGAAGAAATGTTTTAGATTCATAATTTAAAAACCCTAGTTCCATTTGGATTGAATGCGAAATTAGAGTTAATCAATATTCTTTAAAATTTAAAACCGTATTAAATTGCGCATAAATCCAACTTAGAAGCTCTAACCTTACCCTATTTATTTTCCAATTTTTTTGCACTAGACACCTATTTCACTTTATATAATACTTTATTACAGATTTTACATAGACTGGTCTTTTTTATGCAACTATTTTTAATCTGTTCTCTTTTTTAGTTTGTAAAGAACTACCTTTTTTTTATTCAGTGGCTCTCTACCCAACCATTTGCTTAAGTTATACAGAATTTACCCTTTCTTTATGCAGTGTTTTTTTTACTCGTTCATTTGTTAATTCCCCTTTGAGTATATTGAAGTTTTTTACTTGTCCATTTGTTTAAGGAATACTTTTCTCCACAATAAGTATTCACATAGTGGGTATACCACTTTTCAGTAACCATCTCCACATACTCTGGATTATGTGTTGAAAGGTCCGTCCAGAATTTTTATTTTTCACTGAGTAGACTGTTGGTAACTTAGGAAGGCGTGTTATAGAAAGAACTGTCAATCACTATTTTGTATGATCTATATATCTAGCTGTTTTAAACTACCTAATATATTCTGACACGTCTCAATTATTTTATTATACAATTTGTTTATTTTTCGCTACAACTGCAATTACGCAACTTGTTCCTTTTTTGTTACAGTATATTTCATGGTATCATACTCTGAGTTTATAAGGAACTCGATTCCTTATTCTAAGTACCAACAGAGACATTTTTATTAACTTATAATTATCGATATAATAATTACAAGCCACTCTACCTTATTTAACTCAGAAGATGATACTTTATTTTAGGAATCCATACAACTATTGTCTGTGTAGCTATATTAAGCGATATACATTTTCTTTCCAACAAGATTTTTCGTTAGAAATACGAATTTTCCATACTGCCGTCCTTCTAATAAGTACAATTTTATATTCACCTCCTGTCTGTTTTGTCATTCCAGATTAAATATATAATCAAGAAATCCATTTCTTATCCGTATTTTTATGTCATATGAGTTTACCAGTAAGAATGCTGTGGCGTTCAATTAAACATAAGAAACGAAAAGTTGGCTAATTGTTTTTATCTACACAATTACGTTTGTCATTTATTCAAAAATTCTTTAAAATATATCAATTGACGCAAGAGTCCTACTTTGCATTGATCTCAATACGATTATTTCTGTGATATCATGTTTGATTTATATATTGTATTTTACTACGATGTATAAAGTATACAGTAAAAGATTTACATCAGAATTTAATACATATACCTATAGATTTACATGACCCTATCGTTTATTTTATGCATGCATAAAAGCTGGTTTTCACATGAAAAGCCCTGCCACAGAAGGGTACATGTATTTTTAAGAAAAAATTGACTGGCACCGTAACTCAACAATTTATATACGTCACAATGGAAAGCTACCTCACTATCTTGAGAAAGCCCGCTGAGCTTGGGCGAAACGCATGGATCTGAGGAAAGGCCTTCCCTTACCAGTACCAGTGGATTCTTACAGCGCGGTGTAGTTACAAAGTCCCTCCGTTCCAGTTTCCAAAGATTGTGGCTTGATAAAAGGAACTTGTACCATTCAGCTTCTCCGACTGAGTGGTAAACTTCTTTAGCACATACTGATTATCTGCTTTTACTGGACTTTTTACTGGACTTTACAGTGTTACAACAATATTTTAACCACTTTCTTTATACATGCAAGAGTTTTTATAAGGTTTTAACAAGTCAGAATAAATTGTTGTTTTATTACATCCTGCTTCCAGTAACCTTTTAAGGAAATATTACACTATACTGTGGTTATGCCATATATCAAACAACAAAGAAAAGACTTAAAGACTTTAAAAGAGTCTAAAAGAGACTCTGCACTAAAGAACATGACGTTTAATTATCATCCCCCTTATATATATAATTTAAGGGGTATACTCTTCAGCGCTGGCACTTTACTTGTATTTGATTCAAAAGGTTTTAGGAATCACCTTTCATGTGCCTGGCAGCTTGATTTTTCATTATCCATACTTTTTATATATAGATTATTGTATGACTACTTATTTTGCACTTTTTTGATTTTTAGCTATTTAGTAGAGATATGCCAAAGAAAAACGTGTATTTTATTCCCTGCATATTTTTTTTTCATCCCAAGCACAGAATTTCAATTTGTGCCGGGGAATGGCCAATTGGCACACACATGCCATTCCAGAATTCAGATGCTTTTCAATGAGCTGTAGTGCAGCTCTTTGAGAAAGGGGGAAGGCAAGTGCGTTCTAGCCCAGCACACCTGCCACTTTCATTAGAGACGAGTATGCACCTAATTATAAAAGTGCTGATATCTATTGAAATTGTCACTTTTATAAACTGTCAAAAAAATGACAGGCTCTAGACATGTAAAACAAGTCGGCAAGCAGAGGTGCTTTATGTGTGTGGAGTTTTCCTTTTTCTGGATGTAAACATTCTTTACTCTGTTGTTCCAAAGCATTCAATGCCTATCATAACGTTGTTTACTGATGGCTCCATTTTCTCTGTCCATTTCTTTAATTTTGAGTTGCAGAACATGTAGATATGACTCCTATTCTGCCCATCTAATTTTACCAAATATTCACATAGACAATTTTTGCACTCCAAAATGGAGACTTTTTTCATAATCGAAAGGTGTATATTATGATCTTTATTCCAAAAATTAAAATTGGTAAAAAAAAAAAAAAACCATACAAAATTATGGCAGGCAGTTAGAGTACAGGAAAAAAGTTCACAGATTTTAAAATAGCTGCCTCCCTTGTGGTTATAGTACCATTTGACAGAGCTTCAGTTGTTGTTACATTTGAAGAGTTCTGTTTAGGAATAGGTTTGTTTATTGGCCCATACAGCAATATTGTTAATATTGGAGAAATGCAAAGGATCCCTGACGAATCCTTCTTACAGATACAACTGATAGTGCTCGATACTATACATGGGGTAGAACAGCATTCTCTTTCGAAAATACACAATAAACAGATGCATGACAGAAAAAAATTATCTGCACGTATTTCACACTTCTACCATACACTAAGACCATCTCCTCATTCATACTTCATCCTGACAGATGCCTCCCTGGAATGTAGAAAGCTTGGTTTACCGTTCAAAAGTTTACGCAGACATACGATGGTAAAGTCTGAAATATAATGGAGTCAAAATTGTGCTAACATTACACAACGCCAACTTGAGATCTTTGTGTTTTTATTGCTTAGAAAATCTCATCTTTTTTGGCATCCAGTTAACAAGGATATACACCACACTTCATATGGGTTCCTCTCTGCTTAGATATTATAGGTATAGAGGCGTGTGGATTATGAAGCCCATCCTTCTTTGTATCTACCTGTTTTTGAGAAGATCATCAAGGATACCCAGTAAATTCACTGTAAAAAAATTGATTAACCGTATAAATGGGTCATGACAACACAGCCATTTTTCTAGTTATTGTTGCAGGTCATAGGTCCGCTATCCTTCTCACCTTTGAACTTAAGCCACTTCTGTCCTTTTAGTTTCAACAGATTGAATTGTGTTTTCATTGAAGATCCATATCTTTTTTAATTGATTGATCCCATGACATATCTTCATTCAGAGACATATTTCTGTAAAAATGGCTCTCGAGGAATATTATTGACTGTTAACTTTTGTCCTCCTATCAAACGCTGGGACACTTTTTTGAGATTATTTTAGTCTAACCAACACATGCATACAATGTGGAAATAATACAATATAATACTTTATCTTAAGGCAGAGTTATCTGGATTCTTTTTTTTTATTTTTTCCACTCAAATAGCAGTTCTATTAGAGTAATCCTTTTCATTGACTCTTTATTTTCATGTAAGACTTACAAAGCTGCTGAGATACCTAAGTTGATAGGATTCTAGCTGCAATATCTCAAGGTTGGTGCCTGTCACTATTATAAATACCCAAATGGGTGCAACAATGTTTTTTAATGTTGCAGTTTGTCAGTGATTTACAGACTTTAAATAATATTGTATTATTAAATTTCACATTATCACATTTCCAAAGTTGACAAAGGGTTAATCACTAAGAAATGCATTGCTGGAAATTCACTCAAAAATTGCACAGTTATGATCAGAAAGTAGAAAGGAAACATAACTGACTTGAAAATGGTTTCTAAATGTAATTTTTATTCACAAAAAAATAGCCATTTACCAGAATTTAGGACTTGACAAATACTTTTAAATTGTTATATGTATAACCAATTGGTTTCTTTCTGCTATTATATTCTGCAGTACTTATATGTATTCCAATATATATTGAAGTGATCTCTGTAATACTGTTCACAGTTTATTTTAGGCAAACCCTAATTTACATTTTTGATCTTTTTATCCAAAGATATTTCAGCAGAACTGCCTTGATTTCCTGATTTCTTAAACTATAAATAATAGGGTTGAACAATGGTGTCACCACAGTGTACATCAGAGAAACAACTTTGTTGATGTTTAGGGAGTAACCTCTAGATGGGACAACATACATTGCAAAAAGTGCACCATAATATGTGCAGACTACAGTCAAGTGAGAGCTACAGGTGGAGAAGGCTTTCTGCTTACCGGTGATGGAAGGGATCCTCATGATTGTAAGAAAAATGTTTATGTAGGTTACTGAGATAAAAATAAATGGAACAATTGTTAAAAGACTAGAGAATGTAAATACTTCATATTTGATTATGGTTGTATCTGAACAAGAGAGTTCCAAAAGAGGACCAAGATCACAAAAGAAGTGATCAATAATATTTGGCCCACAAAACCAGAGCATCCTCAAAAAAAACAGTGGAATTAATGTTATTACAAAACCTAGAGACCATGACCATATAATCAGATAGAGACAAAGCCGAAGATCCATTACAGTGCTGTAATGCAGGGGATTACAAATAGCAATGTAGCGATCATAGGACATTGCAGTGAGAAGAAGACATTCAGTGGTTGCTGAAACACCATAAAAGAAAAACTGAGAGATACATGCTGAAATAGAAACAATTGCACCATCTAGCAGTATTAAATATAGCATGTTTGGGACAATGTTTGTAGTTAGTAACATATCAGAAAATGATAAGTGACCTAGAAAAAAGAACATGGGAGATTGGAGACGATAACTTGTTGACACAGCAATGATGATGAGCAGGTTCCCAATTAATGTAACCATAAATATCACGAGGAAGAGAACAAATAAGAATCCTTTAAAAGTCTGAATGTTTTCAAAGCCTCGGAGATAAATTTCATAAATTGTTGTCTGATTCATGTTACTAACTGAAAAAAAAATTAACAGCAATATCATAGCTCAGTCATGTAAAAGGTTTAAAAAAATTCTTCAGATACGATGCTTACAGAGATGTTTAATTATCATTTTACCCTAAGAGATGGAACTCACCAACTGGGAAGGGATATAATTTATGAGGTGGACTGGACCAGTACAGCAATCCAAGAAGTTAAAAAAAAAAAAAAAATACAGGATCCAAATTCCAAAACAGCTATTTTAATTTTGATAAAAGTCCTTATTGTGGCAAAAATATTGCTGGAGGGTTATGAATAACATTGATTTAATTATCATTTTCGGACACTGCAGAAAAGTGACTATACAAGATATGTACAGTAGATTTATTTTAAAAAAAGTGGATTCATATCAATAATTCCATGAGCATAGCATTAAATCATTGTGATTAAAATGTCTAAGAAGAAGAAGTATTATATCTTAGAAACAAACTCCCCTATTTAGGATAGAATATCTCAATATCTCAATATCTCATTTAAGACGATTGGTTCCTAGCCATTACATTGTAGCTAATAAGACAGACAATAATAACACAACTTGGTTTGTGCTCAATAGCAGCATTGGTGGGCATAACATTTAAAATTGGAAAACATTCATCGTAGGTTTAAAAAAATGTTTTTCTTTTTTTGTTCATATACATTTCATATACGTTAATACTATAATCAGTTACGGTAGATTTGTTATTTAATGATTGTACATAAGTGACTTTTACTTACCAAATGTAATGTAATGCATTGTAGTCTCTAAATATATTTACAATTCTTGACAGAGGGTTGATTTTAATATTTTATGTAAAATTTTATTCAGTTCTATGGCATTTTACCACACATATTCTAATAAAGAGCCTTTCTGTAAATACATATCTATCTATTAAAATAAAACAGTGTCAGTAACTGTAATCATCTTTGATTATTTTTTTATTATGGACCCCTATATATATATACAAGATCGAGCTGTGTCAGGAGATGTATTAATTCTATGGAGAATATTCTTGCTAAAATAATTAGTCCCATAACATCAAGGGTTTGTAACAACAAATAATGCTATGATGTAACCGTTATATAGATGATATCAAGAGAATAGAAACCGAAACATTAACATTTTATGTTATTTTGTTCTTAAAGATGACATGTGTTAATCCTAAATTAGATATAAATGGTTTCCCAAGCAATAAACAGCCAGGCAGCCATCAGCTATATTACTGTGGGAGTAGTGATTACCCTAACTTAAGAAAATAGAATACAAAAGATAATGTACCAGCGCTAATATATTTGTAAAATTTAGTACTACAATCTGTGAATATTTACATAATCTCATTTTATAATATAGGAATTAGAACAAATGTAATGGTGAAGCACTATGGTAATATTAAGTGGACACTCTATATATGAAAACTATCAGGTGCAAAATGGCAATAAATGTACATATATACCTTAGTTAGGTGCCCTACTTTGGGATCCTAGTATTTATGTGATGTTCCTTTAAAACATAAAAAAACCATATCATAGTACAGACTGTAAATCACATAAAAAAGAAAATATAAGGTCAAGTCACCCCTCACAATTTTAAGAGCTAGAAAATTCAGCTCAATTTAAATGCTTTTGGGGTCCATTGAGGTGACCCTTTTCCTTCTTAATGAACGGTTTTCTGAGTGTTCTTGTCCTATACAATATCATAAGAGAGAACACATATGGTGCAATATTGTAGTTTGCATGAGTAGTTAAGTGGAAGATAAGTATAGCACTCACAAACCCAGAGCCTTCCAAATAGGCTCAAATTAGATCGCATATGTGGTTAAGGACCACATTCCTTCTTTGTAGTAGCAGGAAAATGCTGCAAGTGTATTAGAAAAAAATACTTTATTTACCATTAATATATATATTTTTTTAAAAATATTGATAAAATACACATAAACAAATAAACTTATTCGGCACTGTAAGTCCAATGTTAGAGTCTAGTGCTCACAGTTCCCAGGACGCGTTTCGCCAAAGGCTTCCTCAGCTGGGTAGAAAAATCTCTGTAAATCCTCCTTAAACTACTTCCTGCTGTATATACCCCTCTAATGGGGGAATCATTAGTTTCAGGCTTGCAATTTTGCGGGCAATCAACATAGCAACGGTGACGCCCTGCGTTTCAAGACTCATTTTAATTTTTTCCTCATTCATGTTACTTCTGTTTTGTGCGCCAATACATCACTTCTGGTCTTGCGTTTCAACATGCGTTAAAACTGCCATTTTCGCACTTGTTTCCAGACCATGGAAAAGATAGGTTTTCTGCATTTATTACATTTATACTGAAGAATTATTTACATGCATAGTTTATACTCCGTTTTCTCTAAGTCCCAAATATATGTATATATATTTACCAAATATAAAAAAGGAGAGTTAATTCTTTGTTAATCGTTCATTTCACCTTATTACATAATACAATTCTAAAATTGTATATCTTATATGTTTAATGACACAAGCCATTATTGAACAATATAAAATACATAGCAGATATATATTTCTAATAAGAAGGAATGTCTGTTATATTATAGTAGGAATTTCTATGGTAGATATGTTAATTCTCACTGCTTTTATATTTTATATATATTTATGCTATTACTTAATTTCCGCCACATGATTGATGATTGGTTATATTGTAATTCATAAAATATGTTGCAATTTCTGATTCTTAACAATAGTGTTATTCCCTATGTCTACTTATATATTTTAAGAGTTTGTTCCATATTCTTGATTATCATGAAGAATTAATATAGGTTCATCTATTAATAGGAAAAAGTACTGGAATTATTCCTTAAAAAAATAATATTTTTAATATAATCTTTAAAAATGATATAAAAATAGAAAATGTTTTTAAAAAATTGTGTAAGAAAAGGGGAGCTTATTAAAAAATGATCTTGACCTATTTAAACTAGGGTAAAAAGGAAAATGTAAATTCAAAAAGGTTATGTTGCTCTGTTATATGGGGAACTTTATGTTAAGAAATTACACATTTCAAAATCAACATTTAATCGGTTCGGGATAAGGGTATTTAGTCTAAAGATCCACTGCATTTCCAGCTTGCTAAGTTTTACATTGAAATTCCCTCATCTCCAATCTTTTTCTACTTTTTTAAAACCTAAAAAATATTGTACCTTTGACCTCATTATTGTGGAATTGCTTGTAGTGGAGAGAAACACTATGTTTTTCAAAACCTCTATTGATATTACGGCCATGTTCCTCTACTTCCTGCTATATATACCCCTCTAATGGGGGAATCACTAGTTTCAGGCTTGCAATTTTGCGGGCAATCACCATAGCAACGGTGACGGCCTGCGTTTCAAGCCTCATTTTAACATTTTTACTCATTCGTTTTACTTCTGTTTTGTGCGTCAATAGGTCACTTCTGGTCTTACATTTCACCATGCGTTCAAACGGACATTTTCGCACTTGTGTCCGGACCGTGGAAAAGATAGGTATGACATAAAGAGAAATCCAATATCAGTATTTCATGGATACTCTTGTTTTCTACATTTATTACATTTATACTGAAGAATTATTTACATACATAGTTTATACTCCGTTTTCTCTAAGTCCCAAATATACGTATATATATTTACCAAATATAAAAAAGGAGAGTTAATTATTTGTTAATCGTTCATTTCACCTTATTACATAATAAAATTCTATTATTGTATATCTTATATGTTTGACACAAATTTTTCTTTTTAACCATTATTGAACAATATAAAATACATAGCAGATATATATTTCTAATAAGAAGGAATGTCGGTTATATTATAGTAGGAATTTCTATGGTAGATATGTTAATTCTCACTGCTTTTATATTTTATATATATTTATGCTATTACTTAATTTCCTCCACATGATTGATGATTGGTTATATTGTAATTCATAAAATATGTTGCAATTTCTGATTCTTAACAATAGTGTTATTCCCTATGTCTACTTATATATTTTAAGAGTTTGTTCCATATTCTTGATTATTATGAAGAATTAATATAGGTTCATCTATTAATAGGAAAAAGTACTGGAATCATTCCTTAAAAAAATAATATTTTTAATATAATCTTTAAAAATGATATAAAAATAGAAAATGTTTTTAAAAACTTGTGTAAGAAAAGGGGAGCTTATTCAAAAATTATCTTGACCTATTTAAACTAGGGTAAAAAAGAAAATGTAAATTCAAAAAGGTTATGTTGCTCTGTTATATGGGGAACTTTATGTTAAGAAATGACACATTTCGAAAACAACATTTAATCTGTTCGGGATAAAGGTATTTAGTCTAAAGATCCACTCCATTTCTAGCTTGCTAAGTTTTACATTGAAATTCCCTCATCTCCAATCTTTTTCTACTTTTTTTAAACCTAAAAAATATTGTACCTTTGACCTCACTATTGTGGAATTGCTTGTAGTGGAGAGAAACACTATGTTTTTCAAAACCTCTATTGATATTACGGCCATGTTCCTCTACTTCCTGCTATATATACCCCTCTAATGGGGGAATTATTAGTTTCAGGCTTGCAATTTTGCGGGCAATCACCATAGCAACGGTGAAGCCCTGCGTTTCAAGCCTCATTTTACATTTTTACTCATTCGTTTTACTTCTGTTTTGTGCGTCAATACGTCACTTCTGGTCTTGCGTTTCACCATGCGTTCAAACGGACATTTTCGCACTTGTGTCCGGACCGTGGAAAAGATAGGTATGACATAAAGAGAAATCCAATATCAGTATTTCATGGATACTCTTGTTTTCTACATTTATTACATTTATACTGAAGAATTATTTACATACATAGTTTATACTCCGTTTTCTCTAAGTCCCAAATATACGTATATATATTTACCAAATATAAAAAAGGAGAGTTAATTATTTGTTAATCGTTCATTTCACCTTATTACATAATAAAATTCTAATATTGTATATCTTATATGTTTGACACAAATTTTTCTTTTTAACCATTATTGAACAATATAAAATACATAGCAGATATATATTTCTAATAAGAAGGAATGTCGGTTATATTATAGTAGGAATTTCTATGGTAGATATGTTAATTCTCACTGCTTTTATATTTTATATATATATATTTATGCTGTTACTTAATTTCCTCCACATGATTGATGATTGGTTATATTGTAATTCATAAAATATGTTGCAATTTCTGATTCTTAACAATAGTGTTATTCCCTATGTCTACTTATATATTTTAAGAGTTTGTTCCATATTCTTGATTATTATGAAGAATTAATATAGGTTCATCTATTAATAGGAAAAAGTACTGGAATCATTCCTTAAAAAAATAATATTTTTAATATAATCTTTAAAAATGATATAAAAATAGAAAATGTTTTTAAAAACTTGTGTAAGAAAAGGGGAGCTTATTCAAAAATTATCTTGACCTATTTAAACTAGGGTAAAAAGGAAAATGTAAATTCAAAAAGGTTATATTGCTCTGTTATATGGGGAACTTTATGTTAAGAAATGACACATTTCAAAAACGACATTTAATCTGTTCGGGATAAGGGTATTTAGTCTAAAGATCCACTCCATTTCTAGCTTGCTAAGTTTTACATTGAAATTCCCTCATCTCCAATCTTTTTCTACTTTTTTTAAAACCTAAAAAATATTGTACCTTTGACCTCACTATTGTGGAATTGCTTTTAGTGGAGAGAAACACTATGTTTTTCAAAACCTCTATTGATATTACGGCCATGTTCCTCTACTTCCTGCTATATATACCCCTCTAATGGGGGAATCATTAGTTTCAGGCTTGCAATTTTGCGGTCAATCACCATAGCAACGGTGACGCCCTGCGTTTCAAGCCTCATTTAAAATTTTTACTCATTCGTGTTACTTCTGTTTTGTGCGTCAATATGTCACTTCTGGTCTTGCTTTTTACATGCGTTCAAACGGCCATTTTCGCACCTGTGTCCGGACCGTGGAAAAGATAGGTATGACATAAAGAGAAATCCAATATCAGTATTTCATGGATACTCTTGGTTTCTGCATTTATTACATTTATACTAAAGAATTATTTACATATTAAGTTTATACTCAGTTTTCTCTAAGTCCCAAATATACGTATATATATATTTACCAAATATAAAAAAGGAGAGTTAACTCTTTGTTAGTCATTCATTTCACCTTATTACATAATAAAATTCTAAAATTGTATATCTTATATGTTTGACACAAATATTTTTTTTAACCATTATTAAACAATATGAAATACATAGCAGATATATATTTCTAATAAGAAGGAATGTCTGTTATATTACAGTAGGAATTTCTATGGTAGATATGTTAATTCTAATTACTTTTATATTTTATATATATTTATGCTGTGACTTAATTTCCTCCACATGATTGATGATTGGTTATATTGTAATTCATAAAATATGTTGCAATTTCTGATTCTTAACAATAGTGTTATTCCCTATGTCTACTTATATATTTTAAGAGTTTGTTCCATTTTCTTGATTGTTATGAAGAATTAATATAGGTTCATCTATTAATAGGAAAAAGTACTGGAATCATTCCTAAAAAAATATATTTTTAGTATAATCTTTAAAAATGATATAAAAATAGAAAATGTTTTTAAAAACTTGTGTAAGAAAAGGGGAGCTTATTAAAAAATTATCTTGACCTATTTAAACTAGGGTAAAAAGGAAAATGTAAATTCAAAAAGATTATGTTGCTCTGTTATATGGGGAATTTTATGTTAAGAAATGACACATTTCTAAATCGACATTTAATCCGTTCGGGATAAGGGTATTTAGTCTAAAGATCCACTCCATTTCTAGCTTGCTAAGTTTTACATTGAAATTCCCTCATCTCCAATCTTTTTCTACTTTTTTTAAACCTAAAAAATATTGTACCTTTGACCTCACTATTGTGGAATTGCTTGTAGTGGAGAGAAACACTATGTTTTTCAAAACCTCTATTGATATTACGGCCATGTTCCTCTACTTCCTGCTATATATACCCCTCTAATGGGGGAATCATTAGTTTCAGGCTTGCAATTTTGCGGGCAATCACCATAGCAACGGTGACGCCCTGCGTTTCAAGCCTCATTTTACATTTTTACTCATTCGTTTTACTTCTGTTTTGTGCGTCAATACGTCACTACTGGCCTTGCGTTTCACCATGCGTTCAAACTGACATTTTCGCACTTGTGTCCGGACCGTGGAAAAGATAGGTATGACATAAAGAGAAATCCAATATTAGTATTTCATGGATACTCTTGTTTTCTGCATTTATTACATTTATACTGAAGAATTATTTACATACATAGTTTATACTCCGTTTTCTCTAAGTCCCAAATATACGTATATATATTTACAAAATATAAAAAAGGAGAGTTAATTCTTTGTTAATCGTTCATTTCACCTTATTACGTAATAAAATTCTAAAATTGTATATCTTATATGTTTGACACAAATTTTTCTTTTTAACCATTATTGAACAATATAAAATACATAGCAGATATATATTTCTAATAAGAAGGAATGTCGGTTATATTATAGTAGGAATTTCTATGGTACATATGTTAATTCTCACTGCTTTTATATTTTATATATATTTATGCTATTACTTAATTTCCTCCACATGATTGATGATTGGTTATATTGTAATTCATAAAATATGTTGCAATTTCTGATTCTTAACAATAGTGTTATTCCCTATGTCTACTTATATATTTTAAGAGTTTGTTCCATATTCTTGATTATTATGAAGAATTAATATAGGTTCATCTATTAATAGGAAAAAGTACTGGAATCATTCCTTAAAAAAATAATATTTTTAATATAATCTTTAAAAATGATATAAAAATAGAAAATGTTTTTAAAAACTTGTGTAAGAAAAGGGGAGCTTATTAAAAATTATCTTGACCTATTTAAACTAGGGTAAAAAGGAAAATGTAAATTCAAAAAGGTTATGTTGCTCTGTTATATGGGGAACTTTATGTTAAGAAATGACACATTTCGAAATCGACATTTAATCTGTTCGGGATAAGGGTATTTAGTCTAAAGATCCACTCCATTTCTTGCTTGCTAAGTTTTACATTGAAATTCCCTCATCTCCAATCTTTTTCTACTTTTTTTAAACCTAAAAAATATTGTACGTTTGACCTCACTATTGTGGAATTGCTTGTAGTGGAGAGAAACACTATGTTTTTTAAAACCTCTATTGATATTACGGCAATGTTCCTCTATTCTTATGTGTAAAGCTCTGGTTGTCTTTCCGATGTAATATAAGCCACATGGACATTGTATAAGATATATTAACAAGGTCTTTCCTCCAAGCTATACATGTTAAGATCCTTTAACCTTTCCAGGTACGTTTTATCCTGCAATCCATGGCAATCCATGAACCATTTTAGTAGCCCTTCTCTGAACTCTATCTAAAGTATCAATATCATTCTGAAGATACGGAGATAGGGTCTCCAGTACTGCGTACAATACTCTAAGTGAGGTCTCACCAGTGTTCTGTACAATGGCATGAGCACTTCCCTCTTTCTACTGCTAATACCTCTCCCTATACAACCCAGCATTCTGCTAGCATTTCCTGCTGCACTATTACATTGTCTGCCTACCTTTAAGTCATCAGAAATAATCACCCCTATATCCCTTTCCTCAGATGTTGAGGTTAGGACTCTATCAAATATTCTGTACTCTGCCCTTGGGTTTTTACGTCCAAGATGCATTATCTTGCACTTATCCACATTAAATGTCAGTTGCCACAACTCTGACCATTTTTCTAGTTTACCTAAATCATTTGCCATTTGGCTTATCCCTCCTGGAACATCAACCCTGTTACATATCTTAGTATCATCAGCAAAAAGACATACCTTACCATCAAGACCTTCTGCAATATTACTAATAAAAATATTAAAGAGAATGGGTCCAAATACAGATCTCTGAGGTACCCCACTGGTGAAAAGCCCAAGCTTCAAATATACTCCATTGACTACAACCCTCTGTTGCCTGTCACTCAGCCACTGCCTTACCCATTCAACAATATTGGAATCCAATCTTAAAAATTACAGTTTATTGATAAGTCTGCTATGTGCAACAGTGTCAAAAGTGTGTTTATGTTATGTTTATAAACAAGTATTAGATACTTTTAAAATATTTCTTTTCAAACACATTTAGTATTTATTTCTGGTTTAAAAACACATTTTCAAGTGATGCATATCCCTTTAAACTGGCCATTTCAATGTCAGCTTTAATAGTGTCTGCATTAACTTTCCACTTAGTTCTACAAATATTTTTTATAAATTCTTTTTCTGAACCCTCTTCTTTGAAAAACACAAACTGTTGATGTAGGTTAGGGCAATTATTTCAATTCAATTAACCTCCTCACCTTTTTGAATTCAACACACCTCCACCTTTCTGAATTCTTTCATCTTATCAAAATTAATACACAGGTTTTGCCAAATTAAAAAGGCTAGAATCTTACATTTGATTGTCAAAATATCTGAATTTTATACTACAATTGGTTTTATGTTCGACAACATTTTTTCTAAACCCCATGGTAATTAAACAAATTATTTCACAATGGGGTTACAGTTTATATATCTGCACCCTAAACTCATCTCAGTAAAAGCCACAGTCTGAATAAGTAGAAATGTTGATTTGTCATACATTGTGGTTAAATACTTATCATGTGTTATGTGAAACCCATTCAAATCAGCAATGTAAACATATTTTTGTATTGATTACACATGTGTATCGTAAGCAATGAATTGTAAACATCTAGAATATTAACCCCTTGAACTCTAAAGTGCAGAGGCAATTTGAGGGGTTTGAAGAAGTTACAGGGTCAAGTATAGGGCTTGCCAATAAAAATTTTTACACATTAAGATTTGTCAGATTGATTATGTTGCCTTTGACACCATATAGCAGCCCAGGAATGAAAATGACCACCATCATGGCATGCTACTTGCAAAAGTATGCAAAACAGGTTATTCAACATTCAACCACTTAATAACAAACACTGCCAAAGTTAGTGCTGACATATATTTTATTTTTTTCACACAAAAACTATATTTTCACTGATGATATCAAAATAATTATCTAATTTTGCCAGACATGAGGCTAAGTCAAGATATTATTCATGAGGGGTTAATTAACTACAACTGGAGTAATCCACTGGGGCCCCATCCATCAGCACACCCGTGCACTATCTAAGGAAGATATAGGGGTAGAGAAAAGTAAGAATGTAGGTATACTAGTAGTGGCTACTATTGATTATGCATTATTAATCACATGGTCTCCACCAGCAGCCTTGGTAGCAGTCTCAATGACCAGGTCACCTGATCCCCACTGATGGCAAAACTAAGGTCGGTGCTGGGGAGTTCAGAAAAACAGGCACAGGGCAGCACCAAAGTGTGTCTCTTCTCCAGCCCTGAGCTTGTGTGAGGGCCAGCACCTGTGGCCCCTGGTCTTGGGCTCTTCCAGTGTCCAAGTCCTTACCTCTTCTAGGGTGTACTGGGGATCCGGTGTTGTAGTTGGTGCTTCGAAGTTGTGCCTTGAGAGTCTCTTGGCCCAGGTGATTGGTCGGTAGTTTGAGAGTGTGGTTGCAGGGCAGTTTTCCCATCTGCATTCCTTTGATTTGGTATTCCTGCATTGGTGTCAGCTTGGCCTGTGCTTGTTCTGAAGATTCGGGCCCAGAATTTCTGGAAGATTTAATCCAGACTGCATGGAGTGAATGTTATGGAGCAACTGTGAGGTTGTAGTTTCAGCAGGAGAGCAGCCCCCATCTAAGGAGCTTCATGCCTCACATTATCAGGGTGACTGGAAGCCGGTAAGTTACACAGGCATGGTAAGTGCAGCACAGTGGGTCCAGTGGGTGCCGGGATGTCCCCCAGGTCCAGGGGGTAGGAGGGCTGCCAGGCTAACAATGGGTTCTAGCAGGAGGAGATCGGCCGCCCATCCCTTGCACCTACGCATGCAGAACGAAGCATTAAACTCAGCTCCTCGGCGGGCCAGAAGTAGATTTAAAGCTGCCGCTGACTTTGTCAGGGGACCCCATGATTCAGTAGTGTCCATAGGTGGTTATATGTTTGCAATTGGTGTGGGATCTACCCCAAATTCTGCTTGGGATCCTGTAGCTCATGTGCCAGACATCTGCTCTGCTCCAAAACCAAGTTCCGCCCCCCCAAAAACACTCATATTTGTGTTCAGCAATGTCTGATAGGATCAGCAAACCAACTTGGCAAATGCTATTGTGTAAAACCTTAAACAGAAACTCCTTTGTGTAATATATTAGTCAACACCTGTTTCTAATACCCCACCTCCTATAGACTGTAAGCTCATTTGAGCAGGGTCCTCTTCAACCTATTATTCCTGTAAGTTTTCTTGTAATTGTCTTATTTATTGTTACATCCCCCCCTCTCAAAATATTGTAAAGCGCTACGGAATCTGTTGGCACTATATAAATGGCAATAATAATAATAATAATAATAATAATGTAGAGGCAAGTGGATTTGCATTGGTGGCAGTGGAAACTGTCACAACGCTAACTTTTGCACTAGTAGTTGGTTGATTAATGCTAATGGAATGTTGATGTTGCCGGTATTGTTGACATTGATGGTGGTGGTGCTGGTGATGGCAACACTGACAGTGAGTGAGCTACATATGCTAGTGTTAGTAGTTACAGTTTATTTCACAACTATCTCCATTGGTGAGGTTGTGCTACAGCAGATACAGATGGACATGAAGATAGTGGAGAAGATGTAGAAGGCGAGTGCACACTAGCTGTCAGGGAAAATTATGGGCTGCTGCCTGTGATTTTCACACTCTCCTCTTCTAATTCCAGTGGCATCAAAACAGAATTCTCATCACCAGATTCAAAACAGCCATCACCAACAACAGATGTTGGGGATACCAATTTGGTACTTTGCACTTCAATTCAAGAGTGGCTTTAATGACCCCTCACAAAAAAAGTAGATTTTGCTTGGCTCTCCCTTAATTGCTTTTTGGGAGGACACCAATAAGGTATATCCCTTGACCTACCTGTGGTAGAAGGAGTTCCAGTAACAGTGGAAGCAGCAGAACAAGAAGCATGAAAAGGGTGGTAAGAAACAATTTCCTCCTGGGTGTTGAAGCACATCTAACAAACATGATGTAATCCATGAAAAGGGTGGTAAGGCTGAGGCTGAATACTACCAATAGTGGTGTCGGACTGCATGGTGGTAGAGGCAGCAGTGATGAAGGTGCCTGCAGTCCTCTTGCTGAGGAAGAGGTCTTTAAACTCTCAGAAGCCACGGCACTACTGATGATGGTGAATTGGGGAACAGAACCCATACCATCCAAGTTGGGTCCACTAAGCCTAAACAACAGTGTCATACTGGGATGAATAAAGCAGGCTATCTAGCAAAGTTTGTATGATTGACAATTAAGAAATAACTAGACAAGAGGAACACTTTTCATATTTGTCACTGAACTGCACACTACATAAAAATAAAAATTCTACAAAAAATTAACAAATAAATAAAAATACTGTATATTGATGACCTTGTCTCACTCTAGGATCAGTGACACAATCTTCTATCTTCCACTCAATTGTTTAGTGTCACCAATATCTAAATAGGTAAATAGATGCAGCAGTACCATAAACATAGTTCCATACAAGGATAATTGACACAGGCAATCTTCTATCTCCCACTTGAAGTTACTTCAAGAAGCCCTGGCAATAGCTTGCTAGCCAGCAGTAAGCTAAAGCTTGTCTCACACTAGAACCAATGACCCAGGGTGTATCCCACTCACACACAGACACAGCAGATATTATAAAAAAAAATGAACTTAAATGGTGGGTCTTTTTATTCCAAGGTATTTCATCAGAACAGCCTTTATTTCCTGGTTTCTTAAGCTGTAAATAATAGGGTTGAATAATGGTGTCAACACAGTGTACATCAGTGAAAAGAGTTTGTTGAAGTTCATGGAATGGACTCTAGATGGGGCAACATACACTGCAAAAAGAGCACCATAGTACATGCACACTACAGCCAAGTGAGAGCTACATGTAGAGAAAGTTTTCTTCTTTCCTGTTATGGAAGGAATCCTCATGATTGTAAGAAAAATTCTGACATAAGTTACTGAGATAAAAAAAAAGGGAACAACTATTAAAACACTAGCTAATGTAAATACTTCAAATTTGACAATAGTTATATCGGAACAAGAGAGTTCCAAAAGAGGACCAATATCACAAAAAAAGTGATCAATAATATAGGGACCACAAAACCAAAGTGTGTTAAAAAAAAGTATTGGAACTAATGTTACTATAAAACCTAGACACCATGATGATATAACCAGATAGAGACTAAGATTGAGGTCCATTACAGTACTATAATGTAAGGGGTTACAAATAGCAATGTAACGATCATAGGACATCGCAGTGAGAAGAAGACACTCAGTGGTTGCTGAAGCACCATAGATAACATATTGTGTGATACACTCTGAAATAGAAACAATAGCTCCATCTTGCAGTATTAAACCTAGCATGTTCGGGACAATGTTCAAAGTCAGTAAGATATCGGAAAATGACAAGTGACCTAGAAAAAAGAACATGGGAGAGTGAAGACAATAACTTGTTGACACAGCAATTATAATGAGCAGGTTCCCAATTAACGTAGCCAGGAATATCATGAGGAAGAAAAAAAATAAGAATCCTTTTAAATTTTTGATGTTTTCAAACCCCCGAAGATAGATTTCATAAATCGTTGTCTGGTTCATATTATTATCTGCATTAGGAAACAGAATTATAATATTGAATCATTATTAACAAGGTGTAAATTAAATAAGACTATGTTGCATATGCTAGCAAACCAAACTCTGCAAGTTTGAAAATAATGGTTAAAATGGAATACTTACAGAAACGTTTTTTTTCTTATAAATATATGTAAGGTAGACGTTTTTACCAAAGTGGATTCAAATGTGTCTATGTGAATGAATATGCATTTTATTATTATTAGATATTATCTGTCTATATATACAAGAGTGAGCAGAGTCATGAGATTTATTAATTCTGTAGTGGATATCGTTGATAAAATAATTAATCTCATGATAGCATGAATTTGTAACAACAAATAATGTTACAATAAAGAATGTATTTATTTATTTATAAAATATATTACAAGGATGGATAAATTCAGATTTCTCTCGTTTTCATGTATGTCCTGTATCCACAAAACATTGCATTGTTGGGGACAGGGGGAGGGGCCTGGCCACTGAACGAGCAGAACGCAGGCTGAGGGAACTCCTCAGATTATTGTGTGATATACGCTCCTAAACCGAGAAATCCCAAACATAAGCAGTTGAAATTGCCTCTCAATATGTGAAGACAGCATTGACAACCCCATGGACCGACTTTTCTAGCTCTGGTTTATGGGGCCAAAAGCTCACTGCGGCCTGCTATCTGCTCTGGGGCAAGAGACATAGCCAGTCTCCTGCCTACAACCACGGTCTGGGCCACGTTTCTCCGCCCCCCCCTTTCCCCGGGCCGGCAGAGGTTATCCCGGTACCCACTGGGGCTGCATCTAGCTCCTACAAAGTAAACTTGCGAGACCTGCTACACCCCTGATCTGAGGCGTGGCTACGCACGATGGTCAAATCACATGGTCTAACTCTGGCAGTCGACGCACTCACCATTAAAATCCATGGTTACACTGGAGGCTATCTTCGATCTCTTCTGGGTGAAACTGGAGGCACCAACCACTCGGTCAACATAGGAGGTCCGGAAGCTACCCAGAGGGGAGAGAAGAGACCCCAGCTGGGCAAGGTGGTCTCCACCATCGCAGCAACCAAATGCAAATGGTGGCCTGGGCAGAGAACCACTGCGGCTCCAGCACAACATCTCCGCGGGCGGAGGTCCATCAAACAAAGCCATTGAAGACTGCATCCACAACGCAGCTGGAAGGCCTTATACAGCTCCCCGCACTGGAAGAAATGAAAGGCTCTGAAGCACAAGTCGTGTACTGAATGACTGCACAACCTGTGATTAATACCTCCAATTTGTATTCTTTTTATTTTTCTGTTTAATGCAAGTGGCCCTCAAATATCTTTCAACTGGCATAGCCAGATTAGCCCATGCAGGATGATTCCCCTTGAAAGCATATGACCCAGGCCACACCAACCTATTTAGCAAATATCTATAATGAACTTGTAGATATATCTTAACTCAGGATGGGCATGCTTGTCTACCAGTATTTTATAATCTGTTCATTAAACATGTTCAGGTACTGAGTATAACACCCAGCGGCTACTAAGCTACAGAACTAACTATAGTTTAGCTCTAAAAAAATACAATTTGTATCTTGTAACACCTTTTTTATTGGACTAACAACATTTTTAATGACAAGCTTTCAGGAGAACCTCTTTTTCTCAAGTCTAAAGCATTTCTGAGCAAGACAACACATATAATTCAAAGTTGACTTGTGATACAGGGGTTCAAGCGACATGAGTGCTGATAAGACACAGGTTTGATAGAAAATAGACACCATTCTCACAGAGGGTAGTAAATATCTTGTGTGAAGATCACAGAGTGAAGGAGGAGAGAGAGAAAAAAACTCTGTGATCTTCACACAAGATATTTATGACCCAGTGTGTATCTTAGTGGGTCACAGGTGTCTACAGTACCTATTGGTGGTTTATTGTATAATTTTTGCACATTTAAGATTTACTTATTGCTGAATAGAGCTAGGTTCGATTCTGTGCTGGAGGCCCCATGTTAGATACTCTGACTGGGGACTTTTGTGCCATTTGTTCTAGGAAACTGGCATATACATTGTCACCAAATAGAATTTGGGGTGTCAGTAGAGGGGGTCAAAGGGGGAAGAAAGGAGAGGGAGTAAGAGTGTGAAGCAGGTAAGTCATTCTGGTCTCTCATAGTGATTGTAAGCAGGGTACCATAGAGTTGAGACACCCTTTTCCCTCTTGATTCTAGCGGCTGTATCATAATGTTTTATTGTAGGAAGCCTAAGGTCATTCACTTTGGGTGCCTGCCCTGTCTGGCAAGATGAATATGGATAAGTTGGCAGGTTCATATATCGTTGTAGGGATTATATTGGTCACTCGACCGTAGAGTGGGAATTCTCAGGGATGTGTTAGTTGTCTTGGTGTTCTAGTGTGTCTATATGGGCATCCCATTTTCCTTTGGCATTCCAGAAGATTGTGTGTTCTATGCTGTCTTCTGGCTCATAGTTGCTAGAGATTTGATGCAATCCGGGGCTGCTACAAGTGTGTGAAATATAAAAATTGTTTTCCAGTCACAAAAACTTTCGAGGTTTAAAAGCAATAGGCTCAGGCCTGGTTTGAGTGTAATTTCATTTTGTAGTACATGTGAGAGAATGCCCTCTACCATTGACCAGTATAGTTGAATGTGGTTACAGGATCACCATATGTGTTACATTGTGCCTTTGCCAGCTCTACATCTCCAGCATGTGTCATTCGTGCCCGGGAAGATTTTGGCCAGTGTAACTGGCACCATATACCAACTATGGAATAGTTCTCTCAGTAATTCTAAGTGTAAGGTGCAGAATGTTCTCCTTTTGTGTGCAATGAATGCTTACGACCATTGCAATATATCAAATTATTGTTTTAAGTCTGTCTGCCATGTTAGGCCAAATGTATCCAGTGTTTTCTTGTCTCCTGTGTTAAGTAGGTTGTAACACATAGAAAGTATTTTCTTTGAAAGGGTTGGTGCTAGACATGCTGACTCAAACACCAATCTCGGTGTTGGTTCATTAGAGTTAGTTTTCTGGTAGGTCAGCATAAATTTTAATTGGAGGTATGAGAATATGGACCCATTTAGCTACGCCTGGTGATCAATCATTGAATTGGCTATATGTAGACTGAGTATTGGTGCAGCCTGTGGCCAAAGTTGAGTGGTGTATAGCACAGCATGGGCTGCGTCCCAAGTTAACAGAAGCACCGTTGTAGCGGGGAGTATGTTCGGCAACTCAAGGCATGCTTGTTTAGGCACCCATAATAGGCACTTTAAGTCCATGTCTTTGGCCCAGTAATTTTATAGAGTGATCCACTGTGGGGGGGGGGGGGGGGGGGGTGCCGCCCATGATTTCAAATACATGGTTAAAGTTCTCTCCGGACTGGTGTTTTGAGTAGCCAAAATGATTCACCAGAGGTTTTTTCAAAAAAAGGATATTTTTTTACAAATTAAAAATAATTTACACAATAGTGTTTGTTTAAAATATGGTGGTCCTACGCGTTTCGTTCTCACATGAGAACTTCCTCAGGGACCCATATAAATAAAACCAATAACAATTTAATACAAAAAAGTACAGCCTAAATAACCCTTCCCATTGTTCTCTTTATATAGGGCTAAACCCTAAAATGTCATTGGTGGAGTAGTGGGCATCCTTTCTTTAAAAAACTTCCAGATTCGTTGGTGTGATGTTAGTTACAGCCGTCTTCACGTTCTGCTGATTTCACTTCCCACAGTTTTTTTTCTGACATCCGTCGGAACCTTTGTGACACACTTCCGTGCGTTCCACATCTGGACGTCCGCCAAAATGGCCATGCATTCGACATTGTTACAAACGAATGTGTATCCGGGCGCGAGCTCCCCTTGGTACTCTTTGGAGGGAAAATCTTAATTGTCTAAAAATAAACTTGCATTAGTGTTCGATCTTTGTGTTACGTGGTATATAAAATTAGTGTGCCAAAAACAAAAGTAATATCACCTTGAAAAACAAATTTGATCTTAA
Source organism: Pelobates fuscus (assembly GCF_036172605.1). NCBI lineage: Eukaryota > Metazoa > Chordata > Amphibia > Anura > Pelobatidae > Pelobates > Pelobates fuscus. The sequence continues at coordinate 410,133,477 of NC_086319.1, read as the reverse complement.
ATCCACCGGCATTTGCCTTCGGCTCTAATTGAATAATATTTGATGTGAATATATGTGTTCACATTTTGAATTCTAAACTAATTAAAGACATAGTTGTCTATTTATTAGTATTTTATATGACAATCATAGTGTGAACAATGTCTAGGATGAGGAAGAAATATAGCTTTCCTTAACAATCACGGCAGTATTTACTTATGGGTTAGCCCCTCCCCTCACAGCAGAAAGGGCAGGAAATAGAACTCTAAAACTGGTATAAACAGATCCTCCCCCTTGCCATCAGGCAGTTTTTTTTCCTGTCCTTCACAGCAGTTTGGAAGGAGTCTGCTTATGCAGGCCTAGAATTTTAATTTTATGCTCACCAGGCAATATTTTTTTAGGCCCTACCGGGGTTCAGCCTCTAAGCCCTGAAGACCCAGCAAACACACTAAGATGAAAGTGGCTAGTCTGGGTACCCCCTTTAGTGACCGGGGGTCGGACCCAACCTCTCTGTTGAGGGATGAAAATGGTCCACTGCATGCCAGGGTTCAGCCTCTTATCCCTGAAGAACCAGCAAACAGCACATCTGTAAGAAGTGCCAGCCTGGGTACCTCCTTCAGCAACCAGGGGTCTGACCTATCTCTCTCCCTGAGGTGATAATAGTGGTCCACTGCATGCATCAGCTAGGTCTAAGCCTTTATCTCTGAAGACCCAGTAAACAGCACTTCCATAAGATGACTACCTGGGTATGTCTCTTCTATGTATTTCACCTTGTCTGGGGTTTGGTTTAAACCTTCTCCCACTCGTGATGATGAACGGCATATGGGGTACAGATGGAAGCCTATAGTTTAAACAGTTTAGGATGTCAGTTGTTCAAATTCCCATTTTGCCGCTGAAACCCAGGCCTGCAGCTGTTCAGGTAAGTGCATTATTAATTTAGATTAAAACTAGTATAGGCACCTGGGTCTCTGTTCTTTTTTTTTTTTTCAATATATAAATTTTTATTGATTTTGTAATGAGAACAGTGTACATACATAATACATCACACATAATCTGTACGTACAGGATATAATAAGATACATGTTTGGTGGTATTCAACATAGTAAGGATTCCTCCCATATTTCCATGCATTTGTACATATACATATAATGTAGTATTGAAGAATAGTATTAGTTTTTACGTTCATGTAAGTACATACAGGGGTACACGTATACTCGATGTATACTTTGACATCAGGTTGAGAAACATTATTCGAATAACAAAAAAGAGAAAAAAATACATAAATTGCTTTAACTGTACAGGGCACTGGGGAGTGACACGTCATGGTATGCCATCATGTATAGTAAGTGTAACGGATCACCTGGCACCCCGACTGGGTACCTCCGTTGATGGATGCTCCTAGCGCTTCTTGAGGATTCCAAGCACTCTAGCCGACAACACAACCACCGCAGGACGAACCTCTCTTCCTTCCAGAGCGAAGCAGGAACGAGCTCTTAAAAGAGCTTAGGAGTGATTATAGCAAGGGAATATGCAGAGCATAGCAATCCCTTGTAGCAGATTTCCCCCAATAAGAGACAGGACTCCAAATTGAGGGTGAAGTAGAACTGACAAAATCTTTATTTTACTTGGGACTAGCCCATTTGGTCATTACATTAACATTGCTGTGAAAACTCAATAAAATTACAAACAGTCAAATCATAGCAGGCAACATTCAGTGACTTATTATAACATAATTACATATTTATAAATAGGTGGGGAAGACCATAATTAACACAAATGTCTCTCCTGCATGCAGAATTAGCGATATGCAAATCTACCCGAATATGCAAATTACCAGTCTTGCTATTCAGGTAGTGCATATTACTGTTGCTACCAACAGAGGGCACTACACAAGCTCCATAGCCAAATCCACCTAAGGGGTAGCAATCCTCAGCAGTACAGGAGAGCAGGCAATACATCTCAGGGGCCATAGTCACATGGCAGGAGGCTGGCAATCAGTCTTCTCCAATGCCCAGTGGCAAGGCTGGTACCGCCACATTTCTCCCCTTTTCCAAACAGACTAACAGGGTATCTGACCTCCTGCCGGTCAGTGCCCTGGTTAGTCCAGCAACCCACCCACGAAGCACAAACAGTAATACAGCCTACCCACAATACATGGATACTACACCTGGGTAAAAGATTAGCTCGTCCATGTCCAGGTGCCTCAACAAAGCTGTGTGGGGTACTGATAGGCTGCCTTGGTGGGTTGCTGAGTGCCAGCGCTACCACGGGAGTAGCCTGGTTGGAGCCATGCTGAAAAGAAGAGTTGGTAGGCTCCTCTCTCGGGATCTGGGGCTGCTGCTGGAGGGGGAGACCGACTGTCTCCCCTTTGGTTACATAGTCCTGCTGCTGGAGGGGGAGACCGACTGTCTCCCCTTTGGCTAAACAGCCCTGCTGCTGGTGGACAGGACCGACTGTCCCTACCCCTAGTGGTGCATGTGCAGAGACCACGGTCCCATCTGCACTGTTGTGGAGCTTACTGTCTCCCCTTGGTGGGTTAAGCTGCTGCTGGGGAGAGGGGGTAACAAGCTCCTCTCCCATACACACTTTCAGCTGCTGGGGAGAGGGGGTAACAAGCTCCTCTCCCATACATACTTTCAGCCGCTGGGGAGAGAGACTAACTGTCTCCTCTCCTAATGACACACACTGCTGCTGGGGAGGAAGGACGACACCTTCAGCTCCCTGTAACACACACTGCCGCTGGGGAGGAAGGACTGCACCTTCGGCTCCCTGAGACTCACTGGACTGCTGGGGAGAGGGACCAACTGTCTCCTCTCCTAAGGACACACACTGCCGCTTGGGAGGAAGGACTGCACCTTCGGCTCCCTGAGACTCATTGGACTGCTGGGAAGAGGGACCAACTGTCTCCTCTCCTAAGGACACACACTGCCGCTGGGGAGGAAGGACGGCACCTTCAGCTCCCTGGGATACATACTGCCGCTGGGGATCTGGGCCGACTGCCCAGCATCCCTGTAGGGCCGGTAGAGAGACCTCGGTCCCATCTCCACCTGCCAGCTGGGTGTCTTCCCAGGACAAGTCAATAAGATCTTCCATCTCTGGTGCTGGTTGGGACATATGTGGTACAGTACCAAGGTCCCCTGATAACAGGCTTGGTTGCTGGGGAGGAAGAACTAAACTCAATGCTTCCGGTGGCATACAGTCAATAAGCCCCATCATGTCAGAGACAGGCGGCGTTATACATTGGAATAGGCAAACATAATCCTGTTCTAGTTCCCACTCCCGGTTGGCAAGAAAAGATAGATCTGGCTGAATGGCATCGATCTCCGTAAGGTCCCAGTTGTCTGCCCGCTCAGCTCGGATGGACCAGAAGCGAGCAATGTCGGTGTCTCCGAACCAGAGACTAGTTTCAATAGTATCCCACAACAAACCAGGGCCATCGTAGTCTTCCCCCTCAATACACTTGTACTCGATCAGCCATGGGTAGAGGTGGTAAGCATGCCACCGCAGGGCCCGATAGGAATCATCCAGCCACACCTCAGTCTCAACTAACGTCTCCAGTTCGCTTACCCATTCCTCTGAGGGCTGGTTTCCCAATAATGGCATCCGCAGCTCTAGTTGTTCTGCTTGGCGCTGGTTAGTGGTCAGGATTTCCTCGTACCGGAAGGGTCGAATTTCGTCGATGTCCTCCTTCCAGAGATCGGTACGAAGCGCCACCCTCCACTCTGTCTCTTTTTCCTCTGGGATAGGATACTCCATACTGCGCATCACATCCTGTAGTCGCTGCTGGAGCCTGGCATCAAAGGGAGATACTGCACGGCCTTCCATCTCTGAAGTAGTGCTGGTTTTCCCAAGGCTAGGAAGCCATCCCACCGCTGCCACCAATGTAAAGGATCACCTGGCACCCCGACTGGGTACCTCCGTTGATGGATGCTCCTAGCGCTTCTTGAGGATTCCAAGCACTCTAGCCGACAACACAACCACCGCAGGACGAACCTCTCTTCCTTCCAGAGCGAAGCAGGAACGAGCTCTTAAAAGAGCTTAGGAGTGATTATAGCAAGGGAATATGCAGAGCATAGCAATCCCTTGTAGCAGATTCCCCCAATAAGAGACAGGACTCCAAATTGAGGGTGAAGTAGAACTGACAAAATCTTTATTTTACTTGGGACTAGCCCATTTGGTCATTACATTAACATTGCTGTGAAAACTCAATAAAATTACAAACAGTCAAATCATAGCAGGCAACATTCAGTGACTTATTATAACATAATTACATATTTATAAATAGGTGGGGAAGACCATAATTAACACAAATGTCTCTCCTGCATGCAGAATTAGCGATATGCAAATCTACCTGAATATGCAAATTACCAGTCTTGCTATTCAGGTAGTGCATATTACTGTTGCTACCAACAGAGGGCACTACACAAGCTCCATAGCCAAATCCACCTAAGGGGTAGCAATCCTCAGCAGTACAGGAGAGCAGGCAATACATCTCAGGGGCCATAGTCACATGGCAGGAGGCTGGCAATCAGTCTTCTCCAATGCCCAGTGGCAAGGCTGGTACCGCCACAGTAAGGTATAAGACAGAGACTTTTATGAGCAATGATTCATGTACCTCAAGTGATAAAAATTGTTACATTGTTGCTCACGTTAACATAGCTGTTACTGCATATGGCATGAGTATTCTCACCATACGTGAGATTCGTTATGCGTTTGGCATAGTGGGAAGACAGGTAAATGGAGTGGAGTTTAGGGATGTATTTACCCTAGATTGTCGTGTGCACCAATTTGCCTATACTCCATGTTATGGTTACCCTTAGTCTTGCTGAGAGTTGGACTGCTTAGTAGTCTGGATTCCTATTGCTGAAGAGGAGAGGAGCTGCTTTCCATAGTATTCCATAAGAGTCCTGTAAATGTAGAATAATCCCACTAGCTATAGCACAGCTAGGATACCCTTTTGCCCACAAAACGAGTCAAGGCTGCAATTTGAGGGTCAAACAAGAACTGAGGACTGGGGTGCCCAGCCTGCTTTTTATTGTGGTTACATACAAAAGGGACACTCCCAAGGGGAGGCATAAAATAACCAATCACATATTGGGTGCAACCCACATGTCCCCTCCCCTCAGATAAACAGTTAAGACAATTATGTTACACCCATTTTCACCCACATTCTGGATGTACCCCAAAACCAGGGGGTACACCTGTAAATCCTGCACCGCTGGATAGGCCTCTATCAGGGGAGCAACATATCCAAAAACTGTCCCGTTCGAATGAACGGTTCGGGAGTTATGGGTTTCCAAAGATTGGACCGACCGCACAGACTTTCTAGCCGAAAATAGTTCCATACGTTTAGGCCTTGCGGTCGGTCTCTGTTCGTGCGGTAAAACTCCACGAACCCCTTGCCATCCATAGTTATCCCTGGGGTCGCTGTATTCCCCATGCGACAGGTAATTGTCCTACCGAACGGTGGACCGTTCGGTAGGTCCAGCATGAAGTTATGCTATCCTGGAGGTCTCAGCGGTGTTCGCCTGTTTGCGTCTCCGTTTTTAGTTCCAGATGGTTGTGGGCAAACACCGCTGGACGTACGTAAGATGGCCGCGAACATGTGCAAAGTCCCGAAATGGCGGCCATCTTATACGTTTACACAAAGGATTCGTGCTGAACCATACGAACGGCTGTAAATAAGTTACAAGGGTGCAAATAGCACCAAAAGGCACATAGTAAAATACGGCTTTCGTAACACTCCACAACAATGATACGTGAGGGCATACCCTATGCCAGGGCAGCGTGGAGGGTATTGAGAGTTACTCGTTAAGTTACCTAAAGCGTTAAGTGAAGCCATGTCTGTCATCTCGATCCAATGCCCTGTGGTGGGTTGCTTTCACCACCACCGCATGTTATACAAAGGTAACACAATGCGAACCAGTATATACACGTATAAAAACATAAAATATAATAGGAGGGGGGAGAGTAAAGGGTAGGGGTGATGATTGTCGGCTAAACATGTAGGGGGGCTTACAGTCTATATGGGACCTCATATATGCCTGAATTGTAAAGCTGCGCCTTGACCGTTCCTCAACAGTGTGAATATGAATTAGTAACCACTTCAGGAGTTATGGATGCGTAGAGTATGTATTCCCTAACCCATTGCAGAGTATGAGTCCATAATTGAGGACCAGTTGTGCCATCGGGTCATAAAACGATGTGTTACTTCCTGTGGACCATGCAGATTCATGATGGTATGTTGTGTTTACTTTGCGCATAACCTCTTGTAATGAGGGGGTAGTGGTACTTTCCCACTGAGAGGCTATACTTGATTTGCTGCTACCAGTATATTTAGCACCACATCCCTGGATGGTATATCACGTAGGTTTGGAATAAGGTGGAGTAGGTAAATTTCCGGGCGTAGTGGTAGAGTACTCTTACAAAGTGCATGGATAGTTTTCTGGATGAGTTGCAAGAAACCTTTCAGGTTGGGGCAGTGCCAGAATATGTGCTCTATAGATCCCAAACTCGCCTTGCATCGCCAACAATCAGGGGGGAGGTCGGGTATATTTTGTGAATTCTATTTGGCACTAAGTACCATCTCATTACCATCTTAAAGTAAGTTTCCCAGAGTGTGATACAATTCGAAGATTTTTTTGTATACCTGAGAGTTTGTTCCCATTCTTCGGGCGTCGGGGTTATCCCTAACGAAGATTCCCATTTTAACATATACGGTAATTTGATGGGTTCGTGATGGTTCATCAATTCCTGATAACATAAGGATAGAAACTTACAAGAGGGTCGAGGTAATTTTGCACTGTACCATTTTGTGCCGACATCGCTAAGAGATAACGGGTCTATATACCCAATCGATCGGGAAAGCAGGATATGTTTGATGCGTAAGTACAGGAACATATCCCTAGGCAGTAAATTATATTTGTTCTGCAGTATAGGGAATGGGAGCACACCCTCCTTGTGAAATAATTTGTAGACATGAGTTATTCCTAGGGACGCCCATTTGGACGTATTTAGATTGGGAGATAAGGTGGAAAGGGCTGAGATGGGAGCGAGGTATAGCGCTTCTGATCTAGACCACAAGGTCGTGCTCCAAGAGGACCATGATTGTGTTAGGAATAGGGATGCTGGAAGAGTGGAGGGCGTGGATAATGTGAGGGACGCCCAGAGAATGTCTGAGAGGGTTTGCGTGCCTCCACAGGCAGATTCTAGTTCCGCCCAGACCGGTTTGTGTTTTCCCGTCATGAGACCTAGACTTTGTGACATTAGAGTTGCTTTGTAATAAAAGAGGATATTGGGGACATTAAGACCACCTTTTTGAATGGGTGCCATAGAGAGCTGAAAGAAACTCTTGGAGGTTTTTTCCTCCAAATGTGAGCGTTGATGACCCTCTGGAAGCGTTGAATGAGGGAGTTCGGTAATGCAATAGGTAGCGTTCTAAACAGATAGAGTATGTGTGGCAAAATCATCATCTTAATAGTGCTAATTCATCCAAACCAAGACGTGAAGAGTTTGTCCCAAGACTCCATCTGTCTAGAAATTTTGGATAGGACTGCTATGTGATTAACTTTTATGGTTAGGGATCTCGAAGGTGTCAATTTTATCCCCAGATATGAAATTGCTTTGGATTGCCATGCGAAGGGATATGACGTTTCTAATTCCTTTATTAATTTTTTGTTAAGTCTAATGGGGAGGATTTGAGTCTTGCTAATGTTATTCCTATAATAGGAGACACCTCCCTACGTAGTCAATACGCGTAACAGGTGGGGGATGGATTTAGAAGGGTTGGCTAGAAAGAGGATAACATCATCTGCGAAGAGTGCTATCTTTTTTTCTCCAGCCCGAGTGTGTAGACCAGGCAGTTCTGCGTCAAGTTTTATTGTTCTGACTAGAGGCTCTAAGCATAAGATGAAGATCAAGGGTGATAGGGGACACCCTTGTCTCGTGCCATTAGAGATACGGAAGCTCCTAGAAGTGAAGCCCGAGTTGAACACTCTGGCGGAAGGGGTGGAATAGAGGGCTAAGATACCAGTAATAAAGATTTTGGAGAAACCAAAGGCTGATAGAGTGCTTGACATGTAATCCCAATTTAGGCGATCGAAGGCCTTTTCTGCGTCTAGTGCTAGCATGACTCCCGATTTATCGTTTAGGTTGGCCCAATCAATTAGGTCCATGCAATATCTGGTGTTGTCCCCGACTTGTTTGCCGGGAACAAAACCAGCCTGTTCTTCTGAGACCAAATTGGTCAGCAAGGGTCGGAGTCTATTAGCAAGTAATTTAGCGTATAATTTAACGTCAGCATTAAGTAGTGAAATCGGCCTAAGGTTGCCACATAGTGTCGGTGGTTTGTTCGGCTTGGGTAACATGATAATATAGGCTTCTAACATTTCTGGCGGGAATTTACCAGTCTTTCTAATCTTATTAAACAGTTTTGTAAGATGTGGGATTAGTCGCGGAGCTAGTTTGATAAAGTAGTAATTCGAGAGGCCATCAGGCCCAGGTGCTTTATGTTTGGGCAGGGATTCAATTGTAGAGGCCACTTCCTGTTCCGTAAAAGGGGCGTCTAAAAGGCTATTGTGATGTTCCGAAATTTTAGGGAGTGAGATTTGAGAGGTATCGTGATATATCTGAAGGAGTTGGAGTAGTCGTGTTCACATCATTGTGGAGGTTGTAAAGTTCTTCATAGAAGTGGGCTAATTCATCCACAATATTGGTCGGGTTAAATATTTTAACATTATCCTTGGAATAAATATACGGGATTTTAGTTTGGAGATATTTCGTCTTAAGCTGAGCTGCCAGCAGCTTGCCTGCTCTGTTCCCTGAGACGTAGAAGGTCTGTTGGGTTTTGCGTGCCTGGATGGTGTATTGTTGTGTGTGAAGAAGGTGAATTTCGTTTTGTATTTTAGTGATTTGTCGGGAGATTGACTTTGTCGGGGAGCGTTTGTTAGAGTCCTCTAGCGTTTGGAATGTATTCTGGAGTGTGGATTCTTTTGACATATAACTTTTCTTTGTTAGTGAGCCTAGTTTATTGAGATGTCCCCTTACAACCACTTTGTGTGCCAACCATTGGGTTTCTACTGTAGTATCTACTGTTGTGTTGGTCGCAAAATAGTTGTCAAGCTCTGTGGATATATGTTGAATGTTGGAAGGGTTATCGAGGAGAGATTCATTTAAGCGCCATTTGCCTCTTCCTGTAGTGGGGTATGGTACTGTTAGTGTAATCAATATAGGGGCATGATCGGACCAGGTCCGCAGCCCGATAGATTGGTCTTTAAGGTGGGCAAGGGTTTTTTTGTCAACCAGGCAGAGGTCTATACGTGTATACGTCAGATGGACTTGTGAAAAGTAAGTGTAGTCTCGTACATTTGGGAATAAATTCCTCCAAGTGTCATAAAGATCTTGTTCATGAAGAAGCTTGGAAAACAATTTACTGTTGTGGATGGAAATTTTGCTGGGATGTTTATCTAGAGATGGCGAGAGAGTGCAGTTACAGTCGCCACATATAATTACATGTCCTCGTTTGATAGAGTTTATTTTTTTTATTGATTTATTGAGAAATGAGAATTGAGCCTCATTAGGTGCGTAGAGCGACACTATTGTCACCTGAATGCCATTTAGGTCGCCTACTAGAATTAGTAGCCGGCCGGCCGGGTCGACATATTGCGTCCGGACTGTGAAGACCCAGTCTTTGTGAAAGAAAATTGCTACCCCTTTTGATTTGTTTGGGGAATATGCATGATATGCTACTGGATATTTTGGAGATCGGATCTGAGGAGGGTTGCGTGTAGCAAAATGCGTCTCTTGGACACAGACAATAGCAGCCTCCGCTTTATGCATGTCTTTTAGTAGTTGCTTACGTTTGTAGGGGCTATTTAGGCCTTTGGCATTGAGGGACAGGATTTGTAATGTGTGAGGTGACATTAGATCAGGTTATTAGATAGCTGCATGATCATTGCGGTATTTGAACTGTCACAGTGGGATTTGATTCCTCTGGTCAAATACTGCCGTTGCCAGACCAGGGCTATGCGTCCCAATGGGTTAGATGAGTGCGTTGTGCCATCACCTGTGAGGTGGAAAGTTACCGGCCATATGGGGCACTTAAGTGAAAAGAGGGCTATGAGGTCCATACGAATAGTAAGGGGGAAGATGAAAATGGGAGGGAGACAAATAACTGTGGAATAAAAATAATAACAATAACAGTAACAGAAGTATGTACAAAAGGAACCCTTTTTGGGGTACACAAAAACTGTCGTCTTAGGGGTATGAGAAAGCATAACCCTAGATGACTTGGGGAGGGTCTATGGGGCTCCTCCCGACCATTGAAACATAAAAATCGTTGTACAATCATATTCATAGAGGGCAATCTACTACACTCTATACAATTATCTAAGAGTATTTGGGTGGATTAATACGTTTAACTATAGTGGTTACTACTGGGAAAACTTGCAGTTGCCTGGTATAATGATGCGAGTTCCGTGGGAGTGCACTATATAGTACAACAGCTGAGATTCGCTGCCAGAAGCGGGAGTCACTGTAGTGGGGGTACACGCCACTACAGCCTACGCTTAAGTCTCACTAGTTAAGACAGCGTAGAGGCTGGAGATTGAGCGTCAGGTTTCGAAATTATACCTTTAAATGTAATATCGGTAGATACTAACGTATGACATAATTATGCGGATTCATACGGTCTCCGTGAGGGATCTGAAGAAAGGTAGTAAATATACTGACATGCACCATAAGTTATACGGCCTCTTGCCAGTACAATCGTAGTGTGGAAGATCTCCCGTATGAATACAGCATGATACAATGTGTGAGGTGGGTAGTCTTCGGGACGGATCATAACACATAACAGGCACGCCATATGGCCAAGGATGAAGACTAACGTTAGAATTAACAGCAGTGTGCAAGTGGTACAGCATTGCATGCGAATGAGCACTAAAGTGGAGTATAGAATGGTTTGTATCGGTGGGGGTGAGAAAGCACAACCGGGTGGCAACGGTAAACAGCCGCTACCTCCCAAATTCTGCTGAACGCGCCAGACCCACTATACACGGGAAACCTCTGGTTATAATTCCATTGCGATTTATGTGGCAACATATTCCAATTGCATGTCTTGCCTGTTATATGAAAATTTTCTTTACTTATGTGAAAATGTCGTGGCACATGACACATATCCTGCTATAATCCTGGCATCAAGGGTTTAATTTACTACCGTCAGTTTCATCGTGGCATGAGTATGAAATTAAACATCCTAACGATGAGACCGGCAAGGGAGGGTATCGCCGTACACTTTCATATAATGTGAGATATATTAACGAGTAAACCCTGCCAGTTGGGATGGGGGAGAATGCAAACAATTTTCAATTATGCATCAATTATAAGCAAAAAGCAGTTATGGCAGCGGTATGTCACGGCAATATAACTGAAATGTAGACCAAGGGTGTAACATTATAAGCAACCAATACTGGACAGCTTAGGGATGAAGGGCCAAAGCCCATTACGATCTGGATTTTGTACAATACTTATCAAATTGTCCGATGGATAGGTAAGTACAGCCCGAAGGAGATCAAGGATTGCCAGTTGGTGAGTTCGCCATTTGCCAGCCCGCTTGCAGCCGTCTCGGGGATGCATTATTCGATGCTTTATCTTGGTTAGGTGCTTCTGACCATAGGCCCCAGTTGGTAATCAGTTTCATTCCTTCAGTCGGATCCACGACGATATGGTTTTGGCCCTGGCGCCAAATGATCAACTTGGTGGGATATCCCCATTTGTACGCCACATTGTTGTTCCGCAGGGTTTTAGTAATCGAAATAAATCCTCTCCTTTTCTCCATCATGGCGGCTGATAAGTCTGCAAAGAGTGCGACATTTTGATGAGGTTCTGGAATTGATTAGGCTTTCCTTGCCGCTGCCATCAAGGTTTCTTTGTGCGCAAAATAGTGGAATCTAACGATAACATCCTTAGGGACATCAGCCGACAGGGGAGCAGGCCGCGGAAGCCTATGCATGCGGTCGTAGGCCCAAGCGGAGTCAGGTAGGCCTGGAACCAGAGCCTTGAAAATAGATAAGATATGGGCCGGTAATGTTTCTCGTGTAACATCATCTGGAATGCCTCTAAAACGAACATTTTGTCTTCGGGACCTATCCTCCATTTCGGCAATTTTGTCTTTCAGAATTATGTTGTCCTCGGATAGTTTCTGGACTTTGTCCACCATTTCATTGTGCACCACACATAGTTCGTCGGTCTTATTCTCCAGGTGGTTAGTCCTGTCGCCAATGTTAGATATTTCCTTTCTCAGCTCACCGTCAATCTTATGAAAGTCGGCTTTTATTGTGGCTCTGAGCTCCTGCAGCATTTTGTGGAGGCTGCGCTCAGTAACTGGGGCATCAGTGTATATTGTAGAACCAGATTCTTGGTCTGATTGTCCGTCGGAGAAATTAGACATTTCGCCGCCATCTTGGATTTCTTTTCGGCGATTTTTTCGTTTTTGGCATGTCAGACAGCTTCAGTTGCTTGGGCGGAGGCATTTTATGCTCTATAACACTGCAGAGACGGAAGGGTAGTCGATATATCTTCGATTAGTCGGTAAATGCTGTATAATTAGTAGCTCGTGGTCGGGTCAACAGCGGAGCTCCTATTCCATGCGACTGCTCTCGCCGGAAGTTCGGCACGCCCCTGGGTCTCTGTTCTTTAAGTCCCTGCCAGCTGCTTACATTAGGCTTCTTTCTAACAAATAGGTCACATTTAGGAGATTGGTGTGGTGAGCATTTAGGTAAGTTTATACATGAAAGGATGCATTGTGTAAATGAGTGCCAATAATGCATGGAGGCATTGTGCAAAAGAGTGCTAATAATGGACATCATGGCTGTATAAAGTCTGCGGGAATTCCACAGTCCTGATGACAGAGAAATATTCAAGGTAAGAGAACTTTGCTGGATAACTGATTGAAGTACACACATGTATATGAATGGTTTTAAAACCTAACTCTAAGTCTGCACAGACACTTGTTTCTATCAAGGCATGTGGCATTGATTGTTATTATCTGTGCATTACAGCAAATAAGCAGGCTTTTTCAGAGAGTGGAAGAAAATATACCGCATATGAGACCACTGGGCCTCAGTGTCTGTACATGAACTGGTTGTGGTACAGCATTAGTATGTTTACACTATATGCTCTATGTATGAATTGGTCTAAAGACTCAGTCTGAGTTTGTGTCCAGTAAATGCTCTATGTATGTGGTACTATAAGGACACAGCCTCAGTATAACTATCAACTATATGCTCTGTTGGCTACTATGAGGACACAGCCAAAGTATCCACTATATGGTCTATGTATGAGTTGGTCTGAAGACTCAGCTTCAGTGTGTGTTCTCTATATGCTCTATGTGTAAGTTGGTGTGAAGACATTGCTTCAGTACATGTGTCCACTATATGCTTGATGTATTAGTGAAAACACAACAATATATGTGAATGATATAAGACACATCCTTTATATATGAGTCCACTCTAATACTGGTTGTATGTGTGGGTTGCTGATAATCACAACCTCAGTATATGAGTGGTATAATATGTGCATGAAGTTCTGTGAAAACACAGCCTCAATTAATCTCACTCATAATATAATACTATTAATATATGTGCTGGTGTGCAGGCATAGTGTCACTGTATATAGCAGAAGTAGGCTATGTATGATAAACGGTTTCAACAGACTCAGTATATGTGACTGATATCTCTGTGTATAAGGAGCTGTTAAGAAACACCCACAATATATGTGATTAGTATATTCTGTATGCAAGTTGGTATTATTATATAACCCCAATTTATACACAGCCTTAGTATATTTAAATATATGAAACTGATCTAAGGTCTGTGTTTTGCTCTAAAATGTAATATAGCCAATTCTTCCAAAACAAATGCACTGTTGTACTGGGCAAGTAACTTTTTTTTTTTATTTTTTTTTTTAAATCATCTTTATTTTAAAAAAAATGTAATTTTTACAATCAACCAGAATCTTGGAAGGAAGTTAAAAAACATAGCAAAAACATTTGTTAAGTTTGCTTTTGGTTTACAATATTATCTTTTCACACATGTGTTGCCCTGATATTATAAGTGTATCGGAACACGACACACTAAGACATAAATTGTCTATCCTTGCAAGATATACATACAACTCACAAACACATTCATACAGTCAGACTGAGAGATAGAAACAGCTCGCGTACCTGTCATAAATCATAAACAACAAAGAGAGAGAACCAAAGAACACATCTACAGTGCCAATACAATATGATCAGGGATTATGCGAACATAACAGGCTCATTAATATCAATAGACATTTGAGTCTTAAGTTATTAAGAATTGTCTAAGGAGGTCATATCTTTAAGTATAAGTCGTTGTAATCTCGACCTATATAACATCTTAGGTATGCATTGTTCATAGTCCTCCAACAAAATAGCAATACTTCTGCACAAGATAGAAACAACATCTTGCAGTAACCACAGCCTTCTAGGGCAGGGGTGGGGAACCTTCGTCTCTCCAGATGTTTTGGACTACACCTCCCATGATGCTTTGCCAGCATTATGTGTGTAAGAGCATTATGGGGGATGTAGTCCACAACATCTGGAGAGCCGAAGGTTGCCTATCCCTGTTCTAGGGTATACAAAGTCCAGGACACATTCAGCTCGGTTTTCCTTTTTTATTTGATAGAAAAAAAACATCTGCTTTAAATAATAATAAACAAAACAAAATTCCTTGCTCTTACCTGACATAAATCACTATCTGTAATTGGGTGGCTTTCCCACTTACCAATTTTCCAAAAAATTGAAATAGCTTTGCAATAAACACAATAGTTGTTCTCTATCCTAGCTGGCTTTTTCTCCCTCACCCTGCAGCAGGCTAATCTTTTCTTTTAAAGGCCTTTCTGCTAATTGACCAGCTACAGGTGAGTGCCAATTAGTTAATTCTGAAGCTAAATCAAAATTCTGGTCAGTACACAGCAACCAGTGAGCATTGGCCCACCCTGCTCTCCAAATGCTCTGCCCCAGGGACCCATACCGTGTTTTGTAGAGCATCCGCAATGTATATTGCAAACTTTAACCTCTCTCCCTGGGGCATTTAACAAAAAATTATCTGGCTGCTGTTTAACAAATCAGGCCTGATATATCTTCCATCAAGCACTATTCCACTTTTCCGCTCACACAAGTTATAGGGCTATAAGTACAAGTAGGATATTACGGTTTCAAAACATTGTAACACTGTTATCTGTCATAGATCTCTGAATCACACCCCACATGTACATATTTTTTTAAGAAGACAACCCAGGGTATTCAATATGGGGTATGTCCAGACTTTTTTAGTAGCCACTTAGTCACAAACACTGGACAAAGTTAGCGTTCATATTTGTTTGAACGTGTGAAAAAAGTAAAAAACTAAATTGAACAATAATTTTGGCCAGTGTTTGTGACTAAGTGGCTACTAAAAAGACTGGACATACCCCATTTGCAATACCTTGGGTTGTCTTCTTTTGCAAATGGTGTGCCATCATTGGGGTAATTCTCATTCCTGGGCTACCATATGCTCTCAAAGGCAACGTTACCAACCTGGCAATTTTCAATGTAAAAATATTTGACCCATGTATTTGACCCTGTAACTTTCAAAAACACTATAAAACCTGTACATGGGGGGGTACTGTTATACTCCGGAGACTTTGCTGGACACAAATATTAGTGTTTCAAAACAGGAAAATGTATCACAACAAATATAGCATCAGTAAAATTGCTGTTTGTGTGTGAAAAATGCAAAAAAGTCACTTTCACTGACAATATCATCGCTGTTATATGTTGTACTGTTTTGAATCACTAATATCTGTGTTCAGCGAAGTCTCCTGAGTAAAACAGTACCCCCCCATGTACAGGTTTTAGGGTGTCATAAAAAGTTACAGGGTAAAACACAGTGCTAGCAAATTAAATTATCTGGACTTTCGGCCTGGGTTGGCAGGCAGGTCCCTCAAATTGCAATCAATAAAATTACTTAATTATGTAAAAATATTACATAAATACACATGTAGAATTGAAATATATATGCATATTCATATATTTGAAGTCTACATGTATATTTATATAATAATTTATATAATTTTGTATATGGACATATGTATATTTCGTATTATTTTTATTTATTTATATATACAATTTCATTCTAAGTGTATTTTGATATAAATAAAAAAAAAAAAAAATATATATATATATATATATATATATATATATTAATATCAAAATACAGTTAGAATAAAATTTAATATAGATATATAAACAAATTTAAATTGTTATTATTTTAACTTTTTTAATTTAATTTAATTTACTTATTATTTGTATTTTATAATAATATATACATAAAATATATAGTTATTATATATTTTATATATATATATATATATATATATATATATATATATATATATATACGTGTGTAATTTAATTATAAGTGTATTTTTAAATTAATATATGTATATATTAATATAAAAATACACTTAGTATTTCATTATATATGATATATATGTTTTTTATTAACATTAACTTTTTTATTTATTTTTATTTTACGCTAGCCGGGAGACTGCCTGTCAGCACAGGCAGCCCCCCTGCAGGCAGACACATGGACACCTATTGTGACCATGTTATCGCTCTGTTGATTGATCACATGGCCCCAAGGGTCCTAATCCACCATGGGGAGACTGTCTGGGGAACGACTGTGATCCGTTAAGTACATTACACTGTTGTGACGGTTCAGGACCGTCAGCGGTCAGCAACGCTAAAATGCCGATGATGGTCCCGAACCTTCACCGGTCGTTAAGGGGTTAAAGGAGAACTAGGGCTCTATTTTATTATGCTATATGTATACATAACACAACATTGAATAAAAATTAAATATTCAAACATTCATTCCTCAGTTTTACATTTAATAATTGCTATACACCAAGTGCAAATAAAGAAAACAAACCCAAAAGGCATACTCTAATTAGTCCTGATAATTAAAGTGCCCAATATATCAAGGATTCTCAATTAATTTTTAGAATTTATAAAACAAATACTGTAGGTGGTTAATAACCGTTTTGAACACAAAATTTAAAAATTTGGCATGCTAAGATTTACATTTTTATAGTAGTCACAGAATCCAAATATCAGCTGGCAAAGCCCTGCACCGATCCTGCAACACTGGGCAAGCAGGGAGACCTTAACGGGGTTTTTCAGGTCCTGAATGTCTCCATAAAAGTGAGGGGGGCAGTGACAAGCTGAGGGGGGACACTATGATGTTTACATTTTCCATTGCAGCACAATTTTTCTGCCATGGTATTTAAATTAATTTAAAAGTTATTTTTACTTACTTTGAGCACTCTACTGTCAGTCTAAGGCCCCTAACTTTGGACCTAGCTGACAGTGGATACCCCCAGGTATCAAAAGATACCCAGGGGTCCTCTTTTCCTTGAAGAAGCAGGTTGGGGGCAGTGTTAGAAATAACCCGGCTGACCAATATCGTTCAGCTGCTATTTTAAAGGGCACATTTTCAGCACTATTTCAGCACTGCACATTGCTCATCTGTCAGCCTGAGGCCACATGGCCGCAGCTTAGAGGGGACCCCATATTCCTTGGTACCAACATGTATTTAACTTCCTCTAATACTTTTACTATATACCGGTCTATGCTATAATTGGAGGTTAAAGCCCTGCACTGCATGACGACTTGGACCATTGTGTGGTTCTTAAGTTGTTATATCACCAATTCAATAACACGTATGCAAATTTTAAAACAAGTCATTCTTTTGTATGTAATTTGTAAAAAAAAAATATTATAGTCTTTTTCATTATAGTTGCGTTTGGAGGAAGCAAGACTTTTGCTTACATGAGAAAAATAAAGACTTTTTTATTCTTTCATTGAAAGTAATGTAATAGTGCATGTAATTAAAAAAAAATAATATAGCTTGTGATTAAATATTTATAATACTTAATACCGTTAGTGTTTAAACATTATTTTTTATGACATTTTAGCAAAATTTATTAAGTTAAATATTAATATTTCCTGATTGAAATGAAAGCACTATCACATATATCTAACATATAAATTAAGTGCTGCACACAAGTCCTAAATATGTTGAAACATTGTGGTGGGGATCCACAAACCACCAAAATCAGCTATAATTAGAAATCCATTACAATGTAGGGCACAAACTGAAAGAATTTATTATGGTCAAAATTACAAAAAAAATAATATTTCATTTGTGAGACATTTATCATATAATACATGATTAACAAAACATTGTATTTAATTTTTGTCCTTTTGACCATAACACATTCTTTCTGTTTGTGCCCTATATTGTGATGCCTTTGGATTTCTACTTATCGTCACATATATCTATTTTATATAGTTACATAGTTACATAGTTAGATAGCTGAAAAGAGACTTGCGTCCATCAAGTTCAGCCTTCCTCACACCTGTTTTTTGCTGTTGATCCAAAAGGCAAAAAAAAAACAAAAAACAAAAAAAAAAACCAGTTTGAAGCACAATTTTGCAACAAGCTAGGACAAAAAATCCCTTCTTGACCCCAGAATGGCAGTCAGATTTATCCTTGAATCAAGCAGTTATTACCCTACATTGAAAGATTATATCCTTGAATATTCTGTCTTTGCAAGTATGCATCTAGTAGCTGTTTGAACATCTGTATGGACTCTGCTAAAACCACTTCTTCAGGCAGAGAATTCCACATCCTGATTGTTCTTACAGTAAAAAAACCTTTCCTTTGCCTTAGACAAAATCTTCATTCTTCCAGTCTAAACGCATGGCCTCGTGTCCTATGTAAAGTCCGGTTTGTGAATAGATTTCCACACAATGGTTTGTATTGGCCCCGAATATATTTGTATAATGTTATCATATCCCCTCTCAGGCGACGTTTTTCTAAACTAAATAGGTTTAAATTTGTTAACCTTTCTTCATAGCTGATATGTTCCATTCCTTTTATTAATTTTGTAGCCCGCCTCTGCACTTTTTCTAGTGCCATGATGTCCTTCTTTAGAACAGGTGACCAAAATTGCACAGCATATTCAATATGTGGTCTTACCAGTGATTTATAGAGAGGCAAAATGATATTCTCGTCCCGAGAATGAATGCCCTTTTTCATGCATGACAATACCTTACTGGCCTTGGCCACTGCTGATTGACATTGCACATTGTTGCATAGTTTGTTGTCTATAACAATTCCCAAGTCCTTTTCGTGTGTTGTTATCCCTAATTCACTTCCATTAAGGGTATACGTTGCTTGTGTATTCTTTACGCCGAAGTGCATAACTTTGCATTTTTCAACATTAAATTTCATCTGCCATTTGAGTGCCCAGTCCTCCAGTCTATCTAAATTCTTCTGCAGCAAAGTAATATCTTGCTCACATTGTATTATTTTACAAAGTTTTGTGTCATCTGCAAACACTGAAACATGACTTTCAATGCTGTCTTCAAGATCATTTATAAAAATGTTAAATAGAAGGGGTCCCAGAACAGACGCCTGAGGGACACCACTTGCCACCTCTGTCCAGCTTGAAAATTTACCATTAACGACAAGTCTTTGTATTCTGTTTTTAAACCAATGTTCTACCCAAGAACAAGCATTTTCATCGAGACCGATTTCCTTGAGTTTGAACACTAATCTTTCTGTTTTTGCCCTATATTGTGATGCCTTTGGATTTCTACTTATCGTCACATATATCTTTTTTATATGATGTGCATTTAGAAACAAAATGGCTTTCTTGATGTCTTTGTTCCTTAGGCTATAAATTATTGGATTAAGAAATGGAATCACTATGGTATAAAGAAGAGAACTGACTTTTCTTGTTGACTCTCCTGTTGGAAGGGCGTAGATCCCAATTAGAGCCCCGTAAAATATAGACACCACAGTCAGATGAGAGCTACAAGTGGAGAAAGCTTTCTGTCTACCATTGATGGATTTGATCTTCAGAATGGTGAAAATGATATAAATGTATGATACTATAATAATCATAAATGGGCAAATAATAACCGGGATACAAAGTATTGTAACTTCAGTTTTCACTCTAGAGACATCAGAGCAAGAAAGTTCCAACAGAGGATAAAAATCACAGAAGAAATGGTCAATAATATGAGGTCCACAGAAGTACAGTTTATATATATTAATTGTTTCAATGAGCATTAAAGTAAAACTCAGAGACCAGGACATAATTAATAACTTAAGACAAGATGCATGGTTCATTAGAACGTTATACTGCAGAGGTTTGCAGATGGCCAGGTATCGGTCATAAGCCATGACTGTCAGAAGAAGGCATTCTGAGGTTTCTGAGACTCCAAAGAAGTAAAACTGAATGATACAGGCTGAGAAATACATAGTCCCCCTTTTATTTAATAAAACATGAAGCATGTTAGGGATTATATCTGTAGTCAGTAAAATATCAGATAAGGAAAGTTGTGTAAGGAAGATGTACATCGGAGAATGTAGTCCACTTTTGCATGTTGATAACAAAATAATGAGAAGATTACCAAATATTGTCAAACAATAAATTGTTAGGATTATAAAGAAGAATACAATATTTAAGTTATGGAGGTTTTGGAACCCAA
This sequence comes from Pelobates fuscus, assembly GCF_036172605.1. Lineage (NCBI taxonomy): Eukaryota > Metazoa > Chordata > Amphibia > Anura > Pelobatidae > Pelobates > Pelobates fuscus. The sequence goes on along the minus strand of NC_086319.1, from coordinate 410,112,875 downwards.
GAAGAATAACTGTGGTAATATTAATATGTTGCATTTCACGTAAATTAAAAAGATATATATGTAAATGTGTATCATAGTTTAACAATGTTATAACATATCCAGATGTAGCCTGTAAATTACACAGGAGCATTATTTTGACAATGTGCAAAACACTAACCTCTACAATGGGTTATTTTTATACAATTTTGTGATATCACAATATATAATATTTTAACGTTGTCCCTAAAAATTAATAGCACATAATGTAAACGTGAACAATAACAATAAATATCAACTGGTCAACCATAAATATACCACAGCCTGACTTTACAGCAAATAAATAGGAAATATAAACATATTCACATACAGTTTACCTTTTTTTTTATAGTTTACTTCCCAATGACTAGAAATGCTCGGTTTATGTACTAAAATAAAGAAATGTTACAGAAATAATTGGCTTATAATTCCATAAACATTTTGTTACTCACTACACTTTTTTATTTCCTAATTTTGTGCTGCTTTGATAGATTGTTTATATTATTATTATTAGTAGCAGTAGTAGTAATTATATGGCACAAATATATTCTGCAGCACTTTACCATAATGGCAACAGGATATTTAGAGGTAAAAACTGCCCTATTTTAAACAAGCTTACAATCTATGAGGATATGAGGTAGACAGATAAATGGTGTATCATTAACCCCTTAAGGACACATGGCATGTGTGACATGTCATGATTCCCTTTTATTCCAGAAGTTTGGTCCTTAAGGGGTTAAGCACCTTGCTTAAAACCTAACTGGATTCAAACATGGTTTCCCGGTTCTGAGACAGCTCTAGCCACACCACCCTGCTTTTGACTTGCATCCTTCATAAATACTTCATAAACACTTCCTGTAAAAAATATAAAACAATTCAACTTTCTTTATTACACATTCTGTTTAATTTAGAACGTGTTATCTCCTGCTCTGTTAATAGACTGCTAGACCATTCAGGAGCCTCCTCTGTGTAATAAAGTTACATTTACAGACCCGGGGATAACAACTTATAAAGCTAGTTAACATCTAAAAATGAAACAGGCTGTTGCTGCATCAACAGAAACAAGATTAATGTAACTCCTAAATGGCAGAAATTTGAGCAAGGAGACTTCAGAGGTATGATCTATATGCCCAAACTGCTTCATTAGGCTGAAGTTGTTCTGAATCCTATAATGTCCCTTTAAGAATATGACTGTGCTAGCTTGTTTGTGTTCCTGATTGTACAATATACATTTGTGCCAAACCATTTACTGTTCAAACCTTTATAGTGCAAGAAATATAGGAACAGGAATGATTATATCACCTGAAACATGGAAGCTAAATTCAATGACAACTTAAATACTTTATAGGTATCCCTCAATGTTTACTCTTTTTTTTATATATTTACATGATTAACCCCTTAAGGACTTGACTTTTTTTGCGATGTTGTACATTTGCGACAGGCATATTTTTGACACTTTTGTGGTGTTTGTGTTTAGCTGTAATTTTCCGCTCTCTCATTTACTGTTCCCATACAAATTATATATTGTTTTTTTCAGGACAAAAAGGGCTTTCTTTACATACCATTATTTATATAATCTCATGTAATTTAATTTAAAAAAAATGAAAAAATATGATAAAAAATTGAAAAAAAAACGTGTTTTTTGACTTTTACTTGGAAAATCTTTTACTCATCTACAAAAGCGAATGAAAAAAACTGCTAAATAGATTCAAAATGTTGTCCTGAGTTTAAAAATACCCAGTGTTTACATGATTTTTTGCTTTTTTTTGCAAGTTATAGGGCTATAAGTACAAGTAGGATATGGCGGTTTCAAAACATACATTTTAAAAATGTATCACTCGTGACATTGTAACACTATTATCTGTCATAAATCTCTGGAAAACACTCCACATGTATATATATTTTTTAAAGTAGACAACCCAGGGTATTTATCTAAGTATATTTTGACACTTTCTATGCATCCATTTTACCACCAGTCTATGCCAAACTTCACATAGGTTTTTTTTTTTTTTGTTTTTTTTCACATACATTGCAATTCAGGTATAAACTTACAGATCCTGTTATGTCTTGCTGCCAAAAAACACACTAATATATGTTCAGCAACATCTCCCGAGTACAGTGATACCACCCATGCATAGGCTTGTTGAGTTGTTTGGGGGCTAAAAGGCCCAATTTGGTAGGTGCGCATATCCATTTATCAACTTGGAATTTTGACATGTAGTGAACCTGCGCACATGTCCTATTTGGGACATTTGTAAAGCCGGCCAATGTATTTTACCCCCACCAAACCATATATTTTTGGAAAGTAGACACCCTAGGGTATTTCAAATGGTGGTTTTTTAACACTTTCCATGCACTAATTCTAACACCAGACTTTGTCAAACATTTAGGTAGTCCTTTTTTGTGTGTTTTTCTTCACACACATTGTACTTTAGGCATGAATTAACAGATCGTGTTATGTGTCACTGCCAAACAACACCCCAATATGTGTTCAGCAACATCTCCTGAGTACAGTGATACCACCCATGCATAGGCTTGTCAGATTGTTTGGGGGCTAAAAGGCCCAATCTGGCAGGTGCGCATATCCATTTATCAACTTAGAATTTTGACAAGTAGTCAACCTGCGCACATGTCCTATTTGGGACATTTGTAAAGCCGGCCAATGTATTTTACACCCACCAAACCATATATTTTTGGAAAGTAGACAGCCTAGGGTATTTCAAATGGTGGTTTTTTAACACTTTCCATGCACTAATTCTACCACCAGACTTTGTCAAACATTTAGGTAGTCCTTTTTTGTGTGTTTTTTTTCACACACATTGTACTTTAGGCATGAATTAACAGATCGTGTTATGTGTCACTGCCAAACAACACGCCAATATGTGTTCAGCAACATCTCCCGAGTACAGTGATACCACCCATGCATAGGCTTGTCAGATTGTTTGGGGGCTAAAAGGCCCAATCTGGCAGGTGCGCATATCCATTTTTCAACTTGGAATTTTGACAAGTAGTCAACCTGCGCACATGTCCTATTTGGGTCATTTGTAAAGCCGGCCAATGTATTTTACCCCCACCAAACCATATATTTTTGGAAAGTAGACAGCCTAGGGTATTTCAAATGGTGGTTTTTTAACACTTTCCATGCACTAATTCTACCACCAGACTTTGTCAAACATTTAGGTAGTCCTTTTTTGTGTGTTTTTTTTCACACACATTGTACTTTAGGCATGAATTAACAGATCGTGTTATGTGTCACTGCCAAACAACACGCCAATATGTGTTCAGCAACATCTCCTGAGTACAGTGATACCACCCATGAATAGGTTTGTCAGATTGTTTGGGGGCTAAAAGGCCCAATCTGGCAGGTGCGCATATCCATTTATCAACTTGGAATTTTGACATGTAGTCAACCTGCGCACATGTCCTATTTGGGACATTTGTAAAGCCGGCCAATGTATTTTACCCCCACCAAACCATATATTTTTGGAAAGTAGACAGCCTAGGGTATTTCAAATGGTGGTTTTTTAACACTTTCCATGCACTAATTCTACCACCAGACTTTGTCAAACATTTAGGTAGTCCTTTTTTGTGTGTTTTTTTTCACACACATTGTACTTTAGGCATGAATTAACAGATCGTGTTATGTGTCACTGCCAAACAACACGCCAATATGTGTTCAGCAACATCTCCTGAGTACAGTGATACCACCCATGAATAGGTTTGTCAGATTGTTTGGGGGCTAAAAGGCCCAATCTGGCAGGTGCGCATATCCATTTATCAACTTGGAATTTTGACATGTAGTCAACCTGCGCACATGTCCTATTTGGGACATTTGTAAAGCCGGCCAATGTATTTTACCCCCACCAAACCATATATTTTTGGAAAGTAGACAGCCTAGGGTATTTCAAATGGTGTTTTTTTAACACTTTCCATGCACTAATTCTACCACCAGACTTTGTCAAACATTTAGGTAGTCCTTTTTTGTGTGTTTTTTTTCACACACATTGTACTTTAGGCATGAATTAACAGATCGTGTTATGTGTCACTGCCAAACAACACCCCAATATGTGTTCAGCAACATCTCCTGAGTACAGTGATACCACCCATGCATAGGCTTGTCAGATTGTTTGGGGGCTAAAAGGCCCAATCTGGCAGGTGCGCATATCCATTTATCAACTTAGAATTTTGACAAGTAGTCAACCTGCGCACATGTCCTATTTGGGACATTTGTAAAGCCGGCCAATGTATTTTACCCCCACCAAACCATATATTTTTGGAAAGTAGACAGCCTAGGGTATTTCAAATGGTGGTTTTTTAACACTTTCCATGCACTAATTCTACCACCAGACTTTGTCAAACATTTAGGTAGTCCTTTTTTGTGTGTTTTTTTTCACACACATTGTACTTTAGGCATGAATTAACAGATCGTGTTATGTGTCACTGCCAAACAACACGCCAATATGTGTTCAGCAACATCTCCTGAGTACAGTGATACCACCCATGAATAGGTTTGTCAGATTGTTTGGGGGCTAAAAGGCCCAATCTGGCAGGTGCGCATATCCATTTATCAACTTGGAATTTTGACATGTAGTCAACCTGCGCACATGTCCTATTTGGGACATTTGTAAAGCCGGCCAATGTATTTTACCCCCACCAAACCATATATTTTTGGAAAGTAGACACCCTAGGGTATTTCAAATGGTGTTTTTTTAACACTTTCCATGCACTAATTCGACCACCAGACCTTTTCAAACATTTAGGTAGTCCTTTTTTGTGTGGTTTTTTCACACACATTGTACTTTAGGCATGAATTAACAGATCGTGTTATGTGTCACTGCCAAACAACACGCCAATATGTGTTCAGCAACATCTCCTGAGTACAGTGATACCACCCATGCATAGGCTTGTCAGATTGTTTGGGGGCTAAAAGGCCCAATCTGGCAGGTGCGCATATCCATTTTCCAACTCAGAATTTTGACATGTAGTAAACTGGCGCCCCTGTCCTATTTGGGCCAATTTATTTTACCCCCATCAAACCATATATTTTTGAAAAGTAGACAACTCAGGGTATTTTGAATGGTGGTAGTTTAATACTTTTCATGCAATAATTCTACCACCAGCCTTTGGCAAACTTTTGGGTAGTAATTTTCTTCGTGTTCTTTGACACATACATTGTACTTTAGGCATGAATTAACAGGTCCTGTTATGTATCACTGCCAAACAACACCCCAATATGTGTTCAGCAACATCTCCTGAGTACAGTGATATCACCCATGCATAGGTTTGCTGGGTTGTTTGGGGGCTAAAAGGCCACAATCGAGACTTGTACATATCAGTTTTTCAACTTCATATATAGGTATGCTTGGCCTATCTTCAGTTTGGCATATTTTTGCATCCCCCAGTTAATGTTAACATCATGAAAATTTATATTTTTATAAAGTAGACATTCCAGGGTATTGTATATGAGGTGTTTTCACATCCTTCCCCCAACCATTGTGCTAAACAAATTTCAGAGAACGTGCATGGTGGTAATTTTTGAATTCTGCTTTTTATGCACACGTCATCTGGTTTTGGCCAGCCAGTTATATGTTACTACCATAAAACTTTTTTAACCAAATGTGCAGGTATCAAATGCACCTTTAGCAGCATTCTCTAAACTAACTCCTGCAAAAAGAATCTAAGTGGAGATTTGGGGGAAGGAAACTGACTAACTATAATGTGCTGCTTTCAAAAGAAAAAAAAAACAGTGCAAAGGGGTGTCTGTCGTTTTCCCTTTTTTATAACAGACCCAGCAACATTTCAGGGGATTTGTGTTTTTTTGCAGTTGGCGGTATCTTAAAAATAAAATGTCTGGACTCCTCTGGCACCGTTGTTCAAACTTCTCCAACCATCTCCATAAATTATTGTGGAAATCAGCTTGAACTGAAATTGGAGAAAGGTGTTTCTTTCTGGATTTATTTTTTTAAAGAGTAAAAATGAATTATGTGTCGCTACTTGCATCAGGTAGATAGCCACTTATACCAGGTTTTTGTCTTTCTTAAGATAAGATATGGCTGCGTCAGCTAATCAGCCAAATAAACACCCCCATGTGCATTTTATAAGCCCTGATGCAAACAGGTTTGGTCTGTACTCTGCCTCGGACAGTGACGTCTGACATGCTTTCGTCATGGATGGTGGTTAGTATATTAACATCCTTCCTGTCCTTAAATTTTATTGCAAGCACTTTAGCTTTGTGCAGACCTTTACATTCACTTTTTTTTTTTATTTGGCCTCTATAAAAGGTCTGGGAAAATCCTTGGCATATCTTCTCACAATGCCACAGGCCAGTATCTAGAAACCCTAAAGAGTTTGAAACAAACGGACAATGCTATAAAAGTTGTCCACATAAAGGACCTGGGTCAAAATCGGACGCAGTGTCAGTGGCGTCAGAGTCTGACTAACACAGAGTTACTAACACACAATTTTTTTTTTATACTAAAAACAGACTAAAACTGATAAAACCAAACTAAATGAGACTAAAACTTCCGTTAGCAGCAATCTGTAAGCTAACTCCTGCAAAAAGAATCTAACTGGAGATTTGGGGGAAGGATACTGACTAACAGAAATTTGCCACTTTCAAAATAAAAAAAATTAAAAAATCAGGAACAAGTATTATAAAAATGTATTTTCTGTGTGGTAGACCTTAAAACATGCTCCGATACACAGTCCAGGTTTGGTAGGGCAATCGGGACAGTGAAAAGGGGTGTCTGTCCTTTTCCCTTTTTTATAACAGACCCGGCAACGTTTCTGGGGATTTCTTTTTTTTGGTGTTGGCGGTATCTTAAAAATAAAATGTCTGGGCTCCTCTTGCACCGTTGTTGGTACTTGACCATCTCCATAAATTATTGTGGAAATCAGCTTGAGCTGAAATTGGAGAAAGGTGGTTCTTCCTGGATTCATTTTTTTAAAGAGTAAAAATGAATTATGTGTTGCTACTTGCAACAGGTAAATAGCCACCTTTTTATACCAGGCTTTTGTCTTTCTTAAGATAAGATAAGGCTGCATTAGCTGATCAGCCAAATCAACACCCCCCATGTGCCGGTTATAAGCCCGGATGCAAACCGGTTTTGTCTGCACCCTGCCTCGGACAGTGACGTCTGACATGCCTTCGTTATGTATGGTTGTCAGCATGTGCACATCCTTCCTGTCCTTAAATTTTAGCGCAAAATGTAGTCAACCTGCGCACATGTCCTATTTGGGACATTTGTAAAGCCGGCCAATGTATTTTACCCCCACCAAACCATATATTTTTGGAAAGTAGACACCCTAGGGTATTTCAAATGGTGTTTTTTTAACACTTTCCATGCACTAATTCGACCACCAGACCTTTTCAAACATTTAGGTAGTCCTTTTTTGTGTGGTTTTTTTCACACACATTGTACTTTAGGCATGAATTAACAGATCGTGTTATGTGTCACTGCCAAACAACACGCCAATATGTGTTCAGCAACATCTCCTGAGTACAGTGATACCACCCATGCATAGGCTTGTCAGATTGTTTGGGGGCTAAAAGGCCCAATCTGGCAGGTGCGCATATCCATTTTCCAACTCAGAATTTTGACATGTAGTAAACTGGCGCCCCTGTCCTATTTGGGCCAATTTATTTTACCCCCATCAAACCATATATTTTTGAAAAGTAGACAACTCAGGGTATTTTGAATGGTGGTAGTTTAATACTTTTCATGCAATAATTCTACCACCAGCCTTTGGCAAACTTTTGGGTAGTAATTTTCTTCGTGTTCTTTGACACATACATTGTACTTTAGGCATGAATTAACAGGTCCTGTTATGTATCACTGCCAAACAACACCCCAATATGTGTTCAGCAACATCTCCTGAGTACAGTGATATCACCCATGCATAGGTTTGCTGGGTTGTTTGGGGGCTAAAAGGCCACAATCGAGACTTGTACATATCAGTTTTTCAACTTCATATATAGGTATGCTTGGCCTATCTTCAGTTTGGCATATTTTTGCATCCCCCAGTTAATGTTAACATCATGAAAATTTATATTTTTATAAAGTAGACATTCCAGGGTATTGTATATGAGGTGTTTTCACATCCTTCCCCCAACCATTGTGCTAAACAAATTTCAGAGAACGTGCATGGTGGTAATTTTTGAATTCTGCTTTTTATGCACACGTCATCTGGTTTTGGCCAGCCAGTTATATGTTACTACCATAAAACTTTTTTAACCAAATGTGCAGGTATCAAATGCACCTTTAGCAGCATTCTCTAAACTAACTCCTGCAAAAAGAATCTAAGTGGAGATTTGGGGGAAGGAAACTGACTAACTATAATGTGCTGCTTTCAAAAGAAAAAAAAAACAGTGCAAAGGGGTGTCTGTCGTTTTCCCTTTTTTATAACAGACCCAGCAACATTTCAGGGGATTTGTGTTTTTTTGCAGTTGGCGGTATCTTAAAAATAAAATGTCTGGACTCCTCTGGCACCGTTGTTCAAACTTCTCCAACCATCTCCATAAATTATTGTGGAAATCAGCTTGAACTGAAATTGGAGAAAGGTGTTTCTTTCTGGATTTATTTTTTTAAAGAGTAAAAATGAATTATGTGTCGCTACTTGCATCAGGTAGATAGCCACTTATACCAGGTTTTTGTCTTTCTTAAGATAAGATATGGCTGCGTCAGCTAATCAGCCAAATAAACACCCCCATGTGCATTTTATAAGCCCTGATGCAAACAGGTTTGGTCTGTACTCTGCCTCGGACAGTGACGTCTGACATGCTTTCGTCATGGATGGTGGTTAGTATATTAACATCCTTCCTGTCCTTAAATTTTATTGCAAGCACTTTAGCTTTGTGCAGACCTTTACATTCACTTTTTTTTTTTATTTGGCCTCTATAAAAGGTCTGGGAAAATCCTTGGCATATCTTCTCACAATGCCACAGGCCAGTATCTAGAAACCCTAAAGAGTTTGAAACAAACGGACAATGCTATAAAAGTTGTCCACATAAAGGACCTGGGTCAAAATCGGACGCAGTGTCAGTGGCGTCAGAGTCTGACTAACACAGAGTTACTAACACACAATTTTTTTTTTATACTAAAAACAGACTAAAACTGATAAAACCAAACTAAATGAGACTAAAACTTCCGTTAGCAGCAATCTGTAAGCTAACTCCTGCAAAAAGAATCTAACTGGAGATTTGGGGGAAGGATACTGACTAACAGAAATTTGCCACTTTCAAAATAAAAAAAATTAAAAAATCAGGAACAAGTATTATAAAAATGTATTTTCTGTGTGGTAGACCTTAAAACATGCTCCGATACACAGTCCAGGTTTGGTAGGGCAATCGGGACAGTGAAAAGGGGTGTCTGTCCTTTTCCCTTTTTTATAACAGACCCGGCAACGTTTCTGGGGATTTCTTTTTTTTGGTGTTGGCGGTATCTTAAAAATAAAATGTCTGGGCTCCTCTTGCACCGTTGTTGGTACTTGACCATCTCCATAAATTATTGTGGAAATCAGCTTGAGCTGAAATTGGAGAAAGGTGGTTCTTCCTGGATTCATTTTTTTAAAGAGTAAAAATGAATTATGTGTTGCTACTTGCAACAGGTAAATAGCCACCTTTTTATACCAGGCTTTTGTCTTTCTTAAGATAAGATAAGGCTGCATTAGCTGATCAGCCAAATCAACACCCCCCATGTGCCGGTTATAAGCCCGGATGCAAACCGGTTTTGTCTGCACCCTGCCTCGGACAGTGACGTCTGACATGCCTTCGTTATGTATGGTTGTCAGCATGTGCACATCCTTCCTGTCCTTAAATTTTAGCGCAAGCAGTTCAGCTTTGCGCAGGAATTTGCATTCACCTTTTTTTAATTTGGCCTCTATGAGCGGTCTGGGGAAATCCCTGGCATTTCTTCTTACAGTGCCGCAGGCCAGTGTCTGCAAACTATAAAGAATTTTAAACAAGTGGACACTGCTGTAAAAGTTGTCCACATAAAGGTGGTAACCCTTATTGAACAAGGGGAACAGTAGGTCCCAAACCAGTTTCCCACTTGTCCCCAGAGAGTCAGGACAGCCAGGAGGGTTCAGTTGAGCATCTTTCCCCTCATATATACGAAAGGCAAATGTGTAGCCACTTTCGCTCTCGCACAGTTTGTATACTTTAATGCCATACCTAGACCGCTTTGAGGGGATATACTGTTTGAACCCTAATCTCCCTTTATATTTCATTAGGGACTCATCAATAGATAAATTTTGTTGGGGGGTATAAACTTCAGAAAATCTGTTCTGAAGATGGTCTACCAGAGGGCGAATTTTATGAAGCCTATCATATTGGGGGTGATCTCTGGGGTGACAGAGCGTGTTGTCGTTGAAATGTAAGTATCTCAGCAGCAGCTCATATCTTGGTCTAGGCATTGTTTGGGAGAATATAGGAGTCGAACAAATTGGGTTGTTGCTCCAGTAGGAACGGATTGATGGCTTCTTTATTAACCCCATGAGCATGGTAAGCGCCCAGAATTTTTTAAGTTCAGGGACATCTGTGGGGTGCCAAGCATGCTCCCTGACTGTATAGCTACCTGGATTCGTCTCAATAAATTGACTAGCGTATAAATTAGTCTGGGAAACAATCTCCTCCCAGATGGTATCCCCTAAAAATAGCTCCATATATTGTGTAGGGGAGAAGTCAACCACATTCACATTAATGCCTGCGTTGGCACTAAAAGGGGGGATGTTGGGCTCAGCTGACTGTGGAGGTACCCAGTCCTCCTCCACATTTGGCGTAGCAGGGGGAGCACAGCTTCTTTTAGCAGCTGGCTCACACACAGATGACGACATGTCACTAGATGTGCTGCTAAACTGACCTGGGTCAAAATCGGACGCAGTGTCAGTGGCGTCAGAGTCTGACGCCAAGAAGGCATATGCCTCCTCCAAGCTGTACATGCGCTGCATGTTTCACACTAACAGACTAAACTAACAAAATACTAAACACAATTTTTTTTTTTATTTTTTTTTTTTATATATATATATTTTTTTTTTTTTTTTTTTTTTTTAACACTAAAACAGACTAAAACAGACTAAAACAGTAATCCCTAAACTAACTCCTGTTACAAAAATCTAATGGAGATTTGGGGGAAGGAAACTGACTGACTACGACAGACTACGACAGACTACGACAGACTACGACAGACTACGACAGTCTAAGACAGTCTAAGACAGTCTAAGACAGTCTAAGACAATCTAAGACACAGATCTTTAAAATAAAGTTAACCCTTAAGGGCAAAAAAAAAATACAGACAGTACCAATGCACTGTCTGTAACAGATCTGGCAGGGAAGGGGTTAAAAAGGGATTTTTTTTTTAACTACAGATACTTTTGACAACTCTGGAACAACTGCTGCAACAATATATCACGATCTCTGTCTCTCTCGCCTCACAAAACGCTACAGAGGGGAGAGAGGCAGAGATCAGTGTCAAAGTGAGTGTTTGTAACACCCACTTTGACAGCAGCCAATTGTGAGCGATCGCGGATCGCTCACATGCCGCAATTGGCTGTTACTATCTGCCTGGGATGCCAGGCAGATAGTAACAACGTGATTTCGGCGGAAGTTTTCGCCGATCGCTCCTGCCGCCCGTTTTCCGTTAGGACGGTTCAGGACCGTCCTCGGTCGGCAACGCAAAAATGCCGAGGACGGTCCTGAACCGTCCTGCGTCCTGAAGGGGTTAAATATCTAATTATAGTAAATATCGACATATTTCTGCTGCTTTTTACATGTTTTTCATGTTCACCACCTCTAATAGACTTTGTTGTATCTATAGCTCTATTCACAAAACAAGAAAAAATAATTCAAAGTAATTTAATGTATGTACCTACTGTTAGTTTGGGAAAGAACAAATAAAGCACCTATTTTTCTTCTCCTGATAAGCTTGTGTATTGTTTTCTATTTAATTAAATTACATGGATATCCCGCATAAGCCATATACAATAATGGAAATTGCTATATCCCTGGCATTAAAAAGAATAATACATCTGAAGTAGTTACAAAATACTCAAATAAAAATAACACAATAAAATTAGACTTACACAAAATACCATGAAACAGCTTCATTAATCAATGTCTTATTTTATCCATTGCAAGCTGACTTTTAATCCATTATTAAATGCAGGGCAAAGCAGAGTTGCAGAGCCTCAACAGAACCTATGAAAACCATAGTTGAAAATTGATCATCGCAACTTATATAAGTTAATAGACACGTGTATATAGTTGCAGTTGAGTTGCAGATTCTACAGAGGATTCCGTTCTCTTGTGATTATCAAGTTCTAAGAAACCATAATCCGTTCAAACTTTTTTTTTCAAAGTGCAAATGTTTTTATTATTCTGATATTACTCAAAAATGTTGGTATTGAAACATAAGTATATTTGTCATACAAATCTAGGTCTAGAAGATAAGGTTATCATTGTGTTTATTTTTTATGGGTTTTCAGACATGATTGCTGTTTCTTTTTCTATCGTTTTTCTTTAAATATAATTAGAGATTTGTCAATTCATAGATCATGTGTAAGCTCCTTCTCACAAACGTTTGCCACGAACTCCTGGAGAAGTGTGGAAGCTGGCCTCCTGCCCACCGACTATGGTCTAGGTCGGAGACCCGTTTAGGAGTTACCCTACACACCCACCATTATCAGCTTTCCCTCGGTGACCCTGGTTCTTCACTTTCCCTTTGTTCGAATGGAAGCAAACTCTGGCTCCCTTGAAGAAATTCACAAATGGCCCTCAGTAGTATTTAGCCGCGATCGCTATGGAACTATTTTTGGCATGAGGTTACCGTGCGGTTCCCGGACAACTTGGTCTGGGGTTTTGAACAGCTTTGCAACCTGCCAGGAGAGCGCTTTTTGGAGGGAAGGTGTCTGAGACTAAGGGGAATAAACGCTACGTGAGAGTCGGGTAGAGCATTCCGTGTTTCGGACACAGGATCTCCCGAAAGTTGCCGGCCAAAGCACCAAACACCCTGAAACTATTTTGGGCATAGGACTACGTGTGTGGCAGGTCAGAATTCTAACTCTGTGGCGTTTCCCCTACACTACATGGATCTGAGCTCTGTTTGGACAACTTGGGCTCTCAGATCAGGGCTGTTGGGGGAGGTATGATATGTGGGGTTACTGTATATTTTTATTATGTTTTGGGGTACTTTTATGTTATGTTTGTGTGGCTCTCTTTTCCTGGGAGATAATTAGCTTACCGGTCTTTGACTCAATTATCTCTCAGGCACAGAGATCTTTGGGAGGGGCTTGCACTGCATTGTGTGGAGACCCCCTGCTGGGGGTTGTGTATATAATCAGGCAACTTGGCCACAATAAACCAGTTCTTTTTCACCCTTCACTCAGTCGTGACTAGTGTTTGGGTGGATCAGCTATACAGCTATACTCTCTGCAGTAGAGCTTAACCCCTTAAGGACACCTGACATGTGTGAAATGTCATGATTCCCTTTTATTCCAGAAGTTTGGTCCTTAAGGGGTTAATCACTTAAATATTTATCCAGGACCATGTTCCAGGGTGGGAAGCAATGGGGAGACCCCTGCCAAGTTGTGGCAACTTGGGGCTGGTACACTGCTGGTGTCCCAGTGATAGCTAGAGAGCGTGCTTGACGGAAGTACCCTGTCGGGGTACCAGGTGGTCTGCCACACTCACCAAAAACAATATAAGTCTTATTTCCAGATGTTTGAATGGCTCTATTCCCTATATATATATATATATATATCTATATATATATATATATATATATATATATATATATATATATATATATATAGATATATATATATATATATATCTATATATATATATATATATATATATATATATATATATATACATACATACATACATACATATAACCCTTCAATGTCCACAGTTTGCAAACCAGGCTCCAAATAAGGCTGAATTTAGTCCAAACAAAAAATAAATCCTTGTGAGTCCTTTGGAGTCTTTGCACAGAATGATCTTTTTTTAAGTCACAGTACAGAGCTTTGACTAGTTATCTTGTAAGTTAGTAAATCAAAGCACTCTGATAGGCAAGCCTCGCTTCTCTCAAGACTCTTGAGGTGATATGTCCACCCTTGCTTCTATATTTCATTAGTAGCACCCACCTGCCACTCTTGAATGGGGCCTTGTTATTGGATGAATACCTACCATTCACCACCTATGAGTGAGGGCTGAGGAGGGATGGGTCCCCTTGTTTATTTTAATGATATCCACCACCTGCGGGCCATAGGTCCACTCCCAATATTTAATTTATAGAACCCACATGATGTTCAAGGGAGGCACAGTGCTGTGTCCTTCTCATTAATTTACAGCTTCCATCCCTATGGGAATTAGAAAATGTGACAACAATGACTAAACAGTCTGTAGTTTATAGTTACAGTGGGCACCACTGGTTGCTTACTGTTTTTCAGTTGTGTCTCCACCTGCGGCATAGTGGGTGAGGCATAAGGGAGATTGAACTCTTCTAATATTGGGTTCACATTGACCACAATAGGCTTTTTTTTCTTTTTTTATCCTTGTTCTTTTTGAATGTGGCAACTGGCTAGCAATCATTATTAATCATTGCGCTGTAATGGTTATTATTTTTAACTAATTGCCCACTGACTACTTCTGCAGCAGTACCTCTAATTATTGTTTGCTTGCAAAAAGCAAGTGAACGATCATTTATGATTCTGCATTGGGCTGGATTTATTCCATGGCATTTCAGTTAAAATAGGTGCTTTGTACATATTCCAAATCCTATACGTTGTTTAGTGTTCAGATGCAAAAAAAAAAAAACTGATTTTAACCCCTTCCCGACCTTGGATGTATCAGGTACGTCCGACAAAAAACAGTCCTTAAAGACCGCGGGCGTAACTGGTACGTCCTAGGGGAATTAGAGTGCTGGAAGCGATCATGATCGCTTCCAGCAGCTCTAATGGTATTGCAGCAATACCTCGATGTTAAGGCATCGCTACAATAGCCCTTCACTGCAGGTGCCCTCTCTTCAGCATTAACTTAAAAGAGAACTTCCAAGTTAGTGCCCTACCATTTGGCCTCAATGTGGCCCCAAGAATCTTTAAATGTGCTTATAGTGTTATTGAGAGTCCAGAATTCCACCTGGTTCCATTATCTGGAGGATCTACTACTGATAGCCTTAGACCCTCAGAAGGCAGACACACAGAGGAATATAGTTATTTCAGAACTCCTAAAGTTTGGCTGCTTGATGAATGTCAAGAAACGCAGTTTCACACCAGCTCAGTGGTTGACATTCCTGAGTGGAAAATTCGATGCTCTGCTTTTCCCTATCTCAGGAACAGTTCCACAGATTGTGACGTTTTCTCTCCCAGTTTCTTCATTTCTGCTTGGTAACAGCAAGAGAATAGATGCAACTACTAGGAATCCTGGCTTCCACCAGCAGACTTTCAAATGGGCCCAATGGCATCTCTGGATTCCTCACAGATCCTTCCTATCTTGGTTTAACATGAGATAGATTATTGGAGCCAGCCACTGACTATGTCCCCATCAGTGGAGTTACACCTTACCTGGTAGCTGAAAAGAGAGAATAGATCTGAGTTTCCAGTGAACAGAACCTCATTGGTCAATTATTAGCTTGAATTCCAGTTTTTATAAGATTGGTTGCACAGTGTTTGGACCATGTTGCACAATATTTCCATTAATTTGTATGAAATTACGAGTCATTTTCAAGGCTCTTCTTCACTTCAGAGGCTTGCTGAAGAACGAGTGGGTGCAAATTTACTCAAATATCAATGCAACTATATCCTATATCTATCAAAATGGGTCTCACAGATACATATTGATGGAATTCCAGCCCATAATGATCAGGGCACAGAAGACAACCAGGGGCTCAGAAAACAATGGCTGTTTGCTTGAGCCGAAAAACTGTGGACAAGGTGGATTGGCAACCATGTCCCGACGTATCCTTGGGGTTGACGCAGATTTGTCTGATACCCTACATAGATCTGATGGCCATTTCTTGGAACTACCAGGTCCAGAAGTATTTTCTACATGCTAGGACCAGAATGCTCAGGTTCAGGATACACTGACTCAAATTTAGAATTTTAGTCTGATGTACATATTTTCCTGTTTTCGACTTTCCTAAAAAGTTAATGCAAAAGGTGACAGAGGAAGACTGTGTCGACTCTAATTACTATGATGAATAAGATGATTCCTGAACCTCCAAGGGAAATTGCAGTACGCCCAGACCTATTACAAGGCCCCTTGACACACCAGGATCCTCAAGTTCTGGTGTTGATGCGGGAGTCCATATTAGTATAGGCATCCCTGAGACGGTCATTGAGATCCTCTTACAATCCTATACATACTTTACAAAGCTTTACATGCTTTTGTCTGTTGGAATTACTCCTCATTCAGGCCTTGAAAGGCTCTGTGTTATAACACTCTAGAGGAGCATTTAGCTGCACTTTGCTTCATATATTCGAATATGGGATACTTTGATGTAGTCGGCAGGCTTATGCAATGTATGATCATATAATGTAACTAAACCCCCATCATTTTTTGCCTAGGTGAGGTGTTTTTAAATAAAACTATTACAATCTCCAAGATTTGAAATCATTGTTTAGTGAATAAGCGAGTGCGCTGGATTCTGTATTTTGTATGTTTTGGCCTCAGCAGCACCCTATAATGTATGCATGTTCAGGTGAGTGCAGCCCTCTTGGGTTTTGTTTGTATATTGGGGAGTCCGGCCAGCTCCTTGGTTTTGCACCCCACCCTGTCACAGGTGCCTCATTCCAGGACCCTATTTAGCCGTGACTTGCAGAGAGACCCAGTAAGGAAGCATTTCCCAAATAGGTGGATTAATCTCATAAGCGCAAGCATTAGGCTGCTAGGATAAGACCTGCCGAATATGGGGTACTTTGACGTAGTTGGCAGGCTTATGCAATGTATGATCATATAATGTAACTAAACCCCCATCATTTTTTTGCCTAGGTGAGGTGTTTTTAAATAAAACTATTACAATCTCTAAGATTTGAAATCATTGTTTAGTGAATAAGTGGGTGCGCTGGATTCTGTATTTTGTATATTTTGGCCCAAGCAGCACCCTATAATGTATGCATGTTCAGGTGAGTGCAGCCCTCTTGGTTTTGTTTATATATATATATATATATATATATATATATATATATATATATATATAAAAAACTATACATATTGTGTGTGTGTGTGTGTGTGTATATATATATAAATATATATATATATAAATATTTCTATAGATATTGTAAGAAATAAATTATTAAAAATAAACGTTAAAAAAATTTAAAGAAAAAATATATATGTGTAATTTTATTCTAACTGTATTTTGAGATATATATATATATATATATAATTTATTTAAAATTATTTTTACATTTTTTATTTAGATTTATTTATTCTATATATATATATATATATATATATATATATTTGTGCTCGGAATTTAAATACGTAATGGATAGTAACTGTGAGCAAAGTTGGTTGTGGTGTGCCGAAACCAACGTACGAGTGGGCCTGTAAATAAAAGAGGGCCCACCAAGGAGAATGTAATTATAACAGGGTGTAGGTGGGTGGGAACAATCAGCTGAAAGGCAGAGGTGAGTAGGGGCTGGGAGTTTAAGTAGGGGACTTACTCCTCCCACAAATTCAGGTCTCCACAAGTTCAGGCCTTTTAACTTGTGCTCGGAATTTAAATACGTAATGGATAGTAACTGTGAGCAAAGTTGGTTGTGGTGTGCCGAAACCAACGTACGAGTGGGCCTGTAAATAAAAGAGGGCAAAAAGATAAATTAGAGAAATACACACTTTATTGCATTTTTTACAAAACCAAGTTGCTGAAAGCTTGGCGAAGCTCTTTCTCCGGCTGTGGAATATATGCAGTATATATGGAGGATTTCCACCGCCCCAGTCTCTTGATGATATGGACCGGTGTGTTAGTGCTAGAGGCTGCTCCTATACGGAAGGAGTGCCTAGAGAATGCAATCGGGTTGTGCCCGAGCTTAGATAACAGAATTCTGATTTGAACCATCAATTTTGCTGTGGTTAACGAGTGCCCTTGTAGTGTTAAGAGCGGAGAGTCCAGTAGGTGACAGTGCAGAGTTGACCGTAGGTGGTCTAGTACTTTTACCGGACACCAGGCATTATCAGTAGGGAAGAGAGGAATTATAGAAGGGTGTAGTGACCGGTTGGTTTTAGTTGTAGGGATCGAAAGTTGGTAGTGATCCTCTATTTTAGTGAGGTGTGATATTTTAAGTCTTAGCTTCGTATCTCCTTGACAAATTACGGTGAACTCTCTAGGTCTGAGAAAACCGTAGAAAGCGAGATATAAAGCAGATTTGATCACCGTATTTGTGCCGATGTCGAATGGGGCTGTGTCAAGGAGATTGCTAAGTGACCTGAAGATAGGCCCATCTTGTAGGTGCAAATATCCATTTTGATATCTATCCTAGCTGTTCATATAAGGGTTAATTTGAACCAAGATTAAGTTTGGCATTTTATCTCATATTCTCGGAAATAGGATTTATATAAAATCCTAGTTACGGGAAAAGTACTGATTTCGAAATGTTCTTGTTAATTGTCCAAGATATCGGTATTTTGTAAATATCTGGTTTTAATCAAATATGTATTGCGTTATATTGCGAAAGATTATAACTAGAAACAGCTGTTTATAACTTGTGAAAAACAAATTATGTCACTAATGCTCATGGCCCCCACCGACATGAGAGTGGGGTATAAATGCATATGACTGTATAATAAACTTTGAATTGGTTATAGAACACATCTCTTGTCTTCTTGACTGATTCCCGGGATCCTGTCTATCACAGAGGGTGTGGCTCTAGCAAAATATCCATCTAACTAAGAGAGTTTCGTATATAGCTGATTTTAACCCCAACAACTTGGTACCAGAAGTGGGGTCAATTAAAGGAGGAAATCAGGTAGGAGGATTCGGTGTCTTTTTTGACCTTTATTCTTTTACCTGTCTTTTCCCAACCTTTACACATTGCACATTAGATTATGATTTTATTTAAAGGGGAATTTCACTTTTGAGATTTTTTTCACTCCTTGGGTAGGAGATGAGGTTGTACATAACTGTGGGAGACGTCCCAGGACCCCTCTTTCTTTGAAAGAAAAGAGGTTGCCTTTGTTAAGGTTGTAAAAAAAGGTATTCAGTCTGACAGGTATTGGCAGACTGCGGTATAATTCAGTCTGTTAGACAGACTGCGGTATAATTCAGTCTGTTAGACAGACTGCGGTGTATAATTCAGTCTCTTAGCAGACTGCGGTAAAGTTATGTACAGGTAAAACTTTTGCAAACTGTAATGTTTTAGCAAAGGAAAAAAAAAAAAAAAAAAAAAAAAAAAAAATTAAAAAGGCAATTGTGTTAAACTACGTACTCTGTTGATGGGTATTTGGCTGTCCTGCAACCTGTTTGGCTGTTCTGCTTGCATGCGATATATCTGTTGGCTTTTGTGCTTTTTGCAAGGGATTGGAATTTCTGATTTTAAGCGATACAGCTCGTGGAGAAGTAGCAGTTTTGTTGGAACATTTGATTCCGTACAGCTGTTCTTTAACCACTGAATAATCAGCTATTCCAAATCCAATTCTCATTGAGTTTGAAATGGGTACTTCCCAGTCTAAAAAATATCCTCGCTCTAATCCAGGGGAGACTTGCAAACAGTATGTTGCTAGAGTTGGTGAGCTGGGGGATTATTCAGAGGATCCTTGGGTGGATAATATGTCAGGGTGGACACAAAGACAGGGTAGTGAAACTCCCTTCCCTAAAGACGGGGCTAATGATGATTATTTTCTGATTATGGTTAAGGGATTATGTTTGGGAGATAAGAAATATTTTCCTTGATATGAGGGAGATCCAGGATGGGATAAGGAATACATGATACAGGGGGGTGAGAATTGGCTTAAGATTGCACCTCACTGATACCCTGTTTCCCAAGAGGAGAGACTGTTGTTGATACCTGCAAATCACTGCCCCCTCCTGATTACCTAAGATAATGATGATTGGGTGCTATCCTTGCTGTGGTAGTTAGTACCCACTGCTCCATAGAGTTCCCTTTTACCCCCTCCCCAGGAAGAAAGGATTGGGCAGCTCCTCTAAAGCCCTGAGGGTGTCCAAACCAGGTATAAGAAGTAAGGGAATAAAATAATTGAGGGAATGTCAAAGGTACATGAGAAGGTGATGATAAATAAAAGAAAAAATAGAGGTTCATTAAGGGGGTCTACAAATTCATGTTGTAAATGTAGATGATTATAAATTAATATGAAATTTATATTTTCAGCACATGCTTCATTTCGTGCTGTAAACTAACTTGCTTGCTACAGGTACCTGACATGTTGTAAATGCTTTAAATTGTATGTATTCTGTAGCATTGTGCAAATCTGTAAATTGTTGTCTGGGGATGCAGAGATTTTATTGATTGTGACCCAAATGGTGGACCCCCTGTGCAGAAGTGGGTTTGAAATTTTGGTCATAGAATGTAGGATCAGAAACCATGGACAAAGGTTTTTACCTGTGTTTTTATGACTTTTGGGAACTCAAATTGACCGGTCAAAATTTTGCCATGCTTTTAACATGGAGTAGTATAAATATTTTGAGTTTTTGAGAGTTCTGACAAATGCAGGTGATACCATGTCTGTGTAATCTGGTCCAAATGTTCTATAAGCGTATAGGAGAGAAATTCTATTGACAGGGTACATATGTTGCAACTGGTTAATGCAGTTAATGCAAGTGTTATACAAATGTTTAAGTTAAACGCGTTATATGGCCATACGGGATCCCTTCTTTAATAAGAAAACCATTGGTACCAGAACTCCTAAATAATAAAATCAAATAAAAAAAAAAAAATATACAATAATATGTTCTGAATACAGCTGTTAAAAGTGTATTCTGTGTAAATGGTGATTGTGATAAATGTGTTTTGGTTACTCATTTTAAAGTATACAGTTTGATTGTCATGTATGTTAATGGGTAATTTGCTGTGCTATTTTAAATTATATTTAAACTATGTTTGTCTCAGTATTGACACAGATGGAAGTGGCAGCGTAATAATCTATTAAATAACTGATTTATTATTGAATACTAGTCCAAGAGCAATATGAGTTGTAATCCTTAAAGCAAAAGAAAAAAAAACACGATAAGTTTTAGCTGTTTTCCAAAATTCTGTTGTAATAATGGACTTCTTGCCAAAATTCGACTTTCCAGTCCAGCTGCCAGGTTTTCTGATCTTAAAGCAGTACTGCTTGCATAGTTGCATAATGCACAAACAAGGGAAACCTACATTATGTCTGTGTTTCTTTTGGGTGTGACATTTAATAATTTATTTTGGATTGAGTTAATTGCCTGTCCATTAATGGGTTTTTGTGTTGGGATGCCTGCTGGATATCTGCTACATTCGTTGTGTTCTGTGTTATAAGAGGACATGTGTGATATTACAATGAGTATGAAGAATATTTAAAGAATATTTGCATGTCATTAACGCAAGCTTTTAGTGTCTTTTTACAACAGATTAAATGCTGATCAGCTCACGAAAAAGGGGCCCCTGGAAAAAAATCTGCTTTTCAAAATCGTGGATCTCTCATTCTTCATATTATTAGGGGAGTATTTAGCGTTATCTTTAACATAAACAATTGTTATGTTATATGGTTACTTAACAAGAAAAAAAAAATTAATGGATATATAGGATAAGTTTTTTCCCAGATTAAGATTAATCTTATATGCCTCATTGATTATAGCAAAATGATGAAATGGTATTTTTAATAGAGATCAGACAATTTATTTTGAGGCAATTCTAAACTACTGTATTATATTTGTATTGGTATATTGAAAGCATTTTGCAGACCTA
Organism: Pelobates fuscus; assembly: GCF_036172605.1. NCBI lineage: Eukaryota > Metazoa > Chordata > Amphibia > Anura > Pelobatidae > Pelobates > Pelobates fuscus. The sequence continues at coordinate 410,090,972 of NC_086319.1, read as the reverse complement.
GAAGAGAATAAATAATATAATAATTCTAAAAGGAACCATACTATGGGAAGAGGTCACCCTATTAACTCTCTAAGGGGTTAAACTCATTTTTGATAAGCATATAACGTTTAGTTTTTGTGGTTAGACTTTTGATACTCAATTTGAACTCAATTGAAGTATTACAACCATATTTTATAGGTGTAGGAAAATAGCTGCAATATGATTTTAATATTTGCAATATATGTTTTCAATGTATTCTGACAATGGAAAAGTACCTAACCGCATGTCTGCATTAAATCACAAAATTTAAATATACAATAAATCTTCAAAAGATTATTAATATTATCTGTGTGGTACACAAAGAAGTGTACACAAAGAGGGGGGTGAGTTAGGTAATCTCGACCTGCATATGGAATATGCTTCATGAGAAAGATACGGCAGGTTGTTTTGTTATGCTCCATGAGAAAGATACAGCAGGTTGTTTTGTTATAGAGAAAGAGGGAAAAGTATGTTGTATCGGTAACAAAGGATTGTGATTTTAAGCAGGCGAGACAAGGACATTTGTGAGGTGTTAGGAGATTGAATCAGAAAAGTTTTAGAGACAGAGGTAGAGAATTTGATCAAAGGGTCTAACTTTTGTAGAGGTGGCAACTTCAGCACTGTTTTAATTGTTTTAATTGTGGAGAGCAGGGGTTCACCCCAAGGTGCTCGTGGTGAACCCGGTCAAGCTGGCCCCACTGGTACTCCTGGTATTGCTGGTGCCCCTGGCTTCCCTGGTGCCTGTGGTGCTCCTGGACCCACCCTGGCAGGTTCCTCAATACCAACCACAGCTTCCAACCTATACCCACACCCAATAACCTCAGCCTAATACACAGATGGTTCATGTTCTTAATGTTTTATATATAGATAAAACAGTATTAATGCTGGCTCTTAGGGAAAGTACAAGCTGAAGTTGAGATGTAGACATTGTTTGCATAGGCTGCGCAATGTGAAATAACTAAAATAAAATAGGATAATAATAAGTATGCTTAGTCAATTTGTAACGTGGTATCATAGAGGCATCTGCAATGAAATAAGTGAGTTTAATATAACATATGTCTACAATTTGCTGCCCCTTCCTTATCAGAGGCCACTTGCAACCTTAGCAAAGCAAGACAACTCTGTATTAAACAAAGCACTTTGCAACAACAGTAATTCATTTTGTTTCTCCTATTTCATTCCTAGTTGTTCTGAAAAAAAATATTGTTTAAGTGGGATAACTGTATGGAGGTTCCACCATGTATTAAACATGATCACACACATACAGAACTGGTGGCTTTTTGGACATCGGGATCTATAAAAGGTTTTGGTTAAAAAAAAAAATGTTACCTGGGTCCACAACATTTTTGACAGAATTCAGCATTCCAATTCTATTAAAGTAATTAATTGGGATTATCAAATTAAGGTTTAAGTTTAAGAACAGTATTTTATTAGGAATTATTCCAATATGTATATGTTAGTGTTTTAGTACTCAACAAGCATTTATATAGAATGAGTGCTTCTCTCATCCATACAAAGGCGTTCTAAAGGGAAATGTATTACAATTGTATAAAGGACAATGCAATGAAATATAAGCAACACTGAGAGAAGTACATGTTACACAAGTTAAGGATTTAACATTAGTCTCTAATTTGAGTTTAGCCTAGATAATTAATTTATTGATGTCGTACTGATCCTTGTGTTTGTATGATTATAGAGACCATACTGGAGTATTTGTGCCGCCTGATACTTGGGACTACACACCAATCTCTCTGGCTGACCTACCTGCCTACCTACCTTTTTTTGCAAATAAATCTGTTTGGTCAAAATCCATGCTGGCCGAAGAAACTAAGATGCTTACTTATGAGTACATAAACTAACTTGGAAAGTCCTGAAGGTGCAGTGCTGTCTAATGCCGCTATGTCTGTATTAACCCTTTCAACAATTGGGGTGTTGCACAGAGCATTGTGGTGAACATCCAGCAAACAGAAGAATTAAGAACTATGTGGAAGCTGACATTGTCTTGTTGTCAGCCATATTGCTACCCTTAGCTATGTTATGGTGTCTAAGATTATGGAACAAAGTTTATGGTGTCTAACATTCTTTATTCTCCTTGAAAGACTTATTCTATTTTTTAGGACTATGCTGGACTATGCTGGACTATTGAACTATTTTGTTATTTTTATTTTTGTAGAGTTAGCCGGAGAGAGAGGAAGTGTTAACTTACTCAGGCATGGATGTACTATGTGTGTCATTGATGTATGTTGAGTGTACCAAGGATGGATTCCCATTTATTAAGTATGGATATGACTGGACCATCGAAATAGGGATGTAATTAGGAGACATAGGATGCAAGGTCATGATTGGGATTATTGTTAGAATTACAAACTGATTATAAGTTATCTCATGATTTAATATGTAAATGGGCCTTTTGAAACTAATCAAGAAATGTTTCCCAATCCCGATACCCAGCTATTTACTTACAAATGCAGGGTTTTATAAGTCACTAATGCTGTCAACGTGAGGGGATGGCCCTCACTTAGAGTTTCCCCAGATGTGCTTTTTTCCTCAAATATGAGTTTTTGCCACTGGGTTTTTTTACCTGTCCCCAGACCACGGGGTGGAATGGTAATCCAAGACCCTGGTCCAAAGAGGGGATGGATCTTATTCCCGTTTTGACTATACGAGCTTACATTTTGAATTGTAATAATAATAATGTTCCCGTTGTTGGGAATAACACTTTGCCTTCACAAATACACTTTGCCTATATTGACCCAAGACTCAAGATACAGATAACATGATGTACACTTAAAAGATGTGTTCAACAGATAATTGAAAAAGCTGAAATCAACAGCTAGAACTCCTCTTTAAGGGTAAACCTATGGCACAGAGCAAATGGGGGAAATCGAGGTGAAGAAATAATAAAAGTCCCGCAGACATGATTAGCACGTCTGAATATACCTCCTCTTGTTTCTCTGCCGCAGGCCTCTCATGGATATTTACCGTAAGATAGATCATGATATGATCTAAGAGGGGAATTGTAGGTGCAAATATCCATTTTGATATCTATCCTAGCTGTTCATATAAGGGTTAATTTGAACCAAGATTAAGTTTGGCATTTTATCTCATATTCTCGGAAATAGGATTTATATAAAATCCTAGTTACGGGAAAAGTACTGATTTCGAAATGTTCTTGTTAATTGTCCAAGATATCGGTATTTTGTAAATATCTGGTTTTAATCAAATATGTATTGCGTTATATTGCGAAAGATTATAACTAGAAACAGCTGTTTATAACTTGTGAAAAACAAATTATGTCACTAATGCTCATGGCCCCCACCGACATGAGAGTGGGGTATAAATGCATATGACTGTATAATAAACTTTGAATTGGTTATAGAACACATCTCTTGTCTTCTTGACTGATTCCCGGGATCCTGTCTATCACAGAGGGTGTGGCTCTAGCAAAATATCCATCTAACTAAGAGAGTTTCGTATATAGCTGATTTTAACCCCAACACATCTATAGGTAATCTAATGGTAGAGAGTGGAGGTGAAACCTTTGATATTCCTTTCAAAACCTTTTTGACGGGGTATGAAGACAGGAAAGGTGTGTTGTTAGGAAAAAAAGGTGAGGCTGTGGTGCTGGACCCCCGTGAGATATAGTTTAATGGTGTTGTGAGATAGTTTAAGGTGTAGGTGGAACAAAGAGGCAAAAGCCACCATGGTTTGAATAGAGAAGTCACCTTGTAAACCGAACTCTGCTGTGAATTTATTAAATATATTAAGAGCCCTATTGTAAGTAATAGCCGTGTTTGGTGATAATGCTTGGTGAGTGAGTGCTCTAGCGTGGTTCAAGAGTGTGCTTAATCCAGGATTAGATTGTGGAACCGTGGTGTCCTGGATGGTTGTAGGTGAGCCGTTGGGAGTGCCTGAGAAAATGCCTGAAATTGAGAACGAGAAAGAGCGTCAGCGGCCGTGTTGTGAATACCCGGGATGTGAAAACAAACTAAGTGAAACTGGCCGGATGCTGCCAACCAGGTCAGCTTGCGAATCAGCCGCATGATGGTCAGGGAAGATGATCGCCCTTTGTTCACGATTTCGCAAGCTGCCGAGTTATCAGAGTAGCATTTGACTGCCTTGCCAGACCAGAGATGACCCCAGGTGTGTGCGGCCGCCACAATGGGATAAATTTCAAATAGCGCTGAGGTCTCTCTGAATCCTGGCAAGGCATCCGTATCAGTGGGCCAATGGCCCCTGAACCAGTGGTTCCCAAAAATGGCTGCAAAACCGGTATTGGCTGCTGCGTCTGTGTGGATGATGGGTGAAGAGGTGGAGAGAGGGGGAATAAACATGGAGATTCCATTCCAGTCCTTCAAAAACTTCCCCCAAGTCAGCCTTGGCGTGGGGGTCCAAAGAAACTGTGCCAGAGTCCGGAACTCCGTGCAGCAGGCAAAGGAGTCTGGATATGAAAGACCTTCCCTGCGGAATGATGCGCATCGCAAAGTTCAGGGATCCGAGAAGGGACTGAAGTTATTTTCTAGTGCAAACATCATTCCGCAGGAACAAGTCATCTCCCCTCTCAAACGTGACAGTTTGTCGTGGGGGAGGCTAGCTCTGAGGTTAACCGAGTCCAGTTCTATCCCCAGAAAGGTCAATTTAGTTGTGGGGCCTATAGTTTTGGCTGTGGACAAAGGGACTCCAAGTGTGGGAAATAGTGCAGTAGTGCTTCTGATTGCTGTGGGTGAAGGTGACCCTGGCTCTATTAGTAAAAAGTCGTCGAGGTAGTGGATAACGGAGTGACACCTGGTGACGTTCAGAAGCAGCCAGCATAGTGACTCTGCGAAAATGTCGAACAGTTTGGGGCTGCTTCGAGAACCGAAAGTGAGTCGTGTAGAGAAGTAATATTTCCCTCGCCATTTAACACCGTGTAAGTGCCAGAGTGAGGGGTGCATGGGTAGTAATTTAAACGCGTTTGTGATGTCCGTTTTGCTAAGCCAGGGTCGATTACCAGATGATATGATGGACTGTATGGCGTCGTCGATGGTTACGTACTGAAGTGAGAATTTGTCTGCTGGAATGAGTGCGTTTATGCTTGGAACAAAAGAGGAGTGCGGTGCCGATAAATCAATAATTAGACGTTTTTTTTTGTTTTGTTTTTTAGAATATTTGTGAATAGCAATACCAATGGGGTTAGTGCGCCAGGAGGAGAATGGTGAAGAGGTGAAGGGGCCGATCATGAAACCGTTGGTGATTTCAGAGGCAATGAGAGTGTCTATGGAGACTGGGTCTAAACGTGCTGACTGGAGATTAGGGCATTATAGTGTACCTGGGGGAATGGCTACAATACCCGTGAGAAACCCTTTAGTGAACCCTGTGGTGAGATAATCCACCAGATGATTAAGCCTGGGATCCCTTGTCTTGAGCACCACAGAGATATCACCGTAATTGAATGCCTTGTTCTCAAGTATATCCTGTGAGGCTATGAGCAAGGACACCAGACACACATCCTTCCCGTCTAGGATATCTTTCCTGATAGAGTCAGGGACGGAGTGTGCTGGTGACTCAAATGGTGTAATGGCTGTGCCCGGTGCTGGAGGGGGGAGTATAGGAGGGCATGTTGGTATAGTAGGTACAGCCGTGAAAGCGACTGGGACTACCGTGGTAGTACCTGGGGAGGAGATGGCGCTTTCCACCTTAGATAGCCTGCTATTGAGGGTCTGTAGATTGGCCAAGATCTCTGCCGGGGTATCCTGGGTGGCCGTGCTGTTGCTTGGTGGTTGTCCTTGAGAGCTAGTCCCTGGCCTGGGCTCGGGGGCTTGGTGAGTAAGTAGCCTATAAAGTTCAGCCTTCCTAGCTGTGGCCGGAAAGGGGATTCCCCTGAGCCTAAGCTCGGCCGTAATTTTGGGAATAGTCCATGCTCTCAAGGACGTGGGGTTTGAAAGAGTGAGTGATTCGCCTGGAGACCCGGGTCTGGTAGGCGTGAATGGAGTTTCTTCTGTCAATTCTTTGGTTGGAATAGGTTCTTGGGACATTCTAAAAGGAATGATTATGTGAAAGATATATTAGAAGGGGCATAAGGTAAGTAGGCGGGGTATGTGGGGTGGTGTATATGGAAGAACTGGACTGTAATGCTAGATGCCAAAGCGAAAAACTTAACTGTTGAATGTTTGGATAGGTGAGGCCCTGCTAATGCCAAGTGGCGGTGAGAGGCTCTACCTATGGTTTGGCTTATGACGTAGTTGCCACAGACGTGGTGGCGGGATGTTGGCCTCTCGGTGACAGTAGAGAGAAATCAAAACGTGTGGCCGTGACAGGTGAGGCCCTGACTAGCGCCCTGTAGTAGGGCATGCGAGGCTTGTAACTATGATTTGGGCGTGGGGCCGTACCTCCGTGTTGAGGGGGGGGGGGGATGGAAGGCCTCGCTGGGACGGGTTTTCTGATAGGGTGCGCTAAGGCATTAGCCTAGACCCTGTAGCCAGTTCGATTGTATATTTAAGGATAAGGTGAGAGGACTGGAATGTTGTGTAGATACTAACCTTGACTTCTTGCGAATGGTATCTGGAACCTTCTGGTGGTAATAAGTGTGGTAAGTCTCGTCTTATGCTGTCCTTGAGGAAGAGTCCTGAGGCTTTAAGACAGATGTTGACGTATTTATGCGTATCGTGGTGGCGTATGATTTGAATTGGGAGTAGGTTGTTTGTTAGGGGCGCAACGTGAGATCCTGCATTGAGGGATCTGGAAGGTTTAAGTGTGTGACTGGGCTGAAATAGATATTTGTGAGAAGGCTGGATGAGGCCTTGGGGTGACGATTGGACGTATTTGGGTATAGACGTAAGTACCTGAAGGTATGGCTGAGTACCGGGTCAGGTTTTGGTGTTTTCCGGAGCCTGATGGCTGTATGACCGTATGTCTGAGTAGAAATAATAGTAAAGAATTAACGTACCGTGGGCGTAAGCCTGTGGAAAAGTAGTAATGAACTTGAGACCGTGATAGGTTTTATATGAGGTGTAGTAACAAACGAGTTGTGAACTATACCTTGGTTTGACATAAAGAAATTACGTTATGTGAAACGGTTTAACTGTGTAGAACCGGGGGAAGCCTAGAATAATACTGGAGCTAAGGGTTAACCGAAGAAAAATTCCATAGTTAACGACAGGTGTGGAGGTAAGTAATAAAACCCAATATGTAAACATTTTAGGCCTATGGCTTTATAATGCAAAGTGATAAAATACAATACCTGTTCCTGTAATAAAAGACCTTGAAATAAACAACTTTAGCGCAGAAAAAGCGAGAAACCGATGCAGTCTGTAAAGCCAAAAATATGTGACAGCGTGATTATATGGAAAATTAATAGTACAGACGTTTATGTGCCGGATATTGTGTTTATAAACAGTATTTATTAGTATATGTGACAAAATGAAGTGTTTAATAGGTAAATATGTGTTGTGGCAAGGTCAGAGAGGCTTTCTATGTTGGTAATAGATTGGAGTGCTCTCTATTCCCAGCATGATGGGGTTAATTGGTGGGAGTCACCCCTTGAATGTTATATACCAGGTGAATGTAATTAACCAGCTGTAACGGAGCTCCGTGTACCCCGACCGAGTACCCTCCGTTGATGGATGCTCCTAGCGCTCTCAGAGGACTCCAAGCACTGCAGACGACACCACAACCACCGCAGGCTCCACAACCGCCGTAGCTTAACTGGAGCCGCACCGTCTTCCTTCCACCCTGGATCGGCTTCTGTCCTCCAGGACCGTGTGGTGAAGACCTCTCCTCCAGGAGAGCGTATCCGGAACAGGCTCTTAAAAGAGCTAAGTGATTAAGAGCTCAGGGGAATATGCAGAGCATAGCAATCCCCAGTGTGATATAGCAGTTCCCTCCAATAACGAGACACGGCTACGTATTGAGGGTCAGAAGAGGTCTGAGGACTGGAACACCCAGCCTGCTTTTTATTAGGATCAGGTACATACAGGACACTCCCAGGGGGAGGATGAAATTGACCAATCACATGCATGGTAACACCCCCACGTCTCCTCCCCTCAGATAAACACATAACCCAATTAAAACATACATTATTTTACCCAAGTTCTGGATGTACCCCAAAAACAGGGGGTACAGCTTTAAATCTGGTATCCTCAAATAGCCCTTGTTCAGGGGAACAGTCTGTCCAAAAATCAGCCCATTCGGATGGATGGTTCGGGAGATACAGAGCTCCAAAGTTTTGACCGACCGCACAGACCAACTAGCCGAAAATAGTTCCATGAGTTTTGGCCTTGCGGTCGGTCTCCGTTCGCACGGTAAAATAGACGAAATTCTTGCCATCCATTCGCATCTTTGTGGTCGCTAGAATCCCCATACTAAGTTAAGTATAACTACCGAACGGCCGGTCGTTCGGTAGTTTCCGTACGTAGTTCTGGATGTCTGGAGGTCTTAGCGGTATTCGCCTGTTTGCGCTTCCGATTTCAGTTCCATGCGTTCACAGGCAAACACCGCTGTTCGCACGCAAGATGGCCGCGAACACGTGTAAAAGTCCCGAAATGGCGGCCACCTATTCAGAGCACAAAGAATTCGCATGAAATCATACGAACGGCTGTATTCTCCAGTAATGGTATTCTCATGCAATATATTCGCCTAAATCCCCTGGCTGTTAGGTTATATTAGCAGTCCAAACCTACAGCATAGATAAAAGGTAAAAGACAGTCTAATACAAGTCCATATGCCTGAATACAGGGTTTACAGTGCAATATAGTCCAGGACCATAGTCGCAGGGGAGGAGGCAGGCAAGCCGGCCTCTCCAGGACAAAGTGGCGAAGGGTACTTCGTCACACATCTCCCCTTTGGGGGGAAGACTAACCAGGCACCTGACCTTCTGTCGGTCAGTGCCTCCGTTAGTCGATCCACCAACCCACAATAAACAGATGTCCGAGTAGCCCCCCCACAACATCAAAGTACAGGAACAGCCCACCCACAACACACAGTTACTGCACCTGGGTATTTGGCTGTGGTAATGAGGCCACATGCCGAGGGTACTTGAAGGGCAGAGGCCAACTGCACTCTGCCCAGAGGCCAGCTCTTCTGCTGGGGTAGCCTGCAGGACATCAGGCTCTGGACCAGGGACAAAGGTAGGGCAGAGGCCGACTGCGCTCTGTCCAGCTGCCAGCTCTCCCGCTGGGGTAGCCTGCAGGACATCAGGCTCTGGACCAGGGACAAAGGTAGGGTAGAGGCCGACTGCGCTCTGTCCAGCTGCCAGCTCTTCCGCTGGGGTACTGAGACCATAATCCGGCTCAGTAGTTAAGGGAACATGGACGTCAGGAGGGGTTAGCATCGCCTCCGTTAACCCTGGTGCCACACTAGGAGTTAGCTGGGGAGGGGAATTTGTACTTACCCCCTCCTCTGGGTGTCCCGGTGAGGGTAGTTGGGGATCTGGAAAGGCTGTCCAGCATCCCTGTAGGTCAGGCACAGAGACCACGGTCCCATCTGCGCCGTCTGGAGGATTAGTGTCTCCCCTTGTTAGGGGAGGCTGCCGCTGGGAAGAGGGGGTGCTGTGCTCCTTTCCCGGAAACACAGGCTGCCGCTGGAGAGGGAGACCGCCTGTCTCCACTCCCTTACCATTGTCCTGTTGCTGTAGAGAGGGACCAACTGTCTCTGCTCTCTGTAGGACACACTGCTGCTGGGGGGGAAGGACGGCACCTTCGTCCCCCTGTAACTCCCACTGCCGCTGGAGATCTGGGTTGGTTGCCCAGCATCCCTGTAGGGCCGGTAGAGAGACCTCGGTCCCATCTCTACCTGCCATCTGGAGGGCATCGCCGGACCAGTCAGGGAGGTCTGGTTCTGCTTGTCGGGTAGGTTGGGGCTGCACGAAGCTGAGTAGGTGTATGTAGTCCTGCTCCAGCTCCCACTCCCTTGTTGCCAGGTGGGTCATGTCTTTTCTCACCTCGCGTTCGTCAGCCCAGACATACATGCCCATCCGGTAGTCGTAGATGTCCCAAAACCTAGACTCCTCCGTGCTGCCGAAATCAAGATCCTCCTCCATGGCATCCATAAGTAGACCAGGACCATCATAATCATCCCCCTCCGGTAGGTCGTGCTCGGCCGTCCAGGGAGTAAGTCGAATGGTATGCCACCAGAGGGCCTGGTATGCGTTGTCTAGCCCGATCTCTCGCCATACCAGGGTCTCTAGTCTTGCCACCCACTCATCCAGGGGCTGCTCCCCCAGTAGACATATTCGCATTGCCACACGCTTCTGTAGCCGCTGCTCATCACTGGAGAGCCTCTCACCTCGCCGCCACTGGGCATCTTCCAGGGCATCATACCAGAGTTCCCTTCTGGCTGCATCCCTGTAATCTGCGGCCTCCTTCTCCTCCTCATCATGGAACGCTGTCCGCAAACCAGCTGATTCCATCCTGTTGTCGCCAGGGGCGCTGCCCAATGGCTAGCGTTGCCCTCAATTGTAACTCCAAACGTTACCAGTGTCTCTGAGCTGCTTCTCCTCGCACTAGGACGCCATCCCACCGCTGCCACCACTGTAACGGAGCTCCGTGTACCCCGACCGAGTACCCTCCGTTGATGGATGCTCCTAGCGCTCTCAGAGGACTCCAAGCACTGCAGACGACACCACAACCACCGCAGGCTCCACAACCGCCGTAGCTTAACTGGAGCCGCACCGTCTTCCTTCCACCCTGGATCGGCTTCTGTCCTCCAGGACCGTGTGGTGAAGACCTCTCCTCCAGGAGAGCGTATCCGGAACAGGCTCTTAAAAGAGCTAAGTGATTAAGAGCTCAGGGGAATATGCAGAGCATAGCAATCCCCAGTGTGATATAGCAGTTCCCTCCAATAACGAGACACGGCTACGTATTGAGGGTCAGAAGAGGTCTGAGGACTGGAACACCCAGCCTGCTTTTTATTAGGATCAGGTACATACAGGACACTCCCAGGGGGAGGATGAAATTGACCAATCACATGCATGGTAACACCCCCACGTCTCCTCCCCTCAGATAAACACATAACCCAATTAAAACATACATTATTTTACCCAAGTTCTGGATGTACCCCAAAAACAGGGGGTACAGCTTTAAATCTGGTATCCTCAAATAGCCCTTGTTCAGGGGAACAGTCTGTCCAAAAATCAGCCCATTCGGATGGATGGTTCGGGAGATACAGAGCTCCAAAGTTTTGACCGACCGCACAGACCAACTAGCCGAAAATAGTTCCATGAGTTTTGGCCTTGCGGTCGGTCTCCGTTCGCACGGTAAAATAGACGAAATTCTTGCCATCCATTCGCATCTTTGTGGTCGCTAGAATCCCCATACTAAGTTAAGTATAACTACCGAACGGCCGGTCGTTCGGTAGTTTCCGTACGTAGTTCTGGATGTCTGGAGGTCTTAGCGGTATTCGCCTGTTTGCGCTTCCGATTTCAGTTCCATGCGTTCACAGGCAAACACCGCTGTTCGCACGCAAGATGGCCGCGAACACGTGTAAAAGTCCCGAAATGGCGGCCACCTATTCAGAGCACAAAGAATTCGCATGAAATCATACGAACGGCTGTATTCTCCAGTAATGGTATTCTCATGCAATATATTCGCCTAAATCCCCTGGCTGTTAGGTTATATTAGCAGTCCAAACCTACAGCATAGATAAAAGGTAAAAGACAGTCTAATACAAGTCCATATGCCTGAATACAGGGTTTACAGTGCAATATAGTCCAGGACCATAGTCGCAGGGGAGGAGGCAGGCAAGCCGGCCTCTCCAGGACAAAGTGGCGAAGGGTACTTCGTCACACCAGCACTAGGGTTTTAAAAGGTTAGCCTCTGAAGACATCAGAGAGTCTAACAGCTGGGAGAGAGGAGGCAGTTAAGCCTGAGACAAAGGTACTGTGTGAAACCTGCTTAAAGTGCTGTATTTCATTTTGTTTAAAACTGGGAACTAGATTAGCTGGCCAGTTGGATAGTTAGTAATACTGTTTAGTAAGTCTCCAAGTTGGAGTAGGATTTATTTTCTTTTTGTTTTATTTTGTGGGAGAGCACAACCTTGTATATATTGTGGAAAGTGACAATAAACTGCAGTACTATTTTATCCTGACTGTTGCATTTGAAGTTTGTGACGAGCCTGGCCATCCTGCCACAGTGTATAGAAACCGTACGTTTATGATAGACGTGGATATTTTAAAAAGTAGTAAAACAAATTAACTGGTTAACATAGAAAGAAAAATCACAAGGCAGATTTTTAAACAAGCTAATTATATCCCCAAACTGACAAAAAAAAGGTATCAGTAGCAATATGACCGAACAGGGAATATACGTAAAGAAAAGTAGAATTTGTGAAATAGAACTTAGTGCATACTGTAGCCTATTTGAATAAGAACTAGCCGAATATGGATTTAGAGCAAGGTGTTTGTGTTTTAATCGTACGAAATAGATTGGTCCTGGGTGACCAAACGGAAATAAGAGAATGCCCGTAATAATATTACTGTGTATATAAATAATAATAGATTAGGTAGTTTCCGTACGAATATGTAAAAGCAGTGATAAAGTGCTGAGCGTTCGGCTGTTTTGGCGTGAACACTGAAATCGGTTAAAAAAGCGTGTATTTGTACGAATATGATAGAGGGAGCCTACCCCTACGTTTTTAGGCCCGAACGGCAGGAAATAGCGGGGCGCTATTTCCTACGCCTAACTTACGTGAACGTGCCGGTCTCGTGACCGGAAACCGGGTACTTTGACCGGGAACCGAGTGGAAGGCCTCAAACGGACGGAGGACTGGTCAGGACGTCTGACTGCTGGAAACAGGAAAAAATTCTGGAGGGAAGCTGGACAGGAAGTGCTGGTTGCTATGGGGACAAAACAATCAGCTGAAAGGCAGAGGTGAGTAGGGGCTGGGAGTTTAAGTAGGGGACTTACTCCTCCCACAAATTCAGGCCTCCACAAGTTCAGGCCTTTTAACATATATATATATATATATATAGATCCCCTTAATGACCGTTGACATACTACGTCCGTCCGACAAAAAACGGTTGTTAAGGACCGCAGATGTACCTAGTACGAGCACGGCAAATAGGATCCCTGGACTTACCTGGACCGGCGATCCGCAGCGAACATGGATGGAGGGGGGACTGCCGGAAGCCCCAGCAGCCCCCCTGCAGTATCTCCGACTACCACGGCCCTCCAGGGCCATGTGATCACCATGATTTGCAGAATTGTCTGTTTTGCCTAACTATTGTATAGCGCTTTGGAGTATGGTAGTGCAATATAAATTGCAATTATATTTTTCACTAAATTTTGTCCATTCAGTCAAAACAATAATCCTGCATTATCAGTTTTATTAACCAATCCACTTGAAAATGTGGTAGGCGGCAAGTACAACAGATAAAAAAAGCTCTATATGTAAAAGCTAAATGACAAAACGCATTTATTTTTTTTGTAATCCTACAATGAGATAAGCTTTTGTTGGTATATGTTTCTCATTATGAAAAAAAAATGCCTGTTTTTTTTTTTTTTTTAATTACTCATGGAAAATGCTATTACTAGGATAATTTGTACACAAATGCAACACATCTATTAAATGTTTGATTACATTTTTATTGCACATTGGCATTCAAAGGTTATATGATATTTAAACAAGGACTTGATTTAAGGTATTTGGATAAACTTAAAAAAAAAGTTTTTATATTTTAATATCGTGATATATTATTTTAATGTTTTTAAAAAAATAATTGTAAAAGTCTATACAAAAATATAAAATCAAGGTCCAGGTCAGCAGGTAGAAAATGCCTGCACTTTCCCATTTCCCACAGCATTACAAAGCACTTTGTGGACAAAACATATTGTTTATTGTGTACATAGATAACGAAGTTAAAGCATTCTGGGATCTATTATAGTGCTTCCAGTTAGCTTACGATGCCCACTTCTACTTTTTGTTGAAGCTTTATTCTGTTGACTTGCAAATATTCCGTCTTTATATTCTTATATTTTATTAATCGACTTTCTGACTGTATACAATCTCGCCTTATAATACCAATTGATTACCAGAACTTTAAACACAAATTAACATTAATGTTCTAATTTTATATTTAAATAATATATTTTCATTCTATGCAACTCCACTAGATGTTATAGTCATAGACACTAAATAGAGAATTATAAATAAAATGCATACTTTATATCACATTAAGAGCTGCATAGTTTTTGTTTTTTCTATTTTAGAAGTTGTTTTTTGTGACTAAACATTACTTTGGAAGATTTCTTTTTTTCTTTTCGAAGTCTTGTGTACATTTACGGATCATATCTCATAAACCGGATTAGCCAGTCTTATGTATGAAAGAGCACTCACATATTTACATGTCTTGGATCTAAGTTGTAGGCTTAACACCAAAGCTTAAATTACTTATTCTGTAAGTGTTTGGATATTATATACTCAAATTATTGAACATTTACTGAATGCTGCTTTAATGTCTTTATTCCTTAGACTATATATCATTGGATTAAGCAATGGAGTCACCACCGTATACATCAAAGAGAGTGCTTTGTTGACAGAAAATGACTGAGTTCTTGTTGGGAAGGCATAAATTCCAATCAATGTACTGTAGAATATGGATACAACTATCAGGTGAGAGCCACATGTGGAAACTGCTTTCTGTCTTGATACAAGGGAAGGCATTTTCAAAATGGTTAAGAAAATATAAAGATATGACACTACAATAATGATAAAAGGTGAAATAACCACAGGAATGGCCAATAAAGTACCTTCTAATTGTGCAATAGTGATATCAGAGCAAGAAAGCTCTAAAATCGGGAAAAAAATCACAGAAGAAATGGTCAATGATATTTGATCGACAGAAATTTTATGTGTTTATTTCCATTGTTTGGACAAATAAAATGGAAAAGCTGATAACCCAAGACATGATGATGAATTTAATGCAACGTGCATAGTTCATCAGATAAACATAATGCAATGGGTCACAGATGGCCAGGTATCTGTCATAAGACATCAGTGTGAGAAGGAGACATTCTGATGTCTCTGACACTCCAAAGAAATAAAACTGAGTTATGCATCCTACAAGTGATATGGAGGCCCTATTCCCCATGATAACCTGCAGCATTTTGGGGACAATGTCTGTTGTCAAGATTATATCTGAAACAGACAACTGTGTCAGAAATAAATACATGGGAGAATGTAGGTACCTACTGGATGACACCAATGTAATGATGAAGATGTTTAGAGATACTGTCAAACAATAGACCATAAGGAAAACAGAGTATAGTAAAATCTTGAAGCTTTGACGATTCTGGAATCCAAGAAGAAGGATCTGTGTGACTGTTGATACATTTTTTTGTGGACTTGCCTGGAGATAAAAGAGAAACAATTTAAATAATATATATATATATATATATGTGAGACAGAGTGCGTGTGTGTGTGTGTATCTGTATGTGGTTGTATGTGCATCTGTTGTGGAAGTTGTTGTGTTCTATGTGTGGAAGTGTGGTGTCTTCATATCAGTGTGACATTGTATGTGTATATCTGAAACAGCAACAATACACATAATACTTTGAATACTTTGAATACAATGAATACTTTGCGACATGACATTCTACTGGAATTGATGAATTTGACTTAATATAACATTTAGAATATTTACTGACATAATCTTTATGACACACTCAGCATTGCAGGGTTGACTAACAAAAGTTTCTGCTGAGGAACTTCCTGCTTTCGGGAAATGTCAGTAGTGGCAGAGAGCAGTGCCTGGCAGGTCCTGAGTAATACATTAAATGTTCAAACACGGTTTGAGTCCTAACAATGCAGGAATACCTGTGCACTCCTATTATCATGATGATGATAAATTAACAGCAATAACAAACTATCAGTTTGCTGTTGTTTTACTTTATGCTCTTTATATGTATTTACCATTTACATTTTAAGCTGTTTTGGGTTATGATTTTGGTTTATTTTATTTTGTGTGTTTGTGTGTTTATTCAATGTGTGATCGTTGTAAATATTATTTTATTTATCTGATTTTAGGAATATTTGGTGCATCACTGTTTTTTTTTTTTTGATGTTTAATAAACGTAGAAATGTGATAAACATATCAAACTTTTTTAAAAAAAATATTAGAATAGATCTTTAAATAGAAAACTAAATTTTAAATGTCTTTTTGTAAATGTCTTTTGTAAAAAGACTTAGCAGCTATTATTTATTGTTTACCTTATTGTTTTGAACATTTTGTTTAGAAAATGATAACTTCTACAATAAAAATATATTTTCTTTTCTAGGGAAAAAAAATCTGTCAAAAAAAAAAGACAGGTGAAGGTGAGAATGGCAGAACATGTGGGTAATATCATAAGACATTTTAAGAATTATTTCTTATCAAAGCATTTTGCTGTTAAACACAAAACTTACCTGCATTTGCTGAGTTAATTGGACATTTAAATGGTAAAAAATAAATAAAGAGGAGGTAATAAATTGCATAAATGCCATCATAAATATTAATAGTAAACAAAAAGTCTTTATTTTACTTTTTTAATTATTAGCAGACTGCTCCAAAAACAATAAGCTAAATGGTGCAATTAAATATTAGATTAAAGGATGTGGAATGCATTTTGCTAGGATCTGGAAGCTTAACAATATTCTTAAATATGCCATTCCCAATACAAAACTACTATAACAGTGTTGAGACACATTTTCTTTGAGTATTTAAAATAATAAAGATGTAAAGAAATCTAAGAAAATTAGGAACCAAAGTGTATGGAAAATTTGTATCTGTCAAGAGAGAAGTGTTCTGAGTTAGATCCAATGCTCTTCTTTGTTCATCAGGCATCTCTCAAGTCAATATGTCATGGTAAACACAGACAGCATAATGAGATGTTATTTTGTTTTGATCTTGTGGTAACAGGAGTAAAGAGACTTGGAGATCAGTCAATATGCCGATATGTGTGTAAATAACACACACCTAAGAAGACTAGCAGTATTTTATATATGTGTATGTAAAAAAAACCCTACCTATAATCGAACGCAAACAATTGTTTCAGGTTATAATTGCTGCCAGTACATTGTTTGCTAGCAGATGGAAAACAACCACATTGCCCTCAAGAGATGTATTGATACAACAAATATTCACTAACTAGACATATCAAATGATGGTAAATACACAAATCAGATAAACAAAAAGCACTCAAATTGCAAGGGACATATGGAAACATAAATGGACAACGTAAGGGACAGCCAACAGTGCTAGTCATGAAATGCAGGTTTCAGACTTATACCTATACCCTATACTACATGAGAAGAAAGGTCAGTCAACATCCACCGCACTGTAATATATCCCACAATTAGCATAAAGTCACCCCCTACTGGGGAACCATGGTATGCACCCACCTACATACTTAGGCATATGTGGAGCAAGGACTGCTCACCAGACCAATGCACAAGTTCTCAATCCGGGGACCTATGACATGCTACATGAGCAAAAAGACACATCTTGTCTTTTCCACCCCCTCACAGCTATATAGAGGCTCTCCTCTGATAAACAATTGTGAGCAATAGATCTGACACAATGCAGGATGAGGAATGGTACTATGTGATGATAGGTTTGGCTATCCCTTGACCACCAATGGAAATTTTGTCCCCATCTGCCAAGACCGATGCTGCCATTCAGTCTCTCACTCCTAAGAGAAATGTACTTAGACCCTAGGTCTCCATGTCTCTGCCGGTATTACTTGCAATCGAATGGTTAGCTGATAAGGGGAAGTCCTATGCAAAATCTATACCGTAACTGTGCATACTATGTAGGAAACATGTGCCCGAGCGAAACATGTGACAATCGATGTTAACAATGCAACATTAATTTTTCTTCACTTTTATGCTTTATGTTCCCCCCACCCTTCTTCTCTTTTCTGTACCCCATATACATTGTGGGGGGGGGGGGGAAATGTCAAAGAAAAAAATGCACAATAAAATAAATCCATCTTTGCCCCATGAGAACTTCGCAGAGGGAAAATCCTTTCTAAAGGCTTTCCCATTCTTTAAATTCTCATTAGAGTTCTTTGATTGGATGACTTGTAAACTAACCAATCAGAGTGCTCTCAGTTATATTGTATAGCTTAGGACATTTTCACGTTGCAAGTATTGAGCAAAATGAGAATTATATACAACACCCAGTATAACACACATAGCATATACAGATATATATACTTCCCAATGATCGCTTCCTGTGGTTTAAAACTAGATACCTCACATGGGATCTACAATAAACAAATATAACCACACATAGTGTAACCTATATAATAGCAATAAATGTGAAATAAAATATAAAGTTTTCACTTACAAATATAGAACCCTGCGGGCTCTGTGTATACAACATAAGGGTGCCAATTGCTGGCTAAAAAAGAATAAATTCAAAATAAAATGTATTCTTTTATCAAGTACCGTATATACTCGAGTATAAGCCGACACGAATATAAGCCGAGGCCCCTAATTTTACCCCAAAAAACTGGGAAAACTTATTGACTCGAGTATAAGACTAGGGTGGGAAATGCAGCAGCTACTGGTAAATTTCTAAATAAAATTAGATCCTAAAAAAAATATATTAATTGAATATTTATTTACAGTGTGTGTATAATGAATGCAGTGTGTGTATAATGAATGCAGCGTGTGTGTATGAGTGCAGCGTGTGTGTATGAGTGCAGCGTGTGTGTATGAGTGCAGCGTGTGTGTGCAGTGTGTGTATGTGTGCAGTGTGTGTATGTGTGCAGCGTGTGTGTGCAGTGTGTGTATGTGTGCAGTGTGTGTATGTGTGCAGCGTGTGTATGTGTGCAGTGTGTGTATGAATGCAGTGTGTATGAGTGCAGTGTGTGTGTGTATGAATGCAGTGTGTGTGTGTATGAGTGCAGTGTGTGTGTGTATGAATGCAGTGTGTGTGTATGAGTGCAGTGTGTGTGTATGAGTGCAGTGTGTGTGTATGTGTGCAGTGTGTATGAATGCAGTGTGTGTGTATGAGTGCAGTGTGTGTGTCTGAGTGCAATATGTGTATGTGTGCAGTATGTGTATGTGTGTATGTGTGCAGTGTGTGTATGAGTGCAGTGTGTGTGTATGAGTGTGGTGTGTGTATGAATGTGGTGTGTGTATGAATGTGGTGTGTGTGTGTGTGTGTGTGATGCAGAGCCTTGGTGGGGGGTGGGCAATTTTATTATTATTTTTTTAATTATGTTAATATTTTTTTATTATTATTATTTCTTATTATTATTTTTTTATTTAATTTCATTATTTTATTATTTTTAAAATTGTATTATTATATTTTTTCGTCCCCCCTCCCTGCTTGATACATGGCAGGGAGGGGGGCTCTCCTTCCCTAGTGGTCCAGCATTGGTAGTTCAGTGGGGGGCTGTGGGGGCTGTGGGGGCTGTCAGAGAGTTTACTTACCTCTCCTGCAGCTCCTGTCAGCTCTCTCCTCCTCTGCGCCGTCCGTTCAGCTTTTCTGCCAGCTCACAGTGTAAGTCTCGCGAGAGCCGCGGCTCTCGCGAGATTTACACTGGGAGCTGACCGAGGTGCTGAACGGACGGCGCAGAGGAGGAGAGAGCTGACAGGAGCTGCAGGAGAGGTAAGTAAACTCTCTGACAGCCCCAGTCTGTATTATGGCAATGCAAATTGCCATAATACAGACTATTGACTCGAGTATAAGCCGAGTTGGGGTTTTTCAGCACAAAAAATGTGCTGAAAAACTCGGCTTATACTCGAGTATATACGGTACTTGTATCATATTGCAGTAGTGTAAGTGTATTTTTTCACTACACACTGCTTATGTGTCCTGTTTTTACTTTATATTTTTTACTCCAATAAAGTTTTTTGAAATCACTGTGGGTCTGTATCAGAGATATCATTGTAGCCAGCAATTGGCACCCTTATGCTGTTTACATAGAGCCTGGCACAGCTCTGAATTTGTGAGTGAAAACTTTATATTTTGTTTCCCATTTATTGCTATTATACAGGTTACACTATGTGTGGTTATATTTGTTTATTGTAGATCCCATGTTCCCATGTCAGGTATCTAGTTTTAAACCACAGGAAGCGATCATTGGGAAGTATATATATATATATATATATATATATATATATATATATAACAATGTCCAAAAGCTTGCACTCCAGTATAGTCAAAATATGTGGCCCGGTGCTTGTCGGCATCAATAATACACATAGTAGTTTTGAAAAGCACTCCAAGGACTTCATATAGGTGAAAATAAACTTAGCCTTATTCTGCAACAACCAAAGGTGATCGACGTTTCAGTCCTACAACAGGACTTTCATCAGGATCTGGAAATATCTGGATATATCAGGAAATATATATATATATATATATATTTGCTATGTGTGTTACTCTGGGTGTTGTATATATATGGTAGTGTGACATTACCAGTGTTGTTATTCCATTGGGAACACCTGTACCTATACACACCCTATAAGATATTTGAAGCTCCTAGACACCTTTTAAACTATTTGAGTATTTTTTGTGCAAAATGAGAATTGCCTGTCAGAGTAGTCTGACTGGTTGACGTAAAAGCCAACAAATCAGAGTACTCTAACGTATGTTACATACCAAGGTTTATGCAAAGGATTATTTAACTATATGCCCACTGGTTGTTAGCCTTGCAAAATGGCACCAGTTTAGGTACTCTTAAAACTTGATTTAAAGAATCTGGATTTCAGCTGCCTAAGCGTTTTTGGGCCAGTTAAAATTTGGACCAAATTCAGACTCATTCAGACGAATAAACCAGTATGCAGAAAAGCATTGTCATGTTGGTTGGAGAATCCCTGTGTCACAATTCGGGGAACCCAACACGCTAACACACACACACACACAGAAAAGGTGCCGTACCAGACCTTAGAGTGGCCGGGCTAAGCACACACAGAATAGTCAGGAGACAAGCCGAGTAAGGGGAACCAGAAGACAGAATAACGAGAAACAAGCCGAGGTCAAAGGGTAGGAGAAAGTCACAAAGTCAGTTTTAACAAGCCAGAGAGTACGTAACCAGAAACACAAGTTCAGAATCAATACTATAAAGCAAAGACCACAACAGGGCACTGAGAGACAGAAAAGGTAAGTATGTATAACCTTATCTTAATTCTGATTGGATAACTTCCAATCAGAATTAACAATCACATGTGGGGGATATCTATACCCCGCACTGTGATTGTTGTGCTGTAGCTTTAACGCCGGGTCACGTGAGTGACCCCGGCATTCTGATGACAGTGCCGGCTCCCAGCGTGCAGCGTTAGACATGCTGCCGCTGGGAGGACATATATACAACATATAAGAAATTATAGTGAATAGAATCTACAACACAAATACTAATAAATTCACTTAGCACACGCACATGCAAACAGAAAAGATCTACTGAGTGATATAGACCCATTCATGCAGACCCAGTGGAGCGCTATAGTAAATAAAGACTCAACCTGTAACTAATAAGTGTGCAAGATAGTGTAACAGGATGAACTAGAGGAGAAAAAAAATATACACAATGGTGCAATAAATCTAACACAAGGGAGTATTGGCATGAGCCTTAGAAGGACAGGCTCAAATCCCACCAGCGATGGTAAATTATGGTAATACCACTGCTCCTGATGTAAAACCTTCACACAGTTTTGTAGTAAATGTAAATTTATAGGTAACTGCTCACCTTATATTTGTCTCGTAGTGTATTGGCATATGTGCCGAGAGCGGGGGCACACCCTTCTTTGCATAGAATACGTGTTGGTAAATTGCATCCCCAAGATTAGGAGACAAAAAGCAGAGAGAGAGAGCACAGCTCCTAGTACAAACCCTTTGGTAATTTCACAACTGCTCACCATTAAAAAAGCCTAATTTATTTGGATCTTAGTTTAACAGTATGTGTGTCAATATAGGGTACACAACCCTCCCCTTATAATGGAAGCAAAGTGTCAGAAACCCACAGGACTAAATGTCTACTAGAAGTGTTTTATTAAGAAAAACAGCCATTTTACAGGAAGGAAAAGTATTGGCTACATAAAGAGTTCTTTTCATGGGAAGAAAAACATGAAGAGAGAGAAATAGTATTACAATTTATATATATTTATAACCTAAATGGAATAATGAATATTTTGATGAATGAAACAGTCTATAATGATCTGATTAGAGAGTCATATATTTCTGAAAATATATAGAAAATATATTGTATACTAAATATAAACAGACTGTGATGGACTGTTAACTCCTAAATGACAGAGAATTGAGCTGTGAGATTGCAGTTGCATGATCTATACCAAAACCCCTTCATTAAGCTAAAGTTATTTTGGTGACTTTAGTGTCCCCTTAACATTGAAAAGAATGTATATTAATATTTTAACAATATATAAAATTGGATACAATTATATTTATATTATAGAAGATATATAAAAAAATATCTTTAACACAAATTGTTAAAGTTACTTAATAGTTACCCATGTGTTATCAGTACAAGATGTGTCATAATGTATATACACATATTTAACTATTTCAACAGTTTTACTCACAGTGTACTTTCAGTATATATTTTACAAAGCAGGTGAAGGGAAGGTGCTGAAAAAGTGCTACTCATGGCACAGTTCTCTGAGATCTTCAGTAGATCTTTACAAGGTCTATTTTTGTTTTCTTTGGGCTTCAATTTTGATGCTGCTTTTCAGTAAGTTGGATTATTTATTTAGCTATTATATATTTTGAATTAGATGTTACGAATCACGTAAAGGATATTGTTGACTATTTTTATTCTGAATCTGCTTAATTCCATTATTGTTTCCTATATTAGTACATCATTCTTAAATAAATCGAACCTGTTAAAAACAGTTGTGTTTTAACACTGTAAACATGTTTCTAACTTTGCATATACATTACCAAAAAAAATAAAAAATAAATGTTAACGTTTCTTTTACCTTGATTTACTAAATAGGTTCTATGAAGAAAAAAAAAAGGAGATTTATTTTGGCCGTCTGTTTGTTCAGCTCAGCAAAATGGTTTAGAAAAGGGCCAGACAAAGTACTGCAAAATATATACACATAATATAATGGTTTTGTATATATTTTACAGTAAACAGGTAGAAGCATTTTCTCATCATTATGTTCACTGTTCATATGTGAAAGATTTACCAACAGAAGGACAAGACCCGTGAATAGTGATGTCGCGAACACGAAATTTTCGGTTCGCGAACGGGAACTTCCGCAAACGTTCGCGAACCGGCGAACCGGGAGAACCGCCATTGACTTCAATGGGCATGCAATTTTTTTAAACCCACAGGGACTCTTTCTGGCAACAAAAGTGATGGAAAAGTTGTTTCAAGGGGACTAACACCTGGACTGTGGCATGCCGGAGGGGGATCCATGGCAAAACTCCCATGGAAAATTACACAGTCGATGCAGAGTCTGGTTTTAATCCATAAAGGGCAGAAATCACCTAACATTCCTAAATCACAATGGATATGGATTGACACCTGACATAAGGATTGACACCTGTCCTCAGAGACCCTGATACACACTGACACAGAGCAGAATAGGGACTGTTCCCCCTACATAGGGTCACTTGGCAGGTATGGATTGACACCTATCATCAAAGCCCCTGATACACACTGACACAGAGCAGAATAGAGACTGTTCCCCCTACATAGGGTCACTTTGCAGATATGGATTGACACCTATCCTAAGGATCCCTGATACACACTGACACAGAGCAGAATAGGGACTGTTCACCCTACATAGGGTCACTTGGCAGGTATGGATTGACATCTATCATCAAAGCCCCTGATACACACTGACACAGAGGATAATAGAGACTGTTCCCCCTACATAGGGTCACTTGGCAGGTATGGATTGACACCTGTCCTCAGAGACCATGATACACACTGACACAGAGCAGAATATGGACTGTTCCCGCCACATAGGGTCACTTGGCAGATATGGATTGACACCTGTCCTCAGGGACCCTGATAAACACTGACACAAAGCATACTTTTAAATTTATTTTGCAAATGCTGCATCCTTTCCGACTTGTAATTTGGTAACATTTCCGCCACTGTCTGCTTATACTGGGGGTCTAGTAGCGTGGACACCCAGTACAGGTTGTTCTCCTTCAGCCTTTTTTTATACGAGGGTCCCTCAACAGGCACAACAGCATGAAAGACCCCATTTGCAAAAGGTTGGATGCCGAGCTACTCATTTCCTGTTCCTCCTCCTCACACAGAGCAGAATAGGGACTGTTCCCCCTACATAGGGTCACTTGGCAGATATGGATTGACACCTGTCCTCAGAGACCATGATACACACTGACACAGAGCAGAATAGGGACTGTTCCCCCTACATAGGGTCACTTGGCAGGTATGGATTGACACCTGTCCTCAGAGACCATGATACACACTGACACAGAGCAGAATAGGGACTGTTCCCCTACATAGGGTCACTTGGCAGATATGGATTGACACCTGTCCTCAGGGACCCTGATAAACACTGACACAGAGCAGAATAGGGACTGTTCACATAGGGTCAATTGGCAGATATGGATTGACACCTGTCCTCAGAGACCCTGATACACACTGACACAGAGCAGAATAGAGAATGTTCCCCCTACATAGGGTCACTTGGCAGATATGGCGTGGTCGTGGGAGGAGGTGGATGACTTTCACCTCTTCCCCTGTTAGATTCCCATTGTGCTGTGACATCACCGTTATACGCTTTGTAAAGCATACTTTTACATTTATTTTGCAAATGCTGCATCCTTTCCGACTTGTAATTTGGTAACATTTCCGCCACTATCTGCTTATACCGGGGGTCTAGTAGAGTGGACACCCAGTACAGGTTGTTCTCCTTCAGCCTTTTTTATACGAGGGTCCCTCAACAGGCACGACAGCATGAAAGACCCCATTTGCAAAAGGTTGGATGCCGAGCTACTCATTTCCTGTTCCTCCTCCTCACACAGAGCAGAATAGAGACAGTTCCCCCTACATAGGGTCACTTGGCAGGTATGGATTGACACCTGTCCTCAGGGACCCTGATACACACTGACACAGAACAGAATAGAGACCTTTCCCCCTACATAGGGTCACTTGGCAGATATGGATTGACACCTGTCCTCAAAGCCCCTGATACACACTGACACAGAGCAAAATAGGGACTGTTCCCCCTACATAGGGTCACTTGGCAGGTATTGATTGACACCTGTCCTAAGGATCCCTGAAACACACTGACACAGAGCAGAATAGAGACTGTTCCCCCTACATAGGGTCACTTGGCAGATATGGATTGACACCTGTCCTCAGAGACCATGATACACACTGACACAGATCAGAATAGAGACTTTTCCCCCTACATAGGGTCAATTGGCAGGTATGGATTGACACCTGTCCTCAGGGACCTTGATACACACTGACACAGAGCAGAATAGAGACTGTTCCCCCTACATAGGGTTACTTGGCAGATATGGATTGACACCTGTCCTCAAAGCCCCTGATACACACTGACACAGAGCAGAATAGCGACTGTTCCCCCTACATAGGGTCACTTGGCAGGTATTGATTGACACCTGTCCTAAGGATCCCTGAAACACACTGACACAGAGCAGAATAGAGACTGTTCCCCCTACATAGGGTTACTTGGCAGATATGGATTGACACCTGTCCTCAAAGCCCCTGATACACACTGACACAGAGCAGAATAGAGACTGTTCCCCCTACAAAGGGTCACTTGGCAGATATGGATTGACACCTGTCCTCAAAGCCCCTGATACACACTGACACAGAGCAGAATAGCGACTGTCCCCCCTACATAGGGTCACTTGGCAGGTATGGATTGACACCTGTCCTAAGGATCCCTGAAACACACTGACACGGAGCAGAATAGAGACTGTTCCCTCTACATAGGGTCACTTGGCAGATATGGATTGACACCTGTCCTCAAAGCCCCTGATACACACTGACACAGAGCAAAATAGGGACTGTTCACCCTACATAGGGTCACTTGGCAGGTATGGATTGACACCTGTCCTAAGGATCCCTGAAACACACTGACACAGAGCAGAATAGAGACTGTTCCCCCTACATAGGGTCACTTGGCAGATATGGATTGACACCTGTCCTCAGAGACCATGATACACACTGACACAGAGCAGAATAGGGACTATTCCCCCTACATAGGGTCACTTGGCAGATATGGATTGACAACTATCCTAAGGATCCCTGTTACACACTGACACAGAGCAGAATAGAGACTGTTCCCCCTACATAGGGTCACTTGGCAGATATGGATTGACACCTGTCCTCAAAGCCCCTGATACACACTGACACAGAGCAGAATATGGACTGTTCCCCCTACATAGGGTCACTTGGCAGATATGGATTGACACCTATCCTAAGGATCCCTCTTACACACTGACACAGAGCAAAATAGAGACTGTTCCCCCTACATAGGGTCACTTGGCAGATATGGATTGACACCTGTCCTCAGAGACCATGATACACACTGACACAGAGCAGAATAGGGATGTGGAATAGTACCTGGGGAGCTGGGGGGGTGCCGTTGATGTGGAGCAAGACGCAGCAGCAGAAGAGGACTCAGCCGAGGAGGTTATGGAAGAGGATGGAGTAGGAGGAGTAGAGGAGGTGGCAGCAGGCCTGCCTGCAAGTCATGGCGGTGTCACCAACTCCTCTGCAGAGCCACGCATTCCATGCTTGGCAGCCGTCAGCAGGTTTACCCAATGTGCAGTGTAGGTGATATACCTGCCCTGACCATGCTTTGCAGACCAGGTATCAGTGGTCAGATGGACCCTTGCCCCAACACTGTGTGCCAGACATGCCAATACTTCCTTTTGCACAATCGAGTACAGGTTGGGGATTGCCTTTTGTGCAAAGAAATTTCGGCCGGGTACCTTCCACTGCGGTGTCCCAATAGCTACAAATTTTTTGAACGCCTCAGACTCCACCAGCTTGTATGGTAAAAGCTGGTGGGCTAGGTGGGGCGTGTCCTAACTACTGAAGCGAGAAGTCGCCATGCGTCGGCCAGGCATACCGTACGCAACATGCAGGAGGCAGAGGGAACCCTGGGGCAACTGGGTCTCCCCCCGGACTCGCTACTCACATCGAAGCCTCCAACAAACTCCACGCTTTCTCCATATTGGGGCAACGCCGAGGCTCCAACATTTGTCCCTAGAAACCTAGCCGGGACATCATGCGCAACTTCAATGGAAAACGGGACTAACAGGTCAACCCTGCTTACGGAGACTCTCAGGTCATTGATCGTGTCAAGAGGAGGGGAACAACTTCAAAAATAGATTCCTGGCAAATTCGCAAAAAAAACGTGCAAACATGAATCCTGAAAGTACAGAAAGACAAAACCACAAGAAGAATTTTTTGAAGACGACAAATAGCTGTGTGATATAATGTAGAAACACTTTATTCACCAGATAAAAAGAAAACAACCGACTTAATACAGTTTTTTTACAACTTTGTTAGTTTTGCATTGAATTTTTTAGCCAGAACTTCCTTTAGATATTGCACTGAATATAGTAAACTCTGTAGTATGTTACTTTTAGTTGCCAGAAAAGCTAAATAATAGTTTTCACATTTGGTAGATAGCTTGTGCGTGCTAATATTCATACTTGCATTTTGAATTTTAAGGCAGTATTTCTTTTTTATAAGCAGATTTTGATATTTTTGTATCTTTTTAAACATATATTTTCTCAAGCCGCTTCAATAGATTAACATTTCTTTATTTTATTAATCAACGTGCTTAATCGTATTGGTGTACTAATTTCCAGTATATCTAAAAATGTTTTACATATTTTCTGAATTTAATTGTCATGTGTACCTTTCGTATGCCCATGTGAAACGTTTTACCATTTAGGGCCCAGAGTGGGGTAATTTAAACAGATCATACCTCGAGTGCAGAGTGCATTTAATCCGACTCGTTAATGTTAGTTATTCACTAAGCTTAGTGAAAACATAGTTGGCTTAAATATGTTTTCTATTCAAGTTTATAACGCATTGTGCCGCCAAGGTTTCGTTAGACCTGCTCAGCTAAACTAGGACCACATTTTAATTGTATACTCAGTGTAATGTGTAAACGTGGACAATCTCGACATAAATAACTAAAAAATGTGCACGGATTTATGAAAACCCCATTGTTAAAAATGTTGATGATCAGCGTGAGGAATGCTTTTGGGGCACCACACGCCTACTGTTATGATTTTTTGCACTGCAAAAATAAAGAATTAAAAAAAGAAAAAAAAGCTGGTGGGCTAATAGTTCAGACAAGCCAGCTGTCAGACGCTGGGCAAGGGGGTGACTTTCTAACATTGGCTTCTAACGCTCAAACATGTCCTTGACAGACACCTGACTGTGGGCAGATGAGCGCAACTGCTCAAGGCGAGAGATGGAGTGGCGGATGGTTGAGATGGGGCAAGGAGGACAGCAGTGGTTGACGTGGCTGAAGATGCTGGACCAGGAGTAGGATGGCGGCTTTGAGTTTGTGTGCTGCTTGTACGCATGTGTTGATCCCATAGGCGTTTGTGATGTGCGATCATGTGCCTACGCAAAGGAGTTGTACCTAGGTGGGTGTTGGACTTCCCATGACTCAGTTTCTTTTGGCACAGGTTGCAAATGGCATCGCTGTTGTCACACTGCTGAGCTCTGCAATGACGGCATTCTGGTGGTGGACACAGCATGCGTTGATTGGCGTGCTGTCGGGCTGACCCCGGGTGCCGATGCATGCTGTCTGACTGTGCCACTAGCTTCTTGCGACGACCTCCCCCTGCTTCCAACTCGTCTCCTCCAACTCCTCTCTGTCTTCCCATCTGAACATTCGTCCTGTTCTTCTTCTTGCCGAGCGGGCACCCACGTGACATCCATGGATGCATCGTCATCATCAACCGCTTCACTTGTATCTGACAACTCAGCAAAGGAAGCAGCAGCAGGTAAAACATCATCATCATCACACCGTACGTCCATGTGTGTAATGCTGCCTGCCTGAGACATAGACCAGATATGAGTGGCACTGTGCAGTGGCAGAGGTTGGCAGAGTACACGCTGTAGGCCTGACACACCCGCTTGAAGACAACTAACTGATATTCAATCTATAACAGTGAAAAAAGTTTTTTGTTTTTATAGGCACGCTATAGTCACACCAGATATGAGTGGCAAAGTGCACTTGCAGAGGTTGGCAGAGTACACGCTGAAGACCTGACACCCAGACGCTTGCAGACAACTAACTGCTATTAGCTTACAGTGAAAAACTTTTTTTCTTTGTAAAGGCACGCTATAGAGACACCAGATATGAGTGGCAAAGTACACTGGCAGAGGTTGGCAGAGCACACTCTGAAGGCTTGACACCCGCTTGAAGACAACTAACTGCTATTCAATCAATAACAGTGAAAAAAGTATTTTGTTTTTAAATGTCAAGATTAATCTATTGTGACACCAGATATGAGTGGTGGCACTGGGCAAGTGGGCACAGTATCCACTGTGAGCCTGACACAGAAGCTGGCAGACAACTAACTGCTATTAGCTTACAGTGAAAAACTGTTTTTCTTTTTTAAAGGTACGCTATAGTCACACCAGATATGAGTGGCAAAGTGCACTTGCTGAGGTTGGCAGAGTACATGCTGAAGGCCTGAAACCCAGACGCTTGCAGACAACTAACTGCTATTAGTTTACAGTGAAAAACTTTTTTTCTTTGTAAAGGCACGCTATAGAGACACCAGATATGAGTGGCAAAGTACACTGGCAGAGGTTGGCAGAGCACACGCTGAAGGCCTGACACCCGCTTTAAGGACACTGACTGCTATTAGCTTACTGTGAAAAACTTTTTTCTTTTTAAAGGCACGCTATAGTCACACCAGATATGAGTGGCAAAGTGCACTTGCTGAGGTTGGCAGAGTACATGCTGAAGGCCTGACACCCAGACGCTTGCAGAAAACTAACTGCTATTAGCTTACAGTGAAAAACTGTTTTTCTTTGTAAAGGCACGCTATAGAGACACCAGATATGAGTGGCAAAGTACACTGGCAGAGATTGGCAGAGTACACGCTGAAGGCCTGACACCCAGACGCTTGCAGACAACTAACTGCTATTAGCTTACAGTGAAAAACTTTTTTCTTTGTAAAGGCACGCTATAGAGACACCAGATATGAGTGGCAAAGTACACTGGCAGAGATTGGCAATGTACACGCTGAAGGCCTGACACCCAGACGCTTGCAGACAACTAACTGCTATTAGCTTACAGTGAAAAACTTTTTTTCTTTGTAAAGGCAAACTATAGAGACACCAGATATGAGTGGCAAAGTACACTGGCAGAGGTTGGCAGAGCACACGCTGAAGGCCTGACACCCGCTTTAAGGACACTGACTGCTGTTAGCTTACAGTGAAAAACAGTTTTTCTTTTTTAAAGGCACGCTATAGTCACACCAGATATGAGTGGCAAAGTGCACTTGCTGAGGTTGGCAGAGTACATGCTGAAGGCCTGACACCCAGACGCTTGCAGACAACTAACTGCTATTAGCTTACAGTGAAAAACTTTTTTTCTTTGTAAAGGCACGCTATAGAGACACCAGATATGAGTGGAAAAGTACACTGGCAGAGGTTGGCAGAGCACACGCTGAAGGCCTGACACCCGCTTTAAGGACACTGACTGCTATTAGCTTACTGTGAAAAACTGTTTTTCTTTTTAAAGGCACGCTATAGTCACACCAGATATGAGTGGCAAAGTGCACTTGCTGAGGTTGGCAGAGTACATGCTGAAGGCCTGACACCCAGACGCTTGCAGAAAACTAACTGCTATTAGCTTACAGTGAAAAACTTTTTTTCTTTGTAAAGGCACGCTATAGTCACACCAGATATGAGTGGTGTGACAGACCCATCCATCTGGACTAAAGACTGTTGGGTCCGTCTGATTTGCCCAGTACTTATGGTCCCTGAGAGATCATGCGGAGGGTTGTGACTTTGTACAAATGACATTTCGAATACAGCGGAAACTAACGAAGCGCCAAAGCTACCAAAGTCCTCGAGGTGGCCGACATCGGACAAAGGACCACGTGGCGGCGGCCATCTTAACTTCGAACCCGCCGACCCGTACTATCGACGATACTTCGACAGTTCAACGAAAGTCGAAGTACCGACCCACTTCGAACGGGACTTAGCCATTTTTAGGCCAACGAGTGACCGACCGCACAGCCCGAATCCAGGGAACTATTTTGGGCACGAAAAGGTACCTGCGGACGGTCATAAACAGACTTTCGAGTAACTTTTTATTCACTGAAGGGATTGGTGTGATTTTTGAGAATGTTTATGTTTTAAGTATGCTGAATCTGAATATGTGCCTCTTATGTGAATATGATGGATGGATTTGAAGTTATGAAAGTTGTATAAAAGTATATTTCAAACTGTATGTATAATAGGATTATGTGTCACACCAAGGGGAGGGAATGTGTGGGATGTACCATCGATGCCAGTGGTTATTTTATGCCTCCCCTTGGGTGTGGCCTGTGTGTGTGAAATGCAAATAAAAGGCAGGCTGGCTGATCCAGTCCTGAGTTCATGTTTTACCCTCATAATGGAGCTTGGTCTCGTTATTGGGAGAACCGGGATTACAAGTGACTAAAGACTGTGTATGGAGCTCGGAAGGTGGTACCGTAACAACTGGTGGCAAGCGACGGGATGATCCTCAACGCCCAAAGAGACCACTACGACCAGGAATAAATGGAACTACAATACCAAAACCTGAGAAGAGCCACCCTAAAAGACTTATTGGAACAAAGGGGCGGACAGGCCAGTAACCTCAAGAAGAGGGACATTATTGCTTTATTGCTGGAAATGGATGGAGTACCAGCGGCAGAGGGAACCAATGGACCCAGCCCAGACGACAGAACCCCCGAGGAGGCAAGATTTGACCGGGCGGTAAGAATTAGGCTGGCCCATTATGGCCCCAACCCCTCCGCGGAGATCATCACCCAGGTTCAAGCCGCTGTGGAGGCCAGCCTGCTACGCCAAAACGGTGCTGCAGCAGCCCCAGTCACAGCAAACCCGGGGGACAAACAGAAAGTGCCATTTGCGGCCTTCAAAGCCTTTAGTGAGACAGAAGGAGAGATTGACGGGTACCTTGCGGATTTTGAGCGGCAATGTGCCCTGCACAAGGTACCCCCGGAAGACTGGGTTGCTATACTGTCCGGCAAGTTATCCGGCCGGGCCAACGACGCTTTTCGGGCCATTCCGGATGAGGAGATCGGGGATTATGTGACCGTCAGGGAAGCTTTACTTGCCCGGTATGCCGTTACACCCGAGGCATACCGGAGGAGGTTCCGAGACACTGCAAAAACAACTGGGGACTCATACGTTGAATGGGCCTGCAAGGTACATCGCACAGCCGCCCACTGGATGGCAGGGTGCCAGGCGGTGTCGGGAGAAGAGGTGCTGCAGATGTTTTTATTGGAACATTGTTTCGACAAATTGCCAACAGGGGTCAGAGAGTGGGTAAGAGACCGTAAGCCCTCCACTCTACACGAGGCGGCTCGCTTGGCCGATGAGTACACCGATGCTCGCAGACTGGACAATTCCATCACCAAGGCCACAGCCAGAGCGGAATACCCACCAGCCGCTGCCACTTATCAGCCTCCCATAAACAGACCATCCGCACCCCCTCCGTCTGCCCAGTACCAACGTCCACCCCGGTTTAACGCCCGAGAGTACTCTGAACCCCTTCGGTGCTACCTGTGCAATCAGCTAGGGCACAGGCGACAGGAGTGCCCGATGAACCGTGCCAACAGGAACCAGTCCTGGAGGAAACCCACGGGGGCCCCTTCCCGAGCACCTCTTCCAGCAGCCCACTGTGTAGAGGAAGAGGAATGCTGGGGCATCTTGCATGAGGCGGACCCTGTTCAGGCTGCCCACCAGGACAATCGACAACACCACCGACAGAGTGTAAAGGTCAACGGAAGGGAAGTCAGTGGGCTACGAGACACTGGTGCAACCCTGACTTTGCTCCAAAAGCACCTAGTGTCCGAAGCTCAACATACCGGGGATACCGTGGCAGTACGAGTAGCCGGGGGTGCAGTATTTCGCCTACCCGTAGCCCGGGTACATTTGGATTGGGGAGTGGGCGCTAGACACGTGAATGTGGGGGTCATTAAGGATTTACCCGCTGATGTCCTCCTTGGCAATGACTTGGCCCCCCTTGTTTCGGCCTTTGCTCCCATGGGCCCCGCTGCAGTGGACGCTGTCACGACCCGTGCCCAGACCCGTGCCGCTGAGGCCGGCCCACCTGCTGCTGAGACCCAGGTAAGACTCTCTACCCCGACTTGTACCTTAGACCAGGCCCCGTTAGGCTTGGATACCCCAGAGATGTACGGGAAGGAAACTAGGGAGGACCCGACGTTAGCCAAGTACAGAGCCAGGGCCGACGCTGGGGAAGAAGGAGTAGGTGGGGAACACTACGAGTGGGTGGGGGATAGGCTGTACAGGATCCCGAAACCTTCCCCGAAACCGAATGCCCCTCCGCAGAAACGACAACTAGTAGTACCTGCAAAGTATCGGCAGGAGATTCTGCGGATTGGGCATGACGTGCCGTTGGCCGGTCATCTAGGTTCCCACCGCACAGCTCATAGAATCACCCAAAACTTTTTCTGGCCCAATTTTAACCGAGATGTGCGGATGTATTGTAGCACGTGCGACACTTGTCAACGGGTAGGTAAGCGAGGAGATCATCCAAAAGCTAGGCTACAGCCGATGCCTATCATTGGAGAGCCCTTTTCCCGCATAGCCGTTGACATTGTGGGTCCACTGGCCAGGGCTAGTCCATCCGGTAAGAAATATATTCTTACTGTGGTAGACTACGCCACCCGTTACCCAGAGGCAGTAGCGCTGTCTAATATAGAGGCAGAGACGGTTGCTGATGCCCTGGTTCAAGTCTTTACTAGGGTCGGGTTCCCTCAGGAGATCCTCTCTGATCAGGGAACCCAATTTACCGCTGTGCTCACCCAGCAGCTGTGGAAGGTGTGCGGCATCAACCCGCTACTTAGTTCACCATATCACCCACAGACTAACGGTCTCTGCGAGCGATTTAATGGCACCCTCAAACAGATGCTGAGGACCTTTACTGACACTTGCAGAGACTGGGAGCGATTCCTGCCTCATCTGCTATTTGCATACAGAGAGGTGCCCCAGGAATCGACTGGGTTCTCCCCCTTTGAGTTACTCTATGGGAGAAGGGTTCGTGGACCCCTAGATCTCATTAGAGGACACTGGGAGGGGGAGACGGAGCAAGAAGGGACCCCCATAGTGCCATATGTTCTGGAACTCCGGGACCGCATGGAGAAACTGTCCCTGATGGTAAGGGAAAATCTCCGGGCGGCCCAGGGGAAACAGAAGCGATGGTACGATCGGGGTGCTCGACAGCGGGTTTTCCAGGTTGGGCAGAAGGTTCTGGTGCTCAAACCTGTGAAGGCAAACAAGATGCAAGCATCTTGGCAGGGCCCGTACAAGGTGTTAGCTCAGGTATGCGATACTACCTATCTTATAGCCAGCTGTTCGGATGAAAGGGTACAACGATCCTTTCATGTGAACATGCTCAAGGAGTATCAGGAACGACCCGAGGATGTTGCAGCAGTTTGTGCCCCAGCTACCGACGACCCAGAGAACTTACCTTTACCTGACCTGCTAGAAAGGGATCCCCAGACCGACCTTACTAGCCTCGTACAGCTAGGTGACCGACTAAGCCCGGCCGAGAAAACCCAGGCAAGACAGCTTCTGTGGGAGAAGCAGGCGACGTTCTCCCAAGAACCCGGGTACACCAACCTAGCTATACACAAGGTCGAGACACCCGGACAGAACCCCCTACGACAACCCCCATACCGTATCCCGGAAGCAGTCCGAGAAGGAATGCGGAAGGAGATACAGGAGATGACCCGGCTGGGGGTTATTGAGCACTCAGATAGTCCGTGGGCGTCACCCGTAGTCCTAGTACCCAAGAAAGATGGGACCACCCGGTTCTGTGTGGATTACAGGCGGCTCAACGAGCGGACTACCACTGACGCCTACCCGATGCCCCGGATAGACGAGTTATTAGACCGCATTGCCAGGGGGCGCTATCTGACCACCATTGACCTATGTAAAGGGTACTGGCAGATCCCCCTGGCCGAGGATGCTATCCCCAAGTCGGCATTCGTCACCCCGTTTGGCCTGTACCAGTTTAGGGTCATGCCATTCGGGATGAAGAATGCTCCGGCTACCTTCCAGCGTATGGTGGATAGGCTCCTAGATGGCTTCCAGGGATTTGCATGTGCATACCTGGACGACATCGCGGTCTACAGTGAGTCTTGGGAAGACCACCTAGTACACGTAGGGGTAGTGCTGGACAAGATTCGGGCCGCCGGCCTGACTCTGAAACCAGACAAGTGCCATTTAGGCATGGCAGAAGTGCAGTACTTGGGTCACCGGGTGGGTTGTGGGAGCCAGAGACCCGAACCGGCCAAGGTGGAAGCGGTAGCTAACTGGCCCACACCTATCACCAAGACCCAAGTGCTTGCCTTCCTAGGGACAGCGGGTTATTATCGACGTTTTGTCCCCGACTACAGCACGATTGCCAAGCCCCTGACTGATCTGACTAAAAAGAACTTACCTAGGCAGGTCCTGTGGTCTCCAGCTTGTGAAGCCGCGTTTCAAGCCCTGAAGCAGGCTCTTGTGAAGGCCCCTGTCCTGGCTGCCCCAGTCCCTAACAAACGTTTTCTTGTCCACACAGACGCTTCCATGTATGGACTGGGGGCTGTGCTGAGCCAGGTCGGGGAGGATGGAGGAGAGCACCCTGTCGCATATCTCAGCAGAAAGTTACTACCTCGAGAAGTGAGTTATGCGGCAGTAGAGAAAGAGTGTTTAGCCCTGGTCTGGGCACTGAAGAAACTGAGCCCCTACCTATACGGACAAGAATTTTCCCTCGTAACAGACCACAACCCCCTCGTCTGGCTTAACCGGGTCTCTGGGGACAATGGCAGACTGCTGAGGTGGAGTTTGGCCTTGCAGCCTTATAATTTCACTATCAGCTACCGGCCCGGTAAGCAGAATGGGAATGCGGATGGGTTATCCCGGCAAATAGACGTCCCTATTCTCCCTAAGTCCGGTCATCCCCAAGTTGACCCGCCACAGGGTCAAGCCGGGTCTGCCGGAGTGTTCCACAAGGAGGGAGCCATGTGACAGACCCATCCATCTGGACTAAAGACTGTTGGGTCCGTCTGATTTGCCCAGTACTTATGGTCCCTGAGAGATCATGCGGAGGGTTGTGACTTTGTACAAATGACATTTCGAATACAGCGGAAACTAACGAAGCGCCAAAGCTACCAAAGTCCTCGAGGTGGCCGACATCGGACAAAGGACCACGTGGCGGCGGCCATCTTAACTTCGAACCCGCCGACCCGTACTATCGACGATACTTCGACAGTTCAACGAAAGTCGAAGTACCGACCCACTTCGAACGGGACTTAGCCATTTTTAGGCCAACGAGTGACCGACCGCACAGCCCGAATCCAGGGAACTATTTTGGGCACGAAAAGGTACCTGCGGACGGTCATAAACAGACTTTCGAGTAACTTTTTATTCACTGAAGGGATTGGTGTGATTTTTGAGAATGTTTATGTTTTAAGTATGCTGAATCTGAATATGTGCCTCTTATGTGAATATGATGGATGGATTTGAAGTTATGAAAGTTGTATAAAAGTATATTTCAAACTGTATGTATAATAGGATTATGTGTCACACCAAGGGGAGGGAATGTGTGGGATGTACCATCGATGCCAGTGGTTATTTTATGCCTCCCCTTGGGTGTGGCCTGTGTGTGTGAAATGCAAATAAAAGGCAGGCTGGCTGATCCAGTCCTGAGTTCATGTTTTACCCTCATAATGGAGCTTGGTCTCGTTATTGGGGGAACCGGGATTACAAGTGACTAAAGACTGTGTATGGAGCTCGGAAGGTGGTACCGTAACAAGTGGCAAAGTGCACTTGCTGAGGTTGGCAGAGTACATGCTGAAGGCCTGACACCCAGACGCTTGCAGAAAACTAACTGCTATTAGCTTACAGTGAAAAACTTTTTTTCTTTGTAAAGGCACGCTATAGTCACACCAGATATGAGTGGCAAATTGCACTTGCTGAGGTTGGCAGAGTACACGCTGAAGGCCTGACACCCAGACGCTTGCAGACAACTAACTGCTATTAGCTTACAGTGAAAAACTTTTTTTCTTTGTAAAGGCACGCTATAGAGACACCAGATATGAGTGGCAAAGTACACTGGCAGAGGTTGGCAGAGCACACGCTGAAGGCCTGACACCCGCTTTAAGGACACTGATTGCTATTAGCTTACTGTGAAAAACTGTTTTTCTTTTTAAAGGCACGCTATAGTCACACCAGATATGAGTGGCAAAGTGCACTTGCTGAGGTTGGCAGAGTACATGCTGAAGGCCTGACACCCAGACGCTTGCAGAAAACTAACTGCTATTAGCTTACAGTGAAAAACTTTTTTTCTTTGTAAAGGCACGCTATAGTCACACCAGATATGAGTGGCAAAGTGCACTTGCTGAGGTTGGCAGAGTACATGCTGAAGGCCTGACACCCAGACGCTTGCAGAAAACTAACTGCTATTAGCTTACAGTGAAAAACTTTTTTTCTTTGTAAAGGCACGCTATAGTCACACCAGATATGAGTGGCAAAGTGCACTTGCTGAGGTTGGCAGAGTACACGCTGAAGGCCTGACACCCAGACGCTTGCAGACAACTAACTGCTATTAGCTTACAGTGAAAAACTTTTTTTCTTTGTAAAGGCACGCTATAGAGACACCAGATATGAGTGGCAAAGTACACTGGCAGAGATTGGCAATGTACACGCTGAAGGCCTGACACCCAGACGCTTGCAGACAACTAACTGCTATTAGCTTACAGTGAAAAACTTTTTTTCTTTGTAAAGGCACACTATAGAGACACCAGATATGAGTGGCAAAGTACACTGGCAGAGGTTGGCAGAGCACACGCTGAAGGCCTGACACCCGCTTTAAGGACACTGACTGCTATTAGCTTACTGTGAAAAACTGTTTTTCTTTTTAAAGGCACGCTATAGTCACACCAGATATGAGTGGCAAAGTGCACTTGCTGAGGTTGGCAGAGTACATGCTGAAGGCCTGACACCCAGACGCTTGCAGAAAACTAACTGCTATTAGCTTACAGTGAAAAACTGTTTTTCTTTGTAAAGGCACGCTATAGAGACACCAGATATGAGTGGCAAAGTACACTGGCAGAGATTGGCAGAGTACACGCTGAAGGCCTGACACCCAGACGCTTGCAGACAACTAACTGCTATTAGCTTACAGTGAAAAACTTTTTTTCTTTGTAAAGGCACGCTATAGAGACACCAGATATGAGTGGCAAAGTACACTGGCAGAGATTGGCAATGTACACGCTGAAGGCCTGACACCCAGACGCTTGCAGACAACTAACTGCTTTTATCTTACAGTGAAAAACTTTTTTATTTGTAAAGGCACACTATAGAGACACCAGATATGAGTGGCAAAGTACACTGGCAGAGGTTGGCAGAGCACACGCTGAAGGCCTTACACCCGCTTTAAGGACACTGACTGCTATTAGCTTACAGTGAAAAACTGTTTTTCTTTTTAAAGGTACGCTGTAGTCACACCAGATATGAGTGGCAAAGTGCACTTGCTGAGGTTGGCAGAGTACATGCTGAAGGCCTGACACCCAGACGCTTGCAGACAATAAAAACAATGGTAGCATTTTATTCTTTGTGTGTTATTAGTTTAAGCAGACTGTAATTGTCTATTGTTGTGACTTAGATGATGATCAGATCACATTTTATGACCTATTTGTGCAGAAATCCATATCATTCCAATGGGTTCACATACTTTTTCTTGCAACTGTATATATATGCACACATACACTTTTATTTTCTATATATGTATAATATATTATAATTAAAGCATTTTATAATATATTATACATATATATGATTTCATGATAAGTGTATTTTGAGATATATATGTATCTTATAATGAAATCATATATATGCATTATATATGTATAATATATTATAAAATGCTTTAATTATTTTATAATATATATTTTACATATATATGTATAATATATATATATATATATTTTTTACTTTTTAGCAGCCTGGGGGACTTTCCGAGAGCTTGAAAGTATATATATATATTTGTGTGTGTGTGTATATATAAATATATACATATCAAAAGTTTGGCTACCCTTGGAGAATTGGTAATATATGTAAAGAAAACATGAGTGAGCAAGCAAAACACATTTATTTTATTTCTTATGGGTTTCATACACAAATGTAGCTTATAACA
Organism: Pelobates fuscus; assembly: GCF_036172605.1. NCBI lineage: Eukaryota > Metazoa > Chordata > Amphibia > Anura > Pelobatidae > Pelobates > Pelobates fuscus. Next base: position 410,051,606 of record NC_086319.1, on the reverse strand, counting down.
GAATGGCACAATCATAAAATAAAACATGTCAACAAAGAAAATAAATGAAATTAACCCTCTTCAAAAGTCTGCATACCCTTAATTCTAACTACTATGTCTTGCCTCCTCTAGCATCAATGACATAGGGCAGTCTTTTGTAATAGTTGTCTACAGAGACCCTAATTCTTACAGGTGGTATAGCTACCTATTCGTAATGGCAAAATACCTCCAGTTCATGCAAAATCTTTGGTTGTCTTGCATGAACTGCACATTTGAGATCATCCCAGAGTGGCTCATTGATATTAAGGTGTTGCGGTCACCGGCCCGCCAAGCCTCACGGTCGTGCCCGACCGGCACGACCGCTCCGACTACACGAGCTTACCTGCTCGTCGGCGAGCCGGGAACCGCGCGTGTAGTTCTTCCGGGCATCACGCCCGAATCCAATATGGCGCCGACCACGTGGTCGCGTCTATGGATAGCCCCGCCCCCAAGAATTATACTAACGTGTGCGTGACGTCACGACGTCAACGCACACGTACGTTCTGGGGTCAGAGGTCGCCCTCTGACCAATCATAGCTTAGAGAGGGGTATTTAAACCCCTAATTCACCCTAGTACTTTGCCATGTCGTGGTTTCAGTTTCCTGGTTTCCTGAAAGTGCTAGTTTCGTGTTTCTGATTTCCTGGTATCCTGATCCTTGGCGTTTCCCTGGTTATTCTGATCTCTGGTTTCCCTGACTTGGCTTGTCTTATCGGTATTGAGTATTTTCTGGCTTCCTTGACCTCGGCTTTCCCTTTGTCCATTCTCTGTCTCTAGCGTATTAGTCCGGCCATTCTAAGGTCCGGTTTACGCTCTGTCCTGTTATTTTTCCTTTTCTGACTTATGTATATGTTTACATAGATTCTGCGTGCTGGACCACATTACTAGTCGTGACATTACGACATGGCCATGGATCCTGCAGAACTATGTAAACATATGATCGCCTGTGAAAATAGGGTGGAGGATATGGACCACAGGTTAGACCAATTTGCTCAGGCATTTCAGACCTTGCTCCAGAGGACTGCCTATTTAGAGGTCCCTCCTGTACCACCTGTGGTTCCGCCACCTGTAGTGGTTCCCGTACCACATAAACCACCGTCCATAACTTTGTCACCGCCCCCTCGTTATGGAGGTGATTCTAAGGAATTTAGAGGTTTTTTAAACCAAATAGAATACCACTTTGAGGCCTCCCCAGGTTCATTCCCAACAGATAGATCTAAAATAGGCTATCTGATGAACCAATTAACTGGAAAAGCCTTGACTTGGGCTAACCCCTTATGGGAAAGTGGTGACGCAATAGCCCGTGATTACAGTACCTTTCTTACGGCCTTTAAGGCTACATTTGAACCTAAAGGCAGGGAGAAGAACGCTGCCAAAGCCCTTATGAGAATCAGGCAAGGCAATCGTTCTGTAGCCGATTATGCAATAGAGTTCAGGACATTAGCGTCTGAGGTTGATTGGACCAATAGCGGTCTGGTGGCTGCTTTCTCTGAAGGTTTAGCTGAGAATATACAAGATGAAACTGCAGCTAGAGACCTTCCGGTTAGTCTTAATGAGTTTATTGCCTACATGATAAACATTGATAACCGGCTCAGAGAGAGAGAGAAAAACAAACAACGTAACAGACGTTCTAATTTGTCCATAGCTCCTCGTTTCTCTAACCCAGTGGTGAGTAGCCAAACGCCTCTTCCAGAACCTGAACCCATGCAATTGGGTAGTGCTAAACTCACTGAGGCAGAGAGACAACACAGACGTAACGAGGGGTTATGTATGTATTGTGGCAAGAAGGGACATCTAAGATCGTCATGCCCGGTTCGGCCGGAAAACTTGCACACCTAAGGCACGTACGGGGACCGACCTTAGGTGTGATGTATATGTCCCCTAAATTGACTAAGAACCGTTTCCTGGTCAAAGTAACCTTATCTTTCGAGAACACTACTGTTCAGTGTGAGGCTATGATTGACTCTGGGGCAGCGGAGAATTTCCTAGACAAAGAGTTCTCTGCTAAACATCTCCTGCCCTTAAGACATAAAGAGAAACCTATAGCAGTCGAGGCCATTGATGGAAGGCCTCTTACCCAGCCTTTCATCACACACGAAACTCTGCCAATCACTGTTTCAGTGGGTATTCTCCACTCTGAAGAAATTACCTTTCAAATCATATCTTCACCTACAGTTCCGATAATACTCGGTTTCCCTTGGCTCCTGAAACACAATCCACGTTTAGATTGGATTGAAGGAGAGATTGTGAGTTGGGGTGAGAGATGCAAAGGTGTTTGCTTTAAGCAAATCCCACAACCTATTGGCACCATTAATGTTCCTGTTACACCTCCCTTGACCACACAAATTCCTCAGCAGTATATGGATTTGAAAGAGGTATTTAACAAGGTCCAGTCAGAAGGGTTACCTCCTCATAGACCTTATGACTGTACTATAAACTTATTACCAGGGACTATGCCTCCCAAGGGAGGAGTCTATGCCTTGTCCCCCCAAGAAAATCTTTGTTTGGAGGAATATATTAAGGATGCTCTCAGAAAGGGTCATATCCGTAGGTCCTCCTCACCAGCCGGGGCTGGATTCTTCTTTGTCTCTAAAAAAGAAGGAGACCTACGCCCTTGTATTGATTATAGGGGTTTGAATAGGATTACCATAAAAAATGCCTACCCTATTCCCCTTATATCAGAGCTATTCGACAGATTAAAGGGAGCTCGAGTCTTTACCAAGCTCGATCTCCGAAGTGCCTACAATCTAGTCAGAATTAAGGACGGTCACGAATGGAAGACCGCATTTAACACCAGAATGGGACATTACGAATACCTGGTTATGCCGTTTGGATTATGTAACGCTCCAGCGGTATTCCAGGATTTTATCAACGATGTCCTAAGAGAGTACCTTCACATGTTCGCTCTAGTGTATTTGGACGACATTCTCATCTATTCCCCAGACCTAGAGACACATCACGAACATGTGAGAATTGTACTGAAAACCCTGTTACAGAACGGCCTTTACTGTAAACTGGAGAAATGCCAGTTTGACCAAACGGAGATACAATTCCTTGGATACGTTATATCTCCGTCTGGTTTCCAGATGGATCCTCGTAAACTGGAGGCAGTCTTACAGTGGCCATTACCCAAGGGCCTTAAAGCTACTCAACGCTTTATAGGTTTTGCGAATTACTACCGCAAATTCATAAGGGGATTTTCCTCCGTGATTTCCCCTATAACCAATTTAACAAAAAAAGGAGCAAATTGTATATCTTGGCCCAAAGAAGCAAGAGAGGCATTTGAACGATTAAAATCTTTATTTTCCTCAGCACCTGTCCTGACCCATCCTGATCCATCCAAACCATTTATCCTAGAGGTGGATGCATCAGAGACAGGAGTTGGAGCCATTCTGTCTCAAAGAGAGAGTCCTGATACGCCTTTACATCCCTGTGGATTTCACTCTCGTAAACTCACACCTGCAGAGAGGAATTACGACATAGGGAATAGGGAACTTTTGGCCATTGTACTTGCCCTTAAGGAATGGAGGCATCTCTTGGAAGGTTCCAAAGAGCCACTTTTGATCTTTACTGATCATAAGAATTTGGCTTATATTGGGGACGCTAAGAGACTGTCCTCTCGTCAGGCTAGGTGGTCATTGTTCCTCTCCCGATTCAATTTCGTAATTACATACAGACCTGGTACTAAAAACACCAAGGCAGATGCACTTTCTCGGCAGTTTGAGACAGATGAAGTTCCGGAACAGGTGATATATCCTATTGTACCTCCTGAATGCCTCATTGCCACTACTGTTTCCGAAGTGTCTTCTCCACTCTTCTGTGCCATAATAGCAGATCAAACTCAGGCACCTGTGGGAAAACCTCCGGACAAACTGTATGTGTCACCTCAGTTTCAAAAGAAGGTACTAGATTTGTTCCATGACAGCCTCACAGCGGGCCATCCTGGAGTCCATAAAACTCTCTCTGCCATCTCCAGGAGATTTTGGTGGCCTGCTCTTAGAAACGATGTCAAAGATTATGTTGGGGCATGTCAAATATGTGCTGTTTCTAAAGTTCCTCCCAGGTCACCTCCTGGACTATTACAACCACTGCCCATACCTAGTGCTCCATGGACCCACTTGGCCATGGATTTCATTGTGGATCTACCCAGTTCAAACGGGTTTAATACAGTCCTTATGGTCATTGATAGATTCACGAAGATGGCACATTTCGTCCCACTTAAAAAATTACCATCTGCTCAAGATCTAGTTCAAATATTCTTGAGAGAGATCTTTCGGTTGCACGGTGTACCCAAAAGCATAGTATCTGACAGAGGTACCCAGTTTGTTTCTAGGTTTTGGCATTCCTTTTGCAAACAATTGGGCATCGAACTCTCCTTTTCGTCAGCATATCACCCTCAAACAAATGGAGCAGCAGAGAGGGCGAATCAGTCTTTAGAAGCCTATTTACGTTGCTTTATAAATGCCAATCAATCTAACTGGTACGAGCTCTTACCCATGGCTGAGTTCGCCAGAAACAACGCCACTCATGAATCTTCTAATCACAGTCCATTCTTTGTTAATCAGGGTTATCACCCCACTGTTTTTCCTTCTGCATTCTCAGACACAGAAATCCCCGCTTTGAACACCCGTTTAGATTCGATTCATGATACTTGGGATTCCGTCCATTCAGCTCTGCAAAAAGCCTCATTACGAGCGAAGGTCCAAGCTGACAAGAAACGGGGCGCTAATCCTGTCTATATTCCAGGTGACAGGGTGTGGCTCTCCACAAGACATATCAAGCTTAAGGTCCCGTCCATGAAATTTGCCCCTCGGTACATTGGTCCCTTTCGAGTTACCCAACGTATTAATCCAGTGACCTATACTTTGGCACTACCGGCTCATATGAGAATAGCGAATACTTTCCATGTGTCTCTGCTCAAGCCCCTTACTTGCAATCGCTACACAAGGGTATCCACTCCTCCTCCGCCCTTGGTAGTGGGTGATCAAGAGGAATACGAAGTCCGTTCTATCATGGACTCCAAATTATCCAGAGGTGTCTTATCCTATCTCGTTGACTGGAAGGGTTATGGCCCCGAGGAACGTTGTTGGGTTCCTGCTGACCGGGTCCATGCGCCCCGTCTTATCCGGTCATTTCACAACCGCTTTCCTCTTAAGCCGGGTCCTTCCCGCTCGGTGCGCGGTCTTCGAGTGGGGGGTACTGTTGCGGTCACCGGCCCGCCGAGCCTCACGGTCGTGCCCGACCGGCACGACCGCTCCGACTACACGAGCTTACCTGCTCGTCGGCGAGCCGGGAACCGCGCGTGTAGTTCTTCCGGGCATCACGCCCGAATCCAATATGGCGCCGACCACGTGGTCGCGTCTATGGATAGCCCCGCCCCCGAGAATTATACTAACGTGTGCGTGACGTCACGACGTCAACGCACACGTACGTTCTGGGGTCAGAGGTCGCCCTCTGACCAATCATAGCTTAGAGAGGGGTATTTAAACCCCTAATTCACCCTAGTACTTTGCCATGTCGTGGTTTCAGTTTCCTGGTTTCCTGAAAGTGCTAGTTTCGTGTTTCTGATTTCCTGGTATCCTGATCCTTGGCGTTTCCCTGGTTATTCTGATCTCTGGTTTCCCTGACTTGGCTTGTCTTATCGGTATTGAGTATTTTCTGGCTTCCTTGACCTCGGCTTTCCCTTTGTCCATTCTCTGTCTCTAGCGTATTAGTCCGGCCATTCTAAGGTCCGGTTTACGCTCTGTCCTGTTATTTTTCCTTTTCTGACTTATGTATATGTTTACATAGATTCTGCGTGCTGGACCACATTACTAGTCGTGACATAAGGTCAGAAGACTGTGATGGCCACTCCAGAACCTTATTCCTTTTCTGCTGTAGACACTGGAAGGTCAACTTGGCCTTCTGCTTAAGGTCATTGTCATGCTGGAAAGTCCAAGAGCATTCCACGCGCAACTTTCATGCAAAAGAATGCAATTTGTCTGCCAGTATTTTCTGATAACATGCTGCATTCAACTTGCCTGTAGAGCTCACACTCCCCAAAACATCAGTGAGCCACCACCATGCTTCACAGTAGGGATGGTATTCTTTTCTTTTCACTATAGGCCTTGTTGACCCCTTCCCAAACATAGCGCTTATGGTTTTGACTATAAAGCTCTTTTTTGGTCTCATCATTCCAAACTACAGTGTGACAGAAGCTGTGAGGTATGTCAAGGTGTTATCAAGCATTTTGTAACCGGGCTTTTTTGTGACATTGGCGCAGCACAGGCTTGTTTCTGGGAACTCGACCATGCAGCTCATGTTTGCTCAAGTATCGCGGTATTGTGCTCCTTGAAACAACCACACCGTCTTTTTTTCCAGAGCTGCCTGCATTTCTCCTGAAGTTACCTGTGGGTTTTTCTTTGTATCCCAAACAAATTTTCTGGCAGTTGTGGCTGAAATCTTTCTTGGTCTACCTGACCTTGGCTTTGTATCAAGCGGTCCCCAAATGTATCACTTCTTAAGTCATTGAACAGTACTTACTGACCTTTTCAAAGCTTTGGATATCTTTTGATATCCTTTTCCATCTTTATAAAGTTATATTACCTTGTTATGCAGGTATTTTGACAGTTCTTTTCTGTTCCCCAAGGCTCAGAATCTAGCCTGCTCAGTGTATCCATGTGATAGCTAACAAACTCATTGACTATTTATACACAGCCACTAATTGCAATTTAAAAGCCATAGGTGTGGGAAATTAACCTTTAATTTCCATTTAAACGTGTGTGTGTCTCATTGTGTGTCTGTTACAAGGCCAAACATTCAAGGGTATATAAACTTTTGATCAGGAACCTTTTGGTGATTTCTGTTATCATTATGATTTAAAACGGAGCCAACTATGTGATAATAAATGGCTTTCTATGATGCTTCAATAAAATAATTGTTTTTTGCATGATCAGTCATATTTTCAAAATCAATGCAAACATTTCCCAATTTCTGCCAGGGTTTGCAAAATTTTGAGCACAACTGTATATTAATATCAAAATACGCTTAGAATGAAATGATATAGATATTATATATGGATTAAGGTCGTTTGGCCTGTATTTGTGGGAGGGGCTTAAGTTAACTTACCACCTATATAAGCTACACCTCTTACCTGACTCCTTACCGATCAAGGTCAGCGTCTGAATGCACTTCCGGTTCATCCAGTCGCCATTTTGGATTCTTCTGTTTCCCACGAGGTGTCCATAGCTGAGCTGGTTCCAGGAATCCTCCTGCAGATTTCCGTTGGAGCAGCTTCTGCCTTTACTATCGCCGCGGATCGCGTCCTAGTGACTGTGAAACAGTAAGTAGACCTAACCGTTACACCAGGCAACAAGGCCCACGGCATCAAATACGGTCCAGGTCCTCACTTTACTGTTTTCACTCGATTAATTTGCCGGTTTTCAAACGTGTACACGGCTTCCGCTGCACATGTACCACACGTTTCGTTACTAACATACAGTACTGTTATTTCACCAAAAAACATTGGTGCACACATTTATACGTCCGTGCGGTCATACGCACAAACACACTATTTTCAACCGTTACTATTGATTTTCCGTTTATGCCGGTTCACACGGTCACATTTGTACGAACAACATATTCACTATATACATAACTATCTGCCTGATAGCCATAATCAGGGCAAACCCTGCTATTATAAAACCCATTCCGGTCCGTGCATGCAATTACATAAATGCTTTCTTCACTACATACTAAGGTAGCCCGCTTGTTGCATTTTACACTCAATAAAGCTACCCTCGTACATACAAACCTCATGTTGCCTGACGGGCGGTAAACAAACACCTAACAACTAGTCCTCACGTTTCACATAAATCATTAATCCATACTTAAATGTTATACATATTTCCCCCATACCTTTTAGCAGATACATCAGAGGCCAGCACTCACTCACAGCGGCCGGAACTACTTCCACGCCGGAACTACATTCCCCATAATTCTTACACTCAACCGCCCAATCAAATTCCCTCTTTTATAATTACTTTAAATCTCACGCCGGCAAGTGGGGCTTAACGCCAATCTCGCCGGCCACGTGATTGCAAATTTTCCCCTACATAAACTTCAAATCAGTTCCATATCCATACCACATGGGTATAAATGACCACTTAATTTACTTACATGTAACCTATTCCAATTATGTAACGTTACGGTTGCCACACACTTGATCCACATCAAACCATCAAAATCAACCAAAACTGTATTACTTTACCTCACAAATACATTCTGTACAATAGCCTACAGCGCCATCTACAGGTTACTCCACATAAATAGCACAAAGGCTCCACATACAGGTCATATAATTAAATACTACCATATTTTACCACATACCAAGCTCACATGTTATTACATATGTTACAAATCGCTATTCGTAACTGGCCCTTTAAATGGAAAATTGCCCTGCTTCCCTGGATTGTGGAGAAGCCTATTTGCCAGCCTCCTTCCTCATGACTATGCCCCCTGGAAGACTGTGCCACTGAAAACGTATTAACTTTTATTGGGTGTGTATGGCCCTTTAAGAACCGTCTGGGGGACATATTGTGACTTTGCTGAACAATGCCCCTTTAAGACTATGTCCCCAGACCTGTAAAATAACTTGTTCCTGGCTTTCTCCCACTTGGTTCAGTAAATAGGGCTTACTGAACCAAGTACCACACAGGCGGACCACCCAGAAGTTAAAGTGTGCAGGCAATTTAACTCCCAGGCTGTGAGGTTACTGCAGGTTAATTGCACGTGGCGGCGGCCATCTTTGTTCATTCGAATGCGGTCAGCGGTGTATGCTAAAGATTCTGTGGAACTGAAATCGGCTACACATTTTACCGAACACCGCTGACCCTTACCTTCTTCCATTCTGAACTTGCAGCTCCAGAGACTAAGTCCCGTTCGAAATGGGACTTAGTCGTTTTTCGGCATGAAACTGACCGACCGCACAGCCCAAATCTATGGAACTGTTTTGGGCAGGAAATTGTGCTTGCGGTCGGTCATAAAGGGACCTCCAGCTAACTTTTGATCTACTGGAGGGATTTGCCTGATTTTTGGAGGTATTTGCCACCAATGGTCAGGCTTGTCTGTTCGCTGCCACTCAGATAATCAAGCCACATGTCACATAATCAACAAAGGCCATTCATCATCCCTTACAATCATGAGGTTTCTTAGAAGACTCACGTGGTTGGCAGCATGTCATAACTTCTACTTGGTTTGCTTTCATGTGCCAGGTATTAGTAATGTAGCAGCTGACAGCCTGTCTCGTTTAAAATTTCAGGCCTTTCGACAAGCACACCCGTCAGCAGCTCAAGCAGCCACAGTCGCACCTCCGTTCTCACAACTAATCATGGACTAGACATAATAATGGAACATAGCAGGGATCTAGCCACATTAGCACTATCACACAACACTCAAGCTACATACAACAGAGCCTTCACACTATATAATAGATTTCTAGCCGATCATAACATAACACAACCATTCATCATGACCTCTATCATAGCTTTCGCTTCCTTTTTCCACCTTAAATTACACGTATCATATAACACAATCAACTTATATCTTACAGGCATACAACACCACATACTAACCCTAAGACCTAACACACATAGCTTCATGTCATCATACCAGGTAAAAAATATACTCAGAGGTATCCAAAAATCCGTACCTCCACGACCACCACAGCGATTACCCATAGACAATAAACTTTTTCAGTCATTATCCGACCTATTAGATTCCAGACCTTTCCACTCTACCGCCAACTCAGTCATCAAAACAGCCATGTATACAGCCTTCTACGGGTTCCTCAGGCCAAGGGAGTTCACCACTGTCACAACTAATCAAAAGGATCAAGACAAGCCAACATGCACATCCAGTAGAAATCACATATTATCCTACACTAAACAAATGGTGTCCAGTGGCAGCATTAGACTCCTATCTTCTTAACATCACAGCACTACCATCACAACCTTTGTTCCAACTGCAACACACAGTACTCACCACCACGGCATTCATGAGATATAGACGATCCCTGCTAACAATGCTGGGTCTCAAACCTGCCCACTACTCTGGTCACTCGTTTCGCATAGGAGCAGCCTCCACCGCATCCAGCGCAAACGTACCAGTACACGTCATCAAGGCATTGGGACGTTGGAAATCATCCGCCTATACTACATATATACCCAAACCAACACAAGAATTAAGAAATGCTTTTAAAACCATATCTGGATAATTGTATATCTTGTTGACTGTAATAAATATTTTGTTATTCACTTTTTGCCCTCTTTATTTACAGGCCTACCGTATTGTCGGTATCGGCACACCACAACCGACTTGCTCTTTATGCTATTCCCGTTCCTACTGAAGTCTCACTTCTTATGCAATTACTTTGCCCCTTACACAAGTATTAAGGTTGTTTGGCCTGTATTTGTGGGAGGGGCTTAAGTTAACTTACCCCCTATATAAGCTACACCTCTTACCTGACTCCTTACCGATCAAGGTCAGCGTCTGAATGCCCCTCCCACCCACTCCTCATTTCAACACTTTCTCTTTTCTTTTTTCCATTTACTTTACTTTCATACTCCTTGGTGGGCCCTCTTTATTTACAGGCCTACCGTATCGTCGGTATCGGCACACCACAACCGACTCGCTCTTTATACTATTCCCGTTCCTACTGAAGTCTCACTTCTTATGCAATTACGTTGCCCCTTACGCAATATATATATATATATATATATATATATATATATATATATATATATATATATATATATATATATATATAATAAAAAACTATATGTGTAATTTCATTCATACTATTTGGTTATCAATATATATCAAATTACACTGAGAGAGAAATTATATATTTAACAAACAAACATGATCCAACATACTCCTCTATCCACTAGAGCAACAGCAATTTCAAAGTTCCCAGAATGTAATAGTTTATTTTAAAATACATAACCTAGGCAAACATAATGGGGGTTTCTAAGGCTATATACCACAGAAGTAAGCATCGTAGTCACCATTGTATAATCAGAGACAGTGTTTTGCTGATAGTCAAGGATTGTTCTCCACTTGGAAGAACATACATACTGATCAGTGTCCCGTGATATATGGAAACCACTGTCACATGGGAACTGCAATCCCACATACAGTAAATACAACTAAAACAAGGTAAATTAAAACTGGAATGTCACTCGAATGCTAATGTAATGCTGAATGTAAAATGGTAGAGTTGTCATACATGTTGTGGGTAAAATCAATGTTATAAGTGTAAGTCGCAGTTTAGCAATTGTGGCAGCATGTAACAATTAATTAAGTGAAAAGACAGGGCTGATCATAAACTGTGGAATGCAGCTTATATATAACATTAAACTGCCTGACAAAGATCTAATATAAGATAAGGTTATTCACCGATTGTCATGCATGTTTACATTATTTTTAATTATTTGTCACAAATTACATTTCCATACATTTTTGTGAATTATAGTGTTAAATATAATAAACGTGCACCAGGGTCAAAAAGAGTTAACTCTTAACTTTAATTAAGGGGATACAGTGCCATAATATAAATTTATTTATATTAATAAAATTATCTATTTTGATAATTTTTATAAAATATTATGTTTTTATGTTTGAATTAGTCCATACATATTCTCATAGAGTCTATTCACTCCTCTCCCTTCCTGACTGTAAGAATGCTATCACCCAGTGAAACTTCCTTTAGTGTTTAAAACAGCGGGTGAGCTTACATTTTCAGAAACTTTACATTCATTATATCAGTGACTAGTGGCTTCTGATAGTGAAATGTTTTTCTCTACAAGATGGTAACCATAACTAGAATATATGGTAACATTTGCTAAGACTGGTGGATCTTATAAAAGCATACATTTATCATATTCCATAGGTGTACCTCTTCTTTTCTATGCTTTTTTTATTATGTAAAAAAATGCAAAACGTTTTAAATAAAAAAAAAAAAAGCAGATTTGTATTTTTCTCACAAGTACGGCAACAATAGGCATCTATATTATATAAGGTATTGCAAACATATTAAAATAAAATTTGGAAATTGATGTGCTGAAAACAGGTATGTCACCTAATAATATTATCCTTGGGAATATTTTGCCCACCAGTTTTCTCAGTATGGGGTGAAAATAGCTAAATAATATGCAGCTGAGCATGATAGGAAAAAGACATTTAGTTCACTGATGATATAATATGTATACCAATACACTGCATAACTACATTCAAAATTAACAAAAAGTGTAAACATAATAGAAAGAGCAAACGTGTGAGCAAAATGCTGCATAAAATTTTATTGTCAGACAACATTTAGATCTGTGTGCGTATGTTTCCTTGCCACTGAGCTAGCTTGTTTTATTTTGGTAGAAAAAAACGAATGGATATTTTTTGTACACATCTGGTTATCACTAGAATAAACTTGTTTTTTTTAAATCTCTCTCTTTTTTTTTTTTTTAACAAATGTAAATGTTTAATTGATGTGGTAATTGTTGTTGGTTTCACACCCTAATGTTATTTGTTATGCATACCGGTGACAGCCAAATAAAGAACAAAAGATAACAAAACACGGACACCCGTGAACAAGTGATAAATACAAAAGAAAAAAACTTAACTGATGGGTACACGGCTTCCCAAGGTTATCTCCCAGCTGATAACAATATACCAAGACTGTGTAATTGATAGGAAAATTTTGGGATTCTGCTCGTGTGCCTATAATAGAGGACAAAACATAGTGCAAATATTGCTAAAACACTGTAATAAAGCTTCTGGTGATCAGAATGCACTCACATATTCCAGGAAAATAAAGCGTATTATGGGTGCCTCCCCTTGATGGAAACGGGGGGTATGTTCCTTTAAAATTCCCTCCTCAAGTGATGGCCAATAGGGTATCCAGGTCAGCGAGAAGATCCAAAAACCGCAACCAAAAGGAATACTTTAAAGGCTATTTATTCACTTAGAAAAGGTATAAATAAAATATCATAAAAACAATAATAAGAAGAGATGCTGGTCCTACGCGTTTCGTCCTTATACAAAAAGGACTTCGTCAGGGACCTCTTTCAGTGAATAGCATTCAACAGGTACATAAAAAACAGCATCCTAAAACGCTAACATAAAAAAACATCTTATATAGGGCTAATCCCTTCAAGTCATTGGTGGGATAGTGGGTGTCTTCTAATCCTGTGGTTCCAATTCGTCAAAGTTTTCCCTCAGGTGTAGCCGCTTTGCCGAAATGAAAAAAGCCGTGTCCATTCAAATCACCGGCCACTTCCGCATTCGTCATACGCCACGCTTGAGTCACGTGTTAGGTTGTTCATCACATGATCGACGTGCGTTCCATATTCGGAATGGAGAGAACATGACTGTGCGTTCCACAGCATGCCGGCAATCTAGAAAAGCAACTTTCTTATACCTAAAGTTAGTGTACGAGCCACTAAGGATAGAAGACTGTTAAATTTCATTCTATGATCACATAGAATCTCTTAATAAAGAATAATAATGTTATGGTACTTTTTGAAAGTAAACCAAAATGTTCAAAGTCTATCTGTTCCTGTCCAAATCAATAAAATTAAATTGCGTATATACGCTGAAGTAATTAAGTCTGACACACGAGGTTCAGGTTAAAATAACTTCGAGAAAGTTTATTGGCAAGTGAAGAAAAAGCGGGCGCGCAGGCCCTTTTAAGAGGCATTTTGCGTCATCATTGATTATTAGAATATCAGCAAATAAACATCATCAATTGGATTAATTGTTAAGTGACGGAGTTAGTGTCTTACCTATTGGTTAGTAAAATTAAGAGGTTAGTCCCGTGCCCACCCATCAGAGGTGGGATTATTCTGGACACGGGTGGGGGACAAGGGGGTCCTAAGCGTCATTTTACACGGTCCGTGATATCAGGCTTTATGTCCAGGTGCAAGGTCTCTTATGAATAGAACATTTCATTACTACTGTGTTCTGTGGCCTTCAAACTGTACTATCTTACAAGCTCTTAAGGAGTAGCCAGCAAGTCTTAAGGAGTAGCCAGCACCTCCTGGTACTTGTCCTTGAAGGAAACACGGTCTTTGTCTACTGTATTAATTGGGTTGAGAAGTTCAGTCACGTAATGTAGTTTTAAAATGAACAAGTTAAGTCATGAGGACAAAATGGAGGATTGAAGAAGTCAGGTTAGGAGGACAAAATGGAGGATGAAGTCACAGTATAAAGTTAAAATGGAGTTAGTACAATAATTCAATACAAGTACAATAAAGATTTTTAATAATTCCACATCAGTCCCCCCTATGAAATGTTAGATTCTAAGAGATAAAACTTTATTATGTTAGTATCAGAAGACGTGTTAACCCAAAGGCACAGAAACCCCGTGGCTGCTAGCTAGATGTTAATGCAAAGTGCAAGGCTGTCCCTAGATCTGACCCTAATAGGCTAACCATCCGTCAGTATGGCTCTCGAACGCTTCACACCCAAGGGTATCCCATGGCAGCTAACCCACCACTTCTCCACATGGGGCCTTTACCATTCACTGACAGATGCTGTCCCTAATCTAGTCCCTTCCTAGAATTCCTGCACTTTATCAACAAAGGGGATAATTTGCAGCGGCAGACAGGGTGAGTTGATGTCTTGGAATTCTTGGTCATCAACTTCGAGATGGGTCAAAGTGGGTGCTGCTTGGTCAACAGTCTTCATGAGGGATTTTCTCAGACATGGGAGGACACAACAAAAGAGAAGAGCAAAAATAAAAAGAAAAATTAGTATAGCCATACCAATCTGCATTAAAGCCTTTTGCCATCCTGTCATCCAACCAAACCATCTTTCCCAGGGATCTTTTATCCCAGAATTCCTTTTTAACTCTTCAGACAGGTCATTTAATTTTTCTATAGCTAGTGTGACTTTACCATTAGGGCCTGTGTTTTCTGGGATGTAGGTACAACATGTCATAGTGTCGGGCAAAATCTTACAGACCCCTCCTTTTTCGGCTAAGATCATATCTAGGGCCATTCTATTCTGGAAAGTCATTTGGGATGTGGCCTGCAACTGTTCGGCCAACCCCTGGAGGGCGTCTCTGGTGTAATTGACAAAACGCTGTTGATTATAATAAATGTAATTTATCCAATTTAGATTCTTGTTTGCGGTAACTATGGTAAAAATTGATTCAAATCCTGCAGCAACTTCATCCCTAGCTTTAAACTCGTTGGGCACCCCCCTGGGCACTCCAATGGCATCAATATATACATGAGGATCAAAACTTCCTTTCACTGGGGCGTCACGTTTAACCTTAGTGTGGCTGAACTCATGGGTGTTGAGGTGTGTGTCAGAAATAATATGTATAGGCATAATGGCCTTAGTCAAAGTACACTCTCCCCACCATTCTGTGTCCATTCTGGATCTTAGCTGTAAATCCCCACACAACCAATAAATGTCCCCTAGTGACCTAGTGTGATGTTGCAGCAAACGTACAGGGACAGTTCTGTATGTAGCACAATAGCCTTTGGAAAAGTTACCTACAAATTTACCAATACCATCGTACATGGCATAGCAAGTGTAATTACCTTTATATACGGTAATACCATCAGGGGGTTTGACGTCTTTGGCTAGAAGAGGGTACTCCTTTGTCCATGCAATACATATGGACCTGTTAAAATTATAGTGATAGGCAAAAAGGCTTAAAACACATTCTTCTATATCTACGGGTAGGATTAAAGGTACGGTACCCAGGTGAGGCCGGGCACCTCCACACACATAACATGCGGTTCTATTATGCTTATTAGCATTATATTTCATCCATTCTAACCATAAATTTACATCATTAAAACCTGTTTCAGCGGCCATGGTATCTTCAAAAGTGGGGTTAGCAATGGCCATCATATCCTGAAAGGTCTGGATATGGGGTTTTAATGGGTTAGGGACCATATGGGTGGCCCCTTGCCACTCAGAAGAGTTGCACATATCTTTGAGGTAGAAATGCCCTAATTTCTGGTAGGAACCCCTTTTCCAGTACATTCCCATCACATACTGGTCTGCATCTGTTGGGCTTGGGTGCTCAATGTTAAGGATTAATTTCATTGGTGTGCTCCCCCCAGGCTTTCTCAAAGTCATTCTCTGGAGAAGCGATCTACCACGATCATCTACTTTAGCTATGGCACTTTTTGGTTTGTAACCCCAGGCAGGCCCGGCATTCCATCCCGCCGCCCCCCAATGGTCACAATTGTGCCCCCATTGTTTGTCAACTACACAAACATATGGGTCTTTCGAATGAGGGATATCTCTATAGATGCTCTGGATTTGTGGTGTGGGAAATGGGCATTCTACAATATCACAGTAGTCAAAGGTATAAGTAGCCACCTGGGTGCATGATGAATTATACCAGAAGGTGTACCCACTAATGTCTTTGGTAATGGCTACTTGCTGGGCCTTCATAAGGCTAATTAAGGAGAAGATGTACCAGAGATACATGTTGGTGCGATATTCGCTTCCTCTGGGGCAGGAGATTTCTTGCAGTGGGAAGCGTGGACCCAATTTGGCCTACCGGCCAATTTGACGGAGGTTGCGGTAATCAGGAGAACTTGGAATGGACCGTCAAATCTTGGTTCTAGGGTATTTTTCCGCACAAACTTCTTAACCAGGACCCAATCTCCGGGGAGTAGGTTATGGGAACCTGTATCCAATTCGGGATCTGGAATTGAAGAGAAAACTTGGGCATGTATTTTGTTTAGGACATTTGCAAGTTCAGTTACATAGTCTACTAAAACATCTGATTGGAGTTGCAACTGCTGCGGATAATAACAACCTAGTCTGGGTGCTGTCCCAAATAGAACCTCATATGGGGACAGTGAATGCTTCCCTCTAGGTGTGTGCCTAACACTAAATAGGGCTATTGGTAGGCTTTCTGGCCAGGGCATCTTTGTTTCTTGTGACATTTTTAACATTCTGGTTTTTAGGGTGCCATTCATGCGCTCCACTTTACCACTACTTTGTGGGTGGTAAGGGGTATGGAAGGCTAGAGTCACCCCTAGAGCGGTCCAAATTTCTTTAGTCACAGTTGCTGTAAAGGCTGGGCCTTGATCACTCTCAATAACTTCTGGGAGTCCGAATCTACATACAATATCTGTAAGTAGGCGCTTTGCGGTTGTTTTTGCAGTGATATTGGCCACTGGGTAGGCTTCTGGCCAGCCTGAGAACATGTCCACTATTACTAGTGCATATTCATGGGGCCCACTCTTGGGCATTTGGATGTGGTCAATTTGAATCCGCTGGAAGGGGTACATGGGTTTTGCCAGGTGTTTCGTAGGTACTTTAACTGGTCTTCCTGGATTGCATTTTGCACAGATGACACAGGCCTTGCAGAAGCTATTGATCAATGTTGTGATTCCAGGTGCTTCATAATACTTCTGTATGAGGGCGGCCATCAATTCTTTTGACAGGTGTGCAGGCCCATGTGCCCATTGGACAACTGCTGGATACAAATTTCTGGGAAGACAAAATTTGAAGTTGTTGTAATATATTCCGTCCTTTTGGACAGCTCCTTTCTTTTTCCATTTCTGGATTTCTTCAGGAGTGACTGCAGCTTGCTGTTCTTGTAAAATTCGCAAATCAGTAGGAAGAGTTTGCAGGGCAAAAATAGGGACTTCTTCTTCTTGTCCGGACACTTCTTCATCCACTTCCTGCAAATCCCTGGCCGCTAACTTAGCAGCCTGATCAGCCAAATGGTTGCCCTTTGCTTCATCTGTATCCAATTTCCCATGGGCCTTTACTTTCAAAACGGCCACTTCTTTGGGGAGTAGGAGGGCATCCATTAGCTCCTTGATTGCAGTGCTGTGTTTGACTGGTGTACCGGCGGTGGTAAGAAATCCTCTAGTCTTCCAAATTAGGCCGAAGTCATGTGCCACGCCTAGAGCATATCTTGAATCTGTATAGATGTTGGCACGTTTTCCTTCGGAAATTTTGCAGGCTGAAGTCAGAGCCTGTAATTCAGCTTCTTGTGCAGACATTGCTGGTGGTAAGGATGATGATTTAATAACTTCATCTGTTGTGGTTACGGCATATCCTGTATGATATGTTCCTCCTTCATCGGCATATCTCGATCCGTCCACAAACAGGGTAAAGTCCGGATCTGGTAATGGGTTCTCATGCACAGTTGGTAAGTGCACTGTTTCCATTTTCATCTGTTCAAAACAGTCATGAGGTGTTTCTGGGTCATAATCATTCTTTATGACCAGATCTTGAAATTCCTTTTCCAGGAAATGGCGTGGCCATGCTTCTAGAAGGTCAGTTGTTGGGTATTTGACAATACCATTTTCCTGTAGCTGTTCTTCATTCATGGTGGCCCATAGTTTTGCCATGGGCCCAAGATCATTCCATGACCTTGTCTTCAACTTGGTAACAGGAATATGTGGGATAGCAGTATCCCAATGACGGTAAAGGTAGTTAAGTTGTTGAGGTAGCTGGATCAAGACCATACTATTGCCGTCAGAGTCACAATAGAAGTCTTGTGCAGTAAGTTTTACATCGGTCCGGTGGTAAAGCTCATCTTCATAGCAAGGTTCAGGGGTAATGTTTGGTTTGTACCACGTGGTGCAGAAGGCGTGATCTGGGCCTTCACAGAGAGGTTTTTCACCTTCATAAAATGTCAAATGTGGATGCATGACTTTCTTGATACATCCACAGAGCAGGTGAATGTAGGTTTCATCCGTGATAAATCCATAGTAGATACCCCCCTCAGGGAGTGGAAGAAGAGTGGACGGATTAAGTACCTGACATCTTTGGATGGAAATGTTGTCAGGCAAAAGAAGATGACACTGTAAGCGCAGGTGTCTGGCTGGAGACACGTGCTTGAGCTGGACTTGGTTGATGATGGCAGAGATGTCATGAGGGGCCAAAACAACCAGAGGGTGGCCAAGGACCAGGTCTGAGGTCTTCTCTATGAGTTCTCTCGCAGCAAAAACAGCCCTGAGACAGGAAGGAGTCCCTCTGGCCACAATGTCCAGTTGACATGAGAAATATCCAATAGGCCTCTGGCGGCCTCTTAAGTCATTAGTTTGGGTGAGCACTCCTGTTGCGTGGCCTTGTCTTTCAGAGACAAACAATTTGAAAGCTTTGGAGTAGTCAGGTAGGCCCAAGGCAGGAGCGGAAGCAATGGCTCGTTTGAGAGCATTAAAATTGTCCATAGCTTCTTTAGTTAAACAGAAAGGGTCAGACTTAAGTGCGTCATAGAGAGGTTGCATGAGCAGAGAGGCTTCTGGGATCCATGCTCTGCAGTAGGAAATGAGGCCTAGGAAGGCATGAAGAGACTTAGAAGTCCTTGGAGGCGGAATATCCAGCACAGCTCTTACCCGGTCCCGAGTAAGATGTCTGGTACCTTGAGATAGGCAGTGTCCAAGGAAAATTACTGAAGGTTGGCAGAACTGTAGCTTGATGAGCGAAGCTTTGCATCCTTGTTCTGCCAAATAACAAAGCAGACTAATTGAGCACTCTTCGGTAGTGGGTATGTCATCTCCACAGAGCAGCAAATCATCCACATACTGAAGCAGGACAACTTCTGGGTGCTCGGCTTGCCATGGGTCAAGGATGGTGGCCATGGCCTTTGCAAATTGACTTGGTGAATTTTGTGCCCCTTGGGGCATGACAGTCCAGGTATACTGCTGCATCTCATGGGTGAAAGCAAACAGGTATTGGCAGGATGGGTCCAGTGGGACACTGAAAAAAGCATTTGCTAGGTCAATAACTGTGAAGAATTTTGCAGATGGTGGGACTCCAGAAAGCAGAGTATGAGGATTTGGTACAAGAGGGGTGTCCAGGACTGTAGCTTCATTAACAGCACGGAGATCCTGAACCATCCTGTACTTCTCTGGCTCACCCTTCGGAGTTTTCTTCTTCACAGGAAATAACGGGGTGTTGCATTCAGATTTACATTTGACAAGGGCACCCTTCTCCAAGAGTGCCTTAATGTGGACAGAAATTGCAGCTGACTGTGCTGGTTTTAATGGATATTGTGGTTTTCTTGGTAACTTAGCTCCTGGAATAAGCTTTACCACCACAGGGGGAACATTTAGGTGACCTATGTCCTCTGGGCCTGAGGACCATAACTTTGCGGGCACCTGTGTTTTTAATTCCTCTGGGAAATTGGACCTTAATTCTGCTGTCTCCTCACGGGGCTTTTCTAAATGCAGCATCAGAGGCAAAGAGCATAGGGCTGAGGTGTCTGATACAGACAGGGGTGTAAACATTTCTACCTGCCCATCCGGGGTAAAAGTGATGGATGCTTGCAGGCGTGAGAGGACATCAGCACCTAACAGGTTAATGGGGCATGTGGAGGATACTACAAAGCGAGCGAGCAGGCTAGAGCCAACTCGTAGCGGGGTTGTTAGAGGGCTATGTCTCGGCTGGCCATCCACTCCAACACAAGAGACATCAATATTGGACAGGAAAGATGGGTCTGGCAAGTCTCGTTCTCGTAGAACACTACGGGCTGCACCTGTGTCAACAAGAAATGTGGTAGGGTGGCCTTCAATGGGCAAAGTTACTGTAGCAAGTGGCCCCCCCTTATCCCCTGTAGACACTGCCATAACAGGGGTTAATGACACAGGCTTGCCAATTTCCTAGTCATCCGGTTCCTCAATTATTGGAACCTCCTTCTCAGTCTTAGGGGCCGGGGCAGGCCTGTGTGGCTTTCTTGGCTCTCTCTTGGGTTCCGGGCAGTCACTTTTAAAATGCCCTTTGACCTTACAATTAAAACAAACACCTTCCTCTGGTCTGGTACCCTTGGGAATAGGGGTAGTGCGTGCCACCATGAGGGGAGCAGAATTTGGCCTTCTAAGGGTCTGGGCAGACTCTAGGCCCCTAGCAACTAGGAGTAAAGTATCTAGGGGAACAACCTTATATTCGGGGCGTGCAGCAATGATTCCCTTGCGTATTGGGTCTTTAACACCTTGGACGAACGCACCGGACAACATTTGTGAATGAATCTTGTCAGTGAGATCAAACCCCAAATCTGTAAACATTTGGTACAGTCTTGCATGAAACCTTTCCACTGATTCTCCTTTTTCTTGAATAACATCAGTAAGGCCAGCAGCCTGATCCGCAAGTTTGTCCTTAGCCCATTCTCTTAGTTGGGTGCAAAAAGTTACTCCAGAGGGGTAATCAACATCACTGCTGAGTAGATTAGTACTGAGGTGTCGGGCCATGCTCGGCCAATATGCATCACCTGCTTTAATAGCACAAATGCTCAGTAGATCACGCCATGCTGCGGAATAAGTCTTTTGAATTTGAACTATCCCTCGGTAGAAGGGCATAGGCTGTTTTTCTGGGTCAGGGAGTGATTTCATTAGAGCACTAGCTTGAGTGGGATTGAAAGCAACATATTTAGGAGGGGCCTGTTCTCCCCGACCCTTGTGGCCAAAGGGGTCATCGATAGAACGATGAGTTGGGGCTCCCGCGGCAAGCTCCGATGAGACATGGGACACCCTGTCCATCTCGTCATCATCGAATTCTATGATATTGGCTTTTTTGCGTGGAGCAGGGCCTGAATGAGGTGAAAGGATCGGTGGTTGGGAACGAGCCCCAGATGCAGGGGTAGCTAGCGAGTCATAACCTGGGGATAGGTAGTCACCGGGAATTACCGGCATCAGGGCCGAACTGGGGGCCGCCATATTGGTGGCCGGAGAAGGTACTACATTAGGGTTAAGGGAAGAAGTGGCGGCCATGTTGGAAGAGGGCACATCCGGGACAGACTGTGCCGGACTGGGCATGACCGGAACCTGGGGCGTGGCTTGGGGAGTGGAGAGTGGATATCCGGGATAGGGCAGGGCCATGGGATATGGGAAGGGGTAGGGCCAGGCTGGGGAGGGGAAGGAGGTGGGGTATTGAGCTGGGGTGGAGATGGGAGGGAACGGAGAGGGATTGGTAGGGGTGGGTGTAGAGGGAGGAGCCGGGGCAAGGGCGGAGGAGGTGGTTAGTTGGGTGGAAGAAGAGAGGAGGGGGTCATGAACAGAGAGAGAGTGTAGGGCAGGAATGGCAGATGAAATGTTAGGGGAAGGTATAGCAGGTAGCGTAGGGATGGATGAGGATGATGGGAATGTTAAAGATGGGGCAGGGGAAAAGAAAGATCCATCAGAATTCAAGACCGGGCAGACAGGGGAGGTGATGGGATGGGTATTGGGAGTGGGGAACATAGTCAGCTGGCTATCACTAATTGCTGACTGAACCTTGGGGATAGACATTCCCTGGGCGCCGGTTTTGGGCGCTGGCTGAGGATAGACCCCAGCAACACAATTATTATGATACACAAACAATTTCACACCTTTGTGATTTATCTCTTCCTCAACCCAACCTTCTAGCTGAATAGCCTTCGCTACTCTATACCATGCTTCAGCAGTCTTTAATAAACCATTATCTGTAAGTTTGCCTTTCTTTTCTGTCAGTAATCTACGCCAACTTTCTGGTTGCAATCTTCCACATGTCGGTACAGCAATTCTACATACTTTTGCAATCTTTTCAACACCTTTAACCATTTCCTCACCCTCTCTGTCTTCGACTAAATCACATGCTAACCAGCCCTTACTGGGCTTGCCTAAATCCTGTCCCATAATCCCTTTACCCCTATACCAGCGTCCTAGATATAGGGAGAGAGAAGGAAAACTGAACAAGAACGTCTACAATGCTCGACTGCCACCCGAGAATCGTGGGACTTTCTCAGGTGCGTCTTCCCAAAACGTAGACTAGTCACTGAATCCGCCTACCCGGGGTGGTAGACACGGATTGGAGCGAGGTGAGAAGTGTGTGACCAATCACTTCTCTTTTAAGAGGAATGGGAGTGGATAGTATAATAATATAGGAAGTACAGAAAAGATGAAAGACAAGGAAAATCCTTAGAGACAGACACAGGAGTTCATGAGACTCCTAATTAGACAAACAAGACAACAATACAATTGAAATACAGTGCATGCATCACAATTCAAATGAAATCAACAATAATCCCTTTCCTTCTACATGTGCTTACTCCAAAGTCACCTTTCTCAACCTCGTAGTGTCCCCGCTCGGAGAACGACTTTCATAAGTCTCACTACCAGCGGCCACGGAAAACAACTGACACCGGTCCGAGTTCCGTCAGCCTCCCTCTACTCTGCAGTCCACAAGAATGTGGCCACGTCTATCCTCACTCCCGTAGTGCCCCTATAAAACCCACTTTATAAGTCTCACTACCACGTGATGCGGAAAACAAGCAATGCCTACTTGAATCCCCCCCAGGAAACAGAGTCCCCCTCACAAATAAAACAGAAAACTGGAATTTCACAAGCCCCAGCGCTCAGGGTTGTGGTTACCAAAGAAAAACCGGACTCCCCTCAGCCAAAGCTGTGGGTTACCAAAACCGGACTCCCCTCAGCCGGAGCTGTGGGTTACCAAAACCGGACTCCCCTCAGCCGGAGCTGTGGGTTACCAAAACCGGACTCCCCTCAGCCGGAGCTGTGGGTTACCAAAACCGGACTCCCCTCAGCCGGAGCTGTGGGTTACCAAAACCGGACTCCCCTCAGCCGGAGCTGTGGGTTACCAAAACCGGACTCCCCTCAGCCGGAGCTGTGGGTTACCAAAACGCTAGCTAGACTGTAAAACAGGCAACAGAAGACCCCCAGGAACACATCCACAGGTCCACCCCCCCTTTTATCCCAAAAAAAAGGGGCAAAATACAAACAGATAAGCAGACAAACCGAAGACCCAGGCAAATTCCCTCAGGTCCACCCCCCTTTATCCCAAAAAGGGGAAAACAAGCAAGACAGAACCCCAGGCAAATCCCCTGCAGGTCCACCCCCCCTTTATCTCAAAATGGGGAAACAGGCAAACAATTCAAACACACCCAGGCAACAGATAGACTAAAATGCAGGTAAACAAGTGAGTAACGAGACACCGGGCAAGATATTACCTGTCTTTGATGTCCTCCCGGGAAGCAGTCACAGACACGTGGACGGGTCAATCAAAGGGGCCGGAACGTACCGGTGGCTCTGCAGAAGTCTCTACCGTGTATCTGGAGGTGATCAGTCTCCCTTCCTTCCCCCTGGATTCCTCCGTCCACCCTTGTCTTCCTTAGGACGGCTCACCGGCCGGACATAGCCCGGTGCCCCACGTTGGGCGCCAAGTTGTTATGGTACTTTTTGAAAGTAAACCAAAATGTTCAAAGTCTATCTGTTCCTGTCCAAATCAATAAAATTAAATTGCGTATATACGCTGAAGTAATTAAGTCTGACACACGAGGTTCAGGTTAAAATAACTTCGAGAAAGTTTATTGGCAAGTGAAGAAAAAGCGGGCGCGCAGGCCCTTTTAAGAGGCATTTTGCGTCATCATTGATTATTAGAATATCAGCAAATAAACATCATCAATTGGATTAATTGTTAAGTGACGGAGTTAGTGTCTTACCTATTGGTTAGTAAAATTAAGAGGTTAGTCCCGTGCCCACCCATCAGAGGTGGGATTATTCTGGACACGGGTGGGGGACAAGGGGGTCCTAAGCGTCATTTTACACGGTCCGTGATATCAGGCTTTATGTCCAGGTGCAAGGTCTCTTATGAATAGAACATTTCATTACTACTGTGTTCTGTGGCCTTCAAACTGTACTATCTTACAAGCTCTTAAGGAGTAGCCAGCAAGTCTTAAGGAGTAGCCAGCACCTCCTGGTACTTGTCCTTGAAGGAAACACGGTCTTTGTCTACTGTATTAATTGGGTTGAGAAGTTCAGTCACGTAATGTAGTTTTAAAATGAACAAGTTAAGTCATGAGGACAAAATGGAGGATTGAAGAAGTCAGGTTAGGAGGACAAAATGGAGGATGAAGTCACAGTATAAAGTTAAAATGGAGTTAGTACAATAATTCAATACAAGTACAATAAAGATTTTTAATAATTCCACATCAATAATATGTCCTCTAAAAAATCCGTTTGAAATATTATTTACATGAATGGAAACTTCCTATCCAAGTGTATCATTCATGATATATATTTTAATAGTGCAAAAGGTGATAATAATTATTAATAATAATAATAGTGAGATAATAATAATAACAATATCTTTATATGTTAACAACAATATTTTTATATTTTCTATATTTTACATGTGACCAATGTTAAAGTGACATAAGTAACCATACCTCAATTGCAAATCAATTTTGTATAAAGTTGCATGAATATTAATTTATATATTCAATTAACATATCCATATTGTGTAAAGTGGCATAAGTAATTGGACTCTCAATATTTGTTCCATCTTAAATAAAGTGACAGGTGAATTATTATACACTTTAACTGCTTAACCAGTGTTAATGTGTTATTTATTAAGTGTTTAAATTATGTTATATTGTATTACATATTTATTTAAAAACATCGAACATTCAATTAATTCAAAAAACAAACAATATCCATATCCACATTTAAACCTCTAGGGGTGAGGGTGCATAATCTATGAATCCAATACGATTCTCTCTGTGCCAATTTTTTCTCTTTATTGCCTCCTCTCCAATGGGGTTGGATTTGTTCTATCCCTATACAACGCAGACCTTTTAAACAGAAGGCTGGACAGCTGTTGCAATGGAGGGGAACTGAATGGGTATCCAGTTTTTTCTTTATATTATTTATATGTTCTAGAAGTCTAACCTTCAGACATCTCTTTGTACGACCAACATATTGGCTACCGCACGGACACTGAAGAAGATATATCACACAGGTCGTGCGGCAGCCAATCTCTGATTTGATAGAAAAATGTTTCCCTGTCACAAAACTATTGTATGATGTAGCTTTATCTGTGTTCACTTGTAAACAGGCTTTACAACATTTACAGCCCTTAAAGCCTTTTGGCCCTTTTTTGGTATTACTCTTAGATCCATTCTTTAAAGCATAGCTGGGTGCCAATAGATTTTTTAGATTTTGTTTTTTCCTATAGATAATCTTTGGCCTATTAGATAGATGCTCCCCCAAAATGGGGTCATCTAGCAATATGGGCCAAAATTTATGTAAAGTCCTCTTTATTTTTGGGTGGTCCACATTATTTTGTGTGAAGAAAGCCTGTTTGAAATCTTCCCCTTTTTTCTGTCTACTGGGGCCGTCCACTAAAAGCTTGTTTCTATTTTTTTTGGACATCATATGAATTTCTCTGTTAATCTGTTTTTGGTTGTAACCTTTCTTGACCAACTTATCAGCTATATGTTGGGCCTGTGTCTGGAAATCCTCAGTGTGCAAACAGTTCCTTCTTACTCGGGTGAGTTGTCCCTTGGTGATGCCCTTCAGCCAAGGCTGGTGGTAACAGCTACGTTTATGAACGTAGCTATTCCCATCGGTTGGCTTGAAGAAGCATTTGGTTTTGATCTCATTATCTTTACAAAACAAAGTAAGCTTGAAGAAGCATTTGGTTTTGATCTCAAATTTTGGTTTTGATCTCAAAAAATAATAAATATTTGAGGGACAAAGATGATATGGCCCATAATAATTTTTCAACTAAAAATAAAATTGCTCATAAAAGATTGGGAAGAACAAATATCAGAAATAGGTTCACTAGGACTCCATCTAGAAATTTTATGAGAGGAAGCCCTGGGAAAGAAAATAAATTTCAATATAACTCCAGAAAAAGATTCCCTTCCCCTAATGCTAAGAAAAGAACTCCAGTTAGGGATAGGTCTCCCAAGTTTTTTGAACAGGTTTCTCCAGAAAGGAAAAGGGATACTGTATACAAAAACCCTGTAAGGGGGGGGGGCTACCATCCTTCAGAGGAAGGACAGATAGGAACGACACTGATGATATCAGTGACGTTGTCCAACATCCACACAGAAGAGATAATCTCCCTGGTACCTATGCACAGGTAGTGAGGAATAAAGACGAGAGTAGAAAAAGGAACCCCTCAGAGATCAGGGAAAATGAAAATTTTCAGGAGAAATCAAGAGCCCCAAAGGAGAAGACTATCACCAACTACTTCCAGCCACGAGAGAAGCGGTGGGATCATCCCAATCGCTTCTCTCATTTATACAGAGAATCCCCACCAAAGAGAAAGCGAGCAGAGGATCAGGAGAGAAACCTAGGGAGGGAATAGAAATATCAGGGGATGAACTCAAAAGGGGTATTGTTAACCTGTCTGGAATAACTTTGACAGAACAGGAAATACAGCTTTTAGAGAAGGGAATGAAATTCGCCCCCAATCAAGAGGTGGACGATTTTCAATTATATATTGATTTAAAAAAAATCATCAGATCAATGACAGTTAGCAGACATTTTTTAAGATTTCCTAATCCGATTGAGATTAAAGATGACAATGAGCATAATGATATACGGAGGGAATTTAAGCCTAAGTCCAAATTTTTCCCTGTACATAGCAAAGGGCCACACTTAGAAACTTTTGAAAGCCTTGTCGAAAAAGATTTTGAAAAGTGGGTAGGTAAAAAGAAAAAAGGTGGAAACCAATCACACAATTTAACGAAGGGGGAGCAAGCAGCATTAAAAGTTTTGACCTCAAGGGAGG
Source organism: Pelobates fuscus (assembly GCF_036172605.1). Taxonomy (NCBI): domain Eukaryota; kingdom Metazoa; phylum Chordata; class Amphibia; order Anura; family Pelobatidae; genus Pelobates; species Pelobates fuscus. Next base: position 410,024,071 of record NC_086319.1, on the reverse strand, counting down.
ATATTGTTATAAAGGAAGCAGACAAGGGGGGGGGGGCAATAGTTATTATGTCAGAGCAATACTATCGCCAAGAAGCTTTTAACATTCTAGCTGATGGCAAAACTTATAAAAAACTTAAAAATGATCCCTCCCAGGCGTTTAATATAGAATTAAAAACCCTCTTAGAAGAGGCTAAAAAAGAGAATATCATCACAAAAAGAAATTTTGATTTTCTTTGGAACCCCCACCCGGTCATCCCCATTTTTTATTTTATTCCAAAAATCCATAAAAATCTAACAAGCCCCCCAGGGCGCCCGATAATTAGCGGGATTGAATCAATAACGGCTAATTTGTCTGCTTTCCTAGACTCCTACCTACAGAAATATGCACAACTGGCATGGTCGTACACAAAAGACACAAAGTCCTTCTTACAGGAAATTGAAAGTTTGGAGTGGCAGGAAGACTACAGCTGGGCCACACTAGACGTGACCTCATTGTATACGGTCATTAGTCACAACCTCGGGCTAGAGGCAGTGGCCTTTTACCTGTGTCAGGATGAAAACATCTCTCCCGGTCTCAGATCTTTTATCCTGTGGGGCATCTAGTTTATACTGGAACACAATTTTTTCCTCTTTGATCAATCCTTTTATTTACAGCTGGTAGGGACCATGGGCACCAGGTTCGCCCCCAGTTATGCCAACATATACATGCGCAGGTGGGAAGACCTCTGCGTGCGTCGGGGGAATGACTGGGTGGCGAACCTGGTCCTATGGCGGCGATACATCGATGACGTGATCATCATCTGGAGAGGGACAGATTCTGCCTTCATGACCTTTGTTGATCACCTCAATCAGAATGAATATAATTTGAAATTTTCCCCAGTGTGGAACCGTAGAGAAATACATTTCTTAGATTTTACTTTGTTTTGTAAAGATAATGAGATCAAAACCAAATGCTTCTTCAAGCCAACCGATGGGAATAGCTACGTTCATAAACGTAGTTGTCACCACCAGCCTTGGCTGAAGGGCATCACCAAGGGACAACTCACCCGAGTAAGAAGGAACTGTTCGCATACTGAGGATTTCCAGACACAGGCCCAACATATAGCTGATAAGTTGGTCAAGAAAGGTTACAACCAAAAACAGATTAACAGAGAAATTCATATGATGTCCAAAAAAAATAGAAACAAGCTTTTAGTGGACGGCCCCAGTAGACAGAAAAAAGGGGAAGATTTCAAACAGGCATTCTTCACACAATATAATGTGGACCACCCAAAAATAAAGAGGACTTTACATAAATTTTGGCCCATATTGCTAGATGACCCCATTTTGGGGGAGCATCTATCTAATAGGCCAAAGATTATCTATAGGAAAAAACAAAATCTAAAAAATCTATTGGCACCCAGCTATGCTTTAAAGAATGGATCTAAGAGTAATACCAAAAAAGGGCCAAAAGGCTTTAAGGGCTGTAAATGTTGTAAAGCCTGTTTACAAGTGAACACAGATAAAGCTACATCATGCAATAGTTTTGTGACAGGGAAACATTTTTCTATCAAATCAGAGATTGGCTGCCGCACGACCTGTGTGATATATCTTCTTCAGTGTCCGTGCGGTAGCCAATATGTTGGTCGTACAAAGAGATGTCTGAAGGTTAGACTTCTAGAACATATAAATAATATAAAGAAAAAACTGGATACCCATTCAGTTCCCCTCCATTGCAACAGCTGTCCAGCCTTCTGTTTAAAAGGTCTGCGTTGTATAGGGATAGAACAAATCCAACCCCATTGGAGAGGAGGCAATAAAGAGAAAAAATTGGCACAGAGAGAATCGTAGAAAATATAAAAATATTGTTGTTAACATATAAATATATTGTTATTATTTTTATCTCACTATTATTATTATTGATAATTATTATCACCTTTTGCACTATTAAAATATATATCATGAATGATACACTTGGATAGGAAGTTTCCATTCATGTAAATAATATTTCAAACTGATTTTTTAGAGGACATATTATTATTCTTTATTAAGAGATTCTATGTGATCATAGAATGAAATTTAACAGTCTTCTATCCTTAGAGGCTCGTACACTAACTTTAGGTATAAGAAAGTTGCTTTTCTAGATTGCCGGCATGCTGTGGAACGCACAGTCATGTTCTCTCCCTTCCGAATATGGAACGCACGTCGATCATGTGATGAACAACCTAACACGTGACTCAAGCGTGGCATATGACGAATGCGGAAGTGGCCGGTGATTTGAATGGACCCGGCTTTTTTCATTTCGGCAAAGCGGCTACACCTGAGGGAAAACTTTGACGAATCGGAACCACAGGATTAGAAGACACCCACTATCCCACCAATGACTTGAAGGGATTAGCCCTATATAAGATGTTTTTAATGTTAGCGTTTTAGGATGCTGTTTTTTATGTACCTGTTGAATGCTATTCACTGAAAGAGGTCCCTGAGGAAGTCCTTTTTGTATAAGGACGAAACGCGTAGGACCAGCATCTCTTCTTATTATTGTTTTTATGATATTTTATTTATACCTTTTCTAAGTGAATAAATAGCCTTAAGTATTCCTTTTGGTTGCGGTTTTTGGATCTTCTCACTGACCTGGATACCCTATTGGCCATCACTTGAGGAGGGAATTTTAAAGGAACATACCCCCCGTTTCCATCAAGGGGAGGCACCCATAATACGCTTTATTTTCCTGGAATATGTGAGTGCATTCTGATCACCAGAAGCTTTATTGCAGTGTTTTAGCAATATTTGCACTATGTTTTGTCCTCTATTATAGGCACACGAGCAGAATCCCAAAATATTCCTATCAATTACAAAATAAAGAACACAGTATGTCTTTCAAAAGTCGAGACTTCTCCCATCCTTAATATCAAGGTGCATCACTAAGACTACCAGGGTGAGGGAGAAGTGGCAGATGATGGTCAGGGAGATTTCTAATTAAAGGGAATCCTTAATTGTGAGAATGTCATTATTGAAAAGTGATGTGGTCGGTTTTGGGGGAGAGGATCTCTTCTGCAAAGAGAGTGAATCTCTAATCTTGGAAAGGGATGAATGACTCTGTAAGGTGTCTTTCTCTAACATTTTAACTCTCGCTGCAGAATATATAGTTTAAGCTTGTTTGCCTACAGAAGGATATTCTAAATATGATATTTTATAATATGAGCAATGACATTGTGACCAACTATAAAATTAGTTCATGGCTCAAAAGAACACTCTGAAATGTATTAATGTATTTGCATAATCACATAAAAACATATAAAATCAAAGTGTATGTTTCTAAAAATAAATATAGACGAATGGAAGAGATTACCTATGCGAAATCGAAAAACTTCCAAACATACTCAAAGATTTGGAAACCGTGGTCTCTATTCCTTCTATCCCAACCCTCCCTCCCCTAACCCCTAACCCCTGAGTTGTAGTCACACCACACTGCGGGTCACTCTAAACCTCCCCTCTCATGTACCATTTGTTTCACATTATGCTTTACAATTACTATTTGAGTACTCCCACAGGAAAACAGATGATTATTGACACATACCAACCCACAAAAAGCTTACACAGGAGAACGGATCAGTAGCGTGTCACAGTAGTCACAGTAGTCAAATGATCACTATGCTAGCTAAAGCCAGGCTACGGACGCGGATAGTCATAACAAAGGTGTCCTCAAAGACGAACCTGCCTCATACTATTACTCATAATGATATTCCAAATCTCTACATGTTCTGTTATGTCCTTATTATGTTGGTATTTGTTTTCTATATTATCGTATCAACCCTGTACGAGCTGATCCAATTTCCATGCGGAGGCCCCCAACCTCATGTCATAGAAAGTCAATGCATGTCTTGGAAAGTCATTGCATGCTTGTCCCAATCTGATGTCTTATGATGTGATATATTTGATGTACTTTGCTGCTTGGTAACATTTTGCTGATGTCTTATGATGTGATATACTTGATGTACTTTGCTGCTTTGTAACCTTTTGCTTTTGTAATAACTTATGTTTTATTAATAACAAAATAAAAAATCTAAATTAAAAAAAAAAAAATAGTATAGGTTGTATTTTGATAAATTATACAATATATTTATTTAAAATATAACAATAATTTTAAGTCAGTATAGCCAAACTACAATGAACACAATCAAAGGTATTCTCTAAAGTGTGAATTCAAACTGAAGTGCATATTTCAGGCAATAAAAGATGAACTTGAAAAATTCTTCATAACAGATATTGTTTCAGGTCAACTATTATGGCCTAACAAAATAAACTTTTGAATTAATTAAAAAAATAAAAAAATAAAAAAATAAATAAATAAATATAACGATTCTAAAATATCATCGGGATTACTTATCAATATGAACTGTTTACTCCTCAGTAAAAATGAGTTGAAACCAAGTTACAAAATATAGACCAAACTGGGAGAAGTTTTCTAATGCTGCTAATTTGGACTTTATTTACTTTTTGATGACCAAGGAGATTCGTGTTCTCATGTTGCTAATTTGGATATTACTTACTTAGGACATTTAAATGATTGCATTGATTGAAACATTTCTTCAAGGCTTGCTTAATATCATTATTTCTAAAGCTATATATCACCGGATTAAGCATCGGAGTCACCACTGTATACATCAGAGACAGAACTTTGCTGGTGGTCAAGGATTGTTCTCCACCTGGAAGAACATACATACTGCTCAGTGTCCCATAATATATAGAAACCACTGTCAGATGGGAACTGCAAGTAACAAAGGTTTTCCATCTTCCAGTGCTGGATGAAATCTCAAGAATGGTTAAAACAATATATGCGTAAGAAATAATAATAATTATAAGAGGAAAAATTATAACAGGAATGCTCATTATACTAACTTCTAGCATAATTATAGAAGTGTCTGAACAAGAAAGGCTCAAGAGTGGACTAAGATCACAGAAAAAATGGTCAATGATATTGGGTCCACAGAAATGGAGTCTAGATATTGATATTGTGTCAATCAATATTATAGAAAAACTTAGAAACCAAGACATGATAATTAACTTAATGCAAATTGCATGATTCATTAAAGAACTATAGTGCAGAGGGTTACATATGGCTAGGTATCTGTCATAAGCCATCAAAGTCAGAAGAAGACACTCAAAGGCTTCAGAGACACTAAACACATAAAATTGCACTAAACACCCAGCAAAAGACATAGTTCCACCATCACCAAGCACAATGTGTAGTGTGCTAGGTATAATATTTGTTATGAGAAATATATCAGATACAGACAGTTGGGCAAGGAATAAATACATAGGAGATTGTAGTCTCCTGCTTATAGAAACCAGAAAAATAAGGAGAAGGTTTCCAGACATCGCAGCAAAGTATGTAATAAGGAGAATGAACCAGAAGAAAATCTTGAAACTTTTCAGATTTGGAAATCCAAGAAGAATAAATTCTGTGACCAATGTGTAGTTTTCATGCATTTCCTAAAAGCATAAAATGAAATTATTCAGAGGACCGAAACAGATTGTAATATTTTGAAAGTCACATTTGCTTCCAATAGGCTTTGAGTAAAAATGACGTGTTTTATTTTAGGAAGAGTGAGTGTTCTTGCACTTTTGTTAATTGCTCTTAATACACTTACAATCATCACCTCAAAAGAATGCTAATTAGTCACACAGAGTTAACATAACCAACAAGCCTAATTAATAGTTATACAACAAATAAAATGAAGTCCCAAAAAGGGTCGACACAACAAAAAGCCAAAATTATAAAACATCACTCACTTTATTTGATAATATGTAAAACCATTAATTGGAGAAGATAGGTAAAAACATACATACAGATAGGAGAATATGAGCAGTGTGTGCTCTCTTGCTCTCCTACAACCCCCATTTTCTGAACTGTACACTCTTCTTAACTCTCATTTAACCAGCACTCCCTGAACTGTATGCTCTCTCTAGCTCTCATATAACCTGCATTCTCTGAACTGTATGTTCTCTAAGTGAATAACTAACATATACACTTCTTGATCTGTATCATCACTATTTCTTTCCAGACCTTAAACCTGAGCGCCACTTACCGTTTTCTTATTGAATATAAAAAAAAAAAAAAAAAGTAAAAGTACAAAGCAAGAATATTCTACAGATTTGCCTCACCTGACACCTGGCTGTATTTTCCATTTGCATAACTAAAATAAATAATACATGTTAATAGTCACTATCGTGTTGTATCTGTAATTCCACATTTATCACTGACCTTGTTATGTAAATTGCTTTGTGGGATCCACATTTATGGCCACTGACATGTTTGTGCAGTTTTATCGTTTTCTGTCTGTGTTCTAAATATGTGTAAATATTGTGTAGCCGCCATGATGCCCATTCTGGATGACATGCCTTGTCTCTACTAAATATTCTCTTCCAGAAGGTATATTAAATACAAAGATCTTCATCAGCAACAACACAAAAACCCCAAATATGTCTAAAAAATGTGTAGAGAATCACATTTGTAAGACTTGAGTAGTAATCACGTAAAATAAGCAACACTGCAAATTGCACAACCTTTTATATATTTTTTTATTTAAAATTGCATAAAATCAGTACGCCTCCATAGAATAGAAAGATAATTATGTTTACTAATTAATCCCCTGGAAAACAAGGTAAAAAAAAATGAAACTGTACTACTTTTACAAAGTTATATATCACTCTGCGACACATGACAAAATTATTCCTTAATGTTTGTCCATTATTGTATTATTAATATTATTTTTATTATTGGTATTTATATAGTGCAAACTTATTCCACAGTGCTTACCGATATTATAAAAGGGGCAACTGTAATAATAAAAATGAGACAATTACAAAATGTTAAAGGAACAATTGGTTGATGAGGAACCTGCTCTGAGCTTACAGTCTAGAGCAAGCATGTCAATTAATATTTTTGCGGCCCGCCTGCCCTTGGGCCACTTTGTGCTGTGGCTCTATCTGATCCTTGTCTTTCCTCTGGCGGCTGCAAGAGGGCAGAGTTCCTGTCTGCCTGCAGAGCAGGCCAGCCACTCCCTTTTCCCTCCTTCTCGCAGTGCCAGAGGAGTGCCTGGCCTGCTTGAGCACAGAAGAGCAGGGCTGGAACTTGAGGACGGGTGAGTCATCTTAAGATAGGAGAAGAGGGGCTTGGAGGACTTTCCTGTGTAGTGTGTTAAATTGGGGAGGGGTGCAGTGTATACATTTTAGGGAGGGAGGGGGGCAGTGTATTAATTTGCGGGAGTTATGAGGCACTGTATTAAATTGGGGAGGGGGCAGTGTATTGATTTTGGGGAGGGAAAGGGCCAGTGTATTAAATTAGGGAGGGAGGGGGCACTGTGTATTACGTTTCGGGAGGGAGGGAGGGAGGAAAGGAGGGAGAGGCCAGTGTATTTAATTGAGGGAAAGAGGGGGGCAGTGTTTTATATTACAGAAACCCTCATCCTCTATTTCCAGGAAAATGACACTACCCACATGTCTCCCTTCACACTGTGGAATGCACACAAATATGTCTTTTGAGGGGAATTTATGAAATTAGTACCTGAGGCTAAAAACCGGAAACAAGCTGACATTCAAACATTATTACATCAAGTACATGTCCTAGACCATCAACATAAACAATCCCTAGTGCCAGATTCACTGGCCCAGCTTACAGAGACCAGACATAAACTTAATGATTTACTTGACAGCAAAACCAAACAAGCCATCTTGATCACAAAACATAGCTATTACTAACAAGGCAACAAGTGTGGCAGGCAACTGGCCAGGGCACTGAAGCAGAGGCACCAAAATATTTATATCCAAAATTAAGACCTCAGAAAGGCAGCTGGTACACAAATCAGAGGACATCGCGAAACAATTTAATTAATTCTATACTTAATTATACAACATTCCCTCAAACAACAGCACAGAGTGGAACCCAGGCAGCCACCTAACAAAATATCTTAACAAAGATGATAGACAGAGATGTGGCTGACTCACTAGATGCCCCCATCACAATAGACAAACTAACTGCAGCTTTTAAGAATCACCCTTAAATAAATGCCCTGGACCTGATGGCCTCACCGCCAGGTATTACAAACTATATCTCCTCATACTAGCACCTTATTTCCTCCGCGCCTTCAACGCCTTGACTCAGGGATATACTATGCCTCCACACACATTATAAGCATATATTATCCTTATCACAAAACCAGGCAAAGACTTGGAATTATGCAGAAGTTACCACCCCATTTTACTGTTAAATAACGATTTAAAACTGTTTACATAAACTTTGGCCAGCAGACTGGGTCTGCAGATGGGGGGGCTGGTCTATCCCGATCAGGTTGCTTTGTCCCATCCAGAGAAGCCAAGGAAAATACAACCATGGTAGTCAACCTGCTTTATGCAGCAAGACGATCTGAACGCCTCTCCCTCTTCCTATCCACTGCCACCGAAAAAGCATTTGATCGCATGGACTGGCCCTTCCTGGGAACAAATTTTAGACACTTGGGGTTTGGCTCAAAGTGGAGGGCATGGATTGATTCTATCTACTCCCACCCGTTTGCTCATATCCGAGTCAACGGCCTATTGTCATAGCCTAAACATATCAATAATGGTACCCGCCAGGGCTGCCCGCTATCCCTTTTGCTTTTTGCACTGGTAGAACCGTTTATAAACGCAGTCATGGCAAACACCAATATTTCAGGATTCGTTAGGGGGGATTCCGTTTACGGTAAGCATATGCAGATTATTTTCTTTTCTCTCTGACAGACCCATTAGACACCCTCAAGGAACTAGTCCAAGAAATGAAATTATACAGCTCCCTATCATTGTTTTCTTTAAATCACGATAAATCAAAGTTTCTTGCTATGGAGTTCCTGATGGAACTTAGCAACTCCATTAAACATACTTTCCCCTTCAGGGATGCCAAAACCACCCTTAACTACCTAGGTAATAAAATGACACCCGATACTGCGGATTTGTTCAAGGCCAATTTTGTTGATCAAAGCTGATCTTATGAGGTGGCACAAACCCACTATCTCCTGGACTGGAAGTATCAAAGTCCTGACAATTAATGTCCCAATAAACATCCCTAAATCCTTCTTTGATGACCTAAACTCTGCATGTCTGAAATTTGTGTGGATGCTCACAAAACCCTGCCTTAAAATGGTAGACCTCTATAGACACCGTAAAAGAGGGGGTCTAGGATTCCATGACGCATACAGATACTTCCCATCTAATACCTTGATGAGAACTAGGGACTGTGCTTGTATATATCTTGATAAGCCCTTGAAATCCCTTGAGTCTAGTTTCATTACCCTCCCTATCAGCATTGTGCCATGGCAAGAGAGAGATCCTGGTTCTATCTGTGCACCACAACATCCCACAATCATACCAACATTAGTCATGTGGCATCCAACCATATCACCACCAAGCTCACCGCTCCTCTCCCTCTCACAAAACTCCTCCTTGCCAAAGGAGCTAACAAGATGGCTACTCCAATGTATGCTGCGCAAACTGTTAATACATCTCACTGATCTTACCCTTTCATTCAAGGAGATACAGACTCCTACCTTACCTCATACCCCACTACCTTTCAGGATAAGTTTAAGCACCACCAGCTCATTTACTACATTAAAACTCTCCCTCGGGGGCGTGTCCAGCTTCCGGTGTGAGCAGTCGCATGGCATAGGAGCTCCGCCGTCTTCCCGACCAAAAAGCGACTTTTACACAGCGACTAACAACTAAAGCACCCTAACACCGTGTTCTACCTACACCAGAAGGGACAGGGTTACTTAATGTCTCCTTCGAAGCAAATTAAGCTGTCCGAGACAGCCAAACAGAAAAAATCTGGTCGACGCAGAGAAATCCAAGATGGCGACGAGGCCTCTAACTTTTCAGACGGACAGTCCGACTATGAAACTAGCTCCTCTAAGTACTCTGAAACTCCCATAACAGAACGCAGCCTGCATAGGATGCTGCAAGAGCTCAGAGCAACGATCACTGCTGATTTCCACCGCATCAACGGGGACCTGAGAAAGGAAATCACCAGTATTGGCGACAGGACTAGCCACCTGGAGAATAAAACCGACGAACTGTGTGGGGCCCACAATGAGGTAGTTGACAAACTTCAAAAACTGTCGGAAGAAAATACATTTCTTAAAACTAAGCTTGCCGATATGGAGGATAGGTCGAGGAGGCAAAACGTACGGTTTCGTGGCATTCCGGACGACATCCCCCAAGATGCTCTTCCAGCACACGTGCTTTCTATATGTCAAGCCTTAGTCCCAAGCCTGCCCGACTCTGCATGGGCATACGACCGTATGCACAGACTACCGAGACCCTCACGTCTGCCTGCCGATGTCCCGAGGGACGTTATAGTAAGATTCCACTACTATGCGCACAAAGAATCTTTACTGATGGCAGCAAGAAAACTTCAAACACTTCCTGAGCCACATCAGCAGGTCGCATTATTTGCAGATCTTTCGGCGGCCACGATGGAAAAACGGAAAGAATTTATCACAGTCACCAAAACTCTTCGTAATAACAAGGTGATGTACAGATGGGGATATCCCACTAAGTTGATTATCTGGCGACAAGGCAGAAACTATATTGCGAACAACTCAGCGGAAGGCATGAAGATGATCACCACGTGGGGCCTCTGGAATGGCTCTCCTAATCATCAAGCTGCGGTCGAGCCAGCATCTCCCCGAAGAATTCAAGGAGATTGGCAAATGGCAAGATCTCCACCCAAGGTTCCATGAACTCTCTTGCTGATCGTATCGACATGGAGGTCGCCCTGGTATACATTTAAATACGTTGACCATGCTTTATATACAGAACTATCTGCTTAGTATTTTGCCATATGTAACGTACACCCTATGCGGTGTCTTCTCAAAAATGTTTACGTTTAATCGTTTATTTTCCCGTATTTATACCGATCTCTAGCAGTCTGCTGCTAGCCAACCTTTTACTTTATACCACGTTAAATTGCTGCAAATTTAGTTACCTTCTCTGGGTTAAAACCAACAGAGAATTTAAATGTAAGGCCTCTGTAAATGGGTATACGTCCAAGTTAAACCTCACTCCACTAAAGTCCCTGACACGGAACGTATCACTTAAACAGAGTACGTGCAGGCTCAACTGACCACTGCCGTATTAACACACCCTACCTCTAAAGCGTTTTTGAATGATTAACAGGTATAGCACCTTGTCTTATTAGTGGTATTCATAGCTAATTGGTGGTTAATTCATTAATTATGTTTATTTCTCGTGTATTATTTGATAGGCAATGTTGTTAAGTTATCATTTCAGGTCGGGAGGTGCTCTCAGCCTCCCTCTGTCACCCTGGGAGGAGACTCTAGCTCCCACCCAAGGATGATCATTGTGTTTCTTCCAACCCAGGAAGATGAGTGTAAATACTTTTGTTCGTACTATTCTTCTTTTTTCTTTCATACCCGTACCTCCCCCCTTCCCGTAGGTCCAGACGTTAAAAATGCACAAATTAAACTATATAGGAGATGGGCCCAAACCGCCATTAGGCCAGCCTATACAATGTCGTTAAGATTCCTTGTGTTAATTGCCAGGGGTTCACTTAAACTACTTATATGGATTAAATGGTATCCCTGTAGCAATGCCCTTAGTAATACTCACCCATGACGCCAAATACGATGAAAGTCCTCTCGATTAACGCAAGAGGATTAAACAGCCCCTTTAAAAGAAGGCAACTCATAAACACTATGCATGACTCTGATGCAGCAATTGTATGCGTCCAAGAAACCCATTTTAGCCTGAAAAAACCCTCCCAAATCCGATCAACAAAATATCCCGTAGCTTACTACGCCAACGCCCCGAACAAATCTAAAGGAGTAGCGATAATTTTCCATAAAGACTGGATATTTACGGTACACAAACAATTTGCAGATAAGAACGGCAGAACGCTTATCCTAGTAGGTGACTTGAATGGCATATCACTGACAGTAGCCTCAATATATGCCCCTAATGAGTCGCAGTTTTCTTTCCTGAACAAAACAATTAAAAAAATAAAACGCATGGCACAAGGTCACATTTTTATATGTGGCGACTGCAACTGCATCCTCAACCCCTCACTTGATATAAAACGTAAAGACAATAAACCACCCAACAAACTGACCACCCAAAATGCAAAACTCCTTTCCAATTTATTACATTGTCAGGATTTATATGACACATGGAGAAGTCTCTTCCCCTCAATGTCTGACTTTACATATTTTTCACGAGTACATACGACATACTCGAGGATCGATATGTGCCTTGTAGACAAAGCAACTTTGCCCCACCTTTTAGATCAATCAATGGGACAAAGAACATGGTCGGATCATGCCCCAATCACCATCACATTCAAAGTACCTTACCCCACGACAGGCCGGGGTAAATGGAGACTAAATGAATCCCTATTAGATGACCCCATAAACCTGCAAAAGATAACCTCCACATTATCCCACTATTTTGCACTCAACACAACCGACGACACCTCCGTCGAAACCCAATGGCTAGCCCACAAGGCAGTGATTAGAGGTGAATTTATTAAACTAGGCTCCGCCGCTAAAAAGCGACACCAGGCTATGGATACAGCATTACGGCAGGAACTTGATAATTTAGAGCAATCCAACAAACGAGCCCCCTCTAAAGCTGTATCGACTCAAATTACTAAAATACAAAAAAACATTCAGAAAATTCAAACTCAACAGTATACCAAACAGGTGATGAAAACCAAGCAAAGATTCTATCATATGGGCAATAAGGCAGGTAAACTACTAGCTAACCAACTAAAATCTAATTATCTACAAACCAAAATACCATATATCACCTCCAAAAATGGTGTCAAAATATACAACCCCCATAACATTGTAGATGAACTGGCTTTCTTCTATGAAGAGTTATATAATCTTAAAAACGACAAAACAACTCATGTACCCAATAACTTGGAGATATCTGCATATCTCTCGCACATCAAACTGCCACAAACCACGAGAGAACAAAATATAATTTTAGACGCCCCGTTCACAGAGGAAGAAATAACTCAGGCCATAAAATCTATTCCCAAACACAAAGCTCCTGGTCCGGATGGACTCTCCAATTACTATTATATAAAACTGATGTCCCAAATTACCCCTCACATAACTAAGCTGTTTAATAAGATCAAAAACTCTGGCGTGTTCCCACGGGAAATGCTGGAGGCTTACATAATAACGCTACCAAAACCAAATAAGCCCCCAACAATTTGCAGTAATCTAAGACCCATTTCTCTGCTAAATGCAGATGTGAAACTGTATGCAAAGCTAATTGCAAACAGGCTCAAGCCCCTTATACCCAACCTAGTCTCAGAGGAACAAGCCGGTTTTGTACAAGGAAAACAAGTGGGCGATAACACCAGATACTGTATGGACATGGTAGACTGGGCAAACGATAGCAAACAGAGTGGGGTTCTCATGGCCTTGGATGCCGAAAAGGCGTTTGATCGCCTGAATTGGGATTATATGGAAGCAACACTGTCAGCCTTTGGTCTCTCAAGGGCTTTCATAAAAACTATATTAGCCCTTTACTCCTCACCCTCTGCCAAAGTTTTCAATACGGGGTTCACATCCAGAGATTTTTGTATCACCAACGGTACAAGGCAGGGGTGCCCCCTGTCGCCCCTGATCTTCATTCTCTGCCTGGAACCTCTAGTACAACATATCAAACTAGACCCATCACTTCCCCGGTTGTCCACTCCTGCAGGAGAAAAGAAAATCGCATTATTTGCAGATGATATCATAGTTTTTCTGGCAAACCCCGATAACTCAATCCCAAGACTAACCGAGGTCTTATCATCCTATGGCTCTATATCTTATTACAAGAATAATACTTCCTATTAATTTAACGTCACAACTAGTAGGTACCTTGAAAAATAGTTATCCATTCGACTGTAAAACCACGTCACTATCCTACCTCGGAGTTAAAATTACCCTTTCAAATTCACTCATAGTCAAGGAAAACCATGAAAAGGTATTATCCGCATTATCTAAACAGATGAGCTCATGGGATAAACTTCATATGTCATGGCTTGGGAAAATCAACTCTGTAAAAATGATGATCCTACCCCATATCTTATATCTCTTTAGAACAATTCCAATTGCTCTCCCTAATAAACTCATCAAACGTTTTCAATCTGCCATCAATGCCCATATTTGGAAAAAAAAGCCCCCAAGAGTATCTTTCCAATCGATGTGGCGCCCATTAACTCAGGGAGGCCTCAGTATACCAAACATCCAACACTACTACAGAGCAACGACACTGGCACAAAGCCTAGACATATTGACAGGCAGGACAAATCCCCTATGGCTCAAACTCGAATCAGCGTGTAGCCAAACACCGTCCCTGGTGAATGCGTTATGGTCCTCATCCTCCCCCCCAAAAACTGCTACACTACCAGCCACAAAATTCCTGATAAACTCTTGGAAAACCTGGAACAAATCAGTCTGGCCCTCTGAGGAGCTACTATACCTTGCACCTCTCTCAACCCTCTCGCAGTTCTCTCCTGATCTGCCCACACAAAGGTGGTCAGATATGGGTATCACACATGTCCATCATATGCTCACTAAAGATGGTCTTCGGCCCTTCCAAGAGCTGCAGGCTTCGTTCAAATTACCCTCTCGGGACATATTCCTATATCTAAGAGTCAAACATATTCTGGTATCCAAATCGATATCATATATGAACCCCCTATCACTTAGTAAGTTAGGACAAAAATGGCTCACAACAACGAAATTCCACCCATCGTGGAAATTTCTCTCAACATGTTACATAGCACAGGCAGACCCTAAGGCATCAAACAAACTACCATATATGCTTAAATGGGAAAACATTCTAGGTATGGAATATACTTTGGAGGAATGGGAATTGGCTATTAAATTCACTAAACAATCCTCCAATTGTGTCACGTTATGGGAAGCCTATTTTAAAATTCTCATGCGCTGGTATATGGTCCCATCCAGACTACACAAAATTTACACTACTTTATCCCCACTTTGTTGGAGATGCAACAAGGAAGTAGGCTCCCTAGAACACATCTTTTGGGATTGCACCTACTTACAAACATTCTGGCAATCCGTACAGAACTCGATATTCATGCTATGCAAACTCTCACTCCCTCTTACACCGAGCAACTATATTCTACACCTAGTACCCAACCTGCATAACATTCCAGCAAGGGATGCGGTACTCAATATTTTGGTGGCAGCGAAGACCCGCATCGCAGCACACTGGAAAAGCACCCATTGCCCAGATATTTCAGAAGTGCTATCTAATGTTGACTCCACGTACAACCAGGAAAAGGTGTGGGCCACAACAGGCAACGCAACCAAATTCAACACTAACTGGTACAACTGGGAGTCTTTCTATGGTTCCTACACTAAGTGAGCAGACATAACGTTTGTACAACGTTTGCACACCTCAAAGGCCTAATGAGTAGAGGATGCAGCTATTCCACACGTCCATTTACACTAAAGGTCTGGACCAACTACCTCTATGGTATTCTTACATTCCCTCCAGGTCTCCCCCTCTCCCCTCCATACGTACCATGGACTGGACGTACAGAACGCTACCTTAAGCAAACATCCAAGTAGTTAGTAAGCATTTACGGAATTAAGACATTCTGCCGCTTGGCGAATCTGCACAACCATAGCGTAACTTTATGTATCTTATGTCAAATCGTTCATATTTACTAGTATGTACATAAACTTAGACGAGATCGCTCACATTCACGCAACCTGTAACATGAGCAAGCAGAAGTGTTTTGGACATAAGCAATGAAAGTATGACAACCCTTAAAATGTGTATTATCAAAGCCAATACTATTGACAGTATTACTCATTGTATATAGGCAATGAAGCTATGATAACCTATAAAATGGGTAACGTTAAAGCCAATGTTATTAACGGTATTACTCACCGTAATTGTATGTGTCTTATGTCTTTCTAATCAAAGATGTAAAATTCATGTCACAGATTGTATCTATCTAACAACTTTGGATGTACCTCTCTCTCTATCCTTTTTTCCTTTTTCTGTTATTTCCTGTTTTTATTTGACAAAATCAATAAAAAGTATACATTGAAAAACTCTCCCTCACCTGATTGATGTTATGCCCTCTCACTATCTTTCAATCTCTGTGTTCCAAACAGGTGGAAACCAACTTGAAGCTGCTGACTAGATAGTATCACACACCATATAAGGCACACAAATAGAACCCCCAAACCCCATAAGTATGTTAGAGATGCAATTCCAGTAGGGGAACCAATGCCTACCCATTAGGGTTTTTTGGGACAGGGTGCTTCCCCTCATAAGACAAATCAGTGGACTCCCCCTTTTGGCGGTGCCATCATCTGTCCTGTTACTTCATACAAGTATAATACTAACAGCCCTGAAACTCTCTATCCTTCTGTAAATGCTGACAGAAGCCAAGTCACTCATCCCCATACATTGGAGATCCCCACATATCCCTACCATGAAGGAATGGAGAGACAAGGTGGAAAATATTAGGCACATGGCAGAACTCACAGCATTTTCTTTCAACAAAATGCATGTGCACACACAGAGATGGTCCACCTGGGTATCATATTATGCTAAACAGGCACAACCTGCCATCCCCACAACTTCCCTCAACCCTTGAGCACGCCCTGGCTAAATATTATTATGCTGCACATGGGATGACAGCCGGTGAAACTTATAATACAATACACTCTATTTGCCATTTGTGATATGATTATGTATTGCTTGCCTAACTCCTTATTTGTTCTTTGTTATTATTGTGTAATTTTGTTATTATTATTATTTGTTATAATGATGTTGACCTACTCATAAAAACGGGTACTGCAATACAGCAGCATTTTTTCCTCTGCAAACATGTATGGCACATGTTAAAATGCTGACATACACAATTTTGTATGATGCGAATTTCCCAATAAAAAATGTAAATAAAAAAATTAAAAATAAATAAATAAAAGCAGAGTCAATGCCAGAAGTTAAAGATACGTGTTAAGGAGGGCACAAGACAAAGGGAGAAAGATCTGATAAAGTGAGATGGGACAGGGTCAAGAGGACAAGTGGTGGTATGATAAGAAAAAAAGGAGAAGCACAGCCACCTCCTGTTTAGTGGCCGGGGAGAAGGCCTGAAAGTTTTTTGTTCAACTTTGGTTGAGAGAGAGGAGCGAAGGAGGATGAATTATTTTTTTTTTACTGTTTATTCTTGTTGGTAAAGTAGCACGCAAAGCTATCAACAAAGGTTAGTTTGGGGGATGGCATAGCACAGTGAAGAAGAGAGTTGAAGGTATCAAAGAGATGCCTGGGGTTGTGAAAACATTAACTATTGTGAGAGTAAAAGTATTATTATTTAGCAAGGGTGAGGGCTGTGCTGTACGAACAACAGATTAATTTATAATGGAGACTTTTCCCAGCAGCGTTCAGCTGACTAAAAGCATCTCTGCAGGTCGACTTAGTGTTGCCATGGTTGGAGGTGCATCTTCCTTGAGGTGCATATTTGAAGCGGGAAGCAATATCCAGAGCTGAGGTGAGTGCAGCATTACATGAGGAGATTGCCAGAGAGGGATAATAAAATTGAGGGTATTGCCCGCAACATGTGAGGGAGAATGACCCCACTGTAATAGCCCAAGGGAGGCAGTTAATGAAAGAGGTTTTGAGGCTATTGAGGTCAAGGATGGCTTAATGGGAATATTGAAAACATTTAACATTTATTTGAAGCGAGGGATTCACAGCTAGCATATACGAATGTCATAACACAGTCATTTTGTATATAAATTGCATTGCAGGGGAACTTGAAAATTTAAATTATGTACATTTACTCAATTTATATGGTTTACATATGTTTTTTCACCCTTTATAAAAATATTTGAGATGTGATTTCTTGCAATATTTTACACAGGGTCTGAAATATTAGCATACAAGCAAAAATTATTTTTTCTCCCATAGAGTAGGTGTGACAAAAATAAAGTATTGCTTATAAGTATTTGCTTCTAAGTATTTCTAAGGATGCTGATTGCATTACTAACAGTACAGCTTACTAAAATGGCAGGATATTTAAAAAAATAAATAAGCTTTTGATTATATAATTCCCACATTTAGTAAATACAGTTAAATCAATATTTCTAAAATAAAGGTACTTTAAACTGAAATGCTAATGCAATGCTGGCTGTAAAATAACAGAGTCCATTCACTCTTCTCCCTTCATGACTGTAAGGATGCTATCACTCAGTGAAACTTCTTGAACTGTGTGAAAGCTGGGGGGAGATGATATTTCCAGCAACTTTACCTTCATTATATCAGTGATTTGTGGCTTCAGGCAGAGGAATGTGTTTCTCTTCAGGCTGGTAATCATAACTTGAAACACAAAGAATGGTATGTCTACAAAAGTGATACTAGCTCTTAACACCTGTGAGGTATCCCCTACACCTTCACCTTAAATCATATATAACACACACAAAAAAATAGGTGGAGCAAGTTGTGGCAAATAAAGATATACTTCCCTCTCTTCTTACTGTATCACTGTAAAGATAGAGAGGTACATAATAGTACAGATATCTCAATATATAATGTGTCAAATAAATATTACTCAAACACACTGTAGCGGCACCCCGTGTAGTAGGGGGTTACTCCGCCAAGAAGGTGTCCTTTCCCCCAAGAATGAAGTCAGCTGCAGCAAACACGTCCCAAGAGAATAAGAATCAGCTAATAAATATCCCCTCCAAGCATGAGACGAGGCTCTGTGTTGAGGGTTGAAACAGGAATAATCATTTATTTTGCAGTCAGGGCTTTTATGCCATACAAAACTCCTCCCCACATCCTGGGGAGATAATACTTTTACAGTGGGAATCCCTCCCACTGTACATGGCAGAATATTATACCAGTTATTACACTTTTAATAACACACACAATATTTAACTAAAACGTAATATACTTGGTGCACTAGTGAACGGAGATCTAGGGGAACAATATATATGAAAATCACCTAGATCTGATGAGCCGTTCGCTAGATACACGTTCGTACCATTTACACGAAAACCACATTAAATAGACTGGATCTCTCTCGTGGATATGATGTCCCTTGTTCGGTACTTTGGTCCTGTCAAACGGCATAGAAGTAGTTCACCGGAAAAGCATGAATTCACCGTGTGGAGAACTCCATAGTGTTCGTCTATTAGTTCGTGCGGTCAAAATGGCCGCGGCCCATTGTTCTCCCCACGTGTGTTCGTGCATGCAAATCCAGACCACCTTGTTGTCGGTCGGTAGTTTTGAAGTGTCTGCTTGTTAACTGAAGTGTGGAAAAGGTCAGTAGGTTAACAAGCAGCACACTTCTTTACTGGGTGGTCCGTCAATCGACAGTTTGTTCGTATAACGTACAGTTCCAGTAATAAATGAAATCCAGTAACCAGTAACGGGAAGGAAAGCAATTCTCCAGGGCAATATATCTCACTCCAAGGGGGTCTGTCACACGGCTCCCTCCTAGTGGTACACTCCGGCAGACTTTTCTGGCTTTAATGTCAGGCCTGCAGCCCGAATTTTGTCCAGAACTGCCCCTATGTGTACTAAGTGTTCTTCCCAAGACTCACTGTAGATCGCAATGTCATCCAGGTATGCACAAGCAAATTCCTGGAATCCATCGAGGAGCCTATCCACCATACGCTGGAACGTAGCTGGGTCATTTTTCACCCCGAATGGCATGACCTTGAATTGGTACAAGCCAAACGGGGTGACAAATGCTGACTTGGGGATGGCATCCTCGGCCAGGGGGATCTGCCAATAGCCCTTGCATAGGTCTATGGTAGAGAGATAATTTCCCCTGGCTATGCGATCTAGTAGTTCGTCTACCCGTGGCATCGGGTAAGCGTCAGTGGTAGTCTTTTCATTAAGTCGCCTGTAGTCCACACAGAATCTGGTGGTTCCGTCCTTCTTGGGCACAAGGACTACAGGGGAGGCCCAGGGACTGTCAGATGGTTCAATAACTCCCAGCTGAGTCATTTCTCATATTTCCTTCAGCATCCCTTCCCGGACTGCTTCAGGAATACGGTAAGGGGGCTGTCGGAGGGGTGCCTGCCCTGGGGTTTCTACCTTATGCACTGCCAGAGTAGTGTATCCTGGCTCCTGGGAGAAGGTACTCTGTTTCTCCCATAGGAGCTGTCTAGCTTGTTCCAACTCTGTGGGGTTCAATCGGTCTCCCAACTTTACTAGACTAATAGGGTCAGTCTGTGGTTCCCTTTCTAACAGATCGGGCAAGGGTAAACTTTCGGGATCATCCGTAGCTGGGGCACAAACAGCGGAAATATCTTCCTGCCTTTCCTGGTATTCCTTCAGCATGTTCACATGAAAGGATCGTCGGATCCTTTCATCTGCACAGCTGGCAATAAGGTAGGTGGTGTCACAGAGTTGGGCTATATGCTTATAAGGACCTTGCCATGCGGCCTGCTATTTGTTGTCCTTTACAGGTTTCAGCACCAATACCTTTTGCCCTACTTGGAAAAGTCGTTGCCGGGCACCCCTATCGTACCATCTCTTCTGTCGCCCCTGGGCCGCCTGGAGGTTCTCTCTCACCAATAGGGAGAGTTGCTCCATGCGGTCCCGGAGTTCCAGAACGTATGGCACAATAGGTGTCCCCTCCTGCTCTGTTTCCCCCTTCCAGTGGTCCCTAATGAGGTCAAGGGGTCCCCGCACCCTCCTCCCATATAACAACTCAAAGGGAGAAAATCCTGTAGATTCTTGGGGTACCTCACGATAAGCAAATAACAGGTGGGGTAAGAATCTCTCCCAGTCTCTGCAACCGTCCGTAAAGGTCCTCAGCATTTGTTTGAGGGTACCATTAAAGCGCTCACAGAGACTGTTAGTCTGGGGGTGGTAAGGGGAGCTTAGCAGGGGGTTAATGTGGCACACATTCCATAACTGCTGTGTGAGTAAGGCAATGAATTGGGTTCCCTGATCGGATAGGATCTCCTTAGGGAACCCCACTCTGGTGAATATTTTAACCAACGCATCGGCTACCGTCTCAGTCTCAATATTCGACAGAGCTACGGCCTCAGGGTACCTGGTCCCATAGTCCACCACAGTAAGAATGTATTTCTTACCGGACGGACTAGGTCGGGCTAGGGGGCCTACAATGTCAACGGCGACTCTATAGAAGGGTTCCCCAATAATCGGCATCGACATTAACTTAGCCTTGGGGTGATCTCCTCTCTTCCCTACCCATTGACATGTGTCGCATGTTCTGCAGTACTGTCGCACGTCCCGGTTAAACCCTGGCCAGAAGAAATTCTGGGTGATTCTATGGGCCGTGCGACGTACTCCTAAATGGCCAGCTAGGGGTACATCATAGGCAATTCTCATGATTTCTTGCTGATACTTTTTGGGTAGTACTAGTTGTTTCCTAGGTGAGGGGCCTCTACTCGCTGCGGGTTCCTGGGGGATCCTGTACAGCCTATCCCCCACCCACTCATAGCTTTCCCCATCTACTCCCGGTTCCTTTTTATCAGCCCTATCCCTATACTTTCGTAGAGTGGGATCTTCCCGGGTCTCCCTCCCAAAGGTCTCAGGGGTGTCTGTCGTAACGTCTGTCCAAGGGTGTCTGTCCTAACGTTGCCTGAGGGGCAAAAGCAGATAGCAGAGGGGCCAAATCATTCCCCAAGAGGACCTCAGCTGGTAACCCCTTCATCAGGCCCACATTCACCTGGCCGGCCCCCACCCCCCAATCCAAATGCACCCGGGCTGTGGGTAGGCGATGTACAGCACCCCCAGCAACTCTAACGGCCACAGTTTGTCCAGTGTGTTCCTTTTCCGGAACCAGGTCGTGCTGTATCAAAGTTAGTGTGGCACCAGTGTCTCTTAACCCACTGACAACTTGTCCATTTACTCGGACGGTTTGTCGGTGGTGCTGACGGTTGTCTACGGCAGCTACATACAGGGGGTTAGCTTCATGCAAAATTTCCCATTGTTCTTCCCCCATGGGTCGGGCTTCAATGCAGTGGGCCCCTGGGGTAAAGGGCCGGTTATTTACCTCTGCTGGCTTCCTCCAGGAAGTTTGTTGGGCTGGATCCAGGGGGCATTTATCTCTCAGATGCCCCACTTGCTGGCACCTATGGCACCGACGGCGGTCAGTGGTGCTGGACTGGGTGAAGCGGGAGGAGCTGTTGTAGGTAGGAGGGTTAATAGGGGTGGTTGGAGTAGTAATTGTTGGACGGCTCTCTACTCGTGGGGCTGCCCTTTGGACAGAAGGATCTGGCTTGCGGGCATCTGCATACTCATCTGCCAGACGGGCGTCCTCTGGTAGTGTAAGGGGTCTCCTATCCCTGATCCACTCCCGGATCTCCTTATCCACTTTCTCGTAGAAGTGCTCCAACAAAAACAGCTGCAATACCTCCTCTGCGGTGGTAGCTTGGCACCCATCCATCCACTCGGTATAGGAATCACTGCCCACTCGGTATAGGAATCACTGGTTTGCTTTTTGGATTCCCTGAAGCGTCTCCGGTATGCTTCAGGGGTTACCGCATAACGGGACAATAAGGCTTCCTTAACCAACCGATAATTCCCCACTTCGTTATCAGGGATTGCCCGGAAAGCATCACTGGCTCGGATAATTTGCCAGATAGGATTTTAACCCACTCCTCATAAGGTACTTTATGCAGAGCACATTGACGCTCAAAATCAGCCAGGTACTGGTCAATATCCCCCTCAGCTTCCACAAAACTTTTAAAAGCTGCAAAGTGTACCTTTCTCTTTTCCTCTGGAGTTTGGAAATTCCCAGCACTGGCATTATCCCTGTCTGGAGTCTGGCGCCGGTTCGCATCGACTGCTGCTATCACCTGGGTAACGATTATAGGTGTGGGATTCGGTTCGTAATGAGCCAATCTTACCCTCACCTCATGATCAAATAGCTCATCTTCGGGAGTTCTGCTCAATGTGGTCTCTGGTTCGGCATTTAGTTTGACACTCTGTTCACCATTTTGTTCGGCTAAATCCAATGCGACCAGCTCTGCCAGGATGTCTCTTTTCTTTTTGTTACTAGCCGAACGACCACGGCTCTCCAACAGGTCTTTAAGTGTAGATCGTTTTAGCCTTCCATAATAGGCTTCCATTCTGATTGCTCTCGGTAGCTGTCCTTCTGGGGTGAAAGAACGATCCTGCTGCTGCCACCAATTGTAGCGGCACCTCGGTGTAGTAGGGGGTTACGCCGCCAAGAAGGTGTCCTTTCCCCCAAGAATGAAGTCAGCTGCAGCAAACACGTCCCAAGAGAATAAGAATCAGCTAATAAATATCCCCTCCAAGCACGAGACGAGGCTCTGTGTTGAGGGTTGAAACAGGAATAATCATTTATTTTGCAGTCAGGGCTTTTATGCCGTACAAAACTCCTCCAGGGCAAAATCTCTCACTCCAAGGGGGTCTGTCACACACACGCACAAAGAAAGAGGCATATACTGGACCTGGCTCTGGTATGAATCTCCTTAGGATTTTTTTTTGGTGATCCAAACCCCTTTGGTGGTGTTTTAAAGATGTTTGGTACTTCTTTCCCAAGGATAGGCAGCAGAGATGAAATGAATTCCAACACTGGATAAAATAAATGCAAATAAAAAGTCTACTAGTGTGGTAATCATACTACTGTCATGATTCTATTCTCTCTTGTCAGTCTGGTGCAATATCTTATGGTACCACTACCTCTCTATGGTGCTGTTGTAGGCTGCTGCACCCAGACTGAAGAGATCTGCTCGCTGTCATTTAAAACTGGATATAAATCCAGTATGGGGGTCACTATGACCCCCATATTAATAAAAGAGAGATTAAATCCTCCCACATGCCCCTATTCATTGTCCAGTCACTAGTACAACCTGGCACAGGTTCCCCCATTCCCCCATAGTGGGGAACACACATAACTAAAATGGGGGGCATTATGCCCCCCTGGCACCCCCACCCATGACCATCATTTGGGAACCATTATTAAATAAATAATGGGGGGACATATGCCCCCCCCCCATTTTAGTTATTTGTGTTCCCCACCATGGGGGAATTGTGCCAGGTTCCCCCTTATTGCACTAGCAACTGGGCAGCAATAGCTGCTAAGTCACTAGTAGTTTTAAATGACAGCAAGCAGCCATACTTTTTTCCCCGCACATGCGCAGTGTTATTTTCCCCGTGCTGTGGGGGCTAATTCTCCGGCAGCACAGAGTCTATTAAACAAACAAAATGAAAAGGTAATGCATTCGGCATTTGCCCTTTTGTTTATTTTATACTTCCTATGTAGGGCTTTCGATTATATTTTAGTAAATCAATACGAAAACAAATAATTTTTGGCCGAAATCGTATTGGGACGAAAACAAATGCACATGTATATATATTTTTTTTAAAAGAAAACAACCTAAGGTATTACACTTGTGTTATTTTGACTATTTTCATGCAACCACTTTACCACCAATTTATGCCAAATTTTAAAAAAATAAAATAATAATAATTGGTGATTTTTTTGACACACATAGCAATTTAAGAATACATGTATGGAGAACTTTAAGGGTTACTGCCAAAGAACACCCCAATATGTGTTCAGCAACATCTCCTAAGTACAGTGACACCCCCATGTTTAGGTGTGTTGGGTTTTCTGGGGGCTAAAATACTTTTTTGGGTGGGTGCGCATTCCAGTTGTCCAACTTTTAATTTTCTCAGCTGGTCACCATGCACCCATGTCCTATTTGGGACATTTTGAAGCCAGCCAATATAATTCACCCCCATCAAACCATATATTTTTTAAAAGTAGACACCCTAGGGTATTTCAAATGGTGGTTAAAGCATATTGAGAAGGCTGTAAATCGTCGTAACACATTAATTATTGGAGATTTCAATTACCCAGACATAAATCGGGATGGAGGGACTAGTACTTCAGCAAGGGGAATCAGGTTTTTGAATGTGTTAAATGACACCTTTATGTCCCACCTCCAAGCACCAACTAGAAAGGATGTATTTAAGTTTTCAAGATTCTTTTGTTTTAGGTATTGTACCAGAGGATTGGAGGAAGGCAGATGTCATTCCTATCCTTGCCTGGAAATTATAGACCTGTGAGCTTAACTTCTGTGACTGGGAATATATTTGAAGGGCTATTAAGGGATAATATTCCGGAATTCATTGAGAAGAACTTTGTTATTAGCAATAATCAGCATAGTTTTATGAAACATAGACATTAATTCTCGGGATTATAAATATAATTTTGCCTCTTTATAAATCGCTGGTAAGACCACACATTGAATATGCTGTGTAATTTTGGGCACCCGTTCTAAAGAAAGATATGATGGCACTTGAAAAAGTTGTGAGATGAGCTACAAAATTGATAAACGGAATGGAGCATTTTAGTTACCAAGAAAGGTTAATAGATGTAAATCTCTTTAGTTTGGAAAAACGGCACCTGAGAGGGGCTATGATAACATTATACAAATATATTTGGGGCCAGTACAAACCATTATCTGGAAATCTATTCATAATCAGGGCTATACACAAGGTCACACATTTAGGCCGGAAGAAAGAAGATTTTATCTAATGTAAAGAAAAGTTTTTTTTACAGAAAGAGCAACAAGGAAATGGAATTCTCTGCCTGAAGATGTGGTTTTATCAGAGCCCATACAGATGTTTAAAATACAATTGGATAAATACTTGCAAAACATAACATACAGGGATATCATTTCTAATTAGTGGGCTAATAGCTGCTTGATCCAAGGAGACATCTGACTGCTATTTTGGGGTCAAGAAGGAATTTTTTTACTAGTTTGTTTCAAAATTGGAAGCACTTTAGAATTGTTTTTTTGCCTTCTTTTGTCTCAACAGCAAAAACATATGTGTGGAAGGCTGAAATTGATGTACGCAAGTCTCTTTTCTAACTATGTAACTATGGTATTTTAACACTTTCCATGCACTAATTCTACCACCAGTCTTTTTCAAACATTTGGGTAGTCATTTTTTTGTTATTTGTCTCTCATGTTGTAAATTATGCATGGATTCTCAGTTCCTGTTATGTGTTACTGACAAAGAACACCCCAATATGTGTTCAGCAACATCTCCCAAGTAAAACAGTGCCCCCAATGTACAGATTTTATGGGTTTTTGCAAACATAGCGTTTTAGCGTTCTTATTTGATTTTTATAAATGTGTTGGGTTTTTTCAATTTATAATAAAAAAATTATATATAGATATATATATATATATATATATATGTAACGGAGCTCCGTGCACTCCGACCGAGTACCCTCCGTTGATGGATGCTCCTAGCGCTTACAGAGGTCTCCAAGCACTGCAGACGACACCACAACCACCGCAGACTCCACAACCGCCGTAGCTTAACTGGAACCGCGCCGTCTTCCTTCCACCCTGGATCGGCTTCTGTCCTCCAGGACCATGTGGGGAAGACCTCTCCTCCAGGAGAGCGTATCCGGAACAAGCTCTTAAAAGAGCTAAGTGATTAAGCTCAGGGGAATATGCAGAGCATAGCAATCCCCAGTGTGATACAGCAATTCCCTCCAATAACGAGACGAGGCTACGTTTTGAAGGGTCAAGAAGAACTGAGGACTGGAACACCCAGCCTGCTTTTTATTACAAAAAGGTACACACAGGACACTCCCAGGGGGAGGTTGAAATTAACCAATCACATACATGGTACCACCCCCACGTCTCCTCCCCTCAGATAAACACATAACATAATTATAGCATACAGTAAAAATACAGTTTTCACACATACACTGTAACTTTAAAACTATACATTCAATCTCCATAAAAATTACATATTTGAACTCAGCATACATCAAACATAAACACTTCCAAAAATCAGCCAAATCCCTCCAGTGGATCAAAAGTTAGATGGAGGTCCCTTTATGACCGACCGCAAGCACAATTTCCTGCCCAAAACAGTTCCATAGATTTGGGCTGTGCGGTCGGTCAATTTCATGCCGAAAAACGACTAAGTCCCATTTCGAACGGGACTTTGTCTCTGGAGCTGAAAAACGAAGTGTAGGAGAAGGTAAGGGTCAGCGGTGTTTGGCAAAATGTGTAGCCGATTTCAGTTTCACAGAATCTTTAGCATACACCGCTGACCGCATTCGAATGAACAAAGATGGCCGCCGCCACGTGCAATTAACCTGCAGTAACCTCACAGCCTGGGAGTTAAATTGCCTGCACACTTTAACTTCTGGGTGGTCCGCCTGTGTGGTACTTGGTTCAGTAAGCCCTATTTACTGAACCAAGTGGGAGAGAGCCATTGGCAAGTTATTTTACAGGTCTAGGGACATAGTCTTAAAGGGGTATTGTTCAGCAAAGTCACAATATGTCCCAGGCGGTTCTTAAAGGGCCATACACACCCAATAAAAGTTCATCAGTTTTCAGGGGCACAATCTTCCAGGGGCCATAGTCATGAGGAAGGAGGCTGGCAAACATGCTTCTCCACAAACCAGGGAAGCAGGGCAATTTCTCATTTAAAGGGCCAGTTACAAATAGCGATTTGTAACACATCTCCCCTTTGGGGGTAAGACTAACCAGGCACCTGACCTTCTGTCGGTCAGTGCCTCCGTTAGTCGATCCACCAACCCACAATAAACAAATGCCAGAGTTGCCCCCCCACAACAACAAAGTACAAGAGCAGCCCACCCACAACAAACAGTTACTGCACCTGGGTATTTTGCTTTGGTGATGAGGCAACATGCTGAGGGGACTTGAAGGGCAGAGGCCAGCGGTGCTCTGCCCTGATGCCAGCTCTTCTGCTGGGATAGCCTGCGGGACATCAGGCTCTGGACCAGGGACAAAGGTAGGGCAGAGGCCGAGTGCACTCTGCCCAGCTGCCAGCTCTTCTGCTGGGGTGCTGGTAACGTAGTCTGGCTCAGTAGCCAAGGGAACATGGACGTCAGTAGGGGTTAACATCACCTCCGTTAACCCTGGTTCCACGCTAGGAGTTAGCTGGGGAGGGGAATTGGTACTTACCCCCTCCTCCTGTTGTCCCGGTGAGGGTAGTTGGGGATCTGGACAGGTTGTCCAGCATCCCTGTAGGTCAGGCACAGAGACCACGGTCCCATCTGCGCCGTCTGGGGGATTGGTGTCTCCCCTTGTTAGGGTAAGCTGCCGCTGGGGAGAGGGGGTGCTGTGCTCCTTTCCCGGAAACACAGGCTGCCGCTGGAGAGGGAGACCGCCTGTCTCCACTCCCGTGACATTGTCCTGCTGCTGTAGAGAGGGACCAACTGTCTCTGCTCTCTGTAGGACACACTGCTGCTGGGGTGAGGGGGTGCTGTGCTCCTTTCCCGGAAACACAGGCTGCCGCTGGAGAGGGAAACCGCCTGTCTCCACTCCCGTAACATTGTCCTGTTGCTGTAGAGAGGGACCAACTGTCTCTGCTCTCTGTAGGACACACTGCTGCTGGGGGGGAAGGTCGACACCTTCGGCCCCCTGGGGTACACACGGCTGCTGGGGGGGGGAGGACGACACCTTCGGCCCCCTGGGGTACACACTGCCGCTGGGGAGAGGGGGTGCTGTGCTCCTTTCCCGGAAACACAGGCTGCCGCTGGAGAGGGAGACCGCCTGTCTCCACTCCCGTAACATTGTCCTGTTGCTGTAGAGAGGGACCAACTGTCTCTGCTCTCTGTAGGACACACTGCTGGTGGGGGGGAAGGTCGACACCTCCAGCTCCCTGTAACACACACTGCCGCTGGGGGGGAAGGACGACACCTTCGGCCCCCTGACACTCACTCTGGGGTTGGGGATTTTCCCAGTAAACCTCTACGATATCCTTCCAGCTGAAGGGCTCTAGACCTGGTTCTGCTTGCAGTGTAGACTGTGGCTGAATGGCGCAGAGCAGGCGTTGGTAGGCCTGCTCCAGTTCCCACTCCCTGGTTGCTAGGTGCATCATGTCTGGTTTCACAGCGCAGTCGACAGGCCAATCGTACATGCCCATCCTGTAGTCAAGGGTGTCCCAAAATCGGAAATCCTCCGTGCTGCCGAAATCAGGCTCCTCCTCCATGGCATCCAGAAGTAGACCAGGACCATCATAATCATCCCCCTCCGGTAAGTCGTGCTCGGCCGTCCAGGGAGTAAGTCGAATGGTATGCCACCAGAGGGCCTGGTATGCGTTGTCTAGCCAGATCTCTCGCCATACCAGGGTCTCTAGTCTTGTCACCCACTCATCCAGGGGCTGCTCTCCCAATAGATACATCCGCATCGCCACACGCTTCTGTAGCCGCTGCTCATCACTGGGGAGACTCTCACCTCGCCGCCACTGGGCGTCTTCCAGGGCATCATACCAGAGTTCCTTTCTGTCTGCATCCCTGTAGTCCGCGGCCTCCTCCTCCTCCTCATCATGGAACGCTGTCCGAAAACTAGCTGATTCCATCCTGCTGTAGCCAGGGGCGCTGTATGGATACTAGCGTTGCCCTCAATTTGTCCAAACTCCAAACGTTACCAGTGTCTCTGAGCTGCTTCTCCTCGCACTAGGATGCCATCCCACCGCTGCCACCACTGTAACGGAGCTCCGTGCACTCCGACCGAGTACCCTCCGTTGATGGATGCTCCTAGTGCTTACAGAGGTCTCCAAGCACTGCAGACGACACCACAACCACCGCAGACTCCACAACCGCCGTAGCTTAACTGGAACCGCGCCGTCTTCCTTCCACCCTGGATCGGCTTCTGTCCTCCAGGACCATGTGGGGAAGACCTCTCCTCCAGGAGAGCGTATCCGGAACAAGCTCTTAAAAGAGCTAAGTGATTAAGCTCAGGGGAATATGCAGAGCATAGCAATCCCCAGTGTGATACAGCAATTCCCTCCAATAATGAGACAAGGCTACGTTTTGAAGGGTCAAGAAGAACTGAGGACTGGAACACCCAGCCTGCTTTTTATTACAAAAAGGTACACACAGGACACTCCCAGGGGGAGGTTGAAATTAACCAATCACATACATGGTACCACCCCCACGTCTCCTCCCCTCAGATAAACACATAACATAATTATAGCATACAGTAAAAATACAGTTTTCACACATACACTGTAACTTTAAAACTATACATTCAATCTCCATAAAACAGTTCCATAGATTTGGGCTGTGCGGTCGGTCAATTTCATGCCGAAAAACGACTAAGTCCCATTTCGAACGGGACTTAGTCTCTGGAGCTGAAAAACAAAGTGTAGGAGAAGGTAAGGGTCAGCGGTGTTCGGCAAAATGTGTAGCCGATTTCAGTTTCACAGAATCTTTAGCATACACCGCTGACCGCATTCGAATGAACAAAGATGGCCGCCGCCACGTGCAATTAACCTGCAGTAACCTCACAGCCTGGGAGTTAAATTGCCTGCACACTTTAACTTCTGGGTGGTCCGCCTGTGTGGTACTTGGTTCAGTAAGCCCTATTTACTGAACCAAGTGGGAGAGAGCCAGGGGCAAGTTATTTTACAGGTCTGGGGACATAGTCTTAAAGGGGTATTGTTCAGCAAAGTCACAATATGTCCCCAGACGGTTCTTAAAGGGCCATACACACCCAATAAAAGTTCATCAGTTTTCAGGGGCACAATATTCCAGGGGCCATAGTCATGAGGAAGGAGGCTGGCAAACATGCTTCTCCACAAACCAGGGAAGCAGGGCAATTTCTCATTTAAAGGGCCAGTTACAAATAGCGATTTGTAACAATATATATTTATATATATATATATATATATATATATATATATATACATATATATATATACGTCCCAGGTCCCAGCACTCAATGCTCCCGGTCTTTTAATGCTCCGGTGCTGTCACTCTACTCTACTGGTATCGTGTATATATATATATATATATATATATATATATATATGTATATATATATATATATATATATATAAACATCCAAGGTATGACCAGCACTCACGTTTAAGTAGAAGGTTAAAATCTGTAGATTTTATTTATAACATATTTAAAAGTAGCAGCTCAACGTTTCAGTCCTCTTCTGGGACTTTCATCAGGAATACTCGAGTATTCCTCGAGTATTCCTGATGAAAGTCCAGAAGAGGACTGAAACGTCGAGCTGCTACTTTTAAATATGTTATAAATAAAATCTACAGATTTTAACCTTCTACTTAAATGTGAGTGCTGGTCATACCTTGGATGTTGATATTTGAATTAACCTTGGACTACAAGCACCCGGACATTATTATTGCTTAAGTCTGTGTGCAAGTATTACATGTTTTTCTTTCTATATATATATATATAATACGTTTGTGTGTGTGTGTGTGTGTGTGTATATATATATATATATATATATATATATATATATATATATGTATATATATATATATTTGCAAGAAAAAGTATGTGAACCCTTTGGAATGATATGGATTTCTGCACAAATTGGTCATAAAATGTGATCTGATCATCATCTAAGGCACAACAATAGACAATCACAGTCTGCTTAAACTAATAACACACAAAGAATGAAATGTTGTCATGTTTTTATTGAACACACTATGTAAACATTCACAGTGCAGGTGGAAAAAGTATGTGAACCCCTAGACAAATGACATCTCCAAGAGCTAATTGGAGTGAGATGTCAGCTAACTGGAGTCAAATCAATGAGATGAGATTGGAGGTGTTGGTTACAGCTGCCCTGCCCTATAAAAAAAGACCACTAGTTCTGGGTTTGCTTTTCACAAGAAGCATTGCCTGATGTGAATGATGCCTTGCACAAAAGAGCTCTCAGAAGACCTACGATTAAGAATTGTTGACTTGCATAAAGCTGGAAAGGGTTAAAAAAGTATCTCCAAAAGCCTTGCTGTTCATCAGTCCACGGTAAGACATATTGTCTATAAATGGAGAAAGTTCAGCACTGCTGCTACTCTCCTTAGGAGTGGATGCCCTGTAAAGATGACTGCAAGAGCACAGCGCAGACTGCTCAATGAGGTGAAGAAGAATCCTAGAGTGTCAGCTAAAGACTTACAAAAGACACTGGCAAATGCTAACATCCCTGTTAGCGAATCTACAATACGTAAAACACTAAACAAGAATGGATTTCATGGGAGGATACCACAGAGGAAGCCACTGCTGTCCAAACAAAACACTGCTGCACGTTTACAGTTTGCACAAGAGCACCTGGATGTTCCACAGCAGTACTGGCAAAATATTCTGTGGACAAATGAAACCAAAGTTGAGTTGTTTGGAAGAAACACACAACACTATGTGTGGCAAAAAAGAGGCAAAGCACACCAACATCAAAACTTCATCCCAACTGTGAAGTATGGTGTTGGGGGCATCATGGTTTGGGGCTGCTTTGCTGCATCAGGGCCTGGACGGATTGCTATCATCGAAGAAAAAATGAATTCCAAAGTTTATCAAGACATTTTGCAGGAGAACTTAAGGCCATCTGTCTACCAGCTGAAGCTCAACAGAAGATGGGTGTTGCAACAGGACAATGACCCAAAGCATAGAAGTAAATCAACAACAGAATGGCTTAAACAGAAGAAAATACACCTTCTGAAGTGGCCCAGTTAGAATCCTGACCTCAACCTGATTGAGATACTGTGGCATGACCTCAAAAATGTAGCCCCATGTAGCCAAAGCGCAGCTTAAGCGGAACAGGGCCTTGACAGGGGTTAGGAGGCGGGCCCAGGAGGAACAGACAGGACAGGTGGGTTATGGGATATGTGGGTTTGGCTATTTAAGGGAGGAGCCATTTTGTAAGGTTCACTTCTAATTTCCTACCCGGTTCAGTTTGTGTGCATCACGGTGCTCTCTAGACTTTCTGGGTAGGGTTTCTCTTTTGTCTCCTCTGCAGGGCCATGGATATCGTGGAGAAGCTTCTGGAGGGGATCAGGACAGCGGCGCGGCAACAAGGAGCGGATTGGGTGCAGGCCCAGCTGGGCCCGGTCCTTGCTGCGGCAGCAGGACAGGAGGCCGGAGACTCACGCCCGGCGAGGGCCAGGAGGCCCCCGAGGCGTTTGAGCCCGGGAGGAGAACCGGAGGTCGGTGGCACGGGAGTGCAGGAGACAGCCAGTGGAAGTCGTAGCAGGCCCAGGAGCTGCCTGGTTGAGGCTCGGCCTCCCAGTGTGCGGCCGGGGCTTCGGCGTGGTGAGTCGAGACGGGCGGCTGCCCTGGACATCGATGCACCAACCCCTAACACGGATGGGGCCGTGCGCGGAGCAGGATCCAAGATGGCGGCCGGACGGCCTAGTGCGGGGCCTGGCGGGGCGGGGTCTCGGCCCAAGAGGGCACCCCCATCGGTCTTGGCGGTGGACTGCAGCACGCGGACTGGGACGGTCCACGACGGGCCCAACGTACAGCAGGCAAGTGCAGGGGCCCCTTCCGGGGGTCCCCTTGGCGTGGTGGGCAGGCGGGGAGTGAGGCCCGATTCCAGGGAGCGGGCGGACGGGGGGGCGGGTAGGCGAGCGGCCCAAGGGGAGCAGGGGTCGGGCGGAAGGCCCCTGGGGGGGGTGCGGGATGCTGCGAAGGGGTCCCGCGGAGTGCAGACTGGGCGGGCTTCCGTGGGAGAGGATGGGGGGTCCCTCGGTAGTTCTCTTGCGGGGCGGAAGGTAGTGCCTGCGGGTTCGATGGATGTTAGGAGGGTGGTAGAGGGTAAGGGGATAGGAAAGGCTCCGAGGTCCGGTCGGTCGGGGATAACTGTCTCGGGGAGCGGGGTGTCACCATCCGCGTCCGTGGAGGGCCCCGGGGGAGGTGCCCCTGGTCCGGGTTCCGTAGGTGTAGTGGTAGGTCGGGCTGCAGCGGGGTTGGGGCGCGGGGCGGGAAGCGGGGAGGGTGGGCCTAGTTCGGAGTCGGGTAGTGCTAGCCCCTCGCCGGTTAGGGCCCCCAGGACACGCAGACGGAGGCCCCGGCGCAGGCGCGCAATGTCAGGGAGTTCGGCAGGGTCCGGGTCCCCCAGGTTGCCTCAACGGGGGTTGGCATCCAAAGGCGATGGTAGGAGTCGTAGTCCACGTGGCAGGGCTCTCAGGGCCTTTGGGGCACGACGGCGGGAGGATACCCGGCGGGAGGCTTTGGCGGTTAGCAGGCGCTCCCCGGTTCAGGACGGGAAGGTGGTGGGGGAACAGTACGCCTTGCCCAGGACTTCTTCTCCTCTTTCCAGGTCCCGGAGTCGCTCCTCATCTGAATTTTCCAGGCACCGGGTGGGATCCCTGGTTGGCGGGACATCGGCGGATGGCGTTCATCCTGGACGAGCAGTGACGGACTGCGCAGCCCCGGGTGTCATCGGCCCCAGGGGCTTGGCCGGTGAGTCTATTGAATCGCTACAGTCCAGTGCACTAGTACAAACACTGCAGTCACTACTCCACTCACTGGGGGCGGGGGGTGGCACACAAGGTAGCGTAGGGCAGGTGTGGACGCAAGGGGGAGGGGAGGCGGGGCCCGGTCTAGGGACCCCGGCGGCAGTTGCGGGCGGGGAAGCTGTGTCGGCTTCCAGCGTGGGTGAGGCGGGAAGCGAACGGGCGGAGTTGACGGGGGGGGTGACGGAAGCAGCGAGGCAACATGCGTATGTGTCCTTCGCGGGCCCGCTGGGGGTGCACCTCAAGCAGGAGGTGAAAGATAAAATCTGGAAGGGGGAATTTTGCGAGATCTTCTCGCTTCTTCCCTTGGAGGACTTTCTTGACCTCAAGGAGGAGGACAAAAAGGACGAAAAGAAAGAGGAGGAGGAGAAACGGCGGAGGTATCGCAAGATACCGAAGTCTTTTGGTAACTGGCTAAGGGCATTCTGTATCCTAGCCAGCGTGATCGGGGAAAAATCGCCGGGCTCCTGCTCGTCCCTGTTTTGCTACTTGGACGGCATATGGGAGGCATACCGCACCTATGGCGGATTGGCATGGTGGCGGTATGATGAGCAGTTCCGGCAGCGGCTGGCGGCGAATCCGGGCATGCGGTGGGACCAGATGGACCTGCCTCTCTGGATGAAGCTCATGATGGCGCAGAAGGCGCAGCCCTTTCAGCACGCGGCTGGCGCTAAGGGTCAGTCCTCCTCGTCGGCCGCCTCGCAGAAGGGCTTATGCTGGCTCTTTAATGAGGGCCAGTGCAAGTGGGGCACAGCCTGCCGCTTCAAGCACGAGTGCTCGGGGTGCGGTGGGGCTCATGGGCTCCAACGTTGTTTCAAGAAAGGGAAGTCCGGGGGGACGGGAGCCTCTGCCGCGGTTGGCGGCGGAGGGTCTCCCACTACCTCGGGGGCTAACCCCAGTGAAATTAGACGCGATGGAGCCCTGGCTAAACCGCTACGGTAACAGGGCAGACGCGGAGCTGCTTAGAGCGGGGTTTGGGCAAGGGTTTGTCATTCCGTTTCGGGAGAGGGGTGGCACTGCTTGCCCTCATAATCTCAAGTCCGTGGTGGAGTTCCCAGAGGTGGTTCGGGAGAAGTTGGACAAGGAGGTGCGGTTGGGTAGGATGGCGGGGCCTTTTGTGGCCCCGCCACTGGAGGGCCTTCGGGTCTCTCCCCTCGGGGTGGTCCCCAAGAAAGAAACAGGGAAGTTTCGGCTCATTCACCATCTTTCCTATCCTAAAGGGGAGTCGGTGAACGACGACATTGACAGGGACCTATGCTCGGTCTCTTACGCATCATTTGACCAGGCGGTCGAGCTGGTGAAGAGAGCCGGGCGTGGTGCGTTGATGGCCAAGGTGGACATCGAGGCTGCTTTTAGGTTGCTTCCGGTGCACCCGGCGTGTCACCACCTGTTAGGGTGCTTCTTTGAGGGGGGCTACTTTGTGGATTTGTGCCTTCCCATGGGGTGCTCCATTTCGTGCTCTTACTTTGAGAAGTTTAGTTCATTTCTCGAGTGGGTGGTGCGGACGGAAGCGGGAGATAAAGCGGTGGTGCACTATCTGGATGATTTCCTGTGTGTGGGGCCGGCCGGATCTCCCGCGTGCCAGCACTTGTTAGGTACCATTCAATGGGTGGCGGGCTGCTTTGGGGTGCCGCTGGCGGCGGATAAAACTGAGGGCCCGACTGAGTGCCTTAGTTTCCTGGGTCTGGAGATAGATTCGGTGCGGGGGGAATGTCGGCTGCCGCTGGCAAAGCTGGAAGGTTTGCGCGGCGTGGTGGCAGAGGTGCGTCGGGCACGGAAAGTGACCCCTGCGCCGACTGCAGTCATTGGTCGGAATGCTCAATTTCGCCTGTAGGGTGATACCCATGGGTAGGGTGTTTAGCCGCAGCTTATCGGCGGCTACCGCGGGGATTAGGTCCCCTCACCATTTCATCCGGGTATCTTCGTCCATGCGGGCGGACTTGGGGGTGTGGGATACCTTCCTCAGGGACTTTAACGGGACGGTGTTCTTTCGGCAAGGGGGCGTGTCGACAGCTGAGCTGGAGCTGTACACCGACGCGTCGGGTAGCGTGGGTTTTGGGGCCTACTTCAGCGGGAGCTGGTGTGCAGAAAAATGGCCGGAGGCATGGGGGCAGAGCCCCCTCATGCGTAACCTGGCGTTTCTGGAGCTGTTCCCACTGGTGGTGGCGCTGGCGCTGTGGGGGGACCGGTTGAGGGACAGGAAAGTGGTTTTCTTCTCGGACAACATGTCCGTGGTGCACGCGGTTAATAATCAGTCTGCAGCATCGAGGCCGGTGGTAACTCTGCTGCGGCGCTTTGTTTTGTTGTGCATGTCCCTGAATGTGGTTTTTCGTGCGCGCCATGTGCCTGGGTACTTGAACGAGGTGGCTGACGCTCTGTCTCGTTTTCAGTGGTCCCGGTTTCGAACGATGGCCCCGGAGGCCCAGGACAGGGGTCAGCCGTGCCCGATCGAGATGTGGCAGCTAGGAGCGTCCTGCTTGGCGGACTCGTGAAGGCTTCGCTGGCACCGGCCACATGGGCCGCATACAGTAAGGTCTGGAGTTCATGGGAACGTTCCTGGGGCGGGCTGGGCGGAGGGGTACGAGGGGAGCCGCCTCTGGATGCCTTCTTGTGGTTTACCTTTCAATTACTGGCGGGGGGCGCCTCCCCGGCGGTGATTGACAGGAACATGGCTGCAATGGCGTTCTGGTTCAAGCTCCATGGTGGAGCGGATCTTACCAAGGCGTTTATTGTCCGGCAAGCACTCAAAGGGTATCGGAGGGCTCGGAGGGCCCCCGACGCTAGGCGCCCGGTGTCGGTGCATGTGCTGGAAGGGCTTGTTCAGGCGCTGCCCTCCATTTGTTTCAATGCATTTGAGGTGTCGCTATTCCGTGTGGCATTTCTTTTGGCTTTCTTTGGGGCGTTCCGCGTCGGGGAGTTGGTGAGCAACACCCGGGCGGCCACGGGGGGCCTACAGGTGTCTGGGGTACGTATACTGGATGGGAAGCTGGTGGTACACTTGGCTAGGTCCAAGACGGATGTGGAAGGTAAGGGCCGGGACGTTACGCTGGGGGCC
The DNA here is from genome assembly GCF_036172605.1 of Pelobates fuscus. Classification (NCBI taxonomy): domain Eukaryota; kingdom Metazoa; phylum Chordata; class Amphibia; order Anura; family Pelobatidae; genus Pelobates; species Pelobates fuscus. Next base: position 409,986,727 of record NC_086319.1, on the reverse strand, counting down.
CTGCCGGGCTCGGCATTGTGCCCAGTAGCTGCGGTGTCGGAGTATTTGGGTCAGAGGCCCGCGGTTGGCGGGTCCCTGTTGGTCCATGCGGATGGCTCGTCGCTCTCTCGCTTCCAATTTCAGAAAGTTTTCAGTCTGGGTCTGGATCGGATGGGATTGGATGCCGGCACATACGGCACCCACTCCTTTCGTATTGGGGCGGCCACGGAGGCCACACGTCTAGGTTTGGGGGATGAGGTAGTCAAGCGGATTGGGAGATGGGAATCTGTTAGGTTCCGCTCATATGTACGCTTGGGTTTGTTGGAACACTAAGGGACATTGGGGCGGCCTGGGGGGTACGGGTGGTTTTTATCCTGTGTTTTTTCTTTCTTCCCCAGGCCGGGTCGCTTGGATCGTGGGTCATTCCTTCATTTTCTGGGCCGGACGGAGGGCTGCAGCTCGAGCTCAAGGCCAGCAGCTGGGCTTTCCGGAGGACCAGCTCGTAGTGCGCTGGTGGGGGTATCGGGGCTTCTGCTGGGGGGACGTCTGCAGGGCAATATTTGGTATGGTCGCAGGCGGGGCGCGGCCGGATATGCTAGTTTTACATGCAGGCGGTAATGACCTGGGCCTCACCCCGCAGCGGAGGCTGGTAAAATGGATGAAGCAGGATCTTAACCGGTTGGTTGATCTGCTTCCCGGGGTGATGCTGGTATGGTCGGAGATTGTTCCGAGGCAGCGGTGGCGTTACGCCCGGGACCCGGTAGCCATTGATAGATGCAGGGGTAAGGTGAACAGCCTGATGGCAAGTTTTGTCAGGAAACTGGGGGGAGTGGTGGTAAGGCACCAGGAACTGGAGGAGGGGTTGGATGGGTATTACCGCTCGGACGGTGTACACCTTTCGGCAGTGGGTTACGACCTGCTGAACTTGGGTCTGCAGGAAGGGATGCGGAGGGCGTTCCTTCTTCGGGGTGGCGGAGCTCAGACAGCTTAAGGGGTCAAGGTCTGAGCTTGTGGCGGGATAGGGAGCTGAGAGAGAGGACATAGGCTCCCTATGAGGAACGTGAGGAACATGGAAAAAAGTGGAATTATGGTCAATGGTGGTTTCGAGTCCTGGAGGTGGCTCAGAACCTGGTGGGGCAGGGGTATCCGGGTATACCCCTGCCATGGTTACTTATGGTTGGCACTTGTTCGGTTCAAGTTGGCGAGGTTGGAAAATGTCGTTACATATTTGTATTTGTTATGTTGGGGGTCATTGCCCTCTATTAAAAAGAAGGATACGGATGAGAGGGGCGGAAGGTGGGGGCAATGACCCATGTTTATATGTTAACTTATTTAAAGCAATATTATCGTTATATATATTATAAATTATTTAATAAAGCTGTGGACAAATTTTCCCATATACCAGGTGTCAGTGTGTTATTGGGTTAGGTATGTGGGGGGTTTTTTGTCCAAGGTTCCGCCAGCCCATATGGCGACTATACACCGGTCATGTAGCCCCATGTAGCCAAAGCGCAGCTTAAGCGGAACAGGGCCTTGACAGGGGTTAGGAGGCGGGCCCAGGAGGAACAGACAGGACAGGTGGGTTATGGGATATGTGGGTTTGGCTATTTAAGGGAGGAGCCATTTTGTAAGGTTCACTTCTAATTTCCTACCCGGTTCAGTTTGTCCCGCCCACCCTCCCTATATATTTATGTTTAGATATGGGTTTCCCGTTTTTTCACAGCGGCGGGATAGGGAGCTGAGAGAGAGGACATAGGCTCCCTATGAGGAACGTGAGGAACATGGAAAAAAGTGGAATTATGGTCAATGGTGGTTTCGAGTCCTGGAGGTGGCTCAGAACCTGGTGGGGCAGGGGTATCCGGGTATACCCCTGCCATGGTTACTTATGGTTGGCACTTGTTCGGTTCAAGTTGGCGAGGTTGGAAAATGTCGTTACATATTTGTATTTGTTATGTTGGGGGTCATTGCCCTCTATTAAAAAGAAGGATACGGATGAGAGGGGCGGAAGGTGGGGGCAATGACCCATGTTTATATGTTAACTTATTTAAAGCAATATTATCGTTATATATATTATAAATTATTTAATAAAGCTGTGGACAAATTTTCCCATATACCAGGTGTCAGTGTGTTATTGGGTTAGGTATGTGGGGGGTTTTTTGTCCAAGGTTCCGCCAGCCCATATGGCGACTATACACCGGTCAAGTGATTCACACCAGACATCCCAAGAATATTGCTGAACTGAAACAGTTCTGTAGAGAGGAATGGTCATGAATTGCCCCTGACCGTTGTGCACATCTGATCTGCAACTACAGGAAACGTTTGGTTGAAGTTATTGCTGCCAAAGGAGGTTAAGCCAGTTATTGAATCCAAGGGTTCACATACATTTTACACCTGCACTGTGAATGTTTACATGGTGTGTTCAATAAAAACATGGTAGCATTTTATTCTCTGTGTGTTATTAGTTTAAGAAGACTGTGATTGTCTATTGTTGTGACTTAGATGATGATCAGATCACATTTTATGATCAATTTGTGCAGAAATCCATATCATTCCAATGGGTTCACATACTTTTTCTTGCAACTGTATATATATGCACACATACACTTTTATTTTCTATATATATATATAATATATTATAATTAAAGCATTTTATAATATATTATGCATATATATGATTTCATGATAAGTGTATTTTGAGATATATATGTATCTTATAATGAAATCATATATATGCATTATATATGTATAATATATTATAAAATGCTTTAATTATTTTATAATATATATTTTACATATATATGTATAATATATATATATATATATATATATATATATATATATATATATATATATATATATATATATATATATATTTACTTTTTAGCAGCCTGGGGGACTTTCCGAGAGCTTGAAAGTATAAATATATTTGTGTGTGTGTGTATATATATATATATATATATATATATATATACATATCAAAAGTTTCGCTACCCTTGGAGAAATGGTAATATATGTAAAGAAAACATGAGTGAGCAAGCAAAACACATTTATTTTATTTCTTATGGGTTTCATACACAAATGTAGCTTATAACAGAATGGCACAATCATAAAATAAAACATGTCAACAAAGAAAATAAATGAAATTAACCCTCTTCAAAAGTCTGCATACCCTTAACTCTAACTACTATGTATTGCCTCCTCTAGCATCAATGACATAGTGCAGTCCTTAGTAATAGTTGTCTACAGAGCCCCTAATTCTTACAGGTGGTATAGCTACCTATTCGTAATGGCAAAATACTTCCAGTTCATGCAAAATCTTTGGTTGTCTTGCATGAACTGCACATTTGAGATCATCCCAGAGTGGCTTGTTGATATTAAGGTCAGGAGACTGTGATGGCCACTCCAGAACCTTATTCCTTTTCTGCTGTAGCCACTGGAAGGTCAACTTGGCCTTCTGCTTAAGGTCATTGTCATGCTGGAAAGTCCAAGAGCATTCCACGCGCAACTTGCACGTAAAAGAATGTAATTTGTCTGCCAGTATTTTCTGATAACATGCTGCATTCAACTTGCCTGTAGAGCTCACACTCCCCAAAACATCAGTGAGCCACCACCATGCTTCACAGTAGGGATTGTATTCTTTTCTTTTCACTATAGGCCTTGTTGACCCCTTCCCAAACATAGCGCTTATGGTTTTGACTATAAAGCTCTTTTTTGGTCTCATCATTCCAAACTACATTGTGCCAGAAGCTGTGAGGTATGTCAAGGTGTTATCAAGCATTTTGTAACCGGGCTTTTTTGTGACATTGGCGCAGCACAGGCTTGTTTCTGGGAACTCGACCATGCAGCTCATGTTTGTTCAAGTATCGCCGTATTGTGCTCCTTGAAACAACCACACCGTCTTTTTTTCCAGAGCTGCCTGCATTTCTCCTGAAGTTACCTGTGGGTTTTTCTTTGTATCCCCAAACATATTTTCTGGCAGTTGTGGCTGAAATCTTTCTTGGTCTACCTGACCTTGGCTTTGTATCAAGCGGTCCCCAAATGTATCACTTCTTAAGTCATTGAACAGTACTTACTGACCTTTTCAAAGCTTTGGATATCTTTTGATATCCTTTTCCATCTTTATAAAGTTATATTACCTTGTTATGCAGGTATTTTGACAGTTCTTTTCTGTTCCCCAAGGCTCAGTGTCTAGCCTGCTCAGTGTATCCATGTGATAGCTAACAAACTCATTGACTATTTATACACAGCCACTAATTGCAATTTAAAAGCCATAGGTGTCGGAAATTAACCTTTAATTTCCATTTAAACTTGTGTGTGTCTCATTGTGTGTCTGTTACAAGGCCAAACATTCAAGGGTATATAAACTTTTGATCAGGAACCTTTTGGTGATTTCTGTTATCATTATGATTTAAAACAGAGCCAACTATGTGCTAATAAATGGCTTTATATGATGCTTCAATAAAATAATTGTTTTTTGCATGATCAGTCATATTTTAAAATCAATGCAAACATTTCCCAATTTCTGCCAGGGTTTGCAAAATTTTGAGCACAACTGTATATTAATATCAAAATACGCTTAGAATGAAATGATATAGATATTATATATGGATTAAGGCCGTTTGGCCTATATTTGTGGGAGGGGCTTAAGTTAACTTACCCCCTATATAAGCTACACCTCTTACCTGACTCCTTACCGATCAAGGTCAGCGTCTGAATGCACTTCCGGTTCATGCAGTCGCCATTTTGGATTCTTCTGTTTCCCACGAGGTGTCCATAGCTGAGCTGGTTCCAGGAATCCTCCTGCAGATTTCCGTTGGAGCAGCTTCTGCCTTTACTATCGCCGCGGATCGCGTCCTATTGACTGTGAAACAGTAAGTAGACCTAACCGTTACACCAGGCAACAAGGCCCACGGCATCAAATACGGTCCAGGTCCTCACTTTACTGTTTTCACTCGATTAATTTGCCGGTTTTCAAACGTGTACACGGCTTCCGCTGCACATGTACCACACGTTTCGTTACTAACATACAGTACTTTTATTTCACCAAAAAACATTGGTGCACACATTTATACGTCCGTGAGGTCATACGCACAAACACACTATTTTCAACCGTTACTATTGATTTTCCGTTTATGACGGTTCACACGGTCACATTTGTACGAACAACATATTCACTATATACATAACTATCTGCCTGATAGCCATAATCAGGGCAAACCCTGCTATTATAAAACCCATTCCGGTCCGTGCATGCAATTACATAAATGCTTTCTTCACTACATACTAAGGTAGCCCGCTTGTTGCATTTTACACTCAATAAAGCTACCCTCGTACATACAAACCTCATGTTGCCCGACGGGCGGTAAACAAACACCTGACAACTAGTCCTCACGTTTCACATAAATCATTAATCCATACTTAAATGTTATACATATTTCCCCCATACCTTTTAGCAGATACATCAGAGGCCAGCACTCACTCACAGCGGCCGGAACTACTTCCACGCCGGTACTACATTCCCCATAATTCTTACACTCAACCGCCCAATCACATTCCCTCTTTTATAATTACATTAAATCTCACGCCGGCAAGTGGGGCTTAACGCCAATCTCGCCAGCCACGTGATTGCAAATTTTCCCCTACATAAACTTAAAATCAGTTCCATATCCATACCACATGGGTATAAATGACCACTTAATTTACTTACATGGAACCTATTCCAATTATGTAACGTTACGATTGCCACACACTTGATCCACATCAAACCATCAAAATCAACCAAAACTGTGTTACTTTACCTCACAAATACATTCTGTACAATAGCCTACAGCGCCATCTACAGGTTACTCCACATAAATAGCACAAAGGCTCCACATACAGGTCATATAATTAAATACTACCATATTTTACCACATACCAAGCTCACATGTTATTACATACGTCAGGAACACCCTCTCAAACACTACAGACGGGCTATATGGCACGATTGATCATTTTAGTCATTAACTAATCTTGTTATACAGGCTTATTCCAAAATACACCATGAATGTTACATCCCATGACAGATTCATACTTGATTATTGTATTAGACGGAATAAGACTGTCCATACGTGTAAAGTAGAACATGATCATATCAATTTTTCTGATACATATGGCTTACACGCATCAGCATATTACAGGTCGGTACAAAATGACCCTATACATTACAATGATCAAGCCACAAACACATATATAGGATATACATAGCCAATCATTACGTAAAAGACCACTTAACATAGAGATAGTTGAACTCTCGGACACCCTACAAACATCACCCCCACGGATATCCCCGGGGCAAACACATAAACATTGATAAAAATGATTCATGCATTGTATTTATTTGTCATACGGTTCCATCTATTTAGTTGCAGGTATCTACTACCACCTAAACGGATTGACTAGAAATCTTTAATTATACTACAAGGTACGTACACCTGCTCATAGTATATCCAATATGATCCCCAAATAAATAGATACGTACTGGCAGTTAGGGTCGTAGGGGCCAATAAACGGTAATATCTCCTTCTCAGCATCTTGGCTTCGGATTAGCGGTCCCGCAAGGCCAACGCATAGATAGAGCCTCTCAAGCCACTTGGCACTAGCAGGGCCTCACCAGTCACCAACTCAAGCATAATGGTTTCGCCTGATGGCATAGCTAGCAAGCCAGTACTAAAAACACCCGGTTCAAATAATACATTTTACCTTTTATTTTAGTTAAAACATGTCTCATGCAAGTGGTGAAGAGCTATCGCTTCCTAGTACCACAGCTAGGGGCGAGACACCTTCTCACAGGGGAGACATGACCAGTCCAGCATCAATCAGATCCTGGACAATACCACGCATTACCACCAAGTTAAGGAGACGGCAAATTCCCTACCCTGCTACGGCAAGGAAAGCGGAATTATTTAGACTCCTAAACACGGCAATAGTGATGTACCGAACTGTCCGCCGGCGGACAGTTCCCGGCGAAATTAGCTTGTTCGGGTTCGCCGCGGCGGGCGGACACATGCGCAGTTCGATCCGCCCCCTATTCGTCATCATTGGGCAAACTTTGACCCTGTGCCTCTCGGTCAGCAGACACATTACAGCCAATCAGCAGCACTCCCTCCCTTCCACACCCTCCAACCTCCCTCCCAGCATTCATTTTCGATTCATTCGGAAGATGCATGCTTAGTGAGAGGAGGGAAAGTTTAGCTGCTGCTGATTACATAGGGAAATTGATAGCTAGGCTAGGGTATTCAGTGTCCACTACAATCCTGAAGGACTCATCTGATCTCTGCTGTAAGGACAGCACCCAAAAAGCCCTTTTTAGGGCTAGAACATCAGGCTGCTTTTTTTTTTTTTTTTTTTTCCTGTGTAATGTAATTGCAGGTGCCTGTGTGTCAGGCTCACAGCATATACTGTGCCCACTTGCCCAGTGCCACCACTCATATCTGTTTTAACAATCGGTTAAGCTTTACATTTAAAATAAATATTTTTTTTTCACTGTAATAGAAGAGCAGTTGCCTGCCTGCCAGCTTCTGTGTGAGGTTGGATGCCTTGCCCATTTGCACAGTCAGTGCCACCACTCATATCTGTTTTAACAATTGGTTAAGCTTTAGATTTAAAATAAATATTTTTTTTTCACTGTAATAGAAGAGCAGTTGCCTGCCTGCCAGCTTCTGTGTGAGGTTGGATGCCTTGCCCATTTGCACAGTCAGTGCCACCACTCATATCTGTTTTAACAATCGGTTAAGCTTTAGATTTTAAATAAATCATTTTTTTCACTGTAATAGAAGAGCAGTTGCCTGCCTGCCAGCTTCTGTGTGAGGTTGGATGCCTTGCCCATTTGCACAGTCAGTGCCACCACTCATATCTGTTTTAACAATTGGTTAAGCTTTAGATTTAAAATAAATAATTTTTTTTCACTGTAATAGAAGAGCAGTTGCCTGCCTGCCAGCTTCTGTGTGAGGTTGGATGCCTTGCCCATTTGCACAGTCAGTGCCACCACTCATATCTGTTTTAACAATTGGTTAAGCTTTCGATTTAAAAGAAATAATTTTTTTTCACTGTAATAGAAGAGCAGTTAGTTGTCTGCAAGCGTCTGTGTTTCAGGCCTACTTCAGCGTGTGCTCTGCAGACCTGTGCCAGCGTGCTTTGACAGTTGCCAATCATATCTGGTGTCTCTTTAGCGTGCTTTTACAACCAAAATTTTGTTTCCACTGTAATAGAAGAGCAGTTGCCTGCCTGCCAGCTTCTGTGTGAGGTTCACATTGGATACTGTGCCTATTAGCCCAGTGCCACCACTCATATCTGTTTTAACAATTGGTTAAGCTTTAGATTTAAAATAAATAATTTTTTTTCACTGTAATAGAAGAGCAGTTGCCTGCCTGCCAGCTTCTGTGTGAGGTTGGATGCCTTGCCCATTTGCACAGTCAGTGCCACCACTCATATCTGTTTTAACAATTGGTTAAGCTTTCGATTTAAAAGAAATATTTTTTTTTCACTGTAATAGAAGAGCAGTTAGTTGTCTGCAAGCGTCTGTGTTTCAGGCCTACTTCAGCGTGTGCTCTGCAGACCTGTGCCAGCGTGCTTTGACAGTTGCCAATCATATCTGGTGTCTCTTTAGCGTGCTTTTACAACCAAAATTTTGTTTCCACTGTAATAGAAGAGCAGTTGCCTGCCTACCAGCTTCTGTGTGAGGTTCACATTGGATACTGTGCCTATTAGCCCAGTACCACCACTCATATCTGTTTTAACAATAGGTTAAGCTTTACATTTAAAATATTTTTTTTTTTTCACTGTAATAGAAGAGCAGTTGCCTGCCTGCCAGCTTCTGTGTGAGGTTGGATGCTTTGCCCATTTGCACAGTCAGTGCCACCACTCATATCTGTTTTAACAATTGGTTAAGCTTTCGATTTAAAAGAAATAATTTTTTTTCACTGTAATAGAAGAGCAGTTAGTTGTCTGCAAGCGTCTGTGTTTCAGGCCTACTTCAGCGTGTGCTCTGCAGACCTGTGCCAGCGTGCTTTGACAGTTGCCAATCATATCTGGTGTCTCTTTAGCGTGCTTTTACAACCAAAATTTTGTTTCCACTGTAATAGAAGAGCAGTTGCCTGCCTGCCAGCTTCTGTGTGAGGTTCACATTGGATACTGTGCCTATTAGCCCAGTGCCACCACTCATATCTGTTTTAACAATTGGTTAAGCTTTAGATTTAAAATAAATAATTTTTTTTCACTCTAATAGAAGAGCAGTTGCCTGCCTGCCAGCTTCTGTGTGAGGTTGGATGCCTTGCCCATTTGCACAGTCAGTGCCACCACTCATATCTGTTTTAACAATTGGTTAAGCTTTCGATTTAAAAGAAATAATTTTTTTTCACTGTAATAGAAGAGCAGTTAGTTGTCTGCAATCGTCTGTGTTTCAGGCCTACTTCAGCGTGTGCTCTGCAGACCTGTGCCAGCGTGCTTTGACAGTTGCCAATCATATCTGGTGTCTCTTTAGCGTGCTTTTACAACCAAAATTTTGTTTCCACTGTAATAGAAGAGCAGTTGCCTGCCTGCCAGCTTCTGTGTGAGGTTCACATTGGATACTGTGCCTATTAGCCCAGTGCCACCACTCATATCTGTTTTAACAATTGGTTAAGCTTTAGATTTAAAATAAATAATTTTTTTTCACTGTAATAGAAGAGCAGTTAGTTGTCTGCAAGCGTCTGGGTGTCAGGCCTACTTCAGCGTGTGCTCTGCAGACCTGTGCCAGCGTGCTTTGACAGTTGCCAATCATATCTGGTGTCTCTTTAGCGTGCTTTTACAAAGAAAAAAGGTTTCCAGTGTAAGCTAATAGCAGCCAGTCAGTGTCCTTCAAGCGGCTCTGTCAGGCCTTCCATCAGCGTGTGCCCTGCACAACCCTGCCAGCGTGCTTTGACAGTTGCCAATCATATCTGGTGTCTCTTTAGCGTGCTTTTACAAAGAAAAAAGGTTTCCAGTGTAAGCTAATAGCAGCCAGTCAGTGTCCTTCAAGCGGCTCTGTCAGGCCTTCCTTCAGCGTGTGCCCTGCACAACACTGCCAGCGTGCTTTGACAGTTGCCAATCATATCTGGTGTCTCTATAGCGTGCTTTTAAAACCAAAACTTTGTTTCCACTGTAATAGAAGAGCAGTTGCCTGCCTGCCTGCCAGCTTCTGTGTGAGTTTCACAGTGGATACTGTGCCCTCTTGCCCAGTGCCACCACTCATATCTGTTTTTACAATAGCTTAAGCTTTAGATTTAAAATAAATAATTTTTTTCACTGTAATAGAAGAGCAGTTAGTTGTCTGCAAGCGTCTGGGTGTCAGGCCTACTTCAGCGTGTGCTCTGCAGACCTGTGCCAGTGTGCTTTGACAGTTGGCACTCATATCTTGTGTCTCTATAGCGTGCTTTTACAACCAAAATTGTTTTTTCACTGTTATAGATTGAATAGCAGTTACTTGTCTTCAAGCGGGTGTCTCAGGCCTACTTCAGCGTGTGCTCTGCAGCACTGTTCCAGTGCACATTGCCAATCATATCTGGTGTCTCTATAGCGTGCTTTTTAAAACAAAATTTGTTTTTCACTGTTATAGATTGAATAGCAGTTACTTGTCTTCAAGCGGGTGTGTCAGGCCTACAGTGTGTGCTCTGCAGAACTGTTACAGTTCACATTGCCAATCATATCTGGTCTCACAGTAGCTTGCACGCATAGTACCACTAATCCCCCCAAAAATGACAGGCAGAGGCAGGCCACCCCGCAGGGGCCGTCGTGGTCGTGGTGCTGTGATTCCCTTTTGCCCTAGAATAATGCCCAGTTTTCAGAAGCCACGTACCCTGAACTTGAAAAGTTCTGAGGACATAGTTGACTGGCTAACACACGACACCCAATCTTGTACAGCCTCCGCTCGGAACCTTGACGCACCATCCTCCTCCAGCTTAGCTTCAGGCACCTCTCAAGATAGCACTCACCCGCCTGCTGCCACCACCAAAACTAGCACCACAGCCGCTTTACTTGGTATGTCAGAGGAGTTATTCACACACCCGTTTGAAGAAATGAGTGATGCGCAACCATTATTGCTAGAGGATGTAGATAACAGGGATATGTCTCAGGCAGGCAGCATTAAACACATGGAGGTACGGTGTGATGATGATGAAGTTGTACCCGCTGCTGCTTCCTTTTCTGAATTGTCAGATACAAGCGAAGCGGTTGATGATGACTGTGACGAAACCAATCTCGCCACATTGTATTGGAGGAGCCTGGTTGCCCGCCTGCTGCCTTTGGACTATGGCCCTGGGAGATTGGGCCCTTTACAAACAGTATTCGGCCCTAACAGAGTGCATGTCACTCATTCTGGCCCTTTAAATACAGTGGGGCCATTCGGTACTTGCCCTGTGTGAGCAGTGATACCCCCCAGATAGCTATGCCATGGAGCCTATTCATATAATGAAAGACTATGGGAAAGACTTTGGCTCCATGGCAATTAAACTGTATTTGTGTGGTCTGCGTGCCATTCACCTAATAATGTGCACGCAGACCTGAGCTATCTGGGGATATGTTAAATGTCTGTGTTTAATGTATAAAATGTGACTTTATGTATTTTAAAGAGTTTTATGTTGTTTTGCAACCATGTGGTTAATGGAGTCTGCCTCTAGTCCTGGATAATTAGATTTCTTCTCCAATTATCTCCAGGGCAGAAGGGAGGAAGCCAGGATGCATTGTGGGGATGTTTTACTTTTACTGTTTGAGCCAGGGGGAATAAAAGATACTTTTACTAACTTTTTAACCCCTGGTCTGATTCATGCCATTTTTTAATATGTTGTTCCCCTGAATGGATTGATTGTGAATATGTATTTTTATGTGAATGTGATGTATGGTTTTAAAGTTATGAAAGTTGTGTAAAAGTATATTTTGAACTGTACACATAATGGGATTAAGTGTCACACTAAGGGGAGGGGATGTGTGGGAGGTAACATCTATGTTATTGGTTATTTTATGCCTCCCCCTGGGTGTGGCCTGTATGTGTACTCATGTAATAAAAACCAGGCTGGGTGCCCAGCACCTCAGACCACTGCTTGACCTTCAACACGGAGCCTTGTCTCGTTCTTGGGGGGATTCACTGTATGCTGTTGGAGATTTGACTGCTAGGAGTGTAAGCTGATGTCTGCTTTTCCTATTCATCTGCTAGCAGCTATTTGTGAGGTTCCAGCTGGAGTGCTACCTTATTCCCCTATATCCAGTTCGTGAGTTCTGATGTTCTGCAGTAGCTGTGCCTTTCTGAGAAAAGGGGATTATCGCCTAAACGGATTTTAACCCCTCATATGCTGAAACGGACCGTTACAATTGGTGGCAAGCGGCGGGATCGTTCCTACAGCCAGAAGGACAGCTACAGGAGACACCATTACTCTGGATTGTACAATTTGAGGGCAACGCATGTCCCAGTACAGCGACCCTAAAAGCAACAGCATGGAACCAGCAGTGGAGTACAATAAGGGTGACATGGATGACCGGGATGCAATAAGGAAAGGCATCTGGTACCAGGCCCTGGATAATGTACAATACCAGCGGGGTGAGAGTCTCCCCAGTGAAGAGCAGCGGTTGCAGAAGCAAGTGGCCCTGCGGATGCCCTTCCTGGGAGAGCAGCCCCTGGAGGAATGGGTGAAGGAACTAGAGCACCGGGTATGGCAGGAGCTATGGCTGGAGGATGCCTACCAGGCGCTCTGGTGGTATATGGCACAGTATATACCCTGGACAGCCGAACATGACAAGCCAGAGGGAGAGGAGTTTGATGGTCCTGGCTTGTTATGGGAGTCCTTTGCAGAGCCTGGCTTCGGGAGCCCTGCGCAAACCAGACTGCAGGACATTTTCTATGAGAGGGAGGCTAGGCATGAGTGGGATGACCCCCATGAGGTAGAGCAAGACCTGGCTCACCTAGCAGCCCTGGAGTGGGAACTGGAGCAAAACTACCAAGATCTCTTCCGCTTCATTGGGAAGGCTCAGCAGGACAGTAAGGTGACAGACCCAGATCCAGACCCCTTCCGCTGGGAAGATATTGTAGAGATTTACTGGGAAGAACCCCAGGTGGCCTGTAGAGATGGGACCGAGGTCTCTCCACCGGTCCTGCAGGGAATTGGGAGCCCAGTCTCCATTCCCCAGCGGCAGGCTGAGTTACAGGGGGCAGAGGTAGTTGGTCCCACCCCCCAGCAGCAGAGTGATATGCCGGGAAGGCAGTGTGAAGTGCAGGGAGAGGAGAGCAGCGTCCTCCCTCCCCAGCGGCAGGCTGAGTTACAGGGGGCAGAGGTAGTTGGTCCTACCCCCCAGCAGCAGAGTGATATGCCGGGAAGGCAGTGTGAAATGCAGGGAGAGGAGAGCAGCGTCCTCCCTCCCCAGCGGCAGGCTGAGTTACAGGGGGCAGAGGTAGTTGGTCCTACCCCCCAGCAGCAGAGTGATATGCCGGGAAGGCAGTGTGAAGTGCAGGGAGAGGAGAGCAGCGTCCTCCCTCCCCAGCGGCAGGCTGAGTTACAGGGGGCAGAGGTAGTTGGTCCTACCCCCCAGCAGCAGCGTGATTTATTGGGAATTGGGAGCCCAGTCTCCATTCCCCAGCGGCAGTGTAAAGTGCAGGGAGAGGAGAGCAGTGTCCTCCCTCCCCAGCGGCAGGCTGAGTTACAGGGGGCAGAGGTAGTTGGTCCTACCCCCCAGCAGCAGAGTGATATGCCGGGAAGGCAATGTGAAGTGCAGGGAGAGGAGAGCAGCGTCCTCCCTCCCCAGCGGCAGGCTGAGTTACAGGGGGCAGAGGTAGTTGGTCCTACCCCCCAACAGCAGCGTGATGTTTTGGGAATAGAGAGCCCAGTCTCCTTTCCCCAAAGGCAGAATGTCCAGCAGGGAATAGAGAGCCCAGTCTCCTTTCCCCAACAGCAGGACACTGTATTGGGAGGAGAGACAGTCGGTCTCCCTCCACAGATGATGGAAGTATGTATGGGAGAGGAGCTTGCTACCACCTCTCCCCAGCGGCGGATCATTGATGTGCAGGGAATAGAGAGCCCAGTCTCCTTTCCCCAGTGGCAGGACACTGTATTGGGAGGAGAGACAGTCGGTCTACCTCCACAAAGGTGGAAAGTATGTATGGGAGAGGAGCTTGCTACCACCTCTCCCCAGCGGCGGATCCGTAATGGGCAGGGAATAGAGAGCCCAGTCTCCTTTCCCCAGCGGCAGAGTGTTCTAGTGGGAGAGGAGCCTGTTACCCCCTCTCCCCAGCGGCAGCTTAATATACCAGGGGGAGACTGTAAACCCCCCACCGGTGCAGATGGGACCGTGGTCTCTGCACTCACCACACAGGGGGTAGGGACGGTCGGTCCTAACCCCCCACGAAAGAGCTGTGTATCCAAGGGGGAGACAACCGGTCTCCCCACTCAGCAGCAGAGCTATGCAACTAAGGGGGAGACAGTCCGTCTCCAGCAACCAGGCTCCAACCAGACTACTCCGGTGGTAGTGCTGGCACCAGGACAGAGTACCGCTGGTCTCTGCCCACTCAGCAACCCACCAAGGCAGCCTACCAGTCCCCTACACAGCCGTGGTGAGGCACCTGGACATGGACAAACTTCTCCTCTACCCAGGTGTAGTAACTATTTATTGTGGGTGGGCTGTACTGTTTTTTTTGCTTTATGGGTGGGTTGCTGGACTAACAAGGGCACTGACCGGCAGGAGGTCAGGTACCTGGTTAGTATTTTTGGAAAGGGGGAGAGATGTGACGAAACCAATCTCGCCACATTGTATTGGAGGAGCCTGGTTGCCCGCCTGCTGCCTTTGGACTATGGCCCTGGGAGATTGGGCCCTTTACAAACAGTATTCGGCCCTAACAGAGTGCATGTCACTCATTCTGGCCCTTTAAATACAGTGGGGCCATTCGGTACTTGCCCTGTGTGAGCAGTGATACCCCCCAGATAGCTATGCCATGGAGCCTATTCATATAATGAAAGACTATGGGAAAGACTTTGGCTCCATGGCAATTAAACTGTATTTGTGTGGTCTGCGTGCCATTCACCTAATAATGTGCACGCAGACCTGAGCTATCTGGGGATATGTTAAATGTCTGTGTTTAATGTATAAAATGTGACTTTATGTATTTTAAAGAGTTTTATGTTGTTTTGCAACCATGTGGTTAATGGAGTCTGCCTCTAGTCCTGGATAATTAGATTTCTTCTCCAATTATCTCCAGGGCAGAAGGGAGGAAGCCAGGATGCATTGTGGGGATGTTTTACTTTTACTGTTTGAGCCAGGGGGAATAAAAGATACTTTTACTAACTTTTTAACCCCTGGTCTGATTCATGCCATTTTTTAATATGTTGTTCCCCTGAATGGATTGATTGTGAATATGTATTTTTATGTGAATGTGATGTATGGTTTTAAAGTTATGAAAGTTGTGTAAAAGTATATTTTGAACTGTACACATAATGGGATTAAGTGTCACACTAAGGGGAGGGGATGTGTGGGAGGTAACATCTATGTTATTGGTTATTTTATGCCTCCCCCTGGGTGTGGCCTGTATGTGTACTCATGTAATAAAAACCAGGCTGGGTGCCCAGCACCTCAGACCACTGCTTGACCTTCAACACGGAGCCTTGTCTCGTTCTTGGGGGGATTCACTGTATGCTGTTGGAGATTTGACTGCTAGGAGTGTAAGCTGATGTCTGCTTTTCCTATTCATCTGCTAGCAGCTATTTGTGAGGTTCCAGCTGGAGTGCTACCTTATTCCCCTATATCCAGTTCGTGAGTTCTGATGTTCTGCAGTAGCTGTGCCTTTCTGAGAAAAGGGGATTATCGCCTAAACGGATTTTAACCCCTCATATGCTGAAACGGTCCGTTACAATGACGATGCGTCCATGGATGTCACGTGGGTGCCCGCTAGAAGAGAAGAAGAACAGGGCGAAAGTTCAGATGGGGAGACAGAGAGGAGGAGGAGGAGACCAGTTGGAAGCAGGGGGGGGTCGTCGCAAGGAGCTAGTGGCACAGTCAGACAGCATGCATCGGCACCCGGGGTCAGCCCGACAGCACGCCAATCAACGCATGCTGTGTCCACCACCAGAATGCCGTCATTGCAGAGCTCAGCAGTGTGGCATTTTTTTTGTGTGTCTGCCTCTGACAACAGCGATGCCATTTGCAACCTGTGCCAAAGGAAACTGAGTCGTGGGAGGTCCAACACCCACCTAGGTACAACTGCTTTGCGTAGGCACATGATCTCACATCACAAACGCCTATGGGATCAACACATGAGTACAAGCAGCACGCCTACTCTAAGCCGCCATCCTCCTCCTGGTCCAGCATCTTCAGCCACGTCAACCACTGCTGTCCTTCTTGCCACCTCTCAACCATCCGCCACTCCGTCTCCCGCCTTGAGCAGTTCCCGCTCATCTGCCCACAGTCATGTGTCTGTCAAGGACATGTTTGAGCGTAAGAAGCCAATGTCACCAAGTCACCCCCTTGCCCAGCGTCTGACAGCTGGCTTGTCCGAACTATTAGCCCGCCAGTTTTTACCATACAATCTGGTTGAGTCTGAGGCGTTCAAAAAATTTGTAGCTATTGGGACACCGCAGTGGAAGGTACCCGGCCGGAATTTCTTTTCACAAAAGGCAATCCCCGACTTGTACTCGATTGTGCAAAAGGAAGTCATGGCATGTCTGGCACACAGTGTTGGGGCAAGGGTCCATCTGACCACTGATACCTGGTCTGCAAAGCATGGTCAGGGCAGGTATATCACCTACACTGCGCATTGGGTAAACCTGCTGACGGCTGACAAGCAAGGAATGCGTGGCATTGCAGAGGAGTTGGTGACACCGCCACGAATTGCAGGCAGTCCTGCTGCCACCTCCTCTACTCCTCCTACTCCATCCTCTTCCATAACCTCCTCGGCTGAGTCCTCTTGTGCGGCTGCGTCTTGCTCCACATCAACGGCACCCCCCCAGCTCCCCAGGTACTATTCCACATCCCGGATACGGCAGTGTCACGCCGTCTTGGGTTTGACTTGCTTGAAAGCAGAGAGTCACACCGGACAAGCACTCCTGTCCGCCCTGAACGCACAGGTGGAAAAGTGGCTGACTCCGCAGCAACTGGATATCGGCAAAGTGGTGTGTGACAACGGAAATTTTTTTATAGCGGCATTGAAGTTGGGCAAGTTGACACATGTGCCGTGCATGGCACATGTGTGTAATCTGATCGTACAACGCTTTGTGCATAAGTACACAGGCTTACAGGACGTCCTGAAGCAGGCCAGGAAGGTGTGTGGCCATTTCAGGCGTTCCTACACGGCCATATGGCTCACTTTGCCGATATTCAGCGGCGAAACAACATGCCAGTGAGGCGCTTGATTTGCGACAGCCCTACACGTTGGAATTCAACACTCCTAATGTTCGACCGCCTGCTCCAACAAGAAAAAGCTGTTAATGAATATTTGTATGACCGGGGTGCTAGGACAGCCTCTGGGGAGCTGGGAATTTTTTTGCCACGTTACTGGACGCTCATGCGCAATGCCTGTAGGCTCATGCGTCCTTTTGAGGAGGTGACAAACCTAGTCAGTCGCAGTTGTGTGTGTGCGTGTGTATGGCTGTCTGCCTGTGTGTGTGTGTGACAGGGTGAAGATTTATTGCACATGGGTGTGACAGGGTGAAGATTTCTTGCACAGGGCGCCCAAAGACCTAAGGCTGGCCCTGCTCATGGGTCATTGGCTCTGCAACAGACTTCCCTCCAATTGATCAAAGTTAAAGGATTTCAAGTGGACTGATTACAATTACAGGGCCTCTAAAGAGTCCTGTATTGTTATTTGTCGTCACTACCTTCCCGCGTCGGGAGTGGGTCATTTGCGCCCCTGCTGCCTTCCTTGCATGTGGTAGCTGTTTGTCAGGGATTTGTCAATCCATATCTGCCAAGTGACCCTATGTAGGGGTAACAGTCCCTATTCTGCTCTGTGTCAGTGTGTATCATGGTCTCTGTGGACAGGGGACAGTCTCTATTCTGCTCTGTGTCAGTGTGTATCAGGGGTTTTGAGGACAGGTGTCAATCCATATCTGCCAAGTGACCCTATGTAGGAGGAACAGTCCCTATTCTGCTCTGTGTCAGTGTGTATCAGGGATCATTAGGACAGGTGTCAATCCATATCTGCCAAGTGACCCTATGTAGGAGGAACAGTCCCTATTCTGCTCTGTGTCAGTGTGTATCAGGGATCATTAGGATAGGTGTCAATCCATATCTGCCAAGTGACCCTATGTAGGGGGAACAGTCTCTATTCTGCTCTGTGTCAGTGTGTATCAGGGATCATTAGGATAGGTGTCAATCCATATCTGCCAAGTGACCCTATGTAGATGGAACAGTCCCTATTCTGCTCTGTGTCAGTGTGTATCAGGGATCATTAGGACAGGTGTCAATCCATATCTGCCAAGTGACCCTATGTAGGAGGAACAGTCCCTATTCTGCTCTGTGTCAGTGTGTATCAGGGATCATTAGGATAGGTGTCAATCCATATCTGCCAAGTGACCCTATGTAGGGGGAACAGTCTCTATTCTGCTCTGTGTCAGTGTGTATCAGGGATCATTAGGATAGATGTCAATCCATATCTGCCAAGGGACCCTATGTAGGGGGAACAGTCTCTATTCTGCTCTGTGTCAGTGTGTATCAGGGCTGGGCTTTGAGGACAGGTGTCAATGTTAGGTGATTTCTGCCCTTTATGGATTAAAAGCAGACTCTGCATCAACTGTGCAATTTTCCATGGGAGTTTTGCCATGGATCCCCCTCTGGCATGCCACAGTCCAGGTGTTAGTCCCCTTGAAACAACTTTTCCATCACTATTGTGGCCAGAAAGAGTCCCTGTTGTTTTTAAAATTTGCCTGCCCATTGAAGTCAATGGCGGTTCGCGCGGTTCGCCGGTTCGCGATCATTTGCGGAAGTTCGCGTTCGCCGTTCGCGAACCGAAAATTCCGGGTTCGCGACAACACTACACGGCAACAAACAACACGGAGGCAGGGGAAGGCCCCAGCACCACCAGATCGGGGGACACCCAGGCTATGCTGGCTTCACTCATGAGCTCCATGGGCAAGGTCAACAACAGACTGGCTAACCTCGAGGCGGTGACCACAGCCCTTACCAAGGCAGGCCTTCCCGACACCGCTCAAATGACTCCAGTCGAACCACAGGCTACAGGAAACGGTAACTCATCAGATACCCATGACGTTGATCCCGCACACACTATCCCAGCCCACATCAAGAAAGACATCATGGAGGGCAAAGATGTCAACTTAGCATCCTTACTAATTGCCTCCCAGGATGTGGTAGAAAACAAAACTTACATGTATGATGAGGTATCGGTGGTGGTCAGATCTAAAGACTCCAGGTTAAACCGTAAACTGACCATCCCGGAATTTGTCTTAGCCTTTGGTATTTTCAGAGATGTGATGTGTGAAGTGTACCCTAACAGAAGAGAGGAATTCGACCGATACATGCACAAGCTGGTGGACCTTGGTAACAAATATGGCGGGTCGGCCTTTTACGATTATCACAGGTCATTTTCAACCAAAGTGGCTGGCGCTCTTTCACAGTATGGTACCCGTATCAATTGGAGCAGACTAGACACAGAAATTTTCTGCAGACACTTCACAGGGCTCAAGACACCAGCTTGTGTATCATGTTCTTCTACTACACACACCACAAATTTTTGTTCTAGCACTGTAGACGACCACAGCCAAGCTCCCAACACCAGCTACGCCGGTAGAACAGGAAGGAACGCCAGAGACAAACTTGGCCGTCCTATCATTTTCTTCGGCAAATCACAGATTTGCAATAACTTTAACGGTGGCACATGTAGTTTCAGTGCATGTAGATTGTTGCACATTTGTTCTCAATGTTTCAGGGCACATGCCAAATCCATGTGCCCTAATAAAATGTACCCTAAACCATACCTAACGTCTGTTAACATTGATGTTCTAGCAGCACTACTAGCCAATCACCCTTCCAGACATCTGGTAGACGTTCTTGTCACAGGATTCAACGAAGGGTTCCACACAGGCATCATACACATGCCCACTGGCCAACTAGAATGCCCCAATCTACAGTCGGCAAACCAGAACCCAACAGCAGTACATACCCTAATAGCACAAGAATTGGCAGAAGGGTTCGTGTTCGGACCATTCACAACCCCACCATTTACATCATGGTGTACAAACCCCATCGGGATTGTCACGGGAAAAACATCCCTCAAACAAAGACTCATAATTGATCTTTCAGACCCTCATAACTCCGCTACCCCAAGTCTCAACTCCCTTATTCCCTCTGAAGAATTTTCCCTTCAATACGCCACCATTGATCACGCCATTACAGCCATTACACAAACTGGGGTTGGAGCTTGGTTAAGTAAAACGGACATTACATATGCCTTCAAGCTTCTACCAATCCACCCTACACTATGGCACCTACACGGTATAAAATGGGCAGACAAATACTATTTCTTCTCCCGCTTAACCTTTGGGTCAAAAAGCAGCCCAAAGATTTTTGACACTTTTGCTGAAACACTTTGCTGGTTACGACTGAACATTGCAAGATGCCCCATAGTCATCCATTACCTCGACGATTTCCTGATGATAGAAGGGAACTCACTGCCGCCCAGCAGTCTCAAAGAAACCGTTAATCTTTTTAACCACTTGGGTGTCCCAGTATCCCTCAAGAAAACCGAAGGTCCTGACACCATCATAACATTTCTCGGTATACAACTTGACTCAGCATCCATGCAAGCAAGCTTACCGCACGACAAAATTGATAACATTATCAATAGCATAAACCACTACATTTTTCTGGGTACATGCAACCGCAAGGAACTCCAGTCCCTTATAGGTTCATTAATCTTCGCCATGCGCATCATCCCTCAAGGAAGGGCCTTCATATCCAGACTGCTTTGTCTTTTTCCCCACTTTCAACACGAGAACCACAGACTGTCCATGGATCTACAAGCCACAGCAGACCTACAAATGTGGAGGAGGTTCTTGACCAGCTGGAACGGTAAAAGTCTGTTCCTCCCCGCATTATCAGAGACGTCGCCAACCATATGGTCAGACGCAGCATCCAACAAGGGTTTTTCAGCCATCTTTGGTAACAAATGGCTTTGGGGTGAATGGCCAGAAGAAGTCCGGGATGTAGAAGGCTTTTTCACAACCTCAGCTCTCTTTGAAATCTACCCTATTGTAGCAGCTGCTGTGGCATGGGGACACCAATGGTCAGGCGTGTCTGTTCGCTGCCACTCAGATAATCAAGCCACATGTCACATAATCAACAAAGGCCGTTCATCATCCCTTACAATCATGAGGTTTCTTAGAAGACTCACGTGGTTGGCAGCATGTCATAACTTCTACTTGGTTTGCTTTCATGTGCCAGGTATTAATAATGTAGCAGCTGACAGCCTGTCTCGTTTTAAATTTCAGGCCTTTCGACAAGCACACCCGTCAGCAGCTCAAGCAGCCACAGTCGCACCTCCGTTCTCACAACTAATCATGGACTAGACATAATAATGGAACATAGCAGGGATCTAGCCACATTAGCACTATCACACAACACTCAAGCTACATACAACAGAGCCTTCACACTATATAATAGATTTCTAGCCGATCATAACATAACACAACCATTCATCATGACCTCTATCATAGCTTTTGCTTCCTTTTTCCACCTTAAATTACACTTATCATATAACACAATCAAATTATATCTTACAGGCATACAACACCACATACTAACCCTAAGACCTAACACACATAGCTTCATGTCATCATACCAGGTAAAAAATATACTCAGAGGTATCCAAAAATCCGTACCTCCACGACCACCACAGCGATTACCCATAGACAATAAACTTTTTCAGTCATTATCCGACCTATTAGATTCCAGACCTTTCCACTCTACCGCCAACTCAGTCATCAAAACAGCCATGTATACAGCCTTCTACGTGTTCCTCAGGCCAAGGGAGTTCACCACTGTCACAACTAATCAAAAGGATAGGTGCCTGCTACACAAACACCTACTAAAACATGGCGACCACTACATACTCTCTTTACCCCAATCAAAGACAAGCCAACATGCACATCCAGTAGAAATCACATATTATCCTACACTAAACAAATGGTGTCCAGTAGCAGCCTTAGACTCCTATCTTCTTAACACCACAGCACTACCATCACAACCTTTGTTCCAACTGCAACACACAGTACTCACCACCATGGCATTCATGAGATATATACGATCCCTGCTAACAATGCTGGGTCTCAAACCTGCCCACTACTCTGGTCACTCGTTTCGCATAGGAGCAGCCTCCACCGCATCCAGCGCAAACGTACCAGTACACGTCATCAAGGCATTGGGACGTTGGACATCATCCGCCTATACTACATATATACCCAAACCAACACAAGAATTAAGAAATGCTTTTAAAGCCATATCTGGATAATTGTATATCTTGTTGACTGTAATAAATATTTTGTTATTCACTTTTTGCCCTCTTTATTTACAGGCCTACCGTATTGTCGGTATCGGCACACCACAACCGACTTGCTCTTTATACTATTCCCGTTCCTACTGAAGTCTCACTTCTTATGCAATTACTTTGCCCCTTACACAAGTATTAAGGCCGTTTGGCCTGTATTTGTGGGAGGGGCTTAAGTTAACTTACCCCTTATATAAGCTACACCTCTTACCTGACTCCTTACCGATCAAGGTCAGCGTCTGAATGCCCCTCCCACCCACTCCTCATTTCAACACTTTCTCTTTTCTTTTTTCCATTTACTTTACTTTCATACTCCTTGGTGGGCCCTCTTTATTTACAGGCCTACCGTATCGTCGGTATCGGCAAACCACAACCGACTTGCTCTTTATACTATTCCCGTTCCTACTGAAGTCTCACTTCTTATGCAATTACTTTGCCCCTTACACAAATATATATATATATATATATATATATATATATATATATATATATATAATAAAAAACTATATGTGTAATTTCATTCATACTATTTGGTTATCAATATATATCAAATTACACTGAGAGAGAAATTATATATTTAACAAACAAACATGATCCAACATACTCCTCTATCCACTAGAGCAACAGCAATTTCAAAGTTCACAGAATGTAATAGTTTATTTTAAAATGCATAACCTAGGCAAACATAATGGGGGTTTCTAAGGCTATATACCACAGAAGTAAGCATCGTAGTCACCATTGTATAATCAGAGACAGTGTTTTGCTGATAGTCAAGGATTGTTCTCCACTTGGAAGAACATACATACTGATCAGTGTCCCGTGATATATGGAAACCACTGTCACATGGGAACTGCAATCCCACATACAGTAAATACAACTAAAACAAGGTAAATTAAAACTGGAATGTCACTCGAATGCTAATGTAATGCTGAATGTAAAATGGTAGAGTTGTCATACATGTTGTGGGTAAAATCAATGTTATAAGTGTAAGTCGCAGTTTAGCAATTGTGGCAGCATGTAACAATTATTTAAGTGAAAAGACAGGGCTGATCATAAACTGTGGAATGCAGCTTATATATAACATTAAACTGCCTGACAAAGATCTAATATAAGATAAGGTGTCTTGTACAGGACATATCTGCATATTACAAACTAATGTGAAAGAGGGGGGGGGGGGGGGGGGGGGAGGTTGAGAAAAGCCCATACTCAAAATATATAAGTATATATAGGTATAAGTATGTAAGTATAAAATATATAAGTATAAGTTGACTACTAGCCCCATCACTCTAAGACCTAGTGATTTAGAAGCTATCTTTGTTGTAGATATTGGAATCATAATATTGCCAAATTCTACCTTATATTGTTACCAATTATTCACCGATTGTCATGCATGTTTACATTATTTTTAATTATTTGTCACAAATTACATTTCCATACATTTTTGTGAATTATAGTGTTAAATATAATAAACGTGCACCAGGGTCAAAAAGAGTTAACTCTTAACTTTAATTAAGGGGATACAGTGCCATAATATACATGTATTTATATTAATAAAATTATCTATTTTGATAATTTTTATAAAATATTATGTTTTTTATGTTTGAATTAGTCCATACATATTCTCATAGAGTCTATTCACTCATCTCCCTTCCTGACTGTAAGAATGCTATCACCCAGTGAAACTTCCTTTAGTGTTTAAAACAGCGGGTGAGCTTACATTTTCAGAAACTTTACATTCATTATATCAGTGACTAGTGGCTTCTGATAGTGAAATGTTTTTCTCTACAAGCTGGTAATCATAACTAGAATATATGGTAACATTTGCTAAGACTGGTGGATCTTATAAAAGCATACATTTATCATATTCCATAGGTGTACCTCTTCTTTTCTATGCTTTTTTTATTATGTAAAAAAATGCAAAACGTTTTAAATTAAAAAAAAAGCATATTTGTATTTTTCTCACAAGTACGGCAACAATAGGCATCTATATTATATAAGGTATTTCAAACATATTAAAATAAAATTTGGAAATTGATGTGCTGAAAACAGGTATGTCACCTAATAATATTATCCTTGGGAATATTTTGCCCACCAGTTTTCTCAGTATGGGGTGAAAATAGCTAAATAATATGCAGCTGAGCATGATAGGAAAAAGACATTTAGTTCACTGATGATATAATATGTATACCAATACACTGCATAACTACATTCAAAATTAACAAAAAGTGTAAACATAATAGAAAGAGCAAACGTGTGAGCAAAATGCTGCATAACATTTTATTGTCAGACAACGTTTTAGGTCCGTGTGCGTATGTTTCCTTGCCACTGAGCTAGCTTGTTTTATTTTGGTAGGAAAAAACGAATGGATATTTTTTGTACACATCTGGTTATCACTAGAATAAACTTGTTTTTTTAAATCTCTCTCTTTTTTGTTTTAACAAATGTAAATGTTTAATTGATGTGGTAATTGTCGTTGGTTTAACACCCTAATGTTATGTGTTATGCATACCAGTGACAGACAAATAAAGAACAAAGTATGTCTTTCAAAAGTCGAGACTTCTCCCATCCTTTGAATGGGTCCCTTAATATCAAGGTGCATCACTAAGACTACCAGGGTGAGGGAGAAGTGGCAGATGATGGTCAGGGAGATTTCTAATTAAAGGGAATCCTTAATTGTGAGAATGTCCTTATTGAAAAGTGATGTGGTCGGTTTTGGGGGAGAGGATCTCTTATGCAAAGAGAGTGAATCTCTAATCTTGGAAAGGGATGAATGAATCTGTAAGGTGTCTTTCTCTAACATTTTAACTCTCGCTGCAGAATGTATAGTTTAAGCTTGTTTGCCTACAGAAGGATATTCTAAATATGATATTTTATAATATGAGCAATGACATTGTGACCAACTATAAAATTAGTTCATGGCTCAAAAAGACACTCTGAAATGTATTAATGTATTTGCATAATCACAAAAAAACATATAAAATAAAAGTGTATGTTTCTAAAAATAAATATAGACGAATGGAAGAGATTACCTATGCGAAATAAAAAAACTTCCAAACATACTCAAAGATTTGGAAACCGTGGTCTATATTCCTTCTATCTCAACCCTCCCTCCCCTAACCCCTAACCCCTGAGTTGTAGTCACACCACACTGCGGGTCACTCTAAACCTCCCCTCTCATGTACCATTTGGACTTTATTTACTTTTTGATGACCAAGGAGATTCGTGTTCTCATGTTGCTAATTTGGATATTACTTACTTAGGACATTTAAATGATTGCATTGATTGAAACATTTCTTCAAGGCTTGCTTAATATCATTATTTCTAAAGCTATATATCACAGGATTAAGCATCGGAGTCACCACTGTATACATCAGAGACAGAACTTTGCTGGTGGTCAAGGATTGTTCTCCACCTGGAAGAACATACATACTGCTCAGTGTCCCATAATATATAGAAACCCCTGTCAGATGGGAACTGCAAGTAACAAAGGTTTTCCATCTTCCAGTGCTGGATGAAATCTCAAGAATGGTTAAAACAATATATGCGTAAGAAATAATAATAATTATAAGAGGAAAAATCACAACAGGAATGCTCATTATACTAACTTCTAGCATAATTATAGAAGTGTCTGAACAAGAAAGGCTCAAGAGTGGACTAAGATCACAGAAAAAATGGTCAATGATATTGGGTCCACAGAAATGGAGTCTAGATATTGATATTGTGTCAATCAATATTATAGAAAAACTTAGCAACCAAGACATGATAATTAACTTAATGCAAATTGCATGATTCATTAAAGAACTATAGTGCAGAGGGTTACATATGGCTAGGTATCTGTCATAAGCCATCAAAGTCAGAAGAAGACACTCAAAGGCTTCAGAGACACTAAACACATAAAATTGCACTAAACACCCAGCAAAAGACATAGTTCCACCATCACCAAGCACAATGTGTAGTGTGCTAGGCACAATATTTGTTATGAGAAATATATCAGATACAGAAAGTTGGGAAAGGAATAAATACATAGGAGATTGGAGTCTCCTGCTTATAGAAACCAGAAAAATAAGGAGAAGGTTTCCAGACATTGCAGCAAAGTATGTAATAAGGAGAATGAACCAGAAGAAAATCTTGAAACTTTTCAGATTTGGAAATCCAAGAAGAATAAATTCTGTGACCAATGTGTAGTTTTCATGCATTTCCTACAAACATAAAAATAAATTATTCAGAGGACCGAAACAGAGTGTAATATTTTGAAAGTCACATTTGCTTCCAATAGGCTTTGAGTAAAAATGACGTGTTTTATTTTAGGAAGAGTGAGTGTTCTTGCACTTTTGTTAATTGCTCTTAATACACTTACAATCATCACCTCAAAAGAATGCTAATTAGTCACACAGCGTTAACATAACCAACAAGCCTAATTAATAGTTATACAACAAATAAAATGAAGTCCCAAAAAGGGTTGACACAACAAAAAGCCAAAATTATAAAACATCACTCACTTTATTTGATAATATGTAAAACCATCAATTGGAGAAGATAGGTAAAAACATACATACAGATAGGAGAATATGAGCAGTATGTGCTCTCTTGCTCTCCTACAACCCCCTTTTTCTGAACTGTTCACTCTTCTTAACTCTCATTTAACCTGCATTCTCTGAACTGTATGCTCTCTAAGTGAATAACTAACATATACACTTCTTGATCAGTATCATCACTATTTCTTTCCAGACCTTAAACCTGAGCGCCACTTACCGTTTTCTTATTGAATATTAAAAAAATAAATAAAAAGGAAAAGTGCAAAGCAAGAATATTCTACAGATTTGCCTCACCTGACACCTGGCTGTATTTTCCATTTGCTTAACTAAAATAAATAATACATGTTAATAGTCACAATCGTGTTGTATTTGTAATTCCACATTTATCACTGATCTTGTTATGTAAATTGCTTTGTGGGATCCACATTTATGGCCACTGACATGTTTGTGCAGTTTTATCGTTTTCTGTCTGTGTTCTAAATATGTGTAAATATTGTGTAGCCGCCATGATGC
The DNA here is from genome assembly GCF_036172605.1 of Pelobates fuscus. Lineage (NCBI taxonomy): Eukaryota > Metazoa > Chordata > Amphibia > Anura > Pelobatidae > Pelobates > Pelobates fuscus. The sequence goes on along the minus strand of NC_086319.1, from coordinate 409,959,175 downwards.
CCATTCTGGATGACATGCCTTGTCTCTACTAAATATTCTCTTCCAGAAGGTATATTAAATACAAAGATCTTCATCAGCAACAACACAAAAACCCCAAATATGTCTAAAAAATGTGTAGAGAATCACATTTGTAAGACTTGAGTAGTAATCACGTAAAATAAGCAACACTGCAAATTGCACAACCTTTTATATATTTTTTTATTTAAAATTGCATAAAATCAGTACGCCTCCATAGAATAGAAAGATAATTATGTTTACTAATTAATCCCCTGGAAAACAAGGTAAAAAAAAATGAAACTGTACTACTTTTACAAAGTTATATATCACTCTGCGACACATGACAAAATTATTCCTTAATGTTTGTCCATTATTGTATTATTAATATTATTTTTATTATTGGTATTTATATAGTGCAAACTTATTCCACAGTGCTTACCGATATTATAAAAGGGGCAACTGTAATAATAAAAATGAGACAATTACAAAATGTTAAAGGAACAATTGGTTGATGAGGAACCTGCTCTGAGCTTACAGTCTAGAGCAAGCATGTCAATTAATATTTTTGCGGCCCGCCTGCCCTTGGGCCACTTTGTGCTGTGGCTCTATCTGATCCTTGTCTTTCCTCTGGCGGCTGCAAGAGGGCAGAGTTCCTGTCTGCCTGCAGAGCAGGCCAGCCACTCCCCTTTCCCTCCTTCTCGCAGTGCCAGAGGAGTGCCTTGCCTGCTTGAGCACAGAAGAGCAGGGCTGGAACTTGAGGACGGGTGAGTCATCTTAAGATAGGAGAAGAGGGGCTTGGAGGACTTTCCTGTGTAGTGTGTTAAATTGGGGAGGGGTGCAGTGTATACATTTTAGGGAGGGAGGGGGGCAGTGTATTAATTTGCGGGAGTTATGAGGCACTGTATTAAATTGGGGAGGGGGCAGTGTATTGATTTTGGGGAGGGAAAGGGCCAGTGTATTAAATTAGGGAGGGAGGGGGCACTGTGTATTACGTTTCGGGAGGGAGGGAGGGAGGAAAGGAGGGAGAGGCCAGTGTATTTAATTGAGGGAAAGAGGGGGGCAGTGTTTTATATTACAGAAACCCTCATCCTCTATTTCCAGGAAAATGACACTACCCACATGTCTCCCTTCACACTGTGGAATGCACACAAATATGTCTTTTGAGGGGAATTTATGAAATTAGTACCTGAGGCTAAAAACCGGAAACAAGCTGACATTCAAACATTATTACATCAAGTACATGTCCTAGACCATCAACATAAACAATCCCTAGTGCCAGATTCACTGGCCCAGCTTACAGAGACCAGACATAAACTTAATGATTTACTTGACAGCAAAACCAAACAAGCCATCTTGATCACAAAACATAGCTATTACTAACAAGGCAACAAGTGTGGCAGGCAACTGGCCAGGGCACTGAAGCAGAGGCACCAAAATATTTATATCCAAAATTAAGACCTCAGATAGGCAGCTGGTACACAAATCAGAGGACATCGCGAAACAATTTAATTAATTCTATACTTAATTATACAACATTCCCTCAAACAACAGCACAGAGTGGAACCCAGGCAGCCACCTAACAAAATATCTTAACAAAGATGATAGACAGAGATGTGGCTGACTCACTAGATGCCCCCATCACAATAGACAAACTAACTGCAGCTTTTAAGAATCACCCTTAAATAAATGCCCTGGACCTGATGGCCTCACCGCCAGGTATTACAAACTATATCTCCTCATACTAGCACCTTATTTCCTCCGCGCCTTCAACGCCTTGACTCAGGGATATACTATGCCTCCACACACATTATAAGCATATATTATCCTTATCACAAAACCAGGCAAAGACTTGGAATTATGCAGAAGTTACCACCCCATTTTACTGTTAAATAACGATTTAAAACTGTTTACATAAACTTTGGCCAGCAGACTGGGTCTGCAGATGGGGGGGCTGGTCTATCCCAATCAGGTTGCTTTGTCCCATCCAGAGAAGCCAAGGAAAATACAACCATGGTAGTCAACCTGCTTTATGCAGCAAGACGATCTGAACGCCTCTCCCTCTTCCTATCCACTGCCACCGAAAAAGCATTTGATCGCATGGACTGGCCCTTCCTGGGAACAAATTTTAGACACTTGGGGTTTGGCTCAAAGTGGAGGGCATGGATTGATTCTATCTACTCCCACCCATTTGCTCATATCCGAGTCAACGGCCTATTGTCATAGCCTAAACATATCAATAATGGTACCCGCCAGGGCTGCCCGCTATCCCTTTTGCTTTTTGCACTGGTAGAACCGTTTATAAACGCAGTCATGGCAAACACCAATATTTCAGGATTCGTTAGGGGGGATTCCGTTTACGGTAAGCATATGCAGATTATTTTCTTTTCTCTCTGACAGACCCATTAGACACCCTCAAGGAACTAGTCCAAGAAATGAAATTATACAGCTCCCTATCATTGTTTTCTTTAAATCACGATAAATCAAAGTTTCTTGCTATGGAGTTCCTGATGGAACTTAGCAACTCCATTAAACATACTTTCCCCTTCAGGGATGCCAAAACCACCCTTAACTACCTAGGTAATAAAATGACACCCGATACTGCGGATTTGTTCAAGGCCAATTTTGTTGATCAAAGCTGATCTTATGAGGTGGCACAAACCCACTATCTCCTGGACTGGAAGTATCAAAGTCCTGAAAATTAATGTCTTATTACGGCCCTCCCAATAAACATCCCTAAATCCTTCTTTGATGACCTAAACTCTGCATGTCTGAAATTTGTGTGGATGCTCACAAAACCCTGCCTTAAAATGGTAGACCTCTATAGACACCGTAAAAGAGGGGGTCTAGGATTCCATGACGCATACAGATACTTCCCATCTAATACCTTGATGAGAACTAGGGACTGTGCTTGTATATATCTTGATAAGCCCTTGAAATCCCTTGAGTCTAGTTTCATTACCCTCCCTATCAGCATTGTGCCATGGCAAGAGAGAGATCCTGGTTCTATCTGTGCACCACAACATCCCACAATCATACCAACATTAGTCATGTGGCATCCAACCATATCACCACCAAGCTCACCGCTCCTCTCCCTCTCACAAAACTCCTCCTTGCCAAAGGAGCTAACAAGATGGCTACTCCAATGTATGCTGCGCAAACTGTTAATACATCTCACTGATCTTACCCTTTCATTCAAGGAGATACAGACTCCTACCTTACCTCATACCCCACTACCTTTCAGGATAAGTTTAAGCACCACCAGCTCATTTACTACATTAAAACTCTCCCTCACCTGATTGATGTTATGCCCTCTCACTACCTTTCAATCTCTGTGTTCCAAACAGGTGGAAACCAACTTGAAGCTGCTGACTAGATAGTATCACACACCATATAAGGCACACAAATAGAACCCCAAACCCCATAAGTATGTTAGAGATGCAATTCCAGTAGGGGAACCAATGCCTACCCATTAGGGTTTTTTGGGACAGGGTGCTTCCCCTCATAAGACAAATCAGTGGACTCCCCCTTTTGGCGATGCCATCATCTGTCCTGTTACTTCATACAAGTATAATACTAACAGCCCTGAAACTCTCTATCCTTCTGTAAATGCTGACAGAAGCCAAGTCACTCATCCCCATACATTGGAGATCCCCACATATCCCTACCATGAAGGAATGGAGAGACAAGGTGGAAAATATTAGGCACATGGCAGAACTCACAGCATTTTCTTTCAACAAAATGCATGTGCACACACAGAGATGGTCCACCTGGGTATCATATTATGCTAAACAGGCACAACCTGCCATCCCCACAACTTCCCTCAACCCTTGAGCACGCCCTGGCTAAATATTATTATGCTGCACATGGGATGACAGCCGGTGAAACTTATAATACAATACACTCTATTTGCCATTTGTGATATGATTATGTATTGCTTGCCTAACTCCTTATTTGTTCTTTGTTATTATTGTGTAATTTTGTTATTATTATTATTTGTTATAATGATGTTGACCTACTCATAAAAACGGGTACTGCAATACAGCAGCATTTTTTCCTCTGCAAACATGTATGGCACATGTTAAAATGCTGACATACACAATTTTGTATGATGCGAATTTCCCAATAAAAAATGTAAATAAAAAAATTAAAAATAAATAAATAAAAGCAGAGTCAATGCCAGAAGTTAAAGATACGTGTTAAGGAGGGCACAAGACAAAGGGAGAAAGATCTGATAAAGTGAGATGGGACAGGGTCAAGAGGACAAGTGGTGGTATGATAAGAAAAAAAGGAGAAGCACAGCCACCTCCTGTTTAGTGGCCGGGGAGAAGGCCTGAAAGTTTTTTGTTCAACTTTGGTTGAGAGAGAGGAGCGAAGGAGGATGAATTTTTTTTTTTTACTGTTTATTCTTGTTGGTAAAGTAGCACGCAAAGCTATCAACAAAGGTTAGTTTGGGGGATGGCATAGCACAGTGAAGAAGAGAGTTGCAGGTATCAAAGAGATGCCTGGGGTTGTGAAAACATTAACTATTGTGAGAGTAAAAGTATTATTATTTAGCAAGGGTGAGGGCTGTGCTGTACGAACAACAGATTAATTTATAATGGAGACTTTTCCCAGCAGCGTTCAGCTGAATAAAAGCATCTCTGCAGGTCGACTTAGTGTTGCCATGGTTGGAGGTGCATCTTCCTTGAGGTGCATATTTGAAGCGGGATGCAATATCCAGAGCTGAGGTAAGTGCAGCATTACATGAGGAGATTGCCAGAGAGGGATAATAAAATTGAGGGTATTGCCCGCAACATGTGAGGGAGAATGACCCCACTGTAACAGCCCAAGGGAGGCAGTTAATGAAAGAGGTTTTGAGGCTATTGAGGTCAAGGATGGCTTAATGGGAATATTGAAAACATTTAACATTTATTTGAAGCGAGGGATTCATAGCTAGCATATACGAATGTCATAACACAGTCATTTTGTATATAAATTGCATTGCAGGGGAACTTGAAAATTAAAATTATGTACATTTACTCAATTTATATGGTTTACATATGTTTTTTCACCCTTTATAAAAATATTTGAGATGTGATTTCTTGCAATATTTTACACAGGGTCTGAAATATTAGCATACACGCAAAAATTAACTATTCTCACATAGAGTAGGTGTGAAAAAAATAAAGTATTACTTATAAGTATTTGCTTCTAAGTATTTCTAAGGATGCTGATTGCATTACTAACAGTACAGCTTACTAAAATGGCAGGATATTTAAAAAAAATAAGCTTTTTGATTATATAATTCCCACATTTAGTAAATACAGTTAAATCAATATTTCTAAAATAAAGGTACTTTAAACTGAAATGCTAATGCAATGCTGACTGTACAATAACAGAGTCCATTCACTCTTCTCCCTTCATGACTGTAAGGATGCTATCACTCAGTGAAACTTCTTGAACTGTGTGAAAGCTGGGGGGAGATGATATTTCCAGCAACTTTACCTTCATTATATCAGTGATTTGTGGCTTCAGGCAGAGGGATGTGTTTCTCTTCAGGCTGGTAATCATAACTTGAAACACAAAGAATGGTATGTCTACAAAAGTGATACTAGCTCTTAACACCTGTGAGGTATCCCCTACACCTTCACCTTAAATCATATATAACACACACAAAAAAATAGGTGGAGCAAGTTGTGGCAAATAAAGATATACTTCCCTCTCTTCTTACTGTATCACTGTAAAGATAGAGAGGTACATAATAGTACAGATATCTCAATATATAATGTGTCAAATAAATATTACTCAAACACACTGTAGCGGCACCCCGTGTAGTAGGGGGTTACGCCGCCAAGAAGGTGTCCTTTCCCCCAAGAATGAAGTCAGCTGCAGCAAACACGTCCCAAGAGAATAAGAATCAGCTAATAAATATCCCCTCCAAGCATGAGACGAGGCTCTGTGTTGAGGGTTGAAACAGGAATAATCATGTATTTTGCAGTCAGGGCTTTTATGCCATACAAAACTCCTCCCCACATCCTGGGGAGATAATACTTTTACAGTGGGAATCCCTCCCACTGTACATGGCAGAATATTATACCAGTTATTACACTTTTAATAACACACACAATATTTAACTAAAACGTAATATACTTGGTGCACTAGTGAACAGAGATCTAGGGGAACAATATATATGAAAATCACCTAGATCTGATGAGCCGTTCGCTAGATACACGTTCGTACCATTTACACGAAAACCACATTAAATAGACTGGATCTCTCTCGTGGATATGATGTCCCTTGTTCGGTACTTTGGTCCTGTCAAACGGCATAGAAGTAGTTCACCGGAAAAGCATGAATTCACCGTGTGGAGAACTCCATAGTGTTCGTCTATTAGTTCGTGCGGTCAAAATGGCCGCGGCCCATTGTTCTCCCCACGTGTGTTCGTGCATGCGAATCCAGACCACCTCGTTGTCGGTCGGTAGTTTTGAAGTGGCTGCTTGTTAACTGAAGTGTGGAAAAGGTCAGTAGGTTAACAAGCAGCACACTTCTTTACTGGGTGGTCCGTCAATCGACAGTTTGTTCGTATAACGTACAGTTCCAGTAATAAATGAAATCCAGTAACCAAACGGGAAGGAAAGCAATTCTCCAGGGCAATATCTCTCACTCCAAGGGGGTCTGTCACACGGCTCCCTTCTAGTGGTACACTCCGGCAGACTCGGCTTGATCCTTTTCGGATTAGCTTGGGGATGACCGTAATTACTTGTCTGGAGAATTGTCAAGCTGCCTGGAAAACCCATCGGCGTTGCCATTTTGCTTACCGGGCCTGTAGCTGATGGTGAAATTGTATGTTTGCAGGGCTAAGCTCCATCTTAGCAACCTGCCATTGTCTCCTGCGACCCGGTTAAGCCACACCAAGGGGTTGTGATCAGTTCTGAGAGAAAACTCTTGTCCATATAAATAGGGGGTTAATTTTTTCAATGCCCACACCAGGGCCAAACATTCCTTCTCCACTGCCGCATAACTCACTTCCCCGGGTAACAACTTTCTGCTGCGGTATGCGACAGGGTGCTCTCCTCCATCGTCCCCGACTTGGCTCAGCACAGCCCCCAGTCCATACATGGAAGCGTCTGTATGGACAAGGAAACGTTTGTTAGGTACTGGGGCAGCCAAGACAGGGGCATTAACAAGTGCATGCTTGAGAGATTGGAACGCGGTTTCGCAAGCGGGAGACCACAGGACCTGCCTAGGTAAGTTTTTCTTGGTCAGATCGGTCAGTGGCTTGGCTATCGCGCTATAATCAGGGACAAAGCGTCTATAATACCCGGCCGTCCATAGGAAGGCCAATACCTGAGTCTTAGTGTGAGGTGTGGGCCAGTTAGCTACTGCTTCAACCTTAGCTGGCTCTGGCCTCTGGTTCCCACACCCCACTCGGTGACCCAAATATTGCACCTCAGCCATCCCTAGATGGCACTTTTCTGGCTTTAATGTCAGGCCTGCAGCCCGAATTTTTCCCAGAACTGCCCCTATGTGTACTAAGTGTTCTTCCCAAGACTCACTGTAGATCGCAATGTCATCCAGGTATGCACAAGCAAATTCCTGGAATCCATCGAGGAGCCTATCCACCATACGCTGGAACGTAGCTGGGTCATTTTTCATCCCGAATGGCATGACCTTGAATTGGTACAAGCCAAACGGGGTGACAAATGCTGACTTGGGGATGGCATCCTCGGCCAGGGGGATCTGCCAATAGCCCTTGCATAGGTCTATGGTAGAGAGATAATTTCCCCTGGCTATGCGATCTAGTAGTTCGTCTACCCGTGGCATCGGGTAAGCGTCAGTGGTAGTCTTTTCATTAAGTCGCCTGTAGTCCACACAGAATCTGGTGGTTCCGTCCTTCTTGGGCACAAGGACTACAGGGGAGGCCCAGGGACTGTCAGATGGTTCAATAACTCCCAGCTGAGTCATTTCTCATATTTCCTTCAGCATCCCTTCCCGGACTGCTTCAGGAATATGGTAAGGGGGCTGTCGGAGGGGTGCCTGCCCTGGGGTTTCTACCTTATGCACTGCCAGAGTAGTGTATCCTGGCTCCTGGGAGAAGGTACTCTGTTTCTCCCATAGGAGCTGTCTAGCTTGTTCCAACTCTGTGGGGTTCAATCGGTCTCCCAACTTTACTAGACTAATAGGGTCAGTCTGTGGTTCCCTTTCTAACAGATCGGGCAAGGGTAAACTTTCGGGATCATCCGTAGCTGGGGCACAAACAGCGGAAATATCTTCCTGCCTTTCCTGGTATTCCTTCAGCATGTTCACATGAAAGGATCGTCGGATCCTTTCATCTGCACAGCTGGCAATAAGGTAGGTGGTGTCACAGAGTTGGGCTATATGCTTATAAGGACCTTGCCATGCGGCCTGCTATTTGTTGTCCTTTACAGGTTTCAGCACCAATACCTTTTGCCCTACTTGGAAAAGTCGTTGCCGGGCACCCCTATCGTACCATCTCTTCTGTCGCCCCTGGGCCGCCTGGAGGTTCTCTCTCACCAATAGGGAGATTTGCTCCATGCGGTCCCGGAGTTCCAGAACGTATGGCACAATAGGTGTCCCCTCCTGCTCTGTTTCCCCCTTCCAGTGGTCCCTAATGAGGTCAAGGGGTCCCCGCACCCTCCTCCCATATAACAACTCAAAGGGAGAAAATCCTGTAGATTCTTGGGGTACCTCACGATAAGCAAATAACAGGTGGGGTAAGAATCTCTCCCAGTCTCTGCAACCGTCCGTAAAGGTCCTCAGCATTTGTTTGAGGGTACCATTAAAGCGCTCACAGAGACTGTTAGTCTGGGGGTGGTAAGGGGAGCTTAGCAGGGGTTTAATGTGGCACACATTCCATAACTGCTGTGTGAGTAAGGCAATAAATTGGGTTCCCTGATCGGATAGGATCTCCTTAGGGAACCCCACTCTGGTGAATATTTTAACCAACGCATCGGCTACCGTCTCAGTCTCAATATTCGACAGAGCTACGGCCTCAGGGTACCTGGTCCCATAGTCCACCACAGTAAGAATGTATTTCTTACCGGACGGACTAGGTCGGGCTAGGGGGCCTACAATGTCAACGGCGACTCTATAGAAGGGTTCCCCAATAATCGGCATCGACATTAACTTAGCCTTGGGGTGATCTCCTCTCTTCCCTACCCATTGACATGTGTCGCATGTTCTGCAGTACTGTCGCACGTCCCGGTTAAACCCTGGCCAGAAGAAATTCTGGGTGATTCTATGGGCCGTGCGACGTACTCCTAAATGGCCAGCTAGGGGTACATCATGGGCAATTCTCATGATTTCTTGCTGATACTTTTTGGGTAGTACTAGTTGTTTCCTAGGTGAGGGGCCTCTACTCGCTGCGGGTTCCTGGGGGATCCTGTACAGCCTATCCCCCACCCACTCATAGCTTTCCCCATCTACTCCCGGTTCCTTTTTATCAGCCCTATCCCTATACTTTCGTAGAGTGGGATCTTCCCGGGTCTCCCTCCCAAAGGTCTCAGGGGTGTCTGTCCTAACGTCTGTCCAAGGGTGTCTGTCCTAACGTTGCCTGAGGGGCAAAAGCAGATAGCAGAGGGGCCAAATCATTCCCCAAGAGGACCTCAGCTGGTAACCCCTTCATCAGGCCCACATTCACCTGGCCGGCCCCCACCCCCCAATCCAAATGCACCCGGGCTGTGGGTAGGCGATGTACAGCACCCCCAGCAACTCTAACGGCCACAGTTTGTCCAGTGTGTTCCTTTTCCGGAACCAGGTCATGCTGTATCAAAGTTAGTGTGGCACCAGTGTCTCTTAACCCACTGACAACTTGTCCATTTACTCGGACGGTTTGTCGGTGGTGCTGACGGTTGTTTACGGCAGCTGCATACAGGGGGTTAGCTTCATGCAAAATTTCCCATTGTTCTTCCCCCATGGGTCGGGCTTCAATGCAGTGGGCCCCTGGGGTAAAGGGCCGGTTATTTACCTCTGCTGGCTTCCTCCAGGAAGTTTGTTGGGCTGGATCCAGGGGGCATTTATCTCTCAGATGCCCCACTTGCTGGCACCTATGGCACCGACGGCAGTCAGTGGTGCTGGACTGGGTGAAGCGGGAGGAGCTGTTGTAGGTAGGAGGGTTAATAGGGGTGGTTGGAGTAGTAATTGTTGGACGGCTCTCTACTCGTGGGGCTGCCCTTTGGACAGAAATCTGCATACTCATCTGCCAGACGGGCGTCCTCTGGTAGTGTAAGGGGTCTCCTATCCCTGATCCACTCCCGGATCTCCTTATCCACTTTCTCGTAGAAGTGCTCCAACAAAAACAGCTGCAATACCTCCTCTGCGGTGGTAGCTTGGCACCCATCCATCCAGTGGGTAGCCGTGCGTTGTAAGCGGCATGCCCACTCGGTATAGGAATCACTGGTTTGCTTTTTGGATTCCCTGAAGCGTCTCCGGTATGCTTCAGGGGTTACCGCATAACGGGACAATAAGGCTTCCTTAACCAACCGATAATTCCCCACTTCGTTATCAGGGATTGCCCGGAAAGCATCACTTGCTCGCCCGGATAATTTGCCAGATAGGATTTTAACCCACTCCTCATAAGGTACTTTATGCAGAGCACATTGACGCTCAAAATCAGCCACGTACTGGTCAATCTCCCCCTCAGCTTCCACAAAACTTTTAAAAGCTGCAAAGTGTACCTTTCTCTTTTCCTCTGGAGTTTGGAAATTCCCAGCACTGGCATTATCCCTGGCTGGAGTCTGGCGCCGGTTCGCATCGACTGCTGCTATCACCTGGGTAACGATTATAGGTGTGGGATTCGGTTCGTAATGAGCCAATCTTACCCTCACCTCATGATCAAATAGCTCATCTTCGGGAGTTCTGCTCAATGTGGTCTCTGGTTCGGCATTTAGTTTGACACTCTGTTCACCATTTTGTTCGGCTAAATCCAATGCGACCAGCTCTGCCAGGATGTCTCTTTTCTTTTTGTTACTAGCCGAACGACCACGGCTCTCCAACAGGTCTTTAAGTGTAGATTGTTTTAGCCTTCCATAATAGGCTTCCATTCTGATTGCTCTCGGTAGCTGTCCTTCTGGGGTGAAAGAACGATCCTGCTGCTGCCACCAATTGTAGCGGCACCTCGGTGTAGTAGGGGGTTACGCCACCAAGAAGGTGTCCTTTCCCCCAAGAATGAAGTCAGCTGCAGCAAACACGTCCCAAGAGAATAAGAATCAGCTAATAAATATCAAAACTCCTCCAGGGCAAAATCTCTCACTCCAAGGGGGTCTGTCACACACACGCACAAAGAAAGAGCCATATACTGGACCTGGCTCTGGTATGAATCTCCTTAGGATTTTTTTTTGGTGATCCAAACCCCTTTGGTGGTGTTTTAAAGATGTTTGGTACTTCTTTCCCAAGGATAGGCAGCAGAGATGAAATGAATTCCAACACTGGATAAAATAAATGCAAATAAAAAGTCTACTAGTGTGGTAATCATACTACTGTCATGATTCTATTATCTCTTGTCAGTCTGGTGCAATATCTTACGGTACCACTACCTCTCTATGGTGCTGTTGTAGGCTGCTGCACCCAGACTGAAGAGATCTGCTCGCTGTCATTTAAAACTGGATATAAATCCAGTATGGGGGTCACTATGACCCCCATATTAATAAAAGGGAGATTAAATCATCCCACATGCCCCTATTCATTGTCCAGTCACTAGTACAACCTGGCACAGGTTCCCCCATTCCCCCATAGTGGGGAACACACATAACTAAAATGGGGGGCATTATGCCCCCCTGGCACCCCCACCCATGACCATCATTTGGGAACCATTATTAAATAAATAATGGGGGGACATATGCCCCCCCCCATTTTAGTTATTTGTGTTCCCCACCATGGGGGAATTGTGCCAGGTTCCCCCTTATTGCACTAGCAACTGGGCAGCAATAGCTGCTCAGTCACTAGTAGTTTTAAATGACAGCAAGCAGCCATACTTTTTTCCCCGCACATGCGCAGTGTTATTTTCCCCGTGCTGTGGGGGCTAATTCTCCGGCAGCACAGAGTCTATTAAACAAACAAAATGAAAAGGTAATGCATTCGGCATTTGCCCTTTTGTTTATTTTATACTTCCTATGTAGGGCTTTCGATTATATTTTAGTAAATCAATACGAAAACAAATAATTTTTGGCCGAAATCGTATTCGGACGAAAACAAATGCACATGTCTAGTAATTAGCATTTTGCCATTAGTCCCAGTGTGAGACTAGGTCACCAATATACTGTTGTTAAAAGCTTCTTCTTTTTTTTTTTTTAAGGAATTGGGCGTTGCTAAATGTTCAGACCAGCATATGCTTTGCGAGTATTTTAGCACTGTGCAGTATTTTTTCAATGGTAAAAATAATAATGTTACAGTAGTAAATCCACCAAGCACCAATCCATTTTGCAACACAAACATCTATTTATGCTATTTCTTAAAAAGTTATTTTATACAATGCATAGTTATGTATATGCCTAATTTATTTTAATAAGAAAAGTTAACCCACCATCATCAATGTCATGTACTAATCGCAAGATGAATTTGAGGAATAGTGACTTCTAACAGTTTAAACATTTCGACCATGACAACTGCTGCCAACTCAACCCCCAGTACGACCACCACCACCAATATATATGGATGGCATGCTGATTTCTGATGGTTCAGTGTGCTGGGAACCTGGTCTGCGCCTCCGTGTGTGATATCTGATATACGTGTATTGACTGTATATAATATATGTTTGTGATGGTTATTTAAAAGTCCCCAATGTATGTTCTTTGTGTAGGTCGTGGTGATGAATCCAGTGATGAGAGTTCTGTATCCTGCACCACTGTAGACATAGCACTTTTACCTCTGTCCCTGCTGCTACTCACCTATGAATATAAGGGCACATGTTAAATGACACCTTCATGTCACAACTGGTACAACACCAACTAGAAGGATGCTTGCCTGGATCTGGTTATAGCAAACAATGTTGATATTTTTGCCAACATTCACAATATGTTGTCTTTTGAAATAAACTCAAAGAAAAAGCACATGGGGTATACGGAAACCTATAATTTTAAAAAGACACACTTCATTAAGATAAGTATTGACTGGCATAAACTATTTAGTGAAGAAAAACACAGAGGATAAATGTGATATCTTCAAGCAAATATTAGAAAGGTACATTTATCAGTATGTACCATTGGATAATAAATATAAAAGAAATGCATTAAAAACCAATGTGGCTTAGTGGGAAAGCAAGAAATAAAAAAATAGGCATTTAAAGCATTTACATTGGACATGTTAAAAGCATCCTATATAAGATATAAGGAAGCCAATAATTCATGTAAAAAGGCAATTAGAGTAGCTGAACCAGAAAATTTGAAATTGGTAGCTAAAGAGAACAAACTCAACCCCAACATTTTTTCTTAAGTACATAAATATATAAAAAGTTGCAGCAGTATTCTGATTCGATGATTCAAGACAAGGTGCTACAGCAGCTAAAGAAAGTTATTGTAAATACAGCTCAGTGGCCTGATGGTATTCACCCATGAGTACCTAATGAGTTAAGTGTGAAAATAAGTGAACCTTTGTATATAATCTTTCAAGATTCTTTTCTTTCACATACAAAGTTTCATTGCTTACACTATAGTTCCCTCTGCCTCCCTCCCCCCAGCAATGCAATAGTTAAAAACAAACTTATTAGACTTATCTGATTCCAGCACCAATCTCCCTATTTCTGGGTACCTATAGTGTCCCTTTAAAATATTCCAATTGTAGATATACCTCTTTTAGTAAATGATAAAAAGTTATAACGAGTTGGCTGTACTATAACAGTACTACATTATTACTACTTTTCTTATTATTATTTTATATATTTATCATTTTTATTTATAATGAATATGTATGGTATTCCCTTTGCTTCTAATTTGTGTTTTAATTGTTTTAAGAGAAGGGAATTTTATTTTCCATTAGATCATCAAAGAATCCCCTGCAGTCTACTCTGAAGATTTAAAACATTCAAAATAAGCAGTGGTAGAATACACTCTGGAACAGCTTTCAGAAACGTGGATGTGTTTTATTTTGTAAATCACTGAATACTGTAATAGATTAAACAGAATTTAAACTAGGACATTTCATTTATTTCTGCATTTCTGCTTTTGCTTTCTGAGAAAATGAGTTTACAGAACCAGACAGTAGTCCGTGAATTCATTATGATGACCTTCAACAACACTAACACAGGCAGATTCGTATTCTTCTTTGTTCTGCTTCTTGTTTTCCTTATAACACTAATTGGAAACCTGCTGATTATTGTTGCAGTATACTTTGATGCACGTCTCCACACACCCATGTACTTTTTTCTTAGTAATTTTTCATTTTCTGAGATTGTGGTCACTACAAACATTACGCCTTGTATGCTGCATACTGCATTACATGGAGTTGTGGTTATGTCTGTAAGTGGCTGTATCACACAGTACTATATTTATTGGGTATCTACCTGTACAGAATGCCTTCTTCTTGCAGTCATGTCCTATGACCGCTACCTGGCTATCTGTAATCCATTGCATTATTCATCTGTCATGAGCCACAGACTCTGTCTCCACCTGGTTGTCTGGTGCTGGTTAACTGGGATCATTTTGCAAATAATAGAAATCGTACCATTGAGTAAGCTGTCATTCTGTGGCCCCAACATTATTGACTTTTTTTTCTGTGACCTAGCTCCAATTCTTCAGCTTTCCTGTTCAAGCACATCTTTTATAGAAACATCAGATTTTATCCTGTCGTTCCCCCTTCTTGTCACTCCCATTGTCTTTATCATTTTGAGTTACATCAAGATTATTTCCTCTATTCTCAAGATTTCATCGACCATAGGACGGAAAAAAGCCTTCTCCACCTGCAGCTCCCACCTCATGGTTCTTTGCACATATTATGGAATACTTATATTTATCTATACATCCCCATCAACAGAAAATGCTTTTACTTTAAAGAAAGTGTTATCACTTCTATACACAGTACTGACTCCTCTTATTAATCCATTTATATATAGTCTTAGGAATAAGGATATCAAGTTGTCAATTAGAAAAACATTTTCAATGTTAAAGTAAATATAGGAGAAATATGTAAGCTTTGTGCATCTATTCACTAATCCTCTTCCTTATGGTAACCCTTTCCTCCTGATGTTCTAATCACTAATTACCTTAGTTTACATTATCTCGTTATTGTTTAATTTTACATCATCTTGTTATTGTTGCATTTTTATTAATCCACATTATAAAGACTATATTTAAATTAACAAGTACACTATAATAATTAGATTTTTAAGTTATCATCTCAAACAAAATACAAAGCAGGCAAAACTCCTGCTTGTGGGGCATGAGTGAACTAAGTGTGAACTAAGAGTGAATGGGGTATTCCAACTGGTAACCTGCCTAGGGCCTCATAGGATTTTATTCCAGCTCTGTTACCTTGGGTCACCAAATACATAGCTGTTCACTAAAGTCCAAATGACCTCATGCTAATGTGCCAATACCATTCAACGCTTTATGGGGTAATTCAGACTGCAAAATCTGGACATTTTCATAGCTTTCATTGTATCATGAAAGATCATCAAGATATATATATATATATATATTTTTTTTTTTTTCAAATTTAAAGTTTTTTATTTTCCAGGAAAAATCAAAACATCAAAACATAAGTGGGAGGGGTACAGAAAGGAAAAGAGGGGGGGGGAAGTACAATTGGCGACATAATAATGCATGTTTCATTTGCACCAGGTGGTGCAACATCGTGAGGCATCAAAAAAAAAAAACAAGGTTATATCATTGGATACGCATACATCATATGTAGATATGTGAAACATTTATACATTTATATAGTTAAGTATCTTGCCCTGAGTAACCGGAACCATCTGTAGTTCTGCCCCTAATTCTAGCCCAATTAGCAGACTATACCTAAGCCCCAGCCTCGTGTTTCTTGTGGTGACCTATGGTGTTGGGTGTTGTGGATCCTCCAATAAAGTATTTGGCGTGGTGTCGCTATGTAATCCCTCAAACCATGGTAGCCAAGTTTGTTCTGTTTGTTTTCTCTTCATAGGAGAATCGGATGAAAGTAGCTCGTATTTGTAATATTGATTTACTCTGTCTAGTAATTCCTTTCGAGAGGGGCACCTTGTGCTTTTCCACTGTTGGGCTATTAAGTGTCGCGCTGCTAAAATTACTGAGGAGGCTATCTTTTGATTTGTTTTCGGCCACTGCGGAGGGAAGAGCAATAAGAGCGCTATAGTAGGTGTTAAAGATGTTGTTATATTGAGGGTGCGTTGTAGAAGTTGCTCGACTTGGTTCCACAGTGGTTTAATTCCTCTACAGTCCCACCATATGTGTGTCATGTTACCTATTTCTGTCATGCATCTCCAGCATTCAGGGATTGAATTCGGGTATATTTGGTGTAGTCTTTGTGGAGTAAGGTACCATCTATAGAGCACCTTCTTATGGGCTTCTACATGAGAGAAACAAGAGGTGAGACCTCTAAGGGCGTTGAGTGCTTTAAGCCATTTTTCGTCTGGAAGGTTGGGTAATCCCTCTTTTTCCCATTGTCGAACATAATTAAACGTATGGGGGGTACTCTGGCCTAATAGAGCCTTATAGCACAATGATAGAGTTTTGGATTTCAGTGGTGCTGAGTGACATCCAGATATAACCGCTAGTGCGTCTGTGACGCTTTGTGGTGTGGTCTGTTGTCTAAGCGTTACTTGAGTGTTTATGATACTTTTTAGTTGTAAATATTGGAATATACACGAGTTGGGTATGTTAAATTGCGTTTGTAGGTTGGGGAACGTTTTTATTTCATTCTGTATACATAGATCCTTGATGAATCTCACGCCATAAGTGGTCCACGTTTTTAATGATAGCCATGGTGTGAGTCCTGCCCATGCTTCTATAGGAGCATCTACGCAATATTTCCCCTTTTCGGATACGGTGGCCAACAGCCTGTCCCAGAACTTCAGCATCAATATGGCGGTGGGGTACAAGGATATTTTTGGTGGGCGAAGTGCTTTGGGCGTCCACATTAAGTGTAACAGAGCATGTGGTTGAGTTTTGTCTGATTCCATATCTGCCCACTGGAATGAGTGTCTGGGCGCATGGAGCCTTATGGCAGATTCAAGAACAGCAGCTTTGAAATAAGTGGCTATTTTAGGTACCCCTAGGCCCCCTTTAGATTGTGTCTGTTGGAGCAAGGAAATAGGAATTCGTGGTTTTGTTTTGTTCCAGATAAATCTGGACAATATGGACTGTATGGTCTTGAGAGTGTGTGGCGGTACCTGGAGATGTAACATTCTAAAGATGTAGAGAATTTTGGGTAGCAGAACCATTTTTACAGTATTAATTCGACCTAGCCATGAAAGGTGTACATTTTTCCACGTTTGGATAAGAGAGGTGCATGTTCGCAGCAATGGTCCATAATTTAGTGATATGGTGTTGTGTGCATGCAATGCAAGCTTTACTCCTAGATATGTGATGTAGTTCTGTTTCCAGTCAAATTTGTGGGCCTGGCGTAGGGTATCAACTCGTGATGTGGGTATATGGAGTGGAAGTGCTTGTGTTTTATTGTTGTTGAGTTTGTAATATGATATCCTCCCATATTCCTGTAGGAGGCACATGAGGCGGGGCAGAGACGTTTCTGGGTTGCTAATAGTCAGTAGTATGTCGTCCGCAAACATAGACAGTTTAAAGTTAGAGTTTCCTATGGGTATCCCTGAGATGTGTGTGTCGTTTCTAATCTTGAGCGCTAGTGGTTCTAGTGCAAGGATGAAAAGAAGAGGAGACAGCGGGCAGCCTTGTCTGGTACCGTTAGAAAGATTGAATGGTGATGAAGTGAATCCTGAATTGTATACTTGAGCTGTTGGGGTGGTATACAGTGCCATTATGCCCCTTGTCATCTCTTGTGGGAATTTGTATTTGTGTAAAACTGATGTCATATAAGTCCAGTTCAGCCTATCAAAGGCTTTTTCAGCGTCTAGTGCCAATAAAAGGCTTTCTGTTTTTTCGGTTGAAATGTGTGATAGTATATTAAGTATTTTCCTAGTATTATCAGAGCCTTGTCTACCTTTAATGAAGCCTGACTGGTCATTATGTATTACACGTGTCAATATAGGGCTTATTCTATTCGCTAATAGTTTAGCATAAATTTTTGTGTCACAGTTCAGTAAGGATATTGGGCGAAAATTGGAGCACTGGGTTGGGGGTTTCCCAGGCTTTGGTAAGGTAGTTATGTGGGCTTGAAGCATCGCTGTGGGCATAGACCCCCCTTGGAAACAGTGATTGAACAGTTTTGTTAAGTGTGGCGCAAGAATGTCTCTAAAGGTATAGTAGTAGAGGTTGGTAAACCCGTCTGGACCAGGTGACTTGTGTTTAGGTAGTTGTTTGAGGACATTTATAATTTCATGCGCCGTAAAGGGCTGTATTAATTTGCGGCTTTCTTCAGGTGTAATGGTATGTGGGTGAATGTCGTTCAGGAATGTGTCTATGTCGGCTTGGGTAGGGGTATGGCATTCGGGGTTCTTTACTAAATTATATAATTCGCTGTAATAGCTACTAAATTCCTCCACTATTTCATGCAGATTAGTAATTTTCCCTCCCTGCCCCTTGTCTAGGAATGCTATTTTGGAAGCCAGAGATCTGGCTTTAAGTTGGGTTGCCAAAATCTTCCCAGCCCTATTTCCCTCTTTAAAAAATTTATGTTTCATTTTCATTAATATGTATATCGTTTTTGCTGTTTCTAAATCTTTCAGTTTGGACTGTAGTTCAAGGATCCGTTTTGTAATGTCATGTGACGGCGATTGTTTATTTGTACGGGTGAGTGTAGTTAACTCTTTGTGTATATCAATGTACATCGTCATCCGTTGTTTCTTGTTGTAACTAGCGTGTTTAATAAATTGTCCTCGAAGGACCGCCTTATGGGCCTGCCATAAAGTCTCTATTCCTGTTTCTCCTGTATCATTTAAGGCGAAGTATGTTGTCAAATCATCTGTGATTTGCTGTACAAGTTTGTGGTCGTTAAGGAGGGTGTCATTGAGCCTCCATGTGCGGTTTCCGCTCGTGGGATGTTGTAGTATGACTGATAATGTGATTGGGGCATGGTCGGACCATGTGATAGTGCCAATATTGGCGCTAGACATTTTTGCTGTGATCGATACCGGTATAATGAAGCGGTCCAGTCTAGAATACGAATTATGAACTAGGGAATGGTGCGTATAGTCCTTATCTAGTGGGTGTAATGTTCTCCAGATATCGGTGTATCCATGTGAATGTAGCGTGTGTTCTATGAGAGAAATGGAACGAGCCCGTTGTTTCGCAGTTTTTTGCGAGATTTTAGAGGAGGAAGTGGTGTCGAGATTTGTGTCAAGGATGAAATTAGTGTCTCCACCAATTATGATGTCCCCAAATTTGTGGGCATTTGCTAAAGCCAGGATGCGGTCTAGAAAGTTATGGTGGTCATTCTGAGGTCCGTATACGTTAACCAAGGTGTAGTGAGCATTGTTAATTACGCATTGGAGTAAGAGGTACCGTCCTTTTTTGTCACTCAGTTTTTTTATCATCTGAAATGAGACTTCTTTGCTAATCAGGGTAGTAACGCCTCTTTTTTTTTTTCTGTATGTACAATGGTAGCCTATAGGGAAATATTTAGAGGAGAATTTAGGTTGATTGGAAGTTTGGAAATGAGTTTCTTGGTAAAACGCTACATGGGCTTTCTGATTTTTAGCCTCCAGCAAGGCCATGCGACGTTTGTGGGGTGTATTGAGGCCTTTAGTGTTTATTGAAAGAATGTTAAGGGTCATTTGGACTTGGCATGAGATCTCTAGGCTTGAGCCGCGGGCTCGGTTCGTTACCATCTAGGTGTCTAGGTATAACATTGGTTGCAGTGCAAGATCTAATAGTGGTTTTGTTGGGGATCCAGGGTACATCTCTTTGAACGTCTAAGTGGTATATATGCGTGAACATTACTTTTCTATATGGGGCAGAAACCCTCCAGTTCTGTCGATAGTAAGTCGCCTTAGGGGGGGGTGGGGTGGTTGATAGGGGTGGAAAACCAAAAATACAGAAGTAACTATATACAAAGAAAAGGTCTATAACATAAGACCTAGTCGTCCTAGCGTTTGGGCAGTGAAGCCCTTGTGGGGCCGAGAGTCCCCTGGTTGGTAGAGAGAGAGATTGTCAATGGCACATAGTCAATTTTCCTGCCGGTCTCCATAAATCCGTAAGGCATGTATTATGTGATTTTTTTTTTTTTTTTTTTCCATTTATGTTGTTTTTTTGTTTTTCTTTTTGTTTTTTTTGTTTTTTGTTTTGTGCACCAGTAGTGTTATGACTACTGTGATGGATTTGGGCAGTGCTATGTTGCCTCATAGAGTGGATCCGCGTTTGCGGCGTTATTCTAACTTCGTATAGAGTTAACATCAATCATAGTCTAAGTTGTCACGCGACATGTTGTTCTGTGGTTAGCACAGTAAACCTATATTCGCATCACAAAGAAGAACCTTATGTAACGCGGTTCTCCATATAATGAGAAGAGCACATTAGTAACAATGTTTGTATGGTGGAGAGAGTATTGTGTCGTCGTCGAGGGGGCCCCTATCCGTGATAGGATGGTCGACTGCTATAGGATTATAAATGCTATAGCTATTTGCGGTGTGTTTGTGAACCCTCTATAGTCTCATCAAGCATCTGAGGGTCATTAGTGCCCAAGTATATGCTAGAAAGTGTGTATCGTAGGGCGACTGTGAGATACAACACCTTGTCATATGTGCATATGTAAGAGCCCTCGGGGAGCAAGTAGCAACCCGGTGGGACCTGTGCACCTTTTTATAGTTCACGTGTGTAAACTCGTAGTTGCCACCCTCGTTGTGTGGAGAGGTCGGGGTGGAACCATGTGAGGTGAAAGTGTGACCCGTTCATCATTAGTCTCTGGTATCTTGGTTGGGAAGGCAGTGTATTTCCCAGTGCTGCTGACCCTTATTAACTGTGACTGGGCTGATCTTAGCTTACACTTGGGGAAATAGTCATTGTTACCCATTCCACCGCGTTTACAAAATCCCCTTAACCTTAGATTACATTAACCCTAGTCCTATCGTTGGATCTGTGGTATTTTCTATAAGACCTGCCTATAACCATTAAACAATAACATATAAAGAATAAAGAATACATTTCAAAAAGTGCTGGTTACCGGTCTCCAACGTCAGTTTCGTCTGCCGTGGGATCGTTAGACTATGTCCAAAATGCAATTGTTCATATAGGCAAAGAAGGGCCAGTCATTTAACTGCGGTATGTAAGTCCCATTCATGGGTGAGTTTCTTCGGTGATTGGATGATGGCGGTAGTAGTCGCATCTTCCCCTGTCCACGATACATTCCATTCCATCAAGACTCTTTTTCCATCTTCTAAGTTGGTAATGTGCCTCTCCGCGCCATTCCTTTTTACGATGAGACGTGCAGGAAAGCCCCATTTGTAGGGAATGTCCACCGCTCTCAGTGCACTGGTAATCGGCATGAAGGTTCTTCTTGCAGCTAATGTGGATGCCGAAAGATCAGTGAACAGTTGTATCTTGCTGTATTCAGCGGGGAGATCAGGGTGTTTCCTGGAAGCTGCCATTATGGTTTCTTTAGTGGTATAATAGTGGATTCTTGTGATAGTATCCCTTGGTGCAGTCGCGGGGAGGTGCCGAGGCCTAGGCAGCCTGTGGGTCCTGTCCAGTAAAAATGCAGATTCCGGAAGGTCTGGAGCCAGAATCTTAAATAAATTACGGACATAGTCGCCCAATTCTCCTGGGTTAATGTTGTCTGGTATCCCTCGAATGCGCACATTATTACGGCGGTCTCTATCCTCGTGGTCCGCCAATTTGGTAAGAATAGTGGAAATTTTAGCCTCCATTTTATCATGTGCTGCAACCACGTTGTTGTGCGCTGTTATGATTTCTTCAGTTTTACTTTCGAGGTAATCGGTTCGATCTCCGAGAGCTTTAACATCTGCTCTTATTTCTTTCGCCAGCTGGGCGAAGTCTGCTCGTAATGATGTTTGTAAGCCGTTCAGCATCTTCTGTATCGCCGATTCCGTGGCTGGGAGTTCTCCGTGGGAGAGAGAGGTAAGGTCGCTCCGTCCGGAGCTGGAGGCCGGGGATGTAGGCCTGTCGGCGCCATCTTGCGTTCGGCGTGGCGGTGAAGACATAGCCGCGATTTGGAGGGTAGGTGCTTCTTTCACTTTGTTTTTTTTGGTGAGGCGTTGTGCCATGGTGTCCTGGCAATAAGCAGTTGTTGTAGGTAGGAAAAATCTCTCTTGACGCTGAGTTAGTCGCTGTATTCTGGGGTCCTCTCACGGAGCCGATCGCTCACACGTCCATTTTCTTGAACGGTCAGGCCACGCCCCAAGATATATATATTTTTAAACATTTTTATACAGTGAGTTTTTCTTCTTATATGTGGAACCAAGGTCTAAGTACACAGAATAAGAGTACAGGTTTTTCCTATAAAATCCCTTAAGGAATGCTTTGTAATATTCATTTTAATATTGCAATATAAAGGATACTGGGGATTCTCTATATTTCCCAATATATTTATAAAGGATGATCAAATAAACTAAAAAATAAATAAAATGTGTACATTTGCATAAAGATTGCTTTTCTATTTGTCTGAACAGCAATTTATGCATCCACTTGCTGTTTTAACACTAATTTATGTGGTAGCTATGTATATGATGATTCCAATAAATTCCATGATATTCATTTTGAATTTTTTGTGTTGAATTACAATTCCTCTGAATTCCATAACTCCGAAGCATCATATGGAAATATAACTGAACAAACAACCCAGCAACGAGCGTGTTTGTTTGTAACGTGATTTAGAGTTCTATCAGTGATGCCAAATAAAGAGATGATTGATAGTAAAAAAATTATTAATGGTCATTTGGCCACCATTATTAACAGCAGGACCATGCAGACACCTCCGCTCCCTCGGTCCATCTCACTGAAGCCCTGTAACAGAACTGAAAGTATTGCAGTATTTTACCTTATGGCTCATTCGTCCTATCTCCATATTCGGGTCTCTCCATAGACATGCAGTGTCGCACTCTCCCTGCTGTTATTCGTGGCCATTTGGGCTCCCGTTTTTTTGCTGTCATACTGCCCAGTGTTATTTGCAGCCACTCGGCCACTCTGTTGTATACCGCCATTTAGCCACACTGCTTTTAATGGCCATTCGGCCAGGTTTTGTTAATTTAGGATATGCTGTACATTAATCTTGGTCTCGATGGTTACACCGCTAACTGTCAAACTGTTCAGATGCTGCACCACTTGTTCTTGCAGCAATTCATACCATATGGTCCCCTTTGCTTGGCCTATGTGCTCAGTTTTTGTTGTCTTTATTTCTCACTTTTATTTCCCTCCCTCTTTGTTTATAAGTCAACATTCATTAGAAGTAGTTTTCTCTCCCTCCCCCTCACCCCCACTCTATGTCGATATAGGTATGGTCAAGCACACTATGGTGGGAAGATGTATCAAAAGGATGCTAGGTCCTTTTAATCATCCTCCTTTTGTATGTTGACAAACCAATCCTAAAGGTAAAGCCACAGGCAAATGTAATAACAAAAAGAGGATGATTATCGACCTTTCGGCTCCACGTTCGGTAGCCACACTCAGCATAAATTAATTAATCCCATCCAAAGAATTTTCACTCCAATATACTACCGTGAATAATAGAGGCTATTTTAAAAGCATGAAAGTCAACGTGCTTAGTAAAACCAGTATTTCCAACGCCTTTAATCTACTCTATATCCATTCATCTCAATGGCCTTTACATGGTGTTAAGTCGAGAGAAAAATTTTATTTTTCAACCCGACTAACATTTGGGGCAAAAGCAGCTCTAAAATATTCAACTTCTCCTTCAAAACTCTCTGATTGCTTCTCCTTAATTTCACAAGATGCCCAGAAGTAATTCATTATCTGGATGACTTCTTATTGATAGAACCAGTGCATATTTTACCACTGTGCATTCACAGCACCAAGGTTCTGCTTTCAAAACTAGGGGCACCTCTATCCATGACCTATTTCCTATGACCCAAATAATTTACTATAGAATCATTGTCAAGCCAAGTTCATTGTCTTAATATCTACAATCTATGATCTCATAAAAATCACAGATCATTACATACTTATATTAAGACACACCAAAACAAAACAAAACAAACAGACAGACCCTCCAGTTAAAGTATCCCTATAGCCCACAAACAACGACTGGTGTCCAGTTAAAACTCTGAATCATTACTGCCAAACTATTGCAGGCTCCTGATGAGATGGTACCTGACACCGACCATACTACACCGGCAAAACCCAGAGGAACCAGACCTCTGCTGGCGCTGTGGGAAGGATCAAGGCACTTTTCTACAAGTAGGGTAGTCCTACAGATTGGTCATGCCATTCTGGGACATGATCAGTCAGGTGGTGAAAAGACTATCTGAGGAACCGCCACCAGTGGAACCAGCAACATACCTGCTTCATCATATGTCAACTCCAGTACAAGGCTACAAAAGCTTGGCAATTCCAAGACTCTTAAACGTGGCAAAAGTTATAATCCCGATCTGTTGGAGACAGTCGCAGAAA
Organism: Pelobates fuscus; assembly: GCF_036172605.1. NCBI lineage: Eukaryota > Metazoa > Chordata > Amphibia > Anura > Pelobatidae > Pelobates > Pelobates fuscus. Next base: position 409,934,540 of record NC_086319.1, on the reverse strand, counting down.
CCTAAGGTTACACAATGGGTGGAAGAAGTTGAGGAAGCCAGAAAATTTGAGGACCTGAAAGCTACCACAGTCAAGGAGAGAGAAAGATACATCCAATGATGTTTCTACTGCAGGAGTTGATATCCTCAGCTGATTTTGCTAGAATAACCTAAACCTTCTAAAACCTTCTCCCCCCCCCTTTTTTTTTCTCTTTATCTTTCTCTTTCATTCTTTCCCTCTCCCACTTATCTACTTCCCCCTTCCTTCACTCATAATACATTTCCTCTAGCTACTCTCACCACCCCCCACGCCCGGCTCAACTTCTGATGCTGGGAGCCACTCGGCCGTAGCCTGGACGTGCCTCTGACGAGGTGGACGCAATAAGTGGGATTGGAGAGAGTCGGATGACTCCTGGGATCACACCCTGACCTACTTGAAAAGACCCTCAGATGACGGACCGAAACCATGACAGCTTCCATGAACAAGGACTCAAATTTAGGGGCTCAAATGGTTCATAACTTATTGAATATCATGAATTTATTTTTGACAATTTATATATAGAACATATGAGAGCATCAAGGAAGATATATCATTGAATCTGGAGCAAAAGCAGGAGGCGGGTTGGAGATATTGTGAGAGTGCTAGTTTATAAAGTAAAGACACAATGATTATCTGCTGAGCCTAGATCATATTGTTCAGGTCCAGGTTCTGCATTTTCTTTTCAGAAATAGGCTTGTTTAGAGCCCAATGAGTGCAGTCCTGGGTATCACTACATAAACACCATATACTATCCTATTGAATGTTACTATTCTTGCATGTAGATATCTATTGCTTTTACTAAATCACTTCTAATACCATTTTGCATTAACTAAGTAAGTTTTTTTTATACCACAGCACACATAAGAGAATAATATAATGCTATAACAAATAGGCATGCAAGTATAGAGTTTTATTAATATTAATTGAATAAATCAAGTGTAATTTGTACTGTAGAATCTATTAAATATTATATAATTTGATTATGGCTTGCAGTAATTTGAACCTCCTCCTCTACTACCACTGCCACAGTGTGTCGTGAAGGAAAGAAAATCATGCTGACTAGTAGCAACATTTTAACAATCTATGTAAACAGGCAGTAATGTTGTTAGACTGCTGTTTTCACATGATCCTGGAATTAATTCCAACAAAATTAGTGGGATGGTGGACATTACCCTAGGAAGATGAGGAGTCCAACTCTTCCTGTCGCAACTGCCTGTGTTGATGACTGGCTCTATTCTCAACATCCTATTTATTCTGCTTCATGGTGGTAGAATTGGAGGAGGTGCTGCTGGTGCTGTTATTGTAGTGGTGGCACCCTGTCTAATAAATATAAGTAAATGTGACATGTTAAATGGGGATCAGAAACACATTGTTTCCTCAATATACATCAGATAAAATGCACAACAAAGTGGATTTTTACAAACCAAAATAAAAAAGGTGTATAAATATCGGAAATATCTTGACAGTACAGATATTTTACTGCATTTTGGTCAAATAAACATTGAAAGAGAAAACAAACATCACATAGTATATAAATGTTTTTAAACAATGAATAATGGATAATGGTGAACAATGTCTTTACATTTTGCACTCATAATATCTTGAGACACCTCACCTTTTTGATGGCAATTGTGTGAGCTTTGGAATGAAACAGAAAATACCATAATATTGTAATATTTCAGGACTACTTGACTGCAATATATGTGGAGTCAAAGGACCACTCATGTACCAGAGCCTCACAGACCAGCTTAAGCATAGCAGGCACATGTGATCTAGCAGTAACACTTTCCATTCATCAAGTGGAAACTTCAGATGGAACAGTTGATAAACTAAATATTTATTCCAAAATAAAATATATTCAAGTCTTAAAATATACAGTCCTTATCTTCTGAAATGCATTTGCCATTTTGCAACAGCTTCCTCATTCATAACTTCCTCGAGTCCAACTCTCTGCAAGACCCGCTTCGGTCTGGTTTCTGCGCTAAGCACTCTGTGGAAACGGCACTGACCAAAGTATCCAATGATCTACTTGCTGCAAAATTTCGTGGTCACTACTCTATCCTAATTCTCCTTGACCTGTCTGCTGCTTTTGAAACTGTTGATCATCAACAGCCTCTTCTCATCCTCCACAATATCGGTCTACAAGATATTACTCTCTCCTGGTGTTCCTCCTACCTCTCCCAGCACTCTTTAGTGTTTCTTTCTCTGGCTCTGCTTCTTCTCCCCAACTCCTCTCTGTTTGTGTCCCCCAAGGTTCAGTCCTTGGTCCCCTACTGTTCTCCATCTATACTGCCTCCCTTGGTAAACTAATTAGGTCCTTTGGCTTCCAATATCATTTCTATGCAGATGACACGCAAATCTACCTGTCCTCTCCTGATCTCACCCCATCTCTCTTGACTAGTGTCTCTGACTGCCTCTCTGCTATTTCTAACTGGATGGTTGCCCACTTTTTTAAACTCAACTTGACCAAAACTGAAATTCTGGTCATTACTCCCTCAAATATTACTCCTGTGTCTGTCTCCCTCCAAGTCAATGGTGCTACCATCAGCTCCAACATGCAGACTCGCTGCCTAGGTGTTCTCTTTGACTCCGACCTCTCCTTCAACCTCCTCCTTGCTCAGTCTATCACCAAATCCTGTCGTTTCCATCTCAAAAACATTGCGCACATCCAACCCTACTTAACGCCAGATGCGACTAAGGTGCTGGTCCATTACACTGTCCTTTCTGACCTTGACTACTGTAATCCTCTCAGTGGTCTTACGTGCTCCCAACTTGCGCCGTTACAGTCCATAATGAATGCGACGTTGAGGCTGATCTTCCTGTCTGCCCGCACCTCCCACGCCTCACCCTTCTGTCAGTCCCTACATTGGCTCAATTTAAAAATCTGGTTATTGCTTTCAAATCTCTACATAATGTTGCTCCCACCTATCTATCCTCCCTAATACACAAATTTGTCCTGTCTAGGCCCTTACGATCTGCTGAAGACTTACGTCTATCTTCTGTCCGTACTCCCACCTCTGATGCTTGCCTTTAAGACTTCTTGAGGGCTGCACCGTTCCTGTGGAACTTGCTTCCCTCCATGCTCACCCAAAAATCATTAAAAACCCACTTCTTCATAAAAGCATATCAATTAACCTGTTAATAGCTCCCAACTGATTCCTCTCTTACAACTGTCACTAGTCTAATACTATCCTACCTTTTGTGTCTCTTTACCCCACTCCTTCTAGCATGTAAGTTCATTGAGCAGGGCCCTCAACCCCTCTGTTCCTGTGTTTCCAACTTGTTTGGTTACAACTACATTTCCGTTCATCCACATTGTAAAGCGCTGCGGAATTTGACGGTGCTATATAAATAATAACATAATAATAATAATGTGACAGAACCATCCGTTGTCTATTTCTTTTGTGGGTTCGTCTATTTTGTGCCATCCGTCTAAATGACTGTGTTCAGTATCCTAACCATCCAAATGACTATTTTCCTGAATAAAACTGCCGAACGGATGGCCACCCAGAAGAGAAGTGTGCTGCTGGTTAACCTTTTGATCCCAATTAGAACGTTGTGGTTAACCGCAGACACTTCTCAATTAAGCCGACTAGCGGCAGTTCGTGGAGTTCGGTTCGTGAACCAGAGTGCATTCACGGATCCCGTTCGGGAGATTATCGCTTCCCCTGGTTATGGTTCGTGGATTACACATTATACGAACAAGGGATTTAATACGGTGAGAGGGGAAGGTGAACTAAATGGCGATTTACTTATAGACACAAAAGGTGTCTTAACAACTGGTGGCAAGCGACGGGATTAGTTGTTAAGACACCTTTTGTGTCTATAAGTAAATCGCCATTTAGTTCACCTTCCCCTCTCACCGTATTAAATCCCTTGTTCGTATAATGTGTAATCCACGAACCATAACCAGGGGAAGTGATAATCTCCCGAACGGGATCCGTGAATGCACTCTGGTTCACGAACCGAACTCCACGAACTGCCGCTAACAACCGAATCACGATATCCACCAAGCGGCATAAGTTTCCCATAAACAGTCTCTAAGCGTGAATAAGCAATCCCCCCAATAACGAGACAGAAGCTCCGTATTGAGGGTCAAACAGGATCTGGATTTACTGTGGGCTACCCGCCCGTGTTTATGCAGGTCTCCCACTTGGTGGACACTCCCCTAGGGGACCAAATGGGAGACTGAAATTATAGATGTACAGCAGGACATTCCAGACATACAAGCATATACTTTTCCCACAATGCAATGGGGTTTCCTACTTCCTGCCCTGGAGATAATTGGGAAGAAATGCAATTATCTCCAGGACAAAGACCCATCGCCATTTTAAATATAAACTCAGAAAATACATAAAAATACATAACTTTATGATGACTGTATATTTCACATCCATATCACATATCCCCAGATAGCCGGGATCTGAGGGCACATTATTGACGAATAGCACTCAGATCCCATTCGTATAGTTCAATCGCCACGGAGTCAAAGTTCTTATAGTCTTTCGGCAGGCGATCGACTCCATGGGAAGGCTATCTGGGTTACATACTTTCGGTCGACGGTAGAACTCCCGAACAGCTGGTATTCGTATGGTCTTGTCGAGGCAGCCTGATGACCCATAGTTTCAGCGGTGTTCGGCAGAAAAGGTGTCCGTTTTTAGTTCCATGGAATCAGAGCCGAACACCGCTGGGTTTTTGTCTGATTAAAGATGGCCGCTGCCTCGTGGTCGACATGCGAACGGCGGCCACCCCGAAGTCGGCTTAATTGAGAAGTGTCTGCGGTTAACCACAATGTTCTAATTGGGATCAAAAGGTTAACCAGCAGCACACTTCTCTTCTGGGTGGCCATCCGTTCGGCAGTTTTATTCGGGAAAACAGTCATTCGGATGGTTAGGATACTGAACACAGTCATTTAGACGGATGGCACAAAATAGACGAACCCACAAAAGAAATAGACAACGGATGGTTCTGTCACAAATAATAATAATAATAATAATAACAATAATAATAATGAAGTCTCAAACCTGCTCTGGCATCATCGCATCATTAGTGTGGGTGTGCTGCATTCTGCCAAACATGATGTTCATTTTGCTAACTCTGCATGTTTTATGAAACACAAAAAAGTGTGACATTCCAGTATGACATTATTATTATTATTATTTTTTTCTTAATACCATTTATATAGCACCAACAGATTCCATAGTGCTTTACAATATTATAAGAGGGGGGGATTTAACTATAAATAGTACAACTGCAAAAAACTTAGCGGACGGATAGGTTGAAGAGAACCCTGCTCAAATGAGTTTATAGTCTGTAGGGGTGTAAAACACATATAGGACATGAGAAAGCAATTAAATAAGATGGGAGTGAAGCAGAGCTAGATTTGAGTGCTGCCCTTTAGGAGAGAGCAAAAGACAGGTATGTGAGGTAGAGCTTTCTCTGGGAGGCCAAAAGCTTTCCTAAAAAGATAGTGTAACGGATCCCTTATATTCTAACTGAGTATATCCGTGCAGAATCTCCCGAAATCCAATGTATAGCAGAAGGTGTAGTGATTATAACTCCCAACCCCCAAACATGAGCCAAGACTTCATGAAGGGGTAAAATGATCTGTTTAATGGAGGCCACAGCTTAGCCTTTTATCCAAGCAAGGTATACTCCCACATGGACCGTGTGGGGGATAGGGACACAATTACAATAACCAATCAGCATACAGTTACAATGTAAAACACTCCCACAGAAACAGTATAATCCCTCCTCTCTATCCTGGAGATTATTGGGTTAAGTGGCCGTAGTAAACTTAATTATCTCCAGGTACAGAAAATATTTAAAAGTTACAAAATTCACAAAACACTTTAAAATACATAAAATAATTTTTCGCATAACTGAACCCCCATAGTCTACATATCCCCAGATAGCAATATATACAAAAAGTGCTCAGATCCCACGAACACAGTCGAATCGCCATGGGCTTAAAGGTTTGGACCGATTGCTCTGAAAAAGTATGTCCAGAAATAGGTCCACGATTTTAGCTATAGGGGTCGGTCTAGTTCGTGCGTTTCCATCTGAATGGGAAGTAGTGAAATCATCAAAAAAGTTAATGAATCCCCTGGCTCATATTATAGTAATGGTTCGGTAGTTTTAGTCGAACAAACCATCGAACCAGGTTCTCCTAGCTTGCCGCAGCCAGAAGCAGGCGTTCGTGTGTTTTGACAGGTGTTCGGGTTGTTGAGTGGCCGTCTCAGAGTTCCAGGCATTCGACGACCAAGTCCCGCTGCCTGAGTTCGTGCGACAAGATGGCCACCGCTTTCTTCACCATGTGGCATTCGGCTATATGAACGACGGCCACACAAAGAGAACACTGCATTCTTGTGGTTTGTTTCAACTTAACGAGCCAGGAGGGTGGTCGGTGTTTGGTGATTAGTTTGGCAAACAAAATAAGAAGGGAAATAGTACCAAATGCTCCAACAGAATATAACAAGGGCACTAGTACACACAAAATAGGGGATTTTGTCACAATGGGTTTTAGGGTACTTCTTAAACAATTGAGTTGGGAATTGTCTAAGGGAGAGTCTGATGGTGGTAGGCAGACTATTCCATAGGAAGGGAGCTGCAGAGAGGAGAGGATCATGGGCAGAGCGGAGAGACCGAGAAGGGGCATACCTATGGATCTGTGAAGAGATTTAAGAGGGGCTAGAATTTTTAATGCTTTACACGTTGGCCCTGGCTATGCCACCTGAAGCTTGCTATACAGCGCTCAGGTGGCTGCAGCATGAGGATTGCCACACCGGCAGCTTATACTATGCTCACAGTGCCCTCTTCTAAGTAGCTCCATCGGTGACTGCCTAAGTCACCTATTGGAAGCGATGGGCCTGACACTATATGGCCTTATACCTACTACACACTACATTTCAGACTAACTCACTACATTCTTTATACACACACTTCACCATTACCCACACTACATCCCTTATACAAACGTTGAATCTCCTACACACACTCCGGTTCCTATACACTCACAGTATATTCCATACACACACACTAGATCCTCTATATATACACACTGTGCCACCTACACACTACATTCCTAACAGACACATTCTGAATTCCCTGTGAACACAAAAATGCACACTCTCTTGAGCCCCTACAGACATTACATTGCTACATCACCTATACAAACATACACTACAGTCCATATTTACACTCACTACATACCCTATACATACTGTGACAAACTCCCATTTTCAAGTGAGTTTGCCACGAGTTCTTGGAGGGGACTACTTGCCAGCCTTTTACCCTGTGACTATGGCCCCTGCAATAGAACTGGATAATGTACTTCAAATAGGCTCTGTTATGCTATATGGTTCATTTACCAAACAATCGCACGAACAGAGACCACCCTGGAGCTTGTTAACACCTATTAACAACTTGAAATGTTTCTCACCGCAGTGTTCAAATTGTTTGTCTGGGTGGCGGCGATTCCTATGAACAACCACGAGGTGGCGGCCATCTTGGTGTTTGGGCATGAATCTCATGGTACTGAAATCGGATATAGAAACTACCGAACACCGCTGGACTTCCATCATCACCTGTGTTTGTTTCTATTCAGCTTTGAAGGGCACTGTTCGGTGAGATCATTCGTCTAGATGAAGGGAACAAGCTCCAGGGTAAGACTATTGACTCAGTTCGGTAGCTTGTTCGTTTGCAAACTACCGAACTAGACCAGCCGCAAGCCTTGATTCTCTGGAACTGTTTTGGGCATGAAACCATGCGTGCGGTCAGTCAAAAAGAGATTTCCAGGAATTTCCTGAACCCCTGCTCTGATCTGGGTGATTTTTGGATATGTTGTTCACCCAGATCAGGGCTATCAGATGTGACTTTTATGGGGATATATTTTTTTTAATGTATTTTGGGGTACTTATTGGAGTTTACAAAAATATGTGTTTTTTTTTGTCTTGGGACAAAATTAAGTTATTGTATTATCTACCTTAACTGTATCACAGGCAGAGGAGAGGGACTGTGTACTGTATGTGGGAGTGTCGTTCATTGTTACATTGTTTTGATTGGCTTGTATACTTTATGTCATTTGCCCAACAAGGTCCACCCGGGCATCAATCTTGTTGGGAAACTTGTATAAAAGGCATTGTGCCTCCATTAAACTGATATTCCTGCTTACACTCAAAAACTGTGTGTCGTCCTGTTATTGGAGGGAAAGAAGATTTACTCCTGTGTCTGCTGTTCCAGCTTGCAGGAGATTCAACTGGGAAAGTCCTTGTAAGGACTAGAGCTAATTCCCCATTCAGTTCCAGAGCTCCCAGGACTGAGTGTCGTCCAGTGCCTTGGGGTGTCAGAGCTAATTCCCCATTCGGCTCCAGGAAGGAGGTGGCGGTTCCAGTACCCCAGTCAAGCCATGGCGACTGAGGCTGTGACAGACCCATCCGTCTGGACTAAACCTACTGGGTTCGTCTGATTTGCCCAGTGCTTATGGTCCCTGGGAGATAATGTGAAGGATTGGTACTTTTTGTAAATGACACTTCGGACACAGTCGAAGCTGTCGAAGTACCGAAGTTACCGAAGCTATCGAAGTGCCGAAGTTACCGAAGTCGTCGAGGTGGCCGGCATCGGACAAAGGACCACGTGGCGGCGGCCATTTTAACTTCGAACACGCCGACCCGTACTATCGACGGCACTTCGACACTTCGACTAAAGTCGAAGTACCGACCCCACTTCGAACGGGACTTAGCCATTTTTATGCCAGAAAGTGACCGACCGCACAGCCCGAATCCAGGGAACTATTTTGGGCAAGACAAGGTGCTTGCGGTCGGTCATAAAAGGACTTCCGGGTAACTTTTTATTTACTGAAGGGATTGATATGATTTTTGAGAGTGTTTATGTTTAAAGTATGCTGAGTCTGAATATGTGATTTTTATGTGAATATGATATATGGGTTTAAAGTTATGAAAGTGGTGTAAAAGTATATTTCAAACTGTATGTATTATGGGATTATGTGTCACACCAAGGGGAGGGGATGTGTGGGATGTAACATCTATGCCATTGGTTATTTTATGCCTCCCCCTGGGTGTGGCCTGTATGTGTGAAATGGAAATAAAAGGCAGGCTGGATGAACCAGTCCTCAGTTCATGTTTTACCCTCATAATGGAGCTTGGTCTCGTTATTGGGGGAACCGGGACTACTAGTGACTAAGGACTGCTTATGGAGATTGTATGCTGCTTAGGTCCTATTGCTGTTCGGCTGTAAGGGGCGATACGTACGATTGGAGCTCGGAAGACGGTACCGTAACAACTGGTGGCAGCGGTGGGATGATCCTCAGCGTCCAAAGAGACCACTACGACCAGGAGTAAATGGAACTACAATACCAAAACCTGAGAAGAGCTACCCTAAAAGACTTATTAGAACAAAGAGGCGGACAGGCCAGTAACCTCAAGAAGAGGGACATTATTGCTTTATTGCTGGAAATGGATGGAGTATCAGCGGCAGAGGGAACCAATGGACCCAGCCCAGACGACAGAACCCCCGAGGAGGCAAGATTTGACCGGGCGGTAAGAATTAGGCTGGCCCATTATGGCCCCAACCCCTCTGCAGAGATTATCACCCAGGTTCAAGCCGCTGTGGAGACCAACCTGCTACGCCAAAACGGTGCTGCAGCAGCCCCAGTCATAGCAAACCCGGGGGACAAAAAGAAAGTGCCATTTGCAGCATTTAAAGCCTTCAGTGAGACAGAAGGAGAGATTGATGGGTACCTTGCTGATTTTGAGCGGCAATGTGCCCTGCACAAGGTACCCCTGGAAGACTGGGTTGCTATACTGTCCGGCAAGTTATCCGGCCGGGCCAACGACGCTTTTCGGGCCATTCCTGATGAGGAGATCGGGGATTATGTGACTGTCAGGGAAGCTTTACTTTCCCGGTATGCCGTTACACCCGAGGCATACCGGAGGAGGTTCCGAGACACTGCTAAAACCACTGGGGACTCACATTGAATGGGCATGTAAGGTACATCGCACAGCTGCCCACTGGATGGCAGGGTGCCAGGCGGTGTCAGGAGAAGAGGTGCTGCAGATGTTTTTATTGGAACATTGCTTCGATAAATTGCCAACAGGGGTCAGAGAGTGGGTAAGGGACCGTAAACCCTCCACTCTACATGAGGCAGCTCGCCTGGCAGATGAGTATACCGATGCCCGCAGACTGGACAATTCCATCAGCAAGGCTCCCGCCAGAGTGGAATACAACCAGCAGCTACCACTTATCAGCCTCCCATGAGTCGACCATTCGCACCCCCTCCAACTGCCCAGTACCAACGTCCACCCCGGTTTAACTCCCGAGAGTACTCCCAACCCAGTCGGTGCTACCTGTGCAATCAGATAGGGCACAAACGACCGGAGTGCCCGATGAACACTGCAAACCAGAGCCAGTCCTGGAGAAGACCCGCAGGGGTCCCTCCCCGAGCACCTCTCCCAGCAGCCCACTGTGTAGGGGAAGAGGAATGCTGGGGCATCTTACATGAGGCAGACCCCATTCAGGCTGCCCACCAGGACAACCGACAACACCACCGACAAAATGTAAAGGTCGACGGAAGGGAGGTCAGTGGTCTACGAGACACTGGTGCAACCCTGACTTTGCTCCAGAAGCACCTGGTGTCCGAAGCTCAACATACCGGGGATACCGTGGCAGTACGAGTAGCCGGGGGTGCAGTATTTCGCCTACCCGTTGCCCGGGTACATTTGGATTGGGGAGTGGGCGCTAGACACGTGAATGTGGGGGTCATTAAGGATTTACCCGCTGATGTTCTCCTTGGCAATGACTTGGCTCCCCTTGTTTCGGCCTACGCCCCCATGGGTCCCGCTGCAGTGGACGCTGTCACGACCCGTGCCCAGACCCGTGCCGCCGAGGCCGGCCCACCTGCTGCTGAGACCCAGGTAAGACTCTCTACCCCGACTTGTACCTTAGACCAGGCCCCGTTAGGCTGGGATATCCCAGAGATGTACGGGAAAGAAACTAGGGAAGACCCGACATTAGCGACGTACAGGGCCAGGGCCGACGCTGGGGAAGAAGGAGTAGATGGGGAACACTACGAGTGGGTGGGGGATAGGCTGTACAGGATCCCGAAACCGTCCCAGAAACCGAATGCCCCTCCGCAGAAACGACAACTAGTAGTACCTGCAAAGTATCGGCAGGAGATTCTGCGGATTGGGCATGATGTGCCATTAGCGGGTCATCTAGGTTCCCACCGCACAGCTCATAGAATCACCCAAAACTTTTTCTGGCCCAATTTTAACCGAGATGTGCGGATGTATTGTAGCACGTGCGACACCTGTCAACGGGTAGGTAAGCGGGGAGATCATCCAAAAGCTAGGCTTCAGCCGATGCCTATCATTGGAGAACCCTTTTCCCGCATAGCCGTTGACATTGTGGGTCCACTGGCCAGGGCTAGTCCATCCGGTAAGAAATATATTCTTACTGTGGTAGACTACGCCACACGTTACCCAGAGGCAGTAGCGCTGTCTAATATAGAGGCAGAGACGGTTGCCGATGCCCTGGTTAAAATTTTTACTAGGGTCGGGTTCCCTCAGGAGATCCTCTCTGATCAGGGAACTCAGTTTACCGCTGTGCTCACCCAGCAGCTGTGGAAGGTGTGCGGCATTAAACCGCTACTTAGTTCCCCATATCATCCACAGACTAACGGTCTCTGCGAGCGATTTAATGGCACCCTCAAACAGATGCTGAGGACCTTTACTGACACTTGCAGGGACTGGGAGCGATTCCTGCCTCATCTGCTATTTGCATACAGAGAGGTGCCCCAGGAATCTACTGGGTTCTCCCCCTTTGAGTTACTCTATGGGAGAAGGGTTCATGGACCCCTAGATCTCATTAGAGGACACTGGGAGGGGGAGACGGAGCAAGAAGGGACCCCCATAGTGCCATATGTTCTGGAACTCCGGGACCGCATGGAGAAACTATCCCTGATGGTAAGGGAAAATCTCCGGGCAGCCCAGGGGAGACAGAAGCGATGGTACGATCGGGGTGCCCGACAGCGGGTCTTCCAGGTTGGGCAGAAGGTTCTAGTGCTCAAACCTGTGAAGGCAAACAAGATGCAAGCATCTTGGCAGGGCCCGTATAAGGTGTTAGCTCAGGTATGTGATACTACCTACTTTATAGCCAGCTGTTCAGATGAAAGGGTTCAGCGATCCTTTCATGTGAACATGCTCAAGGAGTATCAGGAGCGACCAGAGGATGTTGCGGCAGTTTGTACCCCAGCTACTGACGACCCAGAGAACTTACCCTTACCTGACCTGTTAGAAAAGGATCCCCAGACCGACCTTACCAGCCTTGTGCAGCTAGGAGACCGACTAAACCCGGCCGAGAAGGAACAGGCAAGACAGCTTCTGTGGGAGAAGCAGGCGACGTTCTCCCAAGAACCCGGGTACACTACCCTAGCTGTACACAAGGTCGAGACACCCGGACAGAACCCCCTACGACAACCCCCATACCGTATCCCTGAAGCAGTCCGAGAAGGAATGCGGAAGGAGATACAGCAGATGACCCGGCTGGGGGTTATTGAGCACTCAGATAGTCCGTGGGCTTCGCCTGTAGTCCTAGTGCCTAAGAAAGATGGGACCACCCGGTTCTGTGTGGATTACAGGCGGCTCAACGAGCGGACTACCACTGACGCCTACCCGATGCCCCGGGTATACGAGTTATTAGACCGCATTGCCAGGGGGCGCTATCTGACCACCATTGACCTATGTAAAGGGTACTGGCAGATCCCCCTGGCCGAGGATGCTATCCCCAAGTCGGCATTCGTCACCCCGTTTGGCCTATACCAGTTCAAGGTTATGCCATTCGGGATGAAGAATGCTCCGGCTACCTTCCAGCGTATGGTGGATAGGCTCCTCGATGGCTTCCAGGGATTTGCATGTGCATACCTGGACGACATCGCGGTCTACAGTGAGTCCTGGGAAGACCACCTAGTACACGTGGGGGTAGTGCTGGACAAGATTTGGGCCGCCGGCCTGACTCTGAAACCGGACAAGTGCCATTTAGGCATGGCAGAAGTGCAGTACTTGGGTCACAGGGTAGGATGTGGGAGCCAGCGGCCAGAACCAGCTAAGGTAGAGGCAGTAGCTAACTGGCCCACACCTATCACCAAGACCCAAGTGCTAGCCTTCCTAGGGACGGCAGGGTATTATCGACGTTTTGTCCCCGACTACAGCACGATTGCCAAGCCCCTGACTGACCTGACTAAAAAGAACCTACCTAGGCAGGTCCTGTGGTCTCCAGCTTGTGAAGCCGCGTTTCAGGCCCTGAAGCAGGCTCTTGTGAATGCCCCTGTCCTGGCTGCCCCAGTCCCTAACAAACGTTTTCTTGTCCACACAGATGCTTCCATGTATGGACTGGGGGCTGTGCTGAGCCAGGTCGGGGAGGATGGAGGAGAGCACCCTGTCGCATATCTCAGCAGAAAGTTACTACCTCGAGAAGTGAGTTATGCGGCAGTGGAGAAAGAGTGTTTAGCCCTGGTCTGGGCACTGAAGAAACTGAGCCCTTATTTATACGGAAAATAATTTTCTCTCGTAACAGACCACAACCCCCTTGTCTGGCTTAACCGGGTCTCAGGAGACAATGGCAGGCTGCTGAGGTGGAGTTTGGCATTGCAGCCTTATAATTTCACCATCAGCTACCGACCCGGTAAGCAGAATGGGAATGCGGATGGGTTATCCCGGCAAACAGACATCCCTATTCCTTCTAAGTCCGGTCATCCCCAAGTTGACCCGCCACAGGGTCAAGCCGGGTCTGCCGGAGTGTTCCACAAGGAGGGAGCCATGTGACAGACCCATCCGTCTGGACTAAACCTACTGGGTTCGTCTGATTTGCCCAGTGCTTATGGTCCCTGGGAGATAATGTGAAGGATTGGTACTTTTTGTAAATGACACTTCGGACACAGTCGAAGCTGTCGAAGTACCGAAGTTACCGAAGCTATCGAAGTGCCGAAGTTACCGAAGTCGTCGAGGTGGCCGGCATCGGACAAAGGACCACGTGGCGGCGGCCATTTTAACTTCGAACACGCCGACCCGTACTATCGACGGCACTTCGACACTTCGACTAAAGTCGAAGTACCGACCCCACTTCGAACGGGACTTAGCCATTTTTATGCCAGAAAGTGACCGACCGCACAGCCCAAATCCAGGGAACTATTTTGGGCAAGAAAAGGTGCTTGCGGTCGGTCATAAAAAGACTTCCGGGTAACTTTTTATTTACTGAAGGGATTGATATGATTTTTGAGAGTGTTACTGCCATTTGATCACTGACTGCAGTGAGCAAAATACACATCAGGGTGTTTTACTGTGATCTGATTTTTTATTTTTTTCAAGCCCTGAGGGCTAACTTTTATTTATTTTTTTAACCCTCAGGGTTTAAATTTATTTTATTAATGAATTTAAATATTTGAAAATGATATATTTAGCGAGCTGGGGTGGGCAAAAGTTAGTGGGGAATTGGAGAATTTGGTGTTGGGCTAGGGGATAACATTAAAAAAGTTTTTTTAAAAAAGCTTTAAAAAGTATAAAATGTTTTAATAATGTTTAAAACATTTTATAAAAATCCTCCCCTTACCGAGTCCAAATAAAATTAACCCCTTCCCTGCCAGTTGGTCACTGCTTATGGTGATCAGAGTACAATACCTTTATTTTTTTTAATTTTAACCCTCAGGGGTTCAATTTATTTAATTAATTAATTAGTTTAAATATTTTTTAATTATATATTCTGATAGTTGGGGTAGGTGTGAGTTAAGTGGAAATTTGGGAATTTACTTTTAGTGCTGCTTACTGCTAGTTAGGGTTTAACGGTAAAAAAAATGTATACAAATTTTAAAAGTGGAAAGAAAGTTTTACGAAAGTTTAAAAAGTTAAATTTTTTTATAAGTAAACAAAAAAGTTTAAAAACAAGTTTTAAAAAGTAAACAAAGTTTAAAAAAGTAAAAAAAAACATTGAAAAATGCTCATTACCACTACACCTGGAACAAACTAGCGAATAAATGATCCCACGCTAAGGTTCAAAATATGCCTTTTGAACTGCCCTGGGGTGGATTAATTAATAAATAGTATGTGTTTGTGGGGAAGTTTGAATAACCAACCAGTTAAACTACTCTGAAATGAAACCTGAACACAGCGTAAAACTTAAAAGTTTGAAAAGAACAGAATGGCTGCATCTCAAAGGTACATACAGGAGTATTGTTGTACTCAGATGACATAGCTGAGTAACATATAAAATATTATGCAGCTGTTGCACATATAAGGTTTGCAAAATATACTGTGCAAACTCACTTTGTGTGTCAAATAGGCAAAAAAAATGCTTATTACCATTAAACTTGGTACAAGCTAGTGAAAAATTTATCCCATGCTAAGGTTCACTATATGCCTTTTGAAATACCCTGGGATGTCTTCTTTAAGAAATGGTATGCTTTTATGGTGTAGTTGGAATATTGCTGAAGTGCTCCAGAATGGAACACGGAGTCATTAAAACCATATATGAAAATTCACACTTAAAAACCTGAACTTGTCATGTCTCTTTTACAGCACTGTAACTTCTCAAAAAAAGTGTCTATATCATACATTGGGCAAATTGTTTTACTCAGAAGGTCTAACCAAGGATAATTTGGGGGATTTTATGACAATGGTACATTTACCGTGTAAGAAATACTCAGCAAAAATGCAACATATATGTAAAACTGAATTTTTTCCCCCTCACCACAAACATTGACATAAATTGGTGAAAAAATTGTGACAAGTTAAGGCACAATATACACCATATAAGATAACCTGTGGTGTCTGATTTATCAAATGGAAGCCCTATTTGGGGTTATGTGAACAGTCACACTGCTATAATACCCTAAAATTAGACATAGGCCCTTCAAATCCATCTATAAAAATTCTAACTATAGAAACTAAAATAGCCTTGTCTCTTATATGGCATTGTAGCTTCACAGAAAAGTGCCAAAGGCATACATTGGGGGTATTGTTGTACTCAGCAGGTATAGCCGAACACAATATGGGGTTCTGTACAGGAATAGCATACACCAGCTTTGCAAAATACACATCAAAAAAACCTTGTTATATGTGTATATGCCAAAATAGAGAAAAAACACAATTGTACTCCAATATTTAGCAGAGATTAGTGATGAAATGGCTATGGGGATATGATAGAAACATGTAAATACATAAAGGGAATCAACACAGTAAACAAGGAGACTATATTTAAAAGAAGAAGAACTACCACAACAAGAGGACATCGTCTTAAATTAGAGGGGCAACGGTTTAAAAATAATTTAAGGAAGTTTTACTTTACTGAGAAGGTAGTGGATGCATGGAATAGCCTTCCAGCTGAAGTGGTAGAGGTTAACACAGTGAGGAAGTTTAAGCATGCGTGGGATAGGCATAAGTCTATCCTAACTATAAGAGAAGGCCAGGGACTAATGACAGTACTTAGTAAATTGGGCAGACTAAATGGGCCGAATGGTTCTAATCTGCCGTCACATTCTATGTTTCTATGTTTCTATGTAAAAACGGTCAATATAACCTTAGGTAAATAGCCTGTGATGTCTAGTTTATATAAATATAAACTTTTGTGTGGCAATGTTGTTTTCTGTGATGGCTATTAAACCTACGAAAACATACCAACTTCTAAAAGTGTTTCACTTTTAAATTTTATTTTAGTCCTTGTATTTTGTGACCTGTAACTTTCAAAATAAGCTGACATCCTACACATATTATGTACTCTGTAAATCAAGACATATAAATGCATTTCTTTTGAATTACTTTTCCTAAGCTGGACATATTATGCACACACTATTATTGCCTAAACTGTGAAAAAAAATGTATTAGTTTTTTCCAAATTTTTTGACTTTTTTTTTATAATTAATGAGAATTTATATATGCATATGTGACATAAAATTAGACTCCTGTTTGTCCTTTAAAAAACGGTATATGATATGTGTTGGTTCAATAAATGACAGAGATGCAAATTGCATTTGAATACAAACAGCAAAAAAATCAAACATTGCTTGTGTCCTTAAGGATAAGACAAACTTTTGAAGCTGTGTCCTTAAGGGTTTACATGGTAAATGTTCTACATAATAGGTGCATTTTATTCCCTGTGTTTATAATTTGTCCCTTGATGTTTTTAAGAGAAGGGACACTTTTGATTTTTTTGTTTTTTTAATCAGATAGTCAACAAATCCCCTGCAGTCCACTGAAGATTTAAAACACTGACAAAAACAGCAAACAGGGTAGATTGCAGAATAAGCTCAGCAGCAGCTTGAGTTGTGTATTTTGTTAAGATCTATCTTGGAAAATATATATATATATATATATATATATATATATATATATATATATTTCTTCATTTTGGGTATTACACTGCTCTCATTGAAGTCTATTCCTAAAATGTTGTGATTGAGTGAACTGCTCTCCTATTCCTCTTATAAAGAATTATTGGTAAGATAAATGCTACTGTTTTCATGCTACAATTTGCTCCATATCTATTTAGTTGTGATGTTTTCAGCGATGTTTTAAGAATACAGAAGGTAAGCTGGGGGCATTCGGTGAAAAACCAGCATAACCTATCATAACGTTTGGCACTCCCTATCCTTAGAGCATCTGCCAAAGCTAGCTGTTCTTCCACCATGTTCAAGAAACCTTGAAATATCTCTTTGGATCAATTTCATAGTCTGTTGTAATAGTAGCAATTTATTTCTTGTGCATTTGAATATCTTTTCTTTCTTTACCATCTATAGATTGATTAAATACCAGGTCAATTAATGCAACCTAACATACCTTCTCTGTTGAGTTAAATGGTTTATTGTTGAACCAGGAAGAAAACAATAGGTTGTGAATGAAAATATTAATTAAATGCAGGCTTCTACTCCCTGTCCTTAGACCTATTACTCGGTGCTCAGTGATCTGTTTGCAAAGGAAGATATGCAATGCCTACACTCTGGAACATGACACATTAATCTCTATTGAAGCCAAGTCTGTCTTTGACCTCTTTTTTTTTCTGTTCGGCTTTCATAGGCAATGAATTTAGACAACCAGACAGTGGTCCACGAATTCATTATCATGGCTTTCAATCAAACCAACAAAGGCAGGTACCTATTCTTCTCTGTTCTGCTTCTGGTGTTCCTAGTGACACTGATTGGAAACCTACTGATTATTATTGCAGTTTACTTTGATACTCTTCTTCACACACCCATGTACTTTTTTCTGAGTAATTTTTCATTTTCTGAGATTGTGGTCACTACAAACATTACACCTTGTATGCTACATACTATATTACATGGAGTTGTGGTTATGTCTGTAAGTGGCTGTATCACACAGTACTATATTTATTGGATATCTACTCTTGCAGAATGTCTTCTTCTTGCAGTCATGTCCTATGACCGCTACTTGGCTATCTGTAATCCATTGCATTATTCGTCTGTGATGAGCCACAGACTTTGCCTCCACCTGGTTGTCTGGTGCTGGTTAACTGGGATCATTTTGCAAATAATAGAAATCGTACCATTGAGTAAGCTGTCATTCTGTGGCCCCAACATTATTGATTATTTTTTCTGTGACCTATCTCCAATTCTTCAGCTTTCCTGTTCAAGTACATATTTTATAGAAATGGCAGATTTTATCCTTACTTTCCCATTCCTTGTCACTCCCATTATCTTCATTATTGTTAGCTACATCAAGATTATTTCCTCTATTCTCAAGATACCATCGACCGTAGGACGGAAAAAAGCCTTCTCCACCTGCAGCTCCCACCTCATGGTTGTTTGTACATATTATGGTACAATTATTTTTATCTATACATCACCAGCAACAGAAGGTGCTTTCACTGTAAAGAAAGTGTTATCGCTACTATACACAGTACTGACTCCTCTATTCAACCCATTTATATACAGTCTTAGGAACAAGGATATCAGGTTGTCGATTATGAAACTGTTTGTAAAGTTAAAGTAATTTGAAATCTGAGATAAGCCGAATACAAGTTTTGAGTATAAATTCACCAATTCTCTCTTCTCCTATTGTTCAATTTTCGTTTAACTTAACCCCTTAACCCCTTAAGGACACATGACGTGTGTGACACGTCATGATTCCCTTTTATTCCAGAAGTTTGGTCCTTAAGGGGTTAAGGACACATGACATGTGTGACATGTCATGATTCCCTTTTATTCCAGAAGTTTGGTCCTTAAGGGGTTAAAGCTTTATTTTAAGCATCATAACTACTATAACCCGTTGTATTTGTTATGATGCCAGGTGTAACCTGACCCAATTTCATGGTAATGGGGCCAAATGTTTAGAAATGGTTTGCCCTTTTACTTTGGTCCCTGCTGGGCTCTGAGGCTACTATCCTACCAGGTGACATGCTTGCAGCTTCTACAGAGCTGCAGAAGTCAAAAGTCAATCCAGCAAACTTTTTATTCAATGAATTTTATTCGAGGCCAATACAAACCATTGTGTGGAAATCTATTCACAAACCGGACTTTACATAGGACACGATGTCATGCGTTTAGACTAGAAGAAAGAAGATTTCGTCTAAGGCAAAGGAAAGGTT
The DNA here is from genome assembly GCF_036172605.1 of Pelobates fuscus. NCBI lineage: Eukaryota > Metazoa > Chordata > Amphibia > Anura > Pelobatidae > Pelobates > Pelobates fuscus. The sequence goes on along the minus strand of NC_086319.1, from coordinate 409,914,917 downwards.
TTTTACTGTAAGAACAATCAGGATGTGGAATTCTCTGCCTGAAGAAGTGTTTTTATCAGAGTCCATACAGATGTTCAAACAGCTACTAGATGCATACTTGCAAAAACAGAATATTCAAGGATATAATCTTTCAATGTAGGGTAATAACTGCTTGATCGAATGATAAATCTGACTGCCATTTTGGGGTCAAGAAGGAATTTTTTTCCTAGCTTGATGCAAAATTGGAAGTGCTTCAAACTGGGTTTTTTTGCCTTCTTTTGGATCAACAGCAAAAAACATATGTGAGGAAGGCTGCACTTGATGGACGCAAGTCTCTTTTCAGCTATGTAACTATGTAACTATGTAATGAATAGCGCAATTAATGTGAAAATGTGATGCCTTAATGACGTTGTCAGAGGCTGGGTTACATTTCCAGCAGCAAAAGGGTTAAACTTCGTATGTACAGCTTTTCATACTAACATGCTGCGCACACAGACTCCAGGTACCATGACCACTTTAAATAATGGTGCTTGGAGTAACATTTTAAGTTATATTAACTCCTTATGGTTTAGTTTTATTAACTCATATACTACATTCAAACTCCATCTTAGAATTTGGCAGGATGTTGACAGGCAATTTGTTTCATTCTTAATAGAATTTTGTCCAATTTGTAGATCAAATTTCCCTAATTCTGTAAAAACTGAAATTAACTGAAAGCAAACAAATTGAATCAAATAATTTTTATTATCATGAGCATAGCAAATTAGGGACTTATCTGTTAAACAACTGTAACTGCCAATTTAACAAAAAGGTATTATTTTCTTAATTTTGATATTTCTAGTAGATAGCTCCCTAATTTGTTATCTTTATGATGGATTGCCATAGTTAAGGGTATCAAATTAGGGATTTATCCAGTAAGCAATTGAAAGAGGAAACTGGAAAAAAAAAGGCCTTTCTTAGTTTGTTTTTTCTGTTGTTTATTATATATCTCCCGACTTTTTATAATGGATTGACATAATTAAGGGTTCTAAATCAGGGATTTATCTACTTAACAAATGAAAGAGCAAGTTTAAGAAAATGGCATTTTTTTTGTTGCTCTTTTAGATAGCTCTTTATCCCGTGCCTATCACAACCTCATTAATTTTATATATACTGCATTCATTCTAAATACATACAGATCACACCTGTTTATAAAATTGACAAGTTAAGGCAAACTAGGGAGGGAGTTGTGCTTAGTAGATAGTTATCTTTTTGATATCCTTAAATATGTCAATAACACATAAATGCAGCCCTATCTGGGTGTCTTTTAACCCCCTGTTACATAGTTACATAGTTACATAGGCTGAAAAGACACGTGTTCATCAGGTTCAGCCTTCCTCACATCTGTCTTTTTGCTGTTGATATAAAAGAAGACAAAAAAAAAGAAACAGTTTGAAGCACTTCCAATTTTGCAACAAATTTGGAAAGAAATTCCTTCTTGACCCCCGAATGGCAGTGAGATTTATCATTGGATCAAGAAGCTATAACTCAACAGTTGAAAAATTACGTAATTGAATATTAGGTTTTTGCAAGTATTTATGTAGAGAATTTCACATTTGAAGTCTTCAGGGATTGACCCTTCTTTTCTGGAGAACCCTGCAGGAAGTATTCCCCCCTTTTTTAGTGTGTGCATTTTACTCTTGTTTTTTGGCAAAATACTTACACGTTGTTAATATTAACTTTCTTCAGTTGCTTCAGTTGCTGCAGCACCTTGTCTTGAGTCATCCAATGAAAATTTTTCTGCAAGTTTTTGCAGCAATTATTTGCACATCTATAGCCATAGCTTCTTCCTTAATAAATGCTGAGAAAAAATAGTTATTTAAAATATCTGCCTTTTCCTGGTCTAGTTTATTAACTATTATCCCCATCCCAATTTTCAGTGTACCTACACTTTCTTCTTTTTTTTTTTTTTTTTAGTGTTTATGTTTTTTAAAAATGTTTTGGGGTTGGTTTTGCTCTCTCTGGCTATCACTTTCTCATTGTGTAGTTTAGCGAATCTAATCGCCTCTTGTCTCTTTCTTTCCTACCCCAGACCCTCACTGTCTCTCTGCCTCACCCCAACTCTTTTTGTGTCTATTTCCCCCCAGCACATCTGTGTGTCTCTTTCTCCCCTTTACCAGCCCCTGTTTGTTTCTCTTTCATTTCTTCCCCAGCCTCTCTGTTTATCTCTTCATCCACGGCACCTTGTCTATTTCTCCCCTTCCTCAGCCCCTCTGTGTGTCTTACTTTTCCAAAGCCTTTTTTGTGTCTCTTCCCCTTCAGGATCTTGTCCATTTCTCCCCTTCCCCAGCCCCTCTGGGTGTCTGTTTTCCCCCCTCGGTGTATCACTTTGAACCCCCTCCCCCTGTCCATCTGTGTGGCTCTGTCTTCCCCCTTAAAAAGATCTAAATCTGTGTTTAGCTCATAAGGGAGCAACACTTTTAGTTTATAGATCCACTTTATATCTCTTTTTGTTAGCATCTGTTTTGTATCTCTGCTCTCCAGTGGTGCGCTAACATATCTATTAAGTAAGCATATATACAATTGTTTAAACTTAATTCCGGACAATAACAACAGCGATCTGCTCTGTTTACTGTGTTTACTACATTTCCTTTGGATTACACTAAAATGTTCCATTAGCCTATCGTGAAACTTTGTTATTGTCCTTCCAACATACTCAATGCCACATTTACATTAAACTAAATTTTTACTACCTTATCCTTTTATAAAAATTCCTCAGAAAAAATTAGTAGCCCCCACTGTGATTCTGATCCCTTTGATATTAAAAATGGAACTAGACAGGGCTGTCCGTTAGCCCCTCTTTTATATATTCTTACAATCGAACCTCTGGCTATAATGATCAGACAGAATAACAAGATTAAAGGGATAAAATTTCAAGAGGAATACATTAAGATATCTTTATTTGCTGACGATGTCCTACTTACTCTTGCTGATCCTTTATTGTCAATTCCGCCACTACTAGAAGATATTTCTATATATAGAAAATTTTCCAATTACAAGATCAATATTAACAAATCTCAAGTGCTACCATTTTTATTGACCAAGATACAATTAGATATATTATCCTCCTATTTTTGTATGGAATGTATAAAAGACAAAATAGATTATCTAGGTATAAAGATATCATTTGACATTGATGGGACCATATCAATGAATTATGATAACCTATATAAAGTTCTACAATCTCAGATATATAATTTGAAGAGGTTAAAACCATCTTGGATAGGGAGAGTCAATATTGTAAAATCGTATCTGATGCCAAAACTCCTATATCTTTTTAGAACAATCCCATATAAAGTTGATCGAGGGATCATTAAACGCTTTCAAAATTTATTTTCTAGTTTCATATCGTGTGATAAACCACCTAGAATAGCAGCAGAAATTCTCTGCAGAAGTTATCGGAAAGGCGGTATAGCATTCCCTGATGTGACCAAGATGTATGAGGCAAGTAGGGCTTCTCAGCTTATGTCATGGTTAAATTTGGATCAAAATATATCTAAATCTTGGATTAGAATAGAACAGGAACTAGGACCAGGACAAAAGCTATACATCTTAGGGTGGCAAGGACTTTTGAACTTAGGGGTCTCTGAATTGGAGCAATTCTCCAATGGGATTATAAGAGATATGGTGGACTTCGCAAAACATTTGAACAATAAGTTGGAACTTAAAGGGAAACTACTATCTAATACACCGATTGAAATACTTCACTATGCTATGTCAGATATGAATATTAAAACCTGGATACATCTCGGAATAAAAAAAATTGGAGATTTATATGAGGGATTTAATTTGGTGACATTTACACAATTACAATCTAGATATAACCTTTTACCTAAGGAAATATTTCAATATCTAAGGATTAAGAATATTTTATTGACTAAGACGCTAATTAGAGATCATTATCTGAATCCATATATTATTTGTAGTGAAAAGAAGGGAGGAATTTCCAGATTCAATAAATTGTTTGATACATTAGATAATGTTACCCATGTTCCTCCATTCATCAAATGGGAAAAGGATATGGGAAAACCTCTTCCCTTGTTAGATTGGATAAATGCTTCTTCCCTCGTAAAACAAAGTATACATAATATAGCTTTATTAGAAACACATCTAAAGATTATTTACAGATGGTATATGGTCCCGGTCAGACTCCATAAAATATCCCCAATATATTCAAAAGATTGTTGGAGATGTAGAAAAGAAGAGGGTACTATGTTTCATATATGGTGGGCTTGCACGGGTCTGAATAATATCAAGACTCAAATGTTAAGACTAGTGAAAAGTATTTTTGAAGAGATTGACGTAATAAGCCCTGAAATGTTCCTATTTAATATGGACTATAAATCAATTGATAAACATCAACAATATATTATGACACATATATTCCTTGCAATAAAAATCAATATAGCCAGAGCATGGAATTAATCTAATTTACCATCTTGGCAAGAAATAATGGAAAAGATAAGGTTCCAATATAAGATGGAATCCAATTTGATTTATAGTACATCAACCAGGAACTTAAGAGATCTTTGGCTACCCTGGACTTCCAAGTTCCCTATATAATGACGAACTACTTGTATAAGCCCATACCCACACCGAGTCTCGGTTATATATATATATATATGTCCTGATGAAAGCTCCATGAGGAGCTGAAACGTTGACGTCCTTAACTGAATAAAGAATATTTGTATCGCTGAGAATTCCTGGAGTGCCGGTATTTTTTTTTGGATATTTATGATTTTTGCTACCAGAGCACCAGGTACCACTTTATAGTTTTGTTGGAGTGCAAGAATATTTTCTCGTCTTTATATATATATATATATATATATATTTATTTTTTATTTTATTTTTCACCTCTGCTTTATGAAACCTAAGTAAAGCTATAGAAGATTAGTATGGCAAATATGATTATAGTAATACTTATAAAGATCTATTATAAAATGTAATCTAATATACAATTTTCTTATTAAGAAATCTATGGCCTTTTGGTCTCCAGTGACCATATATAACAATGAAATGGAAACTGTTTCATAATTGTCACTTTATAGATGCTTTCTTTTACTTTATTTGGATTGTGATTTTTACTGTAAAACAATTATGTATTATGGAAATCTTATATAATCAATGTGAACTTGATATACATATACTAAAATGAAAAGGAAAATTCATAAATAAAATAAATATAAAAAAACAAAATTTTTACTATTACAATTAATAAAAACGTATCTTATCTTTAATCTTTAACATTTTTGAAATGTAACTTTTAAACTATCTGACTTTGTTGGGCAAACAAATAAAAAACAGGTAATTAGCACACCTTGGGTTTCATATTTAAAACATTCTTGCAACTTATTACTTATAACTCTGGTCATTATTCTGAAGAAGGATACTTGGTACTAAAATAATTTTGAAATGTTCTGCTCTTTTATAAATTGTTGTAGTATTATTGGGTAGAATCTCCATTAAAAAGCTTTCATGTTTTAAAATAGACCCACATTTTTCCACTGTTTTTTTTTCATGGATTTTGCTTTATTATTATATTTGGTTAAACATCTCATATCAAAGACATCATTTTACATTCTAGTTCTTCTTTTAAAATATACTCCCTTTTAAAAGTTCTAATTACTTGTATGTTCTAACAGGTCTTAAAGTTATGTTTCACTCTCCTTTATTGGCTGTTATGAATATTCTTTAATCATTTTGGATGATGACATCTACAATATTCAATAAAACTATTGCCGTCCATTGGTTTCAGGATGATTTTATTGCACACATTACCGTTCTCTACTAAAAAAGTTCAATCTAAAAATCCATAAGCTCTTTTCTTATCTCTTTAATGTACCTCAGGCCATATAAATTATTATTTAACCCCTTAAGGACACATGACGTGTGTGACATGTCATGATTCCCTTTTATTCCAGAAGTGTGGTCCTTAAAGGGTTAAAGAACACTATAGGGTCAGGAACCCAAACATGTATTCCTGATCCTACAGTGTTACAATCATTATACCCCTCCTTATCCCCCTAAATATAGAAAAACCCTACCTTACTTCCAGTCTGCTGGTGCTGGCCCTTCCTCATCATATGGTACTCCTAAACATCTTAAAGGGACTATAGTAACCAGAACAACTACAGCTTATTGAATATGTTCTGGTGTGTAGAATCATACCCTCCAGGCTTTTTGCTGTAAACACTGTATTTTCAGAGAAAATGCAGTGTTTACATTACAGCCTAGTGATAACTTTACTGGACACTCCTTAGATGGCTGTTAGAGATCCTTCCTGTATCATGGCTGCCTAAAATGCATCCAAACATTCAGTGTCTCCTCCCTCTGCATGCAGGCACTGAACTTTCCTCATAGAGATGCATTGATTCAATTAATCTATATGAGGAGATGCTGATTGACCAGGGCTGTGTTTGAATTCTTCTGCCCCTGATCTGCCTCTTTGTCAGTCTCAGCCAATCCTATGGGGATTCTTCATAAAAGTGTATCAATTAAACTGTTAGTAGCTCCTGACCGATTCCTCTTCTGCAAATGTCACTAGTTTTATACTATCCATACCTTTTTGTGTCATTTTACCCCACTCCCTCTAGCATGTAAGCTCATTGAGCAGGTGCTCAACCCATATGTTGCTGTGTGTCAAACTTGTCTGGTTACAACTACATATCTGTTTGTCCACCCATTGTAAAGCGCTGTGGAATTTGATGGAATGATAATAATAATAATATATTTAGGGAGGCAAGATGGTGGTTTAACCCTATAGGGTCAGGAATACATGTTTGTGTTCTTGGCCCTATAGTGCTTCTTTAAATATCCTAAATATTATAATCAGTCTGTAATTATATCCACCAATGTGTTTTTACATCCATATCTTGTTAATGTTTGCTCTTCCTTATTACTTAACTGTATACATAGTTTTAATCCTATCCTATTTCTCATTCTCTTGCAAATGCTTTATCCTTTTTTTCCCCTGTACTACATTTCCCATAATCCTGAGAGGTAGGTCTCTCCTAAGCCCTCCCTCTTCTCCTCTGACAATGGTAGTTGCTGTGGCAACCTGGCCGAAAATGTGACATAGGTCATGCCCGCCCCCTTTTCTCCCCTCCCACAGCTCCTCCTCCTAGAGGCTGCCTCTACCCCTCCTCAGTTAGGAGAATGACATGCTACTGGTTGCCATGGCGACGTGCCCCAGCCAATCACGTGACCCGGGTCATGGTCACCATTTTTTATTTTATTACACAGAATTTCAACATAAAAAATGCTTGTTTTTACTAGGGATAGCTCCCCTTTTGCCCCCTTATCCCTTTTAATCATAACCAGGCTGCTATATCCCTTAACTACCAATGCCCTGATTGCACTATTCACTTTTAGCTGGTGGCGCCCATCTTGGTGTCCCCAAGGAACATGTCCTGGCGGCCATCTTGGTGCCCCCTCTTAAAGCCGTTCCATACTTTTTAACCTCTCTTATCTTATAATAAAAATTGTATTATTTAAACTTTTATTGTTATATTATCAAGATCCTAAGTACCGTATATACTCGAGTATAAGCCGACCCGAATATAAGCCGAGGCCCCTAATTTTACCCCAAAAAACTGGGAAAACTTATTGACTCGAGTATAAGACTAGGGTGAGAAATGCAGCAGCTACTGGTAAATTTCTGAATAAAATTAGATCCTAAAAAAAATATATTAATTGAATATTTATTTACAGTGTGTGTATAATGAATGCAGTGTGTGTGTATGAATGCAGTGTGTGTATGAATGCAGTGTGAGTGTATGAATGCAGTGTGAGTGTATGAATGCAGTGTGTGTGTATGAGTGCAGCGTGTGTATGAATGCAGCGTGTGTATGAATGCAGTGTGTGTGTATGAATGCAGTGTGTGTGTATGAATGCAGTGTGAGTGTATGAATGCAGTGTAAGTGTATGAATTCAGTGTGAGTGTATGAATGCAGTGTGAGTGTATGAATGCAGTGTGTGTGTATGAGTGCAGCGTGTGTATGAGTGCAGCGTATGTATGAGTGCAGCGAGTGTATGAGTGCAGTGTGAGTGTATCAGTGTGAGTGTATGAGTGCAGTGTATGAGTGCAGTGTATGAGTGCAGTGTGTGTGTATGAGTGGTGTGTGTGTGTGTTGCAGAGCCTTGGTGGGGGGTGGGTGTTTTTTTTTATATTTTAATTTTTATTAATTTAAATTTTTTATTATTATTCATTATTATTTTTATTTATTTAATTCAATTATTATTATTATTGTATTATTATTTATTATTTAATTATTATTATTTTTTATTATTACTAATTTTTTTTTTCGTCCCCCCTCCCTGCTTGATACATGGCAGGGAGGGGGGCTCTCCTTCCCTGGTGGTCCAGTGGCATTGGCAGTTCAGTGGGGGGAAGGGGCGGCTGGCAGAGCTGTAACTTACCTGTCCTGCAGCTCCTGTCAGCTCTCTCCTCCTCCGCGCCGTCCGTGCAGCTCCCTCTGTCAGCTCACAGTGTAAGGAGGAGGAGAGAGCTGACAGGAGCTGCAGGACAGGTAAGTTACAGCTCTGCCAGCCCCCCTCTCCCCCAGTCTGTATTATGGCAATGCAAATTGCCATAATACAGACTATTGACTCGAGTATAAGCTGAGTTGGGTTTTTTTAGCACAAAAAATGTGCTAAAAAACTCGGCTTATACTCGGGTATATACAGTACATATGTAATCTGTTATTTTCTTCTGTTTTACTGTCAAATTTTACCTGAATGTCTGGTCACATGATCTATGATGTCACTTATTAGAATGATGTCAGTTATTGCAATGCTATTTAACCCCTTAAGACCGCAGGGCGTTCTATGCCGTCCCTATTTTGGTGGCTCTAAATGCCGCAGGGCGGCATAGAACACCCTGCAATCTTTTGTACATACCCGGTCGCTGGCGATCCCACGCCGGCGATCGCGGTATGAGGACTTACCTGGGAGCCCAGGGAGTCCCCCTCCTTCCTCTTCGGCCCCCCTAGGCAATGTGATCGCGAGGTCCTTGCGAGGACATGGCCCAGGGACCTCGCGATCACATGGCCTGAAAATAAAATAAAAACCATTAAAACAATGTAAAAATAAATAATATATACTTAGATCATATATATTTATTATATATGTGATCTAAGTATATATACACACATATACACACATACACATACATATACATACACTGTCTATGTGTATTTTAATATAAATATATACATAATTATATATATATATATATATATATATTAATATCAAAATACATGTACAATGATATTGATTAAATATATATATATATATATATATATATATATATATATATATATATAATTTTCAATACATAAATATATAAATATGTTAAATAATAAAATTACAAAATTAAAAAAATTATAAAAAATAAATAGATAAAAAATATATATTCATGCGTAATTTCGTTCTAGCTGTATTTTAAAATTAATATATATATATATATTGATATCAAAATACATGTAGAACAAAATAATATCTATCTATCTACATAAGTATATACGTATATATCACTATATATATACCTATATATAAATAAAAATAATTTTAAAAAAAGTATATACATATATATATATATATATATATATATATATATATATATATATATATATATATAAATATAAATATATATATATATATATTTGTGTTAAGGGCTCCTGATAGTACAGAAGATACAAACACTGTTAGGTGTGGGATGGTATTACAAGAGCAAGTCGGTTGTGGTGTGCCGGAACCGACGATGAGGTAGACCTGTAAATAAAGAGGGCCCACCAAGAAGAAATGTAAGAAAAAGGAGTTGATAAAGAGGAGTGGGTGGGAGGGTGATGCAGCGCTGACCTCGGACGGTATGGAGCCAGGTAAGGGGTGTCCCTTAAGTAGGTAGAAGGTGAGTCATACGCCCCTCCCACAATTACAGGCCAAAAGGCCTTAATACTTGTGTTAAGGGCTCCTGATAGTACAGAAGATACAAACACTGTTAGGTGTGGGATGGTATTACAAGAGCAAGTCGGTTGTGGTGTGCCGGAACCGACGATGAGGTAGACCTGTAAATAAAGAGGGCAAAAGTAGAAAATCAAAATTTATTACGAAACGAGCAATATACATACTTTAACCAGACATATCTTGAAAGGCATTTCTAACTTCTTGTACTGGGTTAGGTGTGTATCTAGAGTATGCAGAGGACTTCCAGCGCTGTAGTGGCTGCTCCTATGCGAAAGGAGTGGCCCGAATAGTTATTTGCTTTTAGGCCTAGTTGTGTAAGTAATGACCTGACGTGGGTCATGAAGGTGGTGGTAGTGAGTACCGAACCTTGTAGACAAAAGTGGTTGAGATGGTGATGCTTGTAAAACCTGGGTATATGTGTCCAGTAATGTGACGGGGCACCACTCGTTGTGGGTAAGATAGTATCTAACCTCTACCGGAGGTGCGTGTTGATTGGTTTTGGAGTGATGCAGAGGCAAGATATAGTAATCCATGTGTTTTGATTAAGTGTGAGTGAAGCAGAATGTGAGTGGACTGGGTTGTGTAGATGGCGGTAAATTCTCTTGGTCTTAAAACCCATAAAAAGCCATATAGATGGCGGTTTTAATACCAAGGTATGTGTTGGCAAAGGGTTTTAAATCTAGTAGTGGGTAGATCTTTGAAAATATTGACGTCTATGGGTAGCCTTTGCACAGTACGTGGGGGTTCGGATCTCTGAATACCCCTAAGGATATTTTGATCTGGTAGGAGGACATGAAACTTGTGTTGTTTGGTTGTAATGTTAACATGTGATGTTGTATGCCTGTTGGATATAGCTGATTGTGTTGTATGGTAATATGAGTTTGAGGTGGCAAAAAGGAAGCAAAACCCAACAAGGATGTCATAATGAAAGGTTGTGCGATATTGTGTGATGACAGAAATCTTTTGAATAGAAGGAAAGCCCTGTCATAGGTCTTCCGGGTATTGGCGGATAGCGCTAATTGTGACAATGTCCTGCTATGTTGCATTATAGCGTCTAGTCCATGACTAGTTGGTGGAAAGGTGGAGTGGTCGTGGCTGTGCGTGCAGCTGACGGAAGTATGTCGAAAAGCCTGTAAATTGAAACGAGACAAATGGTCAGCAGCCGTGTTGCATACACCTGGGACATGCACACAAAACAAGAAGAAATTGTGACACGCGGCCAGCCAGGTGAGTTTCCTCAAGAACCTCATAATGGTCAGTGATTTGGATCGACCTTTGTTTATGATGTGGTACGTTGCTTGGTTGTCTGAGTAGCAACGTACTGATGAACCTGCCCATAGATGCCCCCATGTCACGGCAGCTGCCACAATGGGATATATCTCAAATAGAGCTGAAGTAGTTGAAAAACTCTCCAGGTCTTGAACCTCTGGAGGCCAACTACCCCAAAGCCATTTCTTCCCGTAAATTACTGTGAAACCTGTGGTAGACCCGCGTCTGACCAGAGGGTGGGTGAAGAGTCAGACAATTCAGGGGGGAACATGCTTTTCCTATACCAGGTGGTTAAAAGTTTCTCCACATAAGTAGGTCTGCCGTGGCCTGGGTATCCAGGGGTAACCTGTGTGCATCATGCTAAACAGTGGAAAACATGTTTAGGAGTCGTGAGATGAAAGCCCGGCCTTGGGGTATAATGCGCATGGCAAAATTTAGTGACCCAAGTAGAGATTGTAATTCTTGCGGTTGCAAGTACCGAGGTGTAAGTAAAGGTTGATGTTGGTAAGAATGTTCTCTATCTTGGTGTGTGGCAGGCTGGCTTGCTGGCTGTGGCTGAGTCTAGTATGATTCCTAGGAAAGTGATAACTGTATCTGGTCCTTCGGTTTTGGTGGGGGAAACTGGGACGCCCACCTGTTTAAAAAGACTAATGGTTTCTATGCGGCTACTGGGTGGAGAAATATTCTCTGCGAACAGTAAGAAATCCAGTAGTGTATAACTGTAGGGCATCTGGCTACATGTAACAATAACCAGCATAGTGTTTCGGCGGATACGTCGAAAATGGCCGGACTACTTTTGAACCAAACGTTAAACGTGAGAAAAAGTAGTAGTGCCCGGCCCACTTAAGCCATGCAGGTGCCATAGTGTAGGGTGGATAGGCAATAATTTGAAAGCATGTGTTATGTCAGTCTTGCTGAGCCGTGCTCCGACACCTGCCTGCATGATAGCCGTAATGGCGTGATCTATGGTGAAGTAGTGAAGAGAAAATTCCTCCGAGGGGATAAGGGAGTTCAGACTCGGTGTGGCAGAGGTGTGAGGTGCAGACAGATCGATGATAAATCTTGTTTGTGGGAAGATTTCCCTTTAGATCCGTTAAGTATGCTTAGGGTACATTTTATATGGACACATAGTTTTCGCCTGTGCTCTAAAGCATGTTTGAACATATATGCAATAACCTACATCCACTGTAATTACATGCACAGACATTGAAATTATTACATATTTGGGATTTCCCCAAAAAACTAGATAGGACGACCCAGTTTATCTTTGGGCGTTTCCTCTGCTGAACCAGCGGAACCAGTGCCCTGTGAGGTAGTAGGTTCGTTTGCAGTGGTAGGACAAAAATTGGCAGTATGGCCATGGAGGAGCAGTATGCACGGGCCGGTGTTCTCAGACCTGCAAAGTGTCTGCAGAAAAATGACTGTATCAATCTTGCTCCAGTTGGACCTTGTCCCGTACTGTGAGAATGTGCCAGACACTTTTGGAAAAATCCTAGGGGATGTACTGGCAGGCTAATTATGCCGGGTAAGGCGAAACCATTAATCTTGTTCTTTGGTGACAGGTGAGGCCCTGCTAGTTGCCAAGTGGCTATGAGAGGCTCTGTCTATGAGTTGGCGCGAGGGGTTATTGAGGCCACCCGTCGTAGTGGCAGGAATCGTAGGCCTCTCGGTGATAGTAAAAGAAAACAGGGGGAGGGAGTGACAGGTGAGGCCCTCTCTATAATATTGCGAGGCGGCTAACTCACGTGTGGCCCGATGGCGTTTGCCTCCGAAACTTGGAGGCGGGGTGTTGGCCTCGCGGACCACTAAACGATAGGCAGAAATGCCAAGAAGGGAGGTACCTATTTGGGCCTATACCCCTAACTTGCCAGTACTCTATGGCCTAGAAGAATGAAACGTATGTGAACTACAACGTGAGCAGGCTTACGTACCTGGTAGTATGTATGAAGTTTTGAGATTCGACAGGTATGAAAACCTGGATAAACCTAAAAAGGGATAGAGTGAGAATGGATCCCGTGAGACCTGTGTAATCTGTATAGGCTGGGATTAGGGCTTCTAGCAGTATGTGTGGGAGGTGTAAAAAGTTTATGAGTAGGATAGTGACATGACTGCCCATGCTTGGTGACAAGCGTTACGCTGAGTCCGATACCTGGCAGCAGGGGATTGGCCGTGTAATGTGTATATATGGAAGGTGATCAGATGATATGCATGTCACTAAACTGATCTGGGAATGTAAGGGACTTTTTAATGTGAAAATGACAATATGCAGAATCATAAATGTGCTGTAAAGTGACGTATGAATGTATGAACCAGAACGTGTGATTCAAAACCAAAAGTCTTGTGAGACGTATATGCCGTGTTCTTGAATACTCGTGTTACGTCGTCTGAGTGTGTCAAGAAAAGGCCTGAGTTTGTAAATGCCATGTGAAATTATGTGAAATGGCAATCTATGCAGAAAATGTTGTGACGTATGAGTGGTTGAACCAATGCGTGTGATTCAACCCGAAACCCTCTGTGGAAGGTAGGACCGTGTTCTTATATACTCGTGGTAATTCGTATGAGTATGATAAGAAATGGCCTGAATAGTTAGTGCCATGTAATCGTAGTGTACATGGTTGTAATAACATCATATCTCCATTATACTCTTAGAAAATAGGACCGTGTCCTTGAGCTTGTGGTATGTTGTACGAGCATGACAGAAAAAGGAGCCGTAATGTAGGCTAACCATAACTGTTGTTATAACAGGATGTTATACTAATATATCCCAATTTAATAATATATCCTGAGCCCTCACTTAAGTATAATTTTATAACACATGAATAGGGAGGATATGCTTTAACATCATATGTATATAAAATACAGTCTGTGTGTGTGTGTGTATGTATGTATAAAATAGATGAAGTATCAAGATGAAAATATATATAGAGGTACTTAATAAAAGACTATAATTAAGCTTACCCGAAAGTACATGAAATAATTTACGACCGAGTTCTTGTGTATGTAATTTGAGTACATAAAGAAAAAGTCAGCATATGACACGTGCCATGTAATGAAAAGTGTACATGGTGTGTTTACACAGGGAGAGAGAGAAAAAACAAACCGTATGTTTAAAACAAATTCTCTAGGTGCAGATGGAGGATACATAAATAATGTAAAGTTTGTTTAAGCAAAAAAAAAATAGAACTATGTATATACCAGTAATTAATATATTATTATCTAAAAATACATAGAGTCCTAACCTAAGTATAATTGATGTGAAAGCATAATTGATAAAAACCATGCTATAATCGTTATATGTATATGATACCCAGACTGTAATACTTAATGAACTAAAATCTGTATAGGAGAGGGGAAAAAAAAAAATATATATATATATATATATATATATATATATATATATACACAATAACCTACTACCAGGTATTAAAACTGAAAATATAGCAACCAACTGAAAATAACAAGAGTGAAAAGTAAAGCACATGAATACTACATACTTAGTGCAAATTTTCCGGCAACCAGAGGGTTAAAAAAGCCTGAGACTTTGGCCGTAAAGCGTGTGGCCGTAAAGTAAGGCTGAAAATGATTGCGACGCCGTGGGAAGTTATCCGGGCGACGGACTTACGATTGAGAAGTCCTGAGGACTCGATCAGCGACGAAGACCGGTTTTTTGTGCGTGGCTGGCCGTGGAAAGACCTGCAAGGAGTTCCTGGACACAGCTGACACTGAAGAAAAACGCGGAGTTTCCGAAAACAAGATGGCGCCGTCCGTGAACCGGAAGTGGATTCAGGATGCAGCGCTGACCTCGGACGGTATGGAGCCAGGTAAGGGGTGTCCCTTAAGTAGGTAGAAGGTGAGTCATACGCCCCTCCCACAATTACAGGCCAAAAGGCCTTAATACATATATATATATATATATATATATATATGTCTAGATTCAAATAGTATGGCTGCACTCACGGATATTTCTTTAAAAATTTACTTTTATTCTGGTTCCATTAAAATTAATCGACGTTTCAGTCCAACTTGTGGACTTTCATCAGGATTAATAAACATTAAAAAGCATGTCACATATAGGAGTACAATTATTGTAATAAATGGGCATAACTCACCCCAGGTGCTGATCGTGAGACTACCAGCGTCCCTCCCGATGGAGTGTGCATGTGCAACAGTGTCCCTGCCCATTTACATGATGTAAATGATGTCAAAAAGCCATTTTTTTCCCCCTCCCCTGTACTACATTTCCCATAATCCTGAGAGGTAGGTCTCTCCTAAGCCCTCCCTCTTCTCCTCTGACAATGGTAGTTGCTGTGGCAACCTGGCCGAAAATGTGACATAGGTCATGCCCGCCCCCTTTTCTCCCCTCCCACAGCTCCTCCTCCTAGAGGCTGCCTCTACCCCTCCTCAGTTAGGAGAATGACATGCTACTGGTTGCCATGGCGACGTGCCCCAGCCAATCACGTGACCCGGGTCATGGTCACCATTTTTTATTTTATTACACAGAATTTCAACATAAAAAATGCTTGTTTTTACTAGGGATAGCTCCCCTTTTGCCCCCTTATCCCTTTTAATCATAACCAGGCTGCTATATCCCTTAACTACCAATGCCCTGATTGCACTATTCACTTTTAGCTGGTGGCGCCCATCTTGGTGTCCCCAAGGAACATGTCCTGGCGGCCATCTTGGTGCCCCCTCTTAAAGCCGTTCCATACTTTTTAACCTCTCTTATCTTATAATAAAAATTGTATTATTTAAACTTTTATTGTTATATTATCAAGATCCTAAGTACCGTATATACTCGAGTATAAGCCGACCCGAATATAAGCCGAGGCCCCTAATTTTACCCCAAAAAACTGGGAAAACTTATTGACTCGAGTATAAAACTAGGGTGAGAAATGCAGCAGCTACTGGTAAATTTCTGAATAAAATTAGATCCTAAAAAAAATATATTAATTGAATATTTATTTACAGTGTGTGTATAATGAATGCAGTGTGTGTGTATGAATGCAGTGTGTGTATGAATGCAGTGTGAGTGTATGAATGCAGTGTGAGTGTATGAATGCAGTGTGTGTGTATGAGTGCAGCGTGTGTATGAATGCAGCGTGTGTATGAATGCAGTGTGTGTGTATGAATGCAGTGTGTGTGTATGAATGCAGTGTGAGTGTATGAATGCAGTGTAAGTGTATGAATTCAGTGTGAGTGTATGAATGCAGTGTGAGTGTATGAATGCAGTGTGTGTGTATGAGTGCAGCGTGTGTATGAGTGCAGCGTATGTATGAGTGCAGCGAGTGTATGAGTGCAGTGTGAGTGTATCAGTGTGAGTGTATGAGTGCAGTGTATGAGTGCAGTGTATGAGTGCAGTGTGTGTGTATGAGTGGTGTGTGTGTGTGTTGCAGAGCCTTGGTGGGGGGTGGGTGTTTTTTTTAATATTTTAATTTTTATTAATTTAAATTTTTTATTATTATTCATTATTATTTTTATTTATTTAATTCAATTATTATTATTATGGTATTATTATTTATTATTTAATTATTATTATTTTTTATTATTACTAATTTTTTTTTTTGTCCCCCCTCCCTGCTTGATACATGGCAGGGAGGGGGGCTCTCCTTCCCTGGTGGTCCAGTGGCATTGGCAGTTCAGTGGGGGGAAGGGGCGGCTGGCAGAGCTGTAACTTACCTGTCCTGCAGCTCCTGTCAGCTCTCTCCTCCTCCGCGCCGTCCGTGCAGCTCCCTCTGTCAGCTCACAGTGTAAGGAGGAGGAGAGAGCTGACAGGAGCTGCAGGACAGGTAAGTTACAGCTCTGCCAGCCCCCCTCTCCCCCAATCTGTATTATGGCAATGCAAATTGCCATAATACAGACTATTGACTCGAGTATAAGCTGAGTTGGGTTTTTTTAGCACAAAAAATGTGCTAAAAAACTCGGCTTATACTCGGGTATATACAGTACATATGTAATCTGTTATTTTCTTCTGTTTTACTGTCAAATTTTACCTGAATGTCTGGTCACATGATCTATGATGTCACTTATTAGAATGATGTCAGTTATTGCAATGCTATTTAACCCCTTAAGACCGCAGGGCGTTCTATGCCGTCCCTATTTTGGTGGCTCTAAATGCCGCAGGGCGGCATAGAACACCCTGCAATCTTTTGTACATACCCGGTCGCTGGCGATCCCACGCCGGCGATCGCGGTATGGGGACTTACCTGGGAGCCCAGGGAGTCCCCCTCCTTCCTCTTCGGCCCCCCTAGGCAATGTGATCGTGAGGTCCTTGCGAGGACATGGCCCAGGGACTTCGCGATCACATGGCCTGAAAATAAAATAAAAACCATTAAAACAATGTAAAAATAAATAATATATACTTAGATCATATATATTTATTATATATGTGATCTAAGTATATATACACACATATACACACATACACATACATATACATACACTGTCTATGTGTATTTTAATATAAATATATACATAATTATATATATATATATATATTAATATCAAAATACACGTACAATGATATTGATTAAATATATATATATATATAATTTTCAATACATAAATATATAAATATGTTAAATAATAAAATTACAAAATTAAAAAAATTATAAAAAATAAATAGATAAAAAATATATATTCATGCGTAATTTCGTTCTAGCTGTATTTTAAAATTAATATATATATATATTGATATCAAAATACATGTAGAACAAAATAATATATATCTATCTACATAAGTATATACGTATATATCACTATATATATACCTATATATAAATAAAAATAATTTTTAAAAAAGTATATACATATATATATATATATATATATATATAAATATATATATATATATATATATATATATATATAATAAATACACAAGATCCAGCGCACTCTCCTATCTACTAAACAGCAACTTCAATGTTGACAGATTTTATTAGTTTGTAAAAGTTTTTTTTAAAAACACCTAATCTAGGCAAAAAAATGGGGATTTAGTTACATTATATGATCATACATTGCATAAGCCTGCCACAACGTCAATGTACCCCATCTTTGGCAGGTCCTACTCTCACAGTCTAATGTCTGCTCTTATGAGATTAACCACTTACTTGGGAAAAAATTCCATCTGAGGCTCTCTGCAGTACAAGACTAAATAAGGACCTGAGATGAGGCACCTGTAACAGGGAGGGGTGCAGAACCAAGGAGTTGGCTAGACTCCCAAATATATATAGGAAACATGGGGGGATGGTTGCACTCACCTAAACATGCTTAAATGGGGTGCTGCTGGGGGCCATATTATACAATAAATACACAAGATCCAGCGCACTCTCCTATCTACTAAACAGCAACTTCAATGTTGACAGATTTTATTAGTTTGTAAAAGTTTTTTTTTAAAAACACCTAATCTAGGCAAAAAAATGGGGATTTAGTTACATTATATGATCATACATTGCATAAGCCTGCCACAACGTCAATGTACCCCATCTTTGTACCCCATCTTTTTTTTCCCAAGTAAGTGGTTAATCTCATAAGAGCAGACATTAGACTGTGAGAGTAGGACCTGCCAAAGATGGGGTACATTGACGTTGTGGCAGGCTTATGCAATGTATGATCATATAATGTAACTAAATCCCCATTTTTTTGCCTAGATTAGGTGTTTTTAAAAAAAACTTTTACAAACTAATAAAATCTGTCAACATTGAAGTTGCTGTTTAGTAGATAGGAGAGTGCGCTGGATCTTGTGTATTTATTGTATAATATGGCCCCCAGCAGCACCCCATTTAAGCATGTTTAGGTGAGTGCAACCATCCCCCCATGTTTCCTATATATATATATATATATATATATGTCTAGATTCAAATAGTATGGCTGCACTCACGGATATTTCTTTAAAAATTTACTTTTATTCTGGTTCCATTAAAATTAATCGACGTTTCAGTCCAACTTGTGGACTTTCATCAGGATTAATAAACATTAAAAAGCATGTCACATATAGGAGTACAATTATTGTAATAAATGGGCATAACTCACCCCAGGTGCTGATCGTGAGACTACCAGCGTCCCTCCCGATGGAGTGTGCATGTGCAACAGTGTCCCTGCCCATTTACATGATGTAAATGATGTCAAAAAGCCATTAGCCAATCATAGCAGATGAAAGACATGGTAGTGATAAGAAAAAGGGAATGCGTTTCTAAAGCATACTCCAATATAATATTTAATTTCTCTTTATTGAAATAATTTTACATTCATATATACATGAAGTTACTTTAGTTAACATTGATATAAAAGAGCATTTAATTGACACATAACATGACTTACTAAACTTACTTTACATACATAACAAACATTCATCAGTTATTGGTTGGTATCTTTGTATATAGAAAAAGGAAAAGAGTTTGAGAGAAACTTGTGTTATCTGATAATCCAAGGAGAATACATGTTTATTAGGCTATATCTTTAATCTTTTTTTGCCATTTATCCAAATGATATATGTATTTACAGTTATTATTTGAGTATGCAACTCCTCTCTCCATTTCAAGCTGAAATAACAGTTGAGCTATAAACTGTTTCATATCTGGCGTTGTTATTTGTTTCCAATTTTTTGCAATTAGTATTTTCCCCGCTATAAAGGAGTGAATAGTCAATAATAATTGATCCCTTGGAAGTTTGCCCCAATTAATATGGAGTAGACCTGCTTCTGGACATTTTTTATCATTAATATTTAAACGTGACAAAAAAAGATAAATTGATTCCCATAAAGGACATATCCTTGAACAACCCCACCAGATATGCAACATATTTCCCTCCTGAGTTAGACATCTCCAACACAGGGGGGAATTAGACAGAGATATTGTGGTCATCCTTGTTGGAACTAGGTACCATCTGTGCAAGACTTTAAAAAAAGTTTTGTTTAAATTTAGACAATGTATGTGTTTTCTAAGTAATTTCATAGGGGAACACCATATCTTGTCAGATAATTTGACATTAAGATTTTTTTCCCATTGCTTTTTAGCTGAAGGCTGAATGTTTAAATACATTTGTCTTATTAGGTCCATAGCAATGGAACATATTGATTTAGTTTAATTTTTGCCAAAAATTTTGTGTAACAAATTATTATTATCCCCCTCCTTTCTCAATAAGGACTTATTTAGAAATCCTCTTACTCTTAGGTAAGAAAAGATTTCTCTATCCAAAATATACATTTTTAACTTAAGGTTATCGAATGATAGCAACCTAGTATTTTGGAGAAGATCTAAAATATAAATTTCTTTATGAGCTCTCCATGTAGCAAGATTTAGATTGATTTATCTTCTGGCTTTTTGGGGTACTATACAGTATATATTTTTTTCGTATATTTTGTTTATTGTTCCTCACTTGTTACTGTATTGTATACCCATATGGCATCTAATAATGTCTATCATGAAATGCAGCAGGAACGCTACAAAATAATTAATGCATTGTTCCACCAACAAACTATTCAAATAGATAATACTCTTTCTAAAAAATTCGAAAAATTTGAATATTTATTAGAGAAATAACCCAAAAAATGGTGGGAAATAAGTTCTTTAGAACAATACCTAGCGTTGAATATCATCCCTAGGGGTCTTAGAGTTCTAAAAACACCAGCCTATGGTACAGAAGATAAAACATTAATGGAAGAGTGGTTTTAAGCTAGCGATGAATGTTCAAGAAGATATATTCAAAGTGTCATTGACTTTCAAAAAAGATCATTCAAAAACATAGAAGAGGAGATTCATACTATGGAAAATGAGATAATTTTGCATAGAGATACTAAAAATGTAGAAATTATTTATAAGATCCTAAAAGAGAAGATAAAAATAGTCGGTGACAAAATATCTAACATAAAAGCGACCAAATTTAGGAGGAACCAAACAGATTATAAAGAGAGAAAAATCAGGAATTGGTCAAAAAATCAATTTAAAAAGGACATCAATAGCTTCTCAAAAAAACCTTCATCTAATTCTATCCCTGAGTCATATGGACACAGGGTTTCAGATTCTAGACGGAGTAATTATACAGAAAATCAAACCAAGTCCCTTCAAGGTAATGATTCAGAAACATCTCACGGACCACATACTACATATACATATCAGTCCCCGGCTTTTTTAGGCAAGGGGCGAAACCAAAATAAAGAAAATGCATTAAATATAAAAAACAGGTCCCAGGTTCTGAGTTCCCCAAAAAAGAAGAGACCATATACAGAACTAGAAGAGTCAGACGATCTATAATCCCCAACACCCACACACAAACAGCAGTGAAGGATCCATCTGGTATCTTCAAGATATCGGGTGTAGATTTAACACCACAAGAATTATCCTTATTGGATAAGGGTTTAAAGTTCGCCCCCACTGCAGGTATAAAACCTTTTGACCTTTTTATTGATAATCAAAAATTCCTTAAGAAATTAACTGTTAAACGTTTTTTTGAAAAACGCAATTTAAATCAGAAAAATAATGTTAGTATTCCAGAGCAAATTAACATTACAAATATGAATATTTCAGAATCTCCCTCAGAAGAGGTTCCCATTGTCCATTCATCCTTAAAAAATAAGTCAAATTTTTACCCCTCTTATGAAAAAGGAAAATACTTAGAAGTGTTTAATGATTTGGTTCAAACAGACCTTGATAAGGTCCAATGGAAACAAAACAAAATTAAATATAATCTAACTAACAAAGAAAGACAGGCCTTAAATAAACTTAAAAAGTATTTATGTTACTCTGGTTTTATTTTTATTTTTATTTTTATATGTATCTTTCCTCCCTTTTTATATGAAAGTAGAATAATTCATAAACACCTCAGTTGATTCTGCTGTTGATCTTCCAGCAGATCATAGGTGTATTATGAGACATATCATTTACTCTCTGTGCAATATTTATCTGCTTATATGCCTGGACTGATTTATTTATTATCTGGACTTCACATCTAGATTTCCATACAGTGCTGCTACACAGGACTGAGGCTAGATACTTTGAGTATTCTAGTTATCTTGCAAGAATTTTTCAGCCGTTATTCTGTATTTTGTATTGATATTTTTATTGATCTATTTTACAGTATCTGTCTGATAATGTATTACTGTATTATTTATTTATTTTTAACATTCTACTTTTAAGCTCCTGGATTACTTTATTTCTATATTTGTCTACTACCTTGGGATTTGGTGGAACCCCACTTTTTCCAGTTTCTGAGCTTTTATCTATTCACGCATTGTCCTATTCCCTTTTACTCAGTCTTTGATAGACATACTTTCTGGCTATCAGAACGCACTACTATTATTTATTTATTATTTATTTATAAAATATTTTACCAGGAAGGATACATTGAGATTTCTTTCGTTTTCAAGTATGTCCTGGGTCCACAAGTCATTGCATTGTTACAGTTAGTGCACAATAAAATACAAAAACAATATTAATATACAATATATACAAAATTTAACAAAGAACAGGTAGGAAATATATAATCAACAATGACAGGTGTATTCTGTTTTGAGGTATGTAGAGAGGGATCTCTTAAAGGACTTTAGGCTTAGGGAAGATTTTAAATTGTGTGGGAGGTCGTTCCACAATTGCGGTGCTCTGTAGGAGAAGGAGGATCGGGCTGCTTTCTTTTTGTATTGGGGTAGACTAAGTAAAGTGCTAGTACTGGATCGGAGGTTGTAGGAAGTGGGAACAGCTGGGGAAAGCATTGCGTTCAGGTAGGGTGGGAGTTTCCCAGAAAAGCTCTTAAACACAAGGCTGGAAAGATGAAGGGTGCGTCTGGATTCCAGCGACAGCCAGTTTAGTTCTTTCAGCATGTCACAATGGTGGGTCCTGTAATTACATTGTAGCACAAATCGGCAGAACGAGTTATACAATGTGTTGAGTTTATTTATGTGGGATTGCGGTTCAGATGCATATACTACATCCCCATAATCAACGATTGGCATCAGCATTTGCTGTACAATCTTTTCCTTTACTGTAGGGCTTAGGCAGGATTTGTTTCTGTACAGGGCACCTAGTTTTGGATAAAGTTTAGATGCAAGCTTTTCTATGTGCAGGCCAAAAGATAGATTGGGGTCTAACATCATACCCAAGTATTTGAAAGAGTGGACTGCGGTCAGTGTGCCATTTGAATTTGTTTTGATGGATAGGTGGGAATTGTGTAATTTGTGTAATTTAGGTACTGTTCCAAAGATCATTGTGACAGTTTTGTCAGTGTTCAGGAAGAGTTTGTTTTTTGCGATCCACTTTTCTACCTCTGTAAACTGGTCTTGGAGCACAGCCTCAAGCTGCGGTAGATTGGAATTGCTCGCATAGATTACCGTGTCATCTGCGTACATGTGTACATTTGAGGATTTGCAGACATTTGGCAGATCGTTTATAAATAATGTAAATAGTAGGGGTCCGAGAATGGAACCTTGGGGAACACCACACGTGACTGGGAGAGGGAGGGAGTCGCTGTCAGAAATGGACACATATTGCGAGCGATCCGATACATACGATCGAAACCAGTTTAGTGAATGATCACCCATACCTGAGTTTTTGAGTTTGTGCAGTAGAATGTCGTGGTCTACTGTGTCAAAGGCCTTAGCAAAGTCAAGGAAAATAGCTCCAGTTAGGTCTCCTTGTTCCATGCCAGTTTGGATGTCATTGCAAACTTTTAAGAGGGCAGTTGTAGTGGAGTGATTCTGGCGAAAGCCCGATTGATCAGGGGTCAGATAGTTTGATTGTTGGTAATACTCACATAGTTGCGTATGGAAACATTTTTCTAACGTTTTTGACAATACTGGGAGCAATGATATAGGGCGATAGTTAGAAACCAAAGTAGTGTCACCACTTTTATGGATAGGCACTACTCTCGCAGTCTTCCAAAGTTTGGGTATGTATCCAGACACCAGGGATTCGTTAATTAGAGTTGCAAGGGGTTTAGCAATTGCTGGTGCACTGAGCTTCAACAGCATTGCTGGGATTTGGTCAGGTCCGGACTGGTTTTTCATTTTTAGATTATTAAGATGTTTTTCAATGACACTAACAGGTACAGGTCTAAAAATTAACTTGTCTATATTGGGACTTTGCAAATTTAGTGAGACCTGATCCACATTTGTAGTTTCAGGATGTGTGCCATTTATTAGCTTGGCAATCAGGGCAGTAGAGCATCTGACAAAATAATTGTTAAAGGCATTTGCTACATCTAAGGGGAGTTGAAGGGTTTGGTTATCTACTTTGACAGTGGAGGGTTGGGAGTGGATTGGGGGAGTTTGTAGTTTATTTATGACTTTCCAAAAGTTTCTAGGGTTTGAGATGTTATTGTTCAGATTGTCATAGAAATATTGGGCCTTGGCCAATTTTGTTTGTTTTGTGCATATATTTCGCCATTGTCTATACGCGCAGTGATCATTCATAGAGCCAGTACGCTTAAACTTTGACCACAAAGAATCTCGAAACTGGTACATTTGAATGAGGTCAGCTGTGATCCAGTTCATATGTGCTCCTTTTACCCTCACCTTACGCAGCGGGGCATGCAAATTCCAAATTTGTAGGAGTTCAGACTGAAAGAATTCAACAGCACAGTCTAGATCTGGGATAATGTTTAATCTGTGCCACGGGAGGTTCTTGATGTCCTTTAGAAAGGATTCAAGATTACATTTTTTGAAGGACCTAGTTATTTTAACCTTGGGAGAGGATTTAATAGCTTTTATTTTGCGCACACAGTACACTAAACAGTGATCACTGAAAGTATTTGGGAGAACAACGGCCTCCTGGATTCTATCAGGAGAAGTGGAGAGAATCCAATCTAGCAGGGTATGGTTAAGGCTTATGCGAGTTGGGGAGGAGATTAATTGTGTTAGCTGCAAAGTCTTAAACAACGAGCAAGAACTATTATTTTTAGGATTCAGCCAATCAATATTAAAATCTCCAAAGACCAACAGTTCACTTTTAGGGTTTTGAGCTATGGTTTCACTAAGGAGATGGGCTATGTCAGAAATGGAATGCACAGGGGAGCTAGGTGGGCGGTAGATTCCTGCAACAATGATTGATTTACTGCACGGGATCTCAATTGTGCCAGAAAGGAAATCAAAGGTGGCACGAGGACTAAGGTTTTGTAAAGGGGTAAACTTTATGGAATTGTCAACATAAATAACAATGCCTCCTCCTCTCTTTGCTCTGTCATTTCTAAAACATGAATACCCCTGTATTGCAATGGCGGTGTCTGGTATTTTAGTCGTTAACCAAGATTCCGAGAGCACAATGATTTTTGGTTTGTAATGGGAACACCAGGCTTGCAGTGCATCCAGTTTAGGGAGTAAGCTACGGATGTTGCAGTGCACAAAAGAGAGGCCTTTTTTAGTGGGGAGATTATAACTAGAATTAGCTGGTGGACCAGGGTTAGACTTCACATCATTTGCAAGGGCAAGTAAATAACATATTATTAAAAAGAATTTCAAGTTGATTATAAATGAGGCCGATAAAGGAGGAGGTACGGTCATTATGAGTAGGGAATATTACATGCAGGAGGCACATCGAATTCTGAGAGATGACACCACATATAAGGTACTTGAACAGGATCCTACAAAGTCCTTTCTGGAGGACCTTCGATCTTTACTCCAGATAGGACTTGATAGTGAAATTATCTCTACACAGGAGTTTTTAATACATTTTTAATCCATCATGCAAAAGAGCAATTTTTTATTTTCTTCCCAAAATTCACAAATGTCTGTTAACCCCCCCGGGCCACCCAATTATTAGCGGGATAAATTCATTGTCTTGCACACTCTCCGAATATGTAGATTCCTTTTTAAAACGTTTTGTATCCTTATGTCCATCTTTTATTAAAGACATGAAACACATCCTTTAGACCTTACAGTCTTTTATTTGAAAACTGTGACGAAACCAATCTCGCCACATTGTATTGGAGGAGCCTGGTTGCCCGCCTGCTACCTCTGGACTATGGACCGGCAGCTAAAGGGTTAATTTTACTGTGCAGAATGATTTATTTCTCCCTTTCTGCACAGCAGTTCGGTAGATTTCATCTACCGAACAAACAGCCGTTCACCAACCTCCCCAGAGCCGTGGGAAGCCGGCCGGCGTTGTTAATTGGCCACCCAGAAGCTGGAGTGTGCCCTCCATTTACCTCCCTGAAGCTGCGGTTAATTGCCTGTTAACTGTGTGGCCGCTGTTACACTTAGCGGCCGCTAGGTGGCGCTGTTCTGGAGCTCCCCGGGCAGCCAACACTTTTCTGCCCGGCTTTCATGCACCAAAATCGGACACTTTTACGTGCAGGCACCGCTGAACCTCCAGCCCCTGGTTCTAATTCGAATGGATTTGGTGAATGCAGGGAAATTCGGTAGTTTATGTGTTATGTGGACTGTAGTAACCCAGATAGCTATGCCATGGAGCCTGTTCGTATAATTAAAGACTTTAGC
This sequence comes from Pelobates fuscus, assembly GCF_036172605.1. Classification (NCBI taxonomy): domain Eukaryota; kingdom Metazoa; phylum Chordata; class Amphibia; order Anura; family Pelobatidae; genus Pelobates; species Pelobates fuscus. The sequence continues at coordinate 409,888,249 of NC_086319.1, read as the reverse complement.
TCCATGGCAATTAAAATGTATTTGTGTGGTCTGGGTGCCATTCACCTAATAATGTGCGCCCAGACCTGAGCTATCTGGGGATATGTTACATGTCTGTGTTTTATGTATAAAATGTGTCTGTATGTATTTTAAAGTGATAGTCTGTTTCTGTGTCACCATGTGCATAATGGAGTCTGGCCTTTGTCTTAGGAGATAATTGAATTACTTCATTAATTATCTCCAGGGCAGGGAGGAGGAAACCAGGATGCATTGTGGGAAAGTATTGTGGCTGTGTGTACGAAAATGATACATGTCTGTCTGCTGTTTCAGTCTTCCATCTGGTCCCCTAGGGGAGTGTCCACCAGGTGGGAGACCTGCATAAATACAGGGGCAGGTAGCCCTGAATAAACAGACCACTGCTTGACCTTCAACACGGAGCCTTGTCTCGTTCTTGGGGGGATTCACTGTATGCTGTTGGAGATTGATTGCTAAGGAGTGTAAGCTGATGTCTGCTTTTCCCTATTCATCTGCTAGCAGCTATTCGTGAGGTTCCAGCTGGAGTGCTACCTTATTCCCTTGTATGCAGTTCGGGAGTTTGGTGCATTCATTTATATCCGAATTCGTGAGTTTTGGTGCTTTTATAGTAGCTGTGCCTTGTTTGGGAAAAGGGGATTATCGCCTAAACGGATTTTTCCCCTTTTATGCTGAAACGGTCCGTTACAATTGGTGGCAAGCGGCGGGATCGTTCCTACAGCCAGAAGGACAGCTACAGGAGACACCATTACTCTGGATTGTACAATTTGAGGGCAACGCATGTCCCAGTACAGCGACCCTAAAAGCAACAGCATGGAACCAGCAGTGGAGTACAGATATTCTGTAGAGGAATTTGACCGTATGATGTGGTTGCGGCTGAACTTCTACGGACCTAATCCAGCTGAGAAATACGTGAAGATCGTGAGGGATCTAGTGTTCAAGACTCTGCTATACCGGGCAGAGGATGATGGTCAGCTGCCACGTTGGGTGGACCTCCACCGGAAATTACAGTTACGGGACAGGGAGAGCAGCGTCCTCCCTCCCCAGCGGCAGGCTGAGTTACAGGGGGCAGAGGTTGTTGTTCCTGCCCCCCAGCAGCAGAGTGATATGCCAGGAGGGCAATGTGAAGTGCAGGGAGAGGAGAGCAGCGTCCTCCCTCCCCAGCGGCAGGCTGAGTTACAGGGGGCAGAGGTAGTTGTTCCTGCCCCCCAGCAGCAGAGTGATATGCCAGGAGGGCAATGTGAAGTGCAGGGAGAGGAGAGCAGTGGCCTCCCTCCCCAGCGGCAGGCTGAGTTACAGGGGGCAGAGGTAGTTGTTCCTGCCCCCCAGCAGCAGAGTGATATGCCAGGAGGGCAATGTGGAATACAGGGAGAGGAGAGCAGCGTCCTCCCTCCCCAGCGGCAGCGTGAGTTTTCGGGAATTGGGGGCCCAGTCTCCATTCTCCAGCGGCAGAGTATCCAGCAGGGAATAGAGAGCCCTGTCTCCTTTCCCCAGCGGCAGGACTCTGTATTGGGAGGAGAGACAGTCGGTCTCCCTCCGCAAAGACTAGGAATATGTATGGGAGAGGAGCTTGTTACCACCTCTCCCCAGCGGCGGATCATTAATGTGCAGAGTGTTCTATCGGGAGAGGAACTTGTTACCCCCTCTCCCCAGCGGCAGCTTAATGTACCAGGGGGAGACTGTAAACCCCCCACCAGTGCAGATGGGACGGTGGTCTCTGCACTTACCACACAGGGGGTAGGGATGGTCGGTCCTACCCCCCCACGACAGAGCTGTGTATCCAAGGGGGAGACAACCGGTCTCCCCACTCAGCAGCAGAGCTATGCAACTAAGGGGGAGACAGTCCGTCTCCAGCAACCAGGCTCCAACCAGACTACTCCGGTGGTAGTGCTGGCACCAGGACAGAGTACCGCTGGTCTCTGCCCACTCAGCAACCCACCAAGGCAGCCTACCAGTCCCCTACACAGCCGTGGTGAGGCACCTGGACCTGGACAAACTTCTCCTCTACCCAGGTGTAGTAACTATTTATTGTGGGTGGGCTGTACTGTTTTTTTTGCTTTGTGGGTGGGTTGCTGGACTAACAAGGGCACTGACCGGCAGGAGGTCAGGTACCCTGTTAGTCTTTTTGGAAAGGGGGAGAGATGTGACGAAACCAATCTCGCCACATTGTATTGGAGGAGCCTGGTTGCCCGCCTGCTACCTCTGGACTATGGACCGGCAGCTAAAGGGTTAATTTTACTGTGCAGAATGATTTATTTCTCCCTTTCTGCACAGCAGTTCGGTAGATTTCATCTACCGAACAAACAGCCGTTCACCAACCTCCCCAGAGCCGTGGGAAGCCGGCCGGCGTTGTTAATTGGCCACCCAGAAGCTGGAGTGTGCCCTCCATTTACCTCCCTGAAGCTGCGGTTAATTGCCTGTTAACTGTGTGGCCGCTGTTACACTTAGCGGCCGCTAGGTGGCGCTGTTCTGGAGCTCCCCGGGCAGCCAACACTTTTCTGCCCGGCTTTCATGCACCAAAATCGGACACTTTTACGTGCAGGCACCGCTGAACCTCCAGCCCCTGGTTCTAATTCGAATGGATTTGGTGAATGCAGGGAAATTCGGTAGTTTATGTGTTATGTGGACTGTAGTAACCCAGATAGCTATGCCATGGAGCCTGTTCGTATAATTAAAGACTTTAGCTCCATGGCAATTAAAATGTATTTGTGTGGTCTGGGTGCCATTCACCTAATAATGTGCGCCCAGACCTGAGCTATCTGGGGATATGTTACATGTCTGTGTTTTATGTATAAAATGTGTCTGTATGTATTTTAAAGTGATAGTCTGTTTCTGTGTCACCATGTGCATAATGGAGTCTGGCCTTTGTCTTAGGAGATAATTGAATTACTTCATTAATTATCTCCAGGGCAGGGAGGAGGAAACCAGGATGCATTGTGGGAAAGTATTGTGGCTGTGTGTACGAAAATGATACATGTCTGTCTGCTGTTTCAGTCTTCCATCTGGTCCCCTAGGGGAGTGTCCACCAGGTGGGAGACCTGCATAAATACAGGGGCAGGTAGCCCTGAATAAACAGACCACTGCTTGACCTTCAACACGGAGCCTTGTCTCGTTCTTGGGGGGATTCACTGTATGCTGTTGGAGATTGATTGCTAAGGAGTGTAAGCTGATGTCTGCTTTTCCCTATTCATCTGCTAGCAGCTATTCGTGAGGTTCCAGCTGGAGTGCTACCTTATTCCCTTGTATGCAGTTCGGGAGTTTGGTGCATTCATTTATATCCGAATTCGTGAGTTTTGGTGCTTTTATAGTAGCTGTGCCTTGTTTGGGAAAAGGGGATTATCGCCTAAACGGATTTTTCCCCTTTTATGCTGAAACGGTCCGTTACAATTGGTGAAAACCTTCTTATATACTAGCCACCGTGGATGTTACCTCCCTGTACTCCAATATCCCCCATAAGAAGGGTTTGGAGGTTATCAGAGACGTGTTAATCCAACAACACACCCTTAGTTCTGCTCAGATTGATTTTTTGGTAACTTGTATTCATTTTGTTTTAACTAAGAATTTTTTTTGGTTTAATTCCATTTTTTATTTACAGCTGTGTGGCGTCGCCATGGGGACAAGATTTGCACCCAGTTTTGCCAATCTGTACGTGTCCCATTGGGAGGCTTTGTTTATCCACTTTGGGTCGTACCCTGGGGGGGACCTCATCCTCTGGTGACGCTACATAAACGATGTACTCATCATTTGGGAAGGGGATGTCAAGGGTCTTGAAAGTTTCATTGAGACCATAAATTCAAACCAATATAATTTAAAATGTACTTCTAATATCCACACAGAAACCATAGATTTTTTGGATTTAACTTTGTATGTGGAGAATGGTATTCTCAATACCGAGACGTTTTTCAAGAAAACTGATTGTAACACAGCCATAAAAAAGACCAGTTTACACCACCTGACATGGCTTAACAATGTCCCTAAGGGACAAATAACTTGAATGAGGAGAAACTGTTCAAACATTCAGGTATTTGAGGAACAATCTACAATAATAAAAAACAGATATTCAGAAAAAGGTTATTACACAGATCAGATAGAAAGTAAAGATCGTGTAGAATTCCTAATGAATAAAAACACTAGACAAAAGGATAGTGAAAAAAGTACTCATACCGAATTTGCTTTCATAACTAAATATAATTCCCAGGCCAGAAAAATAGAAAAAAATCTCAACAAACATTGGGCTATCCTGAAAAAAAGATGAAATTTTAGGAAAAGTGATACCTGAGAAACCTGTAGTTATATATAGAAAAGCGGATAACTTAAAAAATCAATTAGCACCCAGTCTTTTAGCTAGACAGATAAAAAGTCCAAGAATTTTTTTTTCTACAATCTCAAAAAACTCAACATGTGTCCATCAAAAAATAAGGACTGTGTCCTTTACAGGATTCTATACCAACAAGACATATACAATAAAAAAGTTTATACATTGCACATCCACATATGTAATTTATTTATTGCAATGTGGATGTGGGGCTCAATACATGGGGCGAACTACTAGAAACTCCGCATTAGACTCCGTGAACATTTTAACAATATTAGGACGAATAATGTAGAACACAGTGTTCCCAAGCATTGTAACACTTGTACGATGTTTAACTGGTCTACCTTTATTGCTATAGGTATAGATCAAATCACAAACAACTGGAGGGGGTTAATAAAATAAATGATTTAGCTAAGAAGGAAGCATACTGGATCTATACGTTAAAGACCCTTGGGGTAGATCTTAATCAATATATTGATCTAACAGGGCTCCTTTAATAGTTTAACTTACTATTTAATGTATTAGTGCTCCTTTGAGAATATTGGGCCTTACGTTATTCTAGTTCTATAATATATCTGTGTTGGACATTTTTAGGGACCATATGGTTGTTTGTAATTTATTTTTATTTCTATTTTTATTTCCCTCTACTCTATGATGTATATCTCTTCATATAATTATATCTGTGCATCTCTATATATATATTTATTGCTATGTACCTCATATATTGTATTAATTGTCATTTTATTTACAGAATTTTTTTAGAAATTGGCATAATTACATCGTTTTTGTTTATCTGTACATGGGAAGGTCCATAGGATCAGGTAGTTTTGGTATCATTATTTTTTGGAATTAATTTTTAAATTATTTGTCCTTGGATAGAAAATACTCTTTTTTTCTTTTTTACTTTATTATTATTATTTTTATTTCTAATTTTCTTTTCTTTTTTATTTTTCTTTTTCTTCTTTTTTTCTTTTTTCTTTTTCTTTTTCTTTTATTATTTTTATTATTTTTATTCATATTTATATATTATTTTGTATCTTCTTCGTACCATCTTCAATTCCATGAATACAATGAGAAGGTTAATGGGAAGGTATATTATATATGGATCTTCCATTTATATGATATATATATATATATATATATATATATATACAGTAGTAACTTTATTTTGGTCCTGTGAACATGCTCATATTAATTTGGTTGTATAATATTGATCTATTCTTGTACTTGTTTTTTGACTATATGTGTAGGGAAAATATATGGACCGGATATTCTAGGTCCAGCTCTCCCTTCTATTATGTTTTTTAAGTATTAGTATAAGACGCTCCACCTTGGAGCGCTCGGCCCCTGGCTAATTTTGGTCCGCGCCGATATGTGTTCCAAGGTGGAACGCGGAAGTCTCGCATGTCTACATTGCTAAGTACTGAACGTTTGCGTCATTAATGCAGACGTCACCATGTCTATCCAATGAGAGACGAGCTCAGACGAAACCCAGAAGTAAAAAACTTTGCGGACAATAAGTACCACCTACATTTATGAATATATAAGGAAGAAGTTTCCCTGATTTATCCTATATCCCTGAAGAAGTCTACTTACGACGAAACGCGCTGGATTGAGGACCTGGACGTTTGTTTACAGTTTTTATTTTATTTCTTTTATTTTATGCATATTTCTTTCTGCTGTTATCTGACTGCCACTCCACTTGCTGTACCTATGGACTTTTCCACACAGTTCCACTTGCTAGTTGAGATATGCTGGCTGACAGTTGCATGCTGGCTGCAGTTTGAATGTAAGTGCAATCAGTGCAATAAATTGTATTTTCTTTTAGCAATACTGCTCTATATGTTTTTTTTCCCCCTTGAGGGTCTGGCATATCGAGAGCACCCTTGCTTTCCTCGCAGGATTCTTTCAAAGAGAGACAAGCACCTTCCTAAGATACCCCGAAAGAAAGGGGAGATAAGCGCAGATCATCAGTGGCTCTTGTAAGTTCTCTACCTCCGGGATTGAGTCACAATTTTCTCTGCATACTTCACTATTGAGTGATTTTTTATATTCTCTAGATTCCTCTAAGATTACTCCCTGTAATACACAGGTTGCATTTTCTTCATATCTGTATGCTACCCCTTTTTAATCTATACTCCTACTCCTTTGGCGTTGTATAGATTTGTTTTGAGATTTAGATTGGGGATGACTCTTTCCAGGACCCGAATATTCGCTCCTTCAACAATTTGTTGGGATATGTTAAGACATTTTTTGATTCATTGCCATTCTTCAATAAACTGATATACTATAATTGAATTAAATTGAATTAAATGGGTCTTGTAGTTAGTATTGTCATCCCAAATCAGAAGGGCTAGATCTTTTACTTTTGTTCTAATTGATTCTATCTGATACCAAGGTTGGTTTCTCGAATCTGAAATCTGAAATTTATGGATATGGGAAATAATATTAGCGCTATACACATCTTTAATGAGTGGGAAGGCCATTCCTCCTTGATTATTTTTTTTTGTTAAAATTTGGGATTTTATTCTTGGTGTTTTCCCATTCCAAATAAAATTTTAAAGTGAATGTTGAAGCATATCCATCCAGGGTTTAGGCACCTTTAATGGAATCATGTTAAAAATGTATGCCAATTTGGGAATAACATAGGCTTTACTGTATTGACTCTTCCCCACCAGGAAATTTCTAGGGATCACCATTCCTTTAGAGTTTTATTTGTATATTTTATCATTTTCAAAAAATCGGTCTCTACTATTCTTTGAGGATTTGCCGTGATAATGATTCCTAGGTATTGGAATTCTTTTTTATTCCATCGGAAATTATACTTCTCTTTAAGAGAACTAAGAGTATAAGGGTTTAAATGAATTGTTAAGGCTATAGTTTTATGTGTGTTTATCTTATTAATTGACACCTCCCCGAAATTTTGAATTTCTTGCATTAAGTAAGAACGGTTCTGTGATAGAAATCAATACATAATCAGCATAAAGGCAAATCTTTGCTTCCACTTCCTCTTTAATCATACCTCTTATATCCAAATTTTCTCTAATAGTTATGGCGAATGGTTCGATGGAGAGAACATATAGCAGGGAGATAACGGACACCCCTGCCTCATCCCGTTGTTAATGTCAAACCATTCAGAGCATATATCATATCCTACTATTCTAGCTGATGGACATGTGTGAAGAGCTCCAATTGCATCTGCAATCCATCCTTCTAACCCAAATGCTGTCAGAACTTTGGTCATATATCCCCAACTGACCCTGTCGAAGGCCTTTTCTGCGTCGATCGACAGGGTCAGTAGCATACTCCAATATATGTATGTTACATTAAGGCGAGCAAAAAAGAATGTGAAACAATTAATTTTTAGAGTAGAATCAAGAGACTCAAGAGGATTTTAGCACGCAGAAGGAACAAAGGAATCTGTTGATACCCAGAACATTGAAAGATGTACTAATCTTGGAGATAAAAAAAAAAACGGGTCGCAAGAGTATTCTGAGAACGGACAGCAGCTGAAATAGCCTGCCCTTCGGTGGGTCCCCGCTCAGAACTCAAGCTGGTTTTAGCTCATCTTGTGCCATTACAGAGAAAACATATCTGAAGCATATCAGACTGGTCCCACCCATACGGGCAGTCCAGATCCGAAATGCCAGCAAGTTCTCTCTGCACGAGAGATACAGCAACCCCAGACGATCGTTTCAGCCTTGTTAGGCATCATCAGTGAGGCATAGCTGATACTGATGTACTAATCTTACTCAAGAAAAAGAAGCTCTGGCAGTCATAGGTAGAATAGAGGAATCAGAGGAGAGAGAGAGATATTGAATTAAACAATGAGAGACTGAAAGGTATTTTAAATCTTTCTAGATATGAGTTGATAGAGAAACAATTAAGAATTTTAAATAAAGGATTGCTAATTGCACCCCAGAAAGGGCCAAATAATTTAGAAATATTTATAGATCCTCAATGTTTTTTGAGAAAAAGGACTATTAAACTTTTTTAAAAAGAAAGACTGATAAAATATGAGGAAAGACCAAATCATAGAAATATAGATAAACCTTCAGGTTATATAAATTCACATATGAAACCTAAATCAAAGTTTTACCCATGTTAGAAAAAAATGAGAATATATTCCTGTTTTTGGACACATGCTTTTAAATGAATGTAACAATGTTTTCAACAGGAAAGAAAAAGAAAACTTAGCCAGGGATGAAAAATTGGCCATTAAAGAATTAAAAGAAAATATAATTTAGTAATTAACAATGCAGATAAAGAGAGGGAATAGTAGTCAAAGATGGAGGTTATTATTAATACTGCACTCTTCTTCTAGGATCTAAAATATGAAGTGCACTTCCACTTCTAGGATCTAAAATATGCTAGAAGCTTGATAATGATATGCATGTCCTAATATTGCCAGTCGTATTGTCATGCCTTTATTCAAAATATTTTTTCAGGTCCCAATTCTTCAGCAGATAAATCATGTATTCTTACTCATTTTATGAACTGTGTACCTTGCCTTTCGTTGCAAGCAAACTGGTATAAGTTAATTGGGATATGAAATGGGCTATCTGCTCATTGCTGATATGTATGCTTTAGTACTACCAACTACACGTTACATTGCTATGTCTTTGGTTAACAAATTCCTCAATTTGTGCCAATTTCTTGACAGATAAATAATTCCTCATTTGTATTGAGTTTATGAAAGCGGCACTGTCATGCCGAACTTACCTTTCCCCAATTGCTTCCTTTTCTCTTCCTCTCTCAGGATCTGTTCTTCATTTCTTTCTGTCTGCTCTAGTTTTCTTTAAAACATAAGACAAAGTAGTAACTACTTTGTCTTATGGAGGTTTCCTACGCCTGACCATCTCTGACCAGCGGAGGAGCCAAGTGTGCTCCATTTCCTTTTCACCGCTCTTGACAAAGGCGCCACATAGCGCCGAAACGCGCGTCGAGCTAGACGCTGGGGTTTGGGGTTCTCACTCATCACTCTGGGTCTCTTCTTTAGCCAGCGAAATGATTAATAGCGGATTTTAGATTTAGGGCTTGACTCTGCCCGGCGTGCATGCCGTACAGCATTAGTAAGGCTTTGACTAACTTACTAATGTTCAAAGATTTTGTCTCTCAGGGACTCCTCTGCCTAAACCTCCTATTGGACTAGCCTGGAAATTAATATCTTTCTCTCTAGATAGGGCTACTAAGCACTTTGAGAATATGATACAGTCAGGAGTTTAGGTAATCTACCCCTTACACTCTAACATAAAAGGGAGGGGCTCTTACCTTTGCACAAGTGGAGCCTACCTGCCTATATGTACTGAAACTGGGGGGGTATTTAGAGGCACCTCTATATCTGTACTCGTTTTTTTACTGTTTTACTGTTTTTCAGTTTCACCTGTACCTGTATACCTTACAGTAGGGGTCACCTATTGACTGGTTCTTTTTCCCAGACAAGTATATAGGTGATATCTCCACCACCACTGTTATCTCTACTAGGAGGGCAGCTCACACCACGGGTCTGCTCATCCTATGATCTATAGAGGTGACTGTGGCACGCTACTGGGCTGCGCTAACTGTAGTGGAGCTGTATTTTACGCATATGGGTATCCCTGCCTGTCCATACAATTGCTAGCCCACCGCTTATTTTTCATTTTGCTATATTTAGCCTTCAGGCTACTGCATGGTCCCCCTATAATATACTTCACACATAGTATATTATATCTGAGGGGTACACCCATGGGACCTTTTACTTACAATTGAGACCTAGTGTGTGTAGCACGTTTTTCCACATATAAATCCCCTCCCCCCCTCCCCTTTCTTTTTGCACAGTTTGTTTGCACCTCCTTGGGGTACCATTTTGGTTTTTAGTAACTTATCTTCGCAATAAATACTTTTTTATTTTTATTTTTGTTTACTTCATTTACTCAGCCATGGGACTCTAGTTAGTTATGTACCCTTCTATATGGGCACACCCTCTAGTAGTGGTCTTTGGAAGCAGGACCTGTGCTCTCCCTTCCATCTACCCTAATATTTGGGATTCTTTTTCTCTCAGTTTATATCGTTCTGGGTTATGCCCATGTATGTTGCCCATTTAGTCCATTTGACTCCAGAGTTAGTCTTTTCTAACTCTGTAGTCGTTCTTTTTCTTATGTGCTCCATTTCCTGTGGTCATAGAAATTTTTCCACTATTCTTACCTTTCCTCCATGATCTCACAATGCCTCTTTTCCGTATTCCTGAACGCCGGCAAAACTAGAAAATTTCGCCCTAACAGAATGCAGTTTGTCCATTCCTGTTAGGACTTTTGTTTGGTTCGAAATTTAAAATTCCATTTGAATTCCCACGGTATTAGGCAGCTATCTACCAAAAGGCTTAAAGACCAATATTGGTCTTTCAGGCAACTTTACTAAATACAAAGTAACAATTACTTGGTATTAGTAATTAATCTGCCCCTACTCGAGTAGGGGCATGTCTGTTGTAAACAAAAAAAAAGCCCCCCCCTTCTAAAAAATGGCCCCATGATAAGGCATCTAGTGGGGGCGGGGTATAGTGTACCCCCTGAGCCCTCACTCATGTCCCGCGAGTGTGTGCTATGCAGCTCATGGCAGGTGGGGGCCCTAAATGAAAATGGGGGTGACCTATTGTCCTCCTCCCAAGCCCCCACTCATGAGTGGGGGTATGACAATAGATCCCCTCATTTTCATTTAGGACCCCACCCGCTGCTCATGGGTGTGGGTTGGGGGGAGGACAATAGGTCCCCCCATCAGGGGTGGGGGCGAAGGGGGAGGACAATAGGTCACCCCCTGTTTTCATTCAGTGCCCCCACCTGCTGCTCAGGGGTGGGTGCTGGGGGGAAGACAATAGGCCTCCCATTTTCATTCAGGTTCCACCAATAGGTCCCACTGTTACGGTTACCCTTAGTCTTGCTGAGAGCTGGACCGCTTAGTAGTCTGGATTCCTATTGCTGAAGAGGGGAGAAGCTGCTTTCCATAGTATTCCATGCGAGTCCTGTAAATGTAGAATAATCCCACTAGCTATAGCACAGCTAGGATACCCTTCTGCCCACAAAACGAGTCAAGGCTGCGATTTGAGGGTCAAACTAGAACTGAGGACTGGGATGCCCAGCCTGCTTTTTATTGTGGTTACATGCAAACAGGACACTCCCAGGGGGAGGCATAAAATCACCAATCACACATTTGGTACAACCCACACATCCCCTGCCCTCAGAAAAACAGTTAAACCAATTATACTGTACATATTTTCGACCAAGTTCTGAACGTACCACAAAACCAGGGGGTACCCCTTTAAATCCTACACCGCTGTATAGATCTTGTTCAGGGGAGCAACATATCCAAAAACCAGCCCATTCGGATGAACAGTTCGGAAGTTATGGGTTTCCAAAGTTTTGACCGACCGCACGTTCCACACGTTTTGGCCTTGCGGTCGGTCTCCATTCGTACATAAAAACTCTACGAACCCATTGCCATCCATGGTTATCCCGGGGGTCGCTGTGCTCCCCATGCGAAGGGTAATCATCTTACCGAACAGTGGGCCGTTCGGTAGGACCAGCACGAAGTTGCGTTGTCCTGGAGGTCTCAGCGGTGTTCGCCTGTTTGTGTCTCCGTTTTCAGTTCCAGACGATTGCTGGCAAATACCGCTGTTCGCACGTAAGATGGCCGCGAACATGTGCAAAGTCCCAAAATGGCGGCCACCTATACGTTTACACAAAGGATTCGTGCTGAACCATACGAACAGCTGCAAATAGGTCTGAAAGGTGAAAACAGTACTTAAAGGTACACAATTAAAACTAATGCTTCTGTAACACCCACCATTTTCATTCAGGTCCCCCACCCTCCGCTTATGGGTGGGGGCCCCGTTTAGTTGCATAGCCCCCACTTGTGGGGTTATTTTTTAGAGAAGGGGGCTTTCTTTTTTTACAACAGTGAGCAACCAATGGCTGCTCACTGTTTAGTAGACATGCTATGCCACGAGTAGTAGATTTTAATCTCCCTTATGCTATCGTCCCCCATATAGTGAAGGAGGGACATGGGGGGAGTAAGGAATATTTTCACATATGACAAGGAGGGAGCTGCGAGCCGGTAGTTCCCTCCTTGTAATCAACCAAACAAACGAAGAGGTCTTCGTTCATTCATTTGAAATTTCTATTAATTTATTTGTCTTTCTGACAAGTGAATGAATAGATGAAATTCCTGTTCAAATGCCCAAGTGTTTAACTGGGCATGTTCAGGAATTTCACGGCCCTATCTAGTGTGGGCAGATGACGTGTCCCTCAGGGACTTCATCTATCTACACAAAGATGGCGACGTCCAGGACCTAGATCCGGGCAGAAAATAAAGATAAAAAAGAGGTAATATGGAGGGTTTAGGGGGGGGAATTAGATGTAGTGGATTCAGGAGGGGGGTTAAAAATGGATTCAGCCATGATAGTGCCGCTTTAACTATATTATTTATCTTTAAAAATTCCCTTTGTATTGCTTAATTACACCCATTTTATATCACTTTATATACAAAATTGTCTCTTAGTACTTAGTTACATAGTTACATAGTTACATAGTTACATAGCTGAAAAGAGACTTGTGTCCATCAAGTTCAGCCTTCCTTACATATGTTTTTGCTGTTGATCCAAAAGAAGGCAAAAAACTTCTCTGTAGCGCTTCCAATTTTGCAACAAACTAGGAAAAAATTCCTTCTTGACCCCAAAATAGCAGTCAGATGTCTCCTTGGATCAAGCAGCTATTTTCCCACTAAAAATAAATTATATCCCTTTATGTTATGTTTTTGCAAGTATTTATCTAATTTCAGTTTAAACATCTGTATGGACTCTGATAAACCCACCTCTTCAGAGAGAGAATTCCATATCATTATTACTCTTACTGTAAAATAAAAACCCTTTTCTTTGCCTTAGATGAAATCCTTTCTTCCAGCCTAAATGTGTGACCTCGTGTCCTATGTATAGCCCTGTTTATGAATAGATTTCCAGATAATGGTTTGTACTGACCCCGAATATATTTTATTTAGTGTACAATAAATTAACTTTTGCATTTCAACATATTGATTATTTTCTTTTTGACACATATTATATGCGATTGAGTTCAGTATTAATAATAACCTCCATCTTTGACTACTAATCCCTCCCTTTATCTGTATGTTTAATTGCTAAATTATATTTTCTTTTAATTCTTTAATGGTCAATTTTTCATCCGTGGCTAAGTTTTCTTTTTCTTTCCTGTTGAAAACATTGTTACATTAATTTAAAAGCATGTGTCCAAAAACAGGAATATATTCTAATTTTTTTCTAACATGGGTAAAGCTTTGATTTAGGTTTCAAATGTGACTGTATATAACCTGAAGGTTTATCTATATTCATATGATTTGGTCTTTCCTCATTAATATTTTACCAGTCTTTCTTTTTTTTTTTTTTTAAAGTTTAATATTCCCTTTTCTCAAAAACATTTGAGAATCTATAAATATTTCAGAATTATTTGACCCTTTCTGGGGTGCAATTAGCAATCCTTTATTTAAAATTCTCCATCAACTCGTGTCTAGAAAGGTTTAAAAATACCTTTCACTCTCTAATTCATTAATTTAATGTATCCACCGGACTGTATATAAACTACCATTTATCATTATTCATCAAGTTCCATTTATAGGGTGTATATAGGATACGTTGTACCTATTTTAAGTATATATTGTGATTTTTTCTATTAACTATTGTATGGTGATTGAATTAACAGAGTGTATACCATTATGAATAATTGGCAATAGTGGTCCTCTTTTTTGATTTTGTCTTTTTTTCTGTTTTTCATTTAGTGTACAATAAATACATTTTTGCATTTCAACATATTGATTATTTTCTTTTTGATGCACATTATATGCGATAAAGTGAAGTATTAATAGTGATTTATTTGTATATATTATTGAGGTCCTTATGGGGCTTACCTCTAATACCTGCACCCCCCTGTAGTTGAGTGCCAACACAATAATTGTAAAAGATAGAGGTTATTATCCACAGACAGCTTACAGAATATTGGGGATGAGAATACATATAAAAAAACTGAAAAGAAAAACCCATGGAAAATTAAGCTAAGGGGTCTTTTACAGGAAGCTTTAAAAAAAATGAAAAAAATTATAAATAAAATTCCCACGTTAGCATATTTTTACCACCTGCCAAAAATTCAGTTTTTGATGGAGGAAGTCAGCTATGCCTCTGTCTCTAGTCCACAGCTAAAACATTTTCTGCAGTGTATGAATAATAGAGTTTGCTTTCTATTACAATTTACTCCCTCTGCAATGCCTTATAGAATGAGTTTGTCTTCTATAATCAGATGAAACTCTCAGTAATGTTTGATTAATAGATTGTATTTCACTCATAACATGTTATCTGCAAAGTGAGATGGATGCAGTCTGTCTTTCACTGCAGTGTACTGTATGAAGTCTCTCTCACTGATAGCTTGCGTTTGCACAGTAGAGTTAATTTTCAATCATGCTGTTTACATAAATAATTACTAACCATGTGGTATTATGTAAAAGAAAATGTGAGAAATGCTGAACTTGAAGGACACACGTCTCTTTTCAGCTATGTAACTATGTAACTCCTATATTTACACGAGTATGAGATTAAAGGACCACTCTAGGCACCCAGACCACTTCAGCTTAATGAAGTGGTCTGGGTGCCAGGTCCAGCTAGGGTTAACTAATTTTTTTATAAACATAGCAGTTTCAGAGAAACTGCTATGTTTATCAATTAGTTAAGCCTTCCCCTATTTCCTCTAGTGGCTGTCTCACTGACAGCCGCTAGAGGCGCTTGCGTGATTCTCACTGTGAAAATCACAGTGAGAGCACGCAAGCGTCCATAGGAAAGCATTGTAAATGCTTTCCTATGCGACCTGCTGAATGCGCGCGCAGCTCTTGCCGCGCGTGCGCATTCAGCCGACGGGGAGGAACGGAGGCGGAGAGGAGGAGGAGAGCTCCCCGCCCAGCGCTGGAAAAAGGTAAGTTTTAACCCTTTTCCCCTTTCCAGGGCCGGGCGGGAGGGGGTCCCTGAGGGTGGGGGCACCCTCAGGGCACTCTAGTGCCAGGAAAACGAGTATGCTTTCCTGGCACTAGAGTGGTCCTTTAATATATAGTTAACAATAAACTCTGAAACCAAGATTATTTATTATTTTCATTATTGGTTTGAAATAACATTAGTATGACATTTTAAATTATAGTGGCAATTATTGACAAAATTTGAGCTATAGTGAAGTAATGGCCATATTGCAAAATTATATCCAATATTGAAAATTGCAAAATGATTAATGCAAAATTACATTTTAGTGAACAAAACTAATATCATACATCTATCGCGAATGGTATGTCATGATAATCTCCTTAATTTTCTTATAATGATACTAAAAATGTGCTTCTCCAAAGCACATGTGATGTCATTATTTCTAAGGCTATATATGACTGGATTAAGCATGGGGGTCACAACTGTATAAAACAGAGACAGGACTTTGCTGATGGTCAATGATTGGCCTCCATTTGGAAGAACATAAATACAAATCAGTGTCCCATAATATATAGAAACCACTGTCAAGTGGGAGCTGCAAGTGGTGAAGGCTTTCCATCTACCAACCCTGGATGAAATCTTCAGGATGGTGATGGCAATATAGGCATATGAAATGATGATAATTATGAGAGGGAGGATAATCAAGGGAACACATAATAAAGTAGCTTCTAATTTAGCAATAAAGGTATCTGAGCAAGAAAGTTCCAAAAGGGGTGTAAGATCACAAAAGAAATGGTTAATAACATTGGGTCCACAGAAGTTGAGTCTAGATATGGATATTGTGTCAAGCGATATTCCAAAGAAACCCAACAACCAAGACATTGCAATTAGCTTAATGCATATCACATGATTCATTAGAGAAATGTAACGAAGAGGGTTACAGATGGCCAGGTATCTATCATATGCCATTACAGTAAGAATAAGACACTCAAATGATTCAATGCCACCAAAAAAATAAAATTGTACTATACACTCGGCAAAAGACACAACTTTCCCGTCGGCCAGCACAATGTCAAGTGAGCTAGGGACAATATTTGTTGTTAACAAGATGTCAGATATGGATAATTGGGAAATAAATAAATACATAGGAGACTGCAGAGTCCTCATTGTAGAAACCAGAAAAATAAGAAGAACATTTCCAGATAAAGTTATAAAGTATGAAATAAGGAGAAAGGAGAAAAAGAACATCTTGAAACTTTCAATATTCTGAAATCCAAGAAGAAGGAACTCTGTGACCACTGAGTGATTCTTCTTATACATTTCTTGAGATACATGGAAAGAGATTGGCATCATGTGTAAGTAAAATGTCCAGTCTTTCAAACTGACTTGTGTGTTTTATTACTGTAAAAATATTTGAAATAATTTTTTTTTAAGTATTAGATCATCTTAAAAGTTTATTTTTTAAAATATGAAATCAAAGCTTACATCACAAAATGTAACATTTGATTCTAAAATACCTTATTTATTTCACCAGCTCTATTTACTGCTTTACTAGATTATTTCATTATGTCTGAGTGATATCAAGAATTAGCCACATTCTACTAGTTATCAATTACTACCCGTTTCTTACTCATGATTCTGCTAAGGAAATTGTTCATGCTCTACTAATCTCTTGTATTGACTACTGTAATTGTCTCCTTATTAGCCTCCCTTGAAACCATAATGCCTTGTTCCAGTCTGTAATGAATGCTGCAGCAATACTTATTTTTCACTCCTGTCTTTCCTCTAACACTTTGCCCCTTTGTCAATTCTTACATTGGCTTCCTTTACCCAGTCAGGGTCAGAGTCATTTCAAAATACTAACCCTTACCGATGAAGCCTGTTATTTTTTTTCACTAATTCCTAGGTACGTGCCTTCTCTGCTCTCTGCTCTGTCAGTGAACTTCTCCTGTCTGCTGCTCGTACCCTTATTGCTAACTCACCCTTTTAGGACTACTCATGGGTAACCCTGTTCTTCTGGAACTGCTTACCTAACCCCCATAATACTCTATCCTTGTCTTAAGAAGTCCCTCAAAACCCATCTCTCCAGAAAAGTGTATGGTCTCCCAGAGTAACATCTATTTTACAAACCTGTCTATTGCACTCTCTTAAAGAACCACACTCCAATGTCCCCTTCTGATTCCCCTCCAACCTTGTTGTTTGTTTGATGCCCTTCCTAGTGTGTTTTTATACTACACAACCCATAGATTCAGTGTCCTTATAAACCTAGTGTTCCTGTAACATTTTTAATTGTCTTATTGATTGTTAGATTTCCCCCTTTATAATATTTAAAAGTGCTGCATAATAAGTTGGTACTATATAAATACCAATAATATTAATAATAACACTATAAATACAAGATAAAATACATCATATTTTCTAAATTAAATAAGCATGTTGATCTAATTTTAAGAAATAGAGCTGTTGCTCAATCCATGCTTATGTTTATTACAATAATTCTATTCTCTTCACATCTGTTCTATGACCCTAATACCCTGAGCAATGTCCTAATTTCATAATTGACAATCCATAATTGATATTACTTAAACAGTTCTCTTCCTGACCTCACATAACTCACAAACAGACGTATTACTTATTACTTAGTATGTGCACCATCTTGTATAAAAACGATTCCCTGATCATCGTCCTAACTGCAATTCTCCTACAGTCTACGGAGTCCTTTGCTCTATAAGCCCATTAGAGATCTAGGTATATTTGATAAATTCATCTTCGCTTCCAGCACTTTACTTCCATCACTGTAAAATACAATATGATCTGTGTATGTAAAACTAACTTCATGTTCACCAGTGTGCCCTAGTTTTTGATCTTGACACTGGGATTCCATTTATTTATGTTTCTACGTGTCAAGTATCTTAGCAAAGTGTCAATGTTAAATACATCAAAATGAGGATTATATCAAATTGTAACTTACATCAGACATCCGTAGACCCATGCAGTTCTGACTTGTCCCATAATGCTCTTTCCAGATTCAGTAATATTTATATAGTGATAACATATACTATGTCAAAAAACTTTTTTTATGAAAGTAAAAAAAAAAGTCAACATCAACATGATCCCGATCAGGAATGTTGTAGTTATTAATGTCATATTGCGGATTGTATGATATTTATACTTTTTAACATTTTATGTAGAATCATTAGACCTCTAGAGAATAGAAGAAGCGTTGTGTTTTGTTTGATAATTAATCCTTTGAGAAAGAAGTACAAATTAGTAAAAAAAAAAAAAAAGCTATTTACTAAGACATATGTGTTAAGTGTGTTTTTACATTTGTAGTAGACATCACATCCTGTGTTGAAACCTGTTGGGTTTTTAAAAGTTTTAAAGATTTAAATATTTATGAATTTACAAGATAACAACATCATTGAGGACATAGTTATTTTTTTGTGGTTACATTTTATAGGAGTGCCTTCAAGAGTCTAAAGGACCGGGAAATTTGATTTAGATCTACTGCAATTTAGAGAAGTTCAGACTGATCGGCTGATTGGATAACATTCTGAATTCAGAGTCACCATGTTGCTGAATCTCAGGATACGGAATCACTCAAGCCTGAACATGTTTAGTTTGAGTGTTGCATCATAAAAAAGAAGTATTGAATGTAGACTAATTTTTTTTTTTTTTTTTTGGGGGGGGGGGGGGGGAAGGCTGGTCTTATAAGCAGCCTAACTTGCCATGATGGACAAAAGGTCTGTACAATCACTTGGGATGGATCTCCTGTTCGATCAAGAGGTAGCACAACCATAAGCGGATTGATGGCTAGGGAACATCAGCCTCTTAACCCCTTAAGACCGGAGGGCGTACTATTATGTCCTTTTTAAAGCAGCTCTAAACGCCGCAGGGCGTAATAGTACGCCCTCCGGTCTTTCCTTACTTACCCGGTCGCCGGCGGTCCCACGTCGGCGATCGCAGTTGGGGGGACTCCCAGGGAGCCCCCCCTGCAGCAGATCTTCCTCCTCCGGTCCCCCCCGGCCATGTGAGAGTGAGGTCCTTGTGAGGACCTCACAATCACATGGCCGGGATAGCTGGCTTCTGTATTGCCAGCAGGGGGACTGCCTGTAATGACAGGTGGTCCCCCTGCTGGCTGAAAATAATATAAAATAAATGTTAAAAGTGTTAAAAAATAATAATATATACTTAGATCATATATATATATATTATATATATATGATCTAAGTATATATATATACACATATACATACACACACGTACACTGTATATGTGTCACGTCTAAACATTTGTTATGAAGGAACACAACTGCAGATTTCTTATAGTTTGAATATTTATTATAAAAAGTAAAAGGTATTGACTTTAATTCCAATTTACAGGTACTGTAGCTTTAATTAGTAAACGATAACTGAAGTCCACAATTACAGGCACTGTAGCTTTAAGTAGTAAACGATAACTGAAGTCCACAATTACAGGCACTGTAGCTTTAAGTAGTAAACGATAACTGAAGTCCACAATTATAGGCACTGTAGCTTTAAGTAGTAAACGATAACTGAAGTCCACAATTATAGGCACTGTAGCTTTAAGTAGTAAACGGTAGTAATTTGCAGACACTGAATCAGAAAGAGTCTCTTAGTAGTGTTAATGAATTAGGTGATAAGAAGTTACAATAGCTGTTCCATAGGCTTTAACTGAAGCAAGACAGATGCAGCCAACTGATATAAAGTATGAGTTGAAGTTAGCTGTAACGGGTTTGCTTTAACGTAGGACTTTGGAGACAGGAAATAACAGCTTTGAGAAGCAACGCTTATCACAGAGGTTTTACTTAGCTTCCGGCACATAGAACACTGGTTCCCGAGATCTCCTCAGAGGCGGTTATCCTGAATGGAGAGAGTTCAGCTTTAGTCGTGGATGAGGAGAGGTGAAGGGAACTTGAAGTCTTCCAGTCCGGTCCGGTAACAGAGGGCTTTCACAACGATGTTGTAGCCGGTTCGTGAGTACGGAACGTAGTTCAATAATCCAGCGTCGATCAGCTGGTGCGGTCGGATTAAATAAGGAGACCGTGTCATAAAGGGGTGTGGCTAGGCTCCGTGGAACCAGGAAGTAAGAGGATACCATAGTTAAGGCATGACAATATGTGTATTTTACTATTAATATATATATAATTATATATATATATATATATATATATATTAATATCAAATTACACGTAGACTGATACTTATTAAATATATATATAATTATTGTTATATATATATATATATATATATATATATATATTTATATATAATATAAAAAATTAAATATGTAAATACGTTAAAAAATAAAAGAAATAAAATAATAAAAAACAATAATTAAAAAATATATAGATGTGTGTTATTTTGTTCTAACTGTATTGTGATATTAATATATATATATTTATATCAAAAAACACGTAGAACGAAATAATATACATATCTATATACATAAATATATATGTATATATCACTATATATATACCTATATATAAATAAAAATATTTTTTAAAAATTATACATATATATATACATATATATTCACATACGTATATATATATACATATATTAATTCTACATATATACAACAGTATATATATATTAATATCAAATTACACGTAGACTGATACTGATTAAATATATATATAATTATTGTTATATATATATATATATATATTTATATATAATATAAAAAATTAAATATGTAAATACGTTAAAAAATAAAAGAAATAAAATAATAAAAAACAATAATTAAAAAATATATAGATGTGTGTTATTTTGTTCTAACTGTATTGTGATATTAATATATATATATTTATATCAAAAAACACGTAGAACGAAATAATATATATATCTATATACATAAATATATACGTATATATCACTATATATATACCTATATATAAATAAAAATATTTTTTAAAAATTATACATATATATATATATACATATATATTCACATACGTATATATATACATATATTAATTCTACATATATATTTATGTAATATTTTTACATAATTAGGTATCTTAATTAATTACAATTAGCGGGACCTGCCTGACAACCCATGCCGAAAGTAAAGGGAATTTAATTTGCTAGCACAATATTTAACCCTATAACTTCCCAAGACATCATAAAACCTGTATATGGGGGGTACTGTTCTACTCGGGGGACTTCGCTGAACACAAATATTAGTGTTTCAAAACAGTAAAATGTATTACAACGATGATATCGCCAGTAAAAGTGAAGTTTTTTGCATTTTTCACGCACAAACAGCACTTACATGGACGATATTATTGCTGCGATACTTTTTACTGTTTTGAAACACAAATATTTGTGTTCAACGAAGTCTCCCGAGTACAACAGTACCCCTCATGTACAGGTTTTATGGTGTTTTTAAAAGTTACAGCGTCAAATATAAGGCTTGTGTTTCATTGTTTTCACATTCAAATTTGCCAGATTGGGTACGTTGCCTTTGAGACCCTATGGTAGCCCAAGAATGAAAATTACCCCTATGATGTCATACCATTTGCAATAGTAGACAACCCAAGGTATTGCAAACGGGGTATGTCCAGTCTTTATAGTAGCCACTTAGTCACAAACACTAGCCAAAATTGGCGTTTTTTGCATTTTTCACACACAAACAAATACTAACGCTAACTTTGGCCAGTGTTTGTGACCAAATGGCTACTAAAAAAAGACTGGACATACCCCATTTGCAATACCTTGGGTTGTCTACTATTGCAAATGGTATGCCATTATGGGTGTAAATTTCATTCCTGGGCTACTGTAAAGTCCCAAAGGCCACGTAACCAATCTGGCGAATTTCAATTTCAAATGTAACGTGCTATATTTGACCCTGTAACTTCCCAAAACACCATAAAACCTGTACATAGGGGGTACTGTTTTACATGTGAGACTTTGCTGAATGCAAATATGTGTATTGTATTGCAGTAAAAGTAAACAGTATTATGACGCTGACAGTTAAAATGTCATGTAGAACTAAAAAAAATAACAAAATTTCGTATTTTCTCCCATTTTTTTCATATTAAATTATGTTTCATAGCTAAATATTTTATATTAAATGAAAGCCCTGTTTCCCCTGAATAAAATTATATATAATAAGGGGGGGGTGCATTTAATTTGAAAGAGGTGAATTACGGTTGGACAGACATATAGCGCAAATGCCAGGTTTTGTTTACATTTTGTTTCGTTCACAACGTGTACATTTGGCTGCGGTCTTAAGGTGTTAATGCTGATATTTTTTTTCACATTAATTCTGAGTCACCGATTATAGTGTTAAGCTAGCATAAGCTATATGCTGTATCTTGCTTGCCACTCTTACCAGGAGTCCTAGAAACAACTTTAAGTGAGAGATTGGAGATTGGCCGGCATCTTACTGTGAAATTAGCTTACTAATATACAGCTAATTATTATTATTATTAATATTATTATAATTTATATAGCACCAATTTATTCTGTAGCAGTTTACAATATTATAAAAGTGGGACATTTAGCAAGAGATGAGATAATTACAAAATGTTGCAGGAACAATTGGTTGATGAAGACTCTGCTAAAATGAGCTTACATTCTAAAGGAGGTGAAGTATAAAAATACAATAAAAATGGCCTGAAAAGTAACTTTTTTATTTATTTCTTTTGTTAACTTTTTAGAGAAAAGAACACCCTTCTTTTGGGGATTGTGAGTCATTAATTTTTAGTGTGAGGCTAGATTTAGAAGTTTTGACTATATCTAGGTAGCAGCTACAGGTAGATGTATTTGAAACAACTTTATGTGGATGTTTCAGTGTTTGCAGATGACACAAAACTCTGTACATTAATACAATGTGAGCAAGATATTACTTTGCTGCAGAGGGATTTAGATAGACTGGTGGACTGGGCACTCAAATGGCAGATGGTTTAATGCTGGAAAAATGCAAAGTTATGCACTTTGGCGTAAAGAATGCACAAGCAACTTTTACCTTTAATGGAAGCAAATTAGGGATAACAACACACAAAAAGGAATTAGGAATTGTTATAGACAAGAAACTATGCAACAATGTGCAATGTCAATCAGCAGTAGCTAAGGCCAGTTAGCTATTGTCATGCATGAAAAGGGGCATTCAGTCTTTGGATGAGAATATAATTTTGCCTTTTTATAAACCACTGGTAAGACCACATCTTGAATATGCTGTGAAATTTTGGCACCTGTTCTAAAGAGGTAAACGATGGAACTGGAGAGGGTGCAGTGGGTGCAGAGGTGGGCTACAAGATTAATAAAAGGAATGGAATATATCAGCTATGAAGAAAGGTTATCAAATGTAAACCTCTTAAGTTTAGAAAAACATAATCTCAGAGAGCATATGATAACATTATACAAATATATCCGGGGCCAATGCAAACCATTGTGTGGAAATCTATCCACAAACCGGACTTTACATAGGACACGAGGACATGTGTTTAGACTGGAAGAAAAGAGATTTTGTCTAAAGAAAAGAAAATTATTTTTTACTGTAAAAACAATAAGGATGTGGAACTCTCTGCCTGGAGAAGTGGTTTTCTAAGAGTACACACAGATGCTACTGTAGATGCATACTTGCACAAACAGAATGTTCAATTATTTAATTTGTATATGTAGGGTAATAGCTTCTTGATCCAAGGATTAATCTGACTGACATTCTGGGGCCAAGAAGGATTTTTTTTTCCTAGTTTGTTGCAAAATTGGAAGTGCCTCAAAATGTTTTTTTTTTTTTTTTGCCTTCTTTAGGATCAACAGGAAAAACCATATGTGAGGAAGGCTGAACTGGATGGACGCAAGTCTCTTATCAGCTATGTAACTATGTAAGAAAACTTGCTTGACAGTTTTTCTTTTCTTTTTAAAATATGTTTTAGTTAACTGTTTGGAAGAAAGAAAAATCTTGTTTTGGGGACTGTTGTGTTAGTAAACCAATCCTTTTGCCCAGCATGGACAATTTATTAGACTGTGAGGCTAGCTTTAACAATTTCTGCTGCATGTAACAAGAACATGAAACAACTTTGATTGAGGAGTTCAGAGATTGGCAGGCATTGTGTCAATGATACTAGTTTACCAATATATTATTATTACTATATTTATATTGTGCCAACAAATTCCATATCGTTTTACAGTGGGTGGACGAACAAACAAGTAATTGTAACCAGACAAGTTTTACGCACAGGAACCAAGGGGTTTGATGGCCCTGCTCAATAATGCTAAAGGGAGTGGGGTAAAGTGACACAAAAGGTAAGGGAAGTATTAGGGAAGTGGATTGGTAGAATAGTGTTCACGGAAGACTTAGTGTGCTTTCTATTTTTTTTATTACAGTTGCAGGAGAGGAATCAGTTGGGAGTCATTAACAATTTAATTGATACACTTTTGTGAAAAGGTGATTTTTTTATGATTTTTTGAAGGAGTGAAAACTGGAAAAGGGAAGGGAGTTCCACAGCCCTAGAGGTGCAGCCCTAGATAAGTGTTGAAGTATCAGAGGTGGGAGTATAAACAGAGGATAGGCGTAGCTCTTCGGCAGAAATCAGGGGCCTAGACGGGACATACTTGTGTATTAGGGAGGATAGATAGGTGGGAGCAGCATTATGTAGAGCTTTGAAAGCAAGAACCAGAACTTTTTATTGAGCCCTATATCTTATGGGAAACCAATGCATGGACTGACAGAGAGGTGAGGCGTGGGGGGTTGCGGGAGGAAAGGAAGATGAGCCTCGTTGCCGCATTCATTATAGACTGCAATGGGGCAAGTTGGGAGCATGTAAGACCACTGAGGACAGTGGCATAGACCAGCACCTTTGCCACATCTGGCATTAAGTAGGGGCGGATGCGCGCAATGTTTTTTGAGATGAAAGCGGCAGGATTTGGTGATCGACTGGACATGAGGGATGAAGGAGAGGTAGGAGTCAAAGAGAACACATTGTCAAACAGTTGTAAAAACTTTTATCGTTTTTTAACTTTTTGGACAAAATATACTTCTTTTGCCATTGATTCTAGTGTGAGTCTAGCTGTAAACAGTTGCTAAATAAAAGCTTTTTAAAAAATATTCATATTGTCAACTTTTGAAGAAAGGAAATCATATTTTTTGTTATTTTTTCTGACTGTGTTCATTCCAGTGTCTGTCCCATAAATCACCATGTACTGACCCATTTTGAAACACCAACTTTTTGCTGAATACATTTGTCTAACTTCACTTTCAATATACAATACACAATCGTTCATATTATTATTATTATGTTATTATTTATATAGCGCCAACAAATTCTGCAGCGCTTTACATGAGGTGGACAAACAAACATGTAGTTGTAACCAGACAAATTGGACACACAGGAGCAGAGGGGTTGAGGGCCCTGCTCAATGAGCATAAATGCTAGAGGGAGTGGGGTAAAGTGACACAACACAAAAGGTAAGGATAGTATTAGACTAATGACAGTTGCAAGAGAGGAATCAGTCGGGAGCTATTAACAGTTTAATTGAGACACTTTTATGAAGAAGTGGGTTTTTAATGAGTGGAGACTGGGTGAGCATCTAATGGAGGAGGGAAGTGAGTTCCATAGGAACGGTGCAGCCCTCGAGAAGTCTTGAAGGCGAGCATCAGAGGTGGGAGTATGGACAGAAGTTAGACATAAGTTTTCAGCAGAGCGTAAGGGCCTAGGCGGGACATACTTGTGTATTAGGGAGGATAGATAGGTGGGAGCAGCATTATGTAGAGATTTGAAAGCAATAACTTATTAGTGGAAGCATTTTAGACTAGGATTTTTGCCTTCTTTTGGATCAACAGCAAAACATATGTAAGGAAGGCTGAACTCGATGGACGCAAGTCTCTTTTCACCTACGTAACTATGTAACAATGTAACTATGAAACTATGTAATACATACACAGACTGCTGGATAAAAACATACCTAGACTGCTGAATATGCACATATAGACTGCTAAATACACACACAAACAAACTGATGAAAATGCACACAGACTGACTGCTTAATACTCACACAGACTGCTGAATACACACACAGACAACTGACTACACACACAGCCTGCTGAATACATACACAGACCGCTGAATATATACACATATACACACATACTGCTAAATAAACAGACTGCTGAATACATACATATAGACTGCTAATTACATACACAGACTGCTCAATACATACACAGACTGCTGACTAAATACAAACCACTGAATACATACACAGACTGCTAAATACAAACACACACACACTGTTGAAGACATACACACACACATACTGCAGAATACACACATAGACAGACTGTTGAATACATTCACAGACTGTTAAATACATACATATGCTGTTGAATAAATACACAGACTGCTGAATACACACCGACTGTTGAATACACAAACATATTGTTAAATACACACACACAGACAGACACACACAAACACACAGAAAGCTGAATACATGGACATAGACTACTAAATACCCAACAACTTTTAAATATACATAGACAGACAGCAGTGAGGGGTTCATTGTCTGTGTGTAGTGGTGCAGTGTTATTGGCCTATTTATGTCCCTTTATTGTGTGTTCTTCCAATTCCATTTCGGAACTGACAGAAAATGTCTACCAACTGCATACAGAATATCGTCCTCAACTTTCATAATTTACATTTATAAGTTACAAAGCAAAGCATTAATGTATCAATTGTATTGACCTGTAATGTTTTATTTGACCCCTACTAAGTGCAAAGCGGTTGAGAGAGGCTCTATATATGATTTGGATTGTGGGGGTGTTGGCCTCACATATTTTGTGTTGACAAATATGAAGATTAAATATCTAGTAAATCTCTATTTAATCTCTATTAATCTAGATTTTACTAGATATTCAATCTTCATATTTGTCATCTAATTTCCTGCACGTGGATATTTACTTTCTTCCTCTTTTCTTTTTTGTAAAGTCTATGATAACTCATAAAAGACAAAGTACCAAATATAGCCACTATTCTCTATTTTGAAGGTCCTGTGGCTATCTGTACATATATATTCATATATATTTCTAAATTAACCTATGAGTTACCATGAATGTAAAGTATTAATTACAATAGATGTGTCTTTTAGTTCAACACATCTATTTATGTCCATCTGCACTGTTTAGTAAACTTTAGGATGACATGATTCTACATCTAAGGGGTTGGGCATAATCCTACAGTATATGTATAGCCTATTTAAAGATATCTAGCCATCACTTATTATTATTTATTATTATTTTTCTTTTTTCTTTTTTGATGAATTTAACTTAGTGTTAAACTCCTATGTATAGTTATATACATTGGTAGTCAGGCACCATATATATGTATACTGTATTTATTCACAGTTATGATCCTCTTTGAAATCGTGATATATTGCCCATTTAGCCCGTTGTATGATTTAATACAATTTCTCCGGTCACGGAGAAAAGTGGGAGGAGTCTACTCTGATTGACGGGTTATGTCGGTCCCACTTTCTCCGACGGAGCTTATTAGGTTGGCCCTGCGCGGGGAAACGCTTGGTCACGCCCCCTATGAACTGGATGACACCTATTGGGCAATAGACTCTTTGCAAAGTGTATTTGAAGCTCTCGACGAGCAGTCTTGGATTTTCCTCTGACAAAGGTGCTACTTAGAGCACTGAAACGCACGTCAGGCGTTTTTACTGTCCGTTTTTTCGGACATCACTGTTTGCCTACATTTTTTTCACCACATGGCACAATAATGGTTTGGTGACACCTGTTTAATGCCTATATAGATAGTATTTTTATTTTTTGTTCTGCCACTATTTAGATGGTTAGTAGATGTAGCAAGTGCACTTTCAACCTTGTTGCTATTCAGACTGTTACATATTTGGCTTAGCAGCTCTTGTGCTACTCTCTTTCTACATATTCATTTCTACTAACCTGTTCTGTCTATAGATATGCCGTGGGCATTCTAAGCTCCACGATATCTACATCCTCCTATTAGCTCTATCTATATATTTGATACTAATATATGAGCCCATCATTTATTACTTTTTTCTGGGATTTCTCTTTCTTTTTTAGTATCTATATGATTTAGAGGATTTCCATAGTGGTAGTTTATGGGGATTGTATCCCTATATCTATTCCCTTTTTTTTTCGTCCCTATTTGATAGAGTCCTTCTATATATTGGAGAACACCTCTGAGCATGATTCATTAAAGCTCATCTTTGGTGCTCCATTTTGTTCATAGACTCATATCTAATATCAGGGTTCTGGGATAGATGTTGCCTATCTATCTATCTTTCTTTTTCACAAGGAAAGTAAGATATTCTTTTATTAGTTTATATTTGTGTGACTACTTTATTTTTTACAGATCTATACAGCTTGATACACCTGCTTTTTGTGGCTGAATCTTTCTGTGTTTTTCATTTTTTTCTCTTGTATATAACCTGGGGTTAAGCCCCTTGAGACCGCTGGAGTCTCCATTAGGTACTGGGTAAGTCTCCCTGTACCAGTAGCGTTAATTTTGTTCGGCTCTACATGGTATAGGTTTACTTCCCACTTTTTTTGTTTGTCTAATTAATATTCACTATCTTATATCAGAACAAGTCAATACCTCTGGCCCATTTGCATTTTTGTATAATGGGCTAATTGCAATTGGTGATGCGTTTGACATCATTTTCTTATCTTTTTATGGATAGCCGTCCATCAAAGACATGTCACTTCAAAGCAT
This sequence comes from Pelobates fuscus, assembly GCF_036172605.1. Classification (NCBI taxonomy): domain Eukaryota; kingdom Metazoa; phylum Chordata; class Amphibia; order Anura; family Pelobatidae; genus Pelobates; species Pelobates fuscus. The sequence continues at coordinate 409,859,200 of NC_086319.1, read as the reverse complement.
TGGTTCACTCTTATACCAGACAGAGTGTCTGCAATTTTGGTCGTAATTTTAGAATTGACACCTCCTAACCTTAATGTCACCCTTTTCTTACTAGTAATGTTCTGTTAGTTTTTTTTTTTTACAAAGTAAAATTAATTACTTAGTTTTATCTGTCATTGGTGTCTGATTTTCTTGTGTGAAATTGTGTTTAAGATTCTTTATACTCCACTAACATTAGTAAATAATATGATATTTTTCCATTGATATTATATCCATGAATATGCTATATAATTGACAGCACTAATTATATATGATTAATATAATATAGTAAGATATAAATGGATAGTGTGTATATGTATATATAATTATGTATACATTTGTCTCTGGGTTAGTCGTAGCAGTTTATGCCACTTCAGCTGTTAGACATAATGCCTTATCTCAGGTTTTATCTCTTTTGTTTACATTAGTCGCATTCCTTAGCTCAGACTTGAATGAATAGAGTGATAGAGAGAGAAATCTTGTGTCTGCCTTAGCCTTGTAATACAAAATGGAGTCACCTCTGTTCTTAGAGTGACTGGCAGTATACACTTTTTTTTTTTACATTTTTTTTTTTGCAGTGCATATTGAGTTAACATACGTGCGTGAGGTACCCCAACGGCAATCCTCACGTAATATTGAGACATAGGTAACAATGGGGTAATTGAGAATACATGCACTATTTTTTGTTTAAGAAAGTAGTATAGGTAGATTACCACAATAGAAGTCATTCAAAGAGCACATTGCTATGTATATTACAGTAGACTAGATTCTTGTCTAGATAGGTTACAGGCTTTTCTACTCTGTGTAATACAAGTATGCTTGTGGTTAGTGCTAGTGGTTAGTGCTAAGCTTGACTGCTAAACAAATGAGCTTATATCAGATAAATGATAAATGAGAGTCCCAACATGTGAGTGTGTGAGGCTTATGTGCTAGTCCTCCGACCTGCCTGAGCCTCATGGTTGAGGGCCAGTGCGTCGCTGGTGTGGCGGTTTCAGCCAATTCCCTGTTTGCATGGGAGTGTAATGGCCGGAGAAAGTGCCTGACTGGGATCCGCTTTGGCCGTCGTCGTGTGGGGCGGTTCGGTCTCTTGGGCATGAGCTCTCAGGGGCGCGGTGGGTGGTCGGTGGGGTTCCGCTTTGAGTCTCCGCAGTCTCTTGTGTGCATTCCCCGCCCGGGGAGTGCTGACCTTCCTGCGGGTTGCAGGGCTGCGAAGTGGTAGGCCCTGCTGGGGGGTAGGACGACTCACCGCTGGTCTAGGTCTGTGGTTTAAAGGTTTGTGTTGGGTCGTCCGCCTCCTCCTTCCCACCCTCCGAGCTTCACCAGAGCCCCGGTCGGGAGCCGCAGGTCTCAGCACGTCCTCTCTTTGGGTCGCTGCTGGTGGGGTCTCCTTGTTGGTGCTCCCCTGGTGATAGATTTTTGCCCAAAAGGCGGCGTATAGGCGATCCAGCCTTTCTTCAAGGGGCGGCAGCGGGGCGCTGTTCAGTGGGTTACACGTGGTGACTTCCATGGTATTCAGTGCTGTGCCGGCAGTGTGGGACAGGCACTGTTGTCGTTTTGCGCTTTGTCACAGGCTTCGGTTACCGGGATATCCCTCACCGGCAGGGGGGGGGGGAGAGAGAGTGAACCGGGGAGACCTCCAGGTTAGTGGGCTGCAGTCAGCGTAGGGATCGTCCGCCTCCCTTGCTGTAGCTGAGTAGGCCTCTTGTAGGCCCCAGGTCTATCACCGGGTAGGAGCCTCTGATTTCGGTCGGGGTGCTTGGCGTATGTCTCCGCAGTCTTGTGCTTCCTTTTCCAGGTCGCTTAGCTGTCGACTTGGGAGGATTGTGCCCAGATTTTGGCTGGATTTGTGCGATTTGGTACAGAGCTCTTTGAGTGTGCGACCGCTCAGTATGGCTGCTAGGCTCCGCCCCCCCAGTATACACTTTTTATTTCTGTCTTAACACAAAATGTCTGCCGATATAAATGTATTGACAACCTTCCTGTTGTACAGCAGAATGAAGGTTAACATATATAATAACAAATAGCTTTATGTACAGTGAGGGAAAAAATATTTGATCCCATGGTGATTTTGAAATTTTGCCCACTGACAAAGAAATGATCAGTCTATCATTTTAATGGTAGGTGTATTCTAACAGTGAGAGACAGAATAACTAAAAACAAAGCCAGAAAAGCGCATGTCAAAAATGTTTTAAATTGATTTGCATGTCAATGAGTGAAATAAGTATTTGACCCCTTTGACTTAGTACTTGGTGGAAAAACCCTTGTTGGCAATCACAGAGGTCAAACGTTTCTTGTAGTTGGCCACCAGGTTTCCACACATCTCAGGAGGGATTTTGTCCCTCTCCTCTCTGTAGATCCTCTTCAAGTTAAGGTTTTGAGGCTGAAGTTTGGCAACTCGAACCTTCAGCTCCCTCCACAGATGATTTTCTATGGGATTAATGTCTGGGGACTGGCTAGGCCACTTCAGGACCTTGATGTGCTTCTTTTTGAGCCACTCCTTTGTTGCCTTGGCTGTGTGTTTTATTTATTATTTATTTATTTATAATATATTTTACCAGGAAAGATACATTGAGATTTCTCTCGTTTTCAAGTATGTCCTGGGTCCACAAATCATTGCATTGTTACATTAGGGTACAATAAAATACAAAAAACAATATTAATACACAATAAATACAAAATTTATTTTGGGTCATTGTCATGCTGGAATAGACATCCACAACCTATTTTCAATGCCCTGGGTGAGGGAAGGAGATTCTCATCCACGATTTGGCAGTACATGGCCCTGTTCATCGTCCCTTTGATGCGGTGCAGTTGTCCTGTCCTCTTAGCAGAAAAACACACCCAAAGCATAATGTTTCCATCTCCATGTTTGACGGTGGGGATGGTGTCATAGGCAGCATTCCTCCTCCTCCAAACACAGCAAGTTGAGTTGATGCCAAAGAGCTCGATTTTGATCTCATCTGACCAAAACACTTTCACCCAGTTCTCCTCTGAATCATTCAGATGTTCATTGGCAAACTTCAGATGGGCCTGTACATGTCCTTTCTCGAGCAGGGGGACCTTGAAGGCGCAGCAGGATTTCAGCCCTTTATGGCATAGTGTGTTGCCAATTGTTTTCTTGGTGACTATGGTCCCAGCTGCCTTGAGATCATTAACAAGATCCTCCTCTGCAGTTCTGGGATAATTCCTCACTGAATGATTCAGAGGAGAACTGGGTTAAAGTGTTGTGGTCAGATGAGACCAAAATCAAGCTCTTTGGCATTAACTCAACTCGCCGTGTTTGAAGGAGTGGGAATACTGCCTGTGACCTCAAGAACACCATACCCACTCTCAAACATGGAGGTGGAAACATTATTCTTTGGGGGTGTTTTTCTGCTAAGGGGACAGGAAACCTGCACCGCATGAAAGGAAAGATGGATGGGGTCATGTACCTTCAAATCTTGGGTGAGAACCTCCTACCCTCAGCGAGGCCACTTTCACCCAGTTCTCCTCTGAATCATTCAGATGTTCATTGGGCAAACTTCAGATGGGCCTGTACATGTGCTTTCTCGAGCAGGGGGACCTTGCAGGCGCTGCAGGATTTCAGTACTTCACGGCGAAGTGTGTTGCCAATTGTTTTCTTGGTGACTATGGTCACAGCTGCTAGTTCTGGGTAGTTCTGGGCTGATTCCTCACCGTTCCCATGATCATTAAAACTATACGAGGTGAGATCTTGCATGGAGCACCAAACCGAGTGAGACTGACAGTTATTTTGTGTTTCTTTCATTTGCGAATAATCACACTAACTGTTGTCACCTTTTCACCAAGCTGCTTGGTGATGGTCTTGTAGCCCATTCCAGCCTTATGTAGGTCTACAATCTTGTCCCTGACATCCTTGGACAGCTCTTTGTTCTTGGCCATGGTGAAGAGTTTGGAATCTGACTCCTAATCTGCTCCTAATCTCAGCTCACTATCTATATAAAAGACACCTGGGAGCCAGAAATCTTGCTGATTGATAGGGGATCACATACTTATTTCACTCATTAACATGCAAAGCGATTTATATATTTTTTGACATGTGGTTTTCTGAATTTTTTTGTTATTCAGTCTCTCAATGTTAAAATACACCTACCATTAAAATTATAGACTGATCATTTCTTTGTCAGTGGGCAAACGTTAAAAGTCAGCAGAGGATCAAATACTTTTTTTCCCTCACTGTATGCATGAAGTCCAAATGAGGGCTGGAATACTTGTCAAAAGATATAACATATGTTAAAATAGGACTGAATGTAATACATCAGTAAGTATGCAGTGTGGCAGGCGGAGTGGCCTAAGTGAACACTAAGTAACCTAAGTAAACACTAGTATGACTGAAAGAGGGCCAAATGTAGACCTATAAAATAGAAAGGTGAACAGCACTAAAGATCAGAAATTGTACATACGTTTAGTAGAAATACTGGCCAGCGGAGTAACTTAAAAAAAAGGAGAAAAAAAGATACAAATAATGGTACAGTATGTATGAACGATATAATTCCACAAGAACAAAGGTGTTATATTCACACTCACACTTTGAGGAGCTATATCAGCTCGGTGTTGAGAGCTTGGACGGAATAATCCCCGTCTATGGATTTCTTGAGGTTCCAGATCGTTGGTGAGTTTATAGGTGTAAGTATTCGTTATATGAAAAACAAGAGTAAAATACGCCACATGGTCTAGTACGTAAATATAAAATATTGTAGTAAGAGTAGATGATCCTACTTACATATACTAGAGCAACGACCTGCTCTAGTTTGGAGAATTTCAGGTGGAATAATCCCCACCTCGGGATATAGTGGACCCAGGTATAGCAGCAAAGCAGTATTAAATAGGAAGGAGGACAAAAACAATGACTGGATGGTTTAAAAATTATATATACTTTAATACAATAAGTAAAAAGTGAATAATACACTATAAAACCAGTCCTGTATAAAAGTCCAAAATTCTTCCTCACAAAGTGTGTGTGTCCAAGAAATACATAACAAATGACCAAATACAATATACCATTAGGCAGAATAAATGTCAAATGTGGGATACCTTTAATGTGTGACTTGGTTGAATATAGGCCAAATGAAATTGCAAACAATGATTTATGCTAGAAGCCTCATACTTTAATCATATAACTTTGCAAATATGAGTACGAATGCTAAAATAAATTATGGACGAAAGCACTAGTAATGTTAACTATAGAAATTGAAAATGTGGTTGTGTGTCTAAAGCAAGACTGGAAGCTCCTTGACAATAAACATACTAAGGAAAGTTACATGAAATTAACCTATGTAAAGGCCGAACATAGGCCTAATAAACATTGTGGTACCTGCCTTCTTGGAAAACCTTCAAATTGAAAGCAGTGTGAAAGACCAAAATCATTTTATGTTGGCAGCCTGGGTTCCTGCCGTAAATTCCAAATGAGGCTTATGTCATGGAGCCGCAGGTACCTTGCCATGGTTGCCCTCTTCGCTGGAGCTGGAGTTGGAAGTACCTGCAATGAAGTGGAACAGGGTGGATTTCCTCCTATCCCATTCCCAGGGACATCATTCCATAGACCTTCCAGTCAAAGGAAGAGAGGGGCCCAGGTATGAAGCTGGGTGGTTGAGTTCCTGCAGGAGTTCCTGCAAATACTTTATTCTGTTCGAGACTGAACCTTGTTGTTATCTTACAGTAAGAATGTACTTAATGCATTTTGTGGTTAAATATCAGAGTTTATACTGCTTTTATGTGTAGATTTCCCCCATGCTGATACATGCTTGGACCTGGTGTAGTAGGAGTTAACAGCTGTCTCTAAGAGTGAAACTCTGTATCTTGGTCAGTATGTGATTCCACTTTGATTGTATACCGATCACTCCGGTCCAGTATGTATTCTCTGCTTGGGGAAAACATTTTGTTATGTTTTGTATATATGTGAATAGTTGAGTTTTTTCACTTTAGGTATGTTCAATGATTTATTGAATACTGTATATATAATTAATTAAACACTAGTAATTGTTACCATATGTTATACTCACGATGCACATGATGTCATTGAACCTCGTTAATGTTCCTTTACCCTCCAATCAACAGTTCACAGTGTATATTTAAATGCAATAAGTCGCATTGTTATATTGTCTTGAAAAAAGTCCCTAGTGGACTGAAACATTGACACTATGTAATCAACTTTTGAAGCTTGAGTAAATGGCACATTTTTGGCAACAGTATCGAGTCCTGTGAGTGCACTCCCCACAAGGTATTTTATATATATATTTATATATATATATATATATATATATATATATATATATAGAAAAAATTCCAAGCCCAGGCACTCCTCCTTCCAGATAGTTTAAAGTATTGTAAGCCTAGGTGCAATCCCGCGTTATATACAGAGAAAAGTAATGAAGGGAGCACACTAGGTCTTAAGAAAAATGCTAAATTATTTACTGCATTCCAAAGAATACATCGCTGTGGTATACAAACAAATCAACGTTTCGACCCTGCTGGGTCTTTATCAAGATCACAATGATCTTGATAAAGACCCAGCAGGGTCGAAACGTTGATTTGTTTGTATACCACAGCGATGTATTCTTTGGAATGCAGTAAATAATGTTGCATTTTTCTTAAGACCTAGTGTGCTCCCTTCATTACTTTTCTCTCTCTATATATATATATATATATATATATTTACATACTCTTTCTGGTGGTGAGTGCACTTTACTCTATTCTTCTCATGTACACTATTAGTTTTACACGCTTCCTGATGCTGGTCGCCCATGGCATGACATTGTCACATACTCATACATTTATTTATTTATTAAATATTTTACCAGGATGGATACATTGAGATTCCTCTTGCTTTCAAGTATGTCCTGGGTCCACAAAACATTGCATTGTTACATAGGACACAATATTACAAAAAATACAATATACAAACATTATATATAGACATATATACACACAGGTAATAAATATATTCAACCATGACAGGTGCATTCTGTGCTGAGGTATATTTCCATAGATGTCTTAAAAGATTTTAGATTGAATGATGATTTGACTGTATCCCTGAGGTTATTCCATAATTGCAGTGCTCTGTAGGAAAATGGGGATCAAGGCACTTTATTTTTGTATTGCGGTATGCTAAATATCATGCTAGTACTGGATCGGAGGTTATAGTAGGTGGGAACAGCTGGGGAGAGCATTCTGCTCAGGTATGGTGGGAGCTTGCCAGAAAGGCTCTTATGCACAAGGCTAGAAAGATGAAGAGTGCGTCGGGATTCCAGCGATAGCAGGTTTAGCTCTTTTAACATGTCACAATGGTGAGTAAAACAATTGCATTCTAGTACAAAGTGGCATTATACAAAGTATAAAGTATTAGGTTTATTAAGGTGGGTTTGTGATGCAGGTGCCTACACTACATCCACATATTCAATGAACAGCATTAGCATTTGTTGCACAATCTGTTTCCTTAATGTAGGGCTTAGGCAGGATTTGTTTTGGTACAGGGCACCTAGTTTTGGGTAAAGATTTGAAGAGATATTTTCAATGTTAAGGCCAAAGGATAGATTGGGGTCTAGCAACATACCTAGATATTTAAAAGAACAGACTGCTGTCAGTGTGCTATTTGAATTTGTTCTGATACATAGTGGTTGATTTTGTAGTTTGCCTAATTTAGGTACAGTTACAAGATCATTGTAATTATTTTGTCAGTGTTTAGGAAGAGTTTGTGATCCCTATCCACTTTTCTACCTCTGTGAATTGGTTTTGGAGCACAGACTCAAGCTGCAGTAGATTGGATATACTAGCGTAGATTACAGTGTCATCTGTATCTGACTTCCTCCACTATAAATTTATGCTGCGCTCCTACAGCCTGGCTGTTTCCGCTGCAAAAGTACATTACTTTAATACCCTCATAAGTACACTGTCCCATCAACCCAAACACCTATTTCACACTTTTGATGCTCTTCTTCGCCCTTTTAATCCCCCTCCTTCTACCACCTTGTCCGCCACAAACTTTGCATCTCACTTCACTGAGAAGATCTCTACAATCAGAGAAGAGATTGCTAATTTCTATCCTTCCCCTACCATTACATCACCCAACCCCACTCCCTCCACCACTCTACACTCATTCGCACCTGCTACAGCAGAAGAGGTTTCTTCTCTGCTCCGGTCCTCCCGCCCCACCCCCTGTTCCCTCGATCCTATTCCTTCATATCTCATCTGTACTATGTCTCCCTCTCTTTCTCTTCCCCTCACTAAAATTTTCAAGCTCTCCCTTTCCTCTGGCACATTTCCCTCACCCTTCAAACATGCAACTGTAACCCCAATTCTGAAAAAGCCCAGCCTTGACCCCAACTCCCCATCCAACTACCGCCCTATCTCGCTACTGCCATTTGCCTCCAAGATCCTCGAGAGAGTTGTGTTCACCAGACTGACTGACTTCCTCAAAACCAACTCTCTGCTTGACCCCCTTCAATCTGGATTCCGTGCTGGTCATTCTGACGAAACGGCTGTGACCAAACTATCCAACGATGTAATTGCTGCTAAATCTCGCGGCCATTACTCTATCCTAATTCTCCTTGATCTTTCTGCTGCCTTTGACACTGTTGATCATCAACAGCTTCTTCGCATTCTCCATAATTTTGGTCTACTGGATACTGCTCTTTCCTGGTGCTCCTCCTATTTCTCCCAGCACTCCTTCAGTGTTTCTTTCTCTGACTCTTCCTCTTCCCCCCAACCACTCTCTGTCTGCGTCCCCCAAGGTTCTGTCCTTGGGCCCCTATTCTGTTCTCTATCTACACTGCCTCCCTTGGTAAACTCATCAGCTTGCTTGGCTTCCATTATCATTTATATGATGATGACACGCAAATCTACCTGTCCTCTCCTGATCTCTCTCAGCCCATCTTGACTAGTGTCTCTGACTGCCTCTCTTCGATTTCCAAATGGATGGCTGCTCACTTCCTTAAACTCAACCTGTCCAAAACAGAAATACTGATCTTTCCTCCCTCAAGTGTTACTACTCCTGTGTCTGTCTCTCTCCAAGTCAATGGCGCTACCATAACCTCTACCTCGCAGGCTCGCTGCCTGGGTGTTCTTTTTGACTCCAACCTCTCCTTCACCCCTCATGTCCAATCAATCGCCAAATCCTGTTGCTTCCATCTCAAAAACATAGCTCGCATCTTCCCTTATTTAACCCCGGATGCGGCTAAGGTGCTGGTCCATGCTCTTGTTCTCTCTTGCCTGGACTACTGCAAAACTCTTCTCAGTGGTCTTATGTGTTCCCAGATTACTCCATTGCAATCTATAATGAATGCGGCGGAAAGGCTCATTTTTCTGTCCGCTCGCACCTCCCACACCTCCCCGCTCTGTCAGTCCCTGCATTGGCTCCCAGTTAGATATAGAGCTCAATTTAAAATTTTGGTGCTTGCTTACAAGTCCCTACATAATGCTGCTCCAACCTACCTACTCTACCTAATACACAAGTATGTCCCGTCAAGGCCCCTACGCTCTGCTAAAGACCTATGTATATCCGTTGTCCGTACTCTCACCTCCAACGCTCACCTCCATGACTTTTCCAGGGCTGCACCTCTTCTGTTGAACTCCCTTCCCTCCTTTGTTAGAATATCACCCAGTCTCCACTCATTCAAAAAATCATTGAAAACTCACTTCTTCAAGAAAGCATATCAATTAAACAGTTTGCAGGTTTTTATCCCCCACCCTCCATGATTCCGTTCCTGCAACTATCAAAAATTACCTACTAAGCCCTCAGCGAATACTTTTCTAACAACTTACTTCGTACCCCTACTTTTACCCTTTGTGTCACTATTCCCCACTCCCTCTATAATGTAAGATCATTGAGCAGGGCCCTCCACCTCTCTGTTCCTGTACGTCAAGTTGTCTGCTTACAATTAAATGTCTGTTGGTCCACCCTTTGTACAGCGCTGCGGAATCTGATAGCGCTATATAAATAATAAAATAATAATAATAATAATAATCTAGGGAGTGTTGCAATGTTTGGTTGTCCATGTTATAGAGTGGGAGTGGATTGTGGGGGTTTGTATACTATTTATGATTTTCCAAAACTTTCTTGGGTTTGATAGGTTGTTGTTCACATTTTCCCTGAAATGTTGGGCCTTTGCCATTTTTGTTTTTGTGCAGGCATTTTGCCATTGTCTGTAGCTACAGTGATCGTTCATGGAGCCAGTACACTTGTACGTTGACCACAGCGAATCTCTAAACTGGTACATTTGAATGAGGTCAGCTGTAACCCAAGGCTGACATGACGCACACCTCCAGGATGTCTGGCACTGGGACTGGGGACTGGCTAGCACCTGTATTGGTGTGTCACATATTAATTACTAAATAATTATTTACTGTACTTATGTTTGTTATATAAAGTAACTTGTGTCTTGTATCTTGATCTTTGCTGAAATTTAATTCACTTATTTGTATTTTGAAATCCAGTGAGCGCTCTCATTTTTGAATTGGTATATATTTTTATATACAACAATTGTAAATAACAATATGTTTGGCATATTTAAATGATTATCTATTAATTTTTTTTTTTAAACTTCATTCCATGTTTGACAACCCAGACAGGCCACCTGCAGGTAGTTCCCAGACAGGCCACCTGCAGATTACATCATGATCACATGGCCCAGGAGGGCTGGATTTGCTGAAGGGGTTGTCAGACAGGCCTCCCAAAGTGGATCACCAGGGTAGGTAAGTACAGGTGGGCACTAGGGATCAACACTGTTATGGCGTTCTGTGCTGCCCCATGGCTTTAAAGTTTATTATACTGCGGATGGCATAGGGCACTGTAATAGCATTAACGGATTAATATTTCTTTTTTTTAAACTAACCTATCATTTATTCATTTATACTTACAGCTAAAAGTAGTTGGTGTTAAGTGCATCTTTTCTCTGGTGGTCCTGATGTGATGGGAACTTGAAAAGTGTAATTTTTTCTCAAACTTTTTTTTATAATGTTTCATAATGCTTTCCATCAAATTTAGTTTCACTATATTAGTAAACATATAAATATGTGCTGTATTATAAACAGTTCAATAGTGCCTGGATAGGCTACTTTTTAGTTTCCAATCGTACCACTATTTTTAACGGCAACTGCTACTTACTAAAGTATACATCACTACTTTTACTGAGTAGAAGCTGTCAAATGTCACAAGTAGTGTCAGTAGTGAAAGCCAGTTGCTAAGTAGTGCCTAATGGCTCCCCTTAAACTCTATTTAGAGAATGGTATCATTATCAATTGCTGCCCAAAGGAACCTAACACCAACCTCTGGCCTACTAAATTGATACTAGCTAAGTCGCCATACACCCTATAGGAATAATACATGTAAGCTATATGGCATTGCATTGAATTCATAAAGAACATTTTAGAGCATAGTATTCATATCAAACATAAATAAAATAAATAAAAGGCCCAAACACATGAAATGCAATCATTTATTTAGGTGCATGTTTCATTTAAATAAACCTCAGAAGTTAGATATGTATCTGTCATTGAACAAACTCCCAGTAGACTACATTGCACACACTATTTATTTAGTAGATCTGGTCTGTATTTATTAATCTGATGTGAGCTTCATATTTCATTTATTACTATAAAAATACAGCATTTAATGGCTTGTTTTATATCTTTATTCCTCAGACTGTATATTATTGGATTAAGCATCGGGGTCACTACTGTATAAAACAAAGACATTACCTTGCTAACTGTTAATGGCAGACCATTAGTTGGTAGAATATAAATCCCAATTAGTGTCCCATAGAATATAGACACAACAGACAGGTGGGAACTACAGGTAGAGAAGACTTTCCCTCTCCCACTGGTGGTGGTGATTCGAAGGATGCTTAGAACAATGTATGTATATGACATTAAAATGATTATGAGTGGGATAATAATCAGAGGAAAAGACAATACGAAAGCTGCCATTTTTACAATAGAAGTGTCTGAACATGAGATGGCTATTAGAGGGTCAAGATCACAGAAGAAATGATCAATAACATTTGGTCCACAGAAATGCAGTTTTGATATTGTTATTGTAGTTATTAGTATAAATGAAAAACTCAGCAACCAAGACACAATAACTAATTTCAAGGTAAATGCATGGTGCATTATTGCAGTGTAATGTAATGGTCTACAAATGGCAAGATATCTGTCATAAGCCATCACGGTAAGAAATAAACATTCTGAAGATTCAGAGCTACCAAAAAAGTAAAACTGGGTCATGCAATCTGAAAACGACATAATTTTGCCTTGTTGCAATAAAATGCTAAGTGTGTTAGGAACAATATTTGTGGTGAGTATGATATCAGACAAGGACAGTTGTGTGAGGAAGAAGTACATCGGTGTATGTAGGCTCATGTTGGATACCACCAGCCAGATAATAGTAAGATTTCCAGATACTGTCACAAAGTAAAAAAGAAGAAGGCAGAAGAAAACACTTTGGAAGCTGTGAATGTTTGGAAACCCCAGCAGAAGGAACTCAATGTGCATGGTCTTGTTCTCTTTATGTATTTTTTCTGCAGGCATAGAAAGAACATTTGGTTATGACAGAGGTTTCATATTGCTATTAAAATATATATTTTTATTGTATTTGACACAATATTTCCTTAAGAGAACCTAGCATTGAGTGCAAATTCTTGCAAAGAAAAATAAACATTTCCACAAATATTATATTTACATTTTTGTGGTATTCTTAGGAAGTTGCATCTCCAGAAAATCTATAAGATTTCTTAGAAATACCTAGAGGTATAGAATTTGAGCGTACGTTTTATCTGTTTTTTTTTTTTGATTGTTTTTTGTCGCACCAACTTTGTCATACATGTAATTAAAATGGTCTTTCACTGTGTATATTAACACCTTAAGGACAGAGGGAATGGTAGAAGTTTTGACCAAAGCAAAACCAAAGCAAAATCTACACTTTGAGCTATAAGTCTGTTCAATTATAATTTACCTTTTACCACCCACACTTATTTCTTTTCCAATTTGACAATTTGTATTGTTTTTGGGATACAGAATGAAAGAAGGGGGGTAAAGTGTATAAAGTATATACAACACTGACATTACACAAGCTCAATTTAGAGTACATCAATAACTTTGTACCTTATGATCGTAAACAACAATATGCAAACACTATACCTTGTACAACTTGTTTCAAGCAGTTCCCCTTGGTCACTAGGCAACCAACTTATTGTCTTCCTTTGTGAGTCAGTGTGTCTCATCTACTATTTGGGTCTGTGGTGGTATAACTTTGTAATGTATAAGGTATTCAAACATGCAGGTTATCGTCCTATTTTGTCAACCCCTAATTCTTTGGTTTGCAGTATTTGGATGCTGTAGTGTCCCCCATTATTCATGGCTGTGTTCCACAGGTGCCCCATGTATCCGTGGGGATCTGAAAGGGGTGCAGGCATGGTATGCGCCCTGTCAGAAGTTGCACTCACCTCTTTATCCTATAGATATAAGTTATGATGTAGATTAGTTTCCCAGGGGGACTGTGGGCACTGGTTGGACGATGTGTTAATGCGTTAGTGATTAAAGGGCTGTTGAGGTAGGGATTAATATAGGTGGGAATTTTCTGGCCACTTGAACAGAATCATTTCTAAGTTTAAAATTAAAATAATAATAATAAATTACAAATAATAAACTGAAAACTCTTATGGATGTGAACATGTTCCAATGCTAGACGAGGCCCAGAACCATTCAGAACCTAAACTGAAGCTATGTCCTGCATGAGGGTATTTCCATTTAATCTCTTGCGCTATGGCACCATGTGAAATGTTCTAAGTTAGTCATGTCATCGCCGACATGTGTTTGGACTCCTGGTTGTCCCAACGGTTACTCCCTCGGCTGTATTTGATACATCTAAGTATGTTGTTTCACAAATGTATCCAATCTGTGTTTGGCCTCATTGGCAGTACGGTGTGATTTGATAAATTTGCTAGCCATACATTCATATTCCCAATTCAGTGAGATTTGGTTCAGTAGTGACCACCCACTCTTATATATCATTTTGTTCAGGAGAAAACAGGACTTTAAAGTCAAATCATTTATTTAGTTTTTTGCAATATCCACATAGTCACAAACCCAGGCCAAAGTTAGTGCTCATATATTTTTCTAATAATTTTGCACACTTTCATTAATGATATCATTGGTCTTTATACATTTTACTGCTCTAAAACAAATATATGTGTGTTCAGCAATGTCTCACAAGTAAAACAGTAACCTACATTTACAAATTTTACAAGGGCTTTAAAAAGTTATGTGGTGAAATATCTTTAGGTCCTCCGCAGTTCAGTTTCCCTAATTGGTATTTTGTTGCTTTTAAAAACATATAACAGCCCAGGGATGAGAATTACCCCCATCATAGGATACCATTAGCAAAATAAGATAACACAGTGTATTCAAAAAAAGGGTATGTCCAGTTGTTTTTTAATAGCCACTTAAACCTCATAAACCCTGGCCAAAGTTAGTGTGCATATTTGTTGTTTTTATTTTGTACACATAATCTGCAATTTCACAGATGAGATCACCATCACTATCCATTTTGCTGCTCTAACTCACTTATATGTCTATTCAGCAATGACTCACAAATGCAATACACCCTATGTAAAGGCTTTATAGGGTTTGGGAAACTTACAGGTTCAAATATAGGGTTTCAAATAAAATGTTATAGTATTTCTACCTGTGTTGTCAGGCAGGTCCCAACTATTGAATTAATAATATATATATATATATATATATATATATATATATATATATATATACACACATATATATATATATATATATATATATATATATATATATATATATATATAGTACGTTTATATTATTATTTTTCTAATTATATGTTTTTTCTTGTCTCTTGTAAAATTTCAGAGTTTTACCCCTTCCCAACGAAGGATGTGCTATGCCGTCCTACAAAATGAGGCCTTTAATGACACAGAGTAGCATAGCATGCCCTCAGAATAAAGCCCACCCCCGTTGAGTATACTCACCAATGCTGCCGATTGTGGCTAGGGGGGATAAAAAAATATGGGGAAAGTCAGCTGACACTTCCACTGAATATCCCTCAATTCCATTAAACTAGTACAACAAAAGATAAGAATCATAAACTGTATATTTGTGAGGATGAAACCACATAACTGGATTTTTCAGTAGTATATTTCTCTGGATACTATAAGTAGTATACTCAATATATTTAATTAATCTGTGTTATGGTTGCCTCCAAGCTGGTTGGAAGTTGGACCATAGAAAGGATGCTCCTAGCGCTCACCAAAGGACCATCAGCACCATAGACACCATAACTACTGCGTAGACACCATAAGTACTGCAGACTCCACGAACCACTGCTACTGGGCTGGTATCTCGCTGTCTGCTATCCACCCTGGACCTACGACCAGGCTCCAGGGTCCAGTGGGTGATCTCTATTCCTTCTGCAGAGCGAAGCAGGATCAGGAACAAGAGCTATTACAAGAGCTCAGTAGCAAAGGGAGCATGCAGAGCATAGCAATCCCTGAAGTGATTATAGCTGTCCCCTACAAACATGAGTCCAGGCTGCAAGTTAGAGGGTCAAGTCATTCTGCTTATGTGCACCAAAAGAACCTTCTTTTATGCAGGATCCCCTTAGATAGGACCACCCACAGGGTGTTACATAACAACCAATCATACACGTACATTTCAGAAAACACTCCCAGCAATTACACACAAAATCCTCCCTTCTGCCTGTGATATAATTATGTTACACAAGGGATTAACATAATTATCACAGACAGTAAAAATACAGTTTTTACACATACCCTGTAACTTTAAAACCATACATCCAATCTCCATAAACATTACATATTTGGACTCAGCATACTTTAAACATAACACACACTCAAAAATCATACAAATTCCTCCAGTGGATAAAAAGTTAGGTGGAAGTCCTTTATGACCAACCACAAGCACATTTTCCTGCCCAAAACAGTTCCATAGATTTGGGCTGTGCGGTCGGTCAATTTCCTGCAGAAAAACGGGTCCATTCGTGCAAATAGCACCGGGTAACAGGGGTTTAGATTGTCGAACGTACTTCGACTTTAACCGAAGCGTCGAAGTGGAGGCGACGGTATGGGTCAGCGGTGTTCGTGCATTTGCGTAGCCGATTCTAGTTCCATAGATTCTTTAGCATACTCCACTGACCGCGTTCGACTAAATTAAAATGGCAGCTGCCACGTGTTCCTTTGTCGAATGGCGGCCACTTCGACGACTTCGACAACTTCGGCACTTCGACTGCATCCGAAGTGCCATATAGAAAGTACCAATCCTTCCCCACAGAATTTAAAGGGCCAGAATGAGTGACATACACTCTGGTATGGCCGAATACTGGTTTTAAAGGGCCCAATCTCCCAGGGCCATAGTCATGCGGGAGGAGGCTGGCAAATAGGCTTCTCCACAATCCAGGGAAGCAGGGCAATTTCTCATTTAAAGGGCCAGTTACAATTAGCAGTTTGTAACAAACTGCAAACAGTATAAAGCTCTATTGTATGTCAGTATCATTCCTTTTTATACGAATGGTATTTTAATACACTACAGTATAGTATTTTCAGATTCTTTGTGCTTCTGTGTTTCATAACACAGGCAGGATTATGGCATTTGAAGATATGCACTGGCTAAAGGTGAAGAGTGTGTGCATACCTTTACACAATAAGCATATATTGACTTCATCTCTGTTCCAGCACCACCATCTTCAGAACTTTGTGGCTGCTACACTTCATGCAACAGCCTCCACTACTCCACTTGTCTTCATTAATTTGTTCTGATTGGGAATGCTTCCCCAAGCAGGGCAAACAGCTTCAGTGATACTGACATGCAGGCTTTGTTACCAGGCAGCTGAATGGAGTGATGTCAGTCTGTTAGCACTGGCTAGGGAGTTTCATAATATCCACAGCACATGTTATTCTTGAAGGTTCATACATACCACCCATTGGAGGTCTATTTTGCATAGAGTCTAGTGCAATAACGTTATTAAGTGCAATAAAGACCTACTCTTAAAATGGTTTCTTTACCAAACTAGCATTTGCTAGCACATTTGCTTGCACAATGTATAGATTAAATGCCATGCTCTTTTAAAAGAGGTAGAATGGTTTGGGGGGTGGGATTGACAGGCGGATGGTGACAAGCATGCTTCTACGCATAGTGAAATATAATTGCTAAGTGTGAGTCTTTTTTACCAGAAATAGTTTTTTGCTATGATGACAACTTACACAGCGAATGTTTCTTGGTTTTACCAACCAGTGGCTAGTCTGCGAGAAAACGAGTCCTATGTCTGCAAAAATTTACAAATAAATGTATGAAAAAATTACTAAAATGTACTTTTTAGATGCACCTGAACACAATTTGTGTAAAATATATGCATCTGATATTTAATATAAAAAAATAACTTTTCTAGTCAAGAGGTTTATTAAGTGTGAATTAACATTTTAAATACAAAGACTTTGATTCTGTTTTATATCAAATTTATATTTTTCAAAATGCTACGATTATTAAAACCTTTTTCCACACTATATAGCATTATACAATAACATTATAACATTATAAAATAAATCTACAAATGCCTGAATATGTGAAAAACACCCCACAAGTTATATGAATGTTTTTGAAAATGAATTTCTACATATGAGATAGTATTTGTTGGATGATGCTATGTGGGGGAAACATTTCTATGTTACATATTTGAAAATGTTATTTATTGACAACGCTTTTTTCCTATCATTAATTTAATTCTTTGGAAAAAATATTATTATGTTTTTACTATTCAATAGAAACATTTATTTTTTACAAAATAGTTATATCTCTGCATATTAAAATAAAAAAAATGATAATTTAAAAAAAAAAAAAACACATAAAATTGCCTTGCAAACACCCAAAATTCTGGTGGTGATTATTTCACAATTTGCTTGGTAGTGAAAAGTTAATAATCAAAAATTTTCCATAAAACAATTTTACTTTAGGTACAATCAAAAATCAGTCATACTTTCTTTTGGATTGAAACAACTGTTCAATCCTCAGTAAGGCTTTATTATTATTATAATAATGATGGAATTACAACCCTCATAATAGGAATCATCAATATCAATATCACAGATATGGTTGCTTTTTCAGATGTAAAATAACTTACCCTGTACTATGTCATCCATTCCTTGAAGAGGACTGACTTAGAGAGCCAAAATCAATTATTTTGAATTTCATGCAGAAAGATAAAGCAATGGATTTAATCATTGGACGTTATCATATATAAGAGAAAACTACATGAATATATGCTTTGCTGTGATATATAAAGCATTTTCAGGTCTTTGGAGAACCATAATCACTTGTGTATGTTCCAGAAGGTAGAATACATCCAATTTACATTATCCCTGGAGAAGGTCAAATGAAGTCGTGCATGATGAACCTTGTAAAAAAATAATTGCATTATTCACAGATTATTAATGTGTACTCAACTGACAAATGACTTGCATTTATATAAACATAGACAAATATTGTTATTTTGGGGAAAGATATTGAATAGTTTATCATTTATGAGCACATTCTTCAAAGGTATATAATACAAAACTATGGCAAACAAACCAAAATAGAGTGTAAGTAAATACCTAGAATGAACAACAAATGAAATATATTGCCCTAAAATGTTCACTTCGTAAGCAATTTTAGCTCATATTGTGCAATTGCATAGAGAAACAAAACAATTTGCATATCAAACTGTTCCCACTCTAAAGAGTAGTTTAGATCTGAAATGACTGTCAGCGCTCTCAACATGAGAAATATAGATACCTCAGACAATCGTTTTCACCTTGGTGGGCCTTGTCAGCAAGGTGTAGACTTGTTGATTCAGCTTGCGCCAAAGTGCATTTTGACTGTATGTTGGATGATTTTTTGGTCACATTTTGGAACTCTGAATGGCCATATGGCAGAACCATGAAACCAATAGCTTGTGCAATGGACAAGCATGTTTGTTTTGATTTGTGATTCCGAGTTTCATTCCTGTAGCCAGAAAAACTAGGAACAGAATGGAGTAGAATCACCTCATTTAACTTGAGGTGGCAAAAAGTAGCGAGTAGAGTATTTGTCAAAAGGGCCAAGCTAGTTAAAGGATCACTAGAGGCACCCAGACCACTTCAGCTTAATGAAGTGGTCTGGGTGCCAGGTCCACCTAGGATTAACCCTTTCTGCTGTAAACATAGCAGTTTCAGAGAAACTGCTATGTTTACATATGGGTTAATCCAGCATCTAGTGGCTGTCTCATTGACAGCCGATAGAGGCGCTTCCGCGCTTCTCACTGTGATTTTCACAGTGAGAAGATGCCAGCGTCCATAGGAAAGCATTGAGAATGCTTTCCTATGGACTGGCTGAATGCGCGTGCAGCTCTTGCCGCGCATGCGCATTCAGCCGATGACAGGGAAAGGAGGAGGAGAGTTCCCTGCGCCGAGGGAGCCCGGCGCTTGAAAAAAGGTAAGATTTAACCCCTTCCTCTCCATCCAGCCCGGCGGGAGGGGGACCCTGAGGATGGGGGCAACCTCAGGGCACTTTAGTGCCAGGTGGTCCTTTAAGACCAGACTATGATCCAGTAACTCCTTCAATCCATGAGTAGCTCCCGGAACGGGGAGGGGAAGAGGGTGAAGGTGGCTGTGGCTACCCATGCAGCAGTGGGTAGAGTTCTGCTGAACGTCTGAAATTTAAAGCGGAATAATTGGTCAGTTGCTGTATTGAAAATACCCGGAACATGACAAACAAACCAGATAAAAATTATTACAGGCAGCTAACCTAGTCAAAAGATAGGTATTGGATCAGCGCTGAGTGATCTAATAGGACTGTGAACAAATCGAAAGCTGCAACCTATGGGTATGAGGTTCCCTCTAATAACCTCAAAGGAAAAATGGCAAAAACACAATAATAGGTCGCGCTAAATACAAATGGATGTGTAATAACAATGTAAAATAGATAAATAAAAATATAAAATATAACAAGATCAGAAAGACAAAATGAATAGGAATAAAATTACTAATATTAATATCGCTTGCATACACTCTTACAGTAAGGAACGGAACAGTTATAATGAATAGTCCCAATACTTAATAGTCTGCTTGTATATTCCAATAAATAAGTAAGTGGAAGGCTTGGTATGTAGGAATTTCCAATGAAGAGAATGAATCTTCTAATTCATGGGGTGTCTTGACTCCGTGGTATACATGGAAAGACAAAACAAAGAAACTCCAATAGTGCAAACTGAGGACCAATAAGAGCAGGATGAATATAGGGGAGGTATATTACTCACCTATTATTGAGCATAAACTAGCTCAAGTATAATAAGCATTCAGTGGCGTCTGCCCCCCACTGGCGGGATAAGGTGAAGGTAATTCCTCGGTATAAAAAAAGGGGAAGAAAAACAACCAAATATAGTGCTCACTGTAGATATGATAAAAATGAGTATAAACAGTAGAAATGCAGGTACTCACATTTAGATGAGCAGGATATACTGCTCAATCTATTCGTTTGGGTGGTATAGTCCCCACCTAGGATTCTTTAGCAGGTATCAGCTTCACAGTAGTATATGACCAGGTAAAATAAATAAATAAATAAATAAAGGATATATGGCAAAATAATTCTAGGTAAAACCAATATTCCTTTAATAAGATAATAAATATATAAAAACAGCCAAAACGCGTTTCGCCACACAGGGCTTTATCAACTGGCAATAGTAAAAATCAGCCTGGTACATAGATGCTTAAATAAGCTAAGAAAACAAATGCTTATTCAAATTTTAGCGCCAAAATGACGTCATCAATACACAGTATAAAATACAAAAACATATTAAAACAGAAAAAATACAAGTCCTTAATGATAATAATAAAAAAATATAAATAAAACCCTTAATATTAACTTAAAACGAGTGTTATTAAGTAAGAAGGATAAATAATGAAAAGGGAGTACTCAATCACGTGATCGCGGATAGCCGCGATCACATGGAGTTCCCTAAAGACTTTTGGGTAATGTAGTGCACAGCAAGGGGCATGGGAGGACCGGATGAGTGGGAAGGACAAATAGACACGTGATCACGATCATCCGCGATCACGTGGTATACCGCAATGAGCATTGGGCAATGTAGTCAGATAGACACGTGATCGCGATCATCCGCGATCACGTGGTATACCGCAATGGGCATTGGGCAATGTAGTCTAGACGGAGGTCGGCACAACAAAGCACACCTCCGTCTAGGTAAACGAGCAGGCAGCATAAAGAAATGGTAATTAAATGTACAGGGAAAAATAAAAACCAGCATAATGAAAATAAAAGGAAAAAAAAAAAGGGAGGGGAAAAAAAGCAAACTTTGGAATAGTAAAAAAAAAAAGTGAAGAAAGAGAAATGTGTATATGTGGACAGAGTATGAATATGTAAATATGTAAAGTGAGTATGTGTGTGAGTGTAATGGATCTACAGGGATGACAAGAATATGTACAAACTGGATAGTTGCCTTATAAACAAACAGAGACAACTTCTGAGTAAGTAGTGGGAAATGAATATAGAATAAAATAAATATAAATAAAATAGTCATGGAAGAAGAAAAGTAAGAATAAGAAAAATTGTAACTTATACTGTAGCAACAGAATATAAGAAAATAATGTGAGAGAAAATATATATAGGTAAAAATAATAAAAATAAAAATAAAAATAAAAATTAGATAAAAAATAGAAAAAATAAAAATAAATATAGAGATAATAATAGGAAAATAATAATGATAAATAACGGGAAAATAAATAAATAAATATGGAAGAATATATATGAATATGAATAAAGGGATTTGGATATAGAGAGCAGAGAAAAGAGAAATAATGATATAGTATATTATAAAAAGTTAAAAAGATCAAATTCTGCATTAAGTCCTTGTGGGGTAAGGGTTCTGAGTTGAAAGACCCAATACATTTCTCTTTTGCCCAGGATATTGGTAATGTTACCTCCTCTCCATGGGAGGGTAACATGTTCTATCCCAATGACTATCAGAAGTGTCGGGTCTTTATTGTGTATCATAAAGTGCTTAGAGACTGAGTGGTTGTCATAGCCCCTTTTGATGTTACGGCAGTGTTCTGCCACTCTTACTTTGAGACATCTCTTAGTCATGCCCACGTACTGTAATCCACATGGGCATTCCAATAGGTATATCACCCCTTTAGTGTTACAGCCAATGAAGTCTTTAATAGGATAAGAGGTTTTTGTAATATTAGAAGAAAAATTAGTAATTTTAGAATTTGTGGTACCTTTTGTGGTTCTGCATACAATACAATTGTTACACTTAAAACAACCTTTAGGTTTAGATAAAAAATTCTTTTTTTGTTGTACACTTTTTTTTGTATAATTTTTGGTAAGCATTGTTTTGAAATTCGGCGCTCCTCTAAATATAACATTAGGTCTATCTGGGATGTAGTCTTTTAAAAGGTCGTCTTGTTTCAGAATGTGCCAGTGTTTGTTTATGATTTTCTTTAAGGTTTTATTCTTGTTGTTAAAATCTAAGATAATAGGCAATTGTGGGGAATCTGCTTTTTTCACTTTATATGTTAGGAGCTCTTTTCTTTCTTTCTCTTTTACCGACTCCAGAGCTACATCTAATTTATTTACTTCATAGTTTTTTTCTAAAAACATATTTTTCAATGAGGTAGATTGGGCAATAAAATCAGCTGTAGATGAGCAATTACGGTGGAGGCGAAGAAATTGGCTTTTTGGGATGCCATCCAACCAGGGTTTATGGTGGCAACTCGTCTGATCTATTATTGTATTTGTACAAACTTCTTTAAAAAAAGTTTTTGTTTGGATGCATCCGTCTTGGATAAAGATATTTAAATCTAAAAAATTCACTGACGTATTGCTGAATTCTGAAGTTAAAACAATACCTCTATCATTCACATTTAAATGGTCTAAAAACAGTTTAAGAGACATTTCTGAGCCTTGCCAAATAAAAAATAAGTCATCAATATAACGGAAATAGGAAACCAGGTTTGCCCGCCAGCAATGATCACCCCAAATAGCTTCGGATTCCCAATCCGCCATGAAGAGGTTAGCATAGCTGGGGGCAAACCTGGTTCCCATAGCAGTACCCTTCTTTTGAATATAAAATGAATCTAAAAACAAAAAATAATTGTTGGTAAGAATTATATTGATACCTTGTATAATAAAATTGATTTGAGAATCTGGGATGGAGCTGTATTGTTTTAAAATCCTTTCTACTGCCTGGCATCCAATATTGTGTGGGATTATAGTGTATAATGATTGTACATCACAGGTTACCAGTATATAATTGTGACACCATTTAAAATCACTTAAAAAAGATAAAAGAGTCAAAGAGTCTTTCAGATATGATCTCGTTTGTTTAACCAAGGGTTGTAGTAAAATATCTATATATTCTGAAAGATTGGATAAAACTGATCCAATACCCGACACTATAGGTCTTCCAGGGGGTTCTTCAGCATTTTTGTGTATTTTTGGAAGAAAATAAATAACTGGAATTTTAGGGTAAAGGATATTAAGATAATCTAATTCATGTTTATTTAAAATTCCCATCTCTACTCCATCTTTTAAAAATTCACTTAGAATTTCTTTGATATTGGGGGTAGGGTCATAAGATAATTTGTTATATACCTCAACATCATTAAGCTGACGATTGGCTTCTTTTATGTACATGGACTTAGATAAAATAACTAAACCCCCACCTTTATCGGCGGGTTTTATGACGATTTCGTCATCTTTTTGAAGTTCTTTTAACGCTTTCCATTCTTTCTGAGTGAGGTTTTGATGATCATACTTATTGTGTTTAATTTTATCGAAATCTTTGAGAACCAGTTTTTCGAAGACTTCAATAGGGCCTGATTTAAAATTAGCAGGATAAAATTTAGAAGGATTTTTTAAAACGGTATGTGTGGTAGAACTTTCCTTAGATGTGTCTGAATTGGGATATTGTGAGGCTGAATTAGATTCTGTAGAGATGTGACTGTTATGGTTAAAAAATCTTTTTATTGTAGCTTTCCTTACAAATTTGTTAATGTCGAGAAAGGCTTGGAAAGGTTTAAAAGCGTTAGTAGGAGCGTATTTTAGACCTTTACTTAAAACCAAAATTTGAGTGGCTGTTAAAACTTTTTGGGAGAGGTTAAAAATTCCAAGTTTTTTCTCATCTATATTTTTTATTATTGTCTCTCTTTCCTTTCTCTTTTGTAGTCTTCTGCCACCTCTCCCTCCTCTATACTTAAGCTTCTTTTCCTTGTTCTGGGTAGGTATGGGGTCTGTGTGTGAGGTAGATTGTGTGTGCGAATGTCTAAAATATTTTCCTCAATCTCTGAGTCAATCGACAGTAATTGGTACCTGTTGTTGTGGGAGTAATTAGGTGGTGACTTAGGAACATCTGGATATTTATGGCCAAATCTAGGTCTCTGGGGTCTTGGTGTAGGTGTTGTGGATTGAGTGTAACTGGACTTATTTGTGGTAGTGCGGTGAGGGAAATTTTGATAATCTGGTGATTTGTGATATTTGTTGGTGTGATGGTTAGATGTCTTATAGTTGTGTGATACTCTGTATCTATTCGGTGAAGAGTGTTGTCTATCATAATTTTTTTGGAAATGGGTGGGGGGTCTTTGTCTGTTCTGAGGATAGTAATTATTTTGACGGTGACGGTATGGTGGCGGTGAAGAAGAGTGATGTGAAGATTGGTTGTGACGGTAAGAGTTAGCGTGATGAGTGTGTTCATAATTTTGATTTCTATTCTTGGTTGTGAATGTATCAGTGGTGTATTTTTTGTGTAAATTATATGTCCTCACTTGATTATTGCCATAATCTTGTTTGTCTCTTATATATTTTTTTATTTTTATATGTTTTGTGTCCGTCTCTACTTTTTCAATTTTACTTTGTATTAAGACTGAATTTTGTTTGTAGGAGTGGGTTTCTGTAAAGGGTAGTAGCTTTTCTTTAAGGTTATTTATCTCCATATCTAGAGTAGAGAGTTTTTTACTTTTCTTTATGATTAAGGTTTCCATGAGGCCGAAGGTGCATACCTCCAGTTTGTTAAACCAGTCATTCATAAACTCTTCGTCGTCTTGATCTGTAGTGGGTAATTTATACAGTCTTAGACCTCTTGGGGTAATTTTCTCGTCAATATACTTTTTCAGAGTTGCTATTTCCCATTTTAATTTTATCTCTGAGGTTAAAGATTTCTCTAGTTGTCTAAATAGGTCTTGTTGATTATGAGTTGGATGTTCATTAAAGATTAGATCGCTATTGTTTGTGTCAAAAGCATGATTTATGTCTATAGTATAGTTACGTCTATAATCAAAAATAGACATAGTTCCTATAGAGCACTCTGCTGCTATCACCAGAGGGAAATGGATAGACAAAAGATAGGTATTGGATCAGCGCTGAGTGATCTAATAGGACTGTGAACAAATCGAAAGCTGCAACCTATGGGTATGAGGTTCCCTCTAATAACCTCAAAGGAAAAATGGCAAAAACACAATAATAGGTCGCGCTAAATACAAATGGATGTGTAATAACAATGTAAAATAGATAAATAAAAATATAAAATATAACAAGATCAGAAAGACAAAATGAATAGGAATAAAATTACTAATATTAATATCGCTTGCATACACTCTTACAGTAAGGAACGGAACAGTTATAATGAATAGTCCCAATACTTAATAGTCTGCTTGTATATTCCAATAAATAAGTAAGTGGAAGGCTTGGTATGTAGGAATTTCCAATGAAGAGAATGAATCTTCTAATTCATGGGGTGTCTTGACTCCGTGGTATACATGGAAAGACAAAACAAAGAAACTCCAATAGTGCAAACTGAGGACCAATAAGAGCAGGATGAATATAGGGGAGGTATATTACTCACCTATTATTGAGCATAAACTAGCTCAAGTATAATAAGCATTCAGTGGCGTCTGCCCCCCACTGGCGGGATAAGGTGAAGGTAATTCCTCGGTATAAAAAAAGGGGAAGAAAAACAACCAAATATAGTGCTCACTGTAGATATGATAAAAATGAGTATAAACAGTAGAAATGCAGGTACTCACATTTAGATGAGCAGGATATACTGCTCAATCTATTCGTTTGGGTGGTATAGTCCCCACCTAGGATTCTTTAGCAGGTATCAGCTTCACAGTAGTATATGACCAGGTAAAATAAATAAATAAATAAATAAAGGATATATGGCAAAATAATTCTAGGTAAAACCAATATTCCTTTAATAAGATAATAAATATATAAAAACAGCCAAAACGCGTTTCGCCACACAGGGCTTTATCAACTGGCAATAGTAAAAATCAGCCTGGTACATAGATGCTTAAATAAGCTAAGAAAACAAATGCTTATTCAAATTTTAGCGCCAAAATGACGTCATCAATACACAGTATAAAATACAAAAACATATTAAAACAGAAAAAATACAAGTCCTTAATGATAATAATAAAAAAATATAAATAAAACCCTTAATATTAACTTAAAACGAGTGTTATTAAGTAAGAAGGATAAATAATGAAAAGGGAGTACTCAATCACGTGATCGCGGATAGCCGCGATCACATGGAGTTCCCTAAAGACTTTTGGGTAATGTAGTGCACAGCAAGGGGCATGGGAGGACCGGATGAGTGGGAAGGACAAATAGACACGTGATCGCGATCATCCGCGATCACGTGGTATACCGCAATGAGCATTGGGCAATGTAGTCAGATAGACACGTGATCGCGATCATCCGCGATCACGTGGTATACCGCAATGGGCATTGGGCAATGTAGTCTAGACGGAGGTCGGCACAACAAAGCACACCTCCGTCTAGGTAAACGAGCAGGCAGCATAAAGAAATGGTAATTAAATGTACAGGGAAAAATAAAAACGAGCATAATGAAAATAAAAGGAAAAAAAAAAGGGAGGGGAAAAAAAGCAAACTTTGGAATAGTAAAAAAAAAAAGTGAAGAAAGAGAAATGTGTATATGTGGACAGAGTATGAATATGTAAATATGTAAAGTGAGTATGTGTGTGAGTGTAATGGATCTACAGGGATGACAAGAATATGTACAAACTGGATAGTTGCCTTATAAACAAACAGAGACAACTTCTGAGTAAGTAGTGGGAAATTAATATAGAATAAAATAAATATAAATAAAATAGTCATGGAAGAAGAAAAGTAAGAATAAGAAAAATTGTAACTTATACTGTAGCAACAGAATATAAGAAAATAATGTGAGAGAATGCTTCTGCCCTTTCTTGCAGGTAAGTGCGATATATGTCTTTTGGTTGTTTTAGCATACATTAGGCAGTGTAGGACCTGCCAGATATGGGGTACATTGGCTGTAGCGGAGAGCCGATCTTGCACAGCTATTCTCCACTAGAGATTCCAGTGAGGCTCAGGAACAAGGTGATGTTAAGTCCACAGGCAAGGTTTCCAGCAGGTAAAGTAATACAGCAGTATCCCCATCGCAATCCCAATAACTGGACGACACACAGTTTCAGGAGTAGTCTGACAAGCTTTATTCCACAGTTCCTTATAAAGCCCTCTCCCATGCAAGGGAGGAGGTTCTATCACTTAAGACATTATCCAATCTCTAAGTAGTAACCTCCCACAGATCTCCTCCCCTCCTCTAGCATCATAATCCCCTTATTGTGTACACAGTTTTCCCCGAGTTTTGGATGTACCCTAAATACTTGGGGTACATCCACAAATCCAACATCCCCAGATAGCTCTATTCTGGGGGACCAACATACTTAAAAATTAGCCCATTCGGATGAATGGTTCGTGAGATATGGGGTTCCAAAGATTTGACCGACCGCATGGGTAAAGTATCCGAAAACAGTTCCATGCATTTTGGCCCTGCGGCTGGTCACAAACAAGGGAATGAAAACAGGCGAATTGCCTGTGTTATAGAGCCTGGAGAGGGTTTGAATGAATTCCCTTGTTTATGGGGCTCTTTCTACCGAACGGCGGGTCATTCGGTAGTTTCCATACGAATTTCTGGAAGTATGGAGGTCTCAGCGGTGTTTGCCTAGTCAAGTGTCCGATTTTAGTTCCAGACACTCGACGGCAAAACACCGCTGTTCGGTAGTTTAAGATGGCCGCCGCCACGTGTTTGTTTCCCGAATGGCGGCCACCCAGAGGACAAAGACCACACTGCACTGATTGCCAATTACCTGTTTGCAACATTGTTGCAAACGGTAATTGGAGGCACACTCATTCCTGGGTGGTCTGGTTGTTCGGTAGTTTCATTCCCTTGTTTTATTTGAATGATTCTACCGAACAACTAGAGGAATACAATTCTTTACATACATTTAACTGTCATTATACCCGGATACCATGCTTTCTATACATGTACATACACATTAAACCAGCCATATGACCAAATACACTTATTCTCATACATGTCGTGGGACAGCCCGGTACCAATCCGCTACACTGCTCCCCCTTGCCCACAAGCCGGCATACACAGTCTGATCCAACACGGATCGGCTTGGGGATGTCCGGGGGCTCACGGATCATTTCTCTAAGTCAGTTTGTCTTGACAACCCGTCAGCATTTCCATTCTGCTTACCCGGCCGGTACTGGATATTAAAGTCAAAAGGCTGTAGCGCCAAACTCCAGCGCAGCAGCCTGGCGTTGTCTCCAGCCACCCGGTTCAGCCAGACTAACGGGTTGTGATCCGTGAGCAAGGAAAAGGGCTGTCCATATAAATAGGGTTGTAGCTTCTTTAGGGCCCACACCACAGCCAGGCATTCCTTTTCGATGGCGGCGTAGCTTACTTCTCGAGGTAACAGTTTGCGACTGATGTAAGCCACTGGATGTTCCCCGCCATCGGCCCCGACTTGACTCAGTACTGCCCCCAATCCAAACATAGAAGCGTCTGTGTGAACAAGAAAACGTTTAGTTGGATTGGGAGCTGCCAAGACAGGGGCATTTATCAGTGCATTTTTCAATTGTTGGAATGCCTGCTCACACTCCGGGGTCCAGTTTACTTGGCGGGGAAGGTTCTTACGGGTCAGGTCAGTGAGGGGTTTGGCCAGGGCGCTATAATTGGGAACAAACTTCCGGTAATACCCTGCTGTCCCTAGAAACGCTAAAACCTGGGTCTTAGTCCTAGGGGTGGGCCACTGGGCTACAGCCTCTACTTTGGCGGGTTCGGGTTTTTGTTTACCGCACCCTACTCTATGTCCCAGGTATTGTACCTCAGCCATGCCGATACTACACTTGGCCGGCTTCAAGGTCAGACCTGCTTCCCTTATCCTATCTAGTACAGCTCCGATGTGAGCTAAGTGTTCCTGCCACGTATTGCTAAAAATAGCAATATCGTCCAGGTAGGCACATGTATAGTCCTGGAATCCATCTAGGAGTCGATCCACCATCCTTTGGAAGGTGGCTGGGGCGTTTTTCATCCCAAATGGCATGACCTTAAACTGGTACAAGCCAAATGGGGTGACAAAGGCCGACTTCGGGATGGCATCTGGGGCCAGGGGGATTTGCCAATACCCTTTACACAAGTCAATAGTGGTGAGGTATTGGCCCCTGGCCATTCTGTCCAGTAACTCGTCTATCCGGGGCATCGGATAGGCGTCAGATACAGTCTTCTCGTTCAATCTCCTATAGTCCACGCAGAAGCGGGTCGTACCGTCTCGCTTTGGTACGAGGACTACAGGAGATGCCCAAGGACTGTCTGAGGGTTCAATCACCCCCAGTTGGAGCATTTCGTCGATCTCCTTACGCATGTTTGCCCGTACCGCTTCTGGAATGCGGTATGGCGTCTGGCGCATGGGTAGTTGCCCTGGGGTCTCGACCCGGTGAGTTGCCAGAGGCGTGTATCCAGGTACATTAGAGAACGTGTCGCGTTTCTCTTCCAATAGTTGCTGTACCTCGATCCGCTCCTGTGGGCTCAGCCGATCTCCCAGCGTAACCTCCCCTAAATCTCCGGACAGCTGCCCATCCCCCAGCAAATCGGGGAGGGGTAAGCTGTCAAACTCTTCCGTGTTAGGGGCACAGATGGCGGTTACCTCCTCAGTACGCTCGTGGTAGGGCTTCAGCATGTTCACATGGAGCATGCGTCGCCCCCCAGTCCCTGTGCAGGGGCCGATAATATAGGTGGTATCGCATCTTTGCTCCACCACCTTATATGGGCCCTGCCAGGCGGCCTGTAACTTATCATGTCGGACAGGTTTTAAAATTAGTACCTTCTGCCCGACCTGAAAGCTACGGTCCCTGGCTCCCCGATCATACCATGTACGCTGGCGGGTCTGGGCCTCCTGAAGGTTTTCCCGTACCGTCTTGGTCAACGCTTCTAGGCGGTCCCGAAAGGCCAACACATATGGTAGGATGGGAGTGCCATCTGTGCTCCGGTCTCCCTCCCAATGCTCTCTAATAAGATCCAATGGGCCTCGGACCCTCCTTCCAAACAATAATTCAAACGGGGAGAACCCTGTGGATTCCTGCGGCACCTCCCGGTATGCAAATAGGAGGTGCGGCAGGAATCGTTCCCAGTCCTTGTGGGTCTCTGCGAAGGTTCGGAGCATCTGCTTCAAGGTACCATTGAATCGTTCGCAGAGCCCGTTCGTCTGGGGGTGGTAAGGGGCGCTGATAATAGGCTTAATGCCACAGATCCTCCAGAGGTGTTGGGTGAATTCTGCGGTAAACTGGGTACCCTGATCCGAGATAATCTCCCTGGGTAATCCCATCCGGGAGAATATCCGCATGAGGGCATCCGCGACCGTCTCAGCGTGGATGTTGGTCAGAGCCACTGCCTCTGGATACCTGGTGGCATAATCTACGACCGTTAAAATATACCGTTTTCCTGACGGGCTAACTTTATTGAGGGGGCCTATCAGATCCACCGCTATTCGGCTAAAAGGTTCCTCTATTATGGGTAAGGGGTGAAGTTTAGCCTTCCTGCGATCCCCCCTTTTCCCACTCTCTGGCAGGTATCGCAAGTCGTGCAATATCTGCGTACTTCCTGGCTAATCCCTGGCCAGAAGAAACTCTGGGTTAGTCTGTACCTGGTGCGACTAACCTCTAGATGTCCGGATAGCGGAATATCATGCGCTATCTGGAGTAATTCAGCCCGGTACCGCTGTGGTACCACTAATTGTCTCCTCGCTATCGGGTCTAACCCCGTAATCTGTTTGGTTGTTTCCCTGTATAAAAGTTGCTTATCCCAGATAAACTTCTCTCTCTCCGCCCCGGGGGAACCCGTGCCAACCTTGTCCCTATACACCTGAAGCGTGGGGTCTGTTGCGACTTCAGCTACAAATTCATTAGGTGGAGCCCAGGGGACACATTCTAGAGGGGGGGTAGGGTTGCTTACCTGGACCTCCGGCAGTGTGTTGTGGTCCTGGGTGCGGGCCTGTTGTCGGGTGACTACAGGGTTGACCTCTCCTGTGGTGGGTGACTGGGGCTCAAAAGCAGAAGTGAGCCTCCCCAGATCGTTCCCCAATAAAACCTCCGCCGGTAAATGTGGCATCAACCCCACCTCCACTTCCCCTGCCCCCGCTCCCCAATGTAAATGTACCCTTGCTGTAGGTAGCCGGTACACTGCTCCCCCAGCTACCCGGACGGCAACAGTTTTGTTCAGTTTTGCCTGATCTGAAATCAGGTGGCTCTGTACCAAAGTGATGGTGGCTCCCGAATCTCGTAATCCCCGGACTGCTGTACCATTCAGATATACCGTCTGTCGATGGTGCCGTAGATTATCCACATTGGCCTGGACCGGATCTGCCTCGTGCAGTACCTCCCATTGTTCCACAGTAGTAATGGGGACTGCGGAACCATATGGGGTGGTGACTAGGTCCTGGTAGTGGTGGGCTGCGGCCGCCCTGGGTGGAGGTGGGCCTGGACGAATCCAGGTGGAACGGTCCCGTAGCTGTGGGCATTCCCTTTTATAATGTCCCCACTTCTGGCAGTGATGACAGGGGCCAGCGGTGGGTTGTCGGAACCGGGGCTGTGCAGCGGGTGGTGGAGGTGGTGGTAGCGGTCTCGGTGGAGCTGGGGTGTAGTTGTTTCCCCCGAATGTTTTAAAGGTTGCTTTTGGAGCTGCAGGTTTTTGTGACCTGCGTGCATCCAGGTAGTCATCCGCTTTCCTAGCCGCGTCGGTAAGGGAAGTAGGGTTTCTGTCCCTTACCCATTCCTGGACCTCATTGGTTACTCCCTCATAGAACTGCTCCATCAGCAACATTTGTATTACATCCTCCATAGAACGTGCCTTACATAGTTACATAGTTACATAGTTACATAGTTAGATAGCTGAAAAGAGACTTGCGTCCATCAAGTTCAGCCTTCCTCACACCTGTTTTTTGCTGTTGATCCAAAAGAAAAGAAAAAAGAAAAAAAAAAAAAAAAAAAGAAAAAAACCCAGTTTGAAGCACAATTTTGCAACAAGCTAGGACAAAAAATTCCTTCTTGACCCCAGAATGGCAGTCAGATTTATCCTTGAATCAAGCAGTTATTACCCTACATTGAAAGATTATATCCTTGAATATTCTGTCTTTGCAAGTATGCATCTAGTAGCTGTTTGAACATCTGTATGGACTCTGATAAAACCACTTCTTCAGGCAGAGAATTCCACATCCTGATTGTTCTTACAGTAAAAAAACCTTTCCTTTGCCTTAGACGAAATCTTCTTTCTTCCAGTCTAAACGCATGGCCTCGTGTCCTATGTAAAGTCCGGTTTGTGAATAGATTTCCACACAATGGTTTGTATTGGCCCCGAATATATTTGTATAATGTTATCATATCCCCTCTCAGGCGACGTTTTCTAAACTAAATAGGTTTAAATTTGTTAACCTTTCTTCATAGCTGATATGTTCCATTCCTTTTATTAATTTTGTAGCCCGCCTCTGCACTTTTTCTAGTGCCATGATATCCTTCTTTAGAACAGGTGCCCAAAATTGCACAGCATATTCAATATGTGGTCTTACCAGTGATTTATAGAGAGGCAAAATGATATTCTCGTCCCGAGAATGAATGCCCTTTTTCATGCATGACAATACCTTACTGGCCTTGGCCACTGCTGATTGACATTGCACATTGTTGCATAGTTTGTTGTCTATAACAATTCCCAAGTCCTTTTCGTGTGTTGTTATCCCTAATTCGCTTCCATTAAGGGTATACGTTGCTTGTGTATTCTTTACGCCGAAGTGCATAACTTTGCATTTTTCAACATTAAATTTCATCTGCCATTTGAGTGCCCAGTCCCCCAGTCTATCTAAATCCTTCTGCAGCAAAGTAATATCTTGCTCACATTGTATTATTTTACAAAGTTTTGTGTCATCTGCAAACACTGAAACATGACTTTCAATGCTGTCTTCAAGATCATTTATAAAAATGTTAAATAGAAGGGGTCCCAGAACAGACCCCTGAGGGACACCACTTGCCACCTCTGTCCAGCTTGAAAATTTACCATTAACGACAACTCTTTGTATTCTGTTTTTAAGCCAATGTTCTACCCAAGAACAAGCATTTTCATCGAGACCGATTTCCTTGAGTTTGAACACTAATCTTTTGTGTGGAACTGTATCAAATGCCTTGGCAAAATCCAAATAGATCACATCCACTGCAACACCCTGATCTATACTTCTACTTACTTCTTCGTAGAAAGCAATCAAGTTAGTTTGACATGACCTGTGCTTCATAAAACCGTGCTGATTTTTGCTGATAACCATATTCTTCTCAAGGAATTCTTGAATATTATCCCTTAATAACCTTTCAAATATTTTACCAGCCACAGAAGTTAAGCTCACAGGTCTATAATTTCCAGGCAAGGATTTTGAACCCTTTTTGAATATAGGAACCACATCTGCCTTCCTCCAATCCTCCGGAACACTTCCTGAAAGAAAAGAAAAAAAGAAAAAATGCCTTGCTAGCTTGCACCCACCCGAGCGCTGCCCCCTGTAATCGGCATGCCCACTCTGCGTGCGAGTCCTTCTCTGTTTTCTTTAGATCCCGGAACCTCCGCCGGTATGCCTCGGGTGTTATAGCATACCTGGCGAGTATAATTTCTTTCACTTTACTGTAATTCCTTATTTCGTCATTAGGTACAGTCCGATATGCCTCTGCTGCCCTCCCGGTTAACCTTCCGGCCAAAATAGGTACCCAGTCCTCTGCGTTAATTTTATGCAGTGCACACAGTCTTTCAAAGTCTTGCAGGAAAGCGTCTATATCTTCCTCTGCCTCCACATATGTTTTAAAAGCCTGGTATGGTATTTTAGGCTTACCTTCCTGTGGCCCATTAATTGCAGAGCTTTGTTCTGGTGCCTGTGTCCTTAGGATGAATTCTTGTACCTCGGCCATTGTCCTGGTAACAATTTCTGTTGGGGGGTTTTCCCCATAAAAGGATAGCCTGAACTGAACCTGCCTCTGGAATTCCGATCCTTGTGGTGTTCCTCCCGGCTCCCTCTGTGCCGGAACTGAATCGCCCTCCATTCTGTACTCTGCCATGAGTTCTGTAACAAGTACTGCTTTCTTCTTATTGCTGGCTTGTATACCCCTTGCCTCTAGGAGGTCCTTTAGCGTGGAGCGTTTTAGCGCAGAAAAATCAATCTCCATCCGTACTCCATTTACGCTTGTTCCTCTGTGAGTTTGGATCCCAGCGCTGCCAACCAATGTAGCGGAGAGACGATCTTGCACAGCTATTCTCCACTAGAGATTCCAGTGAGGCTCAGGAACAAGGTGATGTTAAGTCCACAGGCAAGGTTTCCAGCAGGTAAAGTAATACAGCAGTATCCCCATCGCAATCCCAATAACTGGACGACACACAGTTTCAGGAGTAGTCTGACAAGCTTTATTCCACAGTTCCTTATAAAGCCCTCTCCCATGCAAGGGAGGAGGTTCTATCACTTAAGACATTATCCAATCTCTAAGTAGTAACCTCCCACAGATCTCCTCCCCTCCTCTAGCATCATAATCCCCTTATTGTGTACACAGTTTTCCCCGAGTTTTGGATGTACCCTAAATACTTGGGGTACATCCACAAATCCAACATCCCCAGATAGCTCTATTCTGGGGGACCAACATACTTAAAAATTAGCCCATTCGGATGAATGGTTCGTGAGATATGGGGTTCCAAAGATTTGACCGACCGCATGGGTAAAGTATCCGAAAACAGTTCCATGCATTTTGGCCCTGCGGTCGGTCACAAACAAGGGAATGAAAACAGGCGAATTGCCTGTGTTATAGAGCCTGGAGAGGGTTTGAATGAATTCCCTTGTTTATGGGGCTCTTTCTACCGAACGGCGGGTCATTCGGTAGTTTCCATACGAATTTCTGGAAGTATGGAGGTCTCAGCGGTGTTTGCCTAGTCAAGTGTCCGATTTTAGTTCCAGACACTCGACGGCAAAACACCGCTGTTCGGTAGTTTAAGATGGCCGCCGCCACGTGTTTGTTTCCCGAATGGCGGCCACCCAGAGGACAAAGACCACACTGCACTGATTGCCAATTACCTGTTTGCAACATTGTTGCAAACGGTAATTGGAGGCACACTCATTCCTGGGTGGTCTGGTTGTTCGGTAGTTTCATTCCCTTGTTTTATTTGAATGATTCTACCGAACAACTAGAGGAATACAATTCTTTACATACATTTAACTGTCATTATACCCGGATACCATGCTTTCTATACATGTACATACACATTAAACCAGCCATATGACCAAATACACTTATTCTCATACATGTCGTGGGACAGCCCGGTACCAATCCGCTACATTGGCGTTGTTGGCAGGCTTATGCATTGTATGATCATATAGTGTGACTAAATCCCCATGATTTCCATATGTAGCACTTAGTTATGTCTCCTCTTGTTTTGCCTATGTTATCTTGTTTTGTTTTAGTTTGTATACCCAGTCCATGTATAGTCCTGTCCAGTCATGCCCATGTTATGTTCATGTTTTCCTCATGTCTTGTGTAAATGTTCTGGGTTTAGCTTACTATCCTTCTCTGGTTCTGGGTTCTATTAGTTCTGTCTTGTTTTCATGTTTGGTGTCTATCTCTAGTCTTTCCTTGTTTCTAGTACTGGATACAATCTTGCTGCAGAGCCTCCCTATTCAGCTCCTTGGAGGTCTGCTTAATTTCCAAGCTCCTAGTTCCTGGTATCCGCTGAAGCTGATTCAGGGTCTTGGTATGTAGCTGCACAAAAGCTGGTGCTCAACACCAGGGGGCGTGCGGTTACCCTGCACCAGACCCTGCTAATCCACCTCCACGCTGAAGACTCCCACTTAACATCAGGCATAATGGGTCCCGGTCCACGCGCCGCCGCCTGGACACTGTGTCTGGGTTCCGGGCACTGGACCGCCACCCTGACAAAGGCTCTCCCTTGCGGGATAATCCTTATGGCAAAATTAAGGGAAACTAACAGAGAATGTAACTCCTTGCGGTTGCAGGTACCCACTTGCATGTATTGGTTGATAATCTGTAGGATATTATCAAGCTTCCCTAATGGGAGAATGGCTTCCATGGCAACAGAATCAAGGTGTATACCCAGGAAACTAATCAAGGTGTCCAGACCTTCAGTCTTTTCGGGAGAGACTGGAACACCTAGAGAATTAAATCTGACCTCTGTGGGGGGTCCCAACTTCAAAGAGGGATTAAGGCTATAAACCTTCCGTACAATCAAATTAACCCCTTTTTGACATTGACAATGCCACTCCTACCAGGCAGGCAGATCAGCTATGCACTGTACAAATTACATTACAGGACAATATTCCATAGTGCAATATTGAATTATGCACCCTTGCCGTGACAGCATGTATTAAAATACATACATTATATGTTGAAAATTATCTAATTTTTTATTTCTTATATTCTGAAAATGTTCTAACAATCTGACTTGTAATTTGCGGACAGTGAGTCCAATATATTGCGCACCACAACCACACTGTAAAAAATAAATTACGTGAGTTGTGGAGCACTGTATACATTTCTTAATATGATAAGTTTGTTGTGTGCATGAACCTACAAATGAGTTGATGATTTTCTTTTGGAAAGTACTGGTGGAGCAATAACCACAATGGTAGAAACCCTGTAATAGTTATTTAGAAAAAATATGTGTGGGTTGTATGGATATAGTTTTTTTTCTGAGGGCAATAGACTTTTGGCTAATTTGTTTTTTAGATTGTTTGCTCTTTTATAGATCACTCTGGGTTTTTTGGGTAACATTTTATTCAAAAATATATCTTTCCTCAATATGTGCCATTGTTGACTAATTATATTTCCAATATTCTTAGCTTGGGAATTATATTTGGTTATAAAAACAAAATCAAATTGATTCTTAATTTTGAAATGATTTGTTCTTGTTTTTGTGAGTAATTCATTACGATTGATGTTAATCATAGAAAACTCTGCTTCTTCCATTGCTTGTAAATTTTAACCTTTTCTGTGTATCTATTTTTTAGAACTTTGGACTGATATATTGATTTATTCCTTTCTTAATGTATACAATACTGTATTAGAATATACATACAGCAATATTACAATATTGCAAAAATATATTTTTTTTTCCAGTATTTTTTTTTAATTTTTTTTAATTTTTATTATTTTTAATTGTTTTTTGAGTGTCTATATTAGACACATAACAAATGTAAAGTGAAACTATTTCATTATAAAGATATATCTAATGTGATACATCTACATATGCATATTTCTTTAAGAGTATCTACAGCCGACATGTTTTGCCTTAATAATGCTATTATGCATAATTGTATTATGGTCTATTATTCTTTTGTCAATTATGAGTCTTTTTTCTTGATAAGACTCAATTTTCTCATGAAGCTTTTTTATTGTTATGCTATTTCTTGTATACACATTGTTCGCTAACCGGAAGTGACGTTCACATGCGGAAGCGCCGAATGCATTCCACAGTGGAATGCACGCCAACAGCTGCGGCGAGTTTGAAATGTTACTGTGCTGATATATAAGAAGACACTCTACGGATCTAACCTATACATCCCTGAGGAAGTACAGAACCTGGCGAAACGCGTTGGGTTTCATCCCTACTTTTGCACAGACTTTTATTTGCTTTTAATATTGTTTTGTGCCTTTGAATGCTGCTACATTTGCTGCTGTCTTTTTGGATACCACCATTGTTGTGGAGACATGTTGTTCATCTGCTGACACACTGTAAGTGCAACTTGTAAAAATAAATATGCTATGCTTTTATACAGTCTGCACTCTCTCTCTTCTCTCCTTATATTTTGAGTTATGCAAGAAGATACCCCTATACCAAGAGTTCTATGGCTGGAAGATTTCCTACAATCACACAATTTCCCTAATATTGAGGGAGACATGCCTGAATCTACTAATTTCTAGTGAGTTTTCTACCACCACACACCCCCTGCTTGTGCTTATTGTATTGCACTATATTTCTGTTTTAGTTCACCAGATATATAGTGCTTATGGTAGATTATACCAACTACTATACAGGTTGTATGATTTACTATCACTTTTTGATTTTACACACAATTCTTTCCTTTTGTTTTTTTCTTTGTATCACTTGTATTTTGAGTGTCTCTAGGGAACACTTTTACCTAAGGTGTTTTGTGTACATCAGAGCATACAGTGACCATCCTATTGTGTGTTTGATTATTATGTGGACCCTTTTTTAAATAATCTAGCAAGTTACACTGAGAAAACCCAGAGCATGTTTTAATGATATAAGGTTTGTGCATGGGTCACAAAGGGAAAATGGCCATGGTACGGACCAGATGAGTGTTTTTTTTTCAGGGAGGCACTACTATGCCTTCACCCTTTGTCCTCATATTGACCACCCCATCAATGAATCACATGGCGGTGCATTTTACACCTTGCATCACAGTGGGGCTTGTGTTTACACTCTTCCACAGTAACTGGCTGATATTCTCAGCAGCCAATCTGTCCTCATTCTGACAGGCACCCAAGAGGATTTATTGACCACAGACCCAGTGGCAATCTAAGTGCCACAGTACTAACTCCCCATTTCAGATGATTCAGCTTTAAGTGAATACACCCTCTCGGGTTGTAAAACATTTTACCACTAATGCATCTCTCATTTACTGTGTTCTGTAAAATTGTAATAGCATATTAAAATAATGAAGGGGATTTCTTTGAATTTTTTTATTCCTTGTTACAACAGGTGTGTGGGGTTTGAGGTTTTGGTCATGTTTGTAGTCTGGATCAGTTAATAACGGACAACGGTATTTTCTGCTTTTGTTTGATCCTTGGTTATTCAACTTTGACCAGTCAATTTAACGGTAGCCAGACCGTTAACATGGCATCGTTTTAAATATGTTGAATATCTGAGGCCAGATAAAATGCAGAGGACACTAGTTCTGTAACACCTTATCCAAATACTTGATAAATGTTTATTAGGTTGAACTAGCATAATCTGAGAAATATAATATCGACGGTGTGCAGTCTCTGTGTGGCCGGTGTAGTAGGCCTATATGCAATTGCTAAATAAAAGTTATAAAGAAAGAGCGCGCTACAAAAATTGACCCCTGCTTTCTTAAACATACTAAGATGTTTAAATAAATACATTTGAACATTGGTAGAGAATGGTATAAAACAATAATATAATGGTATACCTTAAAATAATATGTCTGTTGCATGTTTATAAAGTGTGGATGCAATGACTGTATGTTAATGCGTGGTTTGAATGCCATTGTCCAAGGTATGAATACATGGACTGTACAACATAACTGACAATTGGAAGGAGTTGTCACTGTGTTCTGTTTTGATTTAAATCATTCTGTCCAAATTCTGTAGATGTAGTTAGAAATCCCTGCCTCAAAGCTTATTGAATTAAGGTTTTATGGACTGTTGTATACTATGGCAATTTTTGCTTCTAAGGATTTGTGGGAGTTGTAATGCAAAGCTTCACTCTAGTGTGCCAGGGGGTAATACATTCCAAAATCTTGAGTTGCAATGTTTTGCTTCACTGTGCAGAATACAGGAATGCAATTAGAAAATAAATAAAATAAAATGCATGTCGGAGAAAGGTTTGAGGCATGTTTTATTAAAGAATGATGTTAAAAATATGCCGGAGTTTGTTCAAAAGATCTCTGCATTCTATTCAAAAGTCCTCATTGTAACTCTGTTTAGTGTGAGAAATTATGGTTGTGTGAGGGGCAAAATAAGGCCATATAAGAATTAAAGGGGAAATAAGTCGGTTGGAGTGTGCCGGAACCGACGTCGTGGTAGGCCTGTAATAAAAGAGGGCAAAAATTGGATACCTGTCAGAAACAAAAACAATCAACAAAACCTAATTGCCTAGCTATATGGTAAATGCCAAGCAAGGAAATAGTTGCCCGGCGCTTTAACCGGCACTCTTAATTGTGCAAGGGGAAGTAAGGTATGGTAAACATGTTGGCTAGAGATGTCCCGAATAGTTGGCTAGAGATGTCCCGAATAGTTCGCTGGCAAATAGTTCCTGGCGAACATAGCTTGTTCACGTTCGCCACGGATGGCGAACATATGCGATGTTCGGTCCGCCCCCTATTCGTCATCATTGAGTAAACTTTGACCCTGTACCTCACAGTCAGCAGACACATTCCAGCCAATCAGCAGCAGACCCTCCCTCCCAGACCCCCCCACCTCCTGGACAGCATCATTTTAGATTCATTCGGAAGCTGCATTCTTTTTTTTTTTTTTTTTTTTTTTTTTTAGACAGAAGTGTGTTATATTTGAGCATGCTAGGCTGAACGTGCGTATATCATGGCTAGTTGCACTGAGGGTATGAGTATATAGCAGTACATTGTTGTGAAAGATGGCTGTCATGTTTAGAGTGTAGCTTGCACGTTATCAACTGTGTATTTATATCAGCAGCTCCACCACTAGTTATAAATCAAGTGTGAGTCTCCCCATGAGATGAGACTAGTGAATAACATAATACATGAACGGTTAAGGTAAAGGCATGTAAGGAACTACGACAATAAACTCTTTAGGAGGTGAAATAATGACATCTTTAAACGCTTGCTACTTTATGATTAGTTAATGTGCAGAGAGCAGTTCATGTGATCAAAGGCATGGTGTGGAGGATTGCTATAGTGGGACATGCTTGGCAGGCTGCTGTTTACTGCTTGTGCTCATCCGATCCCTTCTGGGCGCCAGGTGCAGATCCTGGGAGTCCCTGATACCTGGAACAACAAAGGCAAGTCTCTGGCTGAGTGCCGAGTTCGCGGCTTGAGGTGGTGGAAGCTTGTTTTGTCGGGTGGTCGGATCTGTCCCGGTGGTGCTTTACGTCCGGTGCGGGATTGTGGTGGCTTAAGGTGGAGGCGAGTGCTTGACGTGGGGCAGGCTCTGCATTTCTGTTTGCGCCTCCGGTCCCGTCTTCGACGCCTTTTGCGTTGGTGGATTTTAATGGGGACTGCTTCGCTTAGCTGTGGTGGAGCTTGTTGGGGCTGTGGTGGAGCTTGTTGGGGCTTACTGCTTGTTATTTGCTTCCAAAATTGATTAAAGAGTCTGTCCAGCTTAGACTCAATATCCTGCCATGCTTTGCTTGTACCAGGAGGACACGCGGCTGCCGCCATATTGGGAGAGTCGCAGATGAGTATGTCAGCCTGGGCGGCTGTGCTCTGTGCATCCATTAGCTCCAGACAGCCTCTCAGGGGTGGACCGGGATAACCCCCACCGGTCTGAGGGGGTGGTAACGGAGCTCCTGCCGGGAAGTAGCTGCTCCTGGGCATCCCAGGATCAGGAGATCGGCCGCCTTTCCCGCCTGGTGAGCACCAGGCCACACTTGCCATGCGAAGGTAAGTAAGACTCTGTTGAGTTGCTGACCGCTATTAAGCATGTCAGGTCGGTCAGGTAGGAGCAACATTGCTGGGTCATCCCCTTCTGGGGTGAAATTCGCTTGTTGATAGCTGCTTAACCCCTTAAGGACCAAACGTCTGGAATAAAAGGGAATCATGACATGTCACACATGTCATGTGTCCTTAAGGGGTTAAAGTGAGATATTGAGGGAGCTCACACGAAGTGCGTCTTTCCTCCATGACAGCTAGGCCCCTACCCCCGGAAGCTGCATTCTTAGTGAGAGGAGGGACAGTGTAGCTGCTGCTGATTTTATAGGGAAATCGATAGCTAGGCTAGTGTATTCAGTGTCCACTACAGTCCTGAAGGACTCATCTGATCTCTGCTGTAAGGACAGCACCCCAAAAAGCCCTTTTTAGGGCTAGAACATCAGTCTGCTTTTTTTTATTTTTTTCCTGTGTAATCTAATTGCAGTTGCCTGCCTGCCAGTGTGTGTCAGGCTCACAGCGTATATTGTGCCTACTTGCCCAGTGCCACCACTTATATCTGGTGTCACAATAGCTTGCATTAAAAAAACAAAACTTTTTTGACTGTAATATAATAGCAGTCAGTTTCCTTCACACGTGTGCGTTTAAGGGCCTGCCAGGGCACAGTGTCACACCAGTGCAACTCATATCTGGTGTAACATTTAAAAAAATAAAATTTTGACTGTAATAGATTGAATAGCAGTTAGTTGTTTGCAAGCGTGTGTGTCAGGCCTACAGCGTCTACTCTGCCAACTTCTGCCAGTGCACAATGCCACTCATATCTGTTGTCACAGTAGCTTGCACACATAGTACCACTAATCGAAAAAAAAATGACAGGCAGAGGCAGGCCACCCCAAAGGGGCCGTCGTGGTCGTGGTGCTGTGATTCCCTTTGGCCCTAGAACTAATGCCCAGTGTTCAGAGGCCACGTACCCTGAACTCGAAAAGTTCTGAGGACATAGTTGACTGGCTAACACAGGACACCCAATCTTCTACAGCTTCTGCTCGGAACCCTGACGCACCATCCTCCTCCAGCTTAGTTTCGGGCACCTCTAAAGTTACCACTCGCCCGCCTGCCACCACCACCAACACTAGCACCACAGCCGCTTCACTTGATCTGTCAGAGGAGTTATTTCCACTTCAGTTGGAAGAAATGAGTGATGCGCAACCATTATTGCCAGAGGATGTAGATAACAAGGATATGTCTCAGTCAGGCAGCATTACACACATGGACGTACGGTGTGATGATGATGATGATGTTGTCATCAGTGAGGACAAGGAACGGGACATGGCTAGCTTGGTATCCAACCTTGTGCAAATGGGGAGTTTGCGGTTGTGCAAATGGACTGTTTGCGGTTGTTTGCGGTGCGTTAAACGGGGAGTTTGGTCTGTCAAAAAGAGGAAGAAGGCCCTAACACACGTACCGCGAGCGTGGAAAAAGAGCCAGACGTGAAAAAGATGACGACCGCGAGCTAACAAGGCTGGCAGCCCGTGGTCGGGCCCTAAAACGCAGGGAACGGCGGCAGCTACGGGAGAGTAGGAGTAGCCGAAATGCCACAGCGCGATGAGTACCAGACCTAGCCAGAGAGCTCAGGCAGAGAAAACCAAGCCAGTCGCCGAGCAGCAGAGACCTAATAGAAAAACGAGATGAATAAACAGCGCATAATCGACCCAATGAGCACGTGTGGGTGAATGTATGTGTGCGTGCATACTAGCTAAAGCCAAAAGGTGACAATTAAAAACTAGGTTTGGTGACAGGTGAGGCCCTGCTAGATGCCAAGCGGTGTGAGAGGCACTATCTATGCGTTGGCGCGAGGGGATGACGTGGCCACTGAACGTTGTGGCGGGGTGTTGGCCTATCGGTGACAGTTAAACCATAAGATAGAATGGGAGTGACAGGTGAAGCCCTCTCTATGCCACAATGCAAGGCGACTAACTATGATTTGGCCCGAGGGGCGTAGTACCTCCGAGTATGAGGATGGGTGTTGGCTCGCGGGACCACTAACCTAATGCGAAGAAGTCAGGAGGGAATTACAACTAGAGGACACCTAGAACCCTGACAGCCAGCAACAGCTTACTAAGAGGGAAGGGTAACGAGTGAGAGAGGGGACGTACTGTGTGATGAAAATGAGGTGGGTGTCAGGATCGGGACAGGGATCCAACACGCAGAGTACAAAGAGTGGAAAGGTACGTATACCGGGCCTTAGAATGGCCGGACTAACGTACCGAGAGTAAAGAATAGTCAGAGGCAAGCCGAGGTCGAGGGAACGAGAAGACAGATAAGCGAGAGACAAGCCGGGTCAAGGGATAACAGAGAAACAGGGAAGTACAACGAGCCGAGTCAAAACCAATAGAGCAAACTAGAATACCAGAGCACTGAGTGACTAGACAAGCTAGAACCACGACAGGGCAATGAGCTGAAGTAAGGAGTAAGCTTAAATACCCTGGTTCTGGATGGAAATCACGCCTCTGAAAAGTACCGATTGGATATCGGACACTTGAGTGACAGATTGCTCGTGCTAGCGTCATGACGTCACGTATTGAGCGTCCTGCTAGAAAAGGACGTGGATTCCTCGCGGCCGGTGTTTAAGTGACTGGATGCACCGCGAGGAACGGAGGAGACAGCTCGCCTGGACGGATACACCACCAAGTCTCTACCTCCCTTAGAGGTAGAGGCCTCAGGTACCCTGACAGTACCCCCCCTCTCAGATACGCCCACCGGGCGGAATGAACCGGGGCGAGATGGGAAGCGAAGGTGAAATGCTCTGCGAAGGCGAGAAGCATGGACGTCCTCCTGAGGTACCCAACTCCTCTCCTCAGGACCATATCCCCTCCAGTTGACCAGATATTGCAATTTTCCTCTTGAAATTCTGGAGTCAATGATGGAGCTGACCTCGTACTCCTCCCGACCCTCCACCTGAACAGGACGAGGCGAGGAGACCTTAGAGGAGAATTTGTTGCAAATGAGGGGTTTCAACAAGGAGACATGAAAAGAGTTAGGAATGCGTAAGGCAGGTGGCAGAGCAAGGCGATACGCAACCGGATTGATACGAGTGAGAACCCTGTAAGGACCTATGTAACGAGGAGCAAATTTCATG
This sequence comes from Pelobates fuscus, assembly GCF_036172605.1. Lineage (NCBI taxonomy): Eukaryota > Metazoa > Chordata > Amphibia > Anura > Pelobatidae > Pelobates > Pelobates fuscus. Next base: position 409,814,287 of record NC_086319.1, on the reverse strand, counting down.
GACGGAACTTTTAGGCGAATATTCTTAGTACTCAACCATACCCTATCCCCAGGAACAAAAACAGGAGCCGCTCTTCTATGTTTGTCAGCGTGTTTCTTGAACAGCGAGGAACTATGTAATAGAATTTGTCGAGTTTGATCCCATAATTTCTTCAGGTTGGCGACATGATCATCAACCGACGGTATCCCCTGAGAAGAGGAAACCGAAGGAAAAATCGAAGGATGAAAGCCATAGTTCATGAAGAAAGGGCTAGAGCGAGTTGAATCGCAAACAAGGTTATTGTGTGCGAACTCCGCCCAAGGAATCAGACCGACCCAATCGTCCTGGTGTTCGGAAACAAAGCAACGCAGATACTGTTCGATCTTTTGATTAGTACGTTCAGCAGCTCCGTTAGACTGAGGGTGATAGGCAGAGGAAAAGTTCAATTTGATGCCCATTTGAGAACAAAAGGATCTCCAGAAACGTGAGACAAATTGAGAACCTCTATCAGAAACAATCTCCGAAGGGATCCCATGTAGGCGAAAAACTTCTCTCGCAAAAATCTCCGCCAATTCAGGGGAAGTCGGAAGTTTAGGTAATGGCACGAAATGGGCCATCTTGGTAAATCTATCCACCACCGTGAGAATAACAGTCTGTCTTTTGGAAGCAGGCAAATCAACGATAAAGTCAATGGACAAACAGGACCAAGGTTTCTCAGGAATGTCCAAGGGGTGTAACAGGCCACATGGGGATGCATGAGATAGTTTAGTCTTGGCACAAGTCTCACAAGCTGCGACGAACTCCTCAATATCCTTACGAAGTGAAGGCCACCAGAAATCTTTGGATATCAGAGAGTATGTCTTGCGAATACCAGGATGACCAGCTATTTTACTTTCATGAAAACATTGTAAGAGCTCCAGTTGAAGTTCAGGAGGAACAAAGTTTCTTCCCTCAGGAGTGTTTCCGGGAGCTAGATGTTGTGACTTCAAGATCTGGTCAAGTAGCGGGGAATGAATTTTGAGACTGGTATTAGCAATAATATTGCATTTGGGTACAATGGAAGACAAAAGTGGTTCAACTGAAGCAGAGGGTTCATATTGGCGAGATAGCGCATCGGCTTTAGAGTTCTTTGACCCAGGTCTGTAAGTCAGAACGTAATTGAAATGGGTAAGAAACAACGACCAACGAGCCTGCCTGGAGGACAGACGCTTGGCCTCTCCGATATAAGACAAGTTTTTGTGGTCTGTCAGGATGGTAACAGGATGTAATGTACCCTCCAATAAATGTCTCCATTCTTTCAAAGCCTTGATAACCGCTAGTAATTCTCTATCACCAATGTCATACCTGCTTTCAGTACCGGTCAATTTTTTAGAGAAAAATCCACATGGATGTAATGGTTTATCAACACCCAACCTTTGAGATAGAACAGCACCTAAACCAGTCTCTGATGCGTCTACCTCGAGCAAAAATGGCAGAGAAGTGTCAGGGTGAACTAAAATTGGAGCGGAAGCGAAAAGCTCCTTGAGAGTCTTGAACGCAAGGAGAGCTTCAGTAGTCCAATTCTTAGTGTCAGCCCCCTGTTTGGTCATGTTAGTGATAGGTGCAATAATGGAAGAATAGCCCTTAATAAAGCGCCTATAATAATTGGAAAAACCAATAAATCTCTGTATGGCTTTAAGACCTGTGGGTAAAGGCCACTCTAGAATGGATTGGAGCTTATCCGGATCCATCTTAAATCCCTCCCCAGAGATCACATAGCCGAGAAAGGTTACCTGGGTTTGATCAAAGCTACATTTCTCCAACTTGCAGTACAAGCCATGCTGGAGAAGCTTGTGCAAAACCCTCCTGACTTGTTTGTGATGAATCTCAATGTCACTAGAATGAATGAGTATATCATCTAGGTATACAATGACGCACTCTTGCTGAAATTCCCTAAGAACCTCATTAATCAGATCTTGGAATACTGCTGGTGCATTGCATAACCCAAAAGGCATGACGGTATATTCATAGTGGCCATATCGAGTATTGAATGCCGTCATCCACTCATGTCCCTGCTGGATTCTCACCAAGTTATATGCCCCTCTGAGGTCTAACTTGGTGAAAATTGTAGAGCCCTTCAAACGATCGAAGAGTTCGGTGATCAAGGGAATCGGGTAGGCATTTTTAATGGTTATCTTATTCAGGCCTCGATAATCAATACAAGGTCTCAAAGAACCATCTTTCTTTTTAACAAAAAAAAATCCAGCCCCGGCAGGGGAGGAGGACCTCCTGATGAATCCCTTGTCTAAATTCTCGTGAATATATTCCTCTAGGACTGAGTTCTCCTTTATAGATAATGGGTATACATGACCTCTGGGAGGCATGGTACCAGGGAGTAGGTTAATTTTGCAATCGAAGGACCTGTGTGGGGGTAAGGTATCGGCTTTCTTTTTGTCAAATACTGCCTTTAAATCTAGATACTGAGGCGGAATTTGTGTCTCTGTAGGATTGTCAGAGGTATTCGATGTATTAGTTAATCCAAGAGGTAAGACCTTCCGCAAGCATTTTTCTTGACAATTCTCTCCCCATGAAACTATCTCCCCTGATTCCCAATTAATAATAGGGTTGTGTCTCCTCAGCCAGGAGTACCCCAGAACTATGGGAATAGACGGAGAAGAAATGAGCATCAAGGATATATCCTCTTTATGCAGAATGCCAACAGTCAAGTTAATCGGTATGGTCTCATGAAAAATAACAGGCTCAAGTAACGGTCTACCATCGATGGCCTCAACAGCCAGAGGTGTCTCTTTTAACTGGGATGGAATAGCATGCTTGGCAGCAAAACCCTGATCTATAAAGCTCTCAGCAGCTCCAGAATCAATTAGTGCCATAGTCTTAACTACTCCCTTCTCCCACTTTAAAGAAACGGGTAACACAAGCCTGAGCTCCTTGTAGTTGTGAATAGAGGACAAAGTAGAAACACCCAAGGCCTGTCCTCTAGAGGAACTTAGGTGCGAGCGTTTCCCGAACGATTGGGACAATTTAGGCGTAAATGACCCCTGACTCCACAATACATACATAAACCCTCCCTTCTCCTGTACTGTCTCTCCCTTTCAGTGAGATGAGTACTGCCTATCTGCATAGGTTCAGGAATACGTAAGTCTTCGAACTCAGAGATTTGAAAGGTAGGCGCTAGTTTAAAGGAGGGTCTACGGGTCCTATCTCGAGTGTTCTGCCTCTCTCTTAAGCGTTCATCAATACGAGATATAAAAGAAATTAAATCCTCCAAATTTTCAGGGAGTTCTCTAGTAGCGACCTCGTCAAGAATTACATCTGATAACCCATTCAGAAACACATCTATATAAGCCTGTTCGTTCCACTTAACTTCTGCCGCCAAGGATCTGAACTCTAGTGCATAATCCACAAGTGTTCGATTGTCCTGTTTAAGGCGCAACATTAATCTAGCTGCATTGACCTTTCTGCCAGGAGGGTCAAAAGTTCTTCTAAACGCAGCTACAAAGGCATTATAATTATAGACGAGTGGATTATCATTCTCCCATAAAGGATTGGCCCATCTCAAAGCTTTTTCAATGAGCAGAGTAATAATAAATCCAACCTTTGCTCTATCTGTAGGATAAGAGCGGGGTTGTAGTTCGAAATGGATGCTAATCTGGTTTAGAAAGCCACGACACTTCTCCGGTGACCCGCCATAACGTACTGGTGGGGTAATCCGGGAAGAAGCACCTACAGTGGCTACCTCTAGACCTGAGACTGCAGGAGAGATAGAAGGAGTACGTGTCTCCTCAGGTGGATTACTAGCACGAGACAAAAGTGCCTGTAGTGCCAAAGCCATCTGATCCATCCTATGTTCCATGGCGTCAAACCTGGGATCCGAAGAACCAAGCTGACTGTTTGTACCTGCAGGATCCATTGGCCCTGTCGTAATGTCAGGATCGGGACAGGGATCCAACACGCAGAGTACAAAGAGTGGAAAGGTACGTATACCGGGCCTTAGAATGGCCGGACTAACGTACCGAGAGTAAAGAATAGTCAGAGGCAAGCCGAGGTCGAGGGAACGAGAAGACAGATAAGCGAGAGACAAGCCGGGTCAAGGGATAACAGAGAAACAGGGAAGTACAACGAGCCGAGTCAAAACCAATAGAGCAAACTAGAATACCAGAGCACTGAGTGACTAGACAAGCTAGAACCACGACAGGGCAATGAGCTGAAGTAAGGAGTAAGCTTAAATACCCTGGTTCTGGATGGAAATCACGCCTCTGAAAAGTACCGATTGGATATCGGACACTTGAGTGACAGATTGCTCGTGCTAGCGTCATGACGTCACGTATTGAGCGTCCTGCTAGAAAAGGACGTGGATTCCTCGCGGCCGGTGTTTAAGTGACTGGATGCACCGCGAGGAACGGAGGAGACAGCTCGCCTGGACGGATACACCACCAAGTCTCTACCTCCCTTAGAGGTAGAGGCCTCAGGTACCCTGACAGTGGGGGGGTATGAGAAAACTGTAAGGCCGACTGTAACTGGAGGGCAGAGTGAGCCTGTCGGGGTCCAGGTGGTCAGGCTGTAAGGAGTACGCATGGAGATAAAAATAAAAGTAAAATAGGAAATAGAATGCGCATACGTTTGTATATAGCCCAACAGGCTCATAAACACCAGATCGTGTCCGGTAACAAAAACATGGAAAATAACGTAGCGCGAGTATGGCGGGCAGACGTGGCCCAGCCGAGCAGGGAAACGTAATTTGTAATCCCTATACTGGGTTGATAGGAAATCAGAGCGAAAATAACTAAAGACTGAGATGTGCGTTTGCGCTCCAGACTGAGATGTGCGTTTGTGTATGTACACCTATTTCGTGCAGTTCCAAAGAACCGAACAAAACTACCGAAGCACCCGACCTCCCACTGAGGTCGTGTGCCGCTCATTTACCTCCCAGACCTTGCGGTTAACCGCAAGGTAATTGACGAAAAGGCATGGTGGTCCTCGTTCGTTTGACGAACACGTGGCAGTTGCCATTTTAAACTCGTCAAACGCTCAGTGGTGGCAAGGCAGCAATCCTCTGGAACTATTTTCGGACACTTATTCCACCACCCACCGCTAATAATCACTTTCCTTTCACCCAAGACATACCGACCCCAGGTAGCTACAATTATGGAACTCTTTTCGGATTGAATTTCACGAACAACCGGTGAACTTAAACTTCACTCGACGATATTGAGAACTGTGTTCGTGGGATCTGAGCACTATTCGCCTATAATATGCGCTCAGATCCAAGCTATCTGGGGGTATGTGGAACAGGGGGAATATGTTCGGTTAAATCTAAGTTATAGATTTTAATATAGTTTTGTAAAATATAAAAAGGGCATGTTTTTCTCTACCTGGAGATAATTAGGTTCTCTGCAACCACTTAAGTTAATTATCTACAGGATAGAGAGGAGGGGTTACCCTGTTACTGTGGGTGTGTTTGATAATTGTACTGTACACTGATTGGTGCTGTATATTTTGTCACAGTCTTCCACAAGGTCCCATGTGGGAGTTCCCTCCCTTGCTGGAAGACCATCATAAAAGGGCTGTTTGGCCATCAATAAAACAGATAATTTTACCCCTTCATGAAGTCTCGACTCATGTTTGGGGGATTGGGAGCTTTAACCACTACTTCACTCTTTTCAGCTTGGATTTCGGGAGACGCTACAGGGATCAGCGCTGCACGGATAGCAGGATCCTTTACAATCAGCATGCACCAAGAGCAATGACCAGCATGTGGTGCCATAAGAGAACAACCACGAGTGCCATAACCCTCAAACATTCATAAAAGTGAATATCGTTTTGCACACAGTGTAATTTGACATTACGTGGAGTTAAAATTCAACTCCCTGAATTGATGATTAGAAAATTGCGCCCTAAACACAGTCAGAGATGTTGCAGCACAGTGGCAATGGTAGCGGAAATACCGCTGGATTCTGGCTGCTGTATACAAAAGGATTGGTGCTGTACTGCGCTAGCTGCTGACAGTGTACATGCATAACATAGCATGTAATATGGCACCCACTCTAACATGTACACAAGCGTGTCTCTGCACTGTTACCTTTTGCAACCCTTACTTGTGGTTTTGTTACCCGGGACTGGCGAACTGAGATGTGAAGGACCCAGGTGCAAAACCTCTTCTTTTTTGTGGAGGAATAGATGAAATCCCATGGGCAAATGGGATGTTTAGAATGGAGGAAACGTATACGGGACACGAGAGGGATTAATGTGAGCGAGAGAGCTGCATTATAAAAAGCGTGTATGTGGCACTATCATCAATCACTATCATCAATCTATCATTTTCTAAAGTGAACTACTGGCAAATACAGCCCCAGTGGCCCCAGCATCCAATCCAATCAGTAAGTACCCCAGTACCTGGGCTCTTCCTGTGCATACTCTGTCTTTATAGAGTGCGAGCTGTTGGATCCAGACACATCCTGCAGGGAGTGCCTGTATGTATCCCTGAGTATCACACTCTCAGACTGTGAACTGTTGCTCTGGGGACACCAGGCTTTAAAATATTGGGTAAATTAAAGGTACAGTCATTTCTCACTTACAATTGAAAAAAAACAAATACTTGATAAGCATGATAGGAGTTGTAGTCAGCAAAATGTGTAGAGCTAAGGCTGCCTACCCAGCGCTGCAGGCATGGAAGAAGAAAAGCACAGCAGTAGTTTTTATCACTATGAGAAGAATGCTGCACACGGAGCGTCTGCCTGCACGTGGCTCGTCTAGGTATGAGTGCCTGAAAAAACGGGGATGTTAGCGGGGAAAAACAGGTGAATCGCGTGATGGTCACGAACATAAGGAAGGAGAAAAACTCCCGAACGGAGAGCCTAACACGTTCGGGAGATTAGCAACAACAACAACAAAAAACAGAGGAAACGAAAATACACTAAAAAGAAAGAATAGACCCAGACCGTTACGACGCTGTGGGACTGCGACCATGGTGCGACGGTAGGGTAAGTAACTTACGACATCAGAAGAGTTATCTGGACAATGGCGACCGGAACAGACCCCAGAAAGGACCGTGGACATACGAAACAGTGGGGGAACAGCCAGGTAAGGAGAAGCACGAGGAACCTGGCAAGGAAAATGGGCGACCGGGAATAGCGACATGCGAGTCGCTGAAAAACGTACGGGATGGAGGAAGGTGAGTAGGGGGGTTTAAATGGGGTAACATGCCCCTCCCACAACTGCAGGCCAAGCCCTTTACATTTGTGATTTATCTTTGTATCCATGAATGTGCTGAGAAGAGTGTGTTGTTTCGGTAATTTTGCCCTACCTCTATTCATTATTGGAATGAGGTTTAATAGGGAAGACAATGTCTTTATATTTTTTTTATATTTAGATCGTTTTTATGTTTTTAACATTTGATATATGTGTTTTTTAAAAGCTGTAATAAAGTTAATCCGAGATTATTAAATTAATTAATTGGGATTATTACATCGAGGTTTAGGAACCAAGTTTTATTGGGAATTATCCCCATAAGTATATGTTAAAATTATGTACAGAATTAGTCTGTCAGTCACTTGCTTTTCTCCTCCTTTACTGTCACTTGATTTTATCCTCCTTTACTGTGTTGATTCCCTTTATGTATTTAAATGTTTCTATCATATCCCCCTGTCTCGTCTTTCCTTTAAGCTATACAGGTTAAAGTAACTTAACATGTATAGCTTGGAGGAAAGACGAGACAAGGGGGATATGACAAACATTTAAATACATAAAGGGAATCAACACAGTAAAGGAGGAGACTATATTTAAAAGAAGAAAAACTACCACAACAAGAGGACATAGTCTTAAATTAGAGGGACAAACGTTTAAAAATAATATCCGGAAGTATTACTTTGCTGACTGGGTAGTGGATGCATGGAATAGCCTTCCAGCTGAAGTGGTAGAGGTTAACACAGTAAAGGAGTTTAAGCATGCGTGGGATAGACATAAGGCTATCCTAACTGTAAGATAAGGCCAGGGACTAATGAAAGTATTTAAAAAAAAATCAGGCAGACTAGACGGGCCGAATGGTTCTTATCTGCCGTCACATTCTATGTTTCTATGTTTGCTAAAAAAAGCATTTTAGTACTCATTCTGTCCAATCAAGCGTTTATGTAAAGTTAATGCTTCTCTAATCAATACAAAAGTGTTCTGCAAATCTGAGAGAGGTACATAGTTACATAGTTACATAGCTGAAAAGAGACTTGCGTCCATCAAGTTCAGCCTTCCTCACATATGTTTTTTGCTGTTGATCCAAAAGAAGGCAAAAAACCCAGTTTGAAGCATTTCCAATTTTGCAACAAGCTAGGAAAAAAATTCCTTCTTGACCCCAGAATGGCAGTCAGATTTATCCTTGTTACATAGCTGAAAAGAGCAGCTATTACCCTACATTGAAAGATTATATCCTTGAATATTCTGTTTTTGCAAGTATGCATCTAGTAGCTGTTTGAACATCTGTATGGACTATGATAGAACCACTTCTTCAGGCAGAGAATTCCACATCCTGATTGTTCTTACAGTAAAAAAAATCTTTCCTTTGCCTTAGACGAAATCTTCTCTCTTCTAGTCTAAACGCATGACCTCGTGTCCTATGTAAAGTCCAGTTTGTGAATAGATTTCCACACAATGGTTTGTATTGGCCTCGAATATATTTGTATAGTGTTATCATATCCCCTCTCAGGCGACGTTTTTCTAAACTAAATAGGTTTAAATTTGTTAAGCTTTCTTCATAGCTGATCTGTTCCATTCCTTTTATTCCTTTTATTAATTTTATAGCCCGCCTCTGCACTTTTTCTAGTGCCATAATATGCTTCTTTAGAACAGGTGCCCAAAATTGCACAGCATATTCAATGTGTGGTCTTACCAGTGATTTATAAAGAGGCAAAATGATATTCTCGTTCCGAGAATGAATGCCCTTTTTCATGCCTTGGCCACTGCTGATTGACATTGCACATTGTTGCATAGTTTGTTGTCTATAACAATTCCCAAGTCCTTTTCGTGTGTTGTTATCTCTAATTCGCTTCCATTAAGGGTATACGTTGCTTGTGTATTCTTTACGCCGAAGTGCATAACTTTGCATTTTTCAACATTAAATTTCATCTGCCATTTGAGTGCATAGTCCTCCAGTCTATCTAAATCCATCTGCAGTAAAGTAATATCTTGCTCACATTGTATTATTTTACAAAGTTTTGTGTCATCTGCAAACACTGAAACATGACTTTCAATGCTGTCTTCAAGATCATTTATAAACATGTTAAATAGAAGGGGTCCCAGAACAGACCCCTGAGGGACACCACTTGCCACCTCTGTCCAGCTTGAAAATTTACCATTAATGACAACTCTTTGTACTCTGTTTTTAAGCCAATGTTCTACCCAAGAACAAGCATTTTCATCTAGACCGATTTCCTTGAGTTTGAACACTAATCTATAGGACACTATATTGTGATCACTATTTCCCAATTGCTCACCTACTTGAATGTTGGCCAAAAGATCAACGTTGTTTGTTAAAACCAGGTCCAGACAAGTGTCCATTCTAGTTGGTAACATGATACACCAGTTAAGGGTTTGAAACTCAGAATCACAACTCAAAACAAAAATGCTTGTCCATTGCGCAAGCCATTTGTTTCAAGGTTTTGCCATATGGCTATTTAGGATTAAACAATTTGAACACCAAATTTAGACAAATTGCACTTTGGCACAAACTGAATCTACAAGTCTACACCATACTGACAAGATCCACCAAGGCAAAAACAATTGTTGAGGGAGCTGATACTGTTGATATTTCCCCCCAATATAACTAAATGATTATATATATATATATATATATATACACACACACACATATATATAGATACATACACACTTAAGTCACTTTTCAGTTCACTCAAAAAAAATTGTGTGTGAAAAATGCAATTAATATTTGACAACGTTCATCACACAAGCCTCCATATGACCTTCTTCAGGGATTACGTAAATTGGAAGTATACTACTTCTGGAGCACACACAAGAGACTATGATTCCTCAAAAGACTGAAACATGTTCTTTATATAAGAGCAAGTCATATAGTCATGCCGTTTTCCCTTATATATATGGCAAGACAGAATACTTAAACCCAGTAATTTATCTTTCTGACTGCATGAATGTTTGACGTAATAGATTTAAGCTCTCTGAATCAGTCCTCTTCAAGGAATGGATGACATACTGCAGGGTAAGTTACTTTACATTATCACAACATCGGAAAAAACAACCATTTATTTCAGCCTGATATTAATATTGTAAGAGTTGTAATTCCATTATTATTATTATTATAAAGAATTACTGAACTGTGTCAATTTCAATAATGTGTGTATCTCAGCAGCAGATTCAGCCAAAGGAAAGCTGAACTCATTTTTGATTGTACTGAAAAATAAGAAAGCCCACATTTTAACTCCAAAATCAACATTTCAAGTTATTTTATGGACAAGGTTTGAGTATTCATTTTTCACTACCAAGCAATTTGTGAAAAAAACACACACAACCATAATTCAGTAATTTGAAATGTATTTGTTTTTTTTATTTCAGTATGCATAGATAGCTTTTTTTGTGGAAACAAATTATGCATGTATCCTATCCTATCCTCACACTGGCCCATGCTACAGCAGGGGGTACCAGCAGAGATAACATTATTGTGGAAGCAGTAGCTTTGCTATCTAAGACCACAAAAGAAAGAAACTACAAGCAAACTTAATTTGCTTAAAAACTAAGTTTAAAAAAAACAAAACAAAAAACATGCAAAACATAGAAAGCACAATTTGGATAATAATGCCATACTAAGCTTCTACAGTCTAAGTTTTTCACCCCATGAATTCTACAGAAAGTGTTAATAAGTGGTTAGGGGTTTAGAAAAAAACACCCCTTTCTGTCTCATTAGAGATTTCAATTTTTAACTACCCCTTTATTTTGTTTGTATTGTTTGCATTTGGGCTGATGTGTACAATTTTAATTGCTGCTACCCAGGAGTAGTGGGAGTTTGAATGCAGGGCTTAATTTTGTATGTTTGATTTTGCATTACAAAGCCATGTTTCAGTGCTGTGTTAACTATTAAGGGTTAATCAGTGCATAGGTGGTTAATAATACCCTTCCCTGGCTCATTGGATATTTTACCTTTTAACTGAAACCAGCAAGGTGAATTGTTAGTCTATGAGGTTTTGCCTTAACATGGTAGGTGAGTTTACATTTAAATGGCCATTGGAGTGATACTTAAAAACCTACAGTTATTTGGGATAGGGCAAACATAACTTTTTAATATATGTATTGGGGCTTTAGTGTGCTGTAGATCATTGCTGCCACCCAGGGGTAGTTGTAGTTTAAGCGCAGGGCTAAATGGCATACGTTTGTATTTGCCTTTGTATTACAGAGCCATATTACAGTGCTGTCACCCATCTCATGCATTCCTATAAAGGGTTAATACGTATGTAAAGGTTAAGAAAAATACCCCTCTGTCTCATTAGAGATTTTTTCCTTAAAGCTGAAGACAGCAGGATGAATTTCTAAGAAGATTTCCCTTGACATGGCAGGTGATCTTTCACTTGAATGACCATTGGAGTGATCCTAAAAGACCTCCAGTTATTTAAATGTGCATAAGGATTTGGGATAGTGCACAGGTAACTTTTTCTTTAGTTTCTAAAACAAAGCTTAAAAAGTAAACGCCAACACAATCAATTGCAATATACAAAATGTAAAATGAAGTATATATATATAAAAAAAAAAAAATAACTCTACAACAGTATAAATACTGATAAAATGTCTCTGTATGTTGTATATTTAGAAGAAATTAATTCAGCTTTTCACCTCTGTCCACTGCAGGTGTAATTGCTTGTAGATATCACAGTACCTGAAAGATCATAGAGAGACATTTAATACACACCCATTTAGAGAACAATTAATTAAATACACATAGAAGAAATATAAAACTCTTACACTCTAAAATTGCGAGCTTCATAGTAAGTCGTACATAAAGTGTTAAAGTCAATGCACAGAAAGGGAAGGGTTATTGATACACGAACACCAAGCTGTTCACTACCAACATAGAAGGTCTCCAGTCTAACCAATGGTATTTATTAAAATAATCTGATAAAACATGCTTATCATGAGGGCAGGGCCGGACCATCATGGTGGAGAGTCATGCTTTACTGGAGCTCCTCTCCTATGTTGCCTAAAACTGCAGTTTTTTCAGCTCATTTCAGTCTCAGAGGGGAAAGTCTTAAACGACATACCAAATTCCCGACCCAAAGGTGACCTACTGTAGGGTTCCACCTGTTTCACGGCTATCATCATGCTGCCTAGTGCACGCCGGACATGGGAGGCGGCGATCCCCTGAGCTGGGGGTGCCTTATGGCTATCAACACTGTGCAGAAGCCCCATAACGCCTCTTCTCGGACTGGCTGGGATAATCCCTGTCCACCCTCTGGGGGCTACCGTGACCTGCTGGATGCCCAAGGTGACTCCACTACTCCTGTATACCTCAGCGGATGCCACATGGATCCCCCACACCAAGGATTGGGAAACTTGATATCATGTCCAAGCTGGACAGGATCTTCAACAATTTTGTGCAAAAGGTGGAGGAAATGTTTTATCAGCCTGTCATGAGATAATCCTGTAAACATTCGCTGCACCTTATGGCTCAGCTAGCTTGATCCAGTCGAGGCTCAGAGGCATGAATTTCATCTCACAGTTATGGAACTTTGCTAGTTTGTGTGGGCTAGTTTGAGTTTTAAGGCTATATCAGGTAGAAGGCCTCCTTATATCCTCTCATCAGTATTTATATGGAGGATTACCTACAACACTACTTATTTCTCTAACACCTTATGTTTCTTTTTATTGTGTCTCATTAGTGTATCTTTTATTTTATCTCTGGCCTTGCATCTATTAATTTTCCTCACCATGCCAGCCTTTAGGGGAACTCATCTTGATCTCTCTCATTAGCATAAGCTTGTCATTGTTATGATAAAAATATATATATATTATCTATAACTAATAGAATCCTAAAGCTTTTCACTAATTTGCTTCTTAAATTAGAAGCACTCCTAAAAATGCAGTTACACTATTCAGGTAAAAAAGCAGTTTAAAATGGGATAATCAAGAAAAAAAAATGCCAGGGCTTGTTCATGATTATTTCGTAAAACACAAGCTACACTATAAAGCACTGATGCTCATAATTTAACATTTTTATATATTTATTTTGTATATATTGCATATGTTTGATATTTAATTAATTTGAAAAATTATTTTCAAAATGTTATCCAAAATATTAAAGTATTCAAAAAGTATAGCCAACAATATTAAATCAAAGCCTATGTTGGTAACTACATCAATAAAAGCTAACTTCTGGAATTTTATTTTACTTTTTAAATTATATCATATTTTTTAAATACTTTTCAAATAATTTTTTTAAAATATTTAAATATTAAAGCAACACTACAGCCACCAGGACAACAACAGCTTATTGCATTTGTTATGGTGAATATAATCATTCCCTTCTAGCGTTTTGCATTAAACACTGTCATTTCAGAGAAAATGCAGTGTTTACATTATAGCCTAGGGATACCTTCACTGGCCACTCATCAGATGGCTGCTAGAGGTGCTTCCTGGGGCAGTGATGTACAGTGTGCAGCAAATACATTCAGTGTCTTCATCCTCTGCATTGAGACATTGAACTTTCCTCACAGAGATGAATTGATCCATTGCATCTCTATGAGGAGATGCTGATTGGCCAAGGCTGTATTTGACTTGTGCTGGCTCTGTCCCTGCTCTGCCTCCTTGACAGTCTCAACCAATCCTATGGGAAAACATTGTGATTGGCTCAGAGAATCACTCCTGATGATGTCAGCCAAGCAGGCAGTTCAAGGGCAGAGGGCTTCAGACTTGAAGAAAGGTAAGATTTTACTATATTTAGGGGTGTAAGGGGGGAACCAGGGGGGCATTGTAACAGAGAGAGAGAGGGGTTTACATGATTTCAAGGTTAGTGTGTGTTTTAAATGTATCAATTTAGTGTGTGATGTTGCGCCCATGCTGTTTTTGATCTACAGGTAGAGAAACAGTTCCCTTGCTGACAAGGAAAATTCAGCCTGAATGGATGGGAATGATTTTAAAGTATCCTGTTCAAATAAATTCAACACTTTGTGAATACATTTTTGAGTCCAGGTGTGTAATGTGAGGTCAGGTGAAATAACTTTCAGAGATTCAAGGAGGGCTATCAGGAGAAGTGAGGAAGGGTTAAGTAACATTGGGCCCCAAGCTCGCAAAGACTGCATGAGAAATTTAGAGCTTGTTAGGATATGTTTCCCAGATATAGGGAGGGACACACATGACAAGAATGTGTCCCAGGTGTTGTGGGTGCAGGCATGCGTAACCAAATAGGGGCAGAGGATGCAGCAGACAAATTCAGGACCCAAATTCCTTGTGCCAATACAGACACCCTGTAATAGTTGAGGATTTTGGGTAGACCCAGTCCTCCATTAGAATAAGGGTGTCCCAGTTTTTTATAGGATAGTCAGGGGTGGTTTTCTCTTCCAAACATGAGCATTTATGGAAGATTGGAATTGTTTAATAAGATTAGATGCCAAAGCAATGGGTATGGTGCGAATGATATACAATAAGTGCACCATAATTTAACTCCTTAAGGACCGCAGACATACTAGGTATGTCTGTCAAAAAATGGTCCTTAAGGATTACGTATGCGGCATCCTTATTACTTACTCGATCGTGGCAGTACTCTCACAGGCATGACAGCCCAGACACTCCCCCCTTGGCAAATTAGACACCTGCGGGCCATGTGAGGGTCCACCAAGGAGTAAGAACGTAAAGTAAATGGAAAGAAAAGAGAAAGTGTTGAAATGAGGAGTGGGTGGGAGGGTCATTCTGATGCTGACCTCAAGCGATATGGAGTCAGGTAAGGAGTGTCCCTTATATAGGGGAGTGAATTAATTTAAGCCCCTCCCACAAATACAGGTCAAACGTTGGCAGGCGGGCATTTCCTCCAATGGCCATTGGAGCAACTAAATGACCTCCATTTGTCTAAATATACATAGGGATTAAGGAGAAAGCGCAAGTAACATTTTCTTTTCTTTGGTTTTTACTATATATTGGGGCTGATGTGTGTTGTAGTCCTTGCTGCTTAAGCGCAGGACTTCTCTTTTTGTATTTGTATTTACTTTGCATCACACAGCCTGGTTACAATGCTGCTACCCATCCCATGTGTTCCCTATTAAGGGTTAATAAGTATAGGGGTGTATATAAAAAAACACCCCTTTCTGTCTCATTAGAGATATCTTTGCCAGAAGCTCAAGGAAGCAGGCTGAAGGGTCAGTGTTAGGACCCGCTTAGGGGGGTCTGCCTTGACGTTGGCAGGCGGGCATTTCCTCCAATGGCCATTGGAGCAACTAAATGACCTCCATTTGTCTAAATATACATAGGGATTAAGGAGAAAGCGCAAGTAACATTTTCTTTTCTTTGGTTTTTACTATATATTGGGGCTGATGTGTGTGGTAGTCCTTGCTGCTTAAGCGCAGGACTTCTCTTTTTGTATTTGTATTTACTTTGCATCACACAGCCTGGTTACAATGCTGCTACCCATCCCATGTGTTCCCTATTAAGGGTTAATAAGTATAGGGGTGTATATAAAAAAACACCCCTTTCTGTCTCATTAGAGATATCTTTGCCAGAAGCTCAAGGAAGCAGGCTGAAGGGTCAGTGTTAGGACCCGCTTAGGGGGGTCTGCCTTGACGTTGGCAGGCGGGCATTTCCTCCAATGGCCATTGGAGCAACTAAATGACCTCCATTTGTCTAAATATACATAGGGATTAAGGAGAAAGCGCAAGTAACATTTTCTTTTCTTTGGTTTTTACTATATATTGGGGCTGATGTGTGTTGTAGTCCTTGCTGCTTAAGCGCAGGACTTCTCTTTTTGTATTTGTATTTACTTTGCATCACACAGCCTGGTTACAATGCTGCTACCCATCCCATGTGTTCCCTATTAAGGGTTAATAAGTATAGGGGTGTATATAAAAAAACACCCCTTTCTGTCTCATTAGAGATATCTTTGCCAGAAGCTCAAGGAAGCAGGCTGAAGAGTCAGTGTTAGGACCCGCTTAGGGGGGTCTGCCTTGACGTTGGCAGGCGGGCATTTCCTCCAATGGCCATTGGAGCAACTAAATGACCTCCATTTGTCTAAATATACATACATATAATGTAACCAAACCCACATTATTTTTTACCTAGGTGAGGATTTTTAAAAAAAAAAAAAAATTTAAGTTTAAGTTTTTATTTTTCAAAAATGGTGAGGTGTTTTAAATAGTACTATTTAGGATTTGAAATCACTGTTTAGTTAATAAGCGAGTGTACTGGTTTGTATATTTTGGTCCCAGTAGCACCCTGTAATATATGCATGTTTAGGTGAGTGCAGCCCTCCTGACTTTGTTTATATATATATATATATATATATATATATATATATATAAACATAAATGTCCTACATTGTACCTATAGCCCTATAACTTGCAAAAAAAAGCTAATAACATGTTAACCCCTTAGTGACCAGACCATTTTCCAATTTTCTTACCGTTAAGGACCAGAGCTGTTTTTACATTGCGGTGTTTGTGTTTAGCTGTAATTTTCCTCTTACCTACCGTATATACTCGAGTATAAGCCGAGTTTTTCAGCACATTTTTTGTGCTGAAAAACCCCAACTCGGCTTATACTCGAGTCAATAGTCTGTATTATGGCAATTTGCATTGCCATAATACAGACTGGGGGCTGTGGGGGCTGGCAGAGGTGTAACTTACCTCTCCTGCAGCTCCTGTCAGCTCCCTCCTCCTCCGCGCCGTCCGTTCAGCACCTCGGTCAGCTCCCAGTATAAATCTCGCGAGAGCCGTGGCTCTCGCGAGACTTACAGTGGGAGCTGACAGAAGAGCTGCACGGCCCGGCGCAGAGGAGGAGGGAGCTGACAGGAGCTGCAGGAGAGGTAAGTTACAGCTCTGCCAGCCCCCACAGACCCCCCACTGAACTGCCAATGCCACTGGACCACCAGGGAAGGAGAGCCCCCCTCCCTGCCATGTATCAAGCAGGGAGGAGGGACAAATAATATATATAATAATAATTAAATAAAAAATAAGAAGAAATAATAATAAAAAGAAAATATTAAAATAAATAAAAAAAATAATAAAATTGCCCACCCCCCACCAAGGCTCTGCAACACACACACACACACAAACACACTGCACTCATAGACACACTGTACTCATACACACACACTGCATTCATACACACACACACTGCACTCATACACACACACTACACTCATACACACACTGCACTCATACACACACTGCACTCATACACACACTGCACTCATACACACACACTGCACTCATACACACACACTGCACTCATACACACACACTGCACTCATATACACACACACTGCACTCATATACACACACACTGCACTCATATACACACACACTGCACTCATACACACACACACTGCATTCATACACACACACACACACTGCATTCATACACATACTGTACTCATACACACACTGCACTTATACACACACTGTACTCATACACACACTGCATTCATACACACGCTGCACTCATACACACGCTGCACTCATACACACACGCTGCACTCATACACACACTGCATTCATATACACACTGCATTCATATACACACGCTGCACTCACACACACGCTGCACTCACACACACGCTGCACTCATACACACACGCTGCACTCATACACACACGCTGCACTCATACACACACTGCATTCATACACACACACTGCATTCATTATACACACACTGTAAATAAATATTAAATTAATATATTTTTTTTAGGATCTAATTTTATTTAGAAATTTACCAGTAGCTGCTGCATTTCCCACCCTAGTCTTATACTCGAGTCAATAAGTTTTCCCAGTTTTTTTGGGTAAAATTAGGGGCCTTGGCTTATATTCGGGTCGGCTTATACTCGAGTATATACGGTATTTACTGTACCCACGCATATTATATAATCTCCGCTTTAGAGGCCTGCCGGAGACCCAGAGGGACTCAGAGGACCTTACGGGTACACTGTTTAATAATATCCTACAAGGAGCCACCGATATGCCTATACTGTTTGATAGGGCACATAGAGCGGTGAAACCTCGGGGACTGCCTCAGGAGGCACCGAGAGACATTGTCTGTAGACTGCATTATTACACCCTCAAGGAGGATATACTACACCAGTCCATGAATTCCCCGGTCCTCAATGCTCCCAAAACAAGAATTCAGATACTCCCTGACCTGGTTTAGCTGACACTCCAAGGCAGAAGAGCACTAAGGCCCACCACGCAAGCATTGCAAGCCAAAGACATTCATTGTCAGTGAACCAACAGGGTACACAGTCCTCTATTTCTACAGTACTGGATGTCCCAGACTTTCACAAGGCTCTCAACCTCCCCCACCTGTATATACAGGACTGGTATGATCATTGGACAGGGGCCCATCATCCTTACCACAGAGGAACTCATGGAAGGGCCCGATGGACAAGAAGATATCACCCAGGAGAAAGCTTCCCTTCTCACCACCCTCCAGAACTCGGCCAGCCTTGACAGACATTTGACTTTGAGAACATTACCTTTTCAACTCCTTGACCTATACCTTATGGATGGTTTACAAAGCATACAGGTGGCATATACTGACCCATACAGAGACGAGTCATCACCACGATAAAGCTGAATGACGCAAGTAGCTCTATGCCTGTGGTAAACTGTGTATTTGTGTATGAAACGTATGTTACTAGACCTGCCAAATTTAACATCCAAGTTTTCAGGGAGCATATAATTGATAGATAATAATTATCTAAGGCACTGGGGTTGCTGCACTCAGGTTTACCTGACGGTACGGAGTGCAGAAAATTGAGGGGGGAAAGGAAAAGGGCTTTCATCATACTCATCTTAAAAAAAAATAAGTTATAAATGTTTATAGTGTGCGCCTGTACATGACCACAAACTCCCGACCCTTCCGTGACCCTTGATAGTGTGGGAAATATTTTAAGGAGGCAGACCGTGTTCTGTGCTGCTCAGTCCAGAAAGGAGGAATTATATGTGGGTGCCACGGGTTCCCCTATGCTCTTCCACAGAAGCCCATGGATCAGACAGGGATCAAAGGGTAACTATATTGGTGGGTGACTCAGGGGATGGGAAAATCATAATTCACAGTGTCCCATCACTCAGGCGTGGGTACAGGGGGCAGTGATCATCATATCTTGAAAGGCTTTTGCTTGCACTATGATTTTCTGTTCTGTGATGCGTCTTATCTAATTTTAACTTTATGTATGGAAGCACAACACATGACGTGTTAACCTGCACACACATAGTATTCAAATCTATAACAATGTAGAAGGCGAATGGTGGCGCCACCAACACGACTTTTGATAGAAGATCAACTGCATGGAGCAGCAGAGTTATATTATATTTCCATTGCTAGTAGCTCTACGGAGCCATGATTAGTATTTAAAATATATATATATATATTATTGAGACACAAACACATGCATCATTGGATTAGTTAGTTTGTATGCGATTATACCCAATACAGCTGTTATAGCTGAAACTGAAATGGTATCTACACAGTTAGTACTTACACTAACAATTTTTGGTCATTCCTAGGATTAGGAATCACCCCTGTTCAACTTAGGAATCACCCCTGTTCAACTTAGTTCAATAGTCCAGAAAAGCGGAGCATGGCGCTTTAAGAATTCCTACGGTTACATGTGATATTTGTGCAGGAAACACATTTTAAAGGGAACAAAGCCCCTAAGTTGACCCACAGAAAATTTTCACATGCCTATTACAACAACTTCTCACATAGTAAATCGAGAGGAGTGGGAATACTAATAGGCGCTCAGGTACCATTTACTTACAAACAACATTATACAGACGAGTCAGGGCAATATGGTATTCTCAAGGGCCTTATCAGCACATTTCCAATGACCTTGGCTAATATTTACTTGCCCAATAAACACCAATGCAACACATTTCAGTGGATACTCTCCATCATACAAAAACAGACAGAGGGGGCTCTGATCAGACTTTAACATCTCCTTGGATGCTCAGAAAGATAGCACTGCCACTCAGTTGTCCCATCTAAGGTTCACAAGGACACAAATTAAACGCCTACTTCATAGCAACCAGTTAGTCGATTGCTGGAGAGTGCTCTATCCCAACATGAAAGATTATATGTTCTATTCCAGGCCTAACTCTACATATACTAGAATAGATTTATTTTTAACTACACATAGAGATCTCTCCCTCATTACTAAGGCATCTATCAGTAGTATCACCTGGTCTGACCATTCCCCAGTACTCCTTCAAATGCAAATTCCATCATTCCTGCGAGGCACGGGCCAATGGAAATGGAATACTTCTATACTACACTTTCAGGAAGCTAGTGAGACCGTGGCTAGGGCAATCACTCATTACTTTAAGGAAAAAAAACACCAGATACTACCACTTTCCTACAATGGGAGGCCCATGAATATGTTATTAGAGGGAAATTAATAAAATGGGGATCTTTTTTCAAAAACTGAAGTATTAAAAAGCAGACTAAGTTACTGAATGACATTAAACAACTAGAAGAGGCAACAAGATTAATATGTCCGAAATAGATTATCACAAACTTCTATTCCCTCAGATCTGAACTCACCATATTGTTACAAACCAAAGCTAAAAATATACTCCTTTGGAATAAACACCTATTTTACGCCAAAGTAATAGACGCGGGAGACTATTAGCCAATGTGTTGAAACAAAGACAGGAACGGACATACATCCCACAGATTAAGATGACCGCGCCCTTTCTTCTGATTGGGCGGTGAATATTGGCGGGATGATGACTTGACGTCACGCAGGGAGCGTAGCGTGCACGCCACCGTGTTGAGTTGAGCTGGAGTCCCACGCGGGAATGAGGGAGACACCATCCGTCTGAATGTGCGGCTGTTCGCCTCGACGAGTACGCTGAGGAAGTCATCATCATCCGTTTTGATCTCGTAGCTGTCTGCCTCGATGCGCATGCTGCCTGGACTTGCACTACAGGAGAGACAGTTTATGCTGCTTACCGGCTCCAGGCTCCAGTCTCCTAAGTCTGCCTCTACCTCTAAGCCATCTGCTACGTGGAAAGTGACATTGGTGAGGCAAAATTTATATAAACACCTAGAAAGGAGTTATGTGGAAACGCTGAGGGTAGCTGGAATTGGAGCTGATTATTGAAATAACAACCTGAGTGATTTATATTACTAAATAAGGCAGTTTAAAGAGAAAGAAAACTGGGCTTAATAATTACTCCATGTTGAGTGGAAGTCGAAGTGGCTGTGAGTTTTGAAAGGACTTTTTTTTCCTTTTCTCTTTCTTCTTTTGAGAGGAAATTGGGAAAATAGACAGCAGAAGTGATAAGGAAGAGAAAAGCGAAGGATATATAAAATATTAAAAAGCCCGGTTTGACAATCTGCCCTGAGGGAAGTGCAAGTATAGCAAGTATTGCAGTGAGAAGCTGGGAAGGGTGCAAAGCTAATTTAGACAAACACTGCTCAATAAAGTACTTAAGTACTCAAGTGGAGAAATTGTAAGTGGAGAAGTCAAGCGGTGTAAAAAACTGTATCTGAACTGATTTGAAGTAGGAAAATGAAATAACAAGGAAACAGATAGCGCAGTTATCACCTTTCAGAGTGGTAAAAAAAGAGAATAAAAAAAAATAAAAAAATAAATAATAGTAAGGTCTATCAGGGCACCTCAGCTAAACGACGTTACAGTTAAATTATGTCAGCTCAAATATTATGAATCAGGTATTGCCATGAATGTAAACCTATACTCAGAAAGCTGATACTCAACGAGATTGGTAAATACAGTGGACAGACTGGAATTTATATCTGGAAAAAGGCGGGCCTCGGAGCAGCTGGATTAATTAAATTTTTAAGCTAAATATAATCCCTGTCCATTAACCTCCCTGAAGGCAAAGAAGGCTGAGAAGGGGAGAAGCTCTACTTGCAAAGGGGAAGGAAGGGACAGAAAATCTCTATAGAAAAGAAATAAAAGAGAAAAGCTTTTTAGAAAATCGAGGCTAAACAGATTGGAACAATGACAACAAGGAAAACAGCAGATCAAAGACAAGATCAAAAGCCTCTCCCAAAGAAAGATCGGGAAAAGAAGGAAAAACAAGAAAAGATAAAAGTACCTTGGAAATCTCTTTGGTATCAACGCCAAATAAGATGACTGTAAGTAAGGTCACTGGAGACCCTAAAGAGATAGACTTACAGGAACACTCAGAAGAACAAATGATTACTCCAGCGTATTTAAAAGAGTGTTTAGATCTACAGTTGGAACAAATAAAAATAGAAATGCAGGGGAGCTTTGCCAATTTAAAGCAAAATTTAGTACTGATTGGACAAAAAGTCAAAGTCAACGAACAAAACATAGAAAATTTGGCATTTATCCTACAGAAGCAAAAAGAGACTATTGAGAAACAACAAGAGATGATAAATGAATTGCAGGGGAGATCTACAAATATGGAGGATAGAGGAAGAAGAAACAATCTAAGAATAAGAAATATTCCGGAATCTATCTCACAAGAAAATTTGGCAAACTACCTCACAGAGTTTTTTAAAGTTCTCAAAATAAATATCGAGGATAAAACAGACTTTCTTGAAAGATCACATCGATTATATAAACCAAGAACACTCCCGGACACTCCCGGATGAACTCCCAAGAGATATAATTATTGCCTGCCACTTTAGAGAAAAAATTCTAAAAGCAGCAAGACAAACGGAAAGAGATCAGGGGAAATTTAAGGATATAAAGGTTTTCCCGGATCTCTCATTCCAGACAAGGAAAGCGAGGAGGCAATTTTTTCCAGCTACTTCACGCTTAAGAGAAAAAAATTTAAAATACAGATGGGGATTTCCGACTAAACTTATAGTTTCCAAAGATGGGATTATGCACATATTTGACTCACTTGAAAAAGTTACAAATTGGTTGGCAAATATAGTATAATTAGGGAGATAATTTGAATTAGTAAGATAATATCTCCTAATTTGGATTTAGTTTGAATTTTTTTTTTTTTTTTTGTAAATAATTGAAATTGAATCACTATTTAGGATATATGACCGAATCACGATGTGAAATAGCACGAAGGTTTTGGGAAAAAAGATATAAAAGTATTATAATAGGTGCACTAGAAGATACATTTGAATCACATGTAAAAGAAGATCAGGGGTTCTATGGGGAAAACAGGGGGTAAGAAGGGAGGGAACACCAAACAAGGGTGAGACTAAATTGATGTATAGACTGTTTTATGGTATGGGATTTCTAATTAGGAAGAGTAAAAAGTTGCGAGGATATTGTCTCTGGGGGAGAGGTTTCGGATATGGTTGTAGTACTTTGGAAGGTGGAAAAATCATTTAATAAAAAGGGACGGTCACAGCTCAGCTCTTATTTTCTCCTTATCTAAGAGTTATCCTGATGAGGACAAGATTCCATTTAGGGTTTTTTTCCCTTTTGGATGTAAACCCAGAGGACATCACTCAGGGTTATTTGTATGAATGCCTCTCTTGTATGAGGGGTCGATGTATGACTGGTGTAGTATGTGTATTAGGGGCAGGGGCTCGTTTTCAGACAAGGAAGATATGTATATACAAGTCCAGCAAGATTATAAAAAATGGATTCTGGGCTCTGAAGAAATTTTATAAGAGGCTAAAAAAAAGAGTAATGGTTAAAATTATATCGTTAAATTCTCAAGGTTTAAACTCCCCTAGTAAGAGAGCGATTCTGTTTGACTACATTAAGAAAGAAAAAGCTCAAATCATCTTTTTACAGGAGACGCATTGGAAAAGAGATGATAATTTAAGATTTATCCCTCATAGGTTTCCAATAGTAGCATGCGCCTCATTAGAGAAAGAGAGGAAAAGAGGGGTAGCCATTATGATAACTGAGGATATTGATGCCAAAATCATTTATCATAATGATAATTAAAATACAAACAGAAATTTACACGCTAGTTAATGTCTATGGCCCAATAACCCCTCTAATAAGTATTTTTATAATCTTTTAGTTAAAGTAGAAAAAATAAAACAGGGTAAATTACTTCTATCGGGGGATTTCAACCGTATATTGGATGCTAATCTGGACAAGAAAACATTAAATCCCGTTGGGCAAAATAAAGCAGTAATCACACAGGCAGTACAATTTCAAAAGATACTTAAGAAATATGGCTTAATGGACATCTGGCGGGTGTTCCACCCACTTGAGAGGTATTTTACATGCTTCTCCAGATCATACTTCTCATATTCAAGAAATTATTTATTCTTGGGTAATGATGCTCTGGCCAATAGTACTAAAAAAGTTCTTATAGATGAAGTAACATGGTCAGACCATAACGCTATAATTCTGGAGTTGGACACAGTGAATAATAGTGTAAGAAGAACAAACTGGAGACTAAACGATAATATCCTTGTTAGTAAAGAAAATATAGTATATATTGAGGAGATGACAGATAGGTTTTTTTCAGGAAAACGAGGGTGGAGAAGTGCCACTCCCAGTGGTATGGAACGCATATAAATGTGTTACAAGAGGTTATTTAATTAAACTAGGCACAATTGATTAAAAAAAAGGGAAAATCCCTGAAAGATCTGTATGTAGATTACTATAAATTATCTAATGAAAATAAAACCTCACCAACACAGGAGATAGGTATAAAAATGTTATTAGTGCAAAACCATATAAATGAATTACTATGTGAGGAGAAATTGAAAACTTTACATTCTTTAACGATTAATTGGTACTATAAGAGCAACAGGGCAGATAGGCTGCTTACAAATAAATAAAAAAATAGAAAACAAATGAGGAGAATTCATAAAATTGAGATTGAAAAAGGAACGTTATTATGCCCCAAAAAGATAAGGTCAGCTTTTAATGACTATTATAGTCGATTATATAATTTAGACTCGGTGGGACAACAAACCCCCTCATTAGATTACTTTAAAAATAGAAAAATGCCAAAAATAACTAGAGATCAATTGAACGAGATAAATAAAGCAATAACTTCAGAGGATATTATAGCAGCAATAAATAAGTTACAGATAAATAAAGCCCCTGGCCCAGACGGCTATTCAAATAAATTCTATAAGATATTTAGAGATACTCTCTCGGTACATCTTGCTAGGGTATTTAATTCGATAGTGGAAAATCGTGCATTTCCTAGTGAGATGCTTCAAGCGAACATTGTCCCAATTTTGAAGCCGGACAAAGATCCAGCTAAATTGGCGAATTATCTCTTCTTAATGGGGATGTAAAGATCTATGCCTCAATTATAGCAGATCATTTAAAAATTTGTATTCCAGCCCTGATACATCAGGACCAGGCTGGATTTATACATAGCAGAGCAGCTTCAGGTGGACTTAGAAGAATTCTGGATGTTCATGACGCAGCGATTAAGAGGAATGCTTCCCTTCTGACCCTGTCATTGGATGCTGAAAAAGCGTTTGACAGGGTCAGATGGGATTTTTTGGGAAATGCATTGAAGGCGTATGGTATAGTGGGAGCAGCATATGACGCCATTATGGCGTTATACACAGCTCCCTCTGCTAGGACAATAGGCCCAGGAATAGAGGCTGATTGGTTTAGTATCAATAATGGCACCAGACAGGGTTGCCCCCTGTCCCTGCTACTTTATGTTTTAACCATCGAGCCTTTGGCAGAAGACATAAGGCAGAATGGGAAGATTAAGGGTTTTTGGTTTAATAATTTAGAACACAAGATTAATCTATATGCGGATGATGTTGTGCTCATGTTGCAGAACCCCAGAACATCACTGCCGAAATTGATAAGATTATTGGGCCAATATAGCGAATATTCAAACTATAGAATTAACACTAATAAGACTACAATAATGACAACAAATTTATCAAGAGAAGACAAGGATTTTATTAAAATATCTTACGATTTTGTTTGGGCAAAAGGGATATATTTTGTTTCTCGGCATTAAAATACCAAGAAACATAAATAAAGTTATAGAGGTTAATTTTCTCCCTCTTGTAAAAAACACAAACAAGATTTTAAAAGAATGAGTCAGCAGAAAGATTTCTTGGATAGGGCGTATAAATACCATCCGCTCATATATTTTGCCTAAATGGAATTATTTATTTAGAATGATACCAATACAGGTTCCAAATCCCTGGTTAAAAATGGTGCAGGCAGCTTTTTCTAAATTTATTTGGAAGGGAAAAAAACGAGAATAAGCTTACAGCTATTATCTAAGAAAAGACGGGGGTCTTGCTGCCCCAAATATAATAGAATATCAGAATGCCTGTATGCTGGCACACACGGTTAATACCTTAAGTACAGATCAAAAAGATCAAGCCTGGTATCAAATAGAGCAATCATTAGTAGAGACAAACAGCCTGTCTGCCCTGTTCTGGACAACAAGGAGGAAGGGAAATAAAAACAATCCAGATCATTCAGAAAATTCGACAATTATCGATAGCATATGGAGATTTTGGAATAAAATTAAGAAAAATTTAAAAATAGAATTCAGATTATTTCCGTTTCTACCCATAGAGGTGATTAAGAGCAATATCGAAGATATTAATATCAGTGGATGGACACAAAAGGGAATTATGTATATACAGGAGATTATTGATATAAAGGAAATTAAGCCATTTAACCAGTTACAATCAGAGTTCGGGATTGACAGCAAGGAGATATTTACATATCTAAGAATTAAGTTTTATTTGGCAAAAATTTTGGATTTCCAGCTCAGCAAAAATATTAGTATTCTTAAAAAGATCATGGGAAATTATAGAACTAAAGGCCATATTTCCAGATGCTACGAATTCTTAAAGGATTCTCAGAGGCTCTCTGTCTGGAAAGCCAAGATTAAGTGGGAAAAAGATTTATATACCAGGATCTCTGAGCAAGACATGATAAATGCGATAGTTAAAGTCAATAAAACGGTTCATTGCCTAAACATAGTAGAGAATTTCTATAAACTTCTAAACAGATGGTATATGGTCCCAGAAAAATTGGCCAAAATGTATAAAGACCAGAACCATGTGTGCTGGCGATGTGAGGAAGGGATATGAGATTATCTCCATATCTGGTGGCACTGTAAATTTCTAAGTAATATATGGAAGTGCGTATATCATCAGATTCATAATATGTGACAGATATGTATACCCTTTACACCACAAAGTTTCTTGTTACATCTGGATTGGTCATCTATGCCTAAAGATAAATGTATGCTGATAACACATATTTTATTGGCAGTTAAGATAGTTTTAGCCAGATATTGGAAAAGTAATAAGGTACTTGAGTGGAGTGAAATAAAAAAAAGTAATATACCAATGTATAATGGAAATGGGAATTAACCAAGGTAACTCTGTAGGTCTGAAGGAATCCAACAAATGGGAAAAACTAGTTGATAAGTTCATTGCTAATAAGGACAATTTATAATGTAGAGTTTTTTCGCTGCCCCGTAGTGTGTTTGATCCCGGAGGAACTTCAGCATTACTGTACTTTTAAAGAAGGATATGAATAATCGGACTGTACAGGCTTGGTTCCTCCGGCAGGTGTGTTTGGTATGAATTAGGTTTTAATATACCTCTATCTCTTTACTTATGTTATCTATGGATATGGTCATCCAAATTTGGTTAATATTGGTAATGCTGTCTGTTTTTTGAATGGAAACATATCTATTGACATATAGATCGGATATAGACGTGTTGTATGTAACTTGATGTATTTTGATAATTGTAATATGAAAATGTTAATGAAATAAAAATATATTTAAAAAAAAAAAAAAGATGACCGCTAATAAAATGGTGCATACTAATGAGGAGATTGCGAAGGCATTCTGTGACTTCTATCACTCCCTTTACAACATCTCTAAAGAGGCACCATAAATGAAATCAGGGCATATCTGGCAAATAAATTTGACAAGATACTCCCAAACGCAATTTCACAATCACTTGATGAACCATTCCCTTTAGCGGTATTAATTAACGCTATTAAATCTCCCCTTTCAAGTAAAAGCCCAGGCCCGGATGGATTTTCAGCATCGTACCAGAAAACTTTCTTGAACAAATTAGGCCCCCACTTACTGGAAGCCATTAATTCCATCGGACTGAACTTCTAATCCAGAAGCCAATATCACACTCCTTCCCAAGCCCGGGAAAAACCCAGACTCATGCGGAAGCTACCGCCCGATTTTTTATTTTTTTTTGCAATTTGTAACATCTACATACATTTCAATTTATAGAACAGAAAATGATCGTGTACATTGTGTGACAGTCGTGTGCAAGCTGTTTCATAGTTCTAGGCATCTGCTTTAGTTCCTGGAGAGTATGTTGATTGGGCTACAGTTGGTGGGTTCAGGTCTCGCCAGTGTCTGCTAATGGTTTGGAGGCCCGCCACCACCACATGATATATAAGGTACAAGTGGGCTTTTTAAAGACCTTTTGGGAATAATTGCAATAGATACGTTTCTGGGGTCTGCTGAAGCTGGACACCCGTGCAGGTCTGTATTACCTGAGTTATATCTGTCCAGTATTGTTGCAGCTTTGAGCACGTCCACCATATGTGTACCATGTTTCCCTTATCCCCCGCACAGCGCCAGCACAGGTCCGTTAAGTTAAGGTTGCTCTTTTTAAGCCGTACTGGAACCATGTACCATCTATATATTACCGGATCTACTGCTGTCCACAACCTTTTCATCTCTTCCCTAGACTTACTAGCTTTAACCAAAATATGTATCTCTCCCTCTGACACCACTACCCCTGCTTCTTTATCCTTTGGTGGTGTTCAATTTACAATCCAAGACACTCTGAAAGTAAAGGTGGTGGTGTAGGGTTTTTTGCTCTCACCTCACTGCTCCTTCAAACTCCTACCTACCCCTCCTTCCCTCTCTTTCTCCTCAAAGGAAATTCATTTGATTTGCCTTTTCAAACCTATCTCTGCTAACATTGCCGTTATCTGTCATCCACCTGGTTCCTCTCTCCTCTTCCTTGACCACTTTGACGCCTACCTTCCCTACATCCTCTCCTCTAAAATATAATCCTTAATTATCTGAGACGCACCATTGACCTCAGTAGCCTCTAAACTACTATTTATTACCTCATCCCTTGGGCTATTACAGTGGGTTCAAATGCAGAAAGATAAGTCCTGCGCTCACTCCCATCACTGGGTGGCTGCAACTTACTACCGTACTGTACACATCAGCCCCAATACATAGTAAAAACCAAAGAAAAACAAGTTACCTGTGCTCTCTCCTTAATCCCTATGTATTCTTAAACAAATGTTTTTTTTTTAGTTACCTCCAATGGCCATGAGAGGATGAGCCCACCTGCCAACGTCAAGGCAGACCCCCCTAGGTGGGTCCTAACTCTAACCATTCACCTTGCTTCCTTGAGCCTCTGACAAAAAATCTCTAATGAGACAGAAAAGGGGATTTTTTTATATACACCCCTATACATTATTAACCCTATTATTATTATTACAGTGGGTTACTATTATAAAAGGATCTCTGGGCATGGGGATTCTGTTGTAATACAACAAGAATCCAAGGCACTCATCCACAGGAACAACAGCCCTTTTGCTACTCCTGGGACCAGGCCCATGGTCTGTGGGCAGGAGGCTAGCCTTTATGCCTCTCCAGAAGGCTGTGTCATGGGAACTTTCATCACAAAGAAAACCCCACAGATAAAACATATGCTCAAATTCCCTGCTCCTTGGTATTTCTAAGGAAGCTGATGGCCTTTCTCGGGATGCAACTTCCTAAGAATACCATTAAAATTTAAATATAATATTTGTATATGGACATATTTATTTTTATTTTCAAAATTTTGCACTTAATTCTAGATTCTGAAAAATAAATTTTGTGTTAAATAAAATATTCTATATTTTAACAGTATTATGAAACCTCTATCATAACCAAATATTCATTCTATGTTTTCAGAAAAAATACATAAAGAGAACAAGACCATGCACATTGAGTTCCTTCTGCTGGGGTTTCCAAACATTCACAGCTTCCAAAGTGTTTTCTTCTGCCTTCTTCTTTTTTACTTTGTGACAGTATCTGGAAATCTTACTATTATCTGGCTGGTGGTATCCAACACAAGCCTACATACACCGATGTACTTCTTCCTCACACAACTGTCCTTGTCTGATATCATACTCACCACAAATATTGTTCCTAACACACTTAGCATTTTATTGCAACAAGGCAAAATTATGTCTTTTTCAGATTGCATGACCCAGTTTTACTTCTTTGGTAGCTCTGAATCTTCAGAATGTTTATTTCTTACCGTGATGGCTTATGACAGATATCTTGCCATTTGTACACCATTACATTACACTGCAATCATGCACCATGCATTTATCTTGAAATTAGTTATTGTATCTTGGTGTTTGAGTTTTTCTTTGATATTAATATCTACAATAACAGTATCAAGGCTGCAGTTCTGTGGACCAAATGTTATTGATCATTTCTTCTGTGATCTTGACCCTCTAATAGCCATCTCTTGTTCAGACACTTCTATCGTAAAAATGGCAATTTTTATATTATGTTTTCTTCTGATGATTATCCCACTCATAATAATCTTAATGTCATATACATACATTGTTCTCAGCATCATTAAAATTGCCTCCACCAATGAGAGAGGGAAAGTCTTCTCCACCTGTGGATCCCACCTGTCTGTTGTGTCTATATTCTATGGGACACTGATTGGAATTTATATTCTGCCAACTAAAGGCCTGTCAACAACATTTAGCAAAGTCATATCTTTGTTTTATACAGTAGTGACCCCAATGCTTAATCCAATAATATACAGCTTGAGGAATAAAGATATAAAACAAGCCATTAAATACTGTATTTCTATAGTTATAAGTCAAAGATAAAGTTAATATCAGATTAGTGAAGGAAGACCAGTTCTAATCCAAACAATCAGGAAGCCCTCAAGAACCCTGCATTTTGTTATATTTTAGGAAACTATAGCATTCATAATACAAACATCTATTTCTAACGATATAGTATTTTACTATTTGCTTATTTATAGTGAAAAAATGTTTACTTACCTTATTTCTCCCAGCATTCCAGTATCCATGTGGCAACCCCACATGCCTGGCTGAGATCATCAATCCTGATGATCAGAGTCAGTCTACTGATTCCCCACAGGGAAGTATTGGGAGGTTAAAGGTTAAAACAAATTACAGAATTTTATTGAAAACTCTCATCTAACATGGCAGCAGTGTCTGCAATGTATTTAACTGGAATGACAGATACATGTCTAACTTTTGAGTTTTTTTTATAATTGGAATTAAGTAAAATGAAACATGCACCTAAATAAATTATTTTATTTGCATGTGTCTGGCCTTTTAATGTTTTTAATTCCTCTTTGATATGATTTAATATGCTCTGATATGTGGTTTAGGGTTTCAATGAAATACCATATAGCTAACATGTATTATTCCTATAGGATGTATGTGGACTTAGCTATTGTCCACTTAATTAACCAGAAGTTGGAATTAGGTTTCTTTGGTTTGCACCAGTTTGTAATGAAACCAGTCTCTAAATAGAGGTTAGTGGTTTACATAGAGAATAAAGGGAGCCATTAGCAACTATATAGTAACTGTCTTTCACTACTGACACCACTTGGGAAATTAGACAGACGATACTCACTAAAAGTAGTGATAAGTACTTTAGTGAGTAGCAGTTGGCCGCTAATAGTAGACATATGATTGGAAACTAGATCATATCCTGCCTAGGCACGCTTGAACATTTTATAATAAAGCATATGCAGTGCCTTGCAAAAGTATTCACCCCACTTGACTTTTTACCTATTTTGTTACATTACCACCTTAAGTTCAATGTTTTATTAATCTGAATTTTATGTGATGGATCAGAACACAATAGTCTAAGTTGGTGAAGTGAAATGAGAAAAATATATACATAAAACTATTTTTTAGAAATAGAAAACAGAAAATTGTCATCTGTGTATGTATTCACCCCCTTTGTTATGAAGTCCATAAAAAGCCCTGGTGCAAACAATTACCTTCAGAAGTCACATAATTAGTGAAATGATGTCCATCTAAGTGTCACATGATCTGCCCCAGAGGCTGCAACACCTAAGCAAGAGGCACCACTAACCAAACACTACCATGAAGACATAGGACCTCTCCAAACAAGTAAGGGACAATGTTGTTGAGAAGTACAAGTCAGGGTTAGGTTATAAAAAAATATCCAAATCTTTGATGATCCCCAGGAGTACCATCAAATCTATCATAACAAAATAGAAAGAACATGGCACAACAGCAAACCTGCCAAGAGACGGCCGCCCACCAAAACTCACAGACCGGGCAAGGAGAGCATTAATCAGAGAGGCAGCACAGAGCCCTAAGGTAACCCTGGAGGAGTTGCAGAGTTCCACAGCAGAGACTGGAGTATCTGTACATAGGATGACAATCCATAGAGTTGGGGTTTATGGCAGAGTGGCCAGAAGAAAGCCATTAATGTCAGCAAAAAAAAAATGGCATGTTTTGAGTTTGCGAAAAGGCATGTGGAAGACTCCCAAAATGTACAGAGGAAGGTGCTCTGGTCTGATGAGACTAAGATTGAACTTTTTGGCCATCAAAGAAAATGCTATGTCTGGCGCAAACCCAACACAGACTTAAAGATTACTGTTCACAAGCGCAAACCATCCAACTTGAAGGAGCTGGAGCAGATTTGCAAGGAGAAATGGGCAAAAATTCCAGTGGTAAGATGTGGCAAGCTCATAGAGACTGATCCAAAGTGACTTGGAGCTGTGATTGCCGCAAAAGGTGCCCCTACAAAGTATTGACTTTAGAGGAGTGAATAGTTATGCACATTGACTTTTTCTGTTATTTTGTCCTATTTGTTGTTTGCTTCACAATAAAAAAAAAAAAAATCTTCAAAGTTGTGGGCATGTTCTGTAAATGAAATGATGCAAATCCTCAAACAATCCAAGTTAATTCCAGGTTGTGAGACAACAAAACCCAAAAAATGCTAAGGGGGGTGATTATTTTTGCAAGGCACTGTATTTACTAATATAGGGAAATTAAATGGCATAGAAAGCAGTATGAAAACAATAAGCTAAACATGTGAGATAAACTGACTTTTTATAAGACCCCACTACAATAGGACCACCAGAGAAAAATTACATGAACACTGTGAAATTGAAAACTAGCATGCTACCCTACCTGATTTTAATAACTTATGTTAATTTTTGAGTGTTTGAGAAAATATATAAAATGCGGGTTGTTGCCATTATTGTCAAAAAAGATTTTTGTAGAACATTTTGTAAAATTTTTTTGAACACTAATATAATTAAACTAAATAAAGTAAAGACTGCCTAATTTGTATTTTACCTTATTATGTATGATACTGTATTTAGATTGTCTCTAGTGCCTCAAGTGGAATTTTAAAAGAGTTTACAATGTAATATTCCTAATGACATGATAAGTATGTTTACTGTAGTCTAGAACAATGTATATCTGAAGGGGTGTGGCCTTCTGTTTCTTTTATTTCTTGTTTTTGTGGAAAGCAGGAAGTATTGAAGATAGTCTGAACACTTTCTGTGCTTATTTCGTTATGTATTTGACTTTTTCTTATAGACCATAATTTCCTATACTGGTTCAAGGTGTCTCTGCTAGGAGGTCTGTTACACTTCCATCTTTATAATAGAAGTGCCAAATATTGTGTAATAGCAGAACTCTGAAGAAGCCAAGCGCAGGGAGTCCGAACACAGGGAAGTTCAGGAAGCAAAGATCTTTATTTTCAATGATCGGGTCTCAGCTGAACTCATGTCCAAAATGTCTGAGCGCATGGAGTGCAGGCATTTTATAGACTAAATGCCCCATCTGTACCCTTACTCCAATCAGTAAACAGGATACACAGGATTACCTTATATGGACAGGCAGTATGAAACGTAGGAGAGAATGGAATGTGGTTTCAGTTCTTGTACATGCTCAGTACATTGATGACAGTTTCCTGACTACGTGTAACTAACTAACAGATACATGCGCTTGTATATGCCATGTGGAGATTTTAGGCCTACTAAATTTTGGGCCTAGCTGAGTTTCCCTCACAATTGTACATTATCTCGCTTTTAGCAACAGTCAATCAGATTCAGTCAACCTGATCATATAACCAAAATTACAATGTTGTGAAGGGTTGAAAAAAGCTGGAAAATCATCAGAAATGGCACAGCACTAAAAAAACATTACAGGGATAGTACACACAGAAATACACTTGCCAATATTGATATGCTGGGGTTTCTTTTAAGTATTTTTCAAACATTTCAAACTTTATTTGTGGGTGTGTGCTATTCCTTTAATGTTTATTCCACATATGTCACAGAGTATGTTCCATTTTTTCCCTCCTTTATGCTGCCTAGTTAATTGGTAGAGAGTCCCTTAATTTACACTTGTGTGAGATTTGTATTACTGAGCTTGCTAATTGTGAACAGTCTATTTTAAATAAAATAACTAAAAGGAAAGAACAATGGCAGGTGGGGAAAAGGACTAGAGGCTTAAAGATTATCCACCACCAAGACTACTAGGACCTAAATATTTGCTAAATACATCCCAAGAGTAAAATGAAACGTAACTTTTATTAATATAGATACAAACTAAATAAATACATACAAGCAAAAAAAACGAAAAAAAAAACATTACGTACATACAGAACCAATAACATGTGCAATGTGCAATGGCAGAGGTCTGCAGAGCACACACTGTAGGCCTGAGACACCCGCTTGAAGACAACTAACTGCTATTCAATCTATAACAGTGAAAAAAAATATATATATTTTTTCCCATCTAAAGTTTATTGTCTTAGCAACCCTTGAAAACATCGACCTTAACCCCACTTTTTTAATATTATTATTATTATTTTTTAATATTGAATTAATTTTCTTTTTCTTTTAAGTAAGGATGCAATAAGATTTTGGATGATAGGACCACCATGTCTATGTACCATAGGCATGGGGATCGAACATATAGAATAACATCACAATTGCATAGCACATTTTCCCCATTACATTCTAACATTACCTTTATCTCATTCATTAATATTGTAATCATTACATTATAACATTGCCTTTATATCGTTCATTAGCATTGTACTCATTTATATTCATATTATATTCATATTATATAAAAGAAGAGAAAAGTGAATGCCTTCCTTTCTGGTTTAGTTTATCTTTTTCTCATCTATCTTATCTTTTCCTCATCTATCTTATCTTTTCCTCATCTATCTTACAATTGTAATATACTCCTTTTAATTTGATGCAGTATCAATTAATTTTAAGTTTTTTTAATTTCCATAACCAAGCAACAAAGGAAACAAAAAAAAGGAAAAAACAGAAACAAAAAAAAACAAAAAAAAAAAACAAATAAATGAAAAAAAAAAAAAAAAAGAAATTTTGCAAACACCTTACCACCATTCACCCCGCCGAACCCTGGTTAGTCACCCATTACTTTTATTTAATCCCTCTATATCTATATAAAGAGCATATTCAGTCACTTTTTATCCAACTGTACCATTCTTTTTTATACTTGTCAAGACAACCATTAACTTCACTAGCCATCTTTTCATATGAGCTAATCTTGTTCAGTTTAGCATATACTGCCTCATCTGAAGGAATACCTTTCTGCTTCCAATTGCCTGCTAGGGCTATTTTTGCTGCCATAAGGATATTTAAAATTACCTTTCTGTGAGCATGTGTATTAATCCCAGGAATAATATGAAGTACGAATTTCTCCGCATGCAATGGAATCATAAGCTTTGTTTTTTCATATATTAAATTCTGAATTCGCTTCCAAAACTCTCTTAAATATAGACAATCCCAGAAAATATGCAGCATAGAACCAACTTCTTTCTCACACGCTATTGTGACACCAGATATGAGTGGCAAAGTACACTTGCTGAGGTTGGTAGAGCACACGCTGAAGGCCTGACACCCGCTTTAAGGACACTGACTGCTATTAGCTTACCCTGAAAAACTTTTTTTCTTTGTAAAAGCACGCTATACAGACACCAGATATGAGTGGCAAAGTACACTTGCTGAGGTTGGCAGAGCACACGCTGAAGGCCTGACACCCGCTTTAAGGACACTGACTGCTATTAGCTTACACTGAAAAACTTTTTTTCTTTGTAAAAGCACGCTATACAGACACCAGATATGAGTGGCAAATTATACTTGCTGAGGTTGGCAGAGCACACGCTGAAGGCCTGACACCCGCTTTCAGGACACTGACTGCTATTAGCTTACACTAAAAAACTTTTTTTCTTTGTAAAGGCACGCTATAGAGACACCAGATATGAGTGGCAAAGTACACTGGCAGAGGTTGGCAGAGTACACGCTGAAGGCCTGACACCCAGACGCTTGCAGACAACTAACTGCTATTCAATCTATTACAGTGAAAAAAAATGTTTTTCTTTTTAAATGTCAAGCTTAAGCTATTATGATACCAGATATGAGTCGTGGCACTGGGCAAGTGGGCACAGTATCCACTGTGAGCCTGACACAGAAGCTGGCAGACAACTAACTGCTAATCAATCTCTTACAGTGAATTTTTTTTTTCTTTTTCAATGTCAAGCTTAAGCTATTGTGACACCAGATATGAGTGGTGGCACTGGGCAAATGGGCACAGTATCCACTGTGAGCCTGACACA
The DNA here is from genome assembly GCF_036172605.1 of Pelobates fuscus. Taxonomy (NCBI): domain Eukaryota; kingdom Metazoa; phylum Chordata; class Amphibia; order Anura; family Pelobatidae; genus Pelobates; species Pelobates fuscus. The sequence continues at coordinate 409,777,532 of NC_086319.1, read as the reverse complement.
GAAGCTGGCAGGCAACTAACTGCTATTCAATCTATTACAGTGAAAAAATATATATATTTTTAAATGTCAAGCTTAAGCTATTGTGACACCAGATATGAGTGGTGGCACTGGGCAAATGGGCACAGTATCCACTGTGAGCCTGACACAGAAGCTGGCAGGCAGGCAACTGCAATTACATTACACACAAAAAAAAAAAAAGCAGACTGATGTTCTAGCCCTAAAAATGGCTTTTTGGGGTGCTGTTCTTACAGCAGAGATCAGATGAGTCCTTCAGGATTGTAGTGGACACTGAATACTCTAGCCTAGCTATCAATTTCCCTATCTAATGTGCAGCAGCTACACTTTCCCTCCTCTCACTAAGCATGCAGCTTCAGAATGAATCTAAAATGGATGCTGGGAGGGAGGTGGGAGGGTCTGGAAGGGAGGGTCTGCTGCTAATTTGCTGGAATGTGTCTGCTGACCGTGAGGCACAGGGTCAAAGTTTGCTCAATGATGGCGAATAGGGGGCGGATCGAACCGCGCATGTGTTCGCCCGCGGCGGCGAACGCGAACACGCTATGTTCACCGGGAACTATTCGCCGGCGAACAGTTTGGTACATCACTACTCACATGTAATTGGGCAGGCACACTGCTCAATGATAGGGTGTAAATGGTATAAATCTCACCAAGGATGCTTTGGAGTAGTATCTCTCTGGAACAAGTAAAACTCAGATGCCAAGAAGTAAAATAATAAAAATGGTAAAAAAGATAAAATGGCTAACTCACAACAAAGAAAGTGGCAAAAATACCTTTATTAAAATACAGTTAGTTAAATCTCCACAACGTGTTTCTCCCCTTAGGGCTTTCACAAGTAGATAAAAACATGTACATGACAACACTGGCTTTCTATAGGCCTCAAATTACTTCATTTTGGCGCCAAAATGACATCATGGCCACATGACCTTTTTTTTTTCATAATTCTTTTGTAGAACATGTTAGGGAGGGCAACAAAACGTGTGTGAGCCATATTAGGGATGGCAATAAAAAAAAAAAAAAAAAAGAGTGGAAGGAGGGGAGCAGCCATATTGGGAGTGGAAAGGGAGAAGGGGGAACTAGATACATTTAATAGAAAAGGGAGTGATGGGGAGAGAGTGTAATAAATAACAGCTGATAACAATAATAAACAACAAAAGGGACTAGTAAACTAGTTGGGTAAAGCAATAAAGTACATAAGGAATAAACCACAAAATGTATATATAAATGAACGAATAAAACAGATATGTGACAAAAAGCAAATGCAAATATGGTTACTCATACCAGGGTTATGTAGCATACATTTTAAAACATGATAATATAAGATATAAAAATATATACAAATGTAAATAAATATAAATTGTCACAGCAAATTGCAAATGTCACAGAACAATTGCTGTAAGTATAACAAATAATAGAAATAATGAAAAAAAAGACAAAAATTAAGAAACACAGAAAATTACAGAAAATTAAAAGATCAAAATTAGCATTTAGTCTTTCAGGGGCAATGGTTTTTAAAAGTAATAACCAGGATATTTCATTTTTTTTTCAAGAAATTTTCTAAAATCACCACCCCATGGAATCTTGCGTTTTTGGATGCCAATGCATTTAAGATATTTTGGGTTTTTGTCATGTGGGATGAAGTGTTTTGAAACTGAGTAATTAGGATAGCCATTAATGATATTCCGACAATATTCTGCCAGTCTAATTTTGAGGCATCTTGAAGTTATCCCACATGGGCACTCCAATAGGTAGATAACATTCTTAGTGTTACAGCATATGATGTCTTTGATAGGATAAGTAAAATTAGTATTATGGAAGTAAAATGTGTGGTTTGGGATTTAATGTGTGGATCTGTTGTTCTACATACAATACACCTATTACACTTAAAAAAAATTTGATTTGGATAGGAAGGATGAATTGGTAGCAGCAGGGTCTTTAGTATAATTTTTGGTGAGAATAGATTTAAAATTAGGGGCTCCTCTGTCAGGATATTTATACCGGCAGACAGTTTGTGCTAAAATAAAAATTAAAAGTGTATATTGACAGAGTCACTCAGAACAGAGCGGACTCCATTTTGTTATCTTCAGGCAAGACAGACACATCATTGTTTGCTTTCTGTAACTAGCCAAACCAGGCTGAGCTTAGGAATGCTTTATGTAAACAAAACAATAAAGTCTCCCAGCAAGGATGGGGGATGAATTACTAAGTCCAGAGACAAGTATACACATTATATATACATCTATACACTGTACACTTATTTTACTATTATATTAATTACATATAATTTGTATTATGTTATTATTGACCATTCATGGATAAATATTCATGAAAAAATATCATATTATTTAATAAAGGATAGTGACTAGAAAAAAAATCCTACACATACAGTTTCACAAAAGGACCAGACATAAGAAAGCCAGAAAAAGTGATAGATAAGACTTAGTAATTAATTTTACTTTCTAAATCTTACAAGGGCTCATTGTAAGAAATAGGGTGAATCTCAGTTTAGGCGAGTCAGAAAGTAGATATACAACAGGAATTGTTGACGCTCTGTCTGGAGAAAAACCAAAGAAATCCTTTGAACTGACAATTCTTGTTAGTTATGGTGGCCATTTAGATAAGCCAAAATTAGGTCAGAATCGTCATTAAAGGGACACTGTAGGCACCCAGACCACTTCTGCTCATTGGAGTGGTCTGGGTGCCAACTCCCACTACCCTTAACCCTGCAACTGTAATTATTGCAGTTTTTCATAAACTGCAATAATTACATTGCAGGGTTAACTCCACCTCTAGTGGCTGTCTACTAGACAGCCACTAGAGGTCACTTCCTAGTTTCTAGCACAGGTTTCCTGTGCTAGAGCGTCGCTGGACGTCCTCACGCTGTGTGAGGACCTCCAGCGTCGCTCTATTCCCCATAGGAAAGCAATGCTTTCCTATGGGGAGACGTAATGCGCATGCGCAGCATTTCCGCGCATGCGCATTAGGTCTCCTCAGCCGGTGGGCGAGATTAGTCTCGCCCACCGGCCGACGTAATCACCAGGAGGAGTGTCGCGGAGGCGGAGACAGCGGCGAGGGACATCGCCGCTGTCCCAGGTAAGTGACTGAAGGGATTTTCACCCCTTCAGTAACCGGGGATTGGGGGGTGGGAGGGAGAGGGACCCTCCAGTGCCAGAAAAACTGATCGTTTTTCTGGCACTGGAGTTTCCCTTTGAAATTAGTTAACTCTTTCAGGGATATGAAATTTTGGTGGTGTAAGGATGCCATCTACTGACCAAAAGCTAGATAATACTAGAAAAGGTAGACACACCTACAGTTTCCTATTCGTCAGGTCAGATGATGAAGTACAGAGAGTTTGGCCCTTTAAAAAAGTAGGAACAAAGGGAAGAGAGGGAGATTCACATTCAGATTCAGATCAGGGCATTCAATGAGATGGAGGAGAGATCCAGGACACTCTGGGACTAATACTCAACTCTTAAACTCTCTTGGACACAACTCAAGACACTTCCTAGACACTTTTTACTATTATTTTCTAACCAATATCTCTTTCTCTATCACATGCACACCTCCTTACAAACATTAACCACACTTCCATTCATTCCTGAGACTATCTAATCATCTGATAAGAACATCTACATAACTGGTAATTATGCTGGTTTTATTTAATTAATTTAAATTGATTAGAAATGTACTAATGGCATGATATATGACTGGATAAATCACGGTCAGATTCAATATTTAGAAATCTTAGTTAACTAAAGAATATATAGTTACAAGCATTCCATTCTGCAGGTGGAATCAAGATAATTATATATTAATGTGATATTTATCACGTGTTAGGATACCGCTGTTTTTATCCAGGTGTATTGATTTGCTCTGAAGTAAGATAGTATATCTTATGTAGACAAATTAAAATTCTGTTAAAAGTATAATCTGGTAGATGGTTTTTATTGGATGGTCCTAGGAAGGGTTATGAACATTATTTTAATTTAAAATTACATGAGAATAGGGTATTAGATGCCAAGGAGGATTTAGCCAGCGTTGAAAGAGTTAATCAGGATCTAACTGTGAGCCAAGATTTTATGGCTTCTCGCTGTGCTGTGTAAAGTTTCTGTGTTCTGTGTCTGTGAGATTGTTTACCCTCATAAATCTTGCTAAGTCTTGACAATTGGTTGCTTCTTAGCCATTGATTTTGTTTAAAATCATTGCCATTTGTATTATTTTTATTATTATTATGTTATTTATATAGTGCCATCAAATTCCGCAGCACTTTACAATGGGTGGACGAACAGATATGTAGTTGGAACCAGACAAGTTGGACACACAGGAACAGAGGGGTTGAGGGCCCTGCTCAATGAGCTTACATGCTAGAGGGAGTGGGGTAAAATGACACAAAAAGGTAAGGATAGTATTAGACTAGTGACAGTTGCAGAAGAGGAATCAGTTGGGAGCTATTAACAATTTAATTGATATGCTTTTATGAAGAAGTGGGTTTTTTAACGATTTTTTGAAGAAGTGGAGACTGGGTGAGCATCTAATGGAGGAGGGAAGTGAGTTCCACAGGAATAGTGCAGCCCTCGAGAAATCTTGAAGGCGAGCATCAGAGGTGGGGGTGTGGAGTGTGGATCATTATTTAATGTGCAGTTTGCAATATATATGTGTATTATATGGTATGGTGCATATATATATATATATATATATATATATATATATATATATATATATATATCTAATATGAATGTGCATTTAGCTGTATAAAAAAGGTGTATGAAATATTGCAGGCCTTTTTGCTTAGATTTGAAAAAGTAAAATTTTCAATGACATTTCCACAAGGTTAACAGCTAAAAGGTTGAAGTTAAATTAGAACAAACACATGTGTTGTCAGTCAAATGTATACAAAACACTTCACTTAATTTTGAAGCTAACTACAGGCAGAGCCATCTAGGGAATATCCCAAACTTAGATATGCAATACATTACATCATGTAACAAGTTAGAAAACCTTTTTGGGAAAAATCACACAGGTGGGGGCTGCTTTATAGAGGACAAAAAGACTATTTAACTAAAGGAGAAAGGATTCATTCAGTCATTACTTACTTTCATTCCATTCTTACTTGCACACGAGCATCATACACAAGGACATATGCTGTAGCCACTAATACTTTGGTAAGATTGATTATTTACTGACTATTTTTGCATTCTGTTACATTCGTCCAATACACTTTTATCTTATATTTAATTGAGTCATTGTTTCATTTATTACAATATTATTACAGTGCCTTTTGGGTCTTCCGACACTGGATTATTTTAGTGCTAGTCAAGTTATCATCTAGAATGCTTAAAGAAAACAGTATTTATAAGTAATTTGGGAACGGAAGGGTCTACTCCGTATACAGCTATAGATTGCACAAAGACACGCTAAGCTTAGAATGACCCGGAGTGACCTTTTGTCGGTAAAGGTCCATATCATACCTGAAGCGAGCCATAACTATCGAAATTGAAGTATCACCGAAACCGACAGGGGGTACGGACAGAAGATAGACTTAAGTCTTCAGAAGATCGTAAGGGCCTAGACGGGACATACTTTTGTATAAGGGAGGATAGACAGCATTATGTAGTGATTTGAAAGCAAGAATCAGAATTTTAAATTGAGCTCTATATTTTATAGGAAGCCAATGTAGGAACTGACAGAAGGGTGAGGCATGGGAGGTGCGGGCGGACAGGAAGATGAGCATCGCTGCCGCATTCATTATGGACTGTAACGGCACAAGTTGGGAGCACGTAAGACCACTGAGAAGCGTATACCTATGTTATACTAAATATTCACTGATTATTATCACGCATGTTACACATTATTATTTTATTATATTGTCACAATAAATTATATTTTTATTAAAAAAACATTGTGATTTATTATATGGAGTAAAATCCTCATAATGATCGTTCTCTAGGATCTTAGAGAATTAAAATAGTGGGTAATTCTCAAGATATCAATTTTGATAATTTTTATGAAAATATTATTGTAATATTTATCACCCCATAATATCCCACACCTCTAAAAATTACATTGTGTTTTGTTGGGATGAGGTCTTTTAATATGTCATCCTTCTTTAGAAGTTTGTTGATTTTCTTAATAGTATTACCGTATATACTCGAGTATAAGCCGAGTTTTTCAGCACATTTTTTGTGCTGAAAAACCCCAACTCGACTTATACTTGAGTCAATGTCTGTATTATGGCAATTTACATTGCCATAATACAGACTGGGGGCTGGCAGCGAGCGCTTACCTCTCCTGCAGCTCCTGTCAGCTCCCTTCTCCTCCGCGCCGGTCCGTTCAGCACCTCTGTCAGCTCCCAGTGTAAATCTCGCGAGAGCCGCTGGGTCATAGTGCGGCTCTCGCGAGACACTGGGACTTGCAGAGGGAGCTGACCGGACCTGCGCGGAGGAGAATGGAGCTGCAGGAGAGGTAAGTGCTCGCTGCCAGCCCCCCTCCTACACAGCCCATGCCACTGGACCACCAGGGAGTGAGAGCCCCCCTCCCTGCCATGTATCAAGCAGGGAGGGGGGACGAAAAAAAATAATAAATAATAATAATAAAATAATATATATTAAAAAAATAATAATAATATTAAATATTTTTTTCAAATAATAATTAAAAAAATAATAATAAAAATGCCCAACCCCCACCAAGGCTCTGCAACACATACACAAACACACACTGCATCACACACACTTACACTGCACTCATACACACACACACTGCACTCATACACACACACACTGCATTCATACACACGCTGCATTCATACACACGCTGCACTCATACACACGCTGCACTCATACACACACACACTGCATTCCTACACACGCTGCATTCATACACACGCTGCATTCATACACACGCTGCATTCATACACACGCTGCACTCATACACACGCTGCACTCATACACACGCTGCACTCATACACACACGCTGCACTCATACACACACGCTGCACTCATACACACACGCTGCACTCATACACACACGCTGCACTCATACACACACGCTGCACTCACACACGCTGCACTCACACACGCTGCACTCATACACACGCTGCACTCATACACACGCTGCACTCATACACACGCTGCACTCATACACACACACACTGCACTCATACACACACACACTGCACTCATACACACACACACTGCATTCATTATATACACACAGTGAAAATAAATATTCAATTGGTATAATTTTTTTAGGATCTAATTTTATTTAGAAATTTACCAGTAGCTGCTGCATTTCCCACCCTAGTCTTATACTCGAGTCAATAAGTTTTCCCAGTTTTTTTGGGTAAAATTAGGGGCCTCGGCTTATATTCGGGTCGACTTATACTTGAGTATATACGGTACTTTTGTTGTTGAAATTAAAAAAACCTGACATAAAAGGGGGGTAAACATAGAAACTGACTTTTAAGAATTCCTTCTAACCAGGGTTGATGCCAGCTGGATTTTTTAATTACTGTGTTTGTGCAAGCTTTTAAAAAAAATTTTTTGATGTTAATATTATCATGAATAAAAATGTGTATGTCTTAGAAGTTAATATATATGGTGTCATATTCTGAGGATAACATGATATCATTATTGTTGTTCTACAGATGATTTAAAAATAACTTAAAATAACTAAAATTCGAGGCCTTTCCAAATAAAAAACAGGTCGTTAATATACCTAAAATAGGTAACCAGGTAGCCCTCCAGGGATGATCGCCCCAAATGGCCTCTGACTCTCAGTCATCCATAAAAAGATTAGCATAACTGGCGGCAAACCTGGTTCCCATAGCTGTGCCCTGCTTTTGTATATAACAAGTTTAAAAACCAAAAATAGTTATTTGTTAGGATTAAATTAATATCCTCATAAATGAAATTAATTTGCTTGTCTAGGATAATGTTATCTGCTTTTAGTCTTAAAAAGTGCATCACAACCTGTATCATGTGGGATTATAGTGTACAGGGATTGCACATAGCAGGTGATTAAAATATAATTGGGTTGCCAATTGTAAATTGTCTAAAAACCATAGTAGAGTCCTTTAGTTATGATCTCATGCGTTTGACTGATGGTTGTAATAGAATGTATATGTATTCGGATTCAATTGCCAACCCGATTATATTTTAGTCCAATTTCAATTGGCAACCCGATTATATTTTAGCCCAATTTCAATTTGCAACCCAATTATATTTTAGTCCAATTTCAATTGGCAACCCGATTATATTTTATTAACATACCAAGGGCTTACTTGGTCGATAAAAGAAAAGTGCTCAAAAATCATGAGGTCACAGCTTATCCTCCCCTCCATGGAGAAGTGGGCATGCCATCAGTTTTATGATACAGCCAAGAAACCCACATGCTCTGTATCGTGGACTGACACATGCCGGACTCCAATAAACTGTGGGTCGATTTAGAGAGAAGACAGGCTTAGGATAACATTCTTCTCTGGTTTGGGGCATGGATTTGGCAATCAGAGGAATAAAGTTGAGTAACCATTTTACAAGAGACTCTCTCTCCAGCGAATAACAACACCTGGACCACTTACACCGATCATACAAGTTGGGGTCATAATACACTGCTGGGCAAAGAATCCATGCACCTCACTTTTGGACCGAACATTCGGGGAGAGCCTTTCAGTGATACCCAGACAACTGGGCTACTACTAGTGATGTCGCAAACATAAAATTTTCGGATCGCAACTGCGGACGCGAACTTCCGCAAATGTTCGCGAACCGGGCGAACCGGGCGAACCGGGCGAACCGCCATAGCCTTCAATAGGCAGGCAAATTTTAAAACCCACAGGGACTCTTTCTGGCCACAATAGTGGTGGAAGGGGGGGTGGGAGGAGACCTACTCTCCTTCCCCCCGGCCCCCACCCCTGGGTTCGGGTGGGGGCCATAAAGATAATGAAGGGCGGACCTACTGTCCTCCCCCTCTCCGGCTCCCACCCCTGGGCGGCGGGTGGGTTCCATAATGATAATGAGGGGGCGGACCTACTGTCCTCCCCCCAGCCCCCACCCCTGGGGGCGGGTGGGGGCCATAAAGATAATGAGGGGAACCTACAGTCCTCCCCCTCTCCGGCCCCCACCCCTGTGCGGCAGGTGGGGGCCCTAAAAATAACAATAAGGGGGACCTACTGTCCCCCCCGGCCCCCACCCCTGAGCGGTGGGTGGGGGCCCTAAACATAACAATAAGGGGGAAACTATTGTCCCCCCCGGCCCCCACCCCTGAGCAGACGAAAATACAGTCTGTACTCCATAGGTTAGACTCCATAAAATTGATGACAGTAGCAAGATGGCTGACAGCTATTCAATATCAGATTCTACATGTTATCAGGACTTCCTTTTGTTGCTGAACTTTCACCACAAGGCTCTGTCCATTACTTCCAGATTCCGAGAAGATGATTCAGAGAGCTGTCGACATTATAAAAAACTTTCAAGATTCTCCAAATACTTGCGTGCACAGTTTATGTCCTCATAAATATCTCAGCATCCTTGGATGGCATGGGGTGTGGCCAAACAAGCACAATTTCAACTTCATTTAGCGTTACCCAGAAGAGATTGGTGATAATCGGCTCCCAAGGATAGTCACTACAACACACAAACAGAAGGCTCAGTAGCACAAAAAAATTATTTCTACAATTATATGTTTTTTAATGTTAATTAACCAATTACCAAGACTAAAAGTTCAGTCAAAACCCAATTTAGACTCCTAGATAGTGTATCATGGACTTATTGCAGCTTGGTTTGTACTGCATGCAATTTGTCTATTACAAAATTTTACATCTCTTCCCCTTAGAGTGCTTTCTTATAGATGAATGAAGCTTTAACTCTTCATAAATGTTTGAATAGACAAGATTAAGCAGATGGTAATATAACGCATTATATAATGTAAATAAATAGTTAAAGACAACGTTAGAAGCTAGTTGTATCAAAGGAAGATTGTAGGGCAGTGAAGTGGTTAATACTAAATTACAAAGGTAAACAAAAGCGGAAATAATACTTAAAAAATCAAGCAACTATCTCATAGCTTAATGTTAAAGTTGCATACGGAATGGGGAATTAACTTAAATTTTGCTAAATAAAATGTAAATCCGAGAAGGGCTTTGCACCTCCATTTTTTTGTTGTTGTTGTCAATCTTTCTTTTATTATGGCATATGCGTCACGAAATACAGAATGCAGAGAGGTATTACAGGGTTAGACAAAATAAACGTATCCGCATTGTTTGGCATACACTCCCAAGAAACACTGCCCCATTTTTATAATATATAACAGATTAATAATACAGGCTGGGTTTAGCTAGGGCTTGAAATTAATTAACAAATATGTATACTGTGCTTTTCACCCGAATAATGTGATAAAGTAAACATGCTATATATGATGTAGGCTAAGTTGAAGCTAAACTAGTATGTCTATTGTGGTGAAACATGTTGATTTCAATAAGCTTGTGTTATTAAACATGAATGCTTGCTCAAATGTGTTAAAGTAGGCTTCCTAAAATATTGAGAGCAAGGATGAAGACATAATTCAACTGTGTTTGTTTGAATGGAGAGGCTAGTTGCCACCTTAGGACACACATGCTTCTCTATGTTTGGGGTGTATGCAGTTATGGGGAGCTAAGCTAACTCATTTGCCTCTATAAAGTGGTACGAGACAGCTAACAGTGTCCGCTGATGTGGGTATGTGTTGCTCTGTAGTGGCGGTGCGATTTCCTCTGGGTGTCAGTCCGGGTCTTGTGCTAGGTCACTTGCTTGGGCAGAGGTCATGGACCGCATCTTCAGCAGATTCCCTTCGCGAGGCATTTTAGAGGTTGGTGCTTGGAGGGTCTGTAGATTGCAGGTGAGTTGCGAGGATGGTGAGGCCTCACCCTGGCCCCAGGCCTTGTGTGGGGTCTGCATCCGTGTGCCACAAAATCGGGTACTCTTGGAGGCCGAGTTTCTCCCTGCATGGGTGCAGGGCCGGCCTTAGAGGTGTGCGAGCTGTGCGGCTGCACAGCCAACCGGAATTTAAAAAAAAAAATGCGGTGGGGCAGAGCCTACCTGCGGTGGGGGCGGAGCTTCCCATGCAGCAGGGGTGGAGTTTCCTGTGCGCTGGGGCAGAGCTAAAAGTACTGGATAACTGCTGCAGGGGAAGCAGGAAGGAGTCCCTGCTTCCCCCAACAAACAGTCTCCAGGAGCTGCGCTGCCTGTCTGCCTCCACATGAACAGAGGTAACTATGTGATTGTCAGTGTGAGTGTGACTGTGTGTGTGTATGACTGTCTGCCTGTGTGTGTGTGTGTGTGTGTGTGTATGACTGCCTGCCTTTGTGTGTGTGTATGACTGTCTGCCTGTGTGTGTGTATGACTGTCTGCCTGTGTGTGTGTGACTGTCTGCCTGTGTGTGTGTGTGTATGACTGCCTGTGTTTGTGTGTTTGTGTGTGTGTGTGTGTGTGACTGTCTGCGTGTGTGTGCGCATGACTGTCTGCCTGTGTGTGTTTTTGTGGCTGTGTGCCTGTGTGTGTGTGACTGCCTGTCTCTGTGTGTGTGGATGTCTTCCTTTGTGTGTGAATGGCTGCCTGCCTCTGTGTGTGTGTGGCTGTCTGCCTGCGTATATGTGTGTGGCTGTCTGTGTGTGTGTGTGGCTTTCTCCCTGTGTGTGTGTGTGTGTGTGGCTGTCTGCCTGTGTGTGTGTATGTGTGTATGTGTGTGGCTTCCTGTGTGTGTGGCTGTCTGCCTGTGTGTGTGGCTGTCTGTGTGTGTGTGTGTGACTGTCTACATGTAAGTATGCGTGTGAAAAACTGTGTGTGGCTGTGTGTGTGTGGCTGTCTGCCTGTGTGTCTGTGGCTGTCTGTGTGTGTGTCTGACTGTCTACATGTAAGTATGTGTGTGTAAGACTTTATGTGTGGCTGTGTGTGTGTGTGTAAAACTGTATGTGTGGCTGTGTGTGTGTGGCTGTCTGCCTGTGTGTGTGTGTGTGTGTGTGTGTCTGTCTGTCTGCCTGTAATTGTGTGTGGGTGTGTTTATCTACCTGTAACTGTGTATGTGTGTTACTGCCTGTAACTGTGAGTTTCTGCCTGATCCTGTGTATGTTACTATCTGCCTGCGACTATGTGCATGTGGTGGATTAGACAGTGTATATGTATAACTGTGTGCATCTGACTGTGGGAATGTGTGCACATAACTCTGGAAAAATATACACCTGCATTCACACACAGGTCTAAATGCATGTTTTTATCTGAATTAAAAAAACCATCACACACAGCTAATAAACGCAGCACAAATATCACATACAACCATATCACACGCTGTTAATACACCCATTACAAGTATCCCACACAGCCGACACATAGCATACATATCACACACAGTCATCACATCTATCACATACACAGACAACACAAGCATTACATCATACTGTCAGGGTACCTGAAGTCTCTACCTCTGGGAGAGGTAGAGACTTAGACGTCTATCCATCCGGACGGTCTGTTTCCGCTGTTCCTCGCGGTCCACCCGGTCACATAAACGCCGGCCGCGAGGGAGTCACTTCCTTTTGTAGCATGACGTCCGGAAGTCGACGTCATGACGCTAACCCGGAACGACCTGTCACTCAATTGTTTGGAGACTAATCAGGACTCGTCGGAGGCGTGTCTATCCTTCTGAGCCAGGGTATTTAACAGTGCTTCTCTCATTTGCTCATTGCCCTGTCGTGGTTCTAGCCTGCCTAGTCACACAGTGCTCTGGTATTTTCAGTTATCCCTTTGGTTCCGACCCGGCTTGTTTGACTTACTCTGTTTACCTCTGTTATCCTTGACCCGGCTTGTTCCTCGCTTACCTGTCCTCTCGTTCCCTCGACCTCGGCTTGTCTCTGACCATTCTCTATATTCTCCGTACGTTAGTCCGGCCATTCTAAGGTCCGGTATACGTATCCTGTACCTGTTTGTACTCTGCGTGTTGGATCCCTGTCCCGATCCTGACATTACGACAGGGCCAATGGATCCTGCAAGTACAAACAGTCAGCTTGGCCCCTCTGATCCTAGGTTCGAAGCCATGGAACACAGAATGGATCAAATGGCCCTAGCGCTACAGGCGTTATTATCTCGTGTCAATAATCCACCAGAGGAGACACGTACTACTTCTATCTCCCCTGTAAGTTCTGGCCTAGAGGTAGCCACTGTAGGTGCCTCCTCCCGCATTACCCCACCAGTACGTTATGGTGGTTAACCTGAGAAGTGTCGTGGTTTTTTAAACCAGATTAGTATCCACTTTGAATTGCAACCTCGTTCCTATCCTACAGATAGGGCAAAGGTTGGATTTATTATCACCTTACTCATTGAGAAAGCTCTGAGATGGGCCAACCCACTATGGGAGAACGATAACCCGTTAGTATATAATTATAATGCCTTTGTAGCTGCCTTTAGAAGAACTTTTGACCCCCCTGGTAGAAAGGTCAATGCAGCCAGATTACTGTTGCGCCTGAGACAGGAGAACCGAACACTTGTGGATTATGTACTAGAGTTCAGGTCTCTGGCGTCAGAAGTTAAGTGGAATGAGCAGGCTTATATAGATGTATTTTTGAACGGGCTATCAGACGTAATCCTTGATGAGGTTGCTACTAGAGAACTCCCTGAAAATTTGGAGGATTTAATTTCGTTCATTTCTCGTATTGATGAGCGTTTAAGAGAGAGACAAAACATTCGAGAGAGGAACCTTAGACCTTCCTTTAAATTAGCTCCCGCATTTCAAAGTCCTGATTCCACTACCTCACTGTATCCTGAACCTATGCAGATAGGCAATACTCGCCTCTCAGAAGAAGAGAGACAGTACAGGAGAAGAGAGGGATTATGCATGTATTGTGGAGTCAGAGGTCACTTACGCCTGAATTGTCCTAATCGCTCGGGAAACGCTCGCACCTAAGTTTCTCTAGAGGACAGGCCTTGGGTGTTTCTATTTTGTCCTCTACTCATAATTCTAAAGATCACAGGCTTCTGCTACCAGTTTCTTTAACTTGGGAGAAGGGAGTACTAAAGACTATGGCTTTGATAGATTCCGGAGCTGCTGAGAATTTTATCGACCAAGCCTTTGCTACTAAACACACTATCCCATCCCAGTTAAGGGATACACCCTTGGCCGTTGAGGCCATAGATGGTAGACCTTTACTTGAGCCTGTTATCTCCCGTGAGACCATACCCGTTAACTTAACTGTTGGTATCTTACACGAGGAAAAGTTATCACTTATGCTCATTTCGTCCCCTTCTGTCCCCATAGTCCTGGGGTACCCTTGGTTAAAAAGACATAACCCTATTATCGATTGGGAGTTAGGGGAGATACTCTCATGGGGTCAGGGCTGCCAGGAGAGGTGTTTACGCAGGGTTTCTCCATTGGCTGTAATAAACACACCAGGTACTTCCACTCAGTCTACAGAGAGACAGATACCGTCTCTCTACCAGGACTTAAAAGCAGTATTGGACAAGAAGAATGCTGATACCTTAACTCCACACAGGTCATTTGATTGTAAAATTAAGCTTCTACCTGGTACTATGCCTCAGAGGGGCAATGTATATCCTCTATCCACTCAAGAGAACTCAGTTCTAGAGGAATATATTCGTGAGAATCTAGAAAAAGGATTCATTAGGAGATCCTCTTCTCCCGCCGGGGCTGGTTTTTTTTTCGTTAAAAAGAAGGATGGTACTCTGAGACCTTCTATTGATTACCGAGGTTTGAATAAGATAACCATCAGAAATGCCTATCCGATTCCTTTGATTACCGAGCTGTTTGATCGTTTAAAGGGCTCTAAAATTTTCACCAAGTTAGATCTCAGAGGGGCGTATAACTTGGTGAGAATCCAGCATGGACACGAGTGGATGACAGCGTTCAATACCCGTTATGGTCACTATGAATACACGGTTATGCCATTTGGTCTTTGTAATGCTCCGGCAGTATTTCAGGATTTGATTAATGAAGTTCTTAGGGAGTTTCAACATGATTGTGTTATTGTATACCTGGATGACATACTTATACACTCTAGGGAGATTGAGACCCACCACAGACAAGTCAGAAAGGTATTGCAAAAACTTCTGCAACATGGCTTATACTGTAAATTGGAGAAATGCAGTTTTGACCAGTCTCAGATAGACTTTCTTGGTTACGTGATTTCTGGGGAAGGCTTTAAGATGGATCCTGACAAATTCCAATCTATTTTAGATTGGCCATTGCCTAAGGGACTCAAGGCGATTCAGAGGTTTATTGGTTTCTCTAATTATTATAGGCGCTTTATTAAGGGATACTCTTCTATTATTGCACCTATTACCAATATGACCAAACAAGGGGCTGATACTAAGACCTGGTCTACTGAGGCCCTTGTTGCTTTCAAGACTCTCAAGGAACTTTTTGCTTCTGCCTCAATTTTAGTCCATCCTGAAACGACTCTGCCGTTCCTACTCGAGGTCGATGCCTCTGAGACGGGAGTAGGTGCTGTTCTGTCACAAAGGTTAGGGGTGGACAAACCGTTACACCCTTGTGGTTTTTTCTCTAAGAAACTATCTGGTCCTGAAAGCAGATATGACATCGGTGACAGGGAACTGTTAGCGGTCATTATGGCTCTAAAGGAGTGGAGACATTTATTAGAAGGGACCTTACATCCTGTTACGATTCTAACGGACCACAAGAACTTGTCCTATATTGGGGAGGCTAAGCGCCTATCCGCCAGGCAAGCTCGTTGGTCCTTATTCCTGACTCACTTCAATTATGTGCTTACTTATAGACCTGGTTCTAAGAACTCTAAAGCCGATGCTTTATCTCGCCAATATGAACCGTCCACTATAGCTGAGCCAGTTCTTTCCTCGATAGTCCCTAAATGTAATATCATCGCTAACACGAATCTCAGGATTCATTCTCCGTTGCTTGCTGAGATCATGAAGTTACAACATCTAGCTCCTAAACAGACTCCTGGGGATAGACACTTCGTTCCTCCTGCTCTCCAACTGGAAGTGTTACGGTGTTTCCACAACAGCAAGGTAGCTGGGCATCCTGGCATTCGCAAGACGTATGCTTTAATCTCCAAAGATTTCTGGTGGCCTGCTTTACGTAAGGATGTTAAGGATTTCATCGGTACGTGTGAGGTCTGTACTAAGACTAAGCAACCTCATACGCTCCCATGTGGATTTCTGCATCCCTTAGAGGTTCCAGAGAAGCCATGGTCCTGTTTAGCTATGGACTTCATTGTCGATTTACCTATCTCTAAAAAACAGACTGTTATCCTCACCGTGGTTGACAGATTCACCAAGATGGCTCACTTCGTTCCTCTGCCTAAACTCCCGTCTTCCCCCGAATTGGCAGAGATATTCGCAAGGGAGATTTTTCGTTTACATGGGATACCCTCCCAAATTGTGTCTGACAGAGGTTCCCAATTTGTTTCCCGTTTTTGGAGGTCCTTCTGCTCTCAACTGGGTATCAAATTGAATTTCTCTTCTGCCTATCATCCTCAGTCTAACGGAGCTGCTGAACGCACCAACCAAAAGATTGAACAATATTTACGTTGTTTTGTTTCTGAACACCAGGACGATTGGGTTGGTTTGATTCCTTGGGCGGAGTTTGCACACAACAATCTCGTTTGTGATTCTACTCATTCAAGCCCCTTCTTCATGAATTATGGCTTTCATCCATCTATTCTTCCCTCGGCTTCTCCTTCCCAAGGGTTACCGTCGGTTGATGTTCATGTTGCCAATTTGAGGAAGTTGTGGGATCAGACTCGACAAATTCTTCTGCACAATTCTATGCTGGTTAAGAAACACGCTGATAAATGTAGAAGGGCGGCTCCGGTGTTTGTTCCAGGTGATAGAGTATGGTTGAGTACAAGAAACATTCGTTTAAAAGTGCCTTCCATGAAGTTCGCTCCTCGTTATATTGGACCTTACAGGGTGCTGACTCGAATTAACCCAGTTGCGTATCGTCTAGCTCTTCCATCTGCCTTACGCATCCCTAACTCATTTCATGTTTCATTGCTGAAACCACTAGTCTGTAACAGATTTTCCTCCACGGTCTCCTCCCCTCGCCCTGTTCAGGTGGAGGGTCAGGAGGAGTATGAGGTTAACGCTATCATCGATTCTCGAATCTCCCGGGGGAGAGTACAATATCTGGTCGATTGGAAGGGATATGGTCCTGAGGAGAGGAGTTGGGTGCCTCAAGAGGATGTTCATGCTCCTCGTCTCCGCAGGGCGTTTCACTTCCGCTTCCCATCTCGTCCCGGTTCATTCCGCCCGGTGGGCGTATCTGAGAGGGGGGGTACTGTCAGGGTACCTGAAGTCTCTACCTCTGGGAGAGGTAGAGACTTAGACGTCTATCCATCCGGACGGTCTGTTTCCGCTGTTCCTCGCGGTCCACCCGGTCACATAAACGCCGGCCGCGAGGGAGTCACTTCCTTTTGTAGCATGACGTCCGGAAGTCGACGTCATGACGCTAACCCGGAACGACCTGTCACTCAATTGTTTGGAGACTAATCAGGACTCGTCGGAGGCGTGTCTATCCTTCTGAGCCAGGGTATTTAACAGTGCTTCTCTCATTTGCTCATTGCCCTGTCGTGGTTCTAGCCTGCCTAGTCACACAGTGCTCTGGTATTTTCAGTTATCCCTTTGGTTCCGACCCGGCTTGTTTGACTTACTCTGTTTACCTCTGTTATCCTTGACCCGGCTTGTTCCTCGCTTACCTGTCCTCTCGTTCCCTCGACCTCGGCTTGTCTCTGACCATTCTCTATATTCTCCGTACGTTAGTCCGGCCATTCTAAGGTCCGGTATACGTATCCTGTACCTGTTTGTTCTCTGCGTGTTGGATCCCTGTCCCGATCCTGACACATACATGGATGACGAGGAGGCGGGGCACTGTGAAAATCTTTTGCACAGGGCACCTAAAGGCCTAAGGCCGGCCCTGCATGGGAGTCACGGTAAGCCCTGGTGTTCTGTCGCTGCCAATGGCGGGCGGGCTTCCGGTGGTGTGGTCGATGCTGCGGAGGTAACTTCCTAGTGACCCTCGGCCCGGGTGGGAGATCAGAGCTCATTGCTGGGGTAGTACAAATGTAAGGATGTTATTTTCACAGAATATGGTTGCCTTACTTATACAAGATTTCAGCAGAGTTTTTCTGATCTCTATTTAGAAAACACCATTGCCCCATGATCAATGGGTTACCCTAAATGAAGCTTAGTTGGCTCTTCAGGCCCTGGCTTTATATTGCAGATAACACCGCTCATCAATCCCACACCTTTTAAAAAAAAAAAAAAGCAATTCCAATGATTATGGCACTTCCAGAAAGAGTATTAATCATTCATGGAATTTGGTACATAACAGACCTAACAGTGATTGATTTTATTAGACAGTCTATACAAATCTGTGGCTGATTAATAAAATCATTATCTATCTCCCAAAATGTAAAGCTATAAATTAATCAGCTCTTTGTACCATGGAATATAGAGCGATTAGATAAATAAAAATCACTAAATTTGCAAAAAGCTATTGGGATAATTAATAAGTGTGACGGACCCTCCGTCAATCGATGCTCCTAGTGCTTACCAAGGACCATCAGTATTGCACCAGACACCATCAGCACCACAGTCCCCACGTCCAGCGTTACAGCTTGGCTGGGAACTCGCCGTCCTCTACCCACCCTGGACCTACGACAAGGCTCCAGGTTCCAGTGGGTGAACCTCTCCTCCAAGAGAGAGTAGCAGGAACAAGCTATTAAACAAGCTTAGTGATTATAGCCCTGGGGAGTATACAGAGTATAGCAATCACCCAGTGTAGATGCAGCCTTTTCCCCCCACACATAAGACGAGGTTCTATGTTGAGGGTAAAACAGGAACTCGGCAGATTTTAGGGTTTATTGAACAGCCAGGTCTTTTATACAGTTTACCCCACAAGGTTACCACCCAGGTGGACCTTGTGGGGCACAGGGACACAGGAACAACAAGCCAATAAAACATAGTTTTACATTCAGTCACTCCCATACAGTGTACACAATCCCTCCCCTCTGCCTGTGATATAATTAACGAAGACAATGGACTAACTCAATTAACTCTAAGCAGAAAAAAAAACATAAATTTTTACAAACCCCAAAAAGTACCCCAAAATACAACATATCCCCACAAAAGTCACATCCACTGATAACTCCGATCTGGGTGAACAACATATCCAAAAATCAGATCGGTTCAGGGATTCAGGAATTTCCTGGAAGTCTTATTTTTGCCCCACCGTGCACATGGTCCCATGCCCAAAACAGTTCCATGGTCTCGGCGACAAAACACTGCTGGACAATTTAATAAGATGGCCACCACCACATGTTTGAAAGGGGCATTGTGCTAATTCCCAATATGCTAATTCCCATGTGCTAATTCCCAATGGCAAGCAGGTCTCTCCAAAACTCAGGGGTGAGGTAACTTTAGCCACAATAAGATTATCATGAACACCAGTATTAGCAATTCAGCACTAAGAATTATAAACAATAAACAGTCTTGTGCAAAACGAATACTCCCCTTATAATAATCTTGCACAAGGGTAGGTTACGTTCTTGGCCATCTGCTCAGAGTCCAGTATAAGGGCACTTTCGGGACAAGTCACTTTGTGATGAGAAACTTGGATGCAGGATTTGACTTTAGCAACAGGAACAGCTGTGTTTGTAATTAACAGCACTGAGAGGGGCCTCTTCCATCTAGGTTGTAATAAGTGTATAGTCTCTTATCTTTATAAAATCTCGAGCAGTGATGGCATGTAACGGTAATTGCATCCTAGCGTAGCTTACCTTATAAGAATTTCTATACAACTTTGTATATCCTTTTTCCATTATTCAGAATTAACTAATTTACTCTGGATTTCATATCACAAATAAAACCTCAACAATATATTTATACAAATATATTTAACAAACAATATATTTAACAAATGTTCTTAACAACAATCACTTTTTTGGCTGTGTTGATGTATTTTGATGAAATCTGCTTTTTTCTCTCTACAGTTTGACAGAGGGACAGCTGTCACACAGGGAGTAAAAAGAGAAGGTTGGGGGTGTCTGCTCATCTTACACACAGACTCATTAACCCGTTACTCTCTTTTTGTCTCCTCATCTGATCTAAAAATGAGTGGCAACAATGGCTATAGTATGCAACAGCCCAAACACAGAAAACAGGAATTAAATAAGTTATTAAGCTAATATCCCTGTCTATATCTATATATTACAATAAATAAATAGCAATAAGTATCCAACCCACATACTGACACAGAAATGGGACTTCTATCTAACTCTCGAACCCCTGAATCGATTTGCATGATTTTTTTTACATGTTTTCCCCTAGCTATGGGCTATCAGAAAGTATATGTTTTATGGGGTTTAGATGTAATTTTAGGGTATTTCTGAAAATGTGTAACAATTGTAATTTTTTTGTTTGGAGGTAATTTAGTTGATACAGTAATTAACTTAATTATCTCCCAAGCAGAGGGGAGGGATTGTGTGTAATGTATGGGAATGACTCATTACTTAACTATGTTTATTGGTTGTTCACTGTTTTTCCCTGTGCCCAACGTCCACCTGGGTGGCAACCTTGTTGGAAAACTTATAAAAGGCCAACATGGCCCCATAAAAATCAGTTCTGCTTAACCCTTAACATGTAGCCTTTTATTGTGCTTGTAGTAAACCTGCTTTATAACTAAGTGCCTAGAGAGATATCAGCTATGACTCACTGATGATACCTAACAAGGTTCAAACGATCGTCTGGGGTTGCTGTGTTTCTCGTGCAGATAGAACTTGCTGGCATTTTGGATCTGGACTGCCCGTACGGGTGAGACCAGTCTGATACCTTCAGATATGTTCTCTCTGTAATGGCACAAGATGACATAAAACCAGCTTGAAATCTGATCGGGGACCCACCGAAGGGCAGGCTATTTCAACTGAATTTGAACTGTCTTCGTTATTCCGTATGGTTCTTTAGTTGATCGTGTGACTTGTGATGTTGCCGTTATCAAGAGGAAGTGACTCAGTGGAAGGCGTATCTTATACTCTTTGCCTGTCTCTGGTTGGTTCCTTTTTTCTTTACATGTCTTTGCTGCTTTGGAGTAGTAAAGGAAGATTATGCAAAATACTCACCTCCTGTCATTATTAAAATTAAGATTATTAGTACACTAAAGCTAGAATAATCTTCCATTTTGTCACATGTTTCTTTGTATGCCCCTAATAATCTTAATATACTTAATTAATGGTCACATGCTTTAGAATCAAAGGGTCCCTTTATATACTGGGCTTTTCCCTTAGAATTGTTATGTTCTCAACTCTTATTTACTTAATTCATATATGCAAGCAACTTTGGCAACACAGTGTTGTAATCCTGTAAATAAATTCTCTAGAACTTACGTTGTTAAAGGATCCTTTTATTGGCCATGGATTTATATGCATCCTGATTAATTTTGCCTATTTAAATACAAAATACTTAAAGGGCTACATTTAGTTTCATAAGATAAACTGGGGAAGCATCAATTAATCTTCCTTCCCTGCTTCAACCTTATCATTTACAAATAACCACACTACTGTATCACCCTTTGAGAGATTGTGGGCACAATTTTAAGTATCAGACTTGCTTCTCGTATTGCATATACACGAAACAAAATTCTTCTCAAAGGATGTGACAGTTAGCCAAACTTTAAACCATATAGACATTGTTTAGCAGGTCACACAGAACTGGCTTTTATCTGTACAATTCTGCACCTTTTTCAGACATGCACAATTTTAATCTAGTGTCAAGTTATAAAGGTCTGGCTTACGCTTCAGATGACCGGTCCTTTTAAGCAGGGCCGGACTGGGATAAAAATTCGGCCCGGGCATTTTTTTATCACAGCGGCCCACTAAGAAGGGGCGGTGCAGAGAGGGTGTGTTTTGTCGTCACTAACGACAAACACACCCCCTTCTCAAAGTGCAGGCCAGGGCAGACTATGCGCAAAGCTCTGCTAAAGAGCTCTAGCATGAGAAAAAAGCCCTGTATTTGTTCTGGACAGCGAAAGCAAATTTAATAACATGCTTGCACTGTGTTTCCTTGCAACTTGTCTCTGGTGTCTCTATAAATGGATACCAGGAGACAAAAATGCCAGGAAAGAGTATCGTGCTGTGTTTGGAGCCTGCTTGTGGGATTGTGTGTGTGTGTGTGTGTGTATAGAGTGAGCTGATTGTGGTGTGGTATTGTGTAATGAGGTCGGTTTTAGTCGTGTTGTGTTTGTGGTGCAATGTAATGCATATGTGGCTAGGGTCTGTAAAGAATGTGTGTATAGGGGATGTAGCAAGTGTGTGCATACAGGCTATAGTGTGTGTGTGTGTGTATATGTGATGTAGTGTTTGTAGAGAGTGTGTGTTTAGGGGTGTAGTATGTGTTTGCTTACAAGGAATCTAGTGTGTGTATAGGGTATCCAGAGTGTGTATGTCAGGAATGTAGTGTGTGTGTGTGTGTATATATATATATATATATATATATATATATATATATATATATATATATATATTTGGAAGTATTGTGTATGTGTGTGGTGCAGTGTGTTGGGGAGGTTCGGTGTGTATGTGAGGGGTGCAGTATGTGTGTATGATGGATGCTGTGTGTGATGTGTGTGAAGGTGCTGTGTATGATGTGTGTGAGAGTGCTGTGTATGATGTGTTTTGTGATAGTGCTGAGTGTGATGTGTGAGAGTGCTGAGTGTGATAGTGCTGTGGATGATGTGTGTGAGTGCTGAGGGTGATGTGTGTGAGGGTGCTGTGTGTGAGAGTGCCGAGTGTGATGTGTGAGAGTGCTGTGTGTGATGTGTGTGAGAGTGCTGTGTATGATGTGTTTTGTGATAGTGCTGAGTGTGATGTGTGTGTGAGTCCTAAATGTGATGTGTGTGAGAGTGCTGTGTGTGAAAGTGCTGTGATGGGTGTGAGACTGCTGTGTGTGATGGGAGTGAGAGTGATGGGAGTGAGAGTGCTGTGTGTGAGAGTGCTGTGTGTGAGAGTGCGGTGTGTGAGAGTGCGGTGTGTGAGAGTGCTGTGTGTGAGAGTGCTGTGTGTGAGAGTGCTGTGTGTGATGGGAGTGAGAGTGCTGTGTGTGATAGTGCTGTGGACGATGTGCGTGAGTGCTGAGTGTGATGTGTGTGAGAGTGCTGAGTGTGATGTGTGTGAGAGTGCTGAGTGTGATGGGAGTGAGAGTGCTGTGTGTGAAAGTGCTGTGATGGGTGTGAGACTGCTGTGTGTGATGGGAGTGAGAGTGATGGGAGTGAGAGTGCTGTGTATGAGAGTGCTGTGATGGGTGTGAGAGTGCTGTGTGTGATGGGAGTGAGAGTGCTGTGTGTGATGGGAGTGAGAGTGCAGTGTGTGATGGGTGTGAGAGTGCAGTGTGTGATGGGAGTGAGAGTGCTGTGTGTGATAGTGCTGTGGACGATGTGCGTGAGTGCTGAGTGTGATGTGTGTGAGAGTGCTGAGTGTGATGTGTGTGTGAGTCCTAAATGTGATGGGAGTGAGAGTGCTGTGTGTGAAAGTGCTGTGATGGGTGTGAGACTGCTGTGTGTGATGGGAGTGAGAGTGATGGGAGTGAGAGTGCTGTGTATGAGAGTGCTGTGTGTGAAAGTGCTGTGATGGGTGTGAGAGTGCTGTGTGTGATGGGAGTGAGAGTGCTGTGTGTGATGGGAGTGAGAGTGCTGTGTGTGATGGGAGTGAGAGTGCAGTGTGTGATGGGTGTGAGAGTGCAGTGTGTGATGGGTGTGAGAGTGCTGTGTGTGATAGTGATGTGTGTGCTGTGTGTGAATGTTAGAAGGGATTGAGTGTTGGGGGGGTAAAATAAAATAAAAGAGTATGCATTATGTCCCCCCCCTCCCTTCTTACCTTTAGCCTGGGAGGGGGGGACCGGCACGCTGGTGAGTGGGAGGGGGGGACCGGCACTCCGACACCATCCCTGGTGGTCCAGTGGTGAGTGAACTCTAGCCTGAGGGCTAGAGTTCACTCTCGCGAGATCCGGTCATTGCCGTGGCAACGCGCCGGATCTCGCGAGAGGAACCCGGCGGAGCTGCACGATAGAGTTCCGCCGGGTCCTCTACCTCCCTCCCCAGCCGCATGTCTCTCCAAGGGGGCCGGTGAGGGAGATCTCTGATCTCCTCACCGGCCCTTCATTGAAAACAGCGGGGCCGGCGCTCGGATAGTGCCGGCCCTGCATAGATCCTGGGACCTTCCCCTGCCGGCCTCGGCCCATGGCCACCGCGGCCCACCGGGCATTTGCCCGGTGTGCCCGATGGCCAGTCCGGGCCTGCTTTTAAGTGTCTAAAGGGCCATGCAGGTACAGATTCTGCCACTGTCTTTGATTTTCTGACCCTAAACTATAAGTTGCTGAGACCAAAAATGGTAGACTAATAATGCTTGCTATTCACCTGTCCATGGTCACAAAACTTCTACTACTACTACAAAATATAAAAAGGAGACGTAACACTGTACAAACTGCGAAAAGGAAGCATATCACTTATACCTTAATAATACCTTATGTCCTCCAGTGGGTGCACATGTGAATGAATTTACCTTCCAAGGTTCAAGCTCATATTAGATAGCCTATATTAAAATTGGCTAACTTGGACTCAGGAAATGCTTTATGCTTAAAACGAGATCTGGGAGCAGATAGCCCCTACCTGAGCTGTCTCTCCTAAATCAGTCTGTTTCTTTTCTTTCCCAGAACTTATCTGTTATATGTACATGATGTTCATCCCTATTTCTTACCTGTACTCCTTTAACTCCCTTCCTACTACTGTTCTATGAGTATTTGCATGTAAGCACTTTTTTAATGTATAAAAGCACAAACTGATAAAATAAAGGTCAGAGGCTTATTTTGATAACCGACACACGTCTGGAATCTAATTCATGCTTCTCATAGTGCACTTGATACAATTTTGGTTCCACTGAATATAACAAAGATCAATATTGGATCTATAACAATTTTGGTGCCGTGACTCGAATCGCTGGATTCAGAGTCCAGACAATTAATGTCACAATTAATATGATAGCTGCTAAACTATGTTGGTCTTTTTCATGTAATTGTTCAAGAGACCCTAATGCCAAATCCCTATTTTCCCTTCGTATATTGGCAGTACTTACAAGTGGGATGTTCCTTATGGTTCTGGACAAGAAGCTCCCCCTTCTTTGAATATAATTGCTGTACTCCGCCTGCTGCCTCCATATAACCTATAAGCCAGAGTATCACTCCAGTTCCCCACAGTAAGGGTGGAGAAATTGTGCGGTCAAATTTTCTATGTATGTTTTGCAATTTACATGCATATAATCCTTGATATATGTTTAGTCATTGTTAAATATCTGTTCATGTTGTTCCATTGTACATTATGGGTTGGATTTTGAACTGTATGCTTAGATTTATTTTTAATTTTAATAGTATCACTTATTCCCTGTTTTAAATTTTGGGCTTCGTATATATAAATTCTTTGAAGCCATATATTCTGATATTACAGAGTTTAATGTATTGAAAATATTTTTTTATTAATTCTCCATGATGTTTTGCATGCCAGACTTTTGATTTGACATGCATTTTTTGGATTAGATTATCCATTATTCACTAAGTCCATTTGATTAATATCCCGTATTATTTATTTTGTCATATAGTTTTTTTAGTGTTTCATGATTAAAATATTTTTTGGACATACAGTTCTCTGTTTTGCCCTATTTATGTATAATGGGAACTTTTTGTTTTAAGGTTTTCTAGAGGGGAAACCTTTTCACCATTTGTGTCAGCAGATAAGAGCTCCCCCCTATCATATTTGTACTTGAAACCGGAAATGATGTCATGCGTTCCAAGGTGGAACGCAGGAAGTTTCTGCTGCACTATTATCAGTGCTACCAGATAAGGGCTCTCCTCGATCAGAATGAACCCGGAACCGGAAGTGATGTCATGCGTTCCAAGGTGGAACGCAGGAAGTTGAAATTTGCGGGGAAATTTCTCCGGTCACGTGTTACTTCCGGTTTTCGGCTGTACAAAGAAAGCCCTACCTCTGGAATCAAGAACTCAGGGATATAAAAGATTTCAGTACAAGAGTCAGCGGTCCTTTCGTTACCAAGGGAGGTTTCACAGGTTTCAAAAACATGGTGGAAACAGCAGCCAGTGGTCTAGACAGGAATCCAACAGGCAAGACAAAAAGAAAAAGTTTTGACACCAAAATAGTTGGAGGACGCCTTCGGTTCTTCGCCCACGAATGGAAAAAGAGTACATCAAATGGGTGGATTATAAGAACAGGTTCAGAAGGCTACAGTATCAAGTTTTCCGCAAGGCCACAACCATCCTTCCTACTGTCAAGCTATCCTTCAAGGAAAAAAACAGAGGCACTCCTAACAGAAGCCCTTATCCTTTTAAGGAAAGATGTTGTAGAGAAGGTACCCAAACGTTGGGAATTTCAGGGAGTTTACTCACGCCTGTTCCTGGTTCAAAAACCAGACGGATCCTTTCGGTCTATCCTAGACCTAAAACAGGTCAACGCCTGCATACCGTACCAAAAGTTCCGTATGGATAATATTCTGTCTGTAACGCACATTTTACAAAAAGGAGATTGCATGGCAAAGTTAGATCTAAAAGATGCTTACCTCAGTGTTCCGGTTTCAGAGTCTTCCCAGAAGTTTCTCAGATTTGCGGTCCTAACAGGAAGGCGAAGAATTCTTCATTTCCAATTCAAGGCTCTACCCTTTGGCCTGTGCTCGGCTCCTCAGGGTTTTATGAAAATCCTGGCACCCATAGCAGCAGCTTTACGTCTGAAAGGTATCTCGATTGTTCCATACCTGGACGATTGGTTCTTGAAAGCCCAATCAAAACAACTTCTAAAATATCATCTCAAGATCGCTATGAAGGTTTTAAAAGAACATGGTTGGCTCCTGAACCTAAAAAAATTCAAGTTGATTCCTTTGCTGAGTCTAGAATTCTTGGGTCTTCTGGTAGAATCACAGTCCCTGTCTCTTTTTCTACCAATAGAGAAACAAATGAGGATTTTCAAAGCAGTATCAAAGCTGCAGAAAAACCTTAGCTCAATCAGGGATGCTATGGGGATACTGGGCCTCCTCACTTCTGCGATCCCGGCAGTGGCATGGGCAAAGGCAGAATCAAAACCATTACAATGGGACATTCTTTCACAATGGACACGAAAACAGGAAGATCTAGACTCTGCCTTTCACCTATCCGAAGTGGTAAAAAAAAAAAACAACTAAACTGGTGGAAAGACAGAAGCAAAATTTCAAAAGGCCTATAGTTTGCACAAAAACAGTGGATTACGATAACCATAGATGCTTCCCAGACTGGTTGGGGCACCCATCTAGGGTCTCAGTTCATCAAGGTCTTTGGAACAGGGAAGAGGCATGCGCTTCCTCAAATTTCAGGGAGTTAAAAGCGGTATGGAAGGCACTGGTATCCTTCAGTTCAGTCATCACCAATCATGCAGTGCGGATTCAGTCGGACAACGCCACTACAGTGGCTTATTTAAATCACCAAGGAGGCACAAGGGTGAAAGCTCTACAAGATCTCTGCTACCGTATAATGTCTTGGGCCCAAGCGAATCTTCTCGCAATATCAGCTACCCATATCAGAGGGTCTCTGAACGTTATGGCAGACGACCTCAGCAGAAGTCATTGGTCTCAGGCAGACTGGGCACTATCAAACCAAGTTTTCTTGGAGCTGGTTACCCGCTTCGGCAGGCCAGATATAGACTTGATGGCCACAAGGAGAAACAGAAAAGTGCAGAGATTTGCTTCTCTCCAAGCAGGAGATTACCCAGATGTCCTAGACGGTCTATCGATCACTTGGAACTTCGACATGGCTTATGTTTTCCCTCCTACAGCTCTTATTCCATGAATTGTTCAGAAGATAAGATGGGAGAAGGCAAGAATTCTAGCAGTTCTGCCCTTCTGTCCGAACAGGAGTTGGTTTTCAGAAGTGGAAAACATGACCATCTCACGTTGGTCTCTCCCAATCTCTGCCAAAGTGTTAGAGCATGTGACTCTTCCCGTAGAAACCCTGGAAATTTTTCACCTGATGGCATGGTTGCTGCAAGGTTGATCCTCCAAGGACATGGCCTTTCAGACCACTTATGTGACGTTTTGCTGTCTTCTGTCTGTTTGTCCACTTCAAAGATCTATTTCAGGGTTTGGATGAAGTTCAGAACCCGGTGTTCCATTCGAGGTTCGGATCCTGCCAAAGCATCAGTCCCGGAAATTCTCTCTTTTTTGCAGGATGGGTTTGAAGCCGGCCTAGGGGTCTCTACTCTCAAAGCCAGATTTCAGCTCTAAGTCACTTCCTGGTTCGTGGCATTGCCTCCGACCTGCTCGTACGAAGGTTTATTAAGTCCATACGGCTGAAGAGGTCTCCCAAGTTAGTACCTTTCCCTACCTGGGATTTGTCTTTGGTGCTTCAAGCCCTTTGTGAACCACCATTTGAACCATTACTGGAGGTCCCCATCAAGATGCTTACCATCAAGACGGCTTTCCTGGTGGCTATCACCTCAGCTAGTAGAATAGGTGAGATCCAAACTCTATCTTCCTCTCCGGAGTTCACCATTTTTCATCAAGACAAAGTGGTCCTGAACCCCAGGCCTTCTTTTTTGCCTAAGGTTATCTCAAGTGCTGCTATTAACCAACCTATTATTTTGCCGGCCTTTTGTCAATCTCCTGCATCGGTTCTGGAAAGAAACTGGCATCTCCTTGATGATAGAAGATCCCTGAAGATCTACTTTCAGAAGACTTGGGGGTTTAGATCCTCAGATCATCTCTTTGTCTACTTTCAAGGCAATAACAAGGGTTGTGATGTCTCCGGACCCTCTTTGGCCAGATGGCTGACAAATACCATCAGGTTGGCTTATCGATCCAAAGGGATTCCTCTTAGATTCCTGTTAAAGGCTCATTCCACTAGGGCTATGGCAACCTTCTGGGCTGAAAGAGCAGCCGCCTCAGCTGAAGACATCTGCAAAGCGGCTACTTGGTCTTCCTTACATACCTTTATTAAGCATTATAGGCTGGACATATTGTCATTATCCAAAGCTGCTTTTGGGCGTAAGGTGCTGCAAGCAGTGGTCTGCTGAGTCCCCACCCTTTGTTTTGTTGCAGGGATCTTGCTATATCTCACTTGTTAGTACTGCCACTATACGAAGGGAAAAACAGTAATTTTACTTACCGTAAATTCCTTTTTTCTTAGTATAGTGGCAGTACTGGATTTCCCTCCTCTTTCATATAGATTAATTAATTATTATTATATTATTATATTAATTATTGCATTATTCAGTCTTTTGTACTACTGGAGTGATACTCTGGCTTACAGGTTATATGGAGGCAGCAGGCGGAGCACAGCAATTATATTCAAAGAAGGGGGAGCTTCTTGTCCAGAACAATAAAGAACATCCCACTTGTAAGTACTGCCACTATACGAAGAAAAAAGGAATTTACGGTAAGTAAAATTACTGTTTTTGCCCCACATGGCGGAAAAAAAAACATGAATTGTAGAACCCTGAGCACCACTATGAAATGGACCCAAACTCACCAAGTTATGAGTTACCATCACCATGTCTATCTCCCTTAAGGATGGACTTTCTCCTGTGGAAATGTTAGTTATGCTTATGTCCCAGGTAGCATTAGAGGAGGTCCCTGTGCAATCATACACCTAACCATGGCCATGTTTTCCAAATCTGACCTGATCTCTGAAACCACCCAGCTACACAAACCACAGAGAGACAGGATTGATGTTAAAAACACCCTTACTTCAAATTGTAACCCTGAAATCACTCCTATATAAATCCGAATACTCTGCCCTTGCATACTCTATGTTAATTAATGATGTAGCCTGTTCCCTTGCAAAGGGTTTGAATGCCACTTCCCAGCCACTAGAAGAGCTTCTTATGGACACCTAGGCAAATAAGAAGGCAATCATTGAGCATAGATCAGCAATTGACTACTTACTAATTAATCATGACTTAGGCTGTGAAGCTATTGAAGGTACGTGCTGTTTAAACCTATATGACCATGGCTATATGATCCATAAACATATTCAATACTTACATGATTTAATACAGGATATCAAACAGGATACTGGCTTCTTTGGGGATTGGGATATGACATTTGGGCTAGGAACATGTTTGACTTTGCTAATTAAGAAAATGTTGTACTTTTTGCTATTAGCTGTATTTGTTATTATGGCCATTTTTCTAACCTTCAAGTTCCTATCATGTCTACTAACCTCTCTATGTAAAAACAAATCTACTGTTGGTCATACCTTAACCTTCTAGCTCCGATTTCGGAAGGTTTTTACGATGTTACCACGCTTAACAAATGAAGAATCTTTCCTCAGCTTATTCTGGTGGTCTCTCAGTCCAAGGAAACTGTGGTGAAGAAAAAATGAAAAGCCCAGAGGCTTTGGCTAGCAGGCCTGGAAATAACTTGGGCATTTGGGTGACCCTTAGATCAAAAGAGGGGATTGTGAAAGAATTTACCTTGGTTCCAAGGTTCAGGCTTATAGGTGACTTATTAGATATCCTATATTAAAATTGGCTAACTTGGACTCAGGAAATGCTTAATGCTTAAAACGACACTTATGACCATATATGTCTAGTTCCGGGAGCAGATAGCCCCCGCCTGATTGGTCTCTCCTAAATAGGTCTGTTCCTTCTCTTTCCTGGAAGTTATCTGTTATATGTACATGACGTTCATCCCTATGTCTTATCTGTACTCACTTCACCCTTTCACCCACTTCCTACTACTGTTCTATGAGTATTTGCACGTAAGCACTTGCTTTTTAATGTATAAAAGCACAAACTGATAAAATAAAGGTCAGAGGCTTATTTTGATAAGCAACACGCGTCTGGTGACTAATTCACGCTTCTCCAAGTGCACTTGATACAATTTGGTTTCCCCTGAATATAACAAAGATCAATATTGGATCTATAACACTCTTACTGACGCCTTTGAAATGGACTGCAAAGCCTTTCATTGCCAGTTAGGGGACTTAAACCCACAATGACGCCTCTACTTGGCAGTTGAAGGATTTTAACCCTTATTGATCATTAGCATGACCTGAATAACACCTTAAAATCCCAAACACACTAAATTTACTATTTACCTTAATCCACAGAGAGACAAAGGATTCTAAAAATATCTACTCACCCTCAGTATAGCTTCCACAAGATTGTTAAATATTACACTGCTGGGCAAAGCTTTCCAGGAACCACACTTTTGGTACGTCAATCTGGAGGCATTAACAATTGACCCAGCTGACAGGAGAGTCCCAGGTATCAAATAATACTTGGGACTCCCT